>NC_039276.1:13372824-14643536 GCF_003368295.1 Carassius auratus | reverse complement strand
TATGCCCAGTACTTAACCTGTGTATGGGAAACCTTTACGCAAACCTTCATTGGAAAAATGTTTTTGAAAAATGTCAAAAGTCTAGAGGTGAAAGGTGGGAATGATTCTAGGGGCCCATAGGTCCAGGGGGACCCACAACAGTTTCTGAATTGTATATTTAAAAAGATAAGGGGACAAAAGCAGTTTACAATTAAAGCTGCAAGCAGCGATGAACGGGCCCTCGCACCCGGGCTCAACGGCAGTGAGTGGCTTTAGTTAATAGGTGAACGGTGAGAAATATGCGTTTAAACTCATAAATATAAGTAGAACATATCAATGTTTATTCCATATATGTGCCAATCTTCCTGTTGCCAGCAGGTGGCGCTATCTATATAATGGAATATTGGCCTTCAGATGTGTTCAGGGCAGGACCCTTATCACACAAGTGAAGTTTGGGCAAGATCGGACATTTTATGACTGAGTTATAACAACATCCTATTTCATGGCGAAACATCGAAATTTGTCAGGCCGCCATGGACACGCCCTTTAACGAAACCTCAAGATCTTCGCAATTTAAGATCGCAAAAGGCTTTAGATTACACTGACCAAGTTGGGTGTTGATCTGAATAAATCTCTAGGAGGAGTTTGTTAAAGTACAACCCCTGAAAATGGCCAAAACAACACAAGTTTTGCAGAGAAAATTCTAAATAACTGACTTCCTGTTGGGATTCGGATTTCGTACCAAGAGACTTTTTCATAGATATTGGTGTGTTACATGTGTGTACCGATTTTTGTACATGTACGTGAAACATAGCTCGAGGCGCACTCTGTTTAAAGTGAATACGCACTCCGTTGAAAGTGTATAGGTGGCGCTATCGAGCCATTTTGCCACACTCGATGGAATATTGGCCTTCAGATCTGTTTAGGCCAGGACCCCTTATCACACAAGTGAAGTTTGGGGCAAGATCGGACATTTTATGCCTGAGTTATAACATGTTTTATTCCCATGGCGAGACATCAAACTTCATCACGGCGCCATGGACACATCTTTTAACAAAAACTCAAGATCTTCACAACTAAACATCACACAGGTCTTTAGATTAAACTGACCACAAAAAAGACATTGATGTCATAAAATTTCTAGGAGTAGTTTGTCGCAGTGTAAAATATGTAACTTCCTGTTGCCAATAGGTGGCGCTATGACTATAACTGAATATTGGCATGTAGATCTGTTCAGGACAAGAGTCTTATCCAACATGTGAAGTTTGGGGCAGATTGGACATTGTATGTCTGAGTTACAGCAACTTCCTTTTTCATGGCGAAACATCGAAATTTGTCAGGCCGCCATGGACCCGCCCTTTAACGAAACCTCAAGTCCTTCGCAATTTATTATCGCAAAGGGCTTTAGATTACACTGACCAAGTTTGGTGTTGATCTGAATAAATCTCTAGGAGGAGTTATTTAAAGTACAACCCCTGAAAATGGCAAAAACAACACCAATTTTGAAGGGAAAATTCAAAATAACCGACTTCCTGTTGGGATCCGGATTTCGTACCAAGAGACTTTTTTGTAGGTATTGGAGTGTTACATGTGTATACCAATTTTTGTACATGTACGTGAGACATAGCTCGAGGCAGACTCCGTTGAAAGTGTATAGGTGGCGCTATCGAGCCATTCTGCCACACCCGGTGGAATATTGGCCTGCAGATCTGTTCAGGTCAGGACTCTTATCACACATGTGAAGTTTGGGGAAGATCGGACATTTTATGCCTGAGTTATAACATCTTTTATTAACATGGCGAGACATCGAACTTCGCCATGGTGCCGTGGACACGCCTTTCAACGAAAACTCAAGATCTTCACAACTGAACATTGCACAGGCCTTTAGATTAGACTGACCACAAAAAATACATTGATGTCAAAAAATTTCTAAGAGTAGTTCATCACAGCGTAAAATATGACACTTCCTGTTGCCAATAGGTGGCGCTATGACTATAACGGAATATGGGCATGTCAATCTGTTCAGGTTCAGAGTTTCATCAAACATGTGAAGTTTGGGGCAGATTGGACATTGTATGTGTGAGTTATAGCAACTTCATTTTTCGTGGCGAATCATCGAAATTCGCCAGGCCGCCACGGACACACCCTGCAACGAAAACTCAAGATCTTCGCAATTTAACATCGCAAAGGCCTTTAGATTAGTCACACCAAATTTGGTGTTGATTTGAAGAAATCTCTAGGAGGAGTTAGTTAAAATACAACACATGGAAATGACCAAAATTACACAAAATTTGCTCATAATATTAAAAAATAACCGACTTCCTGTTGGGTTTAGAATTTTGGTCCAAGAGTCTTTTTTGTAGGTATTGGTGTGTTACATATGTGTGCCAATTTTCGTGCATGTATGTGAAACATAGCTGGAAGGCTGTTGATTTTCTTAGTATAGGTGGCGCTGTCGAGCCATTTTGCCACACCCTCTTCTGAATCCTATATCAGACGAAAATTTTCACCAGGTTTGACGCGTGTGCAAAGTTTCATGACTTTTTGAGCATGTTAAAGCCCTCAAAAATGCGATTCATTCGGGAGAAGAAGAAGAAGAATAATAATAAATATAGCTGCAAGCAGCGATGGCGGGCTCAAGCCACCAATGCCATAACCCCCCCATGGCATCAGGTAAACTGTGCCAGCGGGCACATGCATTCACAATATCCCTCTGGCAGTGAGGTTTTAAAGGATACGGCAGTTAAAGGGTTAATCCGAATCATCTAGACTTTAAAATCACATTCACAGAACAATATATATATATATATATATATATATATATATATATATATATATATATATGTATATGTATATGTATATGTAAATATATGTATATATAATATATATATATATATATATATATATATATATATATATATATATAACCTTTAGTAACACTGTACAATAAGATTTTATTTATAAACATTATGTTAACATGAACAATATTTATATAGCATTCATTCATGTCAGTTAATATTCCAAACTTAAACATGAAAACATTGTTTTATTGTGATTTTTTTCCAAGTACATTTTACCAATTCCAAACCATATCAATCTTAATAACTACCATTATTTTTTATTTAATCATTTATGAGTGCTATACAATAGTCCAGGAAAGCTGGAAGAGAAAAACTCCTTGGGCCCTATCTTGCACCCAGCGCAATTGACTTTGTACACCGACGCATGTGTCATTCCTATTTTGCACCTGCGCAAAGCGCGCTTTTCCCTCCACAGAAGAACGTCGCTAAACTAGTGAATGAACTTGCGCTCCCTGGGCGGTTCAGCGCAAAAAAGGAGGCTTGTTCCGGCGCAAACAATCCCTGGTGCTATTTTGCTGTTCCATTAAACAATTGCGCCACTGACCAGAAAAAACCTAGTCTAAAGTCAAACGCGTTGTTCATTATGCTGTTTTAAGGGCGCATGCTTGACCATAATGTATAGCGTGCACAACGCGCATACACTTTGCTCATGTAATCTACACAGATGCAACAGTTATTTTTGCAAATCATAAATTGTTACACTAAAAAAATATTAACACATGAGATGACGGAAATCATGACGCTATTTTGGGTGGGTTTCTCCCATCCTCATACAACACAACTTCTCTGTCTTTCACTGCTCTTACAAGAACATCAGTCTCCTCAGCTGTGAACCGCTCCTGGCGAGCACCTGGTAAATACGCCATAATAGCAATCCATAATGGAACTTGCGCACCTGCTTTTAAAGGGGATGTTGGATGACGCTCTGATTGGTTTATTTCACGTTACGCCCAAACCACACCTATGAATAATGAAGCTACTTCAGACCAACCCATTTTAGATTTGCGCCGGGCGCAAGAGCCATTTATCCCGCCGGGAAAATAGCAACAGCGCCGAGACCCGCCCACAAAGTTACTTGCGCTTCGCGCTTTGACACTTGCGTTTCAGATCGTTTAAATAGGGCCCTTATATTCATGTGTGCAGAATTATTAGGCATGTTTTCTTTTACAGATGAAATGCGCTAAAATAGAGTTTTAACTCAAACTGTAAGGTCGAAAATTATGAAATACCCATGAGAAATATCAAACACAAATGCAATACAGAAATTGATAAGTTAAGACTTGACCATTGTACAAAAAATGCTGACTGGGTCATGAGGTCAGAAAAGAAGAAGAAAAAAGCAGGTCAAGAAGAACTGACAACACACACACACACACACACACACATTACCCACAGTGACAGTGGGACTGAGTGACATCAGATGTATGATAGTTTTTTAATTTTCTATCATCCATATAGTGTTGTATAGTCATGAAACTATGCATATTTCCTCAGAATGACTTGTCTTCTATGTGTACATTTTTTTTTTGAAGTGTTTAGAAGCTGCACTTTAAAAAAATAAAAAGACATTTACTGGTTCCTTTTTTACTATTATTTCAAAAAATCACCACGACAAAACCATTCAAGCTATCCAAAATTCATTCACACCTGTTGTGTAAGATTAATTCTTTAAACAGTGGTAATAGAGGATGTGGTGCTGAACCTTCAAGAGTCACTCAAAACGTATCTGTCCATAAAGCCTATAAAGAATTATTCTTAATATACAGTTCACAATACTTCAGCTTGTTATTCTAATTAAGTGAGGGTCACTTTATCAGTAAAATACATACAATTCATATTATTTTTTTGAAAGATTTCTATAAATGATTTAAATTATACTCGTTTCTACAATAATTATTTAAAAGTAATCCTATAGCTCCCTCTGGTGGCCATTATTGGTACTAAGAATTGCAAGCTTGATTTATAAGTTATGATAGTTTTAATTTTATGCTGGCTCTTGAAAATGATAAAGCTATGAAACTTACTGTGCTTCCTTCAAATGATGACTTCTACTTATATAAAAAATTATGAAGAGTTAGAATGAAACATTTTAAAGATATAGTAAAATAACTATTGTATTTTTTATGTTACTTTAATAAATCTCTATGGCAACACCATTTAAGCTATCCTAAACCCATTCACAATTTCAGTATATTGGCATCATGTTGAAAAAGGAGTATGGAGTAGTATGAGGAGGAGTATGAATTCATTTACAGGCTGATTTTTTCATAAATCCACAATAAAATTTCTGATTTCTGTATCAATCTGTGTTGTTGTTTGTTTATTTTTATCTTTTATTTTTCATAGGAAGATAACTGACCCTTTACTCTCCTTTTTAATAAATGTGCTTATAAACCAAGGACAAGCTATTTATAGCTGTATTTATAAACTGCTTACTACTGACTATTAATATTGGGACAAGGCTTTATAAAGCATGAACTGACTATTTACTAATGAGTGCAGTTATTATAAAATGTTATCAATGCATTTGCTAATGTTAACAAATTAGACATTATTTTACAGTTATCAAATCCTTAAATGACTCATAAGCATTTGTGAAAGTTCTGCTTGCATTACAGCTTAGTATTGATCTGTGAGCTGAACAGATTTACTGTTACATCCATGAGATTTTGTAAATTCAAATAAATATAATGTTACAGGATGTCATAGGTCAGTATCAAATGAGTTTGAAATTATTATTTGCAGCACAAATAAGGTTTTTTTTAGGATTTTTAAAAATCCCTAAAACTGTCAGAAAAAGGATAAGGCCTAAGCTATTTATATGTGAGTGGCTAAATTTATTTTTGTTTTTATAATTGTAATACACAAACTATGAAATTATACAAAATGTATAAAAAGGTAAATAAATAAATACGCACACATTAAAAAAGCAGCCAAGTCGAATGAGTTTCCTTTTTTATATAGATTAAAATTGAAGACAGAAGCAAGTGGTAAATGTGGTCACTTTAATATTCAAATCCAGTAGATCCACTTCAGATTTATTTCTCAACAGTTTATCTTCACGTGGCTGTTTTCGTTTATATTCGCCAAGCTATTTTGAAATAATCTTGTCCGTGATGTGTTCGTTCGTACAACGAAAGGCAGAAACCTGCAGCTCAAGAGAAATGTTATTCTGCCAGTCGCGCTTTCAAATAGTCTTGCACACTTAAACGGGTCACAAACACCTGCATTTAGCTCTTGTTGTGTTATAATCGGTGTATTGTGTGCATTGGTGGCAATATTTTATTTAAAAAAGCTCTCATACAAGAATAAATTCGTTTGTTTTCAGCTCGTAACACTATGCGCTGATCGGAGCGGTGATTTCAGATAGGCAGCCGCAAATATTTAATTTTTACACAAACAGTTCAAAAACATCTGAATTTAGCTCTTGGTGTGTTTTAATTGGTGAATTGTGTAATATCGCTGCAATATTTTATTTGTAAAAGCTATAAAACAAGAATAAACTCGTTTTTTCTGAGCTCGTCATTCCACACGCTCATGCTCAGAGCGGTGATTCATCTCTCGTGTTTCTCACGTATCACTGACCATACATCAATTATTAATGAGCCCTGACCCGGTAATAATCAGATATGTTGGTTTAGCTTGTCAGTGTGAATTAAATCTAAGTATTTATTTGTATTTTAACCAATTTAAAAGTGAAAGTAAAAGTCCGGGAATTGAACCTGTAGGGGCGCTATTTCTCTCAGACAATGGAAGTCTGAAGCACACACACTCAAACAGAGGGACAGAGTGAGAGGAGATGTCTGACAGTTTTTTAATTTTCTGTTATCCATACAGTGTTGTAAAGTTGTGAAACTATCCATATTTACTCAGAATGACTTTTTTTCTGTATGAAAAAAGGTTTTGAAGTGTTTGGAATTTAAAAATGCAGGACAATTAATAATTCCATTTTTACTGTCATTTAAAAAAATCACCAAGACAAAACCGTTCAAGCTATCCAAAATCCATTGGCAATTTAAGTTGTTTAAAATGTTTTGGCATCATGTAGACAAAGTTTGGTGTGTATAGTGTTGCTCTCCTCTGAGCAGTATGCATTAATTCACAGCTAAATGTAAAAAAAAAATCCACATTCAAATCAAAATAGCTGACTTCCTGTTGATTGTAGCTGATGACTGTGAATTAGAAAGTTGTCCGTCTTGATAAGAACAATTTATGTACCAAGTTTTGTGTCTGTAGCTAAAACTAACCCCCCCCCCACTTTTGACAAATGGTGGCGCTATAGAGTGCCTCCTTCACGCCCTTTTAAAAGCTTTTGCCATTGTCTAGCTATCACTAATACTGATATGTGTTTTGAGTTTCATGTAAATCTGAGGTTGTTGTCTGCCTCAAACTCACCATAACAGAACATTCAAGTTTGACACGTTGCCATGGCAACACTATATCAGATATCAATATCCCCACAACAGATTTACATCGGCCGTGTTTTGTCATTATTCTGATGAAGTTTTAAGTAAATCGAGTAAAAATAAGATGCTGAATTCAAAGCATTTGGAAAATGACACACTTCCTGCTGCCAGTTGGTGGCGCTATAACGTTGACTCTTAATAGTCACATATATACAATCAGTATCATACAACGAACAAACCCATGAAGTTTGATCAAATTCAGGAAATGTATGTGGATGTTATTAGACATTTCCTGTTCCTCATTTCTCGCCATAAGTTCCACGCCTCGCCACGGGCAAACCGTTCGAGATATCAAAAATCCCCTCGCAATTTTTCATCCACAATGTCTTGAGATCATGTTCACCGAGTTTCGTGGCGAACGGGTTGAAAACCTCAGAGGAGTATTTCAAATTCCAGAGCATGCTTTTTTTAAACAGCCCTGAATAGCTGACTTCCTGTTGGGCGGAGCCTATGACATAAAGCGCGAAAGTTGTTCAGCTCAATGAGATCTACAAGTGTACTGAGTTTCATATAAATATATGCAAGTGTGTGTGAGCTATGGTTCAAGATTTCTGACTGTGTTCCAGGGGGCGCTGTAGAGCCCCTGTGCCACGCCCGGGTCCCAGCCTCTGCAGCGTCCTGATGGCCGCAGATTCCAATGTGTGTGCCAATTTTCAAGAGTTTTTGAGCATGTTAAGGCCCCCAAAACCCCCCGGAAGGTTTAATAAAAAATAAAAAAAATAATAATAAGAAATATAGCTGCAAGCAGCGATGTCGGGCTCAAGCCATCAGTGCAACGCCACCCCGGTGGCATCAGGATAACTGTGCCCAGCGGGCATAAGCATTTACAGTAACCCTCTGACAATCAGTTTTAAGGGATGCGGCAGTTAAAGGGTTAATCCGACCAATCTAGACTTTGAAATCACATACACAGAACAATATATATAACTTTAGTAACACTTTATTTTAATATTTATAAAAAATGTATAAGGTGTGCATTGTAGCTGACACCTATATGAACACATTACAATTGCTTTGTGACTGCAAGTCTTTCTTCTCAAATGCTATTGAGCTTCAAATTTGCATTTGAGCCCATGTGAAAAAGTTGCATAATTTACATATGACTTACAGTTTGTTGTAATAAATATCAAACATTCAATGTAATTGTGCATTATAGCTGTCACCTAGATGAACAATTACAGTTGTTTTTATGACTGTAAGTCATTCTCTTCAAATGCTACTGACGTTAGAAAAGTGTATAACAATATCACATGTAACTTTAGAGACCTTCCCTAAATTTGAGACTCTAGAAAGTCCAATGTCAAGACAACTTTATGCCTGTTTTATTTTCTTTAGTTTTCTTTTCTCTGTGCCGGATTGCTGATGTCCTATACCCAGGCATAGATGTCCATCCATCAATTACGAACATTCAGCCGCAAACATGAGGTGTGAGCGGTCGCGAGCGCGGATGGGAGAATGACGCATGTTTTTTTTTTTTTTTTTTTTTTTTTGAGCAACTGGGATGGTGCCCCCTCTGGGAGTTGGTGCCCTACGAAGACTGCATACTATGTTATACTGCATAATGTTAACAAATTAGACATTATTTTACAGTGTTACCAAATCCTTAAATAATGTATTAGTGTTTTGTAATGATTTTAATGACCTATAAGCATTTGTGAAATAGTTTTGCTTGCATTACAGCTTTATCTGTCAGTTGAAGAGTTTTACTGTTACATCCATGAGATTAATAAATGTCATGTCACGTCACAGGTTGTCATAGGTCAGTATCAAATGAGTTTGAAATTATTATTTGCAGCACAAATTAGGGTTCTTAGGATGTTTTTAAATCCCTAAAACTGTCAGAAAAGGATAAGGCCTAAGAGATTTCTTAACCTGTAATGAAAGGAAAAAACACCACCATTAGCAACAACAAAAACAATAACAATTTAAAATACAGATTTTTTTTTTCCTGATTATTAAAGGGATGATTAGGTCTCTCTGTCTCTCTCTCTGCCAGACAGCCCCTCCCTACAGTCCACACACACTGTCACAGTCACCAACCCCCTCACACTCCCCCTCCCTCTCCCCCTCCCTTCCCTCACACAGACAGGGTGGCCAGAGTGAGATCATGTCAGTTGAGAAGTCTGACAGTTTTTTAATTTTCTTTTATCCATACAGTGTTGTAAAGTCGTGAAACTATGCATATTTCCTCAAAATGATTTGATCTTTGTATAAAAAAATGCTTTGAAGTGTTTGGAAGCTGCAATTTAAACATACAAGGCAATTAATGTTTCCCTTTTTACTGTCATTTCAAAAATTCACCACGACAAAACCGTTCAAGCTAACCAAAATCCGTTCGCAATTTAAGTTCCTCAATGGTTTTTCTTCATGTAGACAAAGTTTGGTGTGTATAGTGTACTTCCCCTGTGAGGAGTATGCATTAAATCAGAGCTCAATTTAAATATTCAAATCAAAATAGCCGACTTCCTGTTGGTCGTAGCTGATGACTGTGAATTAGAAAGTTGTCCGTCTTGAAAAGAACAATTTATGTACCAAGTTTGGTGTCTGTAGCTAAAACTAACCCCCCCACTTTTGACAAAAGGTGGCGCTATAGAGTGCCTCCTTCACGCCCTTTTAAAAGCTTTTGCCATTGTCTAGCTATCACTAATACTGATATGTGTTTTGAGTTTTATGTAAATCTGAGCTTGTTGTCTGCCTCAAACTCACCATAACAGAACATTCAAGTTTGACACGTTGCCATGGCAACACTATATCAGATATCAATATCCCCACAACAGATTTACATCGGCCGTGTTTTGTCATTATTCTGATGAAGTTTTAAGTAAATAGAGTAAAAATAAGATGCTGAATTCAAAGCATTTGGAAAATGGCACACTTCCTGCTGCCAGTTGGTGGCGCTATAATGTTGACTCTTAATAGTCACATATATACGATCAGTATCATACAACGAACAAACCAATGAAGTTTGATCAAATTCAGGAAATGTATGTGGATGTTATTAGACATTTCCTGTTTCTCATATCTCGCCATAATTTCAACGCCTCGCCACGGGCAAACCGTTCGAGATATCAAAAATCCCCTCGCAATTTTCCATCCCCAATGTCTTGAGATCATGTTGACCGAGTTTGGTGGCAATCAAGTAAAAGACCTATGACAAGTATATCAAATTCCAGAGCATGCTTTTTATAAACAGCCCTAAATAGCTGACTTCCTGTTGGGCGGAGCCTATGACATAGAGTGCGAAAGTTGCTCGGCTCAATGAGATCTATAAGTGTACTGAGTTTCATATAAATACATGAAAGTGTGTGTGAGCTATGGTTCAAGATTTCTGACTGTGTTCCAGGGGGCGCTGTAGAGTCCCTGTGCCACGCCCGGGGCCCAGTCTCTGTGGCGTCCTGATGGCCGCAGATTCCAATGTGTGTGCCAATTTTCAAGAGTTTTTGAGCATGTTAAGGCCTCCAAAAACCCCCGGAAGGTTTAATAAAAAATAAAAAAAATAATAATAAATATAGCTGCAAGCAGCGATGTCGGGCTCAAGCCATCAGTGCAACGCCACCCCCGGTGGCATCAGAAAAACTGTGCCCAGCGGGCATAAGCATTTACAGTAACCCTCTGACAATCAAGTTTTAAGGGATGCGGCAGTTAAAGGGTTAATCCGACCAATCTAGACTTTGAAATCACATACACAGAACAATATATATATAACTTTAGTAAACACTTTATTTTTATATTTATAAAAAATGTATAAGGTGTGCATTGTAGCTGACACCTATATGAACACATTACAATTGTTTTGTGACTGCAAGTCTTTCTTCTCAAATGCTATTGAGCTTCAAATTTGCATTTGAGCCCATGTGAAAAAGTAGCATAATTTACATATGACTTACAGTTTGTTGTAATAAATATCAAACATTCAAATTAATTGTGCATTATAGCTGTCACCTAGATGAACAATTACAGTTGTTTTTATGAATGTAAGTCATTCTCTTCAAATGCTACTGACGTTAGAAAAGTGTATAACAATATCACATGTAACTTTAGAGACCGGCCCTAAATTTGAGACTCTCGAATGTCCAATGTCAAGACAACTTTATGCATGTTTTTTTTTCTTTAGTTTTCTTTTCTCTGTGCCGGATTGCTGATGTCCTATACCCAGACATAGATGTCTATCCATCAATTACGAACATTCAGCCGCAAACATGAGGTGTGAACGGTCGCGAGCACAGATGGGAGAATGGCGCATGTTTTTTTTTTTTTTTTTTTTTTTTTTGTGCAACTGGGATGGTGCCCCCTCTGGGAGTTGGTGCTCTACGAAGACTGCATACTCTGCATGTAGGGAGCGGCAGTACTATCTGGAAGATATATTCCTCAAACCATCGTACAAGAGAAGGTGATGCTAATCCTTCAAGAATCGCTCAAAAGCTATTCAAGTGTACAGTTTCCTTTTATTGCATCTTGAAATAAATATTTCTGAATTCTGAATCAAAATGGGTTGTGTTTATTCATTTATTTTATAAGACAACTGAGACTTTAATCTATTTTGTAATATATGTGCTTTTAAACCAAGAACAATTTATTTATAGATGTATTACTGCTTCAAAATTACTATTATTAAGGGAAAAGGCTTTATAATCGTGAACTATTTACTAATGCTTAGCTAATGAGTGCAGTTATTATAAAGTGTTACCAATGCATTTACTAATGTTAACAAATTAGACATTATTTTACAGTGTTACCAAATCCTTAAATAATTTATTAGTGTTTTGTAATGATTTTAATGACCTATAAGCATTTGTGAAATAGTTTTGCTTGCATTGCAGCTTTATCTGTCAGTTGAAGAGTTTTACTGTTACATCCATGAGATTAATAAATGTCATGTCACGTCACAGGTTGTCATAGGTCAGTATCAAATGAGTTTGAAATTATTATTTGCAGCACAAATAAGGATTCTTAGGATGTTTTAAATCCCTAAAACTGTCAGAAAAGGATAAGGCCTAAGAGATTTCTTAACCTGTAATGAAAGGAAAAAACACCACCATTAGCAACAACAAAAACAATAACAATTTAAAATACAGATTTTTTTTCCTGATTATTAAAGGGATGATTAGGTCTCTCTCTTTCTCTCTCTCTCTCTCTCTCTCTGCCAGACAGCCCCTCCCTACAATCCACACACACTGTCAGTCACCAAACATTCACAGTCACCAACCCCCTCACACTCCCCCTCCCTCTCCCCCTCCCTTTCCTCACACAGACAGAGTGGCCAGAGTGAGATCATGTCAGTTGAGAATTCTGACAGTTTTTTAATTTTCTGTTATCCATACAGTGTTGTAAAGTCATGAAACTATGCATATTTCCTCAGAATGATTTGATCTTTGTATGAAAAAATGCTTTGAAGTGTTTGGAAGCTGCAATTTAAACATACAACATTAATGTTTCCCTTTTTACTGTCATTTCAAAAAATCACCATGACAAAACCGTTCAAGCTAACCAAAATCCGTTCGCAATTTAAGTTCCTCAATGTTTTTTCTTCATGTTGACAAAGTTTGGTGTGTATAGTGTACTTCCCCTGTGAGGAGTATGCATTAATTCACAACTGTGAAAATCTCAAAAATACACATTCAAATCAAAATAGCCGACTTCCTGTTGGTCGTAGCTGATGACTGTGAATTAGAAAGTTGTCCGTCTTGAAAAGAACAATTTATGTACCAAGTTTGGTGTCTGTAGCTAAAGCTAACCCCCCCACTTTTGACAAAAGGTGGCGCTATAGAGTGCCTCCTTCACGCCCTTTTAAAAGCTTTTGCCATTGTCTAGCTATCACTAATACTGATATGTGTTTTGAGTTTCATGTAAATCTGAGCTTGTTGTCTGCCTCAAACTCACCATAACAGAACATTCAAGTTTGACACGTTGCCATGGCAACACTATATCAGATATCAATATCCCCACAACAGATTTACATCGGCCGTGTTTTGTAATTATTCTGATGAAGTTTTAAGTAAATCGAGTAAAAATAAGATGCTGAATTCAAAGCATTTGGAAAATGACACACTTCCTGCTGCCAGTTGGTGGCGCTATAACGTTGACTCTTAATAGCCACATATATACAATCGGTATCATACAACGAACAAACCCATGAAGTTTGATCAAATTCAGGAAATGTATGTGGATGTTATTAGACATTTCCTGTTTCTCATTTCTCGCCATAAGTTCCATGCCTCGCCACGGGCAAACCGTTCGAGATATCAAAAATCCCCTCGCAATTTTTCTTCCTCAATGTCTTGAGATCATGTTCACCGAGTTTCGTGGCGAACGGGTTGAAAACCTCAGAGGAGTATTTCAAATTCCAGAGCATGCTTTTTTTAAACAGCCCTGAATAGCTGACTTCCTGTTGGGCGGAGCCTATGACATAAAGTGTGAAAGTTGTTCGGCTCAATGAGATCTATAAGTGTACCAAGTTTGATATAAATACATGCAAGTGTGTGTGAGCTATGGTTCAAGAATTCTGACTGTCTTCCAGGGGGCGCTGTAGAGCCCCTGTGCCACGCCCGGGTCCCAGCCTCTGCGGCGTCCTGATGGCCGCAGATTCCAATGTGTGTGCCAATTTTCAAGAATTTTTGAGCATGTTAAGGCCCCCAAAACACCCCGGAAGGTTTAATAAAAAATAAAAATAATAATAATAAATATAGCTGCAAGCAGCGATGGCGGGCTCAAGCCACCAATGCCATCGCCACCCCGGTGGCATCAGGTAAACTGTGCCCAGCGGGCACATGCATTCACAATATCTCTCTGGCAGTGAGGTTTAAAAGGATATGGCAGTTAAAGGGTTAATCCGAATCATCAAGACTTTAAAATCACATTCACAGAAAAATATATATAACTTTAGTGACACTTTACAATAATATTTCATTTCTAAACATTATGTTAACATGAACAATATTTATATAGCATTCATTCATGTCAGTTAATATTCCAAACTTAAACATTAAAACATTGTTTTATTGTGATTTTTTTCCAAGCACATTTTACCAATTCCAAACCATATCAATCTTAATAACTACCATTATTTTTTATTTAATCATTTATGATTGCTATACAATAGTCCAGGAAAGCTGGAAGAGAAAAACTCCTTATTTTCATGTGTGCAGAATTATTGGGCATGTTTTCTTTTACAGATGAAATGCGCTAAAAAAAGAGTTTTAACTCAAACTGTAAAGCCCATGAGAAATATCAAACACAAATGCAATACAGAAATTGATAAGTTTTGGCCATTGTACAAAAAATGCTGACTGGGTCATGAGGTCAGAAAAGAAGAAGAAAAAAACAGGTCAAGAAGAACTGACAAAAAGAATTGCAAAATAATTAGGAATTAATGTGAAGATTAATTTTTAGTCAATTCTGCAAGACAGACTTTCAGGAAAGGAGGTGGAATAAAAAAGAGCTCCTAAATCTTAATCCCGGATTCTGGAAGATATATTCCTCAAACCATCGGACAAGAGGAGGTGGTGCTGGTCCTTCACGAGTCACTCTAATCTGTTCATAAAGCCTATATATAAAGTCTTAATATATAGTATTTCACAATACTTCATGGTATTCTAATTAAATAATTTTTTTGAATCTTAGATCTCTCAGAACCTGACACAGAGTAATTCTGGAGACTCCAGGAAAGTGGCAGTTCTGTAAAATGTTGGCGCTGGAGACTAAATGCTCCCTGATAGTTTCACACCTAATTCACTTAACACACACACACACACACACACATTACCCACAGTGACAGAGGGACAGAGTTACATCAGATGTTTGATAGTTTTTTAATTTTCTATCATCCATATAGTGTTGTATAGTCATGAAACTATGCATATTTCCTCAGAATGACTTGTCTTCTATGTGTACATTTTTTTGAAGTGTTTAGAAGCTGCACTTTAAAAAAATAAAAAGACATTTACTGGTTTCTTTTTTACTGTTATTTCAATAAATCACCACGACAAAACCATTCAAGCTATCCAAAATTCATTCGCACCTGTTCTGTAAGATAAATTCTTTAAACAGTGGTAAAAGAGGATGTGGGGCTGAACCTTCAAGAGTCACTCAAAACTTATCTGTCCATAAAGCCTATAAAGAATTATTTCTTAATATACAGTTCACAATACTTCAGCTTGTTATTCTAATTAAGTGAGGGTCATTTTATCAGTAAATACATAAAATTCATATTATTTTTCTTTGAAAGATTTCTATAAATGATTTAAATTATACTCGTTTCTACAATAATTATTTAAAAGTAATCCTATAGCTCCATCTGGTGGCCATTATTGGTACTAAGAATTGCAAGCTTGATTTAGTTTTAATTTTATGCTGGCTCTTGAAAATGATAAAGCTATGAAACTTACTGTGCTTCCTTCAAATGATGACTTCTACATATATAAAAAATTATGAAGAGTTGAAATGAAAATTTTTAAAGATATCGTAAAATAACTATTGTATTTTTTTATGTTACTTTAATAAATCGCTATGGCCACACCATTTAAGGTATCCTAAACCCATTCGCAATTTAACATCTTCAGTATATTAGCATCATGTTGAAAAAGTTTGGTGTGAACTACTTATGTCTTCTCGGAGGAGTATGAATTCATTTTTACATGCTGATTTTATCATAAATCCACAATAAAATTTCTGAGTTCTGTATCAATCTGTGTTGTTGTTTGTTTATTTTTATTTTTTTTTATTTTTCATAGGAAGATAACTGAAAAGATTACTCTCCTTTTTAATAAATGTGCTTATAAACCAAGAACAAGCTATTTATATAATAAACTGCTTACTACTGACTATTAATATTGGGACAAGGCTTTATAAAGCATAAACTGACTATTTACTAATGAGTGCAGTTATTATAAAGTGTTACCAATGCATTTACTAATGTTAACAAATTAGACATTATTTTACAGTGTTATTAAATCCTTTAATGACTTATAAGCATTTGTGAAAGAAGCTTAGTCTTGATCTGTGAACTGAACAGTTTTACTGTTACATCCATGAGATTTTAAAAATGTAGATACATGTCATGTCACAGGATGGAATAGGTCAGTATCAAATTAGTTGAAATTATTATTTGCAGCACAAATAAGTATTTTTAGAATTTTGTTTTTAATTCCTGAAACTGTCAGAAAAGGATAAGGCCTAAGAGATTTCTTAAGCTGTAATGAAAACAGCAATGTTAGCAACAGCAACAAAAAATAACAATTTAAAATACATTTTTTTTCTGGTGATTAAAGAGATGATTAAGTCTCTCTCTCTCTCTCTCATTGTGTCTGCCACTCAGCTCATGCCCATCCCCCACTCACACACACACACTCACACACACACATGCACTCAGTCAGCACACATACATTGCTCAAACAGAGGGACAGAGTGAGTTGAGATGTCTGACAGTTTTTTTTATTTTCTTTTAATCATACAGTGTTGTAAGGTCATGAAACTATGCATATGTCCTCAGAATGATTTGATCTCTGTATGAATTTTTTTTAAGTGTTTGGAAGCTGCAATTTAAAAATACAAGACAATTAATGATTCCCTTTTTACTGTCATTTCAAAAAATCACCACGACAAAACGGTTCAAGCTAACCAAAATCTGTTCGCAATTTAAGTTCCTCAATGTTTTTTCAACATGTAGACAAAGTTTGGTGAGTATAGTGAACATTTCCTCTGAGGAGAATGCATTAAATCAGAGCTCAATTTAAATATTCAAATCAAAATAGCCGACTTCCTGTTGGTCGTAGCTGATGACTGTGAATTAGAAAGTTGTCCGTCTTTATAAGAACAATTTATGTACCAAGTTTGGTGTCTGTAGCTAAAATTAAACCCCCCACTTTTGACAAAAGGTGGCGCTATAGCATGCCTCCTTCACGCCCTTTTAAAAGCTTTTCCCATTGTCTAGCTATCACTAATACTGATATGTGTTTTTAGTTTCATGTAAATCTGAGGTTGGTGTCTGCCTCAAACTCATCATAACAGAACATTCAAGTTTGACACGTTGCCATGGCAACGCCATATCAGATATCAATATCCCCACAACAGATTTACATCGGCCGTGTTTTGTCATTATTCTGATGAAGTTTTAAGTAAATCGAGTAAAAATAAGATGCTGAATTCAAAACATTTTGAAAATGACTCACTTCCTGCTGCCAGTTGGTGGCGCTATAACGTTGACTCTTAATAGTCACATATATACGATCGGTATCATACAACGAACAAACCAATGAAGTTTGATAAAATTCAGGAAATGTATGTGGATGTTATTAGACATTTCCTGTTTCTCATTTCTCGCCATAATTTCCACGCCTCGCTACGGGCAAACCGTTCAAGATATCAAAAATCCCCTCGCAATTCTTCGTCCCCAATGTCTTGAGATCATGTTCACCGAGTTTCGTGGCGAACGGGTTGAAAACCTCAGAGGAGTATTTCAAATTCCAGAGCATGCTTTTTTTAAACAGCCCTGAATAGCTGACTTCCTGTTGGGCGGAGCCTATGACATAAAGTGTAAAAGTTGTTCGGCTCAATGAGATCTATAAGTGTACCGAGTTTCATATAAATACATGCAAGTCTGTGTGAGCTATGGTTCAAGATTTCTGAAGGTGTTCCAGGGGGCGCTGTAGAGTCCCTGTGCCACGCCCGGGTCCCAGCCTCTGCGGCGTCCTGATGGCCGCAGATTCCAATGTGTGTGCCAATTTTCAAGAGTTTTTGAGCATGTTAAGGCCCCTAAAAACCCCCGGAAGGTTAAATAAAAAATAAAAAAAATAATAAGAATAATCCTTAGAAGAACAATAGGGCTCTTCGCCCCTTCGGGCTTGAGCCCTAATAACAAGAATAATCCTTAGAAGAACAATAGGGCTCTTCGCCCCTTCGGGCTTGAGCCCTAATAAGAAGAAGAAGAATCCTTAGAAGAACAATAGGGCTCTTCGCCCCTTCGGGCTTGAGCCCTAATAATCCTTAGAAGAACAATAGGGCTCTTCGCCCCTTCGGGCTTGAGCCCTAATAATAACAAGAATAATCCTTAGAAGAACAATAGGGCTCTTCGCCCCTTCGGGCTTGAGCCCTAATAAGAAGAAGAATAATCCTTAGAAGAACAATAGGGCTCTTCGCCCCTTCGGGCTTGAGCCCTAATAAAAAACAAAGCAGATACAAGAGGGTCCTCGCACCTCGGTGCTCGGGCCCTAATAAGCAACTGTCTTACTGAAGTGTAACCCAAAACCATAGACCAGAGATCCCTAAAATTGGTCCATGGTGACCATTCATTTACCATGCCATTTCAGAAAATCTATCCTTTTGTTTTAAAACTTATATACAATAGCATTGGAATGTAGAGGGATTATAAGTGAATTTTAATGTACATTTTAATCAAAACAGTATCGTTTTGGGCAATTCTGCCCTAGGTAGATGAATATCTGCTAATTTAACCTTCTCATTAAACAACAATAATTCTCCATAGCACATCAATTATTTATTTGTTTTTGACTAGAGCTCCATCTAAAATCTTTTATGAAGGGTTGATGTATGTGCAGTGAATGATGGTGTACATTGCCTCTGGGAATAGTCTTGGCTTCTTCTATCTCATTCCTAATTGCTCTGACGTGAGAAACACTGTCTCACCTGCGTTACTCTGATTTATAAACAAAATATTTTGCATATAAGAGGACAGCACTAGTTCTGCAGGGGCCCGATCTCTGAGCCAACAGAAGGAACAGATGGTAAAAAAAAACAAAAAACAAACCCAGATTGGAGGATGGATTTACCAAGTTGCATTACAGTTTTGGCTACAAAATATCATCATAGCAGAGAATAACAGACTAAATACTAAAATGTATATTCTCTAAAAACAGAAATCGTGTTCATTTTTCTTCTGGTAAAGTCTATATAGAACAATTCAGTTTGCACACATTTCTGTCTCACTTCATTCTCATATTTATGTGATATTATTAACACAACAGACTAGAATTTTTATAAGATGAGACAAGGGTCAAGTGTATTTCTGCTCGTTGTCAGATATAATGTAACATTTACTTCTGTGTTTCTTACAATCATTACAAATACAGATTTTTGTTAGATGCTTCAAAAATTAAATGATTATGCTGTTATTGAATCCCATCATAAACTGTATCATAACAGATACTGTGCAGAAAGGTGAAATAAAAAGTATTAGTTACATTTTCTTTTCAAGCACCAGCTGATAAAGCTTTTTCGAGATTTACTGAACAATCTTCTCTTGTTGTCAAATATCCAGACGTACGCTTGTAGCTGTAGGCAGACTTTCTGATTGGTTAGTATTGTGGTGCTGTGGTTTGGATCATGTTCCTCACGGTGAGTTGACGTGTCATGCTATTCTGTGATGATGAATGATGCCTCCAGGGAGTCTGCAGTCACCTGTTTGTTTATTAGTGTAAATGGAGCTGGGTACTAAACAGGCCAAATGAAACAGTCAATGTTTTAGTATAAAGTACCAACCAATGTGAAAGGCCATTAAGATTGACAAATGTGTAACCAAAAAAAAAAAAAAAAGATATTTTCTAATTATTATATGCATTACAATAATGGCTGTATATAAAAATCACATATTAATGCGTTATTCTGCATGACCAACTTAACAGCTATACCTTACTGACTATTATTAAGTAGCAAATTATGAGTTTACTGAGGCAAAAGTAGTTAATAGTCAGTTGATATTGACACTCGGTCCCCAAACTAAAGTGTGATCATTTTGGTAAAATTGTTCAGGAACAATTTAAAGGGGTTTTCCATAGTTCATTATTTTCCTCAGGTAACTTAAAGCTGCAGTAGGTAACTTTTCTTAAAAATATATTTTTACATATTTGTTAAACCTGTCATTATGTCCTGACAGTAGAATATGAGACAGATAATCTGTGAAAAAAAAAAAAACTCCTTTGGTTCCTCCCAGTGGTCCTATTGCCATTTGCAGAAATTCATCCGCTCCCGGTAAAAAACAACCAATCAGAGCTGCGGTCCGTAACTTTGTTTGTGTTCAAAATGTAGAAAAATTTATATAATAAGCGAGTACACCATGAATCGATTTTCCAAACCGTGTTTTTAGCTTTTCCTGAATCACTAGGGTGCACCTATAATAAGTGTTTATATTCGGACTATTTTAGATTGCTTCGGGGATACCGCGGCGGAGTAACCCAGTACCTTTGTGATTCTTCATAGACATAAACAGAGAGAAGTAGTTCCGGCTACAATGTTCTTCCACAAGACGCAAGCAGTTCTGTTTATTAACCGCTAGAGCGTCAAAAGTTCCCTACCGCAGCTTTAAAAGTAATAATCAGTAAATACGCAGGGGGGAATACTTGATAAATCATGACATTTAGTGATGTAAATACAAGCATAACTTCTGGATTTATGCATGTAGCTTGTAGAGGGTATTTAAAATTAGGCCTATCCTTTTAGAAAACAACACTTTGGTTGGGGTGAATTTGAATTTGTCATTATTTATATAACTAAATTGTCTTTGAAGTATGTTTGTTTGAAGTGTTTGCTTGAGAGTTTGCTGGGTCACACAGTTATTGGCATTGCTAGAGAAAGCACAGACAAAAAGTGTCATTTGGAGGAAGTCGAATGTCAATGTGATATACAATATGTGAATACAAAGATGATTCTTAAATGCTGTAGTTTCCTAACAACCTTTTTTACTTTGCCGAGTCACAGAAAAGTCATCTGGTCTTTGTCTGATTCAGGGATCCGCTTTGGGACACATGCAGATGAATAGAATAGAATAGTGGGTGGGAAATACCTGCTTCCCTGGTTTACTAATCAAGCTACAGTGAAACACAATCATACACATACAGTATTTGATTCAGTATATTGTATGAGCTGATTGTTCTGCTTCCTTTATCAAAGCAGACCAGAGGTTAGCGTGGGAATTAATGGTTTATCTGTAAGAGAACGTCTGACATTTCAGGGATGTGAAAACAAGACTCTGTGCCCATCTACACACACACACACACACACACACACACACACACACACACTCTCTACCTCCAGAGAGAAACTTGACTCTCACTGACTTCTCATAGACTGTGGGTTTAGTCATTCATCACTTAATGAATGCTTCTTCTCAAAAAAAAAAGCATCTTGCTCAAGGTCACAATGATGGAGAAACTGATCTCTCCTCTTCCAGGGTTTAAAATATGTTAAAGAGATTTTAACTGTGTCATCAGCCTATTAACAAGAAACAGAAGTTCAGTATGCTGTGGAGAGAGTAGACAGAATGTAATTGTTCACAAAACAATAATATATTACTCGTATAACGATAGTCAGAAGTCATCCACTGGGTCTGTCTACATGAACAGACACATGACAGTCTCTGGTCTCTAGAATCCTTACAGGGGTTCAATGTTTCTACAAGAAAATTAAGACACAGTGATGCCATCTTTGGCTGGACCCAAGTGACAACATTAGGTCTTTGATACATCGTGAGTCTTTTAGAGTAAAAAATGATCTGTCCTTTAAAAAGGGATTTACTGTATCTGTTACTCTTACATAACTACAGTTTGTGACCCCTCTCCGTATATTAAGTGACAAACCCTAGAATATACTGTAAATGTATTTGATATCAACATATCGACAGGGTAATGCTTTTAGTATAAATTCTCTAGAACTTCTGTAAAATTTCAGGATGTTGTATAGTGAACGTGGCCAGTCCTTCTGAAAATGAACTGTTTTCCCTTGAATAGAAGTTCAGCTCTGGTTCACTGTCACATATCTGTGTCATATGAATGATGTAACTGTACATGTGTGGACTCGCTAATTGATATCTTCATCTGATAGAGGTGATAGAGAGATGGTGGAAAAGGATTCAGCCATAACGCCCCTTCAACAAAATATGGAAGAAATTAAATGAGATGTGACCTTCCAGTCATCCTTACCAACTACTGTATCTGTTCCTGTTCCTTCAAAAACATTTTTCAAATTTGAGAAGCTTAGCCTTTATTTAGTCAGTTTTTCATTCCTCTCACTAAAACAAGCTTGCCCAAGAACCATCAAACTATATAGTCAGCATCTCTGCAAAGAGCTACATGAGACCACCCAACTCCCGTGAGACAATATATCATTCAGCTGTACAAAGCTTTTAAGTTTGCACTCCAAAAAATCCCAGAAGCCATGGGTTCCCTCATGGATTTGCTATGGGATTTTAGCCTCTTTTCAATTCTAGAGTAAAAAAAAAAAAGTAGTAATTAAAAAGTTTTGTTTCACAAAATAACAATCATACCACAAATTTGAATTTTGATACCATGGTATGTTAAATATGCAAGTTACTAACAAGTTGCTGCAGTACATAACTACAAGTTACAACTACCACAAGAATGTGTCTGCGTGTTTGTGATGAACATAGTAAAAACAGGCTGTCATCAGCTGTATTAAATGAGATGTAAACACAACTAAATCTGCCACGCACGCAAAGCATATTAAAAACATTTGCCATTTGTGAACAAGCATTTGTAAGTTTACAAATGAATGGTTGTAATCAGTGGTTTATGGTGTGAAATTTATAAGTATGAGAGCTGACATCAAACAACAATGCCAGAAAGCAGAACCTTTCGGTACAGTTCCTGCTGAAGAATCAAAGGCTTGTCTCTTTATCTGTAAGGATATTTAAGTCATATTGTGTTCACGAAGAGATATTGTAAATGAGGAATCCAGGGCTGAGATGAAATGCAGATCACACGAATTTGGTCCCGACAGAGAAATCTGAAACTGTTACACAAGAGATGAAGAATGTGAATACACGATTGTTTGTGTTTCTGTTTCTGTTAAATGTAATGTGTAATTTAATGTGTGTGCTTGGGGTGTTTATCTATTCTAGAGTTTTATGATGTTTTGTTAAAGTTTGCTTTTCCAGGATAAATATTTATCTTCTTTATCATGCATATTAGTGTTTTACAAGATCACTCTCATTAAAGATCCTTGGCAACTGCAGTATTTATCAACACAAAATTCACAAACATTACCAGTTGACTCAAAGACAAATCTTTTTAGCATTGTTGTAAAATCAACACACAGAAATACCAGCTGTTCACATTACAAATCATCCTGAGCTGCTCATTCAGCCGGCATGAACCAGTGGATCTGTGCCTTGATCTCAAATCCCTTTTGGAGCACCAGCCAAACCACAAGAAGAGACTAAAATGAAAAACAATATTTGTTTTCGGAAGACTGTTTCTGCCCAAGCAGAAATATAATGAAGGTCTTAGACAAAATAGCAGAAGTCTACATGAGAAATTATTAAATTAGACTAGTAATATTGATGTTGTGTAATAAACAGTTCAATAAACAAAAGGTTAATACTGAGTGACTTCCATTTTAGATACTTTCATCATATCATATCATATATCATATCATATCATATCATATCATATCATATCATATCATATCATGTAATTAGACTTCATCGTATAAATCTTGGATAGCCTGTAAACAGAAGCCCTGTAAAACAGAAACAAAACTGCTGTCATGACCCGTTTCAAGCTGGTGGCCTCTTTTCTTTTTCTGTGTTAGTTTAACACAGCCACAGCCTACACTCACATGGCAATGTTGTGTCTGAAAGAATACATTTTTACAAAGCATCATTTTTATATGACATTTGATGTTTTTGAAGTTTTGACTGTGTTGTCTAAGTGCCAGACAGACAGTATTGTTGTGCCGTGGTGTCATTTTCCAGACATGAACACTTTGAACATGGCAAAATAAATGAATAGCTGCCGAGAAAGACATTAAGACAGGGGATGTTTAGGGATGAAAATGTGTCACACCATGTCTGGGGTGAGAACCGAATTAACAGATTAGAGACTGAAACTAAATGAGTCAAACTGAGTTGATTAACCAAACCGCTAATTATGGGAAAACTCTTCAATACAACAATAATCTTCGATTATGCCCAAAATTTGTGTAACATACTATTTTTTTTTAACTTTAAGCAGCCAAAAAAGAAATATAAGAAACCTTGGGTTTATAAAAACAGCCATTAGATTATGCTGTATAACAAGGCAGCTTTTGAACAACCATGGACTGTGTACAGAAGATGTCTTTAAAAACCAGCCACTAGTGCAAACCTAAGGGGTTTTGCTCAGGCCTTGCAGGTGTCTAAATACAGGAAAGTGTTGGAAGTAGGCTATTATAGACTTGACTTTGGTTGCACAAGGAGTTCAGGTAAGCATAAATCAGACTCTAATTTGTTTTAGTACTGCCCCTGCATCTGTTTGATGTGGAAATGCTGCTCAGAACTAGCTGACTAAGATGGAAATAAATAAATACATAGTCAATGTAAAAAGGGTTCTACTGAATATGCTAAACATTTACTGCTTGGTTTGGGGTTATCTAAAAGCTGGTAAATGTTTAAAGAGTTTAATTCCATTAAAAATACCCAAATGGAAATCTAAAAGGGTAAGCGTTTTATAAAGTTTCACTTTTAATCGTGTTGTTGTATTGAGTTGATTTAACTGTTGTATGAATTTCCTGTCCTGTATAGTTTATAGGTCAGCTTGAGAAACTAAAAGAAGAGGTAAGAGAGATAATGTTTATTTACATAGTCATTTATGTATTTCCAGTTACATCCCTTTAAATTTACCAAATGTTTTACATATTCTTAACATTTTAGCTACATTGAATACAGAATGTGGTTGACTCCAAATTAATATAGTTATGACATCTTGAGATTTTTATTTATTATTTTTTTTTTTTGTTAAACCAAAAACTTCCATCACTGTTGTTTGAAATCATATGTTGTAGTACTGTCTTGTACGTTTTATTAATTACCTTTAAGTTTTTATGACACATTTAGGGTTGAATAGAATGGCGGACCAGTTATACAGTGTTGATTTAAATAATAAAAGATCAAAAGGCATGACTAGATTGAATACATATTAATTCCAGCTCACGCATGGGTTAATCCTATGCTCATATTCCATCAGATATCATAGAGAAGCTATATATTCAAGTGTGTGAGGGAGGGGGAAGCATTTAAAGAAGACAAATTTGATGTATAATTGTTTAATAAGTTACACTGAGGCAAGATATATTTATATTTAATAAGCTCTATGAATTAAATTATTTGTTTCAGAGCACATTTAAGTATTCAGTGCTCCAACAGAACTAATAACAATAACAAAACAATATGATGCAAGATAAATATAACAACATACTTAACTTACTTTTCAGATAACTGAAATATACACATCTATGATAGACAAAAATAAATGCCCTTCCAAGTACACACACGAGGCTCTGTTACAAGGTGACAACCAGTCATAAAACATCATATACACACATGGAGTGCAAACACAGTTGCACATTAAATCAGTTGAAAATGAATTCTTTCTGACCTGCTCCTTCCTTCAAAACATGTTGGAATGTCCTATTGGACGGAACAAGTGAACACTGACTGTTCAAAAAACAAAAGTAATGCCAATTTTCCTGCCAGACACAAAAGCCCCCTTTATCAAAGAAAGTGCTTTTAGCAATTAAATCAGCAGCAATTACCGTAAGCTGAATATGAACATTTAAGATAAGAACTTAATCACTATACTGATATCTTACTTAAAAGGAGCGCTGTTATATATTTTCTTATAAACTTTATCACAATTTTAATGGTTTGTTGACCTAACACAGTAAAAAAAAGTTTGTAGAAATCATTTTCACTCAGAAATTGCTAGTAAATTTCACAAATAATTAAGAAGAAACATGAATTTAACATGAAATTTAGAAGTAGAAAGTCTAAAATGTTATTTTTCTTGTAAAACTAACTCCAGTTATCTTTGTTTTATTTACAGCCTCAATTTCTTTGTTTTATTGTATTTTTTATATATTTATTTATTTCTTTTCCCCACATGTAGTGCATTATAAATCACTATTGGACACAATTATGGGAAATTCCCTTTTTGGAATAATATACCTAAAATCATGTTTCTCTAAAGTGGTTCAAAATTGTCAAATTTAGGCTGCCAGTTACTTTGGAATCAATTCATAGTATCTGTGTTCATGGTTCTGGTGTTAAAATATATTATCATTCTTTGGAACATTTCGAATGAATTGATTAGTATCTATCTTTGGAGTCACGTGGTCAATTTTACCTGGATTTCAGGAAAACATCTCAAAGGGGTTCTGATTTGACAAACTCCCATCAGTCTTTGGCACATTTCAAATGAATTAGTCAGAATCTTTGGAGTCACTGCTGAGAATTTACTGCTATTTTGACGAAAAACATTAAGTTTAGTTTATCGTAATTTCAGGACAACAAGTCAGAGGAGTTCATGTTTTGAAACAGATCATAGCTTTGCTTGAGGGGTGACGGTCTTGAGGGTCCTAGCTCACAGTCGTAGAGGGGTTTTCGGCCACTGCATACTCTGTCTCGGTGCCCTGAGAGCCCTCAATGAGCCGCTCCAGCCCTGCACGTTTGGAGTATTTGAAGATGAAGGCTTTCATGAGGTCATAGCGGTAGTGACGGTGAGCGAAGCTGTAGACCACAGGGTTCACACAGCAGTGCAGCAGTGAGAGACATTGCGTAAGGTGCAGCGCCACAAAAAGGCCATTCTCTAAACTGCAGCCCAGCAGCAGAACGCCTAACACTGCTAGCGCGTCGACAAACAGCACAGCATGATATGGTGCCCAGCAAGCTATGAACACCACTATGTACATGAGGATGACCTTCCTGCTCACGCTGTGGTCCTGGTCGCCATTTGAAGGGGAATGAGAGGAAGAGGAAGCCAGAGTGTTTGCCAGCAGCGCATAGGACACTGCTATAAAAGGGAAGGGTATGACAAAACCAAGAACCACAAAGCTCAGCTGAATGCCCACCATCCACTGCAAAGGGTTGTCCTGTGGATATACAGGATGACACAAAGTCATATTACCGTGTACCGATTTGACGGACTCCAGGAAGTATGTGTCAGGTATTGAGGCAAATAAAGCAAGCAGCCACGTTACCACACACACTAAACATCGTATTTGTCGTCCTCTTCTGTGAGAAATCTCTCCCGTGCGGACCACCGAGAGATAGCGGTCCACACTCATGCAGGCCAGGAAGAAGATGCTGGCGAAAAGGTTGACATTCAAGACTAGATGTGTGAGCTTACAAGCCGCTTGGCCAAACGGCCAGTGACCTTCCTGTGCCAGCGAGCTCACCCACACCGGGAGAGTAGAGACCACACACAGGTCCGCCACTGCTAGATTTAAAATATACAAGTGTGTGCCATGCTTATGACGCTCCGAGCGCCAGCTGACCCACACTACTAGTGCGTTGGCGGGCAGGCCCACAACAAAAATGAAGGCATAGAGGGTGCATATAGCATGGAGGAGAGCAGAACGGTTGAAGGATGTGGGGCACATTTGCATTTCCACCCTTGAAATGTTGGCGTCTGTGAAGTTTAATTCTTCCCACATGGTGAAGAATTCAGTCAGTTCATTGGCACTCAGACTCATCTTCTCATTTGGCGGCGAAGACTGCAACTGTGGAAGGAGAAGCAACTTAAATTAAACATAAGGTCTATGTCATCGGGTTATTAAATATCAATTAATTAAATTGATTTTAGGGTAAAATATTACCTGGATATATATATATATATATATATATATATATATATATATGCTAAATGTAACATAATGAAATATAATAAAAATATATTTCAATTTCATATATTGATTTTGGGAATATTTTTTCTAGATATTTAAATTACATTTTTCATTCATTAATGACAATTTACAAAATTATTATGTATCACAGTATGTATGTTATATTATTATAAAATGTGTTTATTAATTACTTTTGGCTGTTTCATGTATTTGTTAACACTGCCATTCAAAAGTTTGTGGTCAGTTACTTTTTAAAGAGAATTATTACTTTATTTACTTCATTATGACTTCATTATTGATCAAAAGTGACAGTTAAGACATTTATAATATTACAAATGATTCATATTTCAAAAGAATTGAAATATATGGATTTCTAAACAATATATTAAACCAAACAAAAGTGTTAAGCAGCAAAACGGTTTTCAGCAATGATAATAAGATGAAATTTGTCTTTATCAACAAATGGGCGAAATATATTCACAGAGAATTTTTAATTGTAATAACATTGTAATAAAAATGCATCCTTGATGAAAATCAAATCTTAAAGACCCAAACTTTTGAACGGTAGTGTACATTTTGCATAAATAAACTTCCTCAAGCAATTTAGCACTCCACCCCCTACCCCAAACCGTTGCTTTCTTATTTCCCTCTTTTGATTGTGACATGAAATATGACCTGCTTTTGTGTTAAAGAGGTTTCATTTACTGGAATGACCTTAGAAATGACTGTAAGTACCATAATAGGATTTTAAAGCAATTGTCAAAAAACAAGCAATTATGTAAAGTATTGCTATGAACTCTCAGATGCATGGGTCTCACAGGGTCATACTCATAAGTGGAGTTTGAACCTTTTTATTATTATTTAATAGACATAAGACCACTCAATCATGGAAGACAAACCTGTCTATGGCACTAGAGCATTGCATTTTCGGTGAAATTGTCACAGCATGCTATTATAATTTCATAATTCAGCTCAGTTAGAAAGTTGACACTGCTTCAAAAGCCCAAAGCTGTCTGGCTTTAAGCCAGTCATGTTAAAGTACCCTCTAAGCTGGTTCTGCTTTTCAAAAATCAAAGTGTCTTCACAGTGATTTCTATGAGCAAAGTAATTTCAGTTTATGGATTTTGTCACGCCATCTTAAACATCTGAGTGGCCCTTCCTAAAAGACGTGTTGCTCTGTGGCTGGTGAGGTCACAGACCATTGACCCTTGATTTTTCTCTGGTCACTAAATCATTTTTTTATGGAACCTTTCAATCTCCAGCAGAGCTGCCACAACAGATATCAGAGAACAGAATAATGAATAATGCTCTTCTGAATTATCTATAACATTTTCAAATAGGTCTGTCTCATGTTATGTTGTGTAGGACTTATAAAGAGTGTGTTATTGTGTTTATGCACTGAAATATTATAACAGGAAATTTCCTTTTGAAGGGAAAATTATCCCCATGGGGATCATTTTCCCTTGCAAAAGGAAATGTTCTGTTGCTCCACCTGTATTCTGTTTGAAGTTCATTACAAAGTGAAATCTAATTATTTTCCATTTAGTAAGTACGCAATAGTGTTGCTCGATAAAAGATTTTAGGTTTGTTTGTTTGTTTAAGAATGGTTTATATGCTTTTACCCTACAGGAGGAAATAGTTTAGGAACAAAGTGTATTGTAGTTTAGCACAAAAAGTAACTGATTAATCTTTTAGGGACTGAAACATGTGGAGAAACACATGAATACACTCTTTGCCTTCTCTATAATTGTGTCATTGTCAATATCTATAATAGAGCACTGCAACTGACCATTTACACTCGCAGGAACATCTGAATGGTTCCTGGCTTTACAGCAGTACACAATGGAGACACTGGAGTGTCAAAGATCAAATGCTTTATAACAACAGACAGCTTGAGGGCCTTGAACCTGTGACACCTTTGAAATTATCCTTGAAAAGGTGATAGGCATAATGGACCAATTAATTTGTGGTTAAAAATATTTTTTAGTACTCTGTAGTTTCAGTTCATTAGCTGTGCAAGTTCTCCGGGCCATAAATGCAGCAAATGTTTCTTTATTTCAGTTCAAATTAACTTCATTCCATCTTCCTTCACCTTAAAATAATAAAAGACAATCTTGTGTTTCAAATGTCTATTTATTTCGAGGTTATGGATTTCGACAAATGTAAACAGTTTAACAGAATGATGCATTGAGTAAAACTCAAAGCATGAGATAATATGACAGACTGGGATTACTGGCAGCAAATAGGAAGCAGAAAGTATGTGTAAAACCTAACCATGGACATAATGAACTATGATGAAAATGCTTAACATATGTGAGCCTTTTCTCAAAAGTCAAATCTACAGAAACTTTATAACTTTCTGTAGTATTGATGTGAAGGTCCATGATACAGTATAAAGAGTACTTGGTTTTGTTTATGTTAACTATTCCCAAATATTAAACTATTAGGCTAACTTTACAGTATGTTTTCATTTAGTCTACTCTACATAAGATAAGATAAGACATAATAAACATTGGTGAGTATAAATGTTGTTATTGCTGTTTGTTTATTTAACCTTTAATCTTTCCTCAAGTAGGGTTTACATTTTTGGTCCTTTGGTCCCAAACATTTACATAGTGCATAAGGAAATAAATTTTTTTATATGACAAACTATATATATATATATATATATATATATATATATATATATATATATATATATATATATATGAAGAGTTCAGATGCAAAAGCCTCTAAGTGCCATCTGAAATTTTCATCTAAAATTAGGATTTTTATCAAGCTCCTATGCTAAGCTTGAGTCATTTTACCTTAATGGCAATGTGCAGGTACTTTTCCAGGCTATTAAAGTGAAATAACTGAACATAAATATAGGAGGCTGATAAAAATCCCAATTTTAGATGAAAATTTCAGATGGCATTTAGAGGCTTTTGCATCTGAACTCTTCATATATATTTGATTGTTGTTGTTTTGTTTTTTTTTAACTATTAACTGCACAATTACTCAACAAGGCCATAGATTGGCTTATGAAAAATATTTTAAGCTACTTCTGACACGTTTATTTTGCGACAAACAACAACAAAAACCCGCCGTTAAAAATTATTAGCTATATATATATATAAAACATAAGCTATTTGAAATGTTTATGATTTTTTTACGAAACCATTGACACTAACAAAAGAGGTTCATGAAGAAGATATGCTTAAAAAAAGGGGGGGAAAAAAGAAAAGGCTGTTAACTAATCGTCTGGTCAGTGCAGGTGTCTCAAACAGGCAGTGGTGTGACTAATAGCTACTATAGCCAACTGAAACTCGTCTCAAGTCTTTAGCTCGTTCATTAGGACAAAAAGATATGTCCTACCTTTGTCACTTTGACTTTAAAGCTTGGTCAGTGTGCAATATTAATCCACGGTTTCGTTCTTGTCCGCCGATGAGATGAAGTGACTCCGCTGGCTCTTGTGCTTCAGGTTGTTTAAACAGAGAGAATGAAAGTGGCGACGCCCATCTGCGCCTGAATATAGCGGCTTCGCATGCACCTCAGTCTGAACACACGCAGATACATCTCTGCTGACCAGAGCCACTGCCACGAGGGGAATTATAGCCTACTATTGAGCCACCAGTCTAAAAAAAAATATTAAAATACACTACTCTGGTTTAAGAACGTTTAAAATACACTACTCTGGTTTAAGAACGTTTTTTTTATATATATATACACCCTAAACACACAGTTATCCATAATATAACTTTGTTGAGCAACTCTCTTAGACATTATGAAACATAACCACCCAAAACAACAACCTGAGTACTGAAAAATAATCTTTCAAAACTGGCAGCAGCAGCAGGAAAAATCTACAAAACCACAGAGCAAAGACTAGCATGGTGTTTTTACCAAAAAATCTCAGTCTCGCTTAATGGAAATAAAACATCATAAGTCTATTTTTATTTGTATGGGGAGGACATGGGACATGTAATGGTTTTCTTTATCCTCTGACACAGAAAAGGACTGACCTCATGAAGGACATGAATTGATGAAGGAGCGATTGTTTCCAGCATGATAACCCGCATAAAAGGGCAGCCTCAGCATGCACGGATGTCCATTGTCCCCAGCTATCAAAAGTATCAGAGCAGATTTCAAAAAGTCACTGATAAGCATCTTGGTTCTCCTTAACACTTGTGCCAACTTCTTTATGTGCGCTTTCTTCTACAGTACATACACAGGAGAGGCAGAGACCTTTTGGCGAAGGCTTTGAAATAGAGGTGAATTAAGAGAGCAGAGGTCTAAAGCTGCTGGAAAGGAGGAAAAAATCTCTGTCTGTTTTTCAAACACCCAAACATTACCCTCCATTGCTAAGCAACAAATGTTGTAAAATGAGTCACTCAGTGCTTGAGAAAACAGGACCTTTAAATAACTTCCTGCAGTAGAGGTTTTATTTGTTGAATCTAATTAATGTTCAAAAATACTACATCATTTTGCCCATAGTGCAACATTGTGACTGCACTAAAGGATCTGGTGTTAATATTAATCCAACAGATGTCTCAATAAACAAAGAAGACTTATGGTGACAGCTGAAGGCTGAATTGCTCTGGACAAACTTGTCCAAAGGTGTTATTTGGGTCATGTCCCCTTCTGCTTTAGGGTCAAGGCCAGAAACGGGAGACCATGTCATCTTTCTGAACAACTCATTCTGGCAAGCAGATAACTGATATGCAACGGGTTACATAATTTCTTCACATGAACCTCTACTTGTAAATGGTTTATGTAAGTGTTTGTTTTCTGAAATTGATGACCTTTTAAATTTATATTGTTAGTAAATTACACAAATAACTATAAAGAAATGCCAAGTACCATTGAATTAAACATTAAATACTTTAGTAAGACATAAAGGTACACCAATAATCTTTATTTCATTTACAGCTTAAAAAAATAATAAAAATAAATTGTGGGTGTAACAGGATATAAAATGGCCTCTTGACTCTCTGTTATATAATGTTTTGCCAAATTAAAAAGTATCAATTCTTTTAGTGTAATGACTATTATACAGCTATTATGTGTTTCCTATAAGCTATTAAATATGTTATTTTTTAAGTACATTATAATTCATTCATAAGTTGGTAAGGAATGTGGTAAAAAAAAAATTAAATCTTTTTAAAATTTGGCTTTTAATATGTCTGAGACTTTTCAGAGACTAAAACGAGGAAATTAAAAACAGATTAATGGGTGGGACCATCAACAGACATGAAAAATCTATTAATTTTCTATACAACTTACACAGCGGTATAATTTTATAACAATAAGCAGGGTGGCAAGTCATGGTACTTTTGTTTTAAAATTAAATATAATTAAAATTTCTAAAACATTCAGCATTGCTACAAAAAAATCTTCAATTAATGATTCATCTTTCCATGGGATGTTCAATGCTTCATATAAAAAAATCTAAATTTTAATTCCACATTACTGTTTATACATACACTTTATTTTAACACTGTGTTTGTAGAAATATGAACTGGTGATCTTTGAGATTTTCACACACTTAACCAGTAATTCTTTACATCATGCCATTACTTATATTACTTTTTTGAAAGAAGGAGACATTTACAATGGTTTGATTTATCAGCTTCTCTCTGGCTAGTTTCAGTTCAATTATTCAACAGCTCACTTTCTCTAACTGGTGGCACAGCTGTCATATAATGTAACCAATAGTAGCTCCCATGGCAGCAATTTGCTAAAGCAAAGTCCTGGTTTCTGGTTATACAGGCAGACTGCTTTTCTCAAAAGCACTAAACTCACACTTCATCAGAGTGATGAACAGCCCCAAAAACATGCTAGAGAATGTGTTTGCATTGTGTTGCATGTGCAAATATTGGGGGGCTGCAAACCTTAATTTCTAAATAATTAACACAGGATGCATTAAACTGACCAAAACTGACAGTGAAGACATTTTAACTTTTTATTCTAAAGATTTCTATTTTACATCAATACTGTTATGTTGAAATATTCATCAGCATATTAAAATGATTTCTGAAGGATCATGTGAAGAGGAAGAGGAATGTTTTCTGAAAATTCAGCTTTCCATCACAACAATTCATTACATTGTACTTCTTTTTTCTTTTTTTGAAATGACTGAACTTTTGATCTAAAAAAAATGCATCCATGATGAGCATCTTTTAAACTCAACCCTAAACTGTAGTAGTGTACAAAAAGTAATTTCAAGTTTCTTAAATCTATTTAGTGTTGCCTGTGCACAAATGGTGTTTATTAACGTCATTTCTTCTTTCAGTAAAGGACAAACATCCTGTATTTCAGCACACTACAGCAGCTGAGTTGTTGTTCCATAAATTAACTTAGATCACGCATATGGAGCATACATCAAAAAACATCTTTCGCCTCCAGAAAGAAGCACGCTGTGAAATATGCACATGTGGTGAGTGCCATCATGTGAGGAAAACAGACTTCAGGCCACGCCATCGTGTTCCAGGTGGTTCTAGTTTCAAGCCTCAGTGCCATGCAGGGCTGAAAGCAGTGTGGGGGATGGCCAACGCTCCATCTGACATCAGGAGCTCATGATAACTCAATGATACAGTTTTGAAAAATTGGAGATGGGAATCTATGTGACTCCTATTCTGTCCTATTTCTGGAAACTCCATCCTCATTGGTGTTAAAATTTAAAAATGACCATTTTTGTTCGTCCTGACTTAATATGCATTGCATTGTAATTATATATGCAACTAAATATATAATGCACTCTGAAACTTAAAGATGACACCTCCCCCTTATTGTGTTGACAGCTGTGACCACATTCAATTTTACATTTTGGTTCCCATTGACGTTCATTATATGGACAAAATCACAAAATATCTTCTTTGTGTTCCACAGAAATAAAAAGTCATATAGGTTTGGAACAAGAGGGTGTGCAAATGATGACATAATTGTCATTTTTATATGAATAATCCCTTTAATAGTTCATAAAACAACTCTAACACTTCTTTGTTTAGAAAGAAATGTTTCCATTATTTGTCAAAAAATCTTCTCATCTTTTGCCCTTTGAGTAATCCAAATTACAAATTCGGTATGGCTGTTGTCACTTGATTTTCTAAAAGTGAAAAATCACCATTGGGATCTATTGAATGAAAGGCTGTGCATGAATTTAAATGACTTTATCTAAGAACCCTGAGGACAGAACCCAAAATCATGTCAAGCTTCCACGTTTTTCCTTGAAGGACAGTCTCTTTAGTGAGGAAGCTCCTTTGATAAACCGCAAGCACATGGTGGAATACTGTGTGCCGCTTTGAAGGCTCTAATTGGCTCCTTGTTTAAGTCATGGAAACATGATATAAGTGATTCCTTATGGGTTTGTGCACTGCAAAAAAAACAAACATAAAAATAAAAAATAAATAAAAAATAAAAAAACCCGGACCAATCCTATCATGTGCTTTACTTTTAAATCAAAGATGTAATTTATCCATTGTCAAACAACAAATAACTGATACATTTTGACATTCAGTTCAGTTCTATTGGTCTCATGATAAAATGTCATGGTTTAAAAAAAAAAAAAAAAAAAAGTCTTGACATCTTGTTGAAGAGCTCAAAAAAATCCTCACATTCAGATGCATCTATAGTTGGATTTAAGTTTAAGGCTTAATTTAAGGATATGCATGCAAACCATTGTGATATATGTTCTTTATTATAACTAACTATAAACCTTCAACTGTCACTTGGGATATTTATTATTAGTATTGCACAGTTCTTACTGAAAAGGTCCAAGCATTTAAGCTTATTGTCTGCATGCTAGAGTACTGAGAGTGTCTGTTATGGTCTGGCACATCAGGAAAGGTGTGGTGAATTCAAAAACCGCACTATGCCCAGGAGACTGCCACCAAATGTTTCCCTTGCAGATCCCATATAACTGTGTTGACTGACTTGTCAACTGTTTTTCTGTCATGCAAAAAATTGTTTTGAAGTCCACGACCATTGCTTAGTGAGAGGTCTCTTCCAAACTTAATTTATTCCCCTAATTTCTTGTTTAATGTTATTGGGATGAGTTTTTACATAGTCATTTGACATATGGTTAAAACATACCACCTTGTGAACAGGGTCAGAAGATGATTTGTTTAAACCATATGTCAACAGAGCCATCAAAGTTTAGCTATGCATTCCAGCATGTGTGTTGGACAGACACGGATTTATAATCTACTCAAAACTGAAACTCGATCCTAAAGTGGATGATTATGTTTATGCATTTACATTTCTTCATTTAGCAGAAACTTTTATCCAAAGCGCCTACAAAAGTTGAACAAAGCAATTCATCACAGAGTCAATAGTATTCATAATAGACAATGCCAGTATTATTATAAAACTATCTCTGCTATATTATAGTAGTCTTTTGTTACAAGATATTTTTAATTAGCTTAATTTTTTTTTTCAGCTTCAGTATAAAAAATAAATAAATAAACCTTAGCAATCAAACTATGATTTGTATTGGCTTTGAAACTGCAGCTAACTAGACCATGCTAAGCAACCACACCTTGAACCTGGGATATTTTAACATAGCCTCAATGTCACCACAAGAGGTCCCTATACAGGCCTAAGCAGTTTCTCTGTTTAATAGGGAATGTTTGTAAAGGAATACTCAACTGCTTACTGCACAGCATACACTGTTTTTAATAATAGTATGTGAAATAGCAAACACACTATGCAATGATAAAAAATACATTGGTAATATGCTACAATGATATTACATGATTCTATCATCTTGCACATATTATTCTGCTATTAGTATTTTACTATCTCAAACAAAACATCTCTATTTCGCATTTTTAATAAAATTTTGTTTAAATGTCTGATCAGATGCATTTTTCATATGGGTTATTCTTCACACTCTAGCTGGAAGCAAGAAAAATAATATACTTAAAGTATATTTTATACTTAAATATAATTAAAAATAATATACTTAAAGTTTCTGAGATTGCTTGGCTAACAGTTTCCAGATTATTTTTGATTATAATTTAGGATCTGTTTTAGATTAATACGTCATAAAAACGCAGCAGGATTTCAAAGCATTATCTGCAGACATCTGCTGAAGAGTTTTGCTGCAGAAAAGGACATGCCTCTGAGGAATTTCCACAGGAAATGGAAAAATCTGTGCACAGCTGGGACAAATACCTTTTGGATAAATGCGGCATATTAAGGTGCTGCTTGTTATAGCATTTGTTCTCGATATTTAGGGCCTTAGAATTGCTTGGATAAAAGCCCCTAGTGGAGACCACTGGCGGAGCAAAACAATACATTGGGAAATCCTTGACTAAGCAGCACCAAATAACCCTCTCTCTTGGTTTCTAACCAACCCGCTCTTAAAGGATTGTATTAAGAGATAGTTCACCAAAAATTCTAACTGTACTCACCCTCATTTTGTTCATAACCCATAAGACGTTTGGTTAATCTTCAAAACACAAATTCATATATTTTTTTAATATTTCAAAAACTTAACATTTCTTGGTACCACAATGGACCAACACCAGCAGATGACATTGCACCCCAAATCATCACAGACTGTGGTAACTAAACACTGGACTTCAAGCAGCTTGGGCTATGAGCTTTTCTACCCTTCCTCCAGACTCTAGGACCTTGATTTCTAAATGAAATACAAAACTTGCTCTCATCTGAAAGAGGACTTTGGACCACTGAGCAACAGTCCAGTTCTACTTCTCCTTAGCCCAGGTAAGATGCCTCTGATGTTGTCTGTGGTTCAGGAGTGGCTTAACAAGAGGAATACAACAACTGCAGCCAAATTCCTTGACACATGTGTGTGTGGTGGGTCTTGATGCCTTGACCCCAGCCTCAGTCCATTCCTTCTTAAGTTCACTCAGATTCTTGAATCAATTTTGCTTGACAATCCTCATAAGGCTGCGGTTCTCTCAGTTGGTTGTACATCTTTTTCTTACACACCTTTTTCCTTCCACTCAACTCTCTGTTAACATGCTTGGATACAGCACTCTGTGAACAGCCAGCTTCTTTGGCAATGAATGTTTGTGGCTTTCCCTCCTGAAGGGTGTCAATGATTTTCTTCTGGACAGCTGTCAGATCAGCAGTCTTCCCCATGATTGTGTAGCCTAGTGAACCAAACGGAGAGACCATTTTGAAGGCACAGGAAACCTTTGCAGGTGTTTTGAGTTGATTATCATGTCACCATATTCTAATTTGTTGAGATTGTGAATTTTCTTAAATGGGAACCAAAATCAGTACAATTTAAAGAACCAAAGACTTAATCTACTTCAGTCTGTGTGCACTGAATGTAATACACAATGAGTTACTGAAATAAGTGAACTTTTCCACAACGTTCCAATTTATTGAGCACCTATACACAAGCTTTCAGGTTTACCATATGTGACTTGCTCCATGTATGCCTGTTCGGATGTATAAAAGCCTAACTTTTTAAAATCCCCCTTCATATAAAGATAGCATTTCTTTACTCCATTCATGTGGATTAGTCGAACAATGGCTTTACAACCTTTATAATATCTAAACTTTGTTTTCGTTCAAAATAAGAGGGCCCCCCCCCCAAGATTAAACTGTCTTATTGGTTCGAAACATGTTGGGGAGCAAGTGCAACTTTCCTTTTTAGGTGCATGGATCTTTTAACTTTCTAAAGATATAGAGGAGCAGCAAATTGTGGGGTTAGACACATTGACTAAAAATTAATCATTCAAAACATGAACAATTTATTCAGGTCTAAAATTCAGCTTTGAGACTTAAACAAGGACATGGCCACATGGGGACAACACTGCACCAGATTTCAAACCCCAGCTTTCATCTGACTTTGGGGTGGCAGCGGTTTCTCCAAGTGTTGGCCCACAGTGAGACCAAAAGGGGAATCAGCCTGCTTCTCCCGGACTTCAGGCTTCAGTTGAAAGCCTTTCCCCTTGTCAAAGATGTCTGCAGGTGGGAATGTGAGAGGTGCCTCATTAAGGAGACCTTGAAGACGAGTACGCCAACTTTCCAACAGGCCTTCGCGAGCCTCAGGAGAGAGATGTGTGGGTGCCCAGAAGATCTGTGGAGCAAGGACCTGGAAGCCACAATAGTTGAGGACCCCATTCTAAAAAAAAAGAAAACATTGGTGCAGGAGTCTCAGGTTAGTACACTCAATTAATGCTGCGTTCCAGGGTTCATGCCCATGCCCTAATCCCTTCAAAGAATTTACCGTACAGAGTGAGAGTGTCAAAGGGGTGAAGGGGCTAGGGACCAAGAAAGAAAATAAAAATGGATATTCTTACTTGAATTGGCCACAATGTGACATTCATGTCTCCATTAATCCCATTGGAGCTGAACATGGTCTCATGGGAACCAGTGGTGAAGGACAACATGGCTTTCTTATCCTGACATGAAATGGATCAAATCATACCAATATTAACAGCCCACTAATTTCATTAAAGACATTTGAAAATCTTTTGATTAATGCTTATGTTTATGATGGGAAGGCCTCACCCTGAATATGCCCTCACTGTAGCACTTTTCCAAGGTGTATGCAAAACCAAGCGTAAGAACCCGGTCCATCCAGCCTTTCATGATGGCAGGAACAGAGAACCAATACATGGGAAACTTCAAGAAATTGACAAGTTGTCAAAAAGGGCGGGGGGGGATTGACGCACACAAATTTCCAAAATGAGACGTCATACCTGAAAAATAACAAGATCTGCTTCTTTTAGTTTCTTGTGCTCGTCTACGATATCAGAAGCTAGTCGCCCCTCCTGCCAGGCCAACATGGTCTCATTTCCATAACAGAAATGATTTGGGTTCATCACCGCTCCTGAGAAACAAATTAGTGGAATACCTGCCATTGAGACAAGGGACTAGTTCTTATTTACGAATAAAACCAACGAAACAGTGCCTCCCACACCAGTAATATCATCCTCTGTTGCCGTGGTCTTGAAATTCATGTCATACAGGTCAGACACAATCACGCGGCAGCCCTGTTTCTTCAGCTCGTCCACAGCAGCATCCTTAACAGCCGCATTGAAAGATCCGGCGCTCTGGTGCGCGTACACGATCAACACAGTCTTTGAAGCTGAAAAAGAATATTAACCAAAGAGATTAAATAAAACGTATAAAAAGTTCAGAGAGGAAAAGAAACTGTAGCTTACTCATGTTTTTCGCCCACAGGTCTCAAAGCATCTACTGAACACATAAACCGATGAGTGAGTTTTAAAGTCACAATCACTCGTGCACAGCTGATTCATTTTACTCATCAGTTGCTGGCAGGCACCCCACAAACACTTGAGGAAAAAATCAATTAGCGGGATTTTTTTAGAGCAAAATTTACGTTTTATTTTTCTTACTGAAGTAATAAACTTCCATCGTATTATGACTGGCAAGTTTCTTTATACCACTAGATGTCAACATGCACCAGCAACTGAACCCATACAAAACTAAATAGCCTATATGCTAAAGCTGAAAAAAAAAACTAAATGTGTTATATAATGTGTTGTTTTATTAATTAGTTTTCTTTCTTCTTTTAATCATGGCGTATCTGGTTACAATTTTCTGCTGAGAAAATAACAGCTGTTTTGTCTCGTCATAGTTTGTTATTTAAACGGGAAAGGACCGAATAATAGACCAGTGTAGTCTGGTTTATTATATTTTCCTCCACGAGTTTATCTGTGTAAAGTGTAAAGGTTTATTATTGTTACGAGGTGCGCATAAGCACATGTGTATGACTTTAAGAAGTGCAAGATATGGTTTCAGTTTTTAGCACCAGAATCCCATGATTAAAAATAGCGAACTTTTGTCTCATCAATAGTGAACTAAAGCGAGACAACTTTTATCCCAGACGTCATCCTGACAACCACACTGTTAAATAACCAAACTCTGAGCAAACAAACTCTAGAATAGATCATTTACAGTCATTTTGGCAGCTCCTCAGCTCCTGACACGTGCGTCATGATAACGCGTTTGCGCCCTCAGCACCGGTGACTCTTCAGTCCTTCTGAGTACAGCACTAGGAAGAGTACAGAAAAAGACGGATGTAACACAATGAACCGCGTCGCGAGCGACACCACGTAGAGTTGCTGTTTTTTGGTTGGAGTCGGAAACGTGCTTTCTTTTTCTTATGCCTTTATTGAAGGAATAGTTCTCCTAAGGATCGCTTCTCACGCGTATAGGAGCGTGTGTTTCTCAGAAGGATATTAAAGGTTACAAATGGGGTCTCAAGGGCCAGGACGTAAAAGAACCTCCAGCAAAAATGGGTTGACTGCTGAGGAAGATGCCCTCAGTGTAATCGCACAACAGGTAAATTGATCTCTTAAGGGTTAAACTAATGCAAAGGTCTTAGTTGCAGATGTTAAGGCTTAAACTCTAGACTGGAACAATATGACAATCACGTGGTTCTGCCTCCTGAGTTAATTTATTAAACCAAATAACTTTACACAGTTTCACGAGTATCTTATTAACATTACAACAGGCTAACTAAGGTAAAGTCCCAGTTTTGCCCTCATCTGGCCCTGTATTGCCTATATTTATATGTTACTTACAAGCTGTAGATCATTTCCTCTCCTAGTCATGCTTCCTGTTTTAAGAACCTAACTACAAGTTACTGAGTTGTGTTGTTCAAATGTGTTATTTTAATGTAGCATGGCAGTAGGCTAATGTATTTGAAAGTGCCACCAGTCTGCAACATAAGCAGGGTTTGATGTGCTAGAACAGGTGCTGGGTTCATGGTAGAGAAAAACTTGACTGCTTAGGAAGTGATTTTGACCCAGTCAGATTTTCAACAGATGTATATGTTGTTTCTTCATTGCACACCTAAAGTGAAAAGTCAGGGCTGTATGTAAAGTGCACGTTTTCACAGACAGTTAAACTGTATTTGCAGCATGTTTCATTCTATTAATAGTGTGTCTCTGTTTGACACATGCTCAGTGGTTGGCAGGAGAGAGGCCTTCTCATGAACTGCCCTCAGTTTAGAGTGTGAAATACTGTACAGCCAGAGAAGCATGATATGTTTGTGTGTACACATAAAACTGTCTCTGCGTTTACATCATTCATTTAATTTATTGAAGGCAGTGGTTTTATGGGAATTTCTGAATTGCAGTATTAAACACTTGGTATGTGAATGCATAATCCATGAACTAAACTATTTAATAAACAGCCCAAGTGGCAGAGGATGCTCTTTTGTAAGTGGGCAGTTTGTTTTCTGTAGCACATAGAGTCGACCTCTTGTAAGAGAGCACATGGATGAAGAGAGATTCAGGTGAAACGCACCCATGTTATCAAATGTACAATCAATCAGGAGGCAAAATTCAGTTTCACAATTTCAGCATGAATGCTAAAGGTTTTTTTTCTGATCCAACCTGTTTCTCTTGAAATGGAAATGATTATTTTTTTTTGCGTACTCCCATGTGGCTTTGCAACAGAGCTTTTGCAAATATAAACAGCAAGGTCTTATTAGAGCTTCTCTCTCAGCAGGTTTGGTTTCAGTTAGACGTGACACGATTCTGTGGTTTTAACCCTTTTATTACTGAGTGTTTGACATTTTCAAGGCAGCCGTAAAGTTTTGAATGCATATAGGGTTTATAGCTTTTTTTTCTTTCACAAAGCCACTTTATCTTCTTTTAAATAGCTGTTTCAGTACTTACTCCCTGTGTTCCATTGTGCCACCTTTACTCACCCGGTACCTGCATTTCTTTTTTCTGATAGTCTGCTGTTCCACACTTGCTTGATCTCTGACAAGCTGGTATGTGGGTCCTAGTGTGTTCTTTGATTTTGTAATAAGTGCTTTAAAAATAGAAGGCCCACAGAGACCAGCTGTTAGTGCAGTTCAAGACCAGACATGAAGTTTCGGGGGGGCCATTACAATGAGCAGGAGTAGGAAACCGGCATCTGATACTGGATGCAGTGAAAAGGAACACATGCTGATAATATCTGCATCAGTAATCCTCAGTGGCTGTGCTTTTCTGGTGCTATCTTATATAGCTAAGCATTAAAGTGTGAGATGGGCCATAATAGAACATGAGTCAGTGGAGGATTCCCTGAAAAACAATTTCAACAATGGCTGCTCAACACTTTGATCCAGTGTCCTATTTATCTTTCTACTGACACAGATGCAAGTTGTGTTATCTGTTAAGACAAAATGATGACAAATAGTTTGTTTTCAGCTGTGTGTCTTTAGTTCATTACTACATTCCCCAGTGTTCCCCAAAATGTCTATGATAATTATTGTTGATCTATGATATGTAATCTTAAAATAACAGAATAATCACGAAATAGAAAACTTTTGTAACATTGTAAATGTCTTTTCTGTTACAAGCTCTTGGTGCATAAAGAAGATCTGTAAAGCTGCAAAGACTAAAGTCTCAAATCCAAAGAGATATTCTTTATGGAAGTTAAAAGTCGTTTTTTATATTTAAAGTATTTGCCACTGATGATTCAAACGCGAGTTTCGATCAGTGTAGAGTAGTGCTTGCTTGTTGTTTTTCCGATCACCAATGCAGACATGGTTTTATGTATACACAGCACGATATGCAATGCAATACGTAAAAAGACAGTATAAGTCATTATAATTAGTAATTATGTCCCCATAAGATGCAGCAAATTCCTCATTTGTAATGGTTTTAATTGGTTTTGTCTCATTGCGCTGGGACACACGGGCATCACAATATGGTAAGGGGCATAACATTTCCATCACATGCTTGAGGCATTCGGCCAATAACAATGCATTGGATAGCTGACCAATCACAGCACACCTCGCTTTTCAGAACGATTATCTTTGTAAAAATCGACATGTTTCAGAAGGCGGGGCGGAAGAGAAGTAGACAACAATGTGTGTTTTGAACCTTAAACCACATAAACACTTTTCATTACACCAAATATACAACATACTGTAATGTTCTTTTTAGTGACGTCATATGACCCCTTTAATGTTCCATTCATAAGTCCTTAAAAAATGGTTTCCATGAAATATTTAGCAGAACAATTGTTTTCAAAATGTTTTTAAACCCCAAATCGGCATATCTGAATTATTTGAGTAATGACTGCTGAACATTCAACTTTGACAACACAGCAATATTTGTTTTATAACATTTTTAAATATACAAAAATAGTACGTTTCTATTTTTAGACTTATAATGCAATATTTCTGTCTGGTAACAATACTTTTGGTTAAATAAACGCTGCTTTAGTGAGCACAAGAGACTCCTTTCAAAACATGAAAAACTCTGCCATTTTTTTTTCTCCTCAAAACCATGCATGTCCCTGACAGATGTCACTCAAACAAATGGGTTTCCTGAGAAGTCACACTCTTCTCTGTGAAACGCCTGTTCTCTGTAAACAGCACAAAAGTGATAAATAATTAAAATAATGAGCCAATAGTGCACCCTATGCTTTTCGATTATTTTATCCAGAAAGCTAGCCAATAAGAAACGCGCTCTGTTTGTGACCCATTTTGCATTTCTTACCTGCTTACTGATTTGTAATAATAATAATAATGTGATTCAGAGTGGACTAGTAACTTGTTTTAAATGGTCTAAATCACATTAAGAGAGCTTTCATAATGTGAGAGTTATAATTAGCAGGAAGTAGTATGTATAGGTCAAGCCGTTGATAGAGTGTCATTATGCCAGGCTGAACTAGTGTTCTCCTTCTTATTATATAAAAAATATAGAGCAGATATATGTACCATAAATGAAATCATATTAGAATGCTTTCTGAAGGATCACGTGACACTAAAGACTGGAGTAATGGCTGCTGAAAATTCAGCTTTACTGAATAGATTACATTGTAAAATATATTCAAATCGAAATCAGATCTTTAAAATGATAAAAATATTTCACAATATTACTGTTATACTGTATTTTCTTATCAAATAGGTGCAGCCTTGGTAACAGTCATTGCTAACAGTCTCAATATTTCAAAACATTATGTCTTAAAACATCTCCACTGGAAGCTATTAGCAATCTCGGCTAAATTCGCTGGTGCTGTTTACAGTGTCATTCAATGACTGAGATGGATGAAAGCAGATTAGGAAGCCAGGTTAGAGTCAGATCCAGACTGAAGGGTGTTTAGTCGATTAATCAGGGCTCAGGGTTTGGCGATGAGAGCTGTCTGACTGCTAGATGTAAACTCATTGTCATCAGCATTGATTTTATATTTCAGCATTCAGTAGAAGAGTCCTGATATCAAAGTATATGATCGTGTGTCCTCACACATAAATGGTTTTATGAATACAGAGCACAGCAGCACAATGACACATTAACACCTGCTTATCACTGGTCCATGACAGTCATAACAGTTATCTGACTCTCTCAGCAACTCGAGGTAAACTTGCACTGAATGTATTCAACAATGCCCTATTCCTGCTCCTTTTCATCAAGGGCCTTGTTGCAGAGCTGTTGATGCATGTTAAAGCAAGACACTGCATCGCAAGCTCCAGCACGCTTAAGTCAGAGACCTTTTTCACATACTGACATCTTTAACCAAGAATCGAACCTCTCCATAGAAAGACAAGGAAGACAAGGATACACACCTGTCACCAATGGGCCCATGAAGATTGTTATCACAGTTGCTTTCCTGTTTATTCTCTGCTGTTGGGACGCTTCCCGTATAAAGGAATAATGCAGACAGAGTCCAAAATTCTAGTGCTCTTGATGCTGATTGGTCAGGATGTTTGTGTAATAAGCCTTAAGCCATGATATTGTGATAACTGCTTTATATTTAGTCATGTGTTTTTATGACAAAAATATTGTCATAGTCTGTTTTACACTTTCTGTTGATATAAAATGTCAGAAACCAGGACTGTGCTTCCCAAAACCATTGTAAGGCTAAGTAGATCATGTTGCCAGTGGTCTGTACGTAGGCATAACTCCTGTAATGCTAAGTTTAAATTTTCTGCATTTCAGCTCTGCTCTAGCTTGTTTACTAGTCTTGGCATTGTGTAACATTAATATTTGTTCTTGTGACAAGTTCAACTATGTTCCTCAGTTCTACACTCAAAAAGCTGTGGTATAGTTGCATTAGGTTTAAGTGTATTCATCTGTTTGGTTTGCATTTATAAAGCAAACAAAAAAAGCTGATTATATTCACATTGATGTTAATTCTAAACAAATTGATTGTTTAGAATTAACATCAATGTGAATATAATCAGCTACAAAAAATGAACATGGCTTATATATGGATAGCTGCAACATTCACTAGAATATGAGATCCATTGATAAATATGTAAACCTGGTTATTTTATATTTAAAACACATCCAGTTTATTACAGAAATATCATTATTTTTTCATATGTATGACTGACAGATATATGTTACATAAAATTTACTTAGTCCAAATGTATGGAAATTTTGAATGTAGTTAAAATACATAAATCTTAATATGTACATAAATCCTTTTTTTATGTTAAACCTGTCTATTAAGTTAAATTAAGTTGCATGAAATACACAAGGAAGAAATTTGTCCCTTTTTCATGACTGATTAACTTGGTGTACAAGGTCATATTGTGGATTCTGTTCAGATAAGGTTGTGTGCTAAAGTGAAAGGAATGCACATTCAGACAAACACAGGCTTTGGTCTCCGTTTAGCCACTTGGTGCAAGTTGTTTGCTTATTTGACAAATGTAGGTGTGAATCGGTTTAATGTGTAAAAATTCTGTAAAGTTGCAAGGACACTGCTCATTCCTCTGTATGAAGTAATACAATTAATCTTCTGTTTTCACACTGAACTGACTCCAGCTGACCTTCCCATCTCATTTAACGGAGATTGTCAAAACCTCTCTTACATGGGTCATATACGAGGCTAAAATAGAAATGCTATTGTTATTTGAAATTTTGAGAATTTCTTTTGAGAACTTAGAATATATATATATATATAAAAAAATTGGTTTAACTGTCTTTGTTTCTGTCCAAGTATTTTTATGTGAATGTAAAATATCACATAATGTTTTTTTTTTTTTTTTTTTTTTTTTTAAAGCTCTGGTCTCTTGAGTCATACTTTTATATCTTATAAGGAATCTACAACATTATCACCTATTCTCAACAGGCATTTTAAACCTTAAAATGGAGAACACACTGATTGTCTTTAGAAACCAGTAACTAAGATGCTAGTTCACCTTCGACTCATCACCATCTTGCTGCTCTCTCTTATTCCCTCTTTTCAACCAGCTGGAGATTCTCTGACAGGTTTGTTCTTGCTCTTCTGTAACTCTGTGGTCAGTGAAGCAAGTGTTCTGTGTTGGCCAAGCACACCAGGCCTTCTCTTTCCGTGTCATCTGAGACGGGCCGACTGGCATCTATCAAAACATCACACTGCCTCGTGTTTCTCAGGATTTAAGGGTGAAGTGTGGCATTTCTGAGACCATAGTTGCATCTAAAGGGATTGCCAAAATAATGAGTTAAATGATTGGTTGAGACGGAACAGGACATGTCGATCTGCTCAAATGAAGAACTGATGTTTTGAGAGCACCACAGAACCACTGTGTTTGCTCTCTTTGAATAGTCAAGATGAATAGCTTACTTATAGTTACCTCTGCACAGCAAACTGGTATATTAAAGTATTTAAAGGGATAGTTCAACAACAGCAACAAAAAATTATATTAAAAAAGTATTTTTCAGAACGCATTAGATAATATTTTGATGTTTCTACTCCCTTAATCTTATCATCTATTTTCCTTCTTTTCTTTCCCTCCCTTTTTTTTGTCATAATTTCCTCCATCCTCGGAATGAGCCAAATTTATGTTCCTAAATTATTTTAGCCCTACATGGCAAGCTCGTTTTGATATTAAATTTGGCCACATGCTAAAATATGCACCCACCACAAACAGATCAGACATTGTTTGGATTATGTTTGTCATGGATGGAAGGCTGGCATGATTTATGTAGGTGTTAATATGGGCAGACGTCATCTGTGATCTCATATGTACCAGTCTCTGGCTCTTACGTTAGTACTCAAGTGAGAAAGACTGTTTATGTCTCGTACTAAAGACCGTTAATCCACTGTACACAGATACACATTTTTTAATACCAAGCTTTCCATGTTTAGAGGAATTAAACTGGCCTTTTTGGTTTATATACGTCATAGTTCTGGAGTTAATAATGTCTATTTTTTAGATGTCAGCATTTTTTTCACATTTTGCTTCCTGAGTACTGTCCAAAAACAGATTGAAAAGGGAGAAGTTGCGGTCTTGCAGTCATTTGTGTTGCATATCTTCCATTTGTTCCCATCATTTTCTGTCACAGCTAGTCTGTTAGCAGTCCAGATGATTGGCATGTACCCGCTCTGCCTGGCATACTGGTACTAAGGCCGTGGGAGAGAGGGAGAGATTTGGCCAGCTTGGCATCTTCTGTGGTATTTATGTCAACAGAAAATAACTCTGGGGCTTAACTTGTTTTGGCATTCATCAAACTCCCAGAGGCTCCTGAATGACAAGCTTGTCCTTCATGTCTTCCTTAAAAGACACCAAACAAGGAGTTTTAGTAAACCCAACCCTCTACATTGCAAGTAAATCAGTCGCATATGCGACTAAATTTTACTCTATGCGACTAAATGATGTCTATTGTTAGCCATTGGCTAATAAATTCTTATATTTGTCTCGCCAGTGTGTTTGTTCAAGGCTATTATAAGATTAGCACATTTTCACTCGCTGAACACTGACTGAGCGCTTCTCTCTCCATCAAGCGATCTGTACTTTTCAATTCATCTCAATGGACACACAGTACACCTGTATTTGCCGAACTGTAAACTCTTTGTGAAGGCGCATGACTCACCGTTGCTTTGCTGATAGCGCTGTTTCTCGCACGTCTTACCACGCTGAATCAATTGCAAATGGCAATTTCATTGGCTGGCACTGATCTATTACCATCCCTGTTTTGATTTAAGCAAATAAGTTCGACCGAACACAGACGACGTGATTAATATTCATGAACCCACCAAACTCATCAATCCGTAGTGCATTGTATATTGTTAGTATTGTAGTAGAATTAGTTTTAGTATTATCTTTTAATAATTATTATGATGCATTCCTTTTTTTTTTTCTTTTTTTTTTTTATACAGAAACCCTGAATGACCAACAATACCTTAAAGGGTTAGTGCACCCAATAATCAAAATTATGTTGTTAATAACTCAAATTTTTTGAAGCATCGAAAATACATTTTGGTCCAAAAATAGCAAAACCTACGACTTTATTCATCATTGTCTTCTCTTCCGTGTCTGTTGTGAGAGAGTTCAAAACACAACAGTTTAGTGATATCCGGTTCGCGAACGAATCATTCGATGTAACCGGATCCTCTTGAACCAGTTCACCAAATCGAACTGAATCGTTTCAAACGGTTCGCGTCTCCAATAAGCATTAATCCACAAATGACTTAAGCTGTTAACTTTTTTAAAGTTGCTGACACTCCCTCTGAGTTCAAACAAACTAACATCAAAGTAATTCATGACTGACTGAACTGCTGTGAAGAGAGAACTGAAGTGAACACAGATTCTTTAAACTCTTAGGAGCCTCATTTGTGAGGGGCATACCTTGTGACACAACAGATTGTGTACATCCAAGATGAGGCTGTACTACATAAAAAGTACACCTTGAAATGGGAACTTTCAGTCATTTAAGTCTCAATTTGGTAACTACTGACAATAATGTTGTGAAGCAATGAACTGTACTTTGGCCAATTAGAGCAATTAAACAATGTATTTATGTTCCAAAAAAGATCACTTCCAGACAGCAGTGGAACTAGCTCTTCATTCCCTTTGAGAACATCCGTGTCACAGAACTTTCATTAAATTAGAGCATTTTGGGTTTATTGATAGAGAGCCTGCTCCATTTGGGTCATTAAAAATAGCTGTTGAGGAGCGAGTGAGAGAAGAGAGGTGTGTGAAATAGGCCAGTTTGTTTTTTTCTTCTGCGACAGGAGTGTGTAAATGGTCATGATGGGGGGGAATGCAGACGACCCAGGCTATAATATGCTCACTGTGACAGACATCATGGTCTACTTTGATAATTGCAAGAAGGTAGGCCTTAATAGCTTATGATAAAAGAGCTTGTTTTAGTTCAGAGAGGATTAAGAAGTGCATGTTTTCTTTAAGGATGCTAACTAGCTTCTTTTAGGTGCCTATGTACATTTTATGTATTTTTATCTTTTTTTTTTTTTTAGGAATATTGTAAGAACCGTAAATCAATGACTGACACATACAACAAAAAGTTTGGTTCAGTAATATGAATGATTATTTTCGGTTCATATAAATCATATTGTGAGCACATGTACATGCCCTCCACATTAGGACTGAGCAGTGATGGGTGTTTGTACATTGGTTTGTTCTGCTAAAGTGCAGGAAGGGTGTGATGCAGGCTCAATTGTGAATGACTCAGCCCTCTGACTTCCTGCTTTGGTCAAAAAAGGCATAGTTTGGTTAACCTGTTAGTCACACAGTCATGCAAAGTGCATTTATTCCTGAAAGTTTTCTGTTTTCTGAAGCCTGTGTTACTCTTGGTACTTAGTTTAAGTGTTTTTTGTTGTTGTTTTTCTTTTATTAAAATATTCTTTAGCATTTTCAGCACAATCAAATCCCTGTTGGGTAGTAATTTTATAGCATGTATGCACATAGGTGCATTGCTGTGCTCGTGGAAAATGTATGCTGACATTAGTGAGAACCTGTCACAAACATGTTTCGACAGCTGCTTAATTGTTGGGTTCGTTGTAGTAACTTCTCCCTGGCAGTTCTTCTATACAATTAGCTGCCTTCATTACAACAGTAATGCTTTGAGAGCATTTGAGTAGTGCTGTGATTTGCCAACATGGAAAATATCTTTGCAAGTGTGATTGCTTCAGTTACACGTTACAGTTATATAGCTTTTTGAATGAATGAATGAAATAAATACTTTTATTTAGCAAGGGTATATTAAATTGAGCTAGAAAGAATGTGTAGAAGCTTGTCCTTCACTCCTAAAAAAAAAAAGTTGTGTGGTTGAAGCTGTGGAAATATTTATTTTGGCTAATTATTGCTTGAACATCGTTGTTGGCAAAGGGCCACAAGACCTTTGTGGTGAGAACAGCTGCTTCCTTGGACAGTTGTGTGACTGTGTGTGTTCAGGACGGAAGGCCTCAGTCTGAGACATTAAGATATGATGTGACATTTACTCCGGAACACGGCATTATGGATTTCTCCATCAGCTAACAAACACAGGAATACAGTTTTGCAACATTTTGACGCTTATTTTTTTCTGTAATAACATAAATATCACTTATTCTTCAGGAATGTGTGTGTTACAGTCATGCCTCTGGTGTAAAGAGGACTTGTATTACGGGATTGGGGGGGAAATGGGCAGATTTCTGTTGCAGACGTCACTATGGGAGGGTAGTGTCTGTGATGAAATACTAGAGTTGAGGTTTCTTTCTCTCCCTTTTTTGGTTGTTGCACATTTTGTGGCGTCATTTACAGGAAGGAAATGTGCTCTCTCTCTTCTCTCTCTCTCTCTCTCCCCCGTACAGGGAGTCTCTTCCTTAAAAGGACTTTCAAAGTGTGAAGAACTAAAGTCACAAATATACACATTTATACTTATGTAAACAGTCTACAGTTGGAGTATACAGTTACAGTGCATAAAAACTTTACAACAGGGTTCATGTAATCATGTAATATAGGAAATGTATGTCCTTTGAACCTCCTGTTGAATTTAGATTACAAGAAATGTAATAAAAGTTGTTTTTTGTGTGTTGATTTAACTTCCTCCAAATGTTTTTTTTTTTTTTTTGTGTGTGTATACTACATTGTTCATGGTATCATGGTTATGGTTTAATGTCTCAACCTTTCTCTCTCTCTCTCTTTCTCCGTTTTCCCACCTGCCCCCTGCAGGCTGAAGCCCGTTTGGCAGCTAAGAGGGCCGCCCGCGCCGAAGCTCGTGAGATCAGGATGAAAGAACTGGAAAGACAACAGAAAGAGGTGAAGAAACACACAGTCACTGTGGGCTCAAACTTAGGTCAAAATTTAGGTCTTATAGGGTTGTTAAATGCTTTCATTTACCCAAATGTAATATTGGTCTTGATTCTGTATTAGCTTTTACATTATGGCTTTTCAAGTCTGCTATAATATTCTGTATGCTATAATATAATATTCCTTTGAATGCTTCTTTCTAGTCTTTGCAGAAATTGTATTTATTTATCATTTATACGTTGATTTCTTTATATATTATTCTTTGCAGACATTTTGTTTGTAGCATGACAGTGTTGTTCCAGTACATAGATGTTTTGACATGCCCACCAGTAACATGCTGTAATATTGCGATTTAAAGAAGTTTAACTTCTGGAAAGATCCCATCCCCATGTGCGTGCCTGCTTACCTTCATTCTGTGCGTATAGAGGACATGTCCCCTTTCACTGGTGTCATAATCACAACACTTACTAACACGAGTCATACATTAGGCAGCTGAAAGCATCTCGCAAACTAAATAATCTGCATTACACAAATGTGTTGAAACACAGGAGGAGAACCTCCAACACAGTTAAAGAGTGTGTTTAGCAGTAGGACTTTAAAATTGCATTGGTATTTTAGAAAATGTTGTCACTGATAATATTTATTCAGTCTTGGCCTCTGTGCATTTAAAATGTTCAAGGTGTTTTCCTACTGAACTCCCAAAACTAAATGCCTTCTTTATTCTCAAAACTGAATCTGGTTGACTTGCTCCTGCACAACACTGTCAGACTATTATGTTCAATTTGTTTAATCGTCATCATGATTGTGGGCCCTGTGCTTAGTAGGGCATGTCTTGGCCGGGTAATAATCACCCCCTGGGTCAAGACCTTCTAAGAGCCCATTTGAACATAAGCATTTGCGCCGCTAATGCTCAGAAATATTATAGGTTACATCATGAGCACTTACAGTTTACATAGAAAATTGACATTGTCTTTTAAATTTTAAATCCATATGACCCTTTGTTCTTTTTCAGGACGCAAAAGAAGATATCTTGAAAAACTAGTTTTAACTGCCAATACAATTGAAGTCAGTGGGGTCCAATGTTGTTTAAGACTTCATTCACTTTAATTGTAGCCCCCATCAACCCCCCCCCCAACCCCCCCCCCCCCCAAAAAAAAATTCTTTTGTGTTCCATGAAATAAATAAACAAATAAAAGCTTGGATCAACATGATTTACATTTTTGGTTGAACTTTTTGGCATAATATTGACTCATTCTCCGCTTTGGAAAAATTAATTGGAAAAAAGTGTAACATAACAATAACATACACTTCATCATGCAGCTTTGCTGCAGGTTTTGTACTTTTACCCCTAATTTTGGCACAAGATTACAGGTCATTCTCAACTCTCGGTTACATTACATTTACTGTAAGTCTTTAAAGACTTTATAGATGTTGAGTTATTCATTACTTTTGTCAGGATTTAGGTTTTATAATTGTATGTTGCCTGAACATTCCTCATAGTTAAGAACGCTGGATTTAAAGAAATGGTAACATTTAGTTCAAACTCATGGATATGCGCATGGCGAATTCTGGGGCATTAGTGTTAATGCACTGTGACTGTTGATGCTGGTTTGCTACAGTTGACTTCACACTGTAAATGGGACAAGAATGGCATGGTTCAGTAGCATGGATTTAAATGAGTTGAAGATTCCTTAAGATATTTAAGGACATTAGGTTAAGTGCATATAAATGAAGTTGCTTTGGGTCTGTCGGATGTCAATGGAAAACCAGAAACCCACACTGAGCTTAGATGCAAAAAAGAGATATGTAAAGATAAACACTCAGGTCACACTTGACAGATTAGTTAACATTCAGAGGAAAGCCCGGTCTGAACAGGAGGTGTGTGAGAATGTTAAGGGTGTGTGTTTTTTGTGGCTTTAAAACTCCAGCCAAGTCTTAAAGTTGATTATAAGCTTTCAGTCGTACCTGCAGCGGGTTAACAGATTCAGTTCCCATTCAGTTCTCAAAATCTGGCTGTGATCATTACGCTGATCACAAACACAATGATTTAAGATTGAACATGCTGGGACGTAAAACAGTTTAATCCGGATTTTGTGAAGATGAACTAGTGCACACAGGCTATGTGGTTTGGATTTTAAGACAAGACTATATGTCTTTGGAGGCATAGAAAGTCTCTGTCTCCCTCAGTCCTGAGGTAGATGGGGACTTTTTGAGACTATCAGGATGGCTTGCAAGCGATTAGTGCATAGAGGGGCTTGGGAAATGATCAATGGGAGACCCCAGACCCCTCTGCTTAAGAAGGTGAGTTTAAATTTACTAAATGAGCATAGAGAGATAAGACATTACTGACTTCATGTGTTAATAAATAAGTAACAGATTTACTGATGCATTTTATATTCTATACTGGTTTAACTAGCATCAGGTGATCTGATCAAGTGTGTGTGTTGTTTTGTTTTGTTTTTTTTCAGATTTTATTTGTTGCCTATGACCTATCGACTTAATGCATACTTCTGTTATGTGCTAGTCAAAAGGTTGAGTGTAGATTCAACCAAGGGTATTTATATATATTGCGCCAGATGAGGTTTGCATGCCATGATTATTAAAAAAAGTTTTCTTTTGTGCCTTTTGGAGTACATGGTAACTTTTCTTCTTAATACCCTAACAGTTTCTTGGTTAATTCTGTGAGAGTGCAGAATTTAGCACAAAAAAAAAGAAAGCACAAATGATGTTGTGGGAACATCTCTAATTTAATACATAAGGTGTTAAAGGTAATTCAAAGGAAGAGGTTTTGTTACAGGAATGTTAAATGATAAATAAACCACTCATTGGTTAATATACCACTCACAAAAATTGAAGCAAAAACACTTAGAAACCAGTTAGGTGAGATTCTGTTGGTTTTTCAGTAAGTAATAGTGAAAGTGCTTACTATTGCACTGTTTATATAATAATTAAATTAAAATATACAACAAACTGTTAAAGAGATGTATTTTTCTATCTAGAAGACTGCTTTTGTATATGTTTTATGTATTTAAAGTGTTTAGCTTTGTATCAAAATTTACTGTGTTGAGCAGACTGTGCTGTTAGTAGCTGTTTTTTTTTTTTTCAAGAATCGTCAGGTTATCTGCTGATCTTGTAGTTACTTGTGAAAAAGTAATGGACAAGAACAGGTATACAATTGTGTTAGCTATACTAATCCAGTGCTATTCATTGGTTTTATCATTAGTGGACTAAATGAAACCTTAAACTTCACTGGAAATAAACCTGTTACCCCATAGACCAGATCACATGACCTTCTGTAACTCTCGAGTATGTTCTCAGATATCTGAACAATTCATTGCATGACATATTTCAGATACTTTCATTAACTTTATTAAGTAGAGCGATTTTTTTTTAAATTCCTGACTGACATTTAGATTTAATCTGTGTTGCCACTGAATTTTGCTGCTTGTTGATCCACTTGCCCTTAATGTGTTCTTTGAGTCAAGAGTGTGAAATGTTGTTATCTCTAAATGTAAGCCTACTTGTAAGGCTACTGTAGGTAACATGACACTGAACTGACAGATTGCTATACCTTTAACAGCTTTTCCTTTTCATTCCATTATCGTAGATTTCTCAGTCTTCCACTTGGTTAGCTCTCTTTCATGTCAAATAATCAAATCTCTCTTCCCCCTCCCCCTTTCCTTTCCCCATCTGGTGGTTTTCTTTCCTTTGCTCGTCTGATCCTGTTTTGCTGGCCTCCTGTGATGTAGATTTATCAGGTGCAGAAGGTAGGACATCTGATGCGGAAGATCTACTCTACAAACTCATGTACAAGAACTGTAACTGGGGCGGTACCCTTTCAGATCTTTGTACCTTATTTACCTCTAAAGCAGGGGTGTCAAACTCAATTGGTGGAGGGCCAGACTCTGGCCAGAGTCCTGCAGAATTTAGATTCAACCCTAATTAAACACCTAATCCAACTAATCAAGTCATTCAGGCATATTTAAAAAATACATGGTATGTGTGTTCAAGCAGGGTTGGAACAAAACTCCAAGAAATGAGTTTGACACCCCTGCCCTAAAGGGTAGCACCCCAGTGGTACAATTTCTTCAGGGACATTTTAATTTGCTTATTTAGCTGTTTCTGTTCTCTGTGATTTTTTTTTCTTAGGTTTTAGCTTCTTCTGTTCTTTTTCAAAATCTCTGGAAATCACTGATCTATATTAATTTATCCTTTTAATATCACATTTTCTTAGTCTAATGCAGTTATCTTTTATATTATTCTTGTTACCTGAACTTCCCTTATTTTCTCTTTTTCCTGGGTTCTGCTGCATTTATCTTTACAGAAATACTATGGACTGGATAACCTGGACAAAAAATGGGGGGACATTGAGCAGTGGATGGTACATTCACTGTTGAGATTTTGTGCTTTTTCTAGGCCTCTGGTTTTATCGGCATGTGGTTTTTGACATGATAGGGATTCTTTGCGATACAGGAGATTTTAATGTTGGATATCAGGGTTGCATGTCTCAACACTAGGTTAATAACTCTGCATAGCTGATTTACATTTTCACAAGTTGTCAATAAATGAAATAAGCCCTTGTTCATCTGTTTCCTGGCATTGTAAATATTTTAATGTACCCTAACATTCAAAAGTTTGGGGTCAATAAGATTGTTTTAAATGATTTTGAAAGAATTTTTATTATGCTAAGGCTGCATTTATTCATAAAAAATACGGTAAAAACTGTAATATTGTGGAATGTTATAATTATTATTTTTTTTTTTATTATTATTTTAAAAAAATCGCCATAGCAAATATTTAATTATAGCAGCCATTACTCCAGTTTTCAGTGTTACATGATCCTTCTGGAAGCATTGTAATGTACTGATTAAGTGCTCAGGAAACATTTCTTATGAGTAATGTTTTAAACTATATTTTTGTATATTTTTATATTTTGTAAAAACATTTTTTTTGAAGAACAAAGCTCAAAATCTAGATTTTAAAAGGAAATATTTTGTAACATTATAAATATCTTTACTGTCAGTGTGGATCAGTTTAATGCATGCTTGCTGAATAAAATTAAAAATATAATCTTATTGACCCCAGAATGTCAGTGTATTACAGCTTTTCACATTATTTTACAAAATATGAAAAAAGTGCATTGTTTTTTTGTCTTCAGTTTTCGGTTTGTCTGTTTTTAAAATAATTGCTCTTGCATCAGTTATTACTGATTTGCATGCTGTCTTTGGAGACACTGCCACTGCTCAAGCTTTCTTGCTGAGTGTTGTGCATCTGTCTTTTGTTGACAACTTGCTTATTCCTCTCCTTCTCCTTCTCCTTCTTCCATTCTCCCTCTCCACTCCTCTCATCTCCTCTCCTTCCCTTATCCCTTTCCCTCTCCTCTCATCTCCTCCTCTACTTCACCTCTCCTCTCCTTCTCCTTCTCCTTCTTCCATTCTCCCTCTCCACTCCTCTCATCTCCTCTCCTTCCCTTATCCCTTTCCCTCTCCTCTCATCTCCTCCTCTACTTCACCTCTCCTCTCCTCTCCTTCTCCTTCTTCCATTCTCCCTCTTGTCTCCTCTCCTTCCCTTCTCCCTTTCCCTCTCCTCTCATCCTCCTCCTTCTTTTTCTTCTCCTCTTCTCTCCTCTCCTCCTCCTCTTGTCTCCTCATCTACTTCTCCTCTCCTCCTCCTCTTGTCTCCTCCTCTACTTCACCTCTCCTTCTTTTCTTCTCCCTCTCCTTCTCTTCTCTTCACTCCTCTGCTCTCCTCTCCTTCCCTTCTCCCTTTCCCTCTCCTCCTCTTCTTCACCTCTCCTTCTTTTCTTCTCCCTCTCCTTCTCTTCTCTTCTCTTCACTCCTCTCCTTCCCTTCTCCCTTTCCCTCTCCTCCTCTTCTTCACCTCTCCTTCTTTTCTTCTCCCTCTCCTTCTCTTCTCTTCTCTCCTCTGCTCTCCTCTCCTCTCCTCTCCTCTCCTTCTCCTTCCCTTCTCCCTTTCCCTCTCCTCCTCTTCTTCACCTCTCCTTCTTTTCTTCTTCTCACTCTCCTCCTCTCCTCTCCTCTCCTTCTCCTTCCCTTCTCTTTCCCTCTCCTCTCGTCTCCTCCTCTTCTACTTCACCTCTCCTTCTTTTCTTCTCCCTCTCCTTCTCTTCTCTTCTCTTCACTCATCTTCTCTCCTCTCCTTCCCTTCTCCCTTTCCCTCTCCTCCTCTTCTTCACCTCTCCTTCTTTTCTTCTTCTCACTCTCCTCCTCTCCTCTCCTCTCCTCTCCTTCTCCTTCCCTTCTCTTTCCCTCTCCTCTTGTCTCCTCCTCTTCTACTTCACCTCTCCTTCTTTTCTTCTCCCTCTCCTTCTCTTCTCTTCTCTTCTCTTCTCTTCTCTTCACTCCTCTGCTCTCCTCTCCTTCCCTTCTCCCTTTCCCTCTCCTCCTCTTCTTCACCTCTCCTTCTTTTCTTCTCCCTCTCCTTCTCTTCTCTTCTCTCCTCTGCTCTCCTCTCCTCTCCTTCCCTTCTCCCTTTCCCTCTCCTCCTCTTCTTCACCTCTCCTTCTTTTCTTCTCCCTCTCCTTCTCTTCTCTTCTCTTCTCTTCACTCCTCTGCTCTCCTCTCCTTCCCTTCTCCCTTTCCCTCTCCTCCTCTTCTTCACCTCTCCTTCTTTTCTTCTTCTCACTCTCCTCTCCTCCTCTCCTCTCCTTCTCCTTCCCTTCTCTTTCCCTCTCCTCTCGTCTCCTCCTCTTTTACTTCACCTCTCCTTCTTTTCTTCTTCTTCTCTCCTCTCTTCTCCTCTCCTCTCGTCTCCTCCTCCTCCTTCTCCTTCTCCTTCTTCTCTTCTCCTCTTCCTATTGTCTCCTCCTCTACTTCACTGCTCCTTCTTCTCCCTCTCTTTCTCTCCTCCTCCTCTGCTCTCCTCTCATTCTCCTTCTCATCCCTCCTCTCCTCTCCTCCTCCTCTGCTCTCCTTCTCCTTCTTCTTTTCTTATTCTCCCTCTCATCTCCTCCTTTTCTTCACCTCTCCTTCTTCTCTTCTTCTCCCTCTCCTCTCTTCCTCCTTCTCCTTCTCCTTCTCTTCTCCTTCTCCTCGTTTCCTCCTTTTCTTCACCTCTCCTTCTTCTCTTCTACTCCCTCTCCTCTCTTCCTCTTCCTCCCTCTCCTCCTCCTTCTCGTTCTCCTTCTCTTCTCTTCTCCTCTCCTTCTCCTCTTGTTTCCTCCTCTTCTTGACCGCTCCTTCTTCTCTTCTACTCCCTCTCCTTCTCTCCTCTCCTCCTCATCCTCCTCTGCTCTCCTCTCATTCTCTTTCTTCTCATCCCTCCTCTCTCCTCCTCCTCCTCCTCTGCTCTCCTGCACCTTCACCTTCGCATCCCTCCTCTCCTCCTCCTCTGCTCTCCTTCTCATCTCTCCTCTCCTTCTCCATCTCATCCCTCCTCTCCTCTCCTCCTCCTCTGCTCTCCTTCTCATCTCTCCTCTCCTTCTCCATCTCATCCCTCCTCTCCTCTCCTCCTCCTCTGCTCTCCTTCTCATCCCTCCTCTCCTCTCCTCTGCTCTCCTTCTCATCTCTCCTCTCATTCTCCATCTCATCCCTCCTCTCCTCTCCTCCTCCTCTGCTCTCCTCCTCATCTCTCCTCTCCTTCTCATCCCTCCTCTCCTCCTCCTTTGCTCTCCTTCTCATCCCTCCTCTTCTCTCCTCTCCTCTTCCTTTGCTCTCCTTCTCATCCCTCCTCTCCTCCTCCTTTGCTCTCCATCTCATCTCTCCTCTCCTCAGGAAGACAGTGAGCGATATACACGTGTCTCACGGAGACATGCTTTGGTTTGTATCTCTTTCTTTTAACTGTCTGTCCTCCTAAACCTTCAGTAAATACTGCTCTACCAAAACTTTTCACAACAAGTTTTTTTTTTTTTTTAGAAATGCAAAATCCAAATGCAAATACTTCAAGTCAGATTTGGAGTGGACTGTGGAGTCCATCTAATTTGCATTTTTTTTCTTATCCATCAAGGGGTCAGATGATGAAGAACAGATGTCAGTGGGGACCAGGAGCAACATACAGGTCAGTATCGGTGTAACTCTGTACAGTAGTTCCTTTCAAACCTCCTGAGTTGTCGTTCAGAGTGTTTGGTGTACAGTAGGTGTATACGAGTGTGTGCTTGCTATGAGTTGTCTAAGGTTATAAAACAGTCCAAAATGATCATCATGCTGATAGTGGTTTTGTTTGTCTGGGCAGTTGGATTTGGATGCGGCAGGTGCTTACAGTGGGGTAAGAATCGCCGGGTGGGAAATGTTTCCTCAGGCACAAATGTTATGTCATTACTATTAGGTTTTAGTGATGGGAAGTTCAGATAATTTTATTGACTCGGACCTTTGAGTCTCCTTCAGCAAAATTAATGAATCTTTTTTCAAATGATTTTGTTAATTTTTATCAAAATATTATTGCTACGTGTTGCTTCCCTAACAAGTAGTTAAGCAAATGTTGATCACACTACAAACAATAAAAAACTATAATGCTATAAGAAACAGAAAAGATTAATTAATTGTTTACCTGGGTCTTCAGTCTTTGATTAGCTCACCTCATCTCTTATTTGAAAAGTCTTCGGGTTTGACTCATTCCTTCATCACGTAACAGCCCCATAAGCTTTAACCATAGACTGTATAAAAAGGCTTTAACCTATCGTTTGTTCTTTTGTCACGTGATGTGACAGCATTGGATAGAGAAATTCATTTACAAGCTTCCTTACAAACAGGTGCATAGTTGTTATTATTATCATCATCATCATCATTATTATAATTATTTTACTATTTACAATTTATAAATGTTTGAATTTCTGTCATGATGGTTATTTTCCGTACACTGAATGTTGTCACAAATGTAATAAATAGTTGGTTATTATTCTTATTATTATTCTTATTATTAAATTTCTTTCTGACTCAGACTTAGGTTAAAGCTTATGGGTCTGTCACGTGATGAATGAACGACTCAGAAAAACCCAAAGACTCGATAGATGAACTAATCAATTCTCTTTCTGGCTCAGACTGCATTGACTGAAACAGGTGAACTTCTACACTAATTCCAGTACAGAACCTATAGAATTTTGTGCTTGCCCGACTGAACGAGTCGACTCGTTCTTGTCTAGTCACATTAATGATTTGTTCAAAATGAACAAATCCTTCAAGAACGACCCATCACCCATCAGGTTCCTGTTAAAGAACATAAATGAGTTCCCAGGACATTTTTGTTTTTGCACTGTGGTGTGTTTCAGTTAAATAAGCTAATACCTGATGCCACATTTGGGGAAGGCATGACTTAGTGGTTAGAGAGTTTGACTCCTAACCCTAAGATTGTGGGTTTGAGTCTCGGGCCAGCAATACCATGACTTAGGTGCCCTTGAGCAAGACACCAAACCCCCAACTGCTCACCGGGCTCCGCAACATAAATGGCTGCCCACTGCTCCGGGTGTGTGTTCACAGTGTGTGTGTGTTCACTGCTGTGTGTGTGCACTTTGGATGGGTAAAATGCACAGCACAAATTCTGAGTATGGGTCACCATACTTGGCTGTATGTCATGTCACTGTCACATTTGTGATGTTTTGAATAGTTTCATCAACATTACAAATGAAGGGGGTTTTGGTCTGTACTCTGGATTTTACCAGGTATGACCACATCTGACTATAACATTTTTGAGTGTCTGAATATTCACATGCATGTTCACAAACATTAAGTATTGAGTAGTTAATTCTGCGGTTTTAATCCTGCTTCCATTTCCCACTATCCTGTCCAGCTTCCCCAGGCTTCATCCAATCAGTCACAAAAGAAGTCCAAGAAAAAGAAGAAACATTCTTCCAAAACTGTACGTTCACAGCACTTTTATGCACATCACATCTGTGTTGTGTAACAAGACCTAATATCAATCACAACTTGTTGTCTGTCCCACAGAGCAATGGCTATGATGATGATCTCAGCATATTGTCTAGTCGGGTTAGTGGCCCAAATAACTGTGTGATGATAGTGTTTGAGTATTAATTAGTGTGTTGGTTCACCTATAATGACATCCAGTAGGCTGATAATTTAGACGGATTTGTGAGGATCATGATGCAGTAGTGAGACTAACTGTGGTGTGACGTGGTAGAGATGAATGTGAAGATTGTAAACTCTGTGTATTTGTGCGCAGAGCTCCAGACTCAGTGATGAGAGCAAAATGTCTCGCTCTTCTAGAATTGATCAGCAGTCGGTGGGTCTCAATCTCTCTGTGTGATTAACATGAAAATATATCTAACATGAGTGGATCATTGCCACTGTCTTTTAGAAAGCATGATGGATTTGTTACAAAATACCCTAGTGGTCGGCCTATATAGGCTTTTATTTTGACATCATCAGGACTTTTATTTAGTATTTATTTATTTATTGATATTACAGATTCAAGAAATTATCTATAGTATAAATTTGTTTGTTTTAAAGGTTCTAATTATTATATGAATTAATTTTCATATTCACATTTTTAAAGCATTATATTTCTTGCTTTCTTTTATACCTATTCATCGACCACTACAAAAACCCATTGTTAGCTGATTGGCTGGTATTCTAACTGTTCAGGCTAATCTGGTTTGCTGGTATTAATGGGGTTTTGTACACTTCAGCTGAGAAGCCAGCATGCCAGCCAGGTTAATACCAGCTTGGCCAGTCTGGCAGACCAGCTAGACCAGATCAAATTCTCAAGAGTTTAGGATTTAGATAGTTACCTGTAAAATCGTAGATGTAACATGACTAATTAGTAGATGTGTTTCTATGGAACCGCTTTATGCATGTCAATTTTGCAAGGCTTTTCACACTAAAAGTTTAGCCCTAGGTAGTGTTAAAATCTTTTGATCTCCAAATTACACTACCAATTATATAAACTCAAAAAGTCTCAACCCTGGGTAATATATAAACGGTGTGCAGCATGAAATAAGATAATTATTGCAAAAATAAAAAAGTATCCTGGGTGAACATTTTCATGTGTGAAAATCCCATTTAGTATAATTTGCAACTTTAGCTGGCATGATCTTGCATTGCTCGTTTTAGTGTTGTAAAACTGTTAGATGGTCTTCTTCAACACTTTCTCAACATCTCTCCCCTTGTCACTCTGTGCATCTCTCACACTTCTGTCTTCATCAGTTCATAATTAAATCATCTACATTATTTCCCATCATTTTAGAAGGCTTGCTATTCATCCGAGCTGTACAGCAGCAGTAATTATTCCTCTAAATGTCAAGCCCCTTCCTGCAATGGCTACCAGGTCTGTCGTCTTCATCCTCTCCTTTCATCCCACTGAGTATCTATCCACTGCTTAAATCCTCTTTCTCTTTTCTTGTACCTTTTCAGTCATGTCCACTTAATTTGCAGTTATTCTTCCCTTTTTCAGTCTGATTTTCATTAGAAATGTTCATCTCTCCTGTCTGTTTAGTTGTTTTTGCTGCACAGCATGAAGAACAGGGTTTGTGCTACTCCTCATATTACTTAGTTTAAACAGACACTCTGTATTTTAGAAGTACAAACAGACTTTCCAAATACTAACTGTAGTTTTATATATGTATGTATATGCCTATTTATACACCTATTTTTATTTTATTTTATGTGCTCTTGTTATCTTGCTTTAACTTTTACATTATTATCTGAGTCAATTGACATTTTAAAAGGTGATTTATCTAACGAATAGTAATACTAGTATGTTAAATTTGGATAATTAAAATATTGAAAAAACTACAGACTAGTTATAGACCTTTTCCTCACCAAAATGACAGGACGCAGATGACACAGAATCATCTGAATGTGATGAAAGACAGCTGTATTTAAGCAATGTGCACAAAAGGAGAACTGAGACTGTTGAGAGAGTTCGCGTGCTCACTTTCCCATAGCGCTTATGGGTAAGACCTCAAGGCATGAGTAGGTGATCTAAAAGTTGTTTCTCTTCTGTGTGTTTATATCCGTCCATCATCAGGGCTCTGTATATGAGGACAGTCTCTACAGTGGCTCTCGACGCTCCAGTGCTCGTGCTGTAAGAAAGATAGAGCTAAACTGTGCATGTAAATTACAGTGTACACCCTTGTTAACCTGTGGATTCAGTTCCCTAACCAGTTTTTTTTAAACATAATTTGTAATGTTGACTCATCAAGATTAAATTCAGGGTTCCTCTAAACCCTTATGATGTTATGTCTCTCAGATCCTTCTCAAAATATCAGTTATATATGTTTTTGGTTGTTGTGTGGGATTTAGAGGCTAAAAAGGGTTGTTTATGCAGGTCAGAGAAATGCTTTTTTAAAGACTGTGCTTTGCTAAAAGTAATTGTAGGGTTTTCTATTTTAATTTTCTTTGTTAATTTAATTTAGTAATTTAGTATTTCTCATTTTAATTAATAATTAAAATCTTCCATGTAGTCTCTCAAATTAATAAATGCATACTTATCTTAAAACGGTGAAAAAAGAAATAGAGTTTAAAATGGTTTTAGTTGCAGTATAGCGTGTCACACTTGAGGCCATAAGTTAAAATTAATGTCGACTACCCATCTAGTTTGTTCTCTAACAAAGGAGCTATAAACATTAACATGTTATGTTTTCACAGTGGTGAGTTTTCTACCAGCTTGTGAATTTGTACTGCACGTAGATTTGTACTTTTCTTCCCCCTTTTTTATTTTTTATATTGTATATGTGTGGCTACTGTATCAGGCCTGAAATGTCTGACAATCTTCAATCCAATTTGTGTATATACATGTGCATTATCTCTCTGATTCTTCACATTCTCATAGTGTGTGTGTGTGTGTGTGTGTGTGTGTGTGTTCCTCCAGTCCTCTGAATATAGTGGTTTCCTGGGCTCAAGCTCTAGGACTTCGTCCAGAGCAAATTCTGCGTGTGGCAGCCCAGTGGTGAGCAACTTCACGGTCACTGATGCCCAAGATGACCATGGACCATCACAATTATATTTCATAATCTATTTTCTCAGTGACAGAGTTAAAGCTACATGCATCCAGTGCCTACTGTGTCTCACTGAGTCAGTGGATGGATACGCTTTTAGTCTGTTAAACTGTTTAATAACTAGATGGTTACCTATTAAGTAGGATTAAATTACTTTAACAGTGTAAGAAAGGACATCTGAGATAATGTGTGTGTTTGTGTACATTCTTTCTTTGGGTGCATGCAAAAAGCCAGTTGTTAAACTTGGACAGTTGACTTCACAAATAGCTGAAATACCTGTTGCATGGATGTCAATAGCTACCATCTGGTGGTTTCCAGGAGGACTGCAGCAGCTCAGTGGCTAGCTTCATGCGCAGCACAGCTAGTATCAGTGGCCTCTCTAGAGACCTTGACCGTGTGCTCATCCCTGACCTGCCAAATGTTAATGGGAGGCTTTCTATGGTACGAGAGTGAAATCTTCGGGTTCATGTGATTTGTGGTGGCTGATGCCCTGGTTTAAATTGTGTGTGTGTGTGTGTGTGTTTCTGTGTGTGTACTGGCATGTTGAATTGAGGTGATGGACTGCATGTGAGATGGACAGTGGTCAACTGATCCAGTGAACTGATTTTATGTGCAGAAGTCTGATGCTTGACCAATATTTCCAATTGTTAATATTACATTATTATTCAGGTTCATTATAAAAGACATGTTCTCAAACACCTTGAGAATTATTACAGAACTGTTTGCTGCTTGCATTTTGATTTATCGGTCGTATTGATCAAATGCAGTCGTGTTTTAAATCTTTGCAACTTGACTTTAACTGATTTTCTTCCTCTAATGGAAAAATATATTTTACTAACTTTTTCGTGTGTGTGTCGACCGCATGAATCCAAATGAATGAATAAGAGACTACAAAATCTGTTTACTGTGTATCATCTTGTTTATTTTCAGGCTGATGACGGGTTAGACCGAGACTACTTGGAAAAGGTTTGTAACCCTTTTTTGTGTAGCTTTTTAAACATTTAAACCTATTCTCACAATAAACAAGCGATATAACATATGACTTGCTGTATTTTTAGGGTTCTTCACGAGCATCGACTATTTCTGGAGCCACTCTTACTTCTCTGGGTGGGACATCCTCACGGAGAGGAAGCGGAGACACATCCGTCTCTGCTGACACTGAAGCATCCATAAAGGAATTCAAGGTGTGTGTCTAGTTCCAGTTTAAATTTAAGCAGCAGGTTTATGTAACCACATGATATCCCACGATTCCATGGTATGCTTTTGCTGTTTAAAGTGCTATTAACTTGAAACCCAGTTAATAGCACTGTAACATAGCATTGTTTTTTTATAAATATGTTTATTTATAATTTACTCTGATACGAATTCATTGCTTATTTTCAGCACTGTTGCACAGAAACAACTTTCACGGACAGCAGCTCAGCACACTATCATTTTCTTTGTCTATGTTGCTCAGGCCTGTTTCTAGTGATTTGCCTTCCGAGTCTCAGCTTCAAATTAAACACACCTGAACCAGATAACTAAAATGTTTGTGTGTTGAAAATCAGTCTGGCGTTCTTTACCCTTTCATTGCTCTTCCTCCACTGCATCCTTTATCCTTCCTTCTCATCCTCACTCTTCATGCTTTTCAATCAGGAGATCCATGAGCTTAAGGATCAGATTCAAGATGTGGAGGCGAAGCACATGCAGAACCTCAAAGAGCTCAAGGTACATGGCTGGTGAAGGCAGTGCCAGTCAAAAGCCAAGCTAGAACCTGCTTTCTTTGAGTAATATATGACAGTGCTGGCACAACATAATTTGTGCTTTTTGACAAGATGAGTTGATATGATAGTAGTCTCTGGTTCTTGTCTGTCTCTCATCTTGCATGTTTATACGTCGTCTATGCCATTGAAGTCTATAGCCTCATTTTCTCTGCCTTGCTTCCATCTTTGACTTTATCTTATTCTCCAAAGCATATCGTACACATCCCTTTCCATGATTTAATTTTATAATGAAAAGGGATAATTGATGAGAACTGATGTAGAGGTTGAGGTGTTGTAATGCATGTTCAGATGTGTTTATGAGTGTTTGCTTGTTTTTAATGTGGTGTCCAACTTTTTGAAGGATTCCTTTTCGGAAATGGAGGAAAAGTACCGTAAGGCCATGGTATCTAATGCACAGCTGGACAACGAGAAGACCAATATGATGTATGAAGTGGACACCTTGAAAGACTCTTTAATGGAACTGGAGGAAATGCTCTATGAAACACGGCGTGAGCTTGAGGAAAAGTGTAAGGTCTGTACAGTCAGGCGTGCATTATAATAATTTACAGTAATGCTTTGGTGTGATACATTGTCGAATCACAAATAATAGATTCAATTTAATAGTAGTAAGAGCTTTTAATTGGTGTTTTCATTCTTTAATAATGATGTACATATGCCATTTTTGTACTTTAATCTCAGCGATGAAACAATTAATCTCAGTGAAAAAAAATTAAGGCATTTTTTTGTTTTAGGACCTTGAACGAGAGAAGCATTCTCATAGCATACTGCAGTTTCAGTTCAGTGAATTGAAGGAGACGCTGAAACAGAGTGAAGAACTGCTCACTGTGAGTATTTCTGTCTCTGTGCTCAAACCTTTGTCTTTTTCAAATGCTTGGCTTATCTGCCCATCTGCTTTAACAGCTTCTCTCCTTCCTTCATCTTTGGTCTTCTTCCATGCAAAAACCTCTCTCTAGGAGATCCGTCAATTACGGCTCAAGCAAGATGGCTATGTTAGGGAGATTTCTGACCTCATGGAAACTATTGAGTGGAAGAATAAAAAAATTGGGGTATGATCCCTCAGTATCCAACTCCTGTAAAACTTGTATTTGTCATTACTTTCTCTGTAGATTAGCTCAATTCTACATCTGTTTCCTGTTGTTCTTGTTGTCTGCAGCACTGATGTTATCACTCCTTTCACCTTCTTTTTCTCCTCTTTGCTGCATCTTTGCCAAATCCCTTCTGGTGCTGTTCAGGCATTAGAGAGGCAGAAGGAATTTTCTGATGCCATTCGAAATGAGCGGGATGAGCTTAGAGATGAGGTTGTTCAGCTCAAAGATATTTTGAAGGTATTGATATGTGTGTTGAATACCAGGGCTGATTCTTTTCTCATGAACATTTCCTAACAAAACAGCTTTGTAATCATTTTTAGTAATCTAAAGATGTTGAGGTCTAGAATTAAAATATAAATCGAGATTCAGCGAACATTCAACTTTTAACGGAGTAAGCAGAATCATAATCATAAGATTTTTGCATCCACAAATATGTTTTAAAAAAATAACTCTAGGCTCAGTGCATCTAAAATTAACGCGAATCTGTTTTTATACTAAGTTTAAATTTGTGTCCTATCCAGAAACATGGCATTGTCCTTGGACCCGACTTAGCCACCAATGGAGAAACCGGTGAAGAAGTTGGAAAGGCTGATCAGAATACTCAAAAAGCATCAGCTGAAATCCGAGAGGGGAGCAGTGTACTAGGTAAGCTGCTTTTCTTAACTTCATTCATTGCACGCTTTGAAACCATTTTTTTTTTTTTTTTGTCACTTTGCATTTTCATCTTGTACAGCTTGAGCCAAGTCTAATCAAACTATCAAACTATTTCTGTGTGTGTGGTACTAATGCACCATCAAATTAACATCTATCACACTTTCTGCTTCCCTGTAACCGTTTTGCACATACAGCTAGGATGAAAGTTATACTACTGAGTCATGTCTCTTTCTTGAGTCCATATACCAGTACTATGCTGGGAAAATGTTTGTTAAATTGCTGAGAAATATTTAAAATCAAAATCAAGAGAAGAATCTGCGGAGTAGTTTGTTTAGTTCTTGACTTTATTGTGGGGTTTTCTTCTTTGGGACATCTTTCAACACTTTTGATTTGTATGGGATTAAGAGCTTTGCCATGGAGTCTTTTTCCGCTCCTTTCTATCTGTCTTTTTCTTCTCGCTCTAAACATTTGGCAAATATTCAATGGCTTCTACAGACATGTGTCTTTTGGCTTTAACTACTGACACCTCAATCATCTCCCAGGCACTCATCAGTTGAAGGTGTGTAAAGACAAGCAACAAAAAGATTTGGATGACGGGGCACCAGGGAATCAGCAGATTTCACATGCCCAGTTCAGTTCTTCAAACACACCTTTAGAAGCAAGTATGGAGAATGGAGAACTTGGGAGCCAGGTGACACAGGGTGTAGAGCAGCTTGAAAAAAGACCTGAAGAACCGTCAAGTTCTGTTGGTGATGATGAACTCACTGCAACAAGACCCAAGGAGGAGATCAAATCTGAGGCACATATACCAGAAGATTTAAGAGGTAATACTGTGGAATTGGGGAGCAAAGTTCAAAAGGATGGACATTTGGAGACAGATCAACAAGAGAGAGAATGTGTCAAACCTAGCGAGGTCATCAAAGAGGAAACTCCTTCAGAGTCTGTCTCTGGTTCAGTCCATGATGAAAGTGATAAACCTGGTGAGACGGCGCTTGATCATAAACTTAAAGAGGAGCCTGTAGAATCAGCTCAGACAGAGAACCTTGCTAAAACCCAAGGTGCCAGTGCTTCAAATAAAAAGAAGAAAAAGAAGAAGAAAAACAAGCAGAAGCAGAAACAGAGTGACAAGCAAGAGAGTGACACAAAGAAAGATGACATGAATGAAACAGTTTGTAGTGAAGAGATTTCAAACCAAAAAACTGAGGGTGATCTAGAAGGAGACCATCAGGATCCCTTGGGGAATGATAACTCTGAAACAACAATGAATACAGACGTCCCACATGATGATAAAGGAACCAGTGAATTGGATGGTATGGAAACCGCAAGCACAAATATAAATGCGGATGATGCTCAAGATAAAATTTTGTTAGTTACAGATGAAGCTGATTTAGCAAGTATTTCTAAAACAGTCTCAAATTTTGATTGCCCTGAATCTGGCAGTGATGTGCTTTCAGGTGATCTGGCCAACAACATTATCTCTAATCCGACAAACAAAATTGATGAACACACCGAGGTTTCAACAAATCCTGACTCTGAAGCTGTAATCTTTAGCTGTGAGGTTATATCTTCAGAAACAAAGACTTCATTGCCTCAGGAACCTTCTGTTCAGTCCATGGATGCTGTTGAAGAGTGTGTCGAGTCCACCAGCAGCTCTGAGAACCCGGAGTTGAAATCTGAATCGTCAGACATCAAGGAAGTGGAGAGTCATCTTAACTGTGAAGTAGAAGAACAGAAGGAAAAGCTTCAGAATATTGATCTTGATGGGACCACCGACCCTGAAGATCAAGATGACTCTGCTCATCCCACTTCCCCTGTAATGGAGAAGGTGGAAAATGAAGCTGAAAGGGTAATCCAGGAACAACCTGTTGACCAGCCAATGGAAAGCCAACTTCAAGAGAGTATTGAAGCAGAACTGGACAAGGAAGAGGTTGAGACACAAGATGGACTGGATAAAGAAAATCTCAAAGTGCCTACTGAAATAGAGTTTGATGGAAGCCATGTCGACAACACTTCTTTAATTGAAACCCAGGTTCAGGTTGTGCATGAGGAACACCTGTCTCCCAATGAAGCAATTCAGGAATCAGTTGGAGAATCAGATGCTTTTGACCAAAACCCCAAGGCAGAAGAAGATGAGAAGGAAAGCTCAATCCAAAATCAGGTTACACTTGAAGTGCAACTGCCTGAAGATGAAGAAGTGGTAAAGTCAGATGTGGCTTCTCAAGAGCTCAAGAAAGAAGATGAGGAAGAGGAAGATGAAGGAGAATCATTTGATTTTGATGAAATGGATCTTGAAGCATCATCGGATGCCCCTCTAAAAAACGTTCAAGATCAGCCAAATGAGAAAGTTAGTCTTTTAAATGAAAATGTCCAAGAAGCAAGCCAGGAACACCAAAGCAATGTCACTAATGTGGACCAAACTCAAGAAGATGAACATCTAGAACTTGCAGATCAGGAATCAAAGCAAAAGGAGCAGAAAGATGACGGACAAGACACAGAAAACCCACAAACAACAACAGATGTAGAAGTATGTTTAACAGAGGACAGCCAAATCAACAGTGAAGTCAGAGCTAATGATCAGGAGCATGATATTACTGGAATTAAAGAAGACACATTTGAGGAGCATCGACAGGCATCAGAAGATGTGACACTCGATGAAGGAGTTAATCTGATCTCAGAGGTGGAGACAAGAAATGTAGGCCAAGAGGTTAATAGTTCTATTCACCACGAAGAAAAGGCATCAAATTTTTCAGAAGATCAGGACGTTGAGAAGCAAACCGCAGAAAGCAACAGGCAAGATGAAAGAAAAGAATCCAAGAAAAGCGGGAAAGGGAAGGGCAAGGGGAAAGAAGATTGTAAAATGTCTTAATAGATAGGGAAATTGCTAAGTCTCTTCTCAGCATCTTCAATTTAACAAGTCATTTGCACTTACGTAGGTCCTAGTGAAATTTTTGGGGGGTCCATTTACTTTGGAGAACCCTAAATAACCAAAGTGATCTTACAGTCAAGCCCAATTATCAGTCACGGCAGCTGTTTCAGCAAATATATTTTATGCATGAATGTTTTACACCTAATTAACAATACTGAATGAACACAGGAAATTAATTCAAAACATGTTTAAAATCCCAAAACCAATCACACGTTAAATGCTAGCAGTATTGGGTATAAAGTGTCATATTTATTATGAAATTTTACAAGAGCATGAATAAAATGTTTCTCATACTAATGTACAAAACTAAGTGTATGAGTAATACGTGTTTCTCTTTTGGAAATTACCAGCTTTCTGTCTGTGCTGCAGTCATGTTTAGCAGCTTCTTCATTATAATATTTTCAGTTACAAAGGACCCGTAATGTATTTGGTTTAAATGGTTATGTTGTTTAAAATTGTGGTAAAAAAAAAAAACAAACAAAAAAAAACATGTATTTTGTGTCAACCCCTATTAAACATTCCTCTAAATTTTTTGCCTGCAGCTTTGTATTTACTTTTTGTTTTTTACAAATAATTCATTGGGAGATATGATTGAAAACAAATGTAAATATTTTATTCTGTTTGGTGAAGATGCTGTTGGGACATTGAGACCCAGTTTATGTTAACTGAACCATTTATGTTAAAATAAAACTTAAGAAAAAATAGGTTTTACACTGTTGTTTATTTGTTGTGTCATAGCAGAAATATTTAATCTTAATTTCCCAGCTGACTGAATTTTTTTTTATTATACAATGAATGAGGAACTTTAATTAAACTGCTTCAGATAATAATAAATTATTGATTTAAAATATTGATTTATTTTTTTAACCATGAAAGTTTTCATTTTTAGGATATGAATTATAGTACGTCACACACTCATCGCATAACCTCAAGTAAGCTCACATCATGAAAAACACTGCCATGTAATAGATGTACTGATCGAGTGAACGCTGAGAGATTTGACTACATGAGGCTGAAGCCTCTAATGTCACTGAAGTTTCTGCATGTTGTCCATCCTCATCATTCACATCCCAGCATAGGATAGCCTCACTAGTTGCATGCCCTGACACCTCCCCCTCCATGCATTTGGCTCCTCCCACCCCTGGTATGTGAAATGTTTCCTGTCTAACCTTGGAATTAGTTTTAACATTAACGTGTAATATTTGATTATTGTAAAAGACATGTTTTAGATGTTTAACAGTTGTTAATAATTTATGAATGTACCCAAAAGTGGTTATCATATTCAGTTGAATACAATTAAATTTTAATCTGTTATTGTCTAATTGTCTATCTGTTGAACTTGCTTTTCAGAAATTCGTCTGCGAAAGCTGGTTGATGAGAGGGAAAACTTAATAGAGCAGGTGTGTTTCTGACAGTTACTGTACTTTACATTGACTTTGGCCATTTACATTTTGTGGCATTACAAGCATGGTTTTCAGTTTTTTTTCTGTTCAGGTTAGGAGATTGAAAGGTCAACTTCAGCAGAAGAATGGTATAGAGGACGCGTCCGGCCCAGACAGAGATGTGCTGGAGAACGGCACTGACTCCAACATCATGGATCTACAGAGTAAGAAACTGCCTGCACTCAGTCAGCTTCAGTGCAGATGTTTTAGAAACTTTTCTTCAGCTCACAATATTCATTACATTGTTAGCAATCATTTTGAACAAGTTTGGTTTATTGCCAGAGCAAGTAAGACCCTCAGCCCGAGATGTTGAGAAATGTGCAAATGTTCTTTATTTCAGGGGATGCCCACAGACAAATCAATGACCTCAGATTTAAGCTTGTGAAATCAGAGCAAGAAGTCACAGCGCTTGAACAGAATGTGAGTTCCTTTAGTATATTCTATTGCTAATAATAGTAACACATTTTACCCTTTTAAAATATGAAATAGTGAAATCACTTTTGAAGTTGTTTGAATTAACTCGTGTTGTAGGTCACAAGGCTCGAGGGTCAGGTGACACGTTACAAAGCTGCATCTGAAAACGCTGAGAGGGTGGAGGACGAACTCAAAGCTGAAAAACGCAAACTGCAGCGTGAGGTACAGTAGCCAAATAGCTGTTTTAAAAAAAAAGTTCTACTTAAATGTACATACAATAAAATTAATGGCTTGCACAACTTTTTTCATGGTAGTTACGCTCTGCACTGGACAAGATTGAAGAGTTGGAGTCCAGTAACAGCCACCTCTCGAAAAGGCTAGAGAAGGTGAAGAGTGGCCGGGGAACAGCAACAACTCCCTAATGATTTCAGATCTGTCCCATAATCTGCCCGAAATCACCATTGCCACTGGGCATTTCCCATCATTCTGCACCTAATGCAAAGTTAAGAAAATTATAAACAAGCCCATGAGAACAGTGATACATTGTATTCTTCAACTGTGCCGTTTCCTCCTGTTTATCCATTTAGCTTGAGTTCTTCATCTTTGGAGAACCCAGTCAGGACTTTCTGAAGGATGCAGGAGGACTCTAAGTGTGCTTCATTCAAATGCACAAACACTGTGGTTCAAAAAGTTAAAATGGTAATTGTCACATTTGAATGTTGCTGTGACTGAACCGATTCAAAGCACAATTCTGCCCGAGATTATTAAGAGAAGGATCTTAAAAGTTACTCTTTGAAATTCTGAATGTGATTGTGACAATCAGGACATGTTGTCCAGCTCTAGGATGTCTGGGAGATCATTTGTTTGATTTAAGATAAAGACACCTGTTGATTCACTAAAACTAGACAGACAAGTATGCATGATTTTGCGTGTTTGATGCTTTCATGTGTTCCACTCTAAAATATATTTTATCACTAGTTGAGTCGACTAGATATTCCTTATGTACCTGAAGCCAAAGGTTCTCGAGTAATATTGAGGTCGCTTCTTTTAATCATGTGTTTCCTCTAATGAATTGTATATAAGGGTCTTCCTAACATGCTGTCCCCTACATGTCAGAAAGACTGATGTGATATAAACAAGGATGAATTGGAATACTGATTGTTAGTGTATTTTGTTGTTGCATTGATGGTGAAATTCAACCACTTACATCAGGAAGTTGTTCAAGGATTTCAGGCTGAGCAGCAACCTCTGATGCATTGATTGTGGAAGACTGTGATCACAAATATCATTTATTATCACCATCCCGGAAGAGAGGCGGCTCCATCCTGTTTACAAACGCTTTAAACCAATTATAAGTTAACTTTATGAAAACTGAACTGTTATGTTATGATCTGCAATAAAATGTTGTTAAATAAGTTGTCTGTAGTCTATATATACATTCACTTAAGATAGGCCTTCAAAACAGACCAACACTGGAGAGTCAGGGTACTGTGAACTACATACTATGTGTGTATTTGAAATAAATCGGCCAATTATTAGAGATAATTTTGCCTCGTGGATTTCTGACCTGTCAAAAATATATATATTTTATTTAAAATATTACTATTACTAAATATTACATTAGGAAAGGTTCTAAACCCGTTCCTGTCGACGATTATGTCACTTTTATCTGTGAGAGGTTGCACAAAGCCCAAAGTCTTGCCAAACTTCATCTTTCCACTGCTCAGACTAAGATGAAGGCACGTTTTGACAAAAGAGCTGTAAAAAGAGACCTTTGCCCTGGCGATTCTGTGTTGGTTCTACTTCCATCCCCTGGTTCTCTCACGAGCAAAATTCTCTTGTACACTTGTGCTGAGAATTTGAATCGTTATTCTACATGTTTTAACAATACGTCTATGGATACTCTGCAAATAAAGTTTGCGATTATTTTCATCTGTTTTGTACAGCATGTTTCTAAAACTGCTGTTTTACAATTTTGAGCATGTGGTAGTTTATTGAAGTTGATTGTAAAGCCATTGCTGCAGTCATTTGATTTTAAACCTTTATCATGTAGTGTTGATCTAAATGAAAAGGATCTAATTGAACCTACAACTGTCTATTTATACATTGTGCACGGTACGACGGTGAAACATAAGTGTGTTATGAACGTTGATTCACTTTTTAAAATATACACCTCATTCAGCGTTAATCGAAGGACTCCAGAACGACCATAATTCACCCGTGATTAAGGTAAGATGGTGTAATTCAATTCAATGTAATTCAACGTTGCTTCAACCATTACCAGACGTAATTTCAACGTTGAAATGCCGGCTGGGAAAACACTGTTTACCATTTAGATAACCTCTAAATATAAATACACTTTCGTTAACGGGCAAATTAATACAATCAAAAAAACTTACTGTAGATACTAAAAATACAAATTCTTTTCTTTTACCTTGTCAGAGTCCCACGGTGCTGAGGTAAACAAATCCGTGCAGTTGTGAAGAATTTATTAGCTATCGCCAACTTAGAACTTGTTTCGTGTTTTCTTGAAAAGGGTGGAGGCTGAAGTTGTCATAGTTGGGTAAACTTCTGTAGTTGTTCCATTTGCTCATATAGCAAAAGAAGAAAATAAGGATCAGTTTTCTCTTACTTTCCAAAAAAAGAAAACAAAGAAAATCTTACCAATGATCACGGCTGCGTTTCTCTACAATCAATTTAGCTTACGCTGCTTTTGAAAATGGCAGGCCCCATTGGTCATAAAAGAGAAATTTGCAGTCACTCACCATTGTAGTAAAAACATTCTACTACAATGCACAGGTAAGAAAAAAATCCAAGAAAACAAACATGTACACTAAAAATAAGTAAATAGGCAATTAAGTAGGTAGAATGAATGAAGTAATTTCTTTTTTTTTTTTCAAATGGCAGGTCATCACAGTCTGTGATATCCAATGACGATAATCCAATGACGATGAGTTGAGAGACCATACTTATAAACAAGCAGTATATTAATATATTAATTTAATAAAAACATATTTGCTAAAGCAGTTATTTTAATTTCTACACAAAGAAATCAAACACTTGTACAAAATTCCTGTACAAAATTCCCTTGAATGACAAAAGCATTTATGTCACATCTCATATTGCAAGAAGAGACTTTGACTCTCAGATTGCTTTGGAAAGGAACTAAAATGTGTTTATTGTCATTCTCAGGCTCCATAGCTCCATTCCAGTTTAAACAGTGAGAGAACTATGCATTGTCTAAATTTGCTTCGACAGCATTCATAGGTTGTCTAAGGTAGGCCCGGCTTTGAATCCGCAGCACCATGCGACGAGCATAGAAATCCCGATAATCAGGTGGCAGCTCTTCCAAGATGCCTAAAGTCCTCTCCAGAGACTGCAGGGCTCGAGTGGCTGCTACTGGGTCTTTGTTTCCATATGGATCTTTCTTATCATAACTCTCAAGTGGTAGATGCCTCCAGAACACATTGACACCAACTCCAAACTGGAGAGCCAGAGTATTGTGAAACCAAAGAGCTGAGGAAAAACAAATAAAATAAGTATATTTCTGAATGCATTTCAGCTCTACTTCAGGATTTGAGCACATTTAGATGTATGTATAGCTCACAATGTTAAAAATAGTATTCTGTAATAGTGCTGTAATTATGTATAACTTGTTGGTCTGGTTTAAGAATATAATACCTGGAATGAAGAGCAGGTCTCCTGGTTCCAGAATACACTCGTAGCGACTCGCTTTCACAAACTCAGGATAAAGCTGCAGATCAGGAGTGTCAATGTCCAAAACTTCAGACTTATCCCCTAAAAATTTTGTCACAATTTAAGTTACAGTGAATTAAATTAACATTTAGTTCAAACATTATCACACACTTTGTTTACTATTATGTACGTGTTGTGTGTATATACATATACAAATTATATATATGTAAATGTGACCCTGGGACCAAAAAAAAAACAGTCTTAAGTCGCCGGGGTATATTTTTAGCAATAGCCAAAATAACATTGAATGGGTCAAAATTATTGATTTTTCTTTTATGCTAAAAATCATTAGGATATTAAGTAAAGATCATGCTCCATGAAGATATTTTTTTAATTTCCTACCATAAAAATATCAAAACTTAGTTTTTGATTAGTAATATACATTGCTAAGATCTTCATTTGGACAACTTTAAAAGCGATTTTCCTCAGTATTTAGATTTTTTTTTCACCCTCAGTTTCCAGATTTTCTAATAATTGTATCTTGGCCAAATATTGTCAGATTGTAAACAATAATAAACAATGCATAAATGGAAAGCTTATTTATTCAGCTTTAAAATGAAAAAAAAAAAAAAAAAAAAATACACTTAAGACTGGTTTTGTGGTCCAGGGTCACACACACACACATACATACATAAATACCACACACACACACACACACACATATATATATATATATATATATATATATATATATTAGGGCCGGGACTCGATTAAAAAAATTAATCTAATTAATTAGAGGCTTTGTAATTAATTAATCGAAATTAATCGCATTTTAATCGCATATAAATATTTGACCTGAGAACAGTGAGAAGTTTTTTTTTTTTTTTACATAGATTTATAGTATACCATTGAATAATGACTGAATACATAAGCTTAAGCAACAAAATATTGTTTATTTTTGTTCAACCAAGTCTAGCAGACCAGTGCAATTTTTGACATTAAGTGTAGCAATAGCATATTTAGAAACAATTTAGAAATAGTACATTTCAGAAATTCAGGAAGCTTATAGGTGCTGGAACCTTCTGTAAAGTGTTTTTAAGTAAAACACAATACTGTCAATTACATTCAGAACATTGGAAACACTGACTATTAGAACATACCATAACATACTAAGTCCAACTCTCAATAAACTTGGCCAAAACAATAAAGAGTTTAACATAAACTGCCAGTTGCACCAACAAAATAATACATAGTTCAACATAAAGTGTAAAGTCCACGCTAGCTGCTATATGTTTTGCGTTGAGGTGATACTTGAGGCTCGATGTGCTGCTGCGGTGATATGCGAACGCTAGTTGGTGCTCCAGTACAATCAGTCCGCCGAAAATTAATTTTTCTGTAATTAATTAATCTTAGTTAATGCGTTATTTTTTGTGTAATTAATTAATCTCAATTAACGCGTTAAAGTCCCGGCCCTAATATATATATATATATATATATATATATATATATATATATATATATATATATATATATATATATATATATATAATTATATAAATTTTGTTAAGTACTACCTGTGAGGTAGAGATAAAGGGCGTCTTGAGGGCTGTACAGAACAACACGCTTTCTTCCTGTAACTTGAGCGAGAAGGTTGTCCATTATCTGATAGTAAACATTAAAATAAGAGTGGTTAAAAAGGTCTTCAACCTTTTTTGACCAAGGATGCCTTGGTAGAAAGATGGAGTGGGTTCCCCTGTTACATACTTTAAATACCGATTAGAGGGTGCATTACTGTTCTACAAATACATGCAGCATAAGTGAAGATAAGAACCTCTTTTCTAACATGTTAAAACAAAATAATTCACAGTGTCTGTTTCTATTTGTGTTATGGGTAAACTGAGCAATGATGTGCAGAGTTGGTGTAAATAAATACCAGTTAACAAGCTTGGAGATTCATGCTTTGTGTAAAGAGACATTCCCTAAATAAACACATTCAATTGATCAACATTTCATTTTCTTTTCTGCAAAAAAAAAAAAAAAAAAAAAACCTTGATCAGTGTCACCTATTGGCATGGATAACTCACATCGTAGTGTGTCCACAGCTGCAGACCAGGGGAACTGATGCGAAAAACACTGGAGAAAAACTGCTCTGGCTCAAAGAACTGGGGTATATGGAAATCCTCTGCCAGCTCAGGGAACTGCTTCCTTAAATCAGCTGGTTCCTGAAAGGCAAAGGAATCCGTATAAATATATGTGAAATATATAATCCAGGCATTCTACAGTGAATATGCTGACACATTGCAGCCTAAATTCAAGTTAAACTCCATATTCCCAAATAGGTACAATATTCATTACTAAATGTAATATAAATGCTACCTTACGAACATCTTCTCCAAGTGAGCGCAAGTAGTAGCTTTCATCCTGTTGGGAACAAGAAGATCTATCAGCAGTTTTCAAGCTGTGGGCCGCAGACCTCCACTGGGTCACAACAGTTTAGCGGGGTAGACACCCTCATGCGGTATAGACTCCCTCTTGTCATTCCAAACCTGTAAAACCTTTGATACAGCCTTTAGTTACTGACAAAAAATGTTTTGCATATTATGGACCACAGAAATGTATGGTTGTGTGGGCTGCGAGTTGGAAAAGGTTGGGAACCATTGATCTACACTGAACAAAATATTAAACACAACAGTTTTGTTTTTGCCCCCATTTTTCATGAGCTGAACTCAAAGATCTAAGACTTTTTCTATGTACACAAGAGGCCTATTTCTCTCAAATATGGTTCACAAATCTGTCTAAATCTGTGATAGTGAGCACTTCTCCTTTGCTGAGATAATCCATCCACCTCACAAGTGTGGCATATCAACTTCAACTTATTAGTATTGCACACTTATACACAACTTCGTTGTCCAAAGTGCTTCAGAGAGTAAAATAAAACAAAATAGACATACAAATTTACAAGTACAGAATTAAACAAGAACTACTTAAAAAGCCAAGCTAATAAGACAAGTCTTCAGCTGAGACCTAAAGACCTTCACTGATGGAGCTTGTCGAATATAAAGAGGGAGATTGTTACACAGTTTAAGGCCTGCTACTGAGAAAGCACAATCACCTTTTGACTTCTTTTTGGACTGAGGAGTAACTAGCAACAATTGATTTGATGATCTTAAAGACCTAACTGAAATGTAGGGCTCTATAAGATTGGAATTATAGTTTGGAGACAAATTATGTAAAGCTTTGAAAACAACCAGTAAAATCTTGATATCAATCCTAAACATGACTGGTAACCAATGAAGAGAACGCAGCACCGGAGTGATGTGCTGTCTTTTGTTTGGTGCCCGTCAAAAGTCTAGCTGCAGCATATCAAGATGCTGATTTACTCACATTTCACTGCTGGTTATATATGCTCTAATTGTGTATGTGACGAATAAAAATCTTGAATCTTGACAGCATGAATATTGCACAGGTGTGCCTTAGGCTGACTTCAATAAAAGGGAACTAAAAATTGAGCAGTTTTACTGTATTGGGGGGTTCGGGGAGGGGCTGAAAACCAGTCGGCATCTGGTGTGACCATCATTTGCCTCACCCAGTGCAACACATCTCCTTCACATAGAGTTGATCAGGATGTTGATTGTGGCCTGTGGAATGTTGGTCCACTCCTCTTCAATGGCTGTCTGAAGTTGCTGGATATTAGCAGGAACTGGAACATGCTGTCGTATACACCGATCCAGAGGATCCCAAACATGCTCCATAGGTGACATGTCCAGTGAGTATGTTGGCCATGTAAGAACTGGGATGTTTCCAGCTTCAAGGAATTATGAACAGATCCTGGCAACATGGGGCCGTGCATTATCATGCTGCAACATAAATTGATGGTAATGGATGAATGGCACAACAATGGGCCTCAGGATCTTGTCACGGTATCTCTGTGCATTTAAATTGCCATAAATTAAATGCACCTGTGCTCGTTGTCCATAACATACGCCTGCCCATACCATAACCCCACCACTACCATGGGCCACTCGATCCACAACGCTGACATCAGCAAACCGCTCACCAACATGACACCATACACACTGTCTGCCATCTGCCTTGTACAGTGAAAACCGAGATTCATCCGTGAAGAGAACACCTCTCCAAACTGCCAGACGCCATCAAATGTAAGCATTTGCCCACTCAAGTCGTTTACGATGACGAACTGCAGTCAGGTTGAGACCCTGATGAGGACAACAAGCATGCAGATGAGCTTCCCTCTGACAGTTTGTGCACTGATTGTTGCAGCAGCTGTCCAGGTGACTGTCTCAGACAATCTTGAGGTGAAGATGCTATAATTTTGTTCAGTGTATGTTAATCACTCAGAAATACTGATTAGTGATTAATGATGAAACACTGAATTATGAAGAAAAAAAAAACACTAATGAACTCAATTAGATAGATGCTTGAAATATACATTTTACAGATACAAAAGATACAAACTTATAAGTATTCATTTAGCATAAATGTCACAAAATATTTGTCAAATAGAATATCAGAATCAAAGGATTTCAAAAATGAAGAAACAAAAATATTTTAAAATGTACTTTCTATTGTAACTAACCTCACTAATGAAGAAATCTGAGTGCTTTTCCTCTGCAGCTTTCTGAATCAACTTGTCAAATGGCAGTGTCCTGAAATACAGAATTATGTTATACTTCCACAGTTTCTTGTAGCTCAGGTATACAGGATTCATCTTAAATCACACACACCTGTACACGAAGTTCTTATGCAGAAAGTCCATCCTGGGCTCTGGGGACACATGCACTTTAACCTCTCGGTCTCCCCCCTTCTGCGCGAGATAACTCACTGTCCACGCGCGCATACACGGCCCCAGCGGCACGCGCTTTAGAACCGCTGGTCTACGCTAAGTAATACACGTGTTATTAATTTACCCACAACACCGCAATAAATGGCTGTTTAATATATAATACACGAGTTACCAGTGGATAGATGTCACTCAAGAAAGTCTCTCTGTCCACATCGGTGTAGACGGGCACCTCCAGCTTTTCCTGACAATCCATTTCGGACAGTTTTCAGTTCACTCTCCATTCGCTGCCATCTGAACCATTCCGCCTTCCGCTAGGAAATTTCGACTCTTTTTGGCGAGTCGACTCTTTTAAACAGTTTGTTTCAAAGAACCGAATTAAAAGCCAAGTCTCTGAATGCTCTGAACTAAATCATCCAAGTAACGCCATGTGGACATATTGTTTTTTAAGTCTTAAAAAGTGTGTTTAAATCATAATTTGAATGAGAAGGTGAGTTGTTGACTCGAAAACTCCTCAGACTAATTCAGTCAATTGATTTATTTAGGTGAACCGACTCATTCGTGAACAAATTGGACATAGCTACTAGACACGTCTTTAACGTATTCTGTTCACATCAAAACATCTAGTATACATTTAATTAAGAATTTAAATAAGTCTGCGTTGCATGGAAAATACTGATTTAGTGTTAACATCTGTTATACGTTTGTGGAACTCTTGTCTCTTTAGTTTGTTGTAAGTCGGATTTCAATAACAGATGGTCCACTGAGGACGATGGGAGAAAGATGGCGCTGCCCTTACTGAGGTGCTGCAGCTGTAACAGGCCCGTTTCGATTCTGACTCGGTTCCTTACATCGAAGCCCTTTTTAGCGACTCAGTCCAGACGCCTCGGCCCCGTGGCGTCCGCGGTGAGTGATGCTCGCCAGTACAGCTCTGACTCTGAGCGGAGGAGACACGAGCAGAAGCAGAAGGTTGTGGTAGTCGGGATCCCAAACCCCTTCATCTGGTTCCGGACCCGCATCTACTTCTTTCTCATCCGAGCTTACTTCGACAAAGAGTTCAGCATCGAGGAGTTCACGGAAGGAGCCAAACAGGTGATTCCCAAAACCTGACAGCCTCGATATGATAGAAAATAAATCAATAATGTCAGTTATGAATGTGTCCAGTGCCTTTGATTGGACCAGGCTAAGACACACCTGTGAAATAGTTATGGGCGAATTATAATGTCTTTTGTAGTGTTTATTTAAAGTATAAATATTGTCTAACAATACAAGTCCATATTATCAGTTTTTATCAATTTAACACATCCTTGAATACAGGCATTCTTTTTTTTTTTTTACTTTTTTTTTTAAGAAAATAAAGGAATGACCGACCCCAAACTTTTGAACAGTAGTTTATAATGTTACAAAAGATTTATTTGTTGTATTCATCAACATTTAGCAGCAAAACTGTTTCCAGTATTGATATTAAATCAGCTAATTATAATGATTTCTGATATGACACTGTGACTGGAGTAATGATGCTGAAAATTCAGCTTTGATCACAGCACTAAATTATATTTGAAATTATATTAAAATAGAAAACCATTTATAAATTCTAATAATATTTCACAATACTACAGTTTTTTTCTCTATTTATGATCAAATAAATCAAAATTTTGAACAGCAGTGTATGTAAACAAAATCACATTTCTATCTTTCTTTTTTGCTTTATGTTTTGGTTGTTTTTTAATGTATTTATTTTATTAGCTGGAAATCAATTTTTTACTATGCTTACTTTTGGTTGTATGTGAACTTTGTACAATAGAGTCTATGAATGTTTTGTGTGTGTGTGTGTAACTGTATGAACAAGCAAAAAGACCAGATAAACTTTGTTAACTGGCAGAACCTAACTAATGCAATTTTGAGTTACGTGGTAACCCAGATGATAAACGGAATGCTTAAACTTCTCCTTTTACTCTCAGGCTTTCTCGCACGTGTCAAGATTACTGTCTCAGTGTCAGTTTGAGGCTCTTGAGGGATTAGTAGCTAAAGATGTAAGTACATGACCATTCCAATAACTTTGTTAATTACCTGTTTAAAAATATTGATTATATGTAGTAATTAATCTAACATCCCCTCCCATAGCTAATAGGGAAACTTGAGGAAAAATGCGCTCAGCTGCCTGTGAGCCACCAGAGGGCGCTGTCAGCTGAGTCCGATGAGATCATGTACACAACAACAGGAGATGTGGGAATTTACTATGATGATAGCGGTGAGACCCTATATGCTTCATACCACGCAATATTCGTCCAGGTAATATGTTTAATTATTGTTTGTAGCCGTGTAATTTAGGAAATATAAGCAACTTGCATTCAGCATATTTGCATCCTATGTATCAGACTTTGTTTACGCCGGCCACGTTGAATTCATTCAGTAGGTTACCATTTCAAAAAAAGAATTTTGCCTAACATAGACCATAAATGAATATGAATGAATATTATTATTAATAATTTTTACAATTGCTTTTAGGAAGGAAATATGTAAGTATTTTGATGCGTTTTTGGTACTTGACGAGTGCCAGACTTCCAGATGAGAGTGTGGAAGGAGCGAAAATATTCCAGGTTGTCATTGGTGGAGAAGGAGAGAGACCAGAGACCAAGAGATTGCTGACAGCCAATTATGAGTGAGTATTGTGATTACGGTTTTAATTGTCCATGTGTTGAGTCTCGAAGTGAAATGGATCGGAAGCCTCTTGTATTTATATTACAGTTTAACTTAACTATACTTACTGTATTAGGAGTAGTGGAAAACTACTATTTTAATACATTGAGTTAATGTCTAGAAATCTTAGTATTATGTTATAATTGTACTAAATTATAACAAACATCAGTATAACATTTTATGTCTGTCATTTGTTTTCCTTTTTTTTTTTTTTTGGACAGATTCCAAAGGGAGTTTACCCAAGGTGTGATTCCAGACTGGATCATCACAAGAATAGAGCACTCAAAACTTCTTGACTAAGTGTGTCTAACTTGCAGAGGAGATTTTTTTTCATGCTTTTTTTTTTCTTTAATATTGCTCAACATGCCAAAACATGTAGGCAAAGTTTAGTGGGGAAAAAAGAAATAATGCTACTTGGGCAATAGAGAGATATAAATGTTGACTTCCTGTGTGCTTCCGTATATTGCATCTCACTGATCTCACATTAATAACTTTTACATTAATATGTTTGTAATTTATGGTTGGCTCCTGATTGATCAGGTTGGTCTTTAAAAAAAAGAGTGCCGTCGTTGTTTTTTTAAACTTTGTATGATGAGTTTTGGGGTCAGGTTGACTGCACATTGCAAAAACTGTGCAACTGGACTGTAAAACGATATAAGAAAAACCAGGAGCATTGGCATCTTAACACCTTTAGTGTTGAAGACATTAAGTCTGCTGCCTGGATACTATGAAAAAACAGGTTTATACAGATTGATGAACTGACCAGTAAGTTCTGTAACGGTTTTATCAAATCTTCTATGTTATGTAAAATATTTTAAGTGCAAAAAAAACAACAACATGAATAAATTGTGATTAAAAATTTAACTAATCACATTAGTTGGTTTTCTATGTCACCAAGTTTTATGTTTATATCATATTGAGACACATACTGGGGATAAGAAAGTGCACTGCATAATATAAATTCCTGAATTATACCATGTACTACGTTCCCTTGCTTTAAGCTTTAAGATGACACGACGGACCATGATTTTCTTCTCTATTTACGCCTTTCAACGTTTTAAATATTCCACTGTTCTTTTGCAATTCCTCCCACTATCAATTTTGATTGGCCAAATCCAGAACCTATTCGGCCTCTCCATTGGCTACTCTCCTGTCTGCGTCGTGACGTCTACCCAGGCGCTGCGTGACAGCTCCGTAGGAGGTTTTCACACAGGTTTAAACAGACGGTGTGAGTGTACAATGAGGAAAGTGGAGACACGATTGCAATGAAGTTGTTGAAGCTTATCTTATAGAGACATGAGCTACGCATTTTACGGCTTTGCTCTTGGGCTTTTGCTCGTGGGTTTGCGGGATTTATTGTTTGGGTTCGGGGAGATCCGATGCAGCATGACATACATGTTCGAGTACCCAGAATACCGAGTGAGTATCACTGCAAACACAGTCTGTATCACCGTTTCTTTCTTCGCACGTTTGGTTTGCAATTAGTAAAATGCACAATTTATTGTAATTAGAGCCACATCACTAGCTCAGAATTCAGTTACACGTCATTCTACGTGTTGTTTTGGCAACAACGAACAGAACTTATCAGCAACATCAGTCATAATATTTCGCTTCACTAACTCAGGGGTCACACATAATAAATAAATAGGGTTATTTAAAAACCAATTCATGAACGGTTGAAGAAAATAATAAGTAATACCCGGTTTTTATACAGTCTATGGTAAAACCATGTAGCATAACCTTTAAGAGAGCGTCTCAAAATAAAGCTCCAACGTTATCTGCCAGGCATTTAAACCTGAATGACCTGATCATTGCATTTAAAGTTTCGCTTATTTCAAGAATCCTGTTTCACTACTTGATTAGCATTTCGTCCTGCATTTTCCTCTGCGCGTGGATGTTTAGTCTTGTTTGTTTGTGTGCTTGCACAGCGCGTGCAGCTCCCGAGGCGTGTCGCGCGCCTGTACCCATCATACGGGCTGTATCTGTATGGAGAGGGCGCATATGCTCAGGAGAGCAGAGGACTCAAGCTCACAGGAGCACCTGTGCTCTTCTTGCCTGGGAACGCGGGCAGCTACAAGCAAGGTGAGAGGGAACTGTTTTTTTCAGTCAGCATATCTTATGCATACATACATATGTCATTTGAGTAGCTTGGTTTTGTTTATTTTCCCTTCAAGGTGGTTTAAGACTGTTAGGTGATTTGTTTACTCAATCAATATTGATCCGCCTACTGAGTTACTCCCAGTACTTATGAAATATTCTGGTTGTTCATTACAAATCGAGGAAGACAGAGGTGAGCGCTCACACAGAGATGTTCTACTCTCTCTCTCGCAGCTCGTTCTCTGGGTTCAGTGGCATTGAGGAAGGCTGAGAACCTGGACAGACCAATCCATATGAACGTGTTCACCATTGACTTCAATGAGGAGTTGGTGGCCCTGTATGGGGGCAGTTTGCGCAGACAGACTCAATTTCTACATGAAAGCATCAAAGCAATCTTGCGGCTTTACAAGGTCAGGGGTCAAGGGGATCCTTTTTCAACCTTTTCTTTCCTTGCATTTCTTCCCTTTCCATCCTTTTCTGTTTCTTTGTTTGAGTTACAGATCACAAATTAGTTATCTAGACTGTTGTTCATAATATACACACGTGGTTCATGCAACTCTTATTTTTAGCTTCAGACTAAAAACTGGAGGATATTAAACGTTTTAGTCTTTGAGCCAGTTTTAAAAAGCAAATTGTTCTTATTTTTCCTGCATCTCATAGCAACAAGGGACATTTCTGCATGTGTTGTGTTTAGTAGTGTTTGATTTTCAGTCCTTTATGATGATGTATGGTGCTAGTGTTTTTATTTTTTCAAAACCATTCACAAAGTTCAATAAGTGTGTAAAACTTTTTCAGATTGTAAAAGTAAAAACTGTAGCGCATTCCAGCCTTTATTAGTGACTTAATAATTGAACATGATTGGTATTAGTAGATCATCTACTGTACATCCAAACCATTGATCTTTTTACTACATTGCCATGGCTGCAGGACCGTCCAGACCCTCCCACAGGTGTGGTTCTGGTGGGTCACTCCATGGGTGGAGTGGTGGCAAGAGCTTTGTTCGCCCTGGCACGTTTCAACCCACGCCTGGTCAGCCTCATCATCACCCAGGCCTCCCCCCATCAGGCACCTGTCCTGTCTCTGGACCCTTATATACTGGGTAGGAAGAAAACCTACAGATATGCATAAATATGTACACATGATTTGTTTGAGAGGTACACTACAGTTCAAAAGATTAGTTCTGTTGTTGTTTATTTTGAAAGAGACTAGTTTTATTTTTATTCAGCAAGGACACATTAAATTGATTAAATGTAACCGTAAAGACAAACGTAATGTTACAAAAAAAAATCAATTTCAAATAATTTATGAACTTTAAATTTCTCAAAGAATCCAAAAAGTGTGTTTATTACAGTTTCTATAAAAATAAGTAGCACAACTTTTTTTAAACACTTTTAATAAGAAATCCGCATATTACAATGATTTTTGAAGAATCATGTGACACTGAACATAGGAGTTGTGGCTGCTGATAATGTAGCTTTAAATTGGATAACATTTATGGTGAATTGTAAAAATTTCACAGTATTCTTTTTTTTTTTTTTTTTTTTTTACTGTATTTTTACTCTCATGCATACATGCAGCTATGGTAAGCATAAGAGACTTCTTTCAAAAACATTCAACATTCTGCTGCTATACTTTTTTACTAACTATAGTTTATTCAGAAGGTATAAACTTGTGTAACTCAATATTATACTTTCTCAGAAAACAGTTTGATTGCTAACATACAGTTTTTTTGGTGTGCTAACATCTTAATTGTGTGTCTGTGGTAGAGTTTTACTCTAGAGTCAGACAGCGCTGGGCCACAAGTGCTGAAGACCTTCGGAATGTGAGCGTTCTCTCTGTGGGTGGTGGTCACCTTGACTTCCAGGTGCGCTCTGGTTTGACAGCGCTGTCCTGCCCCAACGATGACCTCAATAAGATGTCAGTAGTGGTAGGTCTACTAGCTTTTAAAGTTACAGGTTAAAATATTTAATATGTAAGAGAATTTTTGTTTTTAATGTCCTTGCATTGTTACATCAGTGTTTTCTGATTTGTTTTAAGGCAACTGCAGTTCCCCGAAGCTGGCTTTCCACAGATCATATTTCCATTGTTTGGTATGTTCTTGCATCCTTACATTGTTTCAACATAATGGAAACAGAAGTAAAACTGATAGCTAGTTATTTTGCTTTTAAGCTGCTTAACTTCACAAAGGCTAATTAATGTAGTCCTTTATACTTGAAGGTGCAAGGAGCTGGTTTTGGCCACAGTCCGGGTGTTGTTCGACCTAATTGAACCTGAAACCGGGCAGGTGAGGCATGTCCTAATACAGTGTGAGCGTGTGTTTAAGGTGTTTTCATTGACTCCTGTTTCTCTTTAGTTCACAGAGAGTCCTCAGAAGCGGATGTCAGTGCTGAACTATCACTTCTTTAGACATCCAGTGCTGAAACCCGGAGGAGCACAGGATGACCCTGTCACTTTCTCAGGTCTGTGTTTGTGTGCACATGTACATTTTATAGGCTCATCAGTTTTCATCACAGCTGCACAAGAAGAAAATGCCTGGTTGCTCTTTTCAATCTATTTCTATCCGAATCTCTCCATCAATCCCTCTAGCTCCTCCCGAGGCGTGGAAGGAGGTCAACACGCTCCGTCTGTTCTACAGTGCCCCCAAGGTGACAATGTTTCATAATCACCTCAGGAAAAAGTATGCCTGCAGCATCCCTCTGAATGTTTCACTAATGTAAACCATCTTCCAACTCTTGACAGGAAGCACAAGTCAAGTACTTCCTGTTTGCTCTCTCCAGTCGAAGGAAAGCTTACAGTCATTTCCACTGCCGCAGTAATAATATGGTGAGAGAGAGACCAACAGCACCAAACCCAGAAACCTTTTTTTCCTTTGAATGTAACATTCTGATGTGAATGTCACAAAACATTTGGTGAATGTCTGTACGTTTAAAAAAATTCTTTTTAAATTTCTTGGTGTCCCATTTGTGAAGAAAATGTGGATAATTATTGTACATTCAAATGTAATTAAAAGGGATCGTTCACCCCAAAATTATAATTATAAAAAAGGTCATAAACACAGGAATAAGTCAAGCAGTAATTTTCGGTAACTATCGCCTAAAATGTTCTAAAACTTTTGTCAAATATTTTGAAGCAAAATGTTAATTGTTCTGCCCACACTTGTAAAAAAACATACAAGTATGTGTATGTATGCATTTTGCAGTGCAGTTTTTCGTTCATACAGGCTGTTGTCTTTGTTCCTTGGGATTTATGCTCATTGTAAATGTTCTCAGCCAATTTGAAGAGCTGTTTGTCTGTACTTGTTCAACAGGATATGACCAGCTGGTTGTATGGCTGCACACAGATGAGTGGCTCAATGTGGTGAGTAAAATAAACCACGTCAATTCCTGTTAAAAAAAAACAACATTTAAGAAAAAATTTCCAGACATTCACTCATTAAGTTAGCACATTTTAATGTTGATCCATACCATCAATATGGACTGTTGTTGATGTAAATCGTATGGTATGTGTTATGATTTGCTTTGTCAATTGCTTTCTTCTGTTTTTCCCTCATTACCCAGTGTTCAGGCAGTAGATCTCTCATCTCAGACAGAACTTCTTCCAGTTTATAAGGTTGTTCTAGGTTATTCAGTAACATGCCTTGTACAGCTAAATTTCTGAAAAAAAGATGTATAAACTGTCTGTTTCTTTATAGGCTGTAACAGTAAAAATCAGTGAGCTTTTGTCTGTTTCTCATCTCATCATTGATGCCTCAAACCCCAGTGGAGCACAGGTCAGAGGTTACAGTCCACATGATCAAGTTCTGAATGAAAACTTGCATTACATGACCGACCACATTAGCAGACATTTCCCTTCTTAAAACATGCATTTAATAATTTATGTCAAAATAACCTGCAATACATTTTGTTGTTGTTAAATATGCTTCCTAGATGCTTATTTGAAAAATGGTCTGTTTGTAGTTTGTGGTGGAGTGTGAGCTGCAGAGAGAGGAGAGCTTGACCGTCTCTGTGCAGGTGCCTCATGTGCTGTCCTCTGGTGAGCCCACTAAACACTACATGTACTCTGTTTACATTTTACTCTTAAGGCATTTAGCAGATGCTGTCATACAGAGCAAAAAATGTTTTAGTTGCCTGTTTTTCTCTTAAAAACAGCTATGTGAGCTATTTCTTTGTTTTTATATAGGACTTTTGTTAATATGCAATGTTATAATCTTATAACATTCTTACACTGTCAAAAAGAAAAACAAGTGTATGTGGATGCTGGAACCTGAATGTGACTGTTTGTAGGTCTGACTGTCAGTGACATCAGCATTAACTCCTCTGGGCTGCTTCATACACTTCAGCTTCAAGACTTTCATCAGGTGATCGCTCACTGCATTCCCTGTTATTAAGCTACTCTTCCATTTAAACCTCAGAATTTCCATAGAGTTTATCCCTCGGTTATATTTTTCATATCCATTTATAGTTGAATCTTTTTGTAATGGTACAAATCCCATAATACTCTTTAGAACACTTCGGTTTGATGTTCTATGCAGGAATCTGTTACATCCTAACCTTCAATTAAAATAAGACATATATACCCGAAAGCATAATAAAAGTGAACTTGTTCGTGTTCCTTCAGGTTTATCAAGCTTTTAGAATAACTATCACGAGTCACTGCAAAACCACTAAAGGTAACCAGTTTGTTCAGCTTTATCTGCCAGAACATAAGCATGAGGATTTAAAAGCCTCACGTCTGACACTGTTGTGTTCTACAGACAGACTGCCCAGTGTGTACAGACTGAGAGTACCATGGTTTCATGAAGACTCCTTTGATATTGCAAGGTAGAAAGAGGCTTGCAAATTAATCAGCCAACTTCCCTCATCTCTCTTTTTGCAGCAGAGCACTGATAGTTGTGCTAATCGTTACTTTTGTTTTATTTTTTTGTTCTTCACCCAAGTATTCCTTCGGTATCTGAAATCTACAGCGTGCTTCACTCGAGCCGCCCAGACAACGCCTCCAGTGCCCTCCTGCAGCTCCACACTGCCCCCAACTGCCAATACAAGGTGTTTCATCCACATTTTCTTGTTTTCTCGAAGGTGAAGCTATCAGTTAGGCAACTAACATTTGTATTGTTTTTTCTTTATAGGTGTCTATTCGGACTTCGTTTCCCAAAGTGCTTGGGCAGGTGTGCTTACTTTGTGGTATTTGATTTGGAATGCTGTTCAAGTCTTAACCCCAGAGTATTCCTGCTATTCAAAAGGAATTGTTTGTTCTTTAGATTCTGCGTTTCTGTGGTCCAGTTCTCCCTGTCTACTCGGCTGTAATGCTTCTTCTGATGATCGGGGCTCAGCTGAGCTCCATCAAAAGATCTGGACATCCTGTTGGAATCCAAGAGGGCATGAGTAAATCCTTACAGCTCCACAAACTGGAACTGCCCCTCCTCCTCCTGCTGCTGCTGCTCAGGTCAGTCCTGATACAGGATCTTTTTTTTTAAGTTAGTGTTGATAATGCATTATTCAGTAAATTTAATATATTTTTTTCTCCAGCAAATTAAACAATTATAAAAGATATATGTATACAGTATATATCTATTGTTCTACGATAGGCAGAGCTGGTTTCAGGATGTCTGGTCCTCTCTGGGTCTCCCTGCGGTGGATGCTCTTCCTCTAAACTCTGCAGAGGACCTATCCCAGGATCCAAAGGCCTTTATGCAGGAATGGCCCCGTCTATTGTCTCCACTGCTCTGTGTGCTTGGTGCATCCATTGCATTCTGGGGTAGCACAGTCCTCAGAGTGTTTGTCTATTTCCTGTCCTTTTTTCTTGCTCCACTGCACAGGTAAAAGTCATGTTCATATCAGCTTTGTAATAGGTGCCCTAAATAAATAGATATTTCAAATCTAAAATCAAACACCAGACAAAAACTAACACTCATAATTCTGTGAGTTCAGTAATTATTTTTCTTTCCTTTTTTTTTGAAAGAACGCAAGGATGCTTTAAATAAATAAAAAAAGTATAGTAAAGATATTTGTTACCAAATGTCTTTCAAATAAATGCTTTTCTTAAAAACAAAATGATTAATCAAAGAATCCTGAAAAAGATGTATCACGTTTCCACCAAATTAAGTAAAAAAAAAAAAAAAAGCTTTATTTTATTTTCTTCAGCACTAGATTAGCATATTATAATAATTTATTTTGGGATACATTTAATTTCTTTTGCACAGAAATATATATATATATATATATTTTTTTAAACATGGTCTATAAATGTTTATGAATCTTAGAGGTTCATTAATAATTAAAAATATATTAAGTCAGTATTTTAACATATAATGCATTACAGCACACAGCACCACTCCAGTACAGTTAATAGCTGAAAGGAACTTTTTGTTATAGAAACTATTTAGTAACTGTTTTTGCAAGTCTTATCAGAAAGGTTTCCATAAGTCGTGTGTGTGTGTGTGTGTGTGTGTGTGTGTTTGCAGACCTTCAGTGTCTCGGGACTGCGGCACACTTGGTCTTCATTCTCAGATTCTCCTGATTATCTTTCTGAGTGTGCTGGGAGGCGTCACCTGCGGAGCGCTGGCTCTGATGCTCTCCTCTCTTCTCTACCTCTACAGGGTGAGTGATCGGGCCATATAAAGAATGTGCTAGGGTTGGTAAGAGGTGATTCTAGAGAGATGTTTTCTGACCTTGAGGTGAATGCTTGTCTTAAGAAATTCCTACTGAGGTCTCTTAATATCTACTAGAATATCTCTTTCTAATTTGAATGCACAGTTTTCTTTATAGTGATTTTAATCTCTTGTGATTATTTGTCTTTGTCCAGGTACTTAGATTACAGATGACTGAGAGATCACTGAGCCACATGTTGAACCTGGTATAAATGTCTTATTTGACATAATTAAGACATTTGAGTTTCTAGCTGGCTCACAAAACTTAAAAAAAAAATGTTTTGTTTCTGTTAAACCAGGCACCCCAGAAAGTTTCACAAAACTCTGAAAATGGTTTTGGTGCCAGTGATGGTCACAGTAAGGTTAAAGAATGTAACGGCAGCCATTTACTGTCAGAATCAGTGCTACAGGACGTCAGAGATGATCTGCAGCTCCACTGTAGTCTGGCCACACTGCTTACTTTTACCATGATGCTCAGTGTCCCTTCCCTTATCCACTGGATGCATAATCTCAGGTAATAGTCATTTAAGATATAAGTTCATTTGATTTTTTTTTTGCACTGTACAGCTTCTAAAAGAGTGATTTTAATTTGCATACGTTTGTGTCTTGTTCAGATATTGGATTCATCTGGATCCGGACCCCTGCTGGCCACACACTGTACCTCTTCTCATCAGCTCTGTGCTGCTCATCGGCTGTAACACACATCATCTTCTACGCAGGTTTGTGTGCATTTCTTACAAAATTAGTCATGTTCATCATTAAAAGCTTAATATGGCAATATCAAAGAGCTTTAAAATTATCTCATCCTTTATGATGATTTCAAATTAAAACTAAGCAACATCACAAATATAAAGTGAATATTATATAAATATATAAAAACTTTAGTTGAAAGTTTAGGGTGGGTAAGATTTTTTTTTTTCTTGAGCCTTTTGTGTTTATTTGATCAAAAATACAGTACAAACAGTAATATTGTGAAAAGGTATTACAATAAATAATTGTTTTCTATTAAAAATGTATTGCTGTGATGCTGTATTTTCAGCAGTCATCACTTCAGTGTCACATGATCCTTCAGAAATCATACTAATATGCTGATTTGCTGCTCAAAAAAACAAACAACAACAAAAAAAAACATTTATTTTATGAATGTTGACAGCTTTTGCTACTTAATATTTTAGTTTAAACCTAGATTCTAAAGATTGTTTGATGAATAGAAAATGTATATATAAAATGTATTTTGTAACATTTATAATGCCTTAACTGTATATTTTGATTAATTGAATGCATTCTTGCTAAAATTTATTAATTTCTTTCTTTCTAAGAAAATAAATCTTACTGACCCCAAACTTTTGAGCACTATTGATGCCAACAGGAAGTCTGTTGTAACAAGGAATAACTATTGTGTGTGTCTGTATTTATACTTGTATTGCAGCAAACTGATGCTGAATCTGACACTTCATCTACTGGTGCCGCTGTGTGTGGGCATGCTGGCTTTTTGTCCGCTGCACATTTATAGAGTCACTTATTTCCTGTCTACAGCTCTGACCCTTTTGGTCTGTTCTTGCTACTTTTGACCTCCCTTCAAACTTGAAATGTGAGTCTGCACTGAGATTAGAAAAATACCTGGGCCTTGTATAAACTCCGACCAGATTAGACCAAAACAGCCTTAAAACCCTGTGTGTGTTCAGTGGGGTCACATGGACTAGTGACATCAGTGGACCAGCACATCTGGAGTCATGGGACTTGTTGTTTGTCATCATTTGTAGCTTCTGTAACGGGTGATATGTCTGTATTCATTTGGTTTTCAGTGAATATTAGATTTTTAAATAATTTTTTATAATTATAAATTTATTAAATTATTGTTCTTTTTCAGTATCCAGTATTTATATGGTAGTTGTTTTTCATTTTAAGTGATTTATTTTTACTTTATTGACGTGAAATTATATACAACATTATTATCTTTTTTCTGTATCAGCTAGAATTTTAAAAATGGTGCCCTATCAATTGACCCTGTTTACTTCCTGATATTGTGACTCGTCAGTGCATGTTGTTCAAAAGATTTATTTTAATAAATATTGAGAATTGGAGCTGACTCAGGACACCACCTGCATTTGCGCCAATCTAAATAAATATCAATTCATTTATTTTATTTTACTTATTAATTCTGATTGTGGTGTGGATAGTGACTGAAAAGTTCATATTATCATAGTAAATGTATTATAAAACCATTGGGAGCTGTTCTGTTCGCTTTAATCTTATCACTTAATTTGCCTCCGTTCTGAATGACATTATCAATAATTTGTAATCACATTACAGCAGATTTTTAGTTTAAGAAGAAAAGCTGCAGAAAAGTTCATTCATTATAGAAGTAAAATGAGTTATGAATGCATTTTCATGTTGACTTTTAAGGGTGTTAAAGCAGCTTTAGGTATTTGTTCAGCTTTTCTGCAATTCACATGACTGTGTGTGTGTGACTGGATCTCTTTGCATATTCTGTCTTCAGTCTGTCAGCCTTAAGCCATTTAGCTCTGAATGCACATGTAATGCCTGTAGGTGCAGAAGTACCTCTGTGTTTGACCGATCACTTGTTCTTAACACTCTTTTGCATTAGACGAAGCTGTAAGGCAAGTCTGAGTAGTATAACATTCCATCTGGATGTGTTATCTTGAATTTCGTGAGATGCAATATGATGATTTTATATAAATGTGCACAATTTGTGGTGTTAAAAAGACATCACAGCTACATTTATGGATAAAGTGCAGTCTTTATAACCTGAGACAAATGATTAGAAACACTGTCAAAGTAGCCAGAAGATTGTTGCTGTCTGCACAGCTTTTTTTGATGAATGCTTATGATGTGTGATCTGTGTCCCTCACACGTTACTCAGCAGCATCCATCTGATCCGTCATCCTTTGGTTAGCTCATGACGGCAGATAGTCTGATTCAGGATCACTTACCTAAGAGCTGAAATTATACTTTGTCATCCAAAATCAAATGAGAGAATGGTGCCTTTCTTGTAATAAGCCCCTGCTCTTCTAATACCCTTTAGCAATTTAACCTTGTTATGTCTGTCAGTCCATCCAAGTAGTCTGATATTTAACCGGATGTCCCCCTCTCACAGGATGTACCTGACCAGAAACACAAAATTGTGTCTTCTGCACTGTGACTGTACCTGACTGTGTGTATGTAATCATTTTGCAGTGAGCTTTGATGTCTGCTGTTTTTTTTATGCTATGTTGCAATCTTGCTCTGCCTCATGCTAAAATTGAGCTGTTTTTGTGGTGAACGTGTGAAAGGCTGCCTTTTTTCTATAAATATGATTGTTTTCACTGGTGTGATCACTGTGATGTGCCACAATATTTGGAGGCCAGGATCTGATTATATGTCTTGAAACAAGAACTGCTAATTCGGAAATAGATCTGTCCTGATCATATGACACTGAAGCCAAACGGATCCAACAACACTTTAACACTGCAGCAATGTTTGTTTGTATTGATGCTAGTGAGGCTTCGGCTGCTAAAATATTCAGCAAGAGTGCATTACATTCTTTTAAAAAAAAAAAATGTTTTGTATAAAAATTGTTTTAAATAAATGCTATTGTTTTTAACTTTTTATTCATTAATAAATCCTGAAAAATGACTGTTTTCACACAAAAATGTTTCTTGAGCACCAAATCACACGTAAGCATGGTCTCTGAAGGATCATGTTACAATGAAGAATGAAGGAAAGACTGCTGAAAATTCAGCCTTGCATCACAGAATTTTTTTTAATGCAAATTAATGCATTTTAAAAATACCTTACAATAATTTTTTATTTTAAATTGTAATTATATGACACACAATTGTTGTTATAGATCAAATAAATGCAGCCTTGGTGAGCATGAGAGACTTCATTTTTTTATTTTTATAGACTGCTTCAGACTAGGCTGTTTTTATTTCTTTTCTTTTTTGTCTTTTTGTATTATTTGTTTTATAATATTATGTTGACATGATATTATTTTAAAAATGTTTGTGTGCACGGTCCCTTTAAAAAAGAGGACAGTATGTGTTAGTAATGCCTAATGTATGGCACTTTAATTCCTGCTAATTAGTCACATTTGATAATATGATCTTTTTTCTCAGCCTAACAAATGGCCATCAGTCATGCTGAGATTTGGCCACTGCAGTTGCCAAAACACCCTTTGACTGATGTTGAAGTTCTTTCATCTCAGCTGAAAGACAGATAGCTATATAATTAAAACACGGTGTCCTCTAATTTTCGACGTGCTGTTAAAATAGCTTCACCGTATGGTCCTCCTCTCCATTCATGAATAAATAAATCATTTGGCTTATACAGCTCATTCATGTCAGCAGTATTTACTAGCCAGCCCAGGAGAAGGCTTTTTCAAAAAGTGGACAGTTTTGCATTTCCCCCCTCATTTTGTATTTAATTATGAGAATTTTTCATTCCGGTGACTTTTTATGAACTATTTTCCTGGATATTTTGTCTGTTGGTCTCTTAACAAGATTTATTTTTGATGCACTGAAAATATTTGCTACAATGTTTCCAAACGCACACACACAATTCACAAGAGACTAAAGACAGAATCCTTTTAAGGAACTTTAACATTATTAAAATACAAGTTAAACTCCTCTCATCATCATCTTCCTCATTCCCTGTCCTCTCTCTCTGTCAGGGTCTTTTTGCTTGTTGCTGTATTTCTCTTGACACCTATGGAATGTGAACTCTTTTCAGTGCCTGTTTTCTATATATTAAATCAGCTCACAGTCTCCCCTAAAAAGGCCTATTAAACAAAGTAACAAATTATACAACAAACACTTACAAAAAACCTGAATTATTCTTAAACAGTATTATAATAATGAGGTCTGTATTGCTCAGACCATACAAATGTAATGTGGAGGTCTAACCACAGAGGTGTGTGTGTTATCTCTCTCACACTGTCTCCAGCTCCGGAGCGCCTTATAAGCGCTTTATAAGCACCGCTGCACGCGCTGCGGGGAGCGACACGGAGACGGACCGATCCGATCCGGGGGCTCGTGTCCACAGGGAGACCGAACGCTGTTTTCCGGAATATTTACACCAGTCGTCGAGATCAAGTTTTCAGTAGCGTGAGATCAGATAGGTCGCGCTGTTATCCAGGATGTTATAGCTCATCAGTCAACCTGTGCAGAAGGGATTTCTGCTTCGGGTAAGCGACTAAATTCTCGCTTCAGTGGATGAAGAGGCCCTGAACATAACGATGGCTCGCTGCCCAAGCGAATCTGAGGAGATCACGATAAAACAGCATCATTAACGCACGCTGTTCGCCTCTGCGCCGCGGATTTCGCTGGCGCTTCCATAGAGAGACACATCACGTTGATGCGCAGGTACGCGGTTACACAACCTACTGTGTTTTGATGCGTGCTGTACACATGTTAAAAGAGATGTGTCTTGTGATTCAGCAGTTTTAATGCCTGACTACACCTCATGGTTGACTTCCATTTGAATATCTCTCATTTTAGCGCGGAAGTATTTTTGTATATGTAAATGTGCATTGGCGGGTCTGACTCAGAGTTTCAGGAATGCATAGGCTATGATGGGTTATGTTAAATTAGCGTGCTGATTCTCTGCACATCGTGATGCGTGGACACACGACGGAGGGAATTCCCTGCGTTATCTGATAGCGCTGCACGCGAGTCGCGAGAAGAGCCGCCACGGCTCTGTGGAACTTGTGCGCGCGCTTCACCTGCAGATAAACAAATTTAATGTGATGTGTCTGTTGCATCGCACCTAGTGGCTCGAGAGAAGCTCGAACATAACACGTAATACACGCTTATGCTGAGTAATACAAAGATACTACATTTATTTGTATTTATTTATTTATTTATTTATTTGAGTGTTTTTGACAGCATAGACTACGTTTAAATAAATGCACCAGTAAATAATTATTATTGTAATTATATAATATTTATTTTTATTATATTATAAATAAATAAAAAAGGCTGATAAAATGATATTTGATGATAGATGAAGTTGACTGAATTCCTCCTCCTCTAAGCGTTGGGAGTATATTTTACATAAGGGCAAATTATATATAATTAATTAATTATATATAAGCTACTCTTCAGTTAGATTTTTAGCAACGATAAAAGTTATATGACTAGTTAGCTGGATTGTCTTTATGCCAAAGAAATGATAACAAACAGGTCGCGTTCGCGTTATGAGGTAACCATAGCAACAGTAAGATGATCTCGATTGTTCTTTTGCAAAATATTTTTTTTATATATATATATTATGAACTTGCCATTGCCACAATATTTCTATATATTAGAAAGAATATTCTGTTTAAAAAGTATCCTAAAATAATTGGCATATAGCTTTCTGAGTAGCTATGTGCAAGATTAAATATCAGTACAAATGCTTATAAAAATCCCTTTAAAAAATCAGTTCCCTGAAAGTCACTGCATCATTTTCACGCAGATTTTGATATCCTTATTACTGATGCTGCAGTACTCCCCCAGTCATTCTGTATTCATAAGGCTGCATCATATTTCCATTTAGCAGATTGAAGGGTGAGATGTGAGGGAAAGCAGGAGACGGTAGATTGTTTGATTATATCTATTATTTGTGTCATATGAGAAAGACCCCATATCATTTGTAGTTTCTAGTATTATTCCCTGCAACAGTTTGTGAGAAATCAGTTTAACAAAAAGCTTAATGATTATATGCTTACAATATTTGTAAAATATTATAAAAATTTGTTTGCAGGTGTAAACCTGCACAGACACTGTACACTGTATTTATGCATAGGTGAACAGACCTCATTTACTATTTAATGGGCTGTAATATCAGGTGTCATCCGCATGCAAACCCTGCAGAAACTCTCTGTGCTGACATCACCTCCTGCAACACTCTCATACACACATGCACGCTCACTCATGCATTTTTTTCGGACATTCAATACACTGCCATTCTGCAGTGTAAGACTTCTAATTAAAACTGTTGCAAGCAGCAAGTGTGCATACTGCACACACAATTTACATTTTAATAAAGGATAGGAAATAAAAAAACAGAGTTGATTATTAAAGGCTACGTGGTGTAGACAGTGCAAAACAAAGTAACAAAATAATCAGTTATTGCTTACCTCAAGTATTTTCATGCTAAACTTCTTTAATTTATTTGTATGGCTGCTTGTTTGGGAATTCCCTTAGTGCATTTTAACCACTGAGTGGTTTAGTAAGACAGAAACAGGCCTTTAGAAAGTTTTCCCGCATGGCTTGCCAATAAATATTCTATGATGATCAAATGACTCTCATGAGCTGATTGTTTTCAGGGAATCAAAAACATTTACAGCACAACTAGTATAGTTCATGAGTTCAATTCATGAACAAATGACTCCTAACTGGTTCCTTAAACAAATAGTTCAAAAAGACGTTAGAACTCAGGTGTCACTGGTTGGAATGTCATCTACTGTAATCGTTTACTGAATTAACCATGTGTTATTATTTGACTAAAAACTGAAACAATTAAAAAATTAAAATAAAGGCGTAATACAAAAAAATATAAAAATGTGATGAAAACAAGTTAACGTGACCTTAAAAATGTTAAAAGTTTTAAAAAATGTATAGTTAAATTAAAGTACTAGTAATACTAATGCTACCTTTATATAGCAATTTTCTAGGCACAGTGTTTTACATTGTGAGGTGGGATCTCCTCATCTACCACCAGTGTGTGGCATCCACCTGGATGATGCGACGGCAGCCATAGTGCTCCAGAATGCCCACCACACTCCAGCTTATTGATGGAGAGGAGACAGAGTGATGAAGTTAAATCAGTAGATATGAGGATGATTAGGAGGCCATGATGCTCAGAGGCAAATGGGCAGATGCCAAGGTCTCACCTCTACTCTTTTCGAAAGACACCCTGGGATTTTTAATGACCACAGAGAGTCCGAACCTCTGTTTAAAGTTTCTGTTTAAAGTCTTATCCAAATGACAATGTTTTTTGACAGTATAGCTTTCCTGTCACTATACTGGGGCCCTAAGACCCACACAGACCACAGGGTGAGCACCCCCTAAATAAATAAATAAATAATAAATTAAATATATATAAAAAATATTAATAAACTGCATAACAAATTATTCCAACTTAAACTTTTTTTTTTTTTTTAGAAAAATAAAAGCTAAAACAAAATAATAAATAAAACTATAGTATAAACGGTTCTAAAATTACTTGGGAATTAACAATCTGCTATATTGGTTAGGGAAAACATGATTTGTTGAACTGCAAGTTATTGCTTTCAGTGGTGTACATATCAAAATGAATTGAGATATGTGTACTCAGGGCTCGTGAAATTGATCAGCGTCATACAGTATAATAACTGTTCACATAAAACTGTATTGTAGTAGTTTATCTTTACTGACCTTTCTCTTTCTGTGTTCCTCTTTCTCTTTGTCACTTTCCTTACCATTATCCATATCATTTTCAAACTTCTTACTCTTCTTATTCATTAGATTCCAAAGTCCCTTATTGCAGAGATATCGGAGTTAGTTATATTAGTTTTTTTCCTGATGTGTATTCATAGACCGAGTGTGATCTTTTCTTAGGAGTTGAGAAGGACTGTGTTTGCTAGTTGGAACCCTTTGACCGGTCAATGGAAAGAACTGAGCTCTTTTAGATTCATGAAAGATTAATTAAATACCTTATTCTCAAATCGTTAAGGTCAATTGCCATTATCATAGCCAAGTGCTCTAACAGACATCCAGCCTATCTGGTCCATCACCTATATGTCCAGACAATTACAGTTCAGCTCAGGTCTGATCCGGGGTTCAGTTCAGGGTTCTCTTATCATTCCCGCTTTTTCCTCAGACTCACCCAGTCTATAGACGTGCTTCCACGCAGTTGCCACCATTCGCCCTTCTCTGACCACAGCAGTTCTCCCATCCAGGCCCCGCTCCGGCCCGGCGTCAGGCATGGCGCCTCAGGGGCGGGATCACCTGGCCTCACGGGAGACTGCAGGTCGTAGACGGAGCCCAAATGTGCGGTACACACTCAGCCCGGAGAATCTTCGCAGCTTAGCGGAGCGTGGTGGAGCCCCGCATGCTGGAGTAGGACTCCTCAGAGCCAACAGCGATACAGACTTGGTCAGTTCTCAAGGGCGATCCTCACTCACAGCTTCTACTTTAGAGTTCACTCTGGGCCGGGGACAGAACTTGGTCATCTCATGGGATATTAAGGAAGAGGTGGATGCCACAGACTGGATTGGCATGTACCATATAGGTAAGAATTGTTGATGTTGTGACTAGCATCAATCTTCCAATATATATATCATGTATGTATGTATATGTATGTATGTATGTATGTATAAATGAAGAGTCATTGAAAGAATCAAAAGTCATTGAAACTTTAATTTAAACACCGTGGTAATCAAACACATTCATTATAAATTACATTTATCCAAGGCAACTTACAAATGAGCGACACAACAAATCAATGAATCTAAAGAGGCAATTACATAAGAAGTAGCATAAAATTGCTCAGAAATGTACAGCTACCACAGTAAGCAGTAATATTGTGCAAGTAGAATATAAATAATAGGCAGCAGGACTCTACCAGACATGCAGTTAGACATGTTTACTAGATGTTGGCAGACAGATCCATTCACCCTCTGTGCCCTTCAGTCCTCCTCCTTGAACACTAAGATCACAATCCTCAATGTCATGCAAAAATATGAGACTGGAGCAAAGTGATACATCTGGGCACAAAGCCACTAACTGTAGAACTGAAGGCCAGCAAAACTTTACCTGTACAAAGGTCTTGTTCCTAAGGGTCTCTAGGTTTCTACAGCGAAGCAGACATTCCATAATGGCAATGTAATTTGTCTCTCATTTGCCCCCAGTCCTGTGTAATGTAATTTACAGAGCCACTTCAGATTCTAGTGAAATTTGTCCTCATTATGAGGTGCTGTTTTGCTGATTGGGTTTATTCTACTTCCTGTACCATTGAACCACCTAAAATAAATAAGGACAAGGCATATATCCAGAATGGATTCAGTGTCAACTGTTAGAAACATTTACGGACACACAAATACAGCAAATGCATTTTTATTTTTCTCAGATGAGACCTGTCCATCAAATATGTGGGACTGCAAGAACCGTGGGGTTAATGGGACACAGTGTGGTCAGATTGTCTGGAGGCTGGAGGCAGGGCCGTACTTCCTTGAAGGTGAATGACACCACAGCCAACAACTGACTCCATTTTGATGTTGTATAATATTTAATGGAATAGGAGGTTAGACACAAGTATTGATACCGATTTTTGAAATTGGATTAACTTGTTTTACATTCTTGGTGCGTTCATCTTGAAATACTGAGCATGTTAGAAGTACTTAAGGTTATAAATATGAAATGTAATTTTCTTTTTTGGTATAAAATATTCATGCCGACTCGACAAATATGGCGGGCAGATTTGACATGCTGGTTATCTCTTCTAGCTGAAACAAGGATCTGTTTTAAGTACTACCATGGAGTAAGCGGTGCGCTGAGAGCCACAACTCCCTGCATCACAGTCAAGAACCCCAGAGCCTCGGTCAGTTAAGAGTGTGTCAGTGTGCAGACATTAGTCTTTTTATTAACATTATAACTCACAAAAACACATGGTGTGGTTAATGTTATTTTATGTAAATCGGTTGTCATAAAGACAGTAAACGCTTAAACATTTTTGGTGCATTCTTCACACTAAAAATGGAAGGTCAAGCACATTGTGTGATAAGGCATCCAACACAGTAGTCTTTGACTGTGCATATATCAAATAAAAAATGTATACTGTACTGTAGCTACTTTAGCTTTCTTGTTTACTACAGCCCAGAATATGATTGGTAAAGGTTATAGAGTACTGTACATGAGGTGCCAAGAGCTAAATGGCTATTTGACTGCATCCTCACATCTGTATGTTTGGAGGTCGGACATTTCTCTGTTCCCGTAAGTGCGGGCCATTTGTCATGTCATTGGATGAATATAGGGAGCTTAGTCATATACATATGGGAGCTCCTTACCTCCTTAACATACTTATTATTTATCGCTGTGAGTCTGTGTTTATTACATAAGAAGGCCAGGTGTATGTTACCACTCATGAGTGTTTCTTCCAGGTCGACGGTCAAGGTGAAGGACAGCAAGCTTCAGACAGCAGCCGAAAATTGGTCAGCTTTACCCTATCAGGTATGCTTTCTGTGCATAAGTGATAAAAGGCAATGATGATTTATACTCTTCAAATAACTGCCAGTGACATATAATGCTGTTATCCTGTTGGCAGAATTATTCAAGATGTTTTTATGTCTGTTGTTTGTTTCAGATATCCGGGCTGTGGGGCTGAAGAAGGGGATGTTTTTTAACCCAGACCCTTATTTGAAGATGAGCATTCATCCAGGCAAGAGAAGTTGCTTTCCAACATTTTCTCACCATGGCCAAGAGAGACGATCTGGCATCACAACTAACACTACTGATCCTTTGTGGCATGGAGAGGTGATGCACACATACACGCAGAGGGAAACAAACTCAATAAAGCAGGACATGAAAATATAGACACTTTCACAGTCAAATAAACAACTACTGAAACAGTTCAAATAAAGAATGTGTTTTTCCCCAATCTTTCTTTGTTTTTCCATCTAGAAACATACTTTTGTGGCTCTTATGACAGACGTCTTAGTGATTGAGGTTAAAGACAAGTTTGCTAAAAGTCGGCCAATCATAAAGCGCTTTTTGGGTCAACTGATCATTCCAGTGCAGATGTTGCTGGAGAGACACGCATCAGGGTGAGCATCATGGCAGCATCTCATCTAATCATCACCACACTATAACGTCTGATTTACAGTGGGCATAGAAATAAATCACCCCCCTTTGAAATAATCACATTTGGTTGCTTTGCAGCCTGAAATGAAGACGGACGCAGTTTTTGTTTTATCAAACTGTATTTGCTCAGTGCAACTTATAACATCCAAGTGAAAGACATAACACAAACATGTCAGAAAAAAACACGCACAAAAAAACAGAATAACTGAGTTGAAAAAAGGGACGTGGGAGTGTGGGGTTGGGTTATGAGCACTCTTCGCAAACTAGTCTATAATCCATTTAAAATGTACAACTTTGTTTTTTGGGAATTTGAGTTTTGGGAATGACTCGGTAAATTAATGCAGGATTCGCTCTCAAAGTAGCAGTGATTGACACAGTGATAACCATAGCAGTAGACGGGACAAAATATGTATTCAGTAATTTCAGAAGGACACTCGATTATTTCGGGAGACCTGGTAGTTTTATTGCAAAACTATACAAAAACAAGAAAAGTACAAATGAGAAATGAGAAAACTAGAGAAGGCTGACTATAATCAGCTTCGTTCATTTCGTGAGATAAGCCTACTCTTCAGCTGAATTAGAAAAAAATCTCTTCTCATTTGAGCATGTCCATGTAATATCTGAGTGAGAGCAGAGGCCATTTATAAAAAAAACATTTTATATTTTAAAACGCGAGATTTCGAGATTCGAGATTTTGTGTGAGTGAAGGAAATCCGCTTGCGAGTGGAGATATTCGTCCTTGCGCATTACATGGATCATCACGTAGCATAATGAGCACTTCATATTGTCATATATCACTGTATAGAAACTGCCTAAAATTAAGTACAAAGAGGAGAAGAAAGGGACCCTATAGGCATCTGCACATGCTAGGAGCCGACACTGCCGGATGCAGTTAGATATTTACATGCAGTTTTTAAATTGTTATTGCAAGAAATCTGGTTAGGGTGGAGTGGTCACCTTGGGGTGTCCAGCCAAATTTTGGTGGGGGGCTTGGTGCCACCCCTGGCCACCTTGTAGACACGCCCCTGCGTACCAGGACATTCACCTTTTCCTCCTTCAAACACTGTGTGCGCAGTTTAGCTGTGTGATTTTGGTTGTTCTCATGTTGGAAGATAAACCCTCTTCCCTTTGACAACTTTCTGGCAGAGAGCAGCAGATTTGTGATATTGTTGTCACGTGCACGCAATGACCACTCTTTGTCATAAATTCCTGCATCTGCTTCAGAGTTGCTGTAAGCCTTTTGGTCGCCTCTCTGACCAGTTTTCTTCTGGCTCTTTCATCCAGTTTGGAGTGACGTCTAGATTCAGGGAGGGTCTGTGTTGTACCAAATACCTTCCATTCTTTATAATAGACTTCACTGTGCTTCTAGGTATTGAGAAAGCCTTTCAAATTGTTTTGTATCCATCTCCTGACTTGTGCCTGTCCACAACTTTATCCCTGAGATATTTTGCTGAGCTGATCAAAATGACCGCAGCTGATCACTGATGAAAGTCAAATGGTTCTGTGTGCGATTGAAAAGGTCATTAACTCATTAGTCAGTTTTAGGACGGGGGTGATCCTTTTTCCAACTCCATGATTCTGACTGATTATTTTTGTATTTCTCTCTTACATGTGGGTGTTCTATCTTCAACTTGGATGTTATAAGTTACACTGAATAAATCCAGCTGGATAAAACAAAAATGGTGTCTGTCTTCATTTCAGGCTGCAAAGCAACAAAATGTGATTATTTTAAAGGAATGTGGTTTTCTATACCCACTGTATGTAAAAAAATAAATAAATAAAAATTTTCAGCATAAAGACTGCTATTAGTCACAATATAACTAATCAGTAATTCAGTACTTTACAAAAGTTTGGGTTTGGGAAGATTTAAAAAAATGTTTTTGAAAGGAATCTCTTATACCCACCAAGACTACATTTATTTGATAAAGCAGTAAAACAGTAATGTTGCGAAATTATTGGAGTTTAAAATATCAAACAACAAAACTGTTTACAACATTGATAACAATAAGCATTTTCCTTTTTTATTCTTTTTTTTGACACTCAAGACTGGAGTAATGGCTGCTAAAATGATTTGCCATCATAAGCATGAATTACATTTTATAATCTATAAAATAGACCGCAGTTATTTTAAATTGTAACTATTTCACACTATTGTTGTTTTACTGTATTTTCGATCAAATAAATGCCTTCTTGGTGAGCATATTAGACTTCTTACAAGAACATAAAAAATCTTAGCAACCCCAAACCTTATAACAGCGCTCTATGTGTGTAAATAAACGTGTGTTTATATGACTTCAGGAACCAATCACTGAGCTTCTCTCTATGTCGTCGTTTGCCCACTGATCATGTGAGTGGTCAAATGCACTTTAAAGTGGATGTCACATCTATAAGCCAAGATGGTAAGATCACATACACATTTACGCTGACTAAGCTGTTCATTTTCCATGGTTTCAAAAATTAGTTTATCCACTTCTCATAGACATTTTCCCTGAGACGATTCTGGGGGGAGCAGCCCTCAATGGAGCTCCTGGAACCCCTTCGGATGATGAAGATCTGCCTCATCCTCTCCCCGTCCCATCAGCAGGCCCTTCCCCCACTGGATCCCTGGGGTCCCATAGCAATATTCCCTCCCCAGACACAGAGATGCATGGTACCACCCTGGACAATGAGGCCCCTTCTTCTCCTGACCCGCTCCAGGGTTCTTTCAGTGAGCAGCTTGATGCCACTGATGCCTCTGAGGGCCCGGGAGATCTACGATCCAGCTTTCCCACACATTCGAGCCTCAGCGCTATGTTGCATATTGACTCAGATGAAGATGAGGAGAGGACCGCTGCTACAGAAGCTACATCACCAACAGTTAATGGTGCTTCAAGAACTCAAAACACCCCCCCAAAACCACCAATTACAGAACCCGCATTTGAAAGAACTGTAGAGGAACCTCCAGAAGAGGCTGAGCTGGAGTCTGAAACAGAGACTCTGAATATAGAAACAGAGGTGGCTCCTGGGTCAGAGGTCATGCCGAGTTCAGTGGCCCCTGAGGTGGAAACTGCCAGTGTGATAGTGAGGCAAGAGGAAGAGGAGGAGGAGGAAGAGGGGCTGGCACCCAGTGAGGAGCTGGCAACTGAAGTAGATATTTCTTCAATGGCATCTGACTGCTGCCCGGGCCTTATGTCTGCCTCTCAGGTCAGTTGCAGATTTACAGAAAGATTTTTTTTTTTTTTTTCATGCCATTAAATATAAAAATTAATAAATTAAAAATGATATTATGGATACAAAAACAGAAATGTATGAACAGCATTTTAATGTACCTTTGACTGAATTAATAGATAGAGCAAAATAATAAGTATCACATGATTTTAGTGTTGGTTCTTCTGGTCCTTGGAGTAGATCTGAACTGTTTGATGGCGGTAAATACAAAGAGAGGGAAGGTAATTATTCTCTATGAATGTGATCTTTATAGGAGGCTGAACTGGGGGCGGAGGCAGCCATTGATCCAGGGGGAGAAGATCTTTCAGATGGACCACCTACAACTTATGAGGTTGCTGAAGAAACCGTTCCAAACAATGAGCTACGGAGGGACACCCCAAAACCGCAGTCATCAGCCAATGAGGAAGAGGAATGTGAAGATGTGACAGAGGACACAATGTCCAGAAGATGGAGCCTGGAGGCAACAGCCGGTGTGTCACAAGAGGATGAAGAAGAAGAAGAGCTAATGCCATCAGTAGATGGAGAATCTGTGGACTCTGAGACCTTCGTTACTGAGACAGAATCAGAATTAGGTATTTACAGAAGGATTGAGCTGACCTTCACTAGAAAATTCATTTTAAGATGAAAATTATCTAATTTGAGCTAAGAAATACATCCTGATGCTGTATGTAAAAATCTTGCAGGTGTCCCTCAGATCAACGGAGATCAGCCTATTTGTTCTTTGCCATCTATAAGACAAGACGTTCACCGATACCAGCGTGTGGACGAGCCCTTGCCCCCCAGTGAGTGTGTGTATGTGTTTTTGCACATCTGCATGTGCTTTTATGTCACTTTTGTGTGTGTAAATACTTTGCTTATGTGTTTAGGTGTTTGTTGACAGTTTCAACAAATTACTGTATGTCATTTGGCTTGACAATTTAATTAGGCACCATCACACTCCTTTTCCACCTTTCTTTCCTCAGACTGGGAGGCTCGTATTGACAGTCATGGCCGCATCTTCTTTGTTGATCATGTGAACCGCACCACCACATGGCAGAGACCCACTGGCCCACCAGCTCCTCAGGGTCTGACCCACTCCAGCTCTGTACTGCAGATGGAGCAACTCAACGCAAGGTTAGGTTTATTTATATATATATATATATATATATATATATATATATATATATATATATATGTTGACAGGAATTACCACTTCATATTACAAAGCTGAAAATCTAACATTTGACTGAGAGGACACACCCAGCAAATATAATGGTCTAATGTTTTTGTGAATCAGTTTATAACATTCTATGAACATTCTTCAAAGGCTTTAATCTCTTTGAACCATACATTAACATTCCCATAATGTTCTTAAAACCAAAAATGGCAAATGGAAGTTGAATTGTTATAACCAGAAGTGATTAATTCATTGAACTTATTTTTTATAAAAAAAAAAAATAGCTGAATCCTTGAAATCTCAAAAAATCTTGTATTGTGACAAGATGAATTGAATGGAAAATTGTACAAAGTAATACATTTCTGAATGTGTGATAACTGTATTGTCTCTCTGGCAGGTATCAGAGTATCCGTAGAACAATGACCAGTGAAAGGTCTGAGGAACAAAGAGTGGAGGAGCCTCCTTCTGAAGAGACAGACCTGCTGCCCCACTCCGTCTGTGGTAAGCTGACAGTCTATTGAGAATCATGATAGTGTTTGGGAATGTAAATGATCACTATGCTGAGATAAATGTAAGATGGAATAGTGTAGGAAGAATACAAGTTCTGTGTTCAGTCTGCGTTTGTTGATTTGTGTGTTCTCGTGTAGAAAACCGAAGGGATGGCTTTATGGGTCAAGCCAGCTCTCGTTCTCGTCTGGCTTTGCTGCTTCAGTCTCCTGGTGCAAAGTTCCTCTCCAGTCCAGACTTCTTCTCTGTTCTGCATTCGAATTCTGTGAGCTAAAGCACACAGTGACACAGATAACAGAGCTTACACGCACACCTCAAACTAAGCTGATAATGTATTGCTGGCATTATTACAATGCTATGGAGCACATTATGTGTGTGGGGGGGACAAGAGAACTTGTCATGTGTATATATATATATATATATATATATATATATATATATATATATATATATATATATATATATATATATATATATATATATATATATATATATATACAGTATTAGATGTTTCCACTATTTTACATTTTGTCACATCCATGTCTTTGTGTTTCTTACTCTGTTTTTGTGTGCTATGTTTTTGTCTTGCTTTAAATGAGGACTCCTGAGTCATATAACAAATATTCATGTTGACTTCTTATATTCAAACACTGAAGTTCTCTTAAGTCATTTATACTGCATTCAGTTACTGTTGCAAATTGTTGCAAAATGGCACTAATTTGCTATTTTAACTTGTGTTGATATGAGAGAAATTGTAGAATAAAATAAAACTTGTAAGTAGCAGGTGGTATGTTGCCACAGAAAATGGTAATGTATCCATGTTAGGTTTTAAATGCACAGTGTCTCGACTGACCAATCAGAATCAATTATTAAAGTAGCGGTTCAATGATTATGCAGTGTTTTTTTGTTGTTGTTTCCCTTCAGAGTGCCTATCGGATGTTCACGAGTAACACATGTCTGAAGCATATGATCAGTAAAGTCCGACGGGACGGACAACACTTCGAGAGGTACCAGCACAACCGGGACCTTGTTAACTTCCTCAATCTGTTCTCCAACAAGCAGCTGGAGCTGCCACGGGGCTGGGAGATGAAACATGACCACACGGGGAAGGTGCGTGTTTGTGTTTTCTCTCTCCATCAAGAACTGTGCACCTGTTCTTTCTTAGGGGACTCTAGACGTGCATATGAGTATTCTGAGGGGACAAACTGAAACTGGAAGCTGAGTTTAGGATGTTCATGCAGGCCCATCTGGCTTGTCTTCTCAATGCTTCAATTAGTGTCTTTTAACAGAAAAAATGAACAGATGCTTGTCTTATTGATTCTAATCGGCCTGTCCATTCTGCACACTTCTGCTGATGTTTCACAGACGGTTCTTTGCTCACACTCTCTCTCTCTATGTGTTTATGGACCACAGCCCTTCTTTGTGGATCATAACTGTCGTGCCACAACATTTATTGACCCACGGCTGCCCTTACAGAACTCCCAGTCCAGCGGGCTGCTGGCTCACCGACAGCACCTGTCCCGCCAGCGCAGCCACAGTACAGGAGATGTGAGAAATCTTATTGCTCCTGGGCATGTTTTTAATGTGCCGTCTAGTTACCTAGTTTCTCTAACACTAATACTGAATTAATTTCTTGCATCTAAAAAACTTCAATCAGGCATTGTTGTTATGAAAATACAAAGATATTATGAAGCCTCCTCTCATGTTTCAGGTAGCAGATGACTCTCGCTCTCCGAGTCCTGTCCAGGGCCGGTCGTCCAGAAACAGTCAGTATCAGGACTTGGTGCCTGTAGGTGAGTGTGCACTCATGTCTTTACAGAGTGTGCACACACTGACAAATCGTCACATTACACATCTGTGTTTTTACAGCTTATAATGAGAAGATTGTCGCCTTTCTGCGACAGCCCAACATTTTTGAGATTCTGCAAGAGAGACAGCCAGAGCTCGTGAGAAACCACTCGCTTAGGTACATTCTTCTTCAGTTTGGTGTTTCAACAACAGATGTCAGCGGAATGCAGAAATTCATACTGTGCATTTAAGAGATTGTGCTACTGTAATGTACAGTTTTCTTGATATATATCACTATATGGTAAAACATGTTAAATGTTTTTTTGGTTGTGTTTCAGAGAGAAGGTACAGTTCATCCGCAATGAGGGGCCGACCGGGTTGACCCGTCTGTCTAGTGATGCAGACCTAGTTATATTGCTCAGGTTAGTGTCCGCAGCATTTATATCATATTTAATTACAGCTAACCATGTGCCTGATTTCCTTTGCTTGAGATATGCATGCATTAGTTGACTGTTTATGTACTGTACACTACCATTCAAAAGTTTTCTTACTTTCTTTCTTTTTTTTTTTTTATAATGATGATCATAATAATAAGAAATATTCTGTGAGCATCAAATCAGTATATTAGAATGGCTTGATGAGCTTTCTTTCAAAAAACATAAAAAAATCTTTAAAACTTAAAACAACCCAAAAATTAGTTATAAAAGGTGTGTACCTATTTTATGATGGCCTGACTTCATACACCTAGCTCAGGTTCGAATACACACACCTGTTACCTGGCCCTTTCTCCTTGCAGCCTGTTTGAAGAGGAAGTGATGTCTTATGTGCCGCCCAATGCCTTACTGCTCTCCAGCTACTCTCATGCCTCCCCACAGAGCTCCCCTGGTGAGACTCACATCTTAACAAAAAATCCCATATTTCCCATATTTCCCCCCTTTTTCCTGCCTTGTATCTTCCATTACAAGTCTTAATAATGAGCTAATGAAAGTGGAAGACCCTGTGGACTAATCTGTATGTTAACCTGATCACGCATGCGTTTAAAAGTTATTCTGATTGTGATTTGCTTTTAATTATTAGAAGAGCCTTGCATTGTGGATGGATTGCCAAGGTAGGTTTCAATGCACTTTTCAGTCCAGCTATTCACATCTTCTCTTGCTCTCAGGAACTCCACGAGCCAATGCTCGAGCCCCTGCACCCTACAAGCGGGATTTTGAAGCCAAACTAAGAAGCTTTTACCGCAAAATGGAAACCAAGGGCTATGGGCAGGGCCCGGGAAAAGTGAAGTGAGTTCCATCTTCAAACACATTTGATAATTCTCCATCAACAACAAGCATCTGTTGTCTTGAAATCCTGTCTAATATAGTCAAATTTTTTTAACTAAGTAAATGGATAAATGGTCTATGGACTATTTTTCAACTTCAGGTAAACTGGCAGCACCAAATATGGAGCCACTCTAATATGCTTAAATTCATCTGCCCTTCTCTGGATTTCCTGGTTTATTGTGTCCTGATGTGGTTTGCTTATCTTTCTAGGTTAATAATCAGAAGAGATCATCTGCTGGAGGACGCTTTCAACCAGATCATGTGTTATTCTCGCAAAGATCTCCAGAGAAGCAGACTCTATGTCAGCTTTGTTGGAGAAGAAGGGTTAGTAAACCTATTTTCTTCACTTATTGCTTTGACCTATGTATTATTGAGATCATTTAAGTGATGTTTCTACATCATAACTGTAGCTATGATTCAAATGAAGATGCCCCTGTAGTTCATTTTACATTTTGTAACCTAAACGACATGAAAGTATTATTACATAAATGTGTGCATTATTCAGAAATTGTCAGTGCATTATATAGGTGTCTGCTTTTCTTCAGGCTGGACTATAGTGGACCATCCAGAGAGTTCTTCTTCCTGGTTTCCCGTGAGCTCTTTAACCCATACTATGGACTATTTGAATACTCAGCTAATGACACTTACACTGTGCAGATCAGCCCCATGTCAGCCTTTGTGGACAACCATCATGAATGGTAATCAACCAATGGATGGATGAATTTAATTTACAGTCAGTGTAAATATATATGCAAATATATATTATATATTTTTAGACTAATATTGTCTTATTTAGGTTCCGGTTCAGCGGACGCATCCTGGGGCTTGCTCTAACTCATCAGTACCTGTTGGATGCATTCTTCACCCGACCCTTCTACAAAGGCCTTCTTCGCATGTAAGTCTTCACGTGGAGCACATGAGGATGTAAACTCAGTGTAATTTTGTCACTTTATATGTAATATATCTCTCTTTGCAGTCCATGTGATTTGAGTGATCTAGAGTTTTTGGATGAGGAGTTTCATCAGAGCCTCCATTGGATGAAGGACAATGACATTGCAGATAAGCTAGACCTCAACTTTACTGTCAATGAGGAGGTGTTTGGACAGGTACTAATGGCTTATGGGTGTGTGTTTGTGTGCGTTGGCTCGTAGCATCAGTATATTTAGAGGACTACCTTGGGATTTAGCGGATCTCTCAATATTTGATGGTAAATATATGAGCACTATTCAACATTTACATCTAGATTTCCTAAAAGGAAAAATAATCTCTTCCTGTGGCTCAGTGGTAGAGCATTGCATTAGCAGCGCAAAATGTTGTGGGTTCGATTCCCAGGGAACACGTTAGCTAAAAAATGTTAGCCTGAATGCACTGTAAGATACTTTTAAGTGTCTGCTAAATGCATAAATAAAATAAAATAATATAAGGAAAAGGACACTGTAAAGACCCAGATTATACACTTAAAAAAAAAAATATTTAATAGTTTTTCTGTATGTTACTTTTCTAAGTGACATGGTTTTCGCTAGGCAGTTGAAAAAAAAACAACAAAAAAACAATTACATAGATTTGTACTGAAGTATACAAACATCCTGGCCACAATTTAGACAACAGCCTAGCAACCACCCAAACCACCATAGCAACACTCTAAGAACCACGCAGAACACTTTAACAATGGAATTAGCACTTGGAAAGTTGTCAGAACAAGCTTATGAGTGCAAATTCAGAACGTTCTTCAGAAATGTAACATCTATTTAGTTGGTCAAGTTTATTGTGAAGTGATATGTGAGTGAACGAGAGGCTTCTTTATGGCAGATTACAGAGCGTGAGCTGAAGCCCGGTGGGTCTGGCATCCCTGTGTCAGACAAGAACAAGAAAGAGTACATTGAGCGCATGGTGAAGTGGCGGATTGAGAGAGGCGTGGCCCAGCAGACCGAGAGCCTCGTGCGAGGATTCTATGAGGTATGTCTTCATCTGAATCTGTGAATATTACTGACTCCTGAATGAACTCTGGTTGATCTGAGGCCATGTGACTGCGCAGGTGGTGGACATCCGTCTCGTCTCCGTGTTTGATGCCAGAGAGCTGGAGCTGGTCATTGCTGGGACCGCGGAGATTGACCTAGCTGACTGGAGAAACAATACAGAATACAGAGGAGGTATTTTACCGGATTCAGGTGTTGTTTCACACCAGGATATGATACAGCAGCATATCATAACGTGACTTTATCTCTGTCTTTGCAGGTTACCATGACAGCCACATAGTGATTCGATGGTTCTGGACTGCAGTGGAGCGTTTCAACAACGAACAGAGACTACGACTCCTTCAGGTATACCCAGAACAGCCTGGGTCTCTTATACTAAATCTGTACTATACTGTAATATACTAAATATACTAAATCTATCACAGTTTCCACAAAAATATTAAGCAGTGTTTTCAACATTGATAAGATGAGAATGATTCTTGAAGGATCATGTGACACTTAAGAAATGGATGGTAAAAACTCAGATTTGCCATCACAGATATAAAATTACATTTCTTATACATATTCAAATAGAAAAGAGCAATCATAAATTGTAATCATATTTCACAACATTGCTGTATTATTGGTTCAATAAATGCGGCCATGGTGAGCATAAGAGATCAATGAAATGTCAGTATGTATTTGTTGCTTGTTTCCAGTTTGTTACAGGCACTTCCAGCATTCCTTATGAGGGCTTTGCCTCTCTGCGAGGTAGCAATGGCCCACGTCGATTCTGTGTGGAGAAATGGGGCAAAGTGACCTCCCTCCCACGGTATTTCTGAGCTTTTTTATGTGTAGTGTCTCACACAAAGATCTTACAGTGTATGTTATCCCATACTGATTATCAATCAGCTAATGCCATATTGTCTGTATATGTTTGTGTAGGGCTCACACCTGCTTTAACCGTCTGGATCTCCCTCCCTACCCCTCCTTCTCCATGCTCTACGAGAAGATGCTCACTGCTGTGGAGGAGACCAGCACCTTTGGTCTGGAGTGAGCTCCAATCATAGCCAAAGTCCTTCTGATATTTTTTCTTTCCCAATTCCCCGGAGTCTGGCTTACTGTGCAGGCTTTATTCTCATCGCTCACTCTTCCCTGTGACCTTGGTCACCGGTCACTTACATAATAGTTTTGTTGATGGAACTGAAATATGCCATCAAATGACACAACGAGCATGTGCCAACTCCTGCTCTATACTGTATGGACTCAAAAATCTGTGATATCTGCATTTAATTCCTCACACAAAAACAGACTCACACATTCACTGAAATCTGAGCTGGAGTCTTGATCATCTGGTTTTGGTTTTGGGAATGGTCTAGACAAATATTAATCTAGGTTGTAGGGTTTTGCATTTTGTTTTTGAATGAGCTGCTTTTTTAAGTCCAAAGATGTTTCTTTACAGTAATTTAGTCATTCCATTACATATCTATAGGGTTTGAAAGAACAAACCTGAGGGGTTTTGCTGCAGGGCTTTGTCATGTAGATATGATATCAATCAAGAAGAACTTTTCTGATTGTAGAGGTTTCACTTCTTGTTGGTTTTGAACGGTCTGGTTCTGGAATGATACTGATCTTGGCTGCAGCTCTGCAAACACAATACCTCTTTTTTCATCTTTAAAGAGATTGAAAACACACAAAACAGCATGCACACTTTCTCATAGAGATTCTTGCACCAAATGTAGTGGTTGTAGAATAGCAACCTGTACGTCCTTGGTTCAAACCGTGAACTAGAAAGTTCCTCTATCACCTCTTGTGCCCTTGAGCAAGACATTTATCAGCAGACTGTTCCAGGGGACTGTAAATGTAGTAATTAACTTTGGCTGGCTTACACTGATTAACTAACAAACACCAACACTCAGTACTTTGTAACATGCACACATTTTTTTAATCCACTTCTCAACCTTTTATGCAAACCACAAATGTTACAAAAAAACTATGAATGTATAAACACTGATCACCATGTGCAATGTGTGCAACAGATTCTTGTGTATCAGGAAAGGTAGATTTGTTCTTCGAGTCCATCATAAGGAGACCTATTGTTCTAAACTGTGTTGACAGACACAAACAGTGGCCTTGAAATTATCTTTATTAAAATGTGTAGTTGGGTAAAGTTAATAACATGGTGATCTGTGCAGTCCACTGGAGTAACTTTAAAAAAGGGCTGCAGTGGTTAAAACCAAAAAAAAAAAGAATAAAAGACAAACAAGCTTCTTCTGCTATGGAAAATAAAGGAAAACGAAAGAAGGAGGGGAAAAAATGGCATAATAATGGAACAATCTCTGAACAGGAATTTCCATTTAATGAACCACAGAGGGAAGCTCAACACTAAAATAATGGATGAAAAGGTCCTCATATTTGGGAGACAACGTTGCATCCCTCGTTTACATACATGTAGTTTCCTTCAGTGGTCCCTTTCTCAAGCCCCCACACACACGCTCAGCAATACATGAAAATCACACATTCACACAACACAAATGCTTATCTGGCCAAAGCATGCATCCTAGGATATGGATTTGTCTTAAAACAGCTCCTTTCTCTATGTAACTGATCTTTGGATAAAATACTGCATGCAGGGTCAACGAAGCAGTACCTGAGTTTGACCCTTAGATGGCGTTGTGTCATAGCTTGATATTGCATGCTGGAATTAGTGAAACAACTGAAGTCCAGATTAGTTTCATTTGCATGAGAAGCTGCTGTTAATTGGGGGTGGGATGGGATTGGGGACAAAAATAAATGAATAAGTAATGTCACTTCAATACTTTTCGTACTTCATCTAAGCTGTTATTTAAACTTCATGGGTCACCGATCATGTAAAATGCTGACGAAAGAGCCATCACTTAAAAACAGTTGGTGAAAATGTGAAACTGCATGCGCTCCATGATGTGTTCATATTTGTATATAGCTGTAATATAGGTATGTCAGTCTTGTGCTGTGTTTAAATTATATTTTGCACTGAAGGTACCAGAGATTTAAGAGTTAGTGTGGTCTCTTTTGGGGTTTGTCTTTGTTTGAAATTGTACTTTTCCCGCTGACACCGTACTGGCAGATTTCAAAAGTGTTAAAGCCGTGATTTAAATGTTCTCTTTCTGCTTGGTCAATCAAACTGCACGTCAACTTATTCATTGAGTTCACATTTCCTTGTTCCCAAGTCCAGTTGTCTGCTGTAGTTACAAGAAAAGCCTAAAGCTTCAGACCTGCAAAGTTCCAGATCATTTCACACTGATCGTATTACAAGGTGTAAAACTGAGCCCTTAACACTCACTCAGACAAAAATAATTACTGCCTACTATACAGTGGAGATCAAAACTAGAGAACAATCTATCTATCTCTGTCTGTCTGTCCGTCCGTCCGTCCGTCCGTCCGTCCGTCCGTCTGTCTGTCTGTCTGTCTATCTATCTATCTATCTATCTATCTATCTATCTATCTATCATTTTATCTGTCTATCTAACTATCTGTCTGTCATTCTATCTATATGTCTGTCTGTCTGTCAGTCATTCTATCTATCTATCTGTCATTCTATCTATCTGTATCTATCTGTCTGTCTATATCTGTCTCTCTGTCTGTCATTCTGTCTGTCTGTCATTTTATCTATCTATCTGTCTGTCATTCTATCTATCTATCTATCTATCTATCTATCTATCTATCTATCTATCTATCTATCTATCTATCTATATGTCATTCTATCTATCTATCTGTCTGTATCTATCTGTCTGTCTATCTATCTGTCTGTCATTCTGTCTGTCTGTCTGTCATTCTATCTATCTGTCTGTCATTCTATCTATCTGTCTGTCTGTCTGTCTGTCTGTCTGTCATTCCGTCTGTCTGTCATTTTATCTATCTATCTATCTATCTATCTATCTATCTATCTATCTATCTATCTATCTATCTATCTATCTATCTATCTATCTATCTATATGTCATTCTATCTATCTATCTATCTATCTCTATCTATCTATCTATCTGTCTGTCTGTCTGTCATTCTATCTATCTCTATATCTATCTATCTATATGTCATTCTATCTATCTATCTATCTGTCTGTCTGTCTGTCTGTCTTAACGATCACGATGATGACGAAGGTGGTGACGTAGTACCTCGATGCTCGTGTTGGCAGCAGAGTTGAAACCGTGGAACCGGCGAACAAGAGCCGAATCCAAGAATCGTAACCGATTTACCTCAGTATGGAATAACTAGACAAGCGTGCTTATTCTCTGTTCAACTTCTTTTATTATAGTTTATTACAGATAGTTTGTCCGCTGAGCTACAGCTGTTGTTCCCGTGAGGAGAAGAAGTGGAAGTCCGTTCTAAACTTTAGTCTAGTGATTCACTCCTGCATGAAACATAACTCTGCCTGTCTCTCGGTCGGTGTGTATTTCGAAAAAAATGAGGCGAAGCTTTTTTTGGACGTTTGTTTAAATAAAGGACAGTTTATTTTTGGTGTTTTAGCGGTACCGTTGAGGGCTAACGTTAAATGAGCTAATCTGTGCTAGCTGGAGGCTCTTAGCATCGGTTATCGTGTTCAAATTCAAGTGAACTCATTCCATTGAAGCGAATTTGTTTATTGTAAACTCTGTGAAAAATCGAGAACTAAACACTCTTTCTGAAGCCTTTTCACTGTTGACAGCGTGGACACCGTCAAGAGGCCGGTGGCAGTGGGTGGTTTTTTTCCCCTTCCTGGTTGTGAGTCTGTACATGAGCAGAGTGCTGGTCAAGTGATAGTCCTCGGTCCGCAGACTTCACTGGACTCTCGCTGGAGGCGATGGCTCGGAGGAGGCTGGACAGTCGCAGTGGATCCTCGGCTCTGCTGACAGAGATCCACACTCACATCCACACAGATGCGTTCGACACTGTGTTTGACGTGAGCAACGAACTGGGCAGGTGGGGAAAACACTTCATCATTACCTAAAAGACGTCTTCTTTTAGGTGTCTCCATCTTAAAATGCTTAATTTGACGTACTCGTAATGTTTTTATGTCAGTTGATGAACATTAGAGTGACTGTACAGATGATGATGATGTAAAATATGCATCGGCATGTTTTTCTTAATGTGGCTGTTCTGACATAATCTGGATGTTGTCTAGTACACAAGTACTGTCAGATTTTTTATGAAAACAACTAAAGTTATTTGTCAAGATTTTAAAGGGTTTTGGAACAATAGCATGTTTTTGTACTTGCTTTATATTTGTTCTGCACGTAATGTCATGTCTTTTGTGTATGTAGTTTTAATATTTATTATTACAATTTAAAAATAACTGTTTTCTATTTTAATATATATTAAAATTTAATTTCAGCAATCTTCAGTGTTACATGATCCTTCAGAAATCATTGTAATATGCTGATTTGGTGTCCAAAACACTTTTTATTATACTTTAAATTACAAATGTATTTATTTTTTTTTTTTTCTGGAAACTGTGTTTGTTTAATGTTTTTCAAGATTGACTGATGAATGGAAAGTATAATAGTACCCTTTATAGAACACCATTTTTATTTTCTTATATACATTTTGTTTAAGAGCCTTTATTGTCATGTCTAATCAGTTTAATTCATCCTTGCTTGTTGTTTCATCTCATTGGGTTTGTGCATATAGTTGGAATATTTTCCGTATCATTAAGTATTGTGGTCCCAAATCATAAGACAACATATGAACTTTAGGATAGACGTGTCCCTGGTTTATTTAGTGTATTTTGTCACAGAGTGAGTAGGACTGAAGGTTGTGGAGTGTATGGAGTCTGTCCTGCTTAGCTATTCAGGATTGGAAAGCCCTTGCTCACTGAGCTGTGACTAATAGGCCTATGTGTGTCACTGCTAAAGCACTACAGCAAGGCTTTGGACCTCGCAGGAAGGAAACCCATGAGGGGGAACCAGGTCCAGTTTTGTGCTGTGATGTAGACCGTACTGTGAATACTGAGAAAGAGGAAGTGACATTGATCTCTTCCTCTTTTGCATACAGCCATATTCGGCTTGTTTTTATGCCTGTTGGCTGTGTTGTTTCAACAGGAAATTATTTCACAGTTCACTTACAGTTTTAACTCTGCAGTGTGATGATGTTTTGTTGTTTGTTCTGTGGAGGAAGGTGCAGTTCTGTGGAAACTCTAAGTTGAGTAAAGATGATTGTGAAGACTGTTCCTTGTTGCATGGTTTTTATGAGATGACTTGCAAACTTGTTCAAATAGAGCAGATCTGTTTTGAACCGGGATCAATACGAATGGGGTTTATTGTTTTTTACTTGCAAATGAAAAAACCTTTCTCCCTGACCTGGGAGAGTCACAGGAATTTTTAAGAAATCATGGAAATATCAACACTGATTTTATTTATATATGCAGTGTCATATTAATATACACAATTCAAAACATTTGATGTCTGTTGTTTTTAAAGAAAGAAATTAATACTTCTATCAAGGATGCACTAAACTAATCAAAAGTGACAGTAAAGACGTTTAAAGGTTACGAAGCATTTCAAATAAATGCTGTTCTTCTGAAATCTCTAATCATCGAAGAATCCTGGGGAAAAAAAAATTGTCAAGGTTTCTACAAAAAATATCAAGAAGCTTTTAAGCTGTTGAAATAATCAGGCTTCTCAACATTAATAATAAGCAAAATCTGTTTATGAACATGATAGGCAAGGTGAAGCACACAGCGTGAATGCCACAGTCTGGTCCAAAGAATTGTGGGATTGGTTTTGAGTAGATGCTCGTATCCTAATGTCTCACCTGTTCATGCGGTGACAGTAATTGCAGTTTTTAGAGTAAAGACTGGCCGACATCAGTCATCTAACCTGGTATTAAACTGTGACAAGACAACATCTAATGGAGGGTTTGACTCATTTAATAACTATCTGTGTCAGTGAGAGCTTGAGTGTGAATGAGACAACTGCCATAGGTCTGACTGATTGCATGCAAACCGTGACATCTTTAAAGTGCATCATAAATCCAAAAAAAGTAGTTATAACTTTATATAATATAAAAAGTATATTATAAGTTTAGTTTAGTATTTATACCTCAAAAATTTCCATTTTCTTTCATTCTGCTTCTTTTTTTTAATCTTTCCATTCCAGCTGACCTCTGTTTGTTTTCCTCAGGGGGAAGTTTGCAGTGGTGAAGAGGTGTGTGGAAAAGACCACTGGGAAAGTCTTCGCTGCGAAGTTCATCAAGAAGCGGCGACGGGGTCGCGACTGCAGGGTGGAGGTCATTCATGAGATCGCCGTTTTACAGCTGTCAAAGAACAACCCTCGTGTGGTGAACCTGCACGCTGTATATGAGACCGATCACGACCTGGTTCTAATGCTGGAATAGTGAGTGCTGTGATTAGATGTATCAATTGTATGCTCCTGTTCGTGGAATGTTTGTGGAGGTCAGTACTAAGAATAACTGTGAACGTGTTTGTGCGCCAGTGCGGCGGGCGGTGAGATATTCGACCACTGTGTGTCAGAGGAGCTGCTGCCCGAAGGTCAGATAACCCGTCTGATCAGACAGATGCTGGAGGGAGTTCATTTACTGCACCAGAGCAGCGTGGTCCACCTGGACCTGAAGGTCAGATGCTCGACTGCCTTTAACACCTTTCTTTTTAAATGAGATTATCTGTATTTCTTCTAGAACACACTAGTTTATTTATTGACACAATTTTTTTTTTCTCTCTCATTCAGCCCCAGAATATTCTCCTGACGAGTCTGAGCCCGTTGGGGGATATAAAGATAGTGGATTTTGGCCTGGCCCGCAGGTTGGGCTCTGCTGGGGAGCTCAGAGAAATCCTGGGAACCCCTGAGTATGTTGGTAAGGTTTATTCAGTGCCATTTGTCTTCAGATCCACACATGGCTCTGTGCTCATGGCCTCATCACAACAGAAGAGTTCATGTTTAGTGAGAGTGGTGTATTTGGTGATTCATTTTTGCCTTTTATTATATATCCAGCCCCTGAGATCTTGAACTATGAACCAATCACCACGGCGACAGACCTGTGGTAAGTCTTAATCTTGTTTCAATATACAAGGTTCCCACAGGGAGATATCCAGACCTGAAATAGTCATGGACATTAATACAGTTGTAGAAGGCCATTGAAATTTAAATGGACATTAGACCATTTCTATTTATGCTCATAGTTCCTGGAAAATTCTGAATGCTCATAAAGATACTACTGTTACAAAATTTGGAATCATTAAGAATTTATTAAAACATTTTTGAAAGAATTCTCTTTACAAAGGCTGTATTTATCTGTAAAAAATACAGTGAAACCAGTATTATTGTGAAATATTATGACACATGAAAAGATTTTTTAATAATATACATCTGTTTTAAAATGTAATTTATTCCCTTACTCCAGACTTCAGTGTCACAAGATCCTTCAGAAATCATTCTGACATGCTGATTTGGCACTCAAAAACATTTCTTTATATTATTGATGATGAAAACATGCTGTTTAAGTTTATGCAAAATAAGCTAGAAAGTGGCAAGTTGAAATGTGCCCCAAAACCTTCTAAAACTAGCCGAAAGACCAGCAGGATCAGGCAGCTGAGTGAGGCAGCAGCAGGATGGTCTGATGCTAGAGGAAATACACTTTGTGTTAACAAAGGATGTTCCATGTATGTTTTTGTTTATTGGTTAAGATGGTTTCAAACTGATTGTGTGTGTGTGTTGACATCAGGAGTGTGGGTGTGATCGCCTATATGCTGGTGACAGGAGAGTCTCCTTTCGTTGGCGAGGACAAACAGGAGACCTTCCTAAACGTATCCCAGGTGAACGTGGACTACAGCACAGAGGCGTTCTCAAGAGTGTCTGAGCTGGCTGTCGACTTCATCCAGAAACTGCTGGTCAAAACACCAGAGTGAGTCTCAGAGACTCTCATTTCAGACAGTTAGAGGAAGTCAGGCTTGTTTTCCAAGCTGAGTATTGAGCAAAATAATGTACGCTACTGCTTCTAGATGAAGAGTCATGTGAGAAGTGCTATGGGAAACCCTTTTCCACTTAAAGAACAGTAAATATTCTGGGTCATATGACTTTATTATGCATTGAAGAGTTTTAGAAATGAAGTCATTTTTGAAGATTACAAATTAACTATTTTATGGCTCAAAGTACTATTGGTTATCACAAAGTATAAAGTCCAGCTATCAATTCCTTTTCATTTGTCTTCAAACATTCGCAAATTTATAGAAAACATTTAAGCATGAAAGCAACTGAGATTAAATGAGGTCAAAATGGACTCTTAAGCAAAAAAAAGAAGCAAAAGGTTAACTTGTTCTGAATGGAGTTCAGATGATAGATTCGCACTTGTTGTCATAAACTAAATGATGTACTTTGATTTTATTACTGCTCTTTACTGGTAGTTTCAGCATAATAGTGTCAGGATGGTTTCCATTCAAAGTCCTTTACAGGAACTCTCTGCTTCTTTATCAGGGATCGTCCCAGTGCAGCCGACTGCATGACCCATCCTTGGCTGTGGCTCCATTGTCCAGGTTCTGATCCAATCCCAGTTACCCCTCGCACTCCCCGGGAAAGGAGTTTCGGTGGGAAGTGGTCCGCCCCACCCGAGGATCCTGAAGACAAAGAGAACATTTCAGACTCGACGCACGCCAAAAGGTTTCGTTTTGAGGAGGACATGTCAGCCACGGGCGACGGTGACTACCTATGCTGATCCGAAAGGGGAAATGCACATGCACTGAATAGCATTGTCACGTTTTCGGTCCTCTTTGGTGGCCTCCACGCAGCACCAGCAAACATGCTTCTGTCCTAATGCTGTTTTCACCATCCTTTGGTCGACCAAAGATGATCTTTTCACAAAAGGGCCAAATCTGGTGTAATATTAATATTATAATAGTGAGAATCTAAGTATCTGTGTTGCTGTCCTGTCTCAAGATGCTTTTCCCTGGCGTCTCCTGATTTTAAATTATTAATTTAAATATATTTCTGTTTTAATGTACCGATTTTATTTTCTGCTTATCTTAGCCCATATTAATCTCAACACTATTTCCAGAACTGCACTTAGGGATTTGAAAAAGAGAGCGGCAGGACATTCGATGCTTTTTAATTCGGCTTTCACTGAAGAGAATCTTTGCTTTTTGTGTGTCAACATCAGAAAGAGTTTGTATGATTAGACTGTTGATGCTGAAACACCTAGTGAGATGGTCTCCTTAAAAAAGCTTCAGTACAAGAATGCCCTCAGTGTATTGGTGTGTGTTTTGTCATGCATCCTCTTCTTTCTTTTGGCATTGACACATTAGTTGGCTCACTAAAAATGTGACTCAACTCAAACACGCACATCACACCCTGGATTACACAAATATGTGTTTGTATTGCCCGTAGAACTTCCTCCTAGATAACGACTAAAGAAAAGCAGGAACGCACTTAAACCCTCTATTATATGTGTTCGTGTCACTAAAACATGAGAAAAGAATTGTAACCACATTATATTTAGTAAACCAAATGTATCTATTGATTTAAAAATCATTCTTGTTTTAAATGTTTCCTCTTTTACTACCAACATATTGTATAATAAACTATTGTTAAGCACCATTCTAGCATTCCCCCATGGCAGGCACCTAATGTCTCAGTGCCTGTGATGGTCAGTGATGTACATATTCATGAAATGATAGTTTTTATCTATGCACAAATCTGAGGTAACTCAGGGTTTTTGTTTTTGGGACAGGTGTTTTGAAGCTAATGCTATGAACTGATGGGGGTTTCAGTACTTGTTCATTCCGAGTCTAGTTCTCAGGGTTATCTGTAACTGCAGTTTACCACTGTATATTTCTCGAGTGCCTTTGCGTGCATTTCTTCCTCCAGCCTGACTTCATCTTCTGTAATACCAGCGCAGCACATTTATGTGGATGTATTATTATTAATGTTCATCCTGTTTTAATTGAGAGACCGGTACACACTTTAAACTGATTGCTTGGTGTATTTAAAGTAAATTATTTGTATGTGTTTTTGGTTCTGGAAGTATATATTATATTCAGTGGGATTTAGAAAGGAAAACAGTGTTTAAGTTGTATTTATGGGCTTGAATTATGTAGGGCATAAAAAAGATGGGTCATCGGAGTTGGCCGTTTTTGTCGAAATGACATGGTTATGTTCTGATAGTGAAGCATGTTTTGTTGCGACGAAAGTACAGGGTGTGAATTCTGAAATGAAGGCAAATGAATGTTATGGTGGAAAGTAGTCTGCTCAGCAGAAAGTGTAGAAATACAACTGGAAAAGCTTATGGTTTATTTGTGGAATGTTTTGTTGACCGCTTTTGTGAGTGGCTGTTAGAACTGGAAATGTTAGAATTACAGAACTTGGTCTTCAGGTCGAGCCCTTGGGTGTTATTGTTCTCTGTTTAAAGAGGTGTGAAGAGCTCATGTGTGTTTGCGTGCAAAGGGTCTCACGGTTTCCCAGAGATGTCACCAGTCTGTAATCATAATAGAGCTATTGTCTCCTAAGACGAGAGGCTCTTGTCACGATCGTGTGCTCACTGTATGCCGTCATCTTAAAGGAAACTTGAATCTAGTCCTTTCCTGGGAAACAGCCTCAATAATGTTTAAAGGTTCCGTGAGGTATTTGAAGCTGGAATTCAGTAGAGAATAGGCCAGGCCTTGGAGAGCATTTCTGAGCAGTCGCTGTGGTCTTTACAGAAAGCTTGTGACAAACTTTGTAAGGACACTTACGGGATGAACTTTCTTGATTCTCTCTCTATCTTAGGATTAATGTGAAAACTGATAGGATGATACTTCATTTCATGATGAAAACTGTGTATTTTGAGTTATGCACCAGAATAAATAAATTCTAAAATAAATACATTCTTATAAAGGCATTGACTATAGAGTTGTAAAGGATGTACAATTAATTTGCATTTTATATGTTGTTGATACATTTATGATTCTTAAGTCATTTTCAATTTTGTTTTTAAAATGAGACTGTGTACCTCACGCAACTACATTGATTTATTTATCTAGTTCTGACACGTGTAGACTTTAATATACACATCATCTGACACCTTTTTTTTTTGTTTTTGTTTTCCTCCTTAAATTTTCCATGACTAATAAGTAATAATAAAAATGTTGAGCAAACTGCCTTTCACTTTCAGTTCAAGGATATTGAGTATCAATATCGTATCAATATCCAAGGATACAGAGTAGGATAGAGTATTTTCATGCTTTTAAACAACGCCCTATCTCTAAAGATTCATTTGCAGATAGAAAGATAGATAGATAGATAGATGAACTCGTTTAAATGTAATATTTCTACACATCATCTGAAACATTTAAACATTTTTATTGAATTAAATCAGCTTGGAATGACTGAAGCAGGAAGTACATTCATCGCATTACATTGAGGATATTGCTAAATCCACGTACATATTTGTATGTGAAACAAGAGCAATCCAAATAAAGTGCGCCACCTAGAGTCTTCTGAGAGTCAATACTGGAACCGTTAGATGCTAACCACTACTGCGCAGTCAAATAAAACATTTCACTACGAGTCAGTAAATCAAATATTTTTAAATGTTTTTTTTTAATCTAACCAAAAATATATTATATACATCTGATTACAATGGAAGATCCCTAGATTCTTTTTTTTTGTTTTGATTATCAAGTAAAATAAATACCAAATATTGAACACCAATATAGAACATTCTCTCTCTATATATGAAAAAACAGTTGATTTAAGACTGATTTAGCATGATTTATACTCCTATGTATAAGAAGTTTTGTTTTCAAGATAATTGTATTAATAATAAGCACTTTCAGATTTCTCTTTTCTATGTTGTGTGAAATGAGAGCTCTCTGAACATAAGGGATGCGATGTTTTACAAAGCATTCCAAACAGACTTCGTGAAATAAATATACTATATCAGAGCTGATGGATGTATATTGCAACAGGAATACAATTAGGCTTAATGTCAGGTACCTAAATGTTGTACAAGGTTGGTCATTAAGCTTTCATTTCTCTTGTATTTTATGAGCGTTTTGTAGGCAGCATAGAGTTATTCTTCCAGAGCCTGGGAATCCATAGCTTTTGACTAACTGATGTATCAGTCCAATACAAAGCTGCCTGTTCTGCAAATACAGCATTCATTCTATGTTAAGACTTGTGAAAGCAAGGATCTAGACCGGTCAGAACCGGTCAGTGCAGTTTCTGGCTTAGACAAGCACCCAGATTCTCCAGAGTCTTTATGAAGTGCTGGTGCTCTCGCCCAACCCACGCCCTCATTGGGTCGCGTACCTCATATGGAGTGACATGAGCATGGACGGCTACGCCACTGGAGGCCAGCTCACCCAGGGCACACTTATCGGTTACCCATGTCTCATTGCCACCAGGGTGTCCTCCATCCAACCAGTACATGTCTGAAACACTGACCAGAAACAACCTCAGTTCTGGATCTGCTCGAGCTCCAGCCAGCTCATACACTATCTGATTGAGAACAACACAACCTTTACTGAAGCCAACTATGGTCAGGGTGAAGCTTGCAGGCAGCAGGCCAGGGTTGGATGTACCACTAAGAGGGGGTGAAGGGTTTGGGAGGCCAGCCCGCAGCATGCTGTGACCCAGGAGTGCTCTCAGGTGGCGAACAGCTCCGTAGTCTGGAGAGTGTTCTGGTGCACCAAATAAGTTGCTCTCTACAAAGTTCTGATAACATTTTCTGTAGGTACATTTGGGATGCACGGATGACCCAGATATGGCAGCCAGGGAAACAATAGCTCAGGGTGAGAGCAACACGCTCCAGACTCCAGGACTGCCATGGAGCAGCATCAGGCTGGAGGGCCATTTCCTGCTGAAAGTTCTGGATGGTGGATGAGAATGAAAAGTTGCATATGAAAAGGGGATGCATAACTTTTTTTTTTTTTTTTTAGATTGCATTTATGTAGAACAGTTTCTCACTAAGTCACCATTTTTTAATTTCTTATTTTACGATTTCTTATTTTACGATTCAAGTATATTTAATTTTTACTAAGATTCTTGTAGAAGAAAATAGCAGGACTAAATGTGCAAGTCTTTTCATATCTAAAATAAATAAATAAAAATCATTATTCAGACATATTTATTAGCTGTAAAACATATGTTCTAGTGTTTAGGGTCATAAAAAAATTCATTCAGCAATGAGAATAATGAAATTAAATAATGAAAAGTAATTTAGAAATGTATTTTCATCAAATAATACTGAAAAGTCTCTGGGTATTCACAAAATATAATGGCGCACAACTGGCACAGACTACTGGCGTGATGCAATATGAAAAATTGAGCTTTGCCGTCACAGTATAATAAATTACATTTAAAAAATATTTTCAAATAGAAAACAGTTCTTTAAAATTTGAATTGTATTTCACAGTATTAATGTTAATTTATTTTTATAAATGCAGTCTTGGTGAGCATAAAACACATTTAAAAACATTATAAAAAATCTTAACAACCGTTTTTATTCATTTACATTTTACTTTCCTCAAAATAAAGGCTTAACCAGAATAGAAATTTAAAAATGGAAAATAATGCACATGTGATATGTGAACGTATGAGCATAACTCCAGGACGAAAGGAATTCAGAAATCCTCCGAGACCTTGAAGTGATGTGGCATTGATATATGTGCAAGAACTAAACTGACTTCTGCAGTACTTTCTTAATATGCGTCATGGGTCTGTTTTCAAAGTGTCTAATGAAAAACTAAATATACAGATCCAGCCCAGTCGCAACAGAAGCTGTATCAAATGACTTTCAAATGAATAATCCAAGAGGTATCTTACAGGGACTCCACAGTTTAATACACTAGCCTGTATTGCTAGCAAGTGGCATATTTTGGATCAAATAAAAACATGCATAGGCATTATCTAATTCCTGATTTATGCTGAGCGCTTTCCTTTTTTATATATGTAATTTAAACCAGGGCGTGCAGTCAGTGGTACCAGGACAGATTCAGGACTGATGACATGCACCAACCTGAATGTCTCCAGGAAAGAAGACTACGTGATCATTTCCTTTCCGCAGGTTTTCTGTTTCATTGTTGCATCGTCTCTGAGTTTCTGTAGCAGGTCTTAAGAGCAGAACATCATTCACGCGGTTCTGATCGTAACCGGGGACCACCGGCGGCGCCAGGGGGGGTCTTGGGGGGTCTCAAGACCCTGCCAAAAAATGCCTTGACCCCCCATTTGACCCCCCAGCCTCTTCCTGATAAAAAAATATATATATTCGGGATAAAGACCCAAAAATGTTTCTCTTCAAACTACGCAGAACAATAATAAATAATAATTATTTCGACATTTATTCATACACTGAACCATGGCCGCGGGAAGTGGGGGTGCTGGGGGTGCTGCAGCACCCCCTAGTGACGAGAGGGAGATAAAAAAAAAACGTAGGCCTATTAAAATATTTTGCACAATTTATAAATTCCTTATGAATATTTTAGAAAATGATTTTGACACACGCAGTCTATTACGTATATTTTGGATTTTAATTTCATATTTTGAGGCCTAATCAACACAGGTTCGGAAGTTACGTTGTCGACGTCAGGCAGGCAGGTTTGGTCGCCGAGTTACGAGGTTTCCCGCTCGTTCCATGCAGAATACATCCATCTTTATATAATACAGCGCACCTCGACATTTAGACACCTGTAACCAGTCCAGGGCACCCCGCCTGCATGTAGCTCAGGTAAGAGCATGGTGCTGCCGCGCTTGTAACATTTATTTTTTTGGCAACAAGTGTGGGATCAGCTTTGACTAGCCAAGCAATTGTAAGTAGTACACTATTATAGTATTTTTGTAAGGTGGTGGGGATGGAGATGGAGAGTATTATTTCGTTCGTGTGTTCCTTGCGTAATTATTGTGGAGAAATGTTAAAATAAAGTTTAAATAGTCGGAGATTATTTCCTTGTGGTTTGTGTAAAAAGGTTGGAGATGAAAGCTTTATACTGTGCGTGTGTTCTTTGCGTAATGGATGTGGAGAACTGTTCAATAAACAAATTGCTTAAATAGTCAGAGATTATTTCCTTGTGGTGTGCGTAAAAAGATTTTGGAGTTAATAGAGTTGCGTGTGACATAAAAGTGACATAAACGTGCAGTGACTCAAGCCAGCTGACCAAATCGATTGCATTGTTTTAGCGTTATTGTGAAGTTTGATTAATATTATATTTTGTTGTAATATTATTTGTTGTATCTTAATATGTTGCATGTATGTATAGGCTATCTGAAATTGTAATGAAAGTAATTATTTAGTTTTCTTTCGATTATTAAACTATTATTTCTGATTCTGCTTCTGCTTCAGATTAATAACCCATTGCGCATATCTGAGAACTGATGTCTGTACGTTTCAGACCCTGGCTGGCTGTGCACTGAAGTGTATATGACAATAAAAGTAGTAAATCTCAATGTATTTATTTTTAAAATGTATTTTAAATAGGCCTATATAGGCTCATAGGTTTTTTGTCAAAAAAATAAAAAAAATAAAATAAATTTCACAGCACCCCCTGTTCAAAATTACTTCCCGCGGCCCTGCACTGAACCGAGAACCGTTTCTGTCGGACGCGTCCGATTCGAGAACCGATGAGCTGATGATAACTGCGCATGCGTGATTCAGCGTGAAGCAGACTGACACAGAGCGCATCTGAACCGAACTGATTCTTTTGGTGATTGATTCTGAACTGATTCTGTGCTAATGTTATAAGCGGGGGTAAACCAAAGGCTTGAATGAAGGGCAATCATCGCCAATGACGGCATTACATCGAGCGCAAAAGAACCGGTTCACTTGAGCACCTGCTCCTTTGCCCCTTAAGTGCCCTTTTGTCAAAGCAAAATTTCCTCATTTTTTTTTGTAATAACATAAACTTTTGTAAATGCCTGCCCACGCCCAATCATCATATTAGTACAATTTATTAATAATAATTTAGCCGTAAATAAAATGACCAACATGATGACCGTTCACCTGACTACGACCTCATCGAACCAGGAAGATACCTCATGCTGCACGCGCATTTTTTAATTGCTAGAGGATATTTTCAAAATCGTGGCATCTGGTAAGTGGTGTTTCATTCTCAGCGAAGTGATTTTGGTGTTTATTTACTTTGGTGTTTATTTTAGAAGAACGATGTGATGTGAGAACATGCAGATACGTTGTTTATATTGCAGTGTGTAGCCTGTAGTCAAAGAGTATAGAAGTAACTTCTATACTCTTTGCTGTAGTGTAGAAGTAACACTAGCGTGCTGTTTGAGGGAGAAAAGTTTCACATGCATCGAGGGGTCTGGTCTTTTTTATGTTATTTGAATAAACTTTTATTATATTACAGTACTTATTTATTTTTAACACGTAAAAATGATTATCACAACACTGGTAAGGCTTATACAGATTTTCTCATTCTCTGAATTATCATTATAAAAATAAAAACAATTCAGAAATGAATTAAAATATAATTATATTTTAAATGTGATGCAAATATTTTTTCTACAATAGCAACAGTGTTTACAACAGCAAGACCACTTTAGCCTGTAAACTCAATAATATCTATCTGGAAATAAATGTAAAAATATCAATGTCAATAAAAATGCATAATATACCTGACATGAAAGTGCAGTGTGAAGGATATGAATAACAAATATAGCCTGTCATTTGTTTACATTGCAAAGGTGTTTTTGTTGTTTAGTAGCAGAAATATGCAGTTATTAGCCATGTCCACTGTATTTTTTGTTGGTTTTCATGAGACCCCCCTTGAAAAGACCAGGACCCCCCCATTGCCCCCCCAATCAAAATTGTCTGGAGCCGCCACTGCCGGGGACTGAAACCAGACGGAGCACCCCGCGCGCAGCAGCAGATGTCCCGGGGCCGCACAGCCCCGCCGCGGTGGTCATTTTCCTCAAGCCACAACTGATCGGATAGTATACTTCCCATAAGCAAAAAGATTATGCAGTGTCGACTGCACGACCTGCCACATTAAGATCAAAACCATCACTGCGAAACCAGAGCAAAAAATAATCCCGCATGATCCTGCGTTCAGGATAATCCGGTGGGCATTCAGCCGTTAAATTTAAGCGTGCAATGAAAAGAAATGTTCAGGATAATGGAATATGTATGTCGTATAATTTGTTTATATTAAACGCCGCGAAGTGGCATTTTACTGGAGCGTCAAAACGTGACAACGATGCGCATGCGCTGTGTCCAGACGCGTGTGTGAACAGCCGCAGAGCTGATCCATAACGCGTTTGGATTGACAGCGTTCATACAAGACTGTAGTGATTAATGCGGCAGAAGTGTTTAATCTAAGCTTTTAAACCCATGAATCGGACATTGCCAGCGGAAACAGGGAGCGTGCCGTGCGTGCTGTTTTGTTCACGCCTTCAAATGGTTGTTAAACTATTCTGAAGTTATTAGGCATCTTTTTGTTACATGTCATTGCACTTAGTTGTGACAAAACTGTCTGGATCTGTGCCTCATTAGGAAAAAAAAGCGTGAAAGCATCACAGTGTAGAACATCTTCAGTGATGTTGTTGGGTACAACCGCTCCGTCATTACTATTGTTGCACGCATTGGCCTAACAAGTGAGTTCCCTGCTCGTCCTTCTAGATGTTTCTAATAAACGTACAGTTGCTGAGAACAATTGCTTTGTAAGTGATTGCACAAAAGAGGCCAATCTTTATTGTCGTCATTTTCAGGGGAGAGCTGTACTGTCGGCTTGAGAGCGTGCATGCTCTCTGATTGACATGAATGTTCATAAAGGCATCCAAACATGCATGGGTGCAGTTGATCTGGGGCCTCTCTATCCACTGGGGAGGGAGGTGGGCCTTGAAGAGTGTGGAAAACAGGCCCAGGGTAAGCGGCCATGCATGCAAACAAAACATTTTAAAAGGCATTTTCTGAATTTCCAGTTTGTAAAGTGTAAAAATAGTTACAATATAAAGTATAAATAAATTGAATAAAAGTGTAAAACAGCACAAATTTATTACCTAAATTCAAAGTGCTTGCACTATTTTTCATATTTGTGTATAGTACATTAATATTTTGAAATATATATACCCCCAATTTACAATCAAGTTTTATATTGTACAATAATTTTCAAATTTGATTGTTGTTTGCAGTGCTTCATTGTAGTTTATTACCTCATAAGATTTGGTTGGTTTGGTTCATGTCATTCTGTCAACGGTTCATTGAGAAAAACAAAAACAAAACAAAAAACCGCAATATTTCTGGAGAAAATGAAGGGGAAAAATACTTTAGTAACCAAAACTGCTGAAAAAGTTTTAAAGGGATAGTTCACACAAAAATGGAAATTCTGTGATCATTTCCTCACCCTCATGTCATTCCAAACCCATTCGACTTTAATATATTTTTAAAGCACAAATTATTGTATTTTTTTATTAATACTGAGTTGTTGGTGTTTTTTTTGGATATGTGTGTGCGTGTGTTGAAATGAAATATGATTGCTTTTTTAAATTTTTAGTTACGTTTCCCTCAGACCTCAGTCCTATTGGGACAAAAGCCTCTCAGGTTTCATTTAAAAAATATATTATTTTATGTTTTGAAGATTAACCAAAGTCTTGTTGGTTTGGCCCAACGTGAGGGTGGTAAATGGTCAATTTTTTTTTTTTTTTTTAGCTATCCTTTTAAGAGAGTGTTTCAATTATTTCAATCACTATTTGAACTAATAAAACCAATAACATATGATCTGCAGGTGTTGGAGCCATGCAGCCTCAGCTTCATGAACTGTTTCGTGACCATCGATACCCAGGGTCTGGCTATGATCCATGAATCCATATCCCTGGAGTTCAGGTCATGGCTCTACCACATGAAGGTGCATTTGGAGATTGCTTGTAATTGCTTGTGGAGAGTATTCAGGGTGGTCCTCCATCTTCCTTATCTTATGGTGAGAAGCAATGGTCAAGCTTCACCATTGGAGGGCAAAACTTCTGCCATGCTCCAGCCTCACTAATCACAACACAAGGAGCAGAACTGGCTAGACACCATGGTGTGGCCATCGAGGGCACAGCCCTGGTGGGCTTTATCCTGGGTGAGTAAGAGACTGGCAGAGGGAGCACGCTTTGGAGAGTTCTGGAAAGAGCTACAGTGTGTGCAGATGTGAACAAGCTAAAAGCTTTCATCACTGTGCTAAACTGCAAACTAATCAGTGGTTAATTAGAAGACACTGGTTGAGCCATCGACAACTTACAGTAGTTGATGTACAGTGAACAATGCTTAATGGGGTATTTCAGCCAAAAATATCAACTCGGTCATTATTTACTCACCCTCCTGTCACTCCATGACCTGTGTGTCTTTTTGTCCTTCTGTGGAAGACACATACACAAAAAGATAATTTTCAGAATGGTGGTAACCAAAGAGTTTAAAATTTTCACTTTAATAATTTGCTATATTTATATAGCGCTTTTCTAAGCACTCAAAGCACTTTACAATGTCAGGTGGTATCTCTTCATGGAATATCTTGTATGGATAGAAAGACTATGAAATCTCCAAATATCTTTTAGAATTCCACAGAATAAAGTAAAACGTGTGGAAAGACATGAGGGTGAGTAAATGACAAAATTGTCATTCTCTAGACTCTTTTAAGTCTTCACTTGGTGACTGTGAACTCTTTTATCTTGAAACACCTTATTGATCTCAGATATATTTTTTTGTCAGTTTGAGTTGAGGTCTGTATTCTGGGAATTATATTTTGATCAAACAGAACAAAAATACTCCATCTTGGAGTAACTATATTATATTGAGTGCTTTAAAAGTTATTTGGTAATGTGTAATTATTACTTGCTTGGTGTATATAGTTTTAACTGCTTTTGAAGCATTTCTTTGCTAAAGGTAACTTTATGAATATAAAGGTTTTAATGCCATAATTTGGGTTCACAGTGCATATTTATCCTTACTTGTTCAACACATGATATTCTGCTCATAGGTGTACATAATTATACAAAGGGTTATTAGGGAAGTGTAGTTTTGAGCACTCCTTGATGATCTCATTCAGAGTTATGGATGTCAGATCTGGGACATTTAGGTGATGTAGTGCTCAAGGGAGGACCATACTAAATATTATTATTATATTACTAAATATATGCTCACATACTGATTACAAAAATGGACTGAAAGAATATCCAAGAATATCCAAACACGCAAGCACAGACAGCAACAGGGAAACTAATTTCACAAGCCGCTGAGATTGACTTCAGTGATATTTTTCAGAGGAACAAGACTTCTGTTAAACATTCACACACATTTGTGCTTAACTGAGTTGATTATAAAACCCAAGCATGGGATTCCTGACCTTATATTTAAGCTTACATCTGGAAGAGGAATAAGTGGTCAAACAAAGACAGTCTCATACAAAAAGACTGTCAAAGTAAATGTAATGTGGTGCTTTAAACATTTCACTTGTGCTGTAAGATTTAAAAAAAACAAGAGGGCACAGAAAATAGTCATGGCTACGGTAACCACTAATCATATACACTTCCTCTGAGTTCATGCAATTCACATTTGACACAGATTAAATATGAGACACTCTAAAGAGTTATTACTGAAGCCACAGTTTTGACTTTCTGAAGTTGGAGTGCATGTTACACAGCTGTTTTTCTTGACGAAAAGAAAAACCCTGGCTCATAATTTAATAGTGTTTGCAACCTAACCACAAACACAAGAATTAAAAATATTTAAGTGAAAAGCAATGCTATTAAAATATGAATCACTAAATTACATATTAGATCATATCTTAATAATACAATCATATTGCACAATCTATATTCAAAGAAATCAACAGGGTCCTGCATTAGCACTGAAAATATATAAACACCTAGTAACATACATTACCTGGTACAATGAATGAACATACGGAGCTTCACTCATGCTGCAAATGTTGTGTATTGGAACTATTGGGCTAACTGAAATAAAATGAAGTTCCAAACATAGGTTCGGGAGGAGCCCAATCATTCAGTCCTGTTGATCATCATGACTAGCCTAGATAAGCAGCAGTCACTGCGCCGTGCGCCATCCCAGCAACAATTCTTCCAGGGGTAGCAGTAACCCAAGTTTGTTTAGTATTAGCTGCACGATAGCATCCTTAAATTGATATGCAGATAACATCAAATGTCCATATAACAAAACACAAAAGGTGTTACAATATTCGAATATGCAGAATATTTCAGCATAGTCATATCTCACTTTATAAAAGGCAGCGGTCTTCAATGTAAATGTCACTGAAAAGATCAAGAACAACAATTACAACAAAAGCCGGGATAAATTTCCCAACATTTTGTTCTTGGTTTATTCCCAATTAAATAACCGTAAGTGTTCAAAATCAATCTTTAACCTTTCCTTAAACATGGTCACTTCTGGTAAAAAAATTTGGCCAAAGGTGTGGGGACTTTGTCAAACTCCCCAATTTGCAACAGCAGTCAATCATTCCTGAATCACATGACAATGCATTCACTATAAATTAATAGAAGAAAGTGCATCGAGTGTTCAAGTAGGGTGTATAGTTCAAAACATTTAGGGAAAGGAAATAAACGGTGGGCCACGGAACCAGCACTCACAGGCACAGAGTATGCCAAACTTTAACTGTAACAAGCTGAATTCTAAACTTTTGTGATAAACAAATTATCACACTATGCAAATATTGGCAAATGACAACACAAAAAGCACATTTGGCAAAACCGTAGCACTGAACCTCGTATCTTTTGATTGGCAGCATTGTTTTGTGTATTGGTTTGGGGAAGGATTTTAGGGAGGAGTGGGAAACATGGAAGTTGTTTTGCGTTCTCATCTCTTCGAAGCCCTTCTTGGGTCCCTGCCATTGCTAATGGTAACTGTGGGTTTGGGTGGAGCAGGGGGTGCCCCTGCAGTTACTGAGGGTGGCCCATTGCCTGGAACACGCCCGTTTGGTCTTCCTGGAGCCCCAAAATTGGGATCCCGTGGCACAAGTGCAGCACTGTTATTGGGAAATACTGGCACATTACCATTTCCTGTTGGACAAATAGTTAAAACAAAAAAAAGTGACACTTGATCAACAGAGACAACGTAATGAGTGTTACAGCTATTACTCTAGTTTCATCAATAGGCAGATACTTATCAAGAGCAACTTCCAGTATGCCAATGGTAGGCACAAACAGGAGTGAGATCTCAGTAAATATAATTTCTGAGATTGAACCTGCAACCTTCATTAACAGATCAGATTCCAAACCATTAAGCTACCACTACAAAATCAGCATTGGTTACCTACGTAGGACAGAATGTGTAAAGTACTAGTCCTATTTGCTCACCTGTCTGTGCAGGAGTACCTGCATTTTGATTGGGTGGAGAATTTCCCCGCTGTTCTTTACCCTATTGAGACCACAAGAGATAAAACGGCATTATGTTGACTAGTCATAAACCAGCACCTCCTGTTATGCAGTTTAATGGCTCCGTATTTGAATGTCCAGCAAGTGTCAAACCAAATGTTTGCTTCTGCATAAATTACTTCTACATTCCTATTTATCTGTTCTAAACAAAGACTTTGAAATGAGGTAGAACACAAAACAAAACCGGTTTTCACAGTTACTGAAGCAAATTTAACACATGCAAACAACTGAAAAGGAAGCATACTCATTGAGGCATCACACTGAGGTGCTATTTTGCATAGACAGGAAGACTGGACCCACCGTCTTGTTTTGCTTGTTAGCTTGTGTTAGCAGCTCTGGATTTGGTTCACTGAAATTAGGAACCTCAGAATACACCATACAGAACCTGTGAAAGGCGAGGCAAAATAAAATATGCTTTTAATGACTTACATTCATGACTTTGGTTGGTAGAAGCAGTTATTCAAAGCACATTACATTGAAGGTGTTACATCTGTCAAGTTTATGGTCCGTAATAACTTTAAGTGTTTGACCAAAACATAAAAACCAGGGGTGTCCAATTATACTCCCCAGAGGGCCACTCTCCTGCTTAAATGCACAATTTCATGCAATGTTTAAATAGGCTTGAAACTGAACTGAAAGTGACAATCCAAGAACAAGACTAGACTCGAAAGCTATGGACATTCATGATCTTCCTGGACTTGGAAATAGAGAATATTAAAACGGAGACTTCAGCGTTTCTCCATAGTCATGGGAACTTTATTTTTAACCACTTTTGACACTTCCTGAACTCAAAAGTATACATACAGAAATCAATATCTAAATGCAATATCTACTGACTCTAACCCTTCTGTCAGTTCCAAAATCTAATCACCCTTTCAGTTTATCACCCAAGTGGACATGGTTAGTGGCCAATGCTGATAAACCACAAAATGATGAATTGACAAGTTATTGTATGAATGTGCTATTGTGTGACAAGACTTAATACTCACTCTCCTATTTTCTGCAAGTCTCCTCCTCGTCCAGTGTACAGTGTAAGGCACCCCTTCCACATTGAAGCATACCTAGCCAGACACACACATATTTTCAAGTTGAAATAAACCCTATGAAATGGTCATAAGCCTTAATTCATTTATTCTCTGGAAAAAACAACAAGTTGCCGGTTTGTTTGATAGACAACCCAATAGCCACACGGGGTTTGAAGCGTCTACGGTCTGAATAAACTACACAGACAGGAGGTGGTTCGTACCCTCTCGTGAGGCGGATGATATCCCCGGGCTGGATGAGGCTGCCCAGTTCATCCCATACAGAGATGGCGATGCTGCCGCTCTTATCCGCCACTCTGCACGAGCGCACCTCGTGCCCGTCCTTTGTCTTCGTAACCCGACCTGCGCGTGCACATCAAAGTTAAGTCAAACCTCACAACTACTAAAAACATATATAATTGCGTTACATTACGGGAGTTCACATGAAAAACTACAAGAACACCGCAATAGAGACGTTACGCGCAACGTTATACATAATCATGAATGTTAGTTGTGAAGAATTAGCTCCTCTCCTGCTAATAAACGGTCGAGAAAGTCACAGCAGTGAATCCACTTACCGATTTCCAAAACTATAAAGACGATATTAAGGTTTTTCAATCCGGGCTTTACATCTTTAATCAAGATCACAGCTTCGTTGGAGATATTCGACATTTCTGAGGGCTGAGGTGGAGGCTAGCACAACGGCTAGCGAAACCACAGCTGTGTGAGAGGATTTCTTGATCTAAAGCTAAATCTGTGCCCTGAGTGGGTTGTTATATCCGCCAAATAAACTTTACTTGGCAAATAAACTTGGTTTACAAGACCCTTTTGGAAAGGCTTAGGTGTATCTAGCGTAACATTTGAGGCCGTTTGTCTTCACCTTCGAGCTAAAGGAATGAAAAGTTAAGAGGGAAATATTTCTTCCTCCACGTTTAAAACTACTCCTAGAAGACACTCACCACACGTTCATTTTCCAAACAGATATTTAAGACTTCATCCTGTCCTAAACCTGAATAACTACGACTACAAGACTTCGCTTTTAAGTCGGCCAGTAATTAAAATGTCTAACATCCAGATTGATTACCGAGTCACGGTCTTTTTTGTGAGCATACACTATCAAATACACGACGTCAACTTAACAAATAGCTGTTAGAATGCAGGGTTCTTTACATAAACGTGCGGGTTGCGTTTGAAACCGTGTCTGGGAGTTCACACTGCCGGTCAAGCTCGACAACAACGCGTCTCTTCTTTTCACCCTCCACACGAAAATCATTAATCTGGTGTCTAATCGACATGCAAAGGCTAAAGCGACGACTAAGTCAATATAAAAACGGATGTCAGCCAAGATAACTAACTATAGCTGCCTAACTGTACTGTGCGTTTTGAGCAGTTCGAAACTTCCTGATGGCCTTTGAAATTGATATAATTATTAGCATGTTTTCCACATGTGCAGCACTGCAAGCTTACTAGAAAAATAATAAAACAAAAAAACGGTCACTAAAAAGGTGAAATCTCCATTTCACAGTGATATATTGCCTCTCCCTCGATAACAAAGCTTCTGATCTGCAGCAGACTATGTTCGGTTCTTTAAATTCTGTCGAATGTACCACCTCACGGTTTCGCGGGGGTGTTCAGAGACGAGTTAAATACACAAATGCGATTTTAATTTACACACATTTGAGTGAACAGACATGAAAAACGATCCAGTCTGTATTGTCTAGTATCATAAAGATCGCAAAGGAACGAAAGCTTTAGAGACTTAATTCTTGGTTTTTACCATGTTCTTGTTACATTGTACTCCAATTGGACACCGTGAAGAATGTGTCCACATGGATATATCATAGGAAATAATTACACTCCAGTTCCTTGTACATTTGTCGACGTTGTGTAGTATGATTTGATTACACGTTTCAATATATTTCCCGAGTTATTTGGGTTGCATCATCACCTCAGGGATCACAGAGGTGTCCAGTCCCAGTCCCAGATCATCCAAAAGACTGTTAGTTACGGTTTTGCTGTATTTAAGGGTTGGGTCCTGTTAACTGTATATATCAGTAAAGTACAGTTAAACCTACGTTGGTGTTACCGTCAAGGAAATCAAACAAGTTTTTAAAGGCCATGTACTGTAGATAAGCGTACACATTTGCTTTATCAACGTTTAGTGCTTGCAGAATCAAAGTGTCATACAATGACTGACTTACTATCAAGATTTAGATTTTTTTCACAAATAAACTTATAACTGACATGTATAAATTTGCTGTTAGATTAAATTTGCAACAGAAAAGAAATTTCGTCACGAACAGGATTCGAACCTGTGCGGGGAAACCCCATTGGATTTCGAGTCCAACGCCTTAACCTCTCGGCCACCGTGACGCCATTTTGAACTGTCGCAAAGACTATAAAAAACTACAATCTGAAAAGATGCACGACAAAAACATTTTAATGTTTTAAATAGTCTTATCGATTTAAAACTATTCACAGTTACTGTCATAAAAAATGTATTCATACGTTAGTGTTCAAACGAACTTTTCGGAGGCGATAATATTGGAGCAAACGCAATTATTACGTTAATGTAATGAAAAGCCCACCTATAACGTTAAGTTACTTGTTTTTAGCGACGCATTAGAATACGATTTGTTGTATATAAGTTTTGACTAACGAAATAAAATATTTATATTTTGTTACGAAACAACTATATTTAGTTTTACGGGCTTAATTATGTTTGATAAACTTTTAACAGTCGAGATTCAAACTGAAGGAATTTGGACACAAGGTGGAGACAACATCATCCATTTAACTGTAAAGGTCCAGTTCCATAAGGTGGCAACGAGGAAAATGGCCTAAATTAATAAATAAAATGATATATTAAATAAATAATACTAGCCTACTATCAGCAGTAAATTACAATTACTTGTTTGTAGGATATTGTAGCCTGTTATATAATATTATTTAGGCACTCTGTTCGTCAGAATTCAACATGCTATGGTAAGTCAATCTAACATATTTTTTTTTTATTTTGATATTGTTTATTTCTTAATCCTTAACAGTTCATCAGGCTTTGAATTATTTAATCTATGCCATCTCAGACCAGGTTTTTCCATCACTCAAACACATTTACACGGCACTCGATTCTGACTTGTGCTTGCTCTTATGAAAATGTAGTTCTTAACCCCATTTGTTATAATGAGGCTAGCATTCATTACCAGGTCAACAATTAATTTAGTTTATTATTATTGTTAATCTATATAGCATTTGTTATGAAAACAACAGTCTGCACATTTAACAATAGCTAGCCTATGGCACAGTTGTAAATCTATAGGGAAAATCTATTCCCTTAAAATATTTTCTATAAATTCTACATCAAGTTTAACAATATGTACCAGGATAAATAAGTCTATAATAAAATGTGATACACTCTCCTGGTAAAACTAGTTTTAAAAGATTTTAATATATTTTAGTGCTGGAGCAAGATTATGTTTTGTCTTTTTAGTTTACTATGTGCCATTTTTAGAAAATGTTAGACTTTATCCATTGCATTTTAAAGTGACCATTTCTCAATATAATTAAAACAGATTGCACATTTTACCATCAACTTTGCGATGGGAATAGTTTGTGCCAATCTGATCACACTTTTCGAGCGCCATCATGGTGAACACCAGTTCGGTTTGTATGTGAAATCAAAGAATAAAAAGGGACTTTGGTGAAGTTAGCCTTTATAAAAGCGCCAAAGTCCCTACTTAAATAATTAATGAACAGCCTGATAAAGGTTTCCATTAACCATGGTATAAATACCATGGGACCTCTCCCATCCACCCCACCCTGAGTACATGTAACCTGACCCCTCAGTGTACCTGAGAGCCAGAGAGATTTTAGACTGCTTGCCAAACCCACATGTGGTTGATGTAGAAAATGAAACCGTGAAGTTTTCTGTTAAGACCGACTATTCATCATACCCCACATTTACAACAGTGAAGAGCAACAGAACTTGAGACACTCCAAATCTTCCTTACTTCGCACACTTTTAAATTGAATCGATAAAATGCATAAATGTTGTCTAGATAATTGTTTATTGTGGTAAACAAAATCCACCAAACACAAACAAGGATTTTATGTATATAGCACATTAAAACAACATGACGGCTGTGCAGAGTCTGACCAAGGTGCTTCACAGACAAAGTTGTTTTATCAGTGTTGAGCATCATTGCCTTGGCATGATAACACCAGCATGGAGCAGTGTGGTCCGAGAGGGGCGGTGAAGAGTCCTGCATGCTGCACACCTGTAGAACATGCAGGTATTGCATACTTCAGCAGTGTGGAATCGCCAACCCTAAAGTGCCGTTCCTGTGTCTCAGTAGTGTGTGTACTACTAAGTAGTTTAGTGTGAGATACATAGAACCTCCATTGGGGGAAGTGTTTTAGTTTAGAATTCTATCTGGCAGCAATTCTTGCAGAATACAGAGTATTTCATCAATGAATCATCTAAACAATTTTAGTCTTCATAAGAATGTGAAGTTGTCATAAACAGAATGTTTGGCCACACAAATACTTCTGGTGCACTGTACATTTGTATTTATCAAGCTGTGTACGTGTGCCTTTGTCGTGCACTTAAGCAGTAATTTGAGAGTTGTTGGCAATGGGGAAGGTTGCCATGGAGATGGCAGTCAATTGTGCTTGCATTTCCCCAGAAAATTTGTAAAAACGTTTCCCACCATGCCAAGCACTGCTATCAGCCCTCATAGACATCTGCTTATTGAATAAAGCATTGAGATTGAGTGCTGCTAAATATTTTAATAAACATTCTAAAAATTAACATTTCAAATTAAAAAAACATAACTTTGTCAACATATAACCTCTTGTGTCTGTATACTGTATAAAAGTACTGTGGTGGTACAGTAATGATATTTCATGTGGTTGGTTACCATATTATTATACAATGGTTTCAACATTGTACTCCAGAGAATACCATGGCATTTGCATTAAAGTACTTTGTGTGAAAAATTCAGTACTGCTTACAAAAAACACAAATCTTATGTACAGTACATTGACAGAAAAGAGTCTGGACTCCAGCATAACGAAGGACAGATTGGCACACACATTGCCTCTTTTACACACAAAGAAAAAACGATAGAGAGTGAGAGTTCAGGCATTTCAGTTCAGTCAATTTCATGGTATTCACAGGCTCCCACAGGAAAATATAGCTATTTCGGTGTATCATTGTGGTGACAGTGGTCTGAACTGCTGTACCATTCTCTGGGCCTTTATACAGACTCTATTTGAAATGGAATCTAAATGGAATTTATTTCTACAAAAACATGCTTAATTTCTGAACTTAACACAATAGGTTATAGTTACATCATATTTTGGGTTAATTCAGGCCAATATGTTATTTTAGCAGACATGCAACAAGCTTGGGGACAAGATACCAGTGGCACAAGGGAGTAACTAAACTTCCCAAAGTCTCAGAAGTGGATTGAAGTCAGAGTGCTAGAAACATAACCATATCTAAGAAGTTAGCTTAACAGTAGCTGAAGCTGATGGCGGAGACACGGATACCTCTTCTGCAGGTTTTGCATCTTTCTCCTCCTCCTCCTCCTCCTCCTCCTCTTCCTCCTTCCCATTTTCATCATGATCATCAGTGTCATCATCTTCTTTATCCACTTCCTCTTCAGCCAGAGTCGCAGATGGACCATTCTCGAGTGCTCCACCCTTATCTGAAATGAACACCTCTCCATCCCCACTGCCCGGGGTGGAGGGGTTGTGATGATCGCCTCCATTTGTTTTCTCACCTGAGGAGTGTAACTCATCCAGGGGCAGCTCACCATCCGGTCCCCCAAAGTTGGGAACTTCTACTGGGCTGAGATTCCTGGCTGAGGTCCCAGCCTGCTGGGAGGAGTCAGCATCTCCATCTCGTACCTTCTTGTCATGGAAGGACATTGGAGAGCCGCGGAAGGACGAGCTCTTGGAAGAGGAGCTCTTGGGGTGGCTGGGGATGAAGCTTTTCCTGATCTTCTCACGCTGCTCTGGAGGCACGATCCTGTTGATCTTCTTCTCGATGTTGCTTCTCGAGAAAGCCTTTTTTAGACTATCCACCTTCTTCAGACTGGAGCGCTTGAACTTGTCAGCACGGGAGCGCTCCAGACGTTCGCCTCCCGAACCTGGGAAACTATCTTCATGCAAATCCAGGGACTCATTACCACCCTCTGCTAGGAGACTGGTTGCTCCTTTTTCCTCACCGTCATCAGAGGAGAGGCTGATGGTCTGTAGGCCTTCATCTTGAGAATGGTGTAAATCAGTGAGTGGAGTTGGTGCAGATGGAGCAATCTCATCCTGATAGGTGGAGGCCAGGCCATCTTTAGTAAGCAGAGTGGAGGGGATTTCATTATCCTCCTGAAATAGGAGAGAAAAAAAAATGTGTTTAGCAACTGAAAGATTCAAAAAAAAAATTTCTCACATTGTTACATTTTGCAGATGATTTGGATAACCAACTGACATTGGCTTTGGATAAAACAGTTTATCAGTTCATGCATTTTATAGGAATTTAACCCACAACCTTGCCAATGCTAGTAGCATATTGCACTATAAAGAGTTGTGTCAGGTCCACATGCTACTTTTTAGAATTAAACAAAACAAACAGATAAGTCAGTTTGTGAGTGTTTTTCTTTTAAGTTATATTGTGCAAACTGCTGAAAAACCTGTTTGTTGCAGAACAAGCTATACCCAAGGCATGTGAAGGCATTGTCTTGGAGTTACTCCAAACCAAAAAAAAAAAAAAAAAAATTGTTGATGGCAAGAGGTTGAGGTTTACTCTTACTACCAAATTCCTTTAAAAAACATCTTTGATTTAAAACTTACATGTATAAAAATGCAAACCGAAATCTCAGTAAGTCATGTTTTTGTGTATACATAGCGCAATGAATGTTTAATGCAATCATTTTTATTGCTTTCTTCTTTGCCTATGTTTCTTATTGTGAGATTATGCATGTACATAGATCAAATATGCATTAACCACACTCAAACAATTATGCAAAATAAAAAAAATAAAAAATACTCTCAATCATTTAATCACTGCAACAAACAAACAAAAAAACTCTAAATATGCCACACCCCCTCAAATCATTCTCTCTCTCTCTCTCTCTCTCTCTCTCTCTCTCTTTCTCTCTTTCTCTCTCTCTCTCTCTCTCTCTCTCTCTTACTCACACACACACACACACACTGGTTTCCATGTTTAGTGGGGACTATCCATACGTTAAAATATACTAGTATTACTATCCCTGTGGGAACAATGTTCTCCTAATAACGTAGAGAATACCAGATACACACACAGAGACAGTGAGGACAGACTATTCTCCCACACCCATCCATTTGATTAAAACATCACATTCATTACAATGCAAACTGAAATCTTATTCCACTTAACAATGTAGTTATTTTGTGAAGTCAAGATTTTGGGGTATACTGTATAGATTATGCATGTATACAGATAAATATAAACAAATGTTCCCTTTTGCAAAAGCCAAAAATAAACAACCACAACAAAAAAGATCACCAAATATGCCACACCATTTCAAATCTCTGACAGTGCAGAATATTCTCTTATCGCTACTCTCCCCTCACACAGACCCCTGCCCTGACACACACCTCCAGCACGGCTGCTGGGGGTTATGCTTCACGCTTAAGGAGTAAATTGAAGATCTGACCCTCAGGGAAGGGCGGATCAGCAGCATGAATAGAGCTTTTGCACGCTCACCTGCTCCCTCCTAAGGGGACTAAACACACTCCCAGAAATTCAGAGCACGTATCATATTATCTGTCCAAGCTCCAAATATCTAAATGGCAGATTTGTTACTATGCCAGCATTTCAGTATGAAATTGCTCTTTTAGCTGTGTTCAGCATTAAGCTTCACTAATTTAAAGGAACTGTTCCTGTTCATTTAACTTGTAATAAAGATGCAACATTCTAGACATTGAGAGATCTCAGTGGTCAAACATTTCCTTTGCTGTAGTAGATGCACTATAAAATGGAACAACATCATAATTTAAAGACAACCTTATCCTCATTTTCTTGCCCTTGGCCATGAAACTATGTGCCATTAACAAGAAATTGGTTCCAGCGAAAGACTGGAAATCCCCCACCTTTTTGATTAATATGAGAACCTATTCCAAAAGTGATTTTTTTTTTTACCAATGTGTAAAATGTGTTTTGCTTTTTCCCAGATGGATGGTACTCCTCTTTAACATTTCGCCTTTGAATAACAAGTATCACCCTGAGGGCAAAGATCCAGTCAAAACCAGTGTTGACTCTGGGCTAACCAGTTTCTTCATGAGCAAACGTACTGAGTAACACCCCTCATGATCAAGAGCTACATGGAAACCAGAGCTGGGAGTTGGCTGTGTTCGGTTCGTTTTATACATTTATTAGCTTTTAATTTGTGATAACCTGGTAATGGCTACATCTGCATTCTATTTCATAATTAATGAAAGACTGAAACTCGGGTGACACTTTTATATTATGTTTTTAGCCAACCGTACAAGAACTGTAATATACAGAATCTACACAGAAGGGATTTGGTGAGATATTAGATAAAACTCAGAAAAATGATCCCCTTATTGAAATATGTTGTTTCAGCTCGAATCTAATTAGGTTGTGCCTTGAGGGTTTTGTCAGATGAAAAGTGCACATATGAAATATGTCTCCAAAAGCCTGGGAAATTTCACACAGTAGTAGGTTGACCCCAATTAGAAGGCTTTTTAAAAGAGTCTCAATGGTACAAATTACATAAGAAGTAAAACTAATATTAATATAATTATGCATATTTTACAAAATCCTTTGGGAATGATATCATTCTAGTGACATTTTTCTCACAATCTAAAACCCAAAACAAGGAGTCTCTGTTATGTTACACTCTTCATTTAGCAGCTCAATATTTCTGATCCTGCTCTGTGTCCACCTTTCTTTACATTTGTTTCTCGGCCTTGTATCTTATGACACTGCAATAAATCAAGACACTTCAGATTTTGACCTTTATCTAAATACACAATGACTTGCAAAGCTCAGAGGAAGAGAAAGATGAGGGTACTGAAGGATAGAGGGGGGGGGGACTTTTCAAAACATTATGTCACATGCTGGAGGCCTCTGGACATTTTGGAGTGGAAACATCGAAAGAGATGAGAGAAATGCTATGTGTGTGTCTCAATGAAGCTTGTAAGGCCTGCACAGACAACACAAGGGCAGCGGAAAGAATGCGAAAGAAGCAGAGGAAAGACAAATATAAGGACAACAGAGGATGAGACTATTAAAAGACACAAATAAAGGATGTGTCACTGCTGGATGTTAGCAGTATTGCATCTGTTCTTGGTAAGGGAAAGTGTTTTTAATGTTTTTTTTCTCTTCACTATAGCAGTGGTATTTTAGTATTATTTATATACTATTATTAATATTTTAAATTAGCTTTAAAAATACTATGTAAGTTTATTTTTGTTTCAGTTTTAGTTTTTTATTTTTGTAAATCTATACCAACACTGTTCTGCCATGAAAAAAAAAAACTGTACAGAATAAAACAACAAAGGCACATTATACATTGGCTTGGAATTTGTTTTTCTCATCCTAGGAAAATGATTCTGCAACTGTCAATTCCCATGCAAATCTGACTCAGAAAAAGTCTATACATCCGCATGTTTTGAGTGTCAGTAAGTTGATAGCCAACTAAAATAATGACTGGATTTCATGTTTAAAGCCCTTTTTTTCTAATTTAACCCCACTTAAATTAATTTATATAACACATTAATAAGAATCTAATAACATAAAACACATGACATACAGCACACAAACATGTGCTCACTCATCCGTTACCTGAAGAAATTCAGGGAATCTTTGGCTTTTCTCTAGATGGAGAAAATAAGTGGAAAGCTACAGCCAACTGGCTTGAACACACAGTTCAGGGAGATGCCGGGCAAAGCAATGTGCTATCAAAACCTCTGATCTGCAGCGTTGTGGTGAAAACTATGGGGAAACTATACTTAAAATCCATTTTAGGCTTTCAACTGTCTTTGACTGAATTAAGCATAGCAGAGGTTATTGCCCAGCAGAATGTAAGAATATTTTCTTTATTATTATTATTTTTTTTACATTCTGGCATATTATTGTCTGAGCTGATGAGATGTGAGTTGTTTAACAAAGGGTCTGGTTCCATCTCATTATCTCTCTCTCTCTCTCTCTCTCTCTCAGGTTTATATTAAAAAGCCTCATTGTTTCTGTCTGTCTGGCCTCTTGAATTAATCACATGATTAGTCAGGCTTCCTGAAATATAATTTTTCTAATTAGAGTGTATGTACTCATGTGAGCCCATGAGTGTGTCTGGATCATTTCATCTTCAAAGGGCTTGACTTTTGAGATCTCACCCTTGACGTATTTCTTATTTAAACTGTACATTTGGGCAAGGCATATCAAATGGCTTGCCTGTTTAAACAAATAGCCAACAGGCTTTAATTATAATAAGCAGTGGACCACTGCTTGTTAGTCAGTTGTAGGTGGTATTTATGAAACAGGGGTGTGGTATTCTCAATCCTCAAAACATTTGACTGGACAAACATCTGTGTGGTGCACAATGAGTCATACCAAACTTTAACCTTGATCCTTTGCAAATGTTACTGAGCTGTGTCCTGGAAGAATCGTGGCTAGGAGGCAGGAAAGCACATTTAGCAGGATTATATTAACACACCTCTCCTGAAATTCCATATCAGCTCTGTTTCACCAAACTGAAACATCAGCTTTCTTATTTATTTATCCTTGAAAATATGAGTAGCAAAAAGGAAATAAAAGTAAGGTACAGTCAATTGGTCATCATCAGTTGATGTTTGTAGGCTGTACATTATCCGTGCAGCGATCCGAGAGATATGAATCTACCACAAAGTTGAAGGTTGCTGGAGCAACAGCCAAATATACAGTTTGGATGCCATTATACAAAAATATTTGAGTGCAGAATGCTGCGATTTACCAATTAGAATCAAGTAATCCTGAACGTTGTAGAAAACAACAGCCGTATGTGCGAGCTGTATGTTAGTACAATGATAAAGGGAGGAGTCGAGTTGTCAAACCAGAAATCCAGCACATTGAGCCGAAACAAGCCTGAGCAGAGAAGATCTCTCTCTCTCTCTCTCTCTCTCTCTTATACTTCAGTTTGTTTTCCATTGTCCTCATCCAGTTCATTCTATCTCTTCTGTTCCTCTGCTGTTTCCTACCCCGTCACAATATCTTCCCTGGCCTTGAAGTTATCATGCTTTGTTTTCATATAGTTTTCTTTCTTTTTCTTTAATTCTTTCTTTATTTCAGTCTGCCTGTCTGTTTGACATTTTTCCTCCCCCCAACTCTGTTTTTCTCTCAGATTTCCTTTGAGGTGAATCTTTGTTGGTTGAGGGAGGAGCTCAGGGCACGGCAAAGGAATTATAATGAAAGGACATCAACCGTTGTATTCCAGCCTGAGCTTAAAAAACATGTAAGAGTCCATAAAATATTATAATTGCAGCCTGAATGAAATTCTTAGATTAAAACAGCTAGAACAAATCTCTGACATACACCGAGCACAATTAGCTCTCAGTGTTAGAGAATATAATCAATGATGAGATCAAATCAGTTCAATCACATTCAGATGAATGCTCTTTGTTGTTGAACACACTGAACTGTGTGCATGCACTGCATGAAGTTGATACAAATCTGGAATTGGAAATCATGCTTTTGATTGATGAAAGAATGCATTTGTTGTATAACCCAGTGTTATTGTGAAGAATTATCATTCTGACTGTCTAATCAGAATCTGCTCCGTCGTTATAAAAAGCTCTTTCTCGTAGGGCCTGTAAACACTGGCTGTTTCGGGTCATCGGATTGTTACCTTTCTCCCAGCCCTAAAACTCACTTTTGCATGCCCATATTTGTTTTTTACCTTTCATTGAAGATACTGATATTGAGGATTAAACATCTTTGTTATGCCAAAATAACGGAATGCACAATTAAACACATGCCGATGGACTGGCATGGCATTATTTGGATCTCAGCAGACTTACATCATCCCAATGAAGGCGATCCATGGCATCTCTGGGCCAAAATAAACCCTGACAATGTTCAACAGGATTTCAGAGGGTGAACTAATGAGGGGAGTCGGAGCGACTACAAAGGTGTAAAAAATGGCAGTTTTTGTGAATGCCCACTGCAGAAACACCTTCCTTCAAAAGCATAAAAAGCAATAAAATATTTTTTTATGATTATGCATAAAAGCCTCATGTTTGCTTTCAGTCATGTAGGTTGCCAAACTTCACTTCAAAGTCATGGTGAAGATGACTAAGGTGCATGTTATGACTTATAAGTATAGAAAGTATTTTTCTTCTAGACGTCATGGAAACGTCTAGAAACAGCATCAAATCTGAACAGTAGTCTAAATTATTGTTGTGAACACATTTAATGATCCTTTCACAAGCACTGGCAACACAAAAAGACCAAAGTTAGCAGTGAAGAGCCTCAGCACGTAGAACCACATTTTTCAAGAATCAACACTGATGTATTTTTCAGAACACAAAAGGGCAGTGATGCATTAAACATAAACAAATAGAGGCCTAAATGAGCAGTAATTACTGCAGATCATTAGTGCTTGTTAAGGGAAACAAGGCAGTTGACCAGACTGTCTCTCTCCCACACACATACATTTTCAGTGCCAAACTAAATGTGTATTCTTTCTTTCTTTCTTTCTTTCTTTCTTTCTTTCTTTCTTTCTTTCTTTCTTTCTTTCTTTCTTTCCGTGTGTTCAAACCACACCTTCCATCTCCAAATGCCTTTGCATGGTGCACATAAAGTTTTTAATTACCACACAGGCGGGTGAGCATCGTCAGACGCCAAAAAATGAAACAAAACAAGCAAATGCACATCCAAAGAGCAATAGTACTCTTCCAAAGCAAACTTCTGAGAGTGAATGGATTTAAGATTGCTCTCCCTTGTGTTTGCATGCTGTGTTTTCTTTCAATAGGGTGTCGTTCCATAGAACAATACACCAATGTTTGAATGGCCGGTGGAATAAGGATATGTACATCTCTTTCCATTAACAAAAAATTAAAAAAAGTAAAGTGTCTTGACCCAAAACAGTAAGTTAAAGATCATTGTCATGTCAGATATTTTTTCTTTGCATTTTATTGAAGTGCAAAAAATATGAAACATCACCTGTAGCTATATTGCCAAACATGTCAATGTCCCAACACAAAGAGAGAAAGTACACACCTGTGCTATTCTCTCATTCCTTGAGGCACTTTACGACATGGGAACGTCTGTTTTGACTTTGAGATTCAAAGTCATAATTAGGGGAAACAAAGTCCAATTACATGAAACAAAACGCAATTGCAATTATGAGATAAAAAGTCACATTTACCCTTTTTTATTATTTATTTTTACTCTAAGGTAGAAACACTTACACTTACTCTGCTGCAAACACTAAATATACGTTACTGTTCAATGGTTTGGAGTCAGTGAGATTTTTAATGTTTTTTTTTTTTTTTTTTTTTTTTAAATTTAAGTAGCCTTATGCTCAGAAAGCTGCATTAATTGACATGAGGAATCAGTATACTAGTCTCAAAGGAGCTAGATAAAAGTTTGTGTTTTTATATTGGCACTCATTCTGCTATTGAATAATCTTTGCCTCAGGAAAACTGATACCCAGAAAGCATTTTGAAAAGCAGAACTCTAACACCCATAAGAAATGCCTCTACCTGCTTCTACAAGTCAAAGATCAGTGTCTCAGCATGTAAAGCTGCATGTGTCTCGCTCCGGGGTAATCAGATAAGAATCCTATTCTAAAAGCATGAGCCTGACGCAGCTGCTTAAATCAACACAACGCACCTTTCACATTAACAAACCGGCATAAAGTATAATAGTACTTCCTGAGTGTGTAAAATTGCATTACCTGAACATACAAAAACACCTCACCAAAGTTAAGAGGAAACTAAAGAACAGGTCACAAAGCTGGTTCAGCCAGAAGACTCAACTGTACAATCTCAGTTTGTTTTACACGTATTTGTAAGGAGAGGCTTTTAACAAGACAAACCTATTGTAAACAAAGTGACCATCGAGTTTTATGGTAAGGAATTTAGAAGAATGTGAGAGTTTGTGGGGACCTCAAGATTAGCCATAGAATCTCTTGATTGCATGCATACTGTAAGAATACACATTCTTGGACACATTGCCATTCCACTGCAGTCTGCACAAAATTCAAACATTTCATCCCAGCTGTATTCACAGGGAGAATTCCCATGCACTTCAGTTTCGTTGAAGATACTGCACACGTGTCCTGTCAAACATCACTTAAACCATTACATCGAACTTTTTCTGCTGTCATTTTGTACATACAGTTACAAAATATTTAAAACTATTTACTTTATTTATTTGCATTTACTTTTCTAATTAAAAATGAAAAAACACAAAATTAAAATACTAAATTCCTGTATCAAAGGAAGATTGAGAAAGCATGGGTTGAGTATTGCTTTTATTTCTTTTGTTTTGTTAGCAATTGTTTTTAACCATTAAAGTTGTCTCAAGTGTTGAAATCTCTCTCTCTCTCTCTATATATATATATATATAAATATATGTGTGTGTAACTGTTTTTTATTTGAATAAAGTTAAATGGAATTTAAACTATATACAGCCATTTCTCATTCTTCAGTGTCACGTGATCCTTTAGAAATAATTCTAATATGCTGATTTGGTGCTCAAGAAACATTTCTTATTCTGAAAACAGTTTGTGGAATCCATGATACACTATCAATCAATGGTCTTTGAGGCTTCGAAAAGTTATTAATTTTGAATGACCATGTTAGATTCTCCACTTATTCACATTATTTTTGTCTTTTAAAGGTTCCTCAAGTGTGGAAAAAAAACACATTCAGATGTATCTACATATGTTTATCTTCAAGGCTTTAAAGGTTCCTTAAGAGTAGAAAGATATAATTCTTCTCACCTGAAAGATCAGCACTTTAAAGTGGTTCCTCTTCAGCAGATGGGCATGGTTGGCCTCCAGACGCTTCACCTGGTTGCTCTGTCTATCCAGGCGCTCCCTCACCTCCTTCACATTGAGGCCAGTCTTGCGCGATCGCTCCAGTAGCTTGGCCACGCTGTTGGCTGTGGACATGTGGTTCTTGGTGAGCTGGGTCACATCACCCTGCACCGTCCTCACCGCCCCCTCCAGCTCGGCCTGCTTCCTCTCCATCCTCTGCTGGTTATCCTGCACTGTCTCGATCATCACCTTCAGCTTGTCGAGCAGAGCCATCACCGTGATGGCGCTGACCTGGCCGCCAGGGGCTGTGGGGCTGGTCAGGGACTTGGAGCCCGTATGGGAAAGGATAAGGGGGGGCGGAGAGGGCATCGGGCCGGGACTGAAGCTCGGAAGGAGGATACACAGATCACCCTGAGCATTTGGGGCTGGTGGTGTCGGGGTGCTTTCCTCCCTGGGTAAGGTAGCGGTGCTTCGCTCTGCGTGAAAAGAGTCTTCACCCATCTTGGAGTCAACACTGGTGATTTTGAATGACAGGGTTAGATTGACTCTCACAGACACTCTCCTGCCTTCTGCGCCTCTCTAAAAACAACATTCCCAACACTCCACTTAAAAACTCCCCACACACCCAGGGGAGGGGCCTGGTTGCTGTGGTATTTAGCTCAGCCCATCAGAGACATTTGAGTAAAGAGTGTCAGTGTGAAAGTGTGCTACTGCAGGTGTGGATTTTTCCTCAGTGTAATTTCAGTATTGTTTGACCAGCTTGAATTTGCAATCAGTATTGGTTTTGAAAATGTTTGTCATATGTGTGAATAGTTGGACAACACCAGCAAGAGGAGTGTTTGTGTCAGGGAATATTGGTGTAAATGCACCTGACTGTCTCTACATTCCTTCATGAATCTCTACTGGCATTTCTCTTCACAGCTGTCTGGCAGACTGGGGAAATGTCACACAGGGAAAAATGAAAATCAAGGTTTGAACAGAGAGAACTCAGCTCATCTGTGGCAGGGGCACCATGCCAGACTCAAACCAAACACAAGACACATACACACTGCATGAATGCCATGTTTAAGGGATAACTTGTCCGAAAATGAAAATTCTGTCATCATTGCTTTGATCCCCTCATATTGCTCCAAAACTATATTACACAAAAGTAGATGTTTTGAAGAATGTCCATGCCGCTCTTTCCACACAGTGAAACGTGATATAAACTGAAGCTTTAAAAATATGGTATTCATTCACTTTTATCATATGGAAAAGAGCAGCTTAGACCAGGGCTATTACAGTTAACTAAAACAAAAACCACAAACTGTAATAAAATAAAATAAACTGAAAAAAAAAAAAAAACCTCTCCTCACATTATTCACTGAGAGAACAAGCAACATATTTTACGATACCTATGATGCTAATTGTACAGAGTGGAAGTACAATAAACAAAGACCATCCAGCAGACAGCACACAGTAATAATAATCATAAATTAAAGTTAATTAAAATAAAATAAAGTGCATTGAGATAAATTATTTCTTATGATTTATTGCAGGTTTTAAACCCAGGTCAGACTTTGAAAGTTAACAATGTGTCGACTCTTGCTCAAAAGTCTGAATGAACAAAGAGAAGGAAAGACACAACCTCATTCATAGATCCGTGACCATGAAAGTAAACACATCACCTGGAAATCTGGTGTGGTCCTCATATCAAAGATAAACGAGCCGACCAGAGGTCATTTTCTGGATAATGACGATCAATAGCACAGAATTACATGCATAGCTTAGATATCTGTTTGGGAGTGTTATTAAAGGACAAGGTCAAGAATCTAACATACAATTATCTTTTTCTCTTATATCTGTTCATTTCCTGAGACTGAGGCATTTATCTCCCTCTCCTAGGCTGTCATGTGCTCAGAATATAGATACAAATCAAAAACCGTCACCCAAGTGACCCCATATCCACACACTGATATCAACAGATAGGTCAGGCCAAGTAAATAAATAAATAAAACACATATACTTAAAGGGAAAGTTCACCCAAAATCATTTACTTGCCCTCACATCTTTCCAAAACTGTAAGACTTTCTTTTATATTGTAAAATGGATATTTTGGAGAATGTAAATGACTTCCAATGACCAATGACTTCCACTGTATGGACAAAAAAACACTGAGACATTTCTCCACATATTTTCTTTATGTTCCATAAATGAAAGTCAGTCATACATGTTTGGACTGACATGAAAGTGAGTAAATGACAAAATAATTCACTCAATTATAACATTAAAAACGCTTTCTAATTTCTAATTTTAAATTTTGCCATTGCAAAGTGGAGTGAGGCCTGACCTCTGCAGGTAGAAGGTAATCACTGCACTTTAAATAAATAAATAAATAAATAAATAAATAAATAAATAAATAAATAAATAAATAAATAAATAAATAAATAAATAAATAAATAAACCTGCTTGCGGTTTAGCGCTGTTATTTCAAAATCCTAGAATATAATATAGATTATTATATTTTTGGATCACATGTGAGTAAATGAAACATTTAAATGAATGCATGCTGTAGTTGGATGATGCTGTAAAACATCTCAGTAATGTGTAGTTTCCTGTCAGTTACATAACAACATCCTGTTGTTGAATCAGTTTAATGAGAGTCCTATTTCTTAATCTTTCTTAATCGTCTTTCTTATAAGTTTCATATTATTCGTGACTGTTACTGAGATGTCACTCATATAGTGTTGCATGATTTGTGTTTCAGCTTTATGGGAAAACCCCGGAGTATGAAAAGACATGTCACTGCAAAGCACACTAAAGTTATGCCTTTGTTTTGAAACTTAGATGGCTTCGCTTGTAACAGGTTTTTCAAATTGACTCTAGGTGAATGCAAATTGTTTGGTGCCTGGTGAGAGATTGCGCTTGTGGCATCTCAATAATTAGCTGAACGATAGCAGACAGATTTTTTTCTCTTGTCTCTGGGACTTTTTGACCAGTGATGAAAAAAGCAGCAGATAAGATTAAATGTTTTCCCTCAGAACTTGATGGCCATAAAGAGCAGTATTTTAGCCACCTATATCAAAAGCCATTCCATTGCTTTATTTATCTATTTTTGTAAAGAGCTTCAATATATATATATATATATATATATATATATATATATATATATATATATATATATATATATATATAGGGCTGTCAATACATATATATTTTTTATGAAATTAATTTCTGTGATTAATCGCACACTTCATGAAATTAAGCATTGACCATTTATCTTGTTTCAAATCTTTATTTTGTTTATCATTTGCTATATTCAGCAAAGTAAGCCAAAAGATTGAAGGGTGATTCTCAAAAATCAGCATTTTCTGCAAGCTTTTTTCAAGATAAATGTAGATGTCCAAAAAAAGACTCCAAAAGAACTCCAAAACTTAAAAAGGACACCAAAAAACCAAATGGTATAAGGAGCCCATGTAAGCACATATGAAAGAAAAATAATATGCTTAAAAAATAAATAAAAATAAAAATGGGATTGCATGTGTACAGTGCAACAGCAAATTGCTTTTTTACATTTTAGAGAAGTAAAGTTTCAATACCGAATGTGAATGTGTTCATGTGTTGAAAATCCGTTCAGCTCGACGATAAAGCATATATATTTAAAGCAATGATTCCCAACCAGATCAGGATATAGATTAAAAATGAATCATTGTTAAATGGCTACTTTGTGCTGAATCACATCCAGTGTAATCTGGTTTGTTTCAAAACCTTGTTATGTTTCTGGTTGAGACTTTAGATACAATGAAACAATGGCATTCAACTAAAAGCAAATGTATTCATTGTAAACATGTGTTAAGGCTTATGAAGTTGTTGGAATGGATCAGATGGTGTATTCGCTGGTTTGGCAACTGATTCAGCATTGTTGAGAATGTAAAGTATGTACCTCTTGCACTTTAGTCCTGTTTGACTGGAGCTCTATTAGTCTACAGAGAAAGCAAAGTGAAAATCATATACCAAATTCATAGTCTTTACTGCATCACAGTGTCACCAGGGCTACAATTCCGTCCTACACTGAGCTCAAAAAGAAAGGGTCTGCTTAGTGGAAGCAGAACACAAACATACAAATGTAGTCAGAATCACTAAGGCTCTCTCTTACCCCTGTGGGACACTGACTGTCAAACAGGAAGTGTACGGACTCCACTGGACAGGTCTGGGATGAAATAGGAACTTCTGCAGACAAGGAATGTGCGGAATTCCTTAGTCCTAAAGGGTTCCGTCCTCCACATGACCTTTAAAGGTCAGTAAATTCCCTCTATCTCTCAATTTGTTTTTCTACATTTTACTGGAGTAAAATTGACCACAAAAGAAAACAAAGATTATTAAAACTATATTGGATAACAGTGTTTTTTTTATTTGAGAGGAAAATTACCCCTAATATTTTTAATGATTTTGAAAGAAACATCTTATGACCACCAAGGTTACATTTATTTTATCAAAAGTAGAGTAAAAAGAGTTATATTGTGTAATATTATTAAAATTTTAATAACCATTCTCTGTTTAAAACTGTAATTTATTCCTCTGTTGGCAAAGCAGCCTTTAGCGTCATGATCCTTCAGAAATCAGAGACATTCAGAAATTCAGATACATTTCTTAATATTATCAATGCTGAAAAGAGTTGCACTGGCTAATATTTTTTTTTGTGTAAACTGTGACATATTTTCACAGGATTCTTTGATGAACATACATTCAAAAGAACTAAATAAATGTATTATTGTAAATAAAATATTTGTAACATTACAAATGCATTTAGTGCCACAACTGAATGTGTCCTTTCTGAATATCTTTTTTGTTTTTGCTTTATTTTTATTTATTTATTTTTTATGTTGCTGATATCAAACTCTTAAACTGTAATTTACATGATTGGGGTCTCTGGGACACCAAACATTAAAAACAGCTACATGAATATTTATTTATAATAAATTGTTGAATCACTTCTCTAGAAACCCCTGAAACTGCCCATGTACCTTCAAGATAGATCCTTTAAAAGTCATTGCATCCACAAAGAAATAAGGAAAAAGAAAAAACACACTGTGCTTTGTGATATAAATTATTTATTTACATTACAGAAAAAGGACCCCATCAAGACAAACAAATTAACTATTGGAAATATTACCCATACATAACCAAATAACAGGACTTGTCCTATCATGGCGTCCTAAAATTCTCTGTTTGTGTCCTGTGCCACAGGTGCAAGGCATCATGTGTAGAATCCATCGTCCTCTGATACATCTGCACCATCGTCCTCCATCCCATCATCCAGCAGGATGCAGTGTCTCTGTGGGGACTGAGAGCAAGTTTCTTATTTCCTGTCCTCTGTCCAAACTACGTTTCCCATGATTCTCTGCTCACGGGCTCAAATGAGGCGGGTGGAGGCGCGCAGGGTATTTTCAGAGTTGTAGTGCATTGTGTTCTGCTTCTGTCGGTTGATTCTGTTGGTCCGAGGGCACTTCCTGCAGAGGAAGGAAGCAAAAGGACATCCTTATCATACATATAACTTGCTTCCACCAGGCAACTCTTTAAGTTATTTTTTATTAAAACAATATATATACTTTTCTGATGTGTAAGTAAATATTACAGGAGATGGGTGAGTTATTTAGTGCTGCTAATGCACACACACCCTTCAACCATGACCTTTCATGGAGTGTAAAGTTATTCTGCCGGCAGGAAGTCTCACTCTATGAAGAGCTGCGAGTGTGTGCGATCTACCCAGAAGGTAGCTGTCCTCTGCTTTGCTTCGCAGTAGCACATCGTGTGTGATGTAATGCTATGGTTTGTGTGTTTGTACTCACCTGGTGATACACAGCACCACTACACATATGATGGCCACCTGCAGAACCCCGATGACAGACGCGATGAGGACATAGCGGAGCTTTCCAGAGCCAGGCACCACATACAGCACATTATACTCCTTAGTCTCGCACTGTGGACCACTGAATCCTGAGTGACAGCTGAAGAAAAGAGGAAGAAACACAGCGTTATATGCTTATTAGATTAGATGTGTGTGCTTTAGTCCTCTGTTGATTTATACAGGTTGTTTTAAAGAGTCTACTCTCTCTGTAATATCTGTGTTCACACACATACTTCAGTGTTTCTCGCTCTTAGAGTCGTTCCTCTGAAACACCTGCTGTTGTACTGCAGCACCTGCCAGAGAGACTCCTGTTCTGTCTTATTATTTCTCTCTAGTCCCTTTTCTCTTGTTTATCTGCGACTATTAATATGAGTTTCAAAACTTGAACAGCCAATTATTTTTTATAAGCTGATGTGTGCAGTTTCCCTGTTTAATACCTTCCTCTGTCCCAGTTTAATCCGTAGAGATGACTTGTACATTTAATTTCTTAAAAAAATTAACAATCATACAGTAACATTTGAAGATTTTTTTTTTTTTTTTTTTGCGAAAGCACCATTTATTTGTACTACCAATAAAGACTAAGGTTAATATAGTTAACTAAAGCTAAAGCCATAAAACTTAAACATAATTTTATTTCCACTGGTTGCCAAGAAAACATACCCTATTTTCATTTAGTTTAAATAAATGTAACTAAACAAAGCACTACAAGCATAAAGACAAATTCAGACACCTAATAAAAACTATAATAATATATAAATTATACTAAAATAACACCGAAGAAAGGGGAGTGTTTGGAAAAAAAATTTTTTTTATGAGGCAGCTCTTAGTTTGAACACTAGGGGGAGATGCAGATCTGTGATACAGTATTGCATTCACAATCAAAGGTGTATGCCTAACACACACACTTTTTCACAATGTATTTTTGTAGATAGGATACACCCTAATGAGAAACATTGTGTGTGTGTGTGTGTGTGTGTACCTGCAGGAGGGTGCTGAGAGCATGTTGGGATATTCACAGTCTCCGTGAACACAATAGTTCTTATAGTGCTCAGGGCAGGGGATGTACAGCCCTCTCGCCACCTCTGAAACCTCAGGCTTCTCCTCTAGAATTCAAACATAGTGGGTCAGAACAGCTCAAATTCAAGGGCACTTCGAAATTAAAACTAACTTCTTGTAATTTAACACCCACCCACCTGTGTAGTCTGTCCTGGCATATTGTCCGTCTCCTGCTTTGGTGCCTGTAATCATGTCGCCTACAAGATAGGAATGAATTCAGATGTTAAAATGAACAGCTCTGCTGGTTACATAATACAACCCCCTCCCCCATTTGTACACTGTCATTTTGAAGATGATATCAGGGAAATTGCTATATTCCAGAGACTAATGATCATATAAACATGAATGTACTTGATTATATAACAGTGATTTATAATGTTCATCTTTACACGAGTTCTGCGTTGTTGTCTTATATAAATGCAAATTGAATGGAAGAAGGCATCATGTAGCAATGTAAGAAATTCCATAAAGCAATGATACATGTTTGTTAATCTGCTCTTCTTACCCTGGCAGTGACCCAGGAACTTGACTTCGATTCGTTCCTGCCGCTGACACGACGCCTCTTTCACCTGGCAGGGGTTGTCATAGGACCGGCCGTCTGATGCGCACACGGGGTTAAAACTGATGTGGGAGCAGTCGATGTTACAGACGCACCTGTGTTGTGAGAGACCGCATAATAAAAGGCTGATTACTGACAAATCAAAGACCGTGAAAAAGATCATTAAGCAAGTGTCACACCTTGTTTGATCAAGCTGTCAGCTAAGAATAACTTTACACACATCCAAACTCGGGACTCAAAGTAATTGCTGGAGGGGATCTGGTGTTTACTTCTGATAATGATGTAAAAATTTCACTATTCAATTAATATTTTTCAGGGCCTCTTTGGAAATAGTACAACTTTTTTGGCCCTTTACCAGATTTTATTCATATATTAGGAGAATCAACAGATTGTAAGGCTGGCCAACCAAATGAACAGTGGGGTTCAATCCAGGCACCTCAGCTCTAGAGATGGGAAACAATGTATATTAACAGATTCATTAATCAATTCTGATTGGATTATGAAGTTAAAAGTGTGTACATATGTGTTCCTGTGGCTCAGTGGTATTGCATTAGCAGCATGAAAGGTTGTGGGTTTGATTCCCAAGGAATACATGTTAGGTAAAAAATGTTAGTCTGAATGCACTGTATGTCGCTTTGGATAAATGCATGAATATAAAGGACAATATTTTAGATTGGTTCAAAGCAATAACTCTTTTTGAACTATTTATAAAAAGAATAAGCTCATAAGAGTCACTGGTTTTGTGAATTGGCTTACACTGATTTAGCTGTGTAAGAGGTTAGCTCATCAGTTTAAATTAAACTGCGCTAGTCATATTGCTTTGTTTTTGCATGTAGTCTGTGAGGAAAACTTAATAGAGAGACTTCATTTTGTGGTACACCATCTTTTTAAAACATCACATTAAATATAGATTTGAAGAATAATAAAACAAATCAATCAAACTGTTTATGGCATGCAGCAAATTAACTTATGCTATGCTATCATTCAAATGTTTGGGTTCGAAAAGATTTTTACTTTTTTATGTTAAGGTTATAAAGGCTGCATTTATTTAATTAAAATACTGTAGAGATAATATTGTGAAATATTTTAAATCTAAATACTAATATATTCATAAAATATTAATATATGAATAAAAATATAATATGATCACTCAGACATCATTCTAATATGCCGATTAAGAGCTGAAGAAACAGTTCTTATTATTTATAATGTTGAAAACCGTGTTTTTTTGTTTTTTTTGTTTTTTTTTTAAGTATACAGCACAACAAAGAAAAATATAAATAACATCTTAACAGTAAATTTTGTCCCACAAACAACATGCTTGCCAGGAAAGGATAGTGTTAAGTATTCAATTTATTCTGTTGCTGAACGATTCAATCAATCAAACGAACACTTTTTTATGTCTACAATAAAACTGCTTTTGTAAAGAGCCAGTTTTGCAAAGGGTGAACTCTACAGACTTAATAATGTACACCTCTCTGTCATGTATGAGTGTGTTAAGCTTAGCATTTTCACAAGCATCCTGCGCGACTACAGCCTTGCAACATACACAGAATACAATGGTAAAAAATACTGGCCCCCTTTACAAAAGGTCTTCATCAGTGGGAACCGCAACCTCGCACAAACATTAACTGACATTCATAATTGCCCATTTGGCTTGCGGCTGGATGAATAACCATTAGAAACAGATTAACACCAACAACGCTTTTATGATGTGACTGCTCTATAAATGTTTACAAGGGTGTCAAGATTGCAAATGTAATGAGTAAAGTCTGTTTTTCATCTTCTGTATCAGCGTGAAGCTAGAAGGGAAGGCTCAAAAATGAATTTGCACGAGATCGAACTGGATGCTGGAGTTATTTTCAATCTATAGCACATTCCTGAGTCAATCTTCGCAGGGCCTTAATGACTAGCACAGAAGACAGGCTTAGCAACTAAAGCACTGCGAACACATCAGTGGAGAATATTACAACGATCTGTTTCAAACGAGAAATGATGAGTTCTGACACTTTGATGTTTCTTCACTCGTTTTAATGGCTGCTCTTATTTAAATACCTTCATTAACGACATTAATGAGCACTTATGTGCGTATGTACAGATGAAAGGTGATGCACTTCTGAGAAGAAGACAAAGACGGATTGAGTCCTGGACAAAGTTTTTGACATTTGCAACAGGAACACATGTAGCCTTTGCATTTGTGTGTGAACCGGTCATTCATTTCTGCCTGAGAGAATCGAAAACCTGTCAACTAGTCTTCATTGTGGATGTTCTGTGAGTGTGTTTGGTATATCAGTATTTCTCAAAGGAGTTGACAAGAATTTATTAAGTCTGTATTTTCAATGTTAAGGTTTTTCTGCTAGAATTTCTCTCTTAAGTCTATATGTGTTGTGTGTGTGCCACGGCAGGAACATATTGAGCAGAAATGACAATTAAACTGCCGTCCCCACTCATTTCTCGCTGCAGCAAACCGATGACAGTATAATTATAAATCTGTCATTATTTTTTTGTGTATGTGTTTTTTCTTCAGCTTCCCTTTTTCATATTTTCACCCCGCCAGTGAGCTTTAGTGATGTACTGAGCCGTTTTGTATTCTGGCACTACTGGAATAATGTAAACTGACTACAAAAGTGAGATAAAAATATCTGTTTTAAATAGAGACATTGACTGAACTGAACTGTGGCGTGGAGTCAACTCAAGGGCAGCTTTGATTGTTTGCCATTGCTAATTAAGATCTGTAATGCATAGTAATTTAGATACATTCCTGGGAACGTTGGATGTTAGATAAAAACAAACAGGCACAATGATATTGAGATGTATTTATTGTGAACCAGTACTGCTCTCTCTTTCTCTCTCTCTCTCTTTCTCACTCACACACACACACTTGCTCTCTAGTATGACCGTCTGTAGTGATCATAAAGTCTAATGTGTCTTGAGAGCATGAATATTTAATGTCGCCTCTCACATTCTCTATGCATACACACAAATTGCAAATGCACTGCATCAACAACAACAACAACAACACACACACACACATACACACACACATCAAAAACTTCCAGTAGCAAATCAAGTAATAATGGCTTTGCAACTGAGTCAAACCGAAGGGTTGAGATTTCCTTGGATGGTAGCCTCTGTGTGTGCGTGAGTGTGTTTATCTTGTTGAGTGAGGGGATATGTCTTATTGATTTGTAAAAGCCATGTGGTTTCTGTGTTATCTAAACTTTTCCAGCATGGCCTGTGGGCTTCTTGTCTGTCAAGCTGCTCCTTCCTTCCACACTTTAGTCTCTCTCTCTCTCTTTCAATGGAAGGATTATGATGACTGAGTCTGTACTTTGTGAGAATTAGTCTTGGGTTTGTATCTGTGATAGTTCGATTAGGATAGATGAGGAGTTTTGGCTTTTTGATTCCAATGTTTTAAATGTGTGACTTAGTTTATGCATTCATTAATTCATCCATTTCAAGCTTGTTTATAAAAAAAAAGTATGTATTATGCTTGTTTTTTATTTTATGTAACATGCATTTTAGTATAAAATCTCATGGTTCCTCCCTGGACCATGCGGCCCCAAGAAGGATTTAAGAACATTATTTAAAGGGGTCCTATTATGCTCTTATGCAAATTCTTGATCTTGTTTTGGGGGGGTTCTTTAAGCACAGTATTATAGTACTGACAAAATCCAATATCTGTCCGTCTGTCGGTATCTAAAAAAAGTTTTTAAAATCAGATTTAAGATTTTAAGACATTTTTAAGACCTGCACAAATAAAATAAATACTGTACGCACAGACAGATCAAACTTGATCTGTGCTACTTGATACTACTTCATACTAGTAAAATATATAGAGTGAAGGTGATAAAAATTATATTTTTAATCTTTTCTTCCTGTTACAGGGCAGACCAGAGAGAAGCCACAAAAGTTTACAATGAATTAAAACCAAGATTATATTATAAGTTAATTCTGCAACCGAAATGGCAAAAAAATAAAAAAATAAAACCTATACATAACACAGAACATTCGATTATAAACCAGCCTTGGATTCTTATTTTGAAGTGTCCATGCTTTACTTTTTTCCTTTGCTCACTAAAAAAGATGAGGGAGATATAATATGCAAAGTGCCGCATTTTGACTTTGAATGTGCTGCGCTCACATTAATTTAATTAAATCATAACTTTGTGAATTTTAACAAATCACATTAGGCCATATCACGATTGTAAATGTAAATGTAAAATAAAGTTCTAAAAGTCCTAAAGTTATAATTAAGTCTGTCTATCTGTCTGCCTGTCTATCTATAGGCAAATTCACACTGCACTGACAGATGCCACCCAGGACCAGATTACAGCATCTCCGTGTCTGTCTCTGTTTATATTCTGTATATTAGCTCTAATTCCATTCAGTCCAAGAGTACATTGTATCAAACTCAAACATAAAGGTGTGAGAAATGTTGATTAAAATTAACAACTCATTTCATACTAAAAATATAATTGAAAATAGTTCAGTGCAGTTGAAACATATTGTTCAACACAATACAAGGTATTTTGTGTGTCCTATTTTAGTGACTTTTAGTGACTGAAATCAATGAATCGATAATACTTCTCTCTCTCTCTCTCTATTACACACACCCAAGGACTAGGGTCCTAACAGCCAAATCCGGTTCTTGTCACTACACTCAATCAATGCACAAACACACACAGACATGTTATTAATGCAGCTTATAGCATTGATTTTTTTTTATAATCTCTCATCTGATTTTTTTTTCAGTAATCCTTTCAGATGACACAGGAAGATGGAAAAATGGAGCAAGACTAAAAAAAAGAAGGGCTGCTGAGAGAGGTAGAGTGTTTTTGGTAGAAGAACAGTGAGGTGAGTGAGTCATCTGCAGTCAAGTGTATCAGAGCGAGGGGCCTGTCGTGGGACCATCCCTACGACTCAGGCATAAATGCCTCAAATCGTGCTGATATCTCTCAGGAGTTAGAGGCTGGGCTGTTTCATTCTGATGCTTCCAAACCCTCCAGCTCTCCAGCCAGTGCTTGCTGAATCTTTAGTGAATCTGCAGGCTGACATATAATTCCCTTCAGGTGCCCTGAGAGAGATAGGCATGAGGGAGAAAGAGAGGCCTTCTTCTATTAAGATTAAAGGGTAGTGTCCTTCACTCTAGCTGACAGTTTGAGCTGCTCACAGCACAACGAAAACCTTCTTTCCACATCCACGGGTGGATTTTAAATATATCATGTGAGTCATGATTTTTTCACATGTTTACAACTAAAACAGATTCTCTAGAAACGATAACCATTTCACACGGAATATAGCATGATGATGCTGTTGGAGGAACAAAGTGGATGTTGAGGTTTTCTGCTTATTTTTTATTGAATATTAATGAGTTCTCATTCTAAGCAAAGATTAAACTGTCATAATTGGCCCATTTATTTTGGGGAAGTTTGTAAAGTTCATAATCAAAATATTGTGTCCCATACTCCATATCATGTCTTTGACAGCACCAACCAATCTAAAACAGTCAGTCTGCTTCTGAGCAGAGAAAGCATTCAAAGCAAGCATCTCAGTTGTGGGTATTGAGAGTGGAAGAGAGTGCTGGTCATTCACTACCCCTGCATACCTGGGTCTTTAGCAACCGGGACATCATTAACTACTCTCTACCTCCTTCATTTTTTTGTTAAGATAGACATCAACTTTCTTAGAATTCCTCAATCTATTCATCATAAACAAAGAAACAAAACAGAATAATAAAATATAAAAAACTGCATGTTTACCGAGAAAATTTTTTTTGTAGAAAGTGTATAGGGTCACTGTAATTATATTTTTCCTAAGCAACAATAATTAAATATCTGATGACTCCATAAGTGCAATTCACCTTTATTCATCAAGGTGGCACCGTTTTGATAGTGATGATGTGATGTTTTACTCATAATTACCACAGGCATAAAACAAAAGAATATCATCACCAAAAATGTAATTGGCTTGGATGGCTTTAGGGCAGAACAATTACTGTACACAATGAAATATAAAGGTATTTTTGAGTCAGAAATTTGAAATCCTAAAATGTGTCACACACAGAAACCTTGCACACTGAGTTCGATGTGTATTAATTCGTTGCAAAGTAATAATAATAAAAAAGAATTTTCGCCAACCAGCACTGATTGGAGTCTTCAGAGAGCTCCCCCTCAGGACCAGCGGGATTATCACGGGCAATTCAACGTTTACTTCAGGATGTCAGTGGCTCAGTTTGATGCTTTTGCCAGCGATACTAAAGCCACATATTAAAAAGAAGACCACCAATTTCTGTGAACTCAGTGTGCAAGGAGCTATATACAGTGCTTTGTGCTGCGAGACGAAGTGGATGCAAAAAAACTGTAAATTAACATGGCATGGCATGTTTCTTTATTTTTTTCTTTTTTATGTGATATTAGTTATCCTACAGGCTGTTTTTGTGCTTACCAGACATCTTCAGCATCCTCATCACACTCAGCCCCAAACTGGCAAATGTCACAGGTGGACGTCTCTTTCTGTCCATTCTCCGCCGAACCCTCGTTCCCTGCTTGGATACATAAAGACGAGACAAGACAACATAAGCTATCAAATGTCTGATAAATATTACTTGGGGCAAGATGAGCAGGCATTCACAGTCCGTCTCTCAATCTCTCTCTTCCTCTCACACAAACATGCATAAATAGATGGAGAGACAGAGGATAGACAATTCTCATTCAGTCTTTGTCTCGGGCTCTCATGAGAAGTTTAAATCCCCCACTGATCTTTCCTCAGTCTCACCCCTCATTTCATCATGATGATTTCTGATTTGCCGCCCCTGCTCCCTGGTGATAGAGTCTTCCCTGGAGCCGAAGCTTAAAGCCCCTCGCTATCACACATCTCTCCTCATCAGTGGACAGGGAAAAGCAATCCTGTACGTCATGGAATTTAAATTACATCTTCTCCTCAGAGGATCATCGCTCCCCTTTGCACCCTGACCCTCCATTATGAGGTACTATTTTTAAAACTTAGACTGCAAAGACAAAGGGATGAAAAAATAAATGCAGGTAGATAAAAGAAAGTATTCTGCACTTCCATGCAAGGAACAATGTTAAAGTCACAGGTGTTACTGTTTCGCCATTTGTCTTTCTATTGATTCTCTTTTAAGTTTTTCATTTTCTTTCATTTTGGTCTAGATGACAACCACAAATACAAGCTTTGCACTGACACTGTGTCCTTTCACAGATCAAAGATTTTTGAATCCCAAACTGTTTTAATTCAGCAATATCACATGAAAAAGAGCTCCGTTGTTCCAAAATTTTTAGACCAACAGTACAACCGCTTTTATACTTCAGTGCATGGAACCATCAATATTAAGTAATATTAACAGTATAATAATACAGTATAAAAACAAAGTTAATATTAACTTACATTTTAGACACAATTGTGGCAGTTATTTTGTGAATGTTTTATCTTTGCCAGTGGAAATGCTCCAAATGAGTAGTTTGGTATCAAAATGTTACAAGATCACCCAGCTTCTCTCTCATGTGCGGCTGCATGGACCCAAGGGTCTGGAAATTAGAAACATCTCAGATGGAAGGGGCAGTAACAGTTATATCCATCTATTGGTTAGATGGACCTTCTGAATTGACTTTCCCTGCCCAAAAACACAGTCGATCACCAACCCCCTCTGTTTTCATCTACAACCGCCGCAAAAAAGATGTATATCTTGTATACCTGTTTATCTCCGATGTGTGTGAAAACCCTAGGTCAATGATTGATTAAATGCATATGTTTTGTGGATAATGGCTACAGACATCTTAAGTCTTTTGTTATTGTTATTGATGAAACTTTAAAGCGCTTTTCAGGTACAACGCAAAGACATTTAAGGTTATGAAACATTAAAATGTAGCAATCTTAACACATACTGAGCAGAGGAATAGGTTTTGCTTTAAATGGGGGAAGGAAATGAGATACTCAAATAAACAGAAGATAGATGGTGAGTGTCCAAGAAAATGTCTCTTAATGGGACAAACCTACTTTTGAAGAAACTAAGGAGAAAGGTGGGGTGGATTTAGAGCACAACATTGGCTGTCAGACAGATGATGAATGAAGCCACCCATCTCCTGAACAGTGTATGGAAACTGACCTTCACAAACAGGACAGTGTGTGTGTGTGTGTGTGTGTGTGTGTGTTATCTAATAGATATTATCTAACGTATCTTTGCTTATAAACATGATTGTTCTGCAGAGTACATTGTTTCATTTGACCCTATTTGCAAATTCTCTGAGATAAATTATATTGTTTAATACATGAGCATGAGATGGAAATGAATTCCATTTGATTCTTTTGAGTGGTATTCATCGCAATGCATACAATGAATGAATGGATGGATGATACAGTAACTCCTGGGTCATTTAGTGAAAAGCAGCTCAGATTAACACAAACACACACACAATTTGTGAAATGGAAGGGGTTTAGAACATCACAGTTAAGCATTTGCTTAAAGAATGGAAAGCTCTCCCTGGACTCGAAAAGGTCAAATTATACCATGTATATTATGTTGCATTTTGAAGATGCATTATTACAATGCAATGTTGTATTATAATATAAGGGGAAAAAAACATCTCACAACCCCCTGAAGTGATGCCACCACACAAGAACATGCTGAGCTCTTCAGGGACACAAAAGGTCAAGTGAATCTCCACAGATGGAGGGGACACATTACATCTTTGAATCAATAGACAATGTAGGGAGCATAATGCTTACAGCAGAAAGATGATAGCCTGAAAGATGATCTTTGGATTTCCACTGATCTCCACAAACGAATGATGCCGCTTCTATATGGTGAATGTCATTTAAGTTTTCATGCATGAGCAACAGAGTCATCTTATTTCTTTAAAAGAATCTCCAGAGTGATGAAAATTGTCTTGTTCCTTCTTTTGTACTGCAGTAATGTGATTTTTTTTTTCTGGCAATGATTGCACATTTCATGGAATGAGGTGTTCAGTTTCAACACATTGCTGAATGCTAACCCTTTTTTGATTTTTATAAATCTTATTGTTTTAATTAATTTTTTCCCAAAACAAAATGATCTTTTTTATTTTTATTTTTACAAATATAGTACCAGGCTCTCAATGCTTTAATCATGTGGTCATCAACTAAGCCTTCACCACATTGGGTCTACTAAAGCCTACTTCACACAAACAAGGCTGTTTGAGTGTCCTGGTCCCACTGGGAAAAGCATGTTGTAAAACCCCTTTGGCACTTTGCCTCTTCTATCCACACCTGACAGCCTAGAAGACCTTGCCAATGACCCATTTGTGCATGTAATTACAGCAATCCACTGATGACGGTGGCGCAGAGCGAAGGTGTCTAATTTTGTGGAGTGCTCCCGAGGCCATTTTCTTCCACTGGTTGACAGCTTTTGGAGAGCGCTTTGAAAGCCAGATGAGGGTTTGAATTGGCAGGAGAAGTAATGTGCCAGTGTGTGAAATTCAGGAAAGGAGGCCCAAAATGGGCTGCACTTCTTCGAGGGATTAGGGAAGAAGAATTAAGAAAGGAATTAGGACTCAAAACTTCTTTTTTTCCAGCTTTGACCAGATTAAGTGCTGCTCACTGAAAGTCATCCATTAAGTGCTAAAAGACCCAGCAGAAGATCTACGAATTGGTTTCACTCTGGGTCATTACACTGCACAAGGGTCAACCGTGTAAAATAAACACATAGACATTTAACATACCACTCAGAAAGACTCTTACAATTGAATCACATACTGTACATTAGACGTACACCCAATACATAAACACCATCTCACTTGCATTTGATACAGCTGTACAATGTCTAAAGCTTTCCATTATCCTCCCATGAGAAGTGCTGCGAGGTTCAGAGCCTCTTACATTCACACACAAACAAACACGTGTGCTGATCTCCACCGCTGACTATGATCTGCACCGATGGCACCCATAATAACACTTGTAATGGAGCCGCTCTCAGATATATGATGGAAGAAGAGTGCAGGAGAGAAGATGAAGAGTTGAGGATGATGAGAAATGAGAAGTAAATAGGATGGAGAGAACATCAAATGTCATTTGTGTTATGTAGCAAGGAGAAAGAATGAAAGAAAACAACAACAACAAAGTAAACTTGACAATGACGGAGAGCATTTGAAAACAGGTGAAGGATGAGAGACATTAAGAGAGACTGAGAGAGACAAACACACACACACACACACAAAAAAACAAAACACAAATGGACAGTAAGAAAGAGACAGAAAAAAAAACATCTTTAGCAGCCAAGCGGTCGATGGGCAGTCAATAAAGTGTCACTTTCTGCAAGCTAAGAAGCCGGCCTTGATGAGGGGATCTTTGCATTAGTGGCCACAGCAACTAGTGCTTTAACCCACTGGATGACCTTCCCTAAACCACAATCTCATATTAGACCATTAGATGCCCCATGTTAAATATAAAAACGTTTTGTAAGGATTCATTACATGTCTAGCTGTGGAAAAAAGAAAGATAAGCCTCCCCGACAGCTTTCTGCTAGATTGAACTCCTTCATAATACTGTTGTTTTGAGAAATAAAAGACTTGAACTAAAGGTTCTTTCCACTGGAAAACGGTTCCACTTTATTTATTTATTTTTTAAATCGTGTATATGACATTGATATTAAATTATTAGTGTTTTCAAATAATAAACTGAATTAGGCATTAGATGAAGGCAAGGAAATGTACATTTAAAAATAGAGGAAATGGGCTTGCAAAATTTAAATATTCAATAACTTCATAAAATGCTGACAGTAATATACAAAAAATCCATAATGTCAGCCAATGACCAATATGGTTCCATGATATATTGCATTCCTAAATTCTGTACTAGGAAGCATGGGGAAAAATGTATTGATAAATCTGGAATTTGAACAAACATGCAGTTAATTTCATCAGCTAGCACTGCTCAAGTCGACTTATAAAGATTTTAATGCCAGAAATAAAACATTTTACATATATTTCTATAAAATATTGGCTAATTTATATAAACTATTATTATTAAATACTCTTTAAGCCCCCCAATGAATTCTTTCAGCACCCCCCCCTGCTGCAGTGAATTGTGATTGTCCAAGCAGCAAGATTCTGGCACCCAGTCTTTCCATCTAAACTCCCAGACACTGTGGGGTGGCACAGAGAGCAGCTGAGATGTTCCAGCGCTGTGGGTGCCAGTCTTTGCCATCGAGCCCCACTAATCCCTCTGGCACCACACTGCCAATCTTTCAATCCAGTGTTACCCGCTGATCTTTAGAAAAGATCCAAATCAGTAGAGCAAAGCAAGTTGCTGGTAAACTAGAGATAGCAGCTAAAGCCTGTTCCAGAGAGGACTGGATAAAATATGACAGAACTAGTTTAATATGTTCTCTTACATAAAAATGCTATGTTTCATTCATTTTATCCTGATTGTCTATTTATAAAAGTGCTATTTTTATTTATGTTATATTCCCTGAAGCGGATCTTATGATCTCATTTGAAAATGGAAGATTGAGTGAGAAATTTCACCTCAGTTGAACAACAACTAGTTTTTCTGTTTCAAGTTAAAGGTCATTTCTCAACTCAAAGGAATATGGATTCGTTGCTCAGAGACCTAAACCAAATTTAGATATTGGCCTTTAACAACATGTGCGCACCAGGGAGCTTGTAACAGCCAATGCACAAACAAAAAACAAATGAAAACATATGAAAGCATTTTAACAAGAGATTTTCCTACTTTGCAATCTTACATCCGTGAGGAGAACCATTACACATTAGAACTGAGTGAATTAACTTAAAGATAATTTTACTAAAAAGCACTTAAAAAATTTAAAAATTATTTTTTTTCTATAAAAAAACTATGAAGAATAACCTATTTAAAGTACCTTTAATAAAAAGTACATAAAAAGAACCTTACAAAGAAATAATTTAAAACTATACATTTACAAAAAAAGAGCCTTAAAATAAACTATTTAAAATATACGTTTGCTAAAATGTAAGCTGAAAGAAGATACTTTCACTAGAATATAAATATACTTATTTAAAATTATTTAAAAAGATACCTTTACTAAAATGTCCTGTACTTTTATCTTGTGCATGCATAGTATATGTATATACATTTCTCTAAAATTAAATTAAAAAAAGCTACTACTAAATATTGTAGAAACTTAATTTTCTGTAAAGTTGCTTTGCAATGATTTGTATCGTAAAACGCGATATACAAATAAACTTTAATTAAAATTCTTTGATAGGATTGTTATTTTCTTTAAAGCATAAGCAAGGTTTAACTCTTGTTTGAGAAAAGCGAGTGACTGATATAATGTGAGTAGGCAGTCTTTCGCTGTCCAATGACAACCGTCTAATGGCTGCATTACACTGTAAACGTGCTCACATATTTCTCACACACTATATAGTTTGAGTGATCTGATTATTCTGGACCACAACTGCACCTGTATTTAGAGCTAACCACTTGTGATCAGATCACATCAAACTAAAAAATTCCAAAATACCAGTTATAAACAGGGTCTAAGTCAGAAAATCACTAACAGCTTCCTAAATCAGCTGCAAAAGTCTGGACAACAAAGCAATTTAATCATCATGTATGCTGTATGTATGCTTCTAGCCCAAAAGTAACCATGTTCCAGGTATCAACAAAGAAGTGTGAAATTCTTTTCCATTCCAAAACACCTCCAGCTCCAGCACAAACTCCAGACCCAAACCCAGCGGACCTCCTCTTTGCTCCTCCACACTTTCTTTTTCAAAGACAGTCAAACAAATGAACAACCTCAGCGAATTTTGCAGATGCATCCCAGGATAAATGAGCCTTTAAGAATCGAAAGCTCTATAAACAACCAAGCCGTTAGATGTTTACATTTCAAACACCGAGGTGTGTCTCCAAGGAGTTCAGGTTTAGATAGTTCCAGTATTTGGGAGCTGGAGACTGCTGTTATGATGAGTATTTCTGCCCCACTGGGGGTTGATGCTTTACTGATTTCAACCAGAACAGATGGCAGTCGGTTACGTTTTTTAAATGCACTCAAGAAATGAAGCTCACTATTGTCAGGAAATAGTGTCCCCGGAAGATCCATGACTGGAAAGGGATTATACTCCTCATAGATGCAGCCGCTGAAAGACGAGACTATTTTCCCCAGTTACTGTATTAATGCCTCTGGTGTTCGCTTCTGTCTACCTCTTATCTTCTTCTCCATACGTTACATTTTCTTTCTCATCTCCTGGAATGTGAATCTTCATATGCTATGTTGATATAATTTACTCTGTCTATTGGCAGAAGAAATTAAAATAACTCTTTGTGGGTGACTTCTGTTCGGTTCTATTGTATGGATATAAGCCAAAATGAACTCTGCTCTTTTCTTTCACTTTCTCTTGGGACCTTAAGGCCATTTTGCCACTTCCTGCCATGGCTCATCAATCACAATGTCTCCTGACCCGTCTAGCGCACCAATCTCCATATAATCCCACCATAACTGTGAACGGCTTCATCTTTTGTGTCCAGTGTGATTCCTGTTCATCCTCTCTTACACTTTCCCATTCTCCCCAGCCTGCCCATATCATTGAATTTTATTTCCCGAAATCAATTTTTAATAGTAATCCCTTTCTGCCCCAAGGATGACCCACATTAAAACAGCACATTTATTTTTGAGCGACAGAAGATTCACATAGCCCCCAATGCACCTTTGTCTCATTTGATTTGGCGCCTTCCAAATTTACCTGAGATTTACATTTCATCTGCAAAGACCCTGACTACATTAATAACTTCCGAATGTATTTGCCAAAGCTCAGAATGAATCGAGAATGAGTAGATGCTGCCATAAAATGATTTCGTTTTCCCTCTTGTTGGAGGTGGAAATAGCTAGTCTCTAAAATGATTTGCCACAAAGGCAACAAGGGCGAATCTATGTCTTATTTGTGATAAGAACAAAAGTGAAATACAAAGTCATTTACATTTTCAATGTTATTTTCAATTTTCGTACATTAAGGAGGCACTTTTTGTTCTGCTTTTCTCCCAGATGTGGAGAATAAGATACTGAATTTACATAATTTAATCATGCATATTGTTCCACGCAAATCAGTTAGGTTACATTAACTGATTTTTTCCTCCTCACTTTAGTTCGATAATTCTTTGTCAGAAAACATCACTTTGTTCATGTACATTCAACTTAATGTAATAAAAATATTTTTTTGGACCTATTCAGCAGCCTCAACATGATTTTATGTCTGCCCACAACATGATCCATTTTCATTTGTGTCGCATTACTCAATTACATTACTAGGTACTACCAACTAACTATCTACAGTACCAACTAGAAATAGTATTTCAACCTAATCAACCTAAGGTTGCACTTTATTTTACAGTACGTGCACTAACATGTACTTATAGTGTACTTACAGTGTATTTATCTAAGAAAGTTCTGGCAATACAAGGTAACTACATGGGGTAGGGTTAGGTTTAGGGGTAGGTTCAGAGTTAGTACCTAGTTGTTACATAGTTATTGCAATTATTACAATAAGTACATAGTATGTACATGAGGAACAGGACTGTAAAATAAAGTGGTACCCAACCTAATAATCCAAGATAAAATGCCACTCTCTCATTGAAGCTAGGTTATGGACAGGTTTTCCCAGTCTTACTATATTTTTCAATAGGGCTTTTTCATCAGATGAGCTTATGAATTATATCTGGTGTGATGTTTTCAAAAAGCCTTTTCCAGCCGCAGGGACGCATACTGATAAACAGTGCATCTAACTCAGTATGGACTGCAGAACAGAAACCGTGCACATGTTCACACTCAGTTTGAATGTTAAGCGCACAAACTCTGAGCACAGTCAGACACTTTTCCTTAGTCTTCACCTCCCATTCCAGACGGCACTGCGAGCGTCTTTATCGCAGCAGCTGAAACGTGGAGATTAGATTATTCTCTTTCTCAATCCTCTAAACTTGTTACCATGGTGATAGCATGGTAACTGAGGAAGGTCCTCACCCAGATATGGCCGTGCAGCTGACTATCGTCACCTCAAGAACATGAGGTCGTTCATTTCCCTTCAGTAAATGCTGAAGAGTATTTTAGAACAGTTTAAGGCACCACTTAACAACCATTTTTATGTGAAAGATCAAATGTGGTCGACTGCAGCTGCAAAGACCAAATAAATACACAACGAAAAACCCAAAGCATACAACCTTAAAGACAGCTTCCTGTGTCTGTGTTGTCTCTATTGATTATAGAAAATCTACCAAAATTAAATACATAATGGATCCTTGAAGGAGAGCACTGGATACACAGTAAATGGATTACATTTGGAAGTAATTAGAAATAATGAAGTGCTTCTGGAGCCGTACTGCTGCAGTTTTGACAGCTGAAGTGATACAGCGATTAATCACTGAATAAAATCGGCTGTTTAAAGAAGATGTTTGCATGTTTTCTTGCATTAAAAGCAAAAATGTATAAATGGTAACACTTTAGAATAGGTAACACTTGTTAACTATTAACTACGTAATTTCTCTCAATAAAGTCTTAATTTGCCGCTTATTAATAGTTAGTATGGTAGTTGTTAGGTTTAGGTATTGGGTAAGATTAGGGATGTAGAATAAGGTCAAGTAGAATAAGGCATTAATATGTTCTTAATTAGCACTAATACATGGCTAATATTCTAGTAAAATGCACGCTAATAAGCAGCTTATAGGTGTTACCTATTCTAAAGTATTACAGAATAAATAAATAAATACATAGAATAAACTAACAATAAACAGATACAAAACATTTTTAGTAGTTTCGTCATCATCTAATCACCTGCATGCCATTTATTTTATTGGATCCCAAAAGGAGAAAACTAACGCTAAGTAAAATAACTTAATTAGTGTAATGACACTATTCTCAGGTGATTTCTCTAGTCCTTTCCCAAGTCTGTCTTTAAACATTAGAACTGCAATTAAATTAAGCAACAGCAACCACAAAAACTCCATTTAATGTTTTAAACAAGGGGTCAATGTTTGGCTGGTTAGCATGACCACATTAGTCCCCGCCACAGTAACGACAGAAAGTCATGGTGGCTTATTTTTTGTCAGGAATGAAAACAAGGCTGTGAGGCATAGAGGTACAGTGAATTCAATGGATTGTACTGTTGTTTAACAACATACTGACTGACAAAAGTTATATTTATATATATATATATATATATATATATATATATATATATATATATATATATATATAAAAAACTCCAGTAAACAGCTTTGAGGGTTGTGAGTTATGAAAATTGCATGATCTACAACCTTTATACAGTGCATACCATTGTCACAGCCACTATTTTATCCATATTAAATTCAACATGGTGTCTAACCTGTTTAAGGTCTATTAGGTCTATTGAATTAATGATAAACAATGTTTTATTTTTATTTTTTGCATGAAAATGTTTTGAATATACTATAATGCATATTTTATTAGTGCTTGATTTGTTTTTGAAGGTACATCCATATAGGACTAACCGGAGACATTCAAATCCAATGTTATGCAATGCTGATGGGAATCATTATACATAAAATCACTTGGTAAATAAATTTAATTAGAATTAGAATTAGATGTCAAGTCTTATGAAATTTTTGATAATCGGAAAAAGCCGAATCAAGCATAATAATCACTGGTTACTCTATATTGTATTAGTCTGAAGCATAAACCATATTATTCTGCATGTAGCCTCTCATACAGATGATGTTACATAGAGCTCAGGGAGCTTGAACATCCTGAGCAGCTTCTCTCTGTGCTTTACCATAAGTGTCCTGCAGCATGCATGCCCAGTAGGCAACCCATATGATTTATCTTCAGCCACTGGAATACATTTGATTTTTATCGCACCGATAGTGCTGTGCTTACCTAAATGCCCTTCTTTCTCACTCTCTTTCTGTTCCATCCATAAAATGCAATCATTTCTCCCTTTCCCTTACCAAGCCTTTATCACCCTCATCTTTCTCTTCCTCTTCTCTACTTATCTTTCTCTTTATCGGCCTTCCATTTCTCTTTCCCTCTCCTTTCCTTTCTCCACATATCGAATTGCACATTCTTCGGTCTCTTATCACTCTTCTTTCATCTCTCTATTCATATTTTCACCTCTCCCCTCATCATTTGGTCTTCTCCACTCTCTATTGTTTTGGTAGGCACAGAGCCATATGCTGCCATCTACTAACACAAAGGAATGTTTCTAACAAAATATCTACATATTCTTAATTGGCATACTAAGTAAATGAGTAGCTCATAATCAAATAAGTCTTGCATAGGACAGGAGTAGTTTTCTAAACCAGGACAACATGTTGTTTGCAAAATAATTAGCTTTTATATTCGTTACTACACAGAAACCAAAGTATGCTATTAGAGTATTATCTGGAAAATACTCTAACATATCTATTTTCTACCCACTAATTAGGGTGTTGTATGCAAACCTGAAAAAAAAAAAGATTCAGATGTTTGTGTAGTAGTTTTCACAGTTTTACAGTTAACATACAGTCTCAAACATACATACATACATACATACTATATACTACTCTTTTTTTCAGTTTAAAAACTTTGTTTTTAACAATGTTTGTGATTTCAAGGTACAATTATTAACACATGAAATATGTGTTAATCTGATTTACACTTAAAAACACAAAAGTTTGCTTTCATTAAGCTTTGAAATACTATTTCACAATTTTACATTTTCACTGCATCTTTGTATCAAGCCAAAAGGCAGCATGACAAGAGATGTAAATTTAGACACTGTTTTAATTGGAGGTTTAAAAAATAAATAAATAAAAAATAAAGAGAACTATTGTGAGACAAATAATTTAACCCAATTGCAGCCATCCCTATCCAGAAGGGATTCTCAAAATTTCTCAGAATTTCTCCCAATTTCTCTGAAAACTCCAGAGGATTAAAATCACAAAGTGCCGTGAAATATATATTTCCCAAACCTCCTCAGGGAAAAAATAGCTCTGTCCAAAGGACACACATACCAACCAAGCTACTGCTATTTTCAAAAAGCACAGACCACATCTAGTAAACAGGAAATGGCTGGCAAAACAAGACCACAAAAAGCATCATTATGCAGGGGGATGTTACAGTACTCAATTAGCAGATGTGGCCTGTTTGGTTAAGAGAGAAGAACAAAAGGCTTGACTGGAAGAGTGAAAGATTAAAATCCAAGAAGAGTGGCACATTTGAAGTGATGCAAATATACAGCTCGAGCCGCAGACTGTTCTACTGTCAGTCAGACATTCCACTTTGGGGGTGGGGTGGGGGTGTAATAATTCTGTTTCTCTGAACAATATGTGAGTGGGTGTAATTGAATCTCAGTTTCAGTGGGCGGCGTGTGGAGGAGAGCAGATGACTGCTGACAGGCTGAGAGGAAGTGAGTGTGTGTTTATGAGCATCATCTGTGGGGAAGTGTAAACAAGTGCAGAGTGATTCAATGAGAAGTATGCACACAAATGCAGGTGTCAAAACTGGAATATATCTGCCTTACCTTCATCTCCTGATCCTGAACCAGCATCTGTAAAACACACAAAGAAGGACATTACATCCATGTCTTCTTCCAAGTCTTAATTTCTTGCATTTAAGTGAATCAATATGGATCAAACAATTCGTTATCATTATTGCAGGTTTTAAGGCTTTATATTAACTAGAAGTTTATTTGTAACATTTGTAATTGTAAAATGATCTGTCACACTTCGGCAATATTTAAATAAACTGCAATACGTTAAATGTTGAAATACAGTTATTGTATAATGTGAGAATAATATCCTGAAATTTTCTATAATTTAATATAATTTCTATTTTTATAATTGAAAGTATAAATGTTTTTCTATTTCATTTATTTGTCAACTTCCTAGATCAATACATTTTTTAGAATATACAAATCAAATTTGCTTTCCTGCCTACGTCTTAAGATGCTGGGATGGGCTCCAGCAGCCCCATGACCTTATTGGACAAGCAATTTGGAAAATAGATGGATGGATAAATCATGTACATTTCTGCCCACATGGGTCTCTGAAGTTTTGGCATACTATCCCAATTTACAGTACAGATATGGTCTTAAGTACTTGAACTTTGGGATGGTCAAAGGTGAATATGTGACCCATTTCGCTCATGTTGGCAAAAGCAGGCTGCACAAATGATGCATGAGGGAGATATTATAAATGCACACTTACTCAGATTCATCGCAGTCTGATTTAAAATAAGTGTTTCAAATAAAACATAGAAACTATAACCTTCTGTACACCCTTTGTGCATAACAACAGAAGCGTCCAGTGCTTCAGGGTGGTACTGTCACAATATTTGTTTAAACACGACTCTAAAATCAAGTTAAGTCAAAGTACTATAATGTAAATGATAATGAAAATGACTGAACATGAAGGTATAAAAAGACACTTAAGTGAAAATGAGGAAAGGATAGCAGGATAAAACCATGCATATGTATTTTCAAACAAACACACACTATTATTTACGTGTATGTCTCTGTGTTAGATCAAGCGTACAACAAAAGGACTTTTTAACATACTTAAAGAAAATAAAATGATCTATTCTCCCTTCATATTTGAAAATAAATAAATAAAGGGGACATCGGATGCCCATTTCCCACAAGTTGGTATGATTCTTCAGGGTCTTCATGAAATGTCTGCAACATACTTTGGTTAAAGCTCTGTCTAAAAAGAGCTTTAAGTTAAAGCAAAAAGAATATACCCACAGCCCAATGAGATTTTCACACTTTCAGCTCTGAGGACATTGAGGAAAGAGACAGAGAAATTAACTGCCTCACATTTCTGATGCTTGTACCAGCTCATCTAACTCTTTGACACTGATTTCCTCTCCACTAATTCCCTGCCAAATGAGCCAGCAGCTGACAGATGACCTACAGATATAAGTGAAGTGTATCACACTCTGCTATTTTATTTATTTCTCCAAGGATGGCTGCAGCTCGGCTCCTCTGTCTTTATTCATACATCAGTATCATAACTGAAAGTGAGCACCTTCATGCACCAGGTAATAGAACATTGAATGTAATAAGCGAAGAAGCATCAAAGGTGTCATATCACATCATATTACATTTTTATAGTTGGTCATATTTAAGGTTTCCATTTGTCTTTCTCTTTTTCATAGATATTTCCCAACCTTTGCCTGGCTTTTAGAATTAAATAATGCTATGCCTGTAAGAAACTCCTTTAGCATGTAAACATCTGTGACAAAGTTTACACTGTAAATGTAAAATCTATGTTTACAAGTCAGCGTGCAATTGCTTAATTATTACAGTATTGAGTGAAGGTGTAGGCAACAAGCATTAAACAGTTTAGGGCCAGTAATTAATGTGCATTTTTATGATCAAAAATACAGTAAAAAAAAGAAAAAAGAAATAAAGAATATATATATATATATATATATATATATATATATATATATATATATATATATATATATATATACAGTAACTAACTGTATTATATTTTTATATATTTGAACACATAATGGATTGCTCAAGTGGCAAAGCAATATTTTTACAATTTTTTTTAAGATTGTAAATGTCTGTCATTTTCAATCAACTGATTGGATTGGAGCGAGAGTTTATAGAAAATCTGTTGGACATATTTATTTATTTATTTTACTGTATTGTATTATATATATTTGCACAAGGCTTCAGATTTGGGCCTGTGTATGGTGCTCTCCAAGGTGCTGAATCCTATTCTGCATTGTTGAAAGTGTAATTGCGCTCGTCAATTACAATTCTTCACTTCTAGTCTAGAGTCAGCAGTAATGGTAATGTCCATTAGTTAACGGCATAGTTACTAAATTTAATCCCACTGGTTGGTGAAATCATGTTATTCCCTGGTACCTCTCAGTAATTTCACCATCCTTTACTGTGTCAAACCTCTCCTCCACCAAGCTTGGCTACTGAAATTTGACTGTAGTTTACTTTCCCAAAATGAAGTCCTTGCTGTGCTTTCAGAAGGGTCGTATGTGCCAAATATTAGGACGTATTGCAGAAGTTAGTATATGGTTCTCTCTTATTTCTGATAAGCATTGATAAGTGGGCTATTTACCTCACAAACGTGTCAAGTTAACCGCTGTGCTGCTGTAAGATCAGTGTGAATAATGTGCTGATTAAGTAGACAGGTCATGTACTTATATTGAGTTTTCAGCGCAGCACAGGGCAGCAAGCCATTAGCTTAGTGGTGCGTAACTGTAGAGAGGAGAAGGCAGTTCATTTTCAATACTGGAAATCGAGGTTAAGATAGCCTTTTTGCGTAATTGCACTCAATGTAGTGCTAAAATAGCTTTCTCCATGCAGGGAGCGTGCATCATTTTCCAAGAAATGACTATTACATTCTCAAAACGTTCACATAAACAGCTGAACAGGCCTGTTTTATCATTAAGTACTGATAAGTTACCTGACGCTGTCGGTCAAGCACGCTGTTCTTGAAATATAATTGTGTGTTGTAACAGCAGCCGTGGCATGTTAAATTACAGATGCGTTTGTCTCTGCTGATAGAGACCATCTGCCTTTGAGCCTCGAGCTCAGGTTCACTCAACCCATTGCATCGTGGGAGCCCAGATAAAAAAAAAGTGCAAAGTCACCTCATAACACATTATTCCTGGTAAATGATAAAGGCAGAGGAGATGTGTAACCCGCTGATACCTCTGAATGAGGAACAAAGGTCTCTTACACTTAATAAGACTCCTGCCACTGTTTCGTGTAAGCAAACTCAGCAAACTCAGCAGAGTCTGGTCTCATAGGAAGAAGTGTGCCGAAAAACAGAAGTTTGTCTCGCTTTACTCTTCCAGCCTCACTGTAAAATAGTATTTTTTTATGTTCTAGGGAACTTCCCAAATTTTTGAGGCTGTGAAACGTTTTCCACTTTTTTGGCCCAGCACTTCAGGACAGGTTCATTGGTCCTGTGTATTGTTTTGCCTTTTAAGGTCTTCAGGTTTTATAAGGATGAAAAGTTAGTTAATACAAGGATGGATAGTTAAAGACTATTTATATGTTTAATCTTATAAAGTTGTATATATCATATTTAAAGCATTGTGTTCCAGTGACTCTACATGATTACAGTTTTTCTCAGTCACTTCGGTGCATTTTCTCAAATCAGAAATTAAAATCTCAAAACTACTTGTACAAACTCCACAACATCTAGTCATTTATACACATCACAGTTTCTCATTCTTTTGAAGAAGTTGCAGATGCTTCTGTACATTCATGCAATTGATTATGCACATTTATCTGCAATTTCATACATTATCAGTTGCTAATGTCAAGTCGCTCAAAATGTTTTATACAGTTTTCTGTGCAATAGTCTTCCCCCTCAAAACATCTAGTCTTTAGTTCATCATATAAGTCATTCAATGCAAAATGATTAATCTAGTTGTCATAAACTGCCAAGCACACTTTTTATTTTTATTTTTACACATTATTATTAGACTTTTTGTCAATTTGGCATGAATTGTGCAAGTAAATCTTTACTAATGAAGAGAATGTAGATGGATAAACCAATGATAAACCATTTCTCTGTAATAGCTCAAAGGTTACAGTTTTTCTCAGTTACTTTCGTACATTTCACGAATCATCCTTGAAATTTACAAAACAGTAAATGCATTTCTCAAAACAACTCGAACAAATAGCAAAACACAATGGATTACCTTCAAAAGCTAGTCTCTTGCTCAAAATCCTTAGTTCGTCTCTCAAAAATAAATATCTGTGTCAATGAACATGTCAGTGCCATCAGAATGACAAGTCCTTGTGTCATAGTTTATGGATAAGACAGTCAAATCACTTAATGTGTCATGTTGTCAATATAACAGTGTACTCTGGAGGGATGTTCTCATGTAAACTATGGCAACATTTTGGATGACAGTTACTGTATTGAACAGTATGCCATATGCTTATGTATGCCATATATCCATTTCAAAAGTACACATATACACATTACTATATGTGGGATATTGATTGAAAGAGACTGGATTGAATTCCCAGTAACACTTTTACTAGTGGTCTGACCAGAAAAAGAAAAAAGAAAAAAAAAAACCTTTACAATGTCATTGTGATATAGAAAAGGAAAAAGAAATATGGGCACAAAGATGAAAATATGTCCATTTTCAGAATTTGTAACTCTTGTGTTGTCCTCTGTCTATACAGCATAAGCTTTCCAACTGAAGATTCATGAGATGAACCTTTGAGCTATTTCAGAGAAATGGTTAATCATTGGTTTATCATCTACATTCTCTTCATTAGTAAAGATTCACTTGCACAATTCATGGCAAATTTACAAAACGTCTTATAATAATGTGTAAAAAATGTGCTTGGTAGTTTATGACAACTGGATTAATCATTTTGTATTGAATGACTAAAGACTAAAGACTAAATGTTTTGAGCGGTAAGACTGTTGCACAGAAAACTATATAATACATTTTGAGCGACATGACATTAGCAACTGATACTGTAGGAAACCACAGATAAATGTGTGTAATCAATTGCATGTATGTACAAAAGCAATCACAACTTGTTCAAAAGAATGAGAAACTGGTTTTGTGACGTGTATAAATGACTAGATGATGTGGAGGTTGTACAAGTAGTTTTGAGATTTTCATTTCTGATTTGAGATTTTATGATACAGCAGGCATTTTATCTTTGCGATTAATTTCATGATGTCGATAACAAATAACAATCATTAAATCATTTAATTAAAATGAATTTTACTAATATATTTATAGATATATTTAGGGTAGGAATTGGTATATCTATTTTTTATTTGCAGCTTGCTCTGTCATTGAATTGTTAAAGTGATATTCAATTAACTTTTAACAACATTCTTTCTACCATATTATTGCTCATAATAATGAACGCACACATTTTTTTTTCTTTTTCTGACCGTTATTTACAGTATATGACAGGCTTTACAGAGTAAATATAAGTCATGTTTTATAATTTTATGCACATATGCAGGTGATGTTGTTGTGAAAGCATATCAGATAAACAGGTGAAAGTATTTTGACAGATTTAGACATACTCTTTGCATTAAAGCCATAGCTGAGTGTTTCATTGCCAGATGGCCAGAGAGCATCGCTCAGATGGTCAAAGACAGATTGAGTGCGACATGTCTCTGAATCAAGAATGTAACTGTCAGGCAATTAGAAAAATAAACCAGTCTGTAGTTCTCTCTCTCTCTCTCTCTCTCTCTCTCTGTGTGTGTGTGTATGTGTGTGTTTTTTATAAAAATAAAAAAAAAAAACAAACAAAAAGAACTTATTTAGCACTGGACACATGGTGTTTATAGCTTGTCGAGATGAAAATTTATGCATAGATGAATTGAGGAATCTTAAAGGGGACATCAGATGCTAAATTCATATAAATGTTTCTTAGCAGTGTGATGACACAACCACCCCACAATGATAAAAATCCATTCACTCCATTCAAGCCAATTAGATTTTCTGGACAGTATGATGTCATACTGCTCAGACCCCGCCCACGACTGCTAACGGACTGTCCTGTATTAAAATATTCCTGCCCTCAGTCCATTTTCTCCTTGAGCATTTGTAGCGACATGTCTCAAAAGATAATGCAGATTTTTAATTAGATGTAAAATAGCAACATAAGAGTCCACTGTATACACAAAAAACAGGAAGAGAAGAGCGGGGTGAGCAGTAGCTCATTATCATTTCAAGAGACATGCACTGAAACAGGTCGCTGTGAACAGAGCTGATTTTGACAAGGTCAAAAGAGTGTTGTTGTCAGGTAAATTAATTGTTTTGTTCAACCACATGATTTAATCCCTGACATGATTTGTGAAATATGTACTATTAAATAGATAGATAGATAGATAGATAGATAGATAGATACATAGATAAATAGATAGATAGATAGATAGATAGATAGATAGATAGATAGATAGATAGATAGATAGATAGATAGATAGATAGATAGTTCGATCAAGTAATAAATAATCTGCAATTAAAGATGCAGATGTTTTCAAAGTGCCGGGCTGTTATAAGCACTTAGGGAGAACTGCTGGATTTGTGAGGAGATCAAACTATTGAAAGAAGATATTCAAAAATGCATTTATTTATTTATTTATTTTTCCAGCACTTAGCATGTAAACAGTACTCCCTTGATTACAGCGGTAATTTTAGCTTTTGTATTCAGTGTTATATCCATGAGGTACTTAAACTGGACTGGTCTGATATATACTCAATGCATGGACGTAAAGAGCGAAGTAAAAGCAAAAGATGACAGGAAAGCCTTCAGACAGACAGAGCCAAACAGAGAGATGATGAGAGATGATTCAGTGGCACCTTTTAAGCTTCACAGAGACAAAGACAAACACTCTTCTTGTTTTCTGCAGCTTGTTTCAGTAAATTAACTTTTACCTCCCAGAACACCTACAGACAAGAACATGCTCATACACATTCAGGCATAGATGAGATCCAGCATCCCGCTGGGACTGAATTATGACTTCACCTGCATACACAGACAGCGTGAGGAGAACATTTCAATCTCTGGATGCTCCATAAGCACAAATACTTGCCTCCCACTCTCTCTCTCTCTCTCTCTCTCTCTCCCTAAAGATCATTTTAGAGGTTTCAGTGTGTTTAGGCACTGTTTAATGGAGTCTGACTCAGCAACTCCCAGAGCACCAAACATCTGCTTTAGCCTCCGCAATACACCATCTTACTGACCACAGAACACACTTTTGCTCAAATCATTTGGTCTTTGATTGGCCATAAACATGCAATACTTATACCGTTAATATAGGAGGAAAAGGGGAATATTTTTCTGAAATCATATACAACAACAATCCAGCCTTTGTGCCTTAAAAGGCTCTGAATGCACAGCAAAAGCATGTTTAACATGTTTAACACAAGCACAGATATTAGAGTCCCTGTCTGTGATTTAGACCTCAGGGATGAGTAAATTGCAGTCTTTCTCATCCGATAACCTCATACTCACAGTTACACATTTTATGGGCAAATGATTAGGCTGTGGATTAACCTTCAAGAGACATATGCACCAAATACGACTGAACGTACCGGCTGGGCAGGATCCTTCAGAGACCACCAGGATCTCGCTCTGCTGTTTGCAGGCGTCTCTCCGCAGAAAACACTCGTTTTCATAGTTTTCGTTGTTGGAACCGCACACAGGAACATAATCACTGTTGCACTGAAAAAAAGGAGAGATTTTAAGCATTAGTAAATGTAAGAAAATTAGATGTGCAAAATATGGGACCAAAATTCAAGATCACTAGCATTATAAGACAACTAGCATGACCTTCTGAGTGTGTTAATTGCAGAATTGAAATATAAAGACAAAAAAGTAATTATAATACATTAAAATATACTGTACATTAATATTGATACAGTCGTAAAACCTACATTAAAATAAAGTGTTTACATAAAATACATGTCTTAGTGTAAAATGCAAGAATAAGAATTAAGCATGAAACTGACCTATATATTATATCTCTAGCAGCCTAATTGTGATGTTTTAGCAGCGCTTTGTTTTGGGGGTTTTAGATGAGCTCACAGCAGAGAATAAGAATTGCGTGATCTGAAAGTGAATAAAGCTACTGTGAGCTCCGAGGGCCAAAATACAGAATGCCAACTACACTGCCCACGCTTCCAAAAAAACAAGAAACAAACAAAAAAAGATGATTATAAGCAAATGCCAGGAAGGAATACATGACAAAATTAACAAGTTTCAGGTTGGCTTCAGGTACTTTGGTTATAACTGGTTATATTTTTTTAAATGAAATATAGGTTTGGAGATTTAATCATAATCTCTGCACAAAGCAAGAATGTTTAATAAAAATGTTTTCAAATAATGGAAATATAAAAAGATTTGACAAATTTATTATCTATTATTTAACTATCTAGATTATCTTTATCTAGATGTACTGTATTACATTTCTGTCAGACATAATTTTAATATTTGTGCATCCCCGGATTTATGACAAGCAAAACAATTCACATAAAAAGACAAAAATCTATTTCAGTGCACCAAAACGCTTCTCAAATATTCCAGCAAATCTCTTGGAAAGCTGCTAAATTTGGACTTTGTGAGAAGCAGGTAGTTTAAACGCACTAGCTTGTTCCAAACCTCACGCAGGCATTTTGGAACAGACTGACCACACCGCACACACATATGGACCTGGACATACAGAGACACATTGTGTCTGGTCCAGCAGGCATGGTCTGTCTGGCCCCCGGGGAGGTGGGTACAGTGCAGGGCTGCAGTGGTCTGTCAGCTCACATGTTGGCTGAGGGACTGTGTGGCTGGTGGCCAGCTGGCTGGCAGGGGTCACGGGAATAACTGTGCCCAATGATTCTGGAGCGGGATTTATACTCGCTGTTTTATCGGCTGAGAAGCAATATTATGCAGGATGAGAGAACTCTGAGTTCGCAGTCAGTACAACTCCAAAATGCTACTACAGACTTTCAAAAGCAAGACTTAGAGTGTACTATTCCCAAAGTATTCCAATAGACAAGTTAATATTGAGTAGCAATATGCCTGCACTCGGCTTGGCAATGCCTGCGTTGTGCTGGTCTGTAATAGCTTGAGGGACCATGTGTTTTTGCATTTAAAATGAAAGTGGCAACTCATTTAACTTGAGTATTGCATTTTTAGAATTCTATGAAAATGTGAAAGATGTTGCAAAAGACATAAAATATGTATGCCAAAATCAAACATGTCTGTCTAGTGCATGTTTACATAGAAAAACAATGGAAAAGCAGCAAAGTGGATTGCGAAAGGCCGTCTACACAGGACGCTCTGTCAAACACCTCCAAACAGAACTAACAGAACTCTAATGTGACGATTCATTGACAATAAACGGATGAGCTATCATATTTCTCCTGTACTCCGCATGCTTCACTTGTATCCTGTGCAGACATGGTTTTACATTTTGGACACAATATTGCCTCTTATCACATGGCTGCTTTTGTTGGTCAAGGGAAAATAGACAAACAAAGCCAAAAACAACTACTGTGTCACTGAGAAACACAGATTCTTTAGTTCCTGAATGAATCAGCATTTTTGAATGAATCAGTTGAATAAATAAATTCAGTGAGTCTTTGTTTTGTTGCTGAAGAAATTAGCATTTTGAACAAATTAATTCAATGAATAATTCATTACCTCACTCAAACACTACCCACCCCACTAAAACAATTCCTCATTCAACCAAGGTCGAATCCGATTTGAGTTCCCTTTGACAAAAATATTCCACTATTAGCACACCTGAGATGGAGTGACAGTATAACGCAACCAATACACCAGAATAGAAAAACAGAGTGAAATCTCAGAAGAGCAAAGCACCGAGAGGATCTCAAAATAAACACAGAAAGAATGAGAGGAGGAGGAGAGAGGGAAATGGATATTACCAGCTTTTAAATCTTTTCATTTTTTTATATTTCTACAGCTTCAAGTGTTCAATCAATCTTTTTAGCCTGACATGATGCAATAGTGAGAAAGGCTGCAAGGCCCCAGGTAGCCCCCAGCATGCCCCGAGAAATGCCTGTTTTGCCAAGCCCCTGCAGTTTGGTCCTTTTAACTGTATGCCTCGAGGGGAAGGAGTGCATTAGAACTTCATCCTTGTCTGAAAATAACTGGTGATTATGAAAGATAAGTCAATTGAAATAAATTCAGGGCAAAGTAATGAGTGTCTGACACTCTAACAGTTAAAAGAGCAGACAGACACTTCAGCTATAAAACACAAAACAAACCAGCTTTTCACTTGCAGGTCAGAGCACTGGGATTGAAGTAGCATTACAATAAATAAAAGGACCTTGAAAAAGCTGAAAAGCATGCTGATAGATATGATACTCATATATCTATTACACTGCAGAAAAAGTTTGATCTCTTCACAGATAAAAAGTGTATTAAACAAATCCTTTCCTTTTCACAGACGACTGAATTACTCAAACAACATCACATTCTTAGACTGTCACATATTTGCTCTTGCATCTTAAAAGCTATAGAGCTCGAATATGGACTAAAAATCATTATTCATCCTGCACTACACAGTTTTTGTCCAATCAGAAGATCTCTAGAATGAGAATGCCCCACTCCTTAGTTTTGAATAACACCTGCAGCCAACTAGCAACTATCAGAAAGATACTAGTTATCTGTCTGTCTCCTTAGACTGGCATTGTTTGGATTACTTGTGGATTATCGTGTTGTTTTGATCAGCTGTTTGGACACCCATTCACTGATCCATGGGTGAGCAGATGATGTAATGCTACATTTCTCTAAATCTGTTCTGATAAAGAAACAAACAAATCTACATCTTATATGGCCTGAGGGTGAATACATTTTCAGCACATTTTCATTTTTGTGTGAAGTATTCATTAAACTCTTTCCTGACACCTTACATTCAAGTGAAAATAGCCTTTTACAAGGTGAAGAGTAACAAATGTTGAACAAAAGCGAAAAATAGATTGATCGATACAAATCAAGTATGTTGGTAGTTGGTAGTGACACATTATTAAGACAAAGTGAGGGAGAAAAAAGTAACTGTACGATATGAGACAATGAGAGAAGGACAGACATAGGGAGGAGTAGGAAACCAGAGATAAAGAACTCATGAGAGACAGCCATAAGGCTGGACAGCATGTGTTGCAAAGCAATCTCATGCAATGAGCTTCCCAACAGAGGCCAGACACACAAACACTCAAGTGGAAGACAACACATTTCTTCACCCAATAAATAAAATAACACACTACACATTTTGGCTCTTAAGTACCTTTAAGTCAAATCAGTTCACGCAGCGGGCATCTCATGAACACCATATTAGATATTTTGTAGATAACAGCCAAGTACAACCTCCTGTCTACTTCCATATGCAAAGTTTGAAATCTTACTGCTTTTGTTTATTTGTTTGTTGATTGTTTGTTTATAAGGATTGTTAATAAGGATTATTGGATTTTCTTTATTTCTGTGTTGATCTGGATGTATAATTGTTTTGATTTTCTTTTATCTATTGTTGTACTTTATTACTTTAAGGTGTCTGCTTTTAAGATGTATTGAGAAAAGTGCTTTAAAAATAAATTGTATTATTGTTTCCTTCAAAACTGTTTGCCAAGTGTGTTACAATAACATATTTTATATCAGCAATAGAAATTGACAATAATGATATCATAAATTGTGCCTCTTAAGCTCAAATCATACAAAAACACTTTTTAGTCAAAGGTGCATACAAGATTCTAGACTAAACAAACAGCCGATTGGCTCTTTTAACTGAAAGGCGGAGCTTTCATCCCAATACTGGATGTTCTAATTTGTCTCATTCATTTATAAACAAGGGGTCTGTCTATTCCCCTTATACTACTCCCTGTGCCTTTTGCCTCAAGAACCAAAATTTGACAGTGTTTCAAAGCCATTTGTATACTCGTGAGCAGGTTTGCTTGTGAAAAATAATCTTTATGCATAATATTTACAATAATCAGCCTTTGTGTAATAAAACCTATTATTCTAAAGCACTGTGTTTTGGTTCCTCTGACTTTTAACCCCCATTGGAGTGCTGCAGTTCCAGTTGTTTCCTGCAGGGGTTGCTGTGGTGCTGTGTTCTGACTAATAGTGAGGTCTTGCTTTTGCTCCAGTTTCCCTCATCTTTTACTCATTTTAAAGCCTCTTATCTTCACAACATCGAAAAGTACTTGCAAACATCACTCAGAGACACCTGTGTTACCACGTTTTAGCATTTCAATCACACTATGTCTACTCACTTAATCACAGGTAAGGAAGCCAGCGGAAAAGTGTTACAGTATATTATAAGAGTGAGTATTAAGAGCAAGCACGTGGCAGCCCATTAATTGCTTGTTTTTTTTATCCATCCATCAGTTTGTTTCTTCCAGATACAGTCATTCATTCTTGCATCAGTCAGTCCATCTATTAGTTGATCTATTCATCTATTCAAAAGCACAATCAGCCGTTCTCTTTCTGACAAGTCAATCCATCTATGGTAGGCACCGCTTCTACTGCCATAGCCGACACAAAGAAACTTCTCAAGCAGCAGGGCTAGACTGAATCAAGACAAGCAATTAAAATCAGACACAGTGAGCAGTAGAAGCGATTGCTGCGGTGATAAGACTGACTGCGTACTGCGTCTACAGTTCTCAGGAAGAGGTAACAGCACTGAAAACTGCCGAAACCGTTGCTGACATGTTAAGACAACACACTCCCGTTAGGAAACACCACTCTAGAGACTTGTATCCTGCACTACCTAAATGTCACTCCTGTGCTGTATTCAGAAGTCATTCAGGTCCATTAGTTATTAGTTTTTTTTATTAAATTATGTTAAGGTTTTGTAAATGTTTAAGTTAAATGTTAAAATTAAAATGATCACCATTTAATAACCCTCGTGATATATTGAAAAAAAGTCAACAACCTTTAAAGAGTGCCAGAATACATTTTTTTTCTCAAGAGCGGAAATATTACAAATGAATAAATATGTTTGACAGATAATGCGCTCTGACATATAGGTGGGTTTTCTCTTAATAGTAAATATGTAAGCAAGTCTTATGTGTCCTACCTTGTTGAATTGTTTGTAGATGACCTGCACTAAACAGTTTATTGCCACAAAGTGAAGCGGTCATATGTATTTATTGTACAACACTGTGAGGGAGTGAAACTACAAATGTAAGGATATCTGCGAACGAGGAAGTATGGAATCTGAGTTTCATATTTAAAACATTGGAGTATCTTGAGTGCAGATACAAAACTCCCATATGGTCCTGTAGACTGATAAGCGCTAAAGGAGCCTTGATTTGATATTTTGTAAGAAAAGCAAATGTGCTACTTGTCTACTTTCCAGTGGATACACAACAGCTTGGGATGAAACAGGCATAGCGAGTTAATTATGCATCCTGGAAAATTATATGATCGTGGAACCATTTGATTTATTAGGCATTATGTAGCATTTCTTTCCACCCTTGGGCACATAATGACGGCTGAAAAAGCATGACTCGAGAAACATGAGAGGCCAGAAAGATGCTCAAAGTCCACCGTGAGTGAACGGCTGTGACTGCAATCAGACATGGCATGCACACACGTGCACAGCTCAATCTGACAAGTACAGAGGCAATCACAGACAAGAAGTCTGCCCGGCCTGTTTTTTTCTCTTCCATTAAGATAACTAAGGCCTATCAGCTGTGTATCAGTAACATCAGCTGATCCTTATCAGGAGAACTAACCTGTCAAAGATGGAGTCGAAGCCCTGAGGAACGGAGAAACAAGTCAGAACATCGTCTGTTTGAATTCCAGTGACTTCCATGGTACTACAACCATCGTTTCTGCAAAGCTGCCTGTACCTTGAAACCGAAAAATCTCACGAGTGGCACTAAGAAAAAATATTTAGGACTTCAAGATTTAACGTTCCAGACACTTGGAACACCTGTGATTCGTGACAAAAGGCAGAGATAGCCTGTCAGCTGAACCTGTGGAGTGATGGATGTTTGGCATAGCGTTTGTGGACAGAGCTCTAGGGAACGACGACAGAAAACTGGGCCTTTCTGTCAGATCATTAGCTCTGTACCAAAGGGATGAGTTGACCTTAAACCAGTGGAGGACTGTGAACGGAAGAGTCTAGCACAAGGACGCAAGGATGCCTGTTCAGTCACATGTGATTTGTTCTCTCATCATTTCAAAATGTTGCTTGCTTCAGTTGACAGACCAGAGAAATGCCTCGAGAGGTTAGGTTTGAGATACTGTCTGAAATGATGAATTCAAAATAATATTTTGAATTCAGTCAAAGTTAAGCTTAATCAGCAGCACATGTGGCAGGTTTTTAAGTCACAAAACTAACAATGATTTTGGCCCTCCTGTTTTGGCCAAAATTCATTATTGGACTCTTCTTTGCCAAAATTTGTTGCATCGCTGCGTTTTCATTTTTATGTCAATGAAAATAAACGTAAATACTTTTTAAACCATTTTAAAATCGACATTTTTGTTTTTACATGCTCTAAAAACTGGCCCCTTTCACTTTCATTGTAAGTGCTGCCACATATCTGTCGACTGAGCTTAAAGGTCCTGTTCTTCGTGATCCCATGTTTTAAACTTAGTTAATGTGTAATGTTGTTGTTAGAGGATAAATAATATCTGTAAAATTCTAAAGCTCAAAGTTCAATGCCAAGCGAGATATTTTATTTAACAGAATTCGCATACATTGAACGACCCGTTTGGACTACATCCCTCTAGTTCCTGCAGGAATGACGTCACTAAAACCATTTTTTGACTAACCTCCGCCCACAGGTATACACAAAAAGGGGGCGTGGTCTTGTTGCACTTGGACGGAGAGAGGAAGAGCTGCATTTGTGTTTGTTGCCATGTCATTCGAAACGCTGTTATTTTCATCTCGGAGTCCAATCATCTTTGTTTGGGCTACCCAGGGATGCTGTACTTTGAGATTAATGGTTACAATTTATGTTTAACTCGGTTCCGAAAATTATAATCCACATGTAAAACTATGTGCAGCACATTTTGCTGAGGACAGCTTCTTCAATCTCAATCAGTTTAATGCTGGATTCGCACAAAGATTATTCTTGAAAGATGGAGCAGTTCCCTCTTTGTCTGGAGAAGGCGTTGTTTATGGACCACAACTGGTAAGTGTATTTTATTATTTAAGTAGGTGCGTTTAACAGTTTCTGTAACTTATTACACAAAGGGCAACGCTGTTTAGCTTTGTTAACTAGATAGTAGGGCTGTGCAAAAAATTGAATGCGATTTTCATGCGCATCTCGCCAGTAAAGGCGTTCTGTGATTACAGTACATCTCCAGCACGTGCGTTCAGATACGGATTGCCAGGATTTCAAATCAAATTCTGCCCACTTGCTTCTCAAAACTACTCCAAAAACGGGCTGAAGGAAGACATCAGTCCGTTTTTATGACAGCGAAAATACAGTAAATTGTGTGAAAAACACAGTTTTTTTACATGCGAAACATGAACACGTTATATTGCACACTGTAAACACAATCAAAGCTTCAAAAAACATGAAAAACATGACCTTTAACTTGAACTGAACACAATACTCATTTAACTAGAGTTTCATCTAGAAAAGTAAGAGAGCAACTGTGTCTTTGTTGTTTTAGATTCAACACTTGCTTTCTTAAAGAAACACATTATCTGTGACAGCTAAAAGGGAGGGTGGCCAGTAGGGCCATGGAAAGGAAAAAAAATAGAGACATATCAGACACAATATGCTGGAGAGGCACAAAAAAAAAAAAGAATCTGGTGCATGTCTCACCAGATGATGTTTTTTGCGCCCCCTGCCATTGTGTGACAGAGTGACATTTCCCATTCCCAGGATGCCCGTGTACGTGGCGTTTTCCTTTGATGAGGGTGGGGGTGGCTATTGGAGAAGGCGGAAAGATTCCTGCCTCCCTCCTTAACCGCTTGGCAGTCTGCTCTTGATTAGAGTGAGGCTCTTCCCAGCGAGGAGCTCCTGGGCCCTGTCAGGGGGAGACGGCTCTTCGGTAATAGCGTCTGACAGGCTGAGGGGAGCAGCGCGGGGACTGATACAGATGCTGCTATCCTGAGTGGCATCAGGCTCAAGCCAACATCACCTACTTCGGTAAAGTCCCCACACCACTGACTCTCCAGCTGCCAACCCGCCAACCAATCTCATGTCTAGCACATGCCAGCCGAGGGTCTGTGTGTACATGGATGTAATGCACATCCTGCATCTAACATGGCCAGGAGTTTAAAAAAACAGGTTCTACCGGTATGACTGCATTTTCAATCCCACCAGACTGACTTTTAACATGAAACTGGACCTAATTCCACCCTGAAATAACTTCCTTCCTGATTTTAATTGCTTCATTTTTGATATATTGGTGTATGTTATCTCCTGTGGCAGCTCATGTCGAGAAGCTATTAGGGGTGATAGACACGAAATAAAGAGAGCTAAAGAAAAATAAACCCTAGGGTGTTTTTTTTTTTTGTTTTTTTTTGGTAATAGGCTGAATGGAAAAAATACTGCAATGGGCAGCAATGAAATGCTGGTCAAAGACTGCTGCATCACCCAAGATGATTCCAATGCTCTTCTCCTTCAAAAGTCATTTAAAGGAAAAGGCTGTAAAACCCAGTTGCCAAAATAATTATTTTTTAAACAGGTTCCAAACACTTTGTCCATCTGGTTGAAAATGTCACACTTTCTTTTTAATGACTCTGAATTCTGACTGGAATGACTGCTTCAAAATATTAAAATAGCCAATGAATCCATATAACTGTGACCACACATAAGTTAAATTCTACATTAATTTTACAATCATTTATTAATATTGCTTTAACTGTAGTTTTTGTATATGAATTAAGGGACTTGCAAAAAACAGACATCATTTTTTAATAAAAGTCAACTGTGAAAAATAACATTTGGATATTTTTCAGTTTGTTCCTTGGTGGAAACACTGCAACAACTGAAATGAACAAAAAAGGACAAAATATATATATATATAATATTATGAAAAAAAAGTACTGTATATAATTATTTTATTTTATTGTACAATTTTGCTAAGAATAAAAAATTAGTGATCAAGAGAAAGCTTTTTATTACTAACAAGTCTTCCTTTGATTATTAATATTTTTATTGCCATCTAATGTGCACGGTGTGCTTGAAAATTGAAGAAAATGGTGTTGTTATCGAGTCTTAGGTACTCTGACTCATGCTGAAAAACATCTGAAAAGCAGCTTATTGCTTATTCCTCAACACAAACATGAGGATTCAATCAAAATTGTAGTTGCAGGCACTCCAAGAACATTTTAGTGATGCACCTGTACAACATGATTCATGGTTGTAGTCTTATACGAGTCTCTAATGGCACCAGGGAATAAAGCCCCACTTTTAATCTGTCTCCAGCCAAAGTGAAATCATGTGACTGGAGGATAAAAGGGCCACAAATGTATGGAAATATATGCAAAGAGGTCTGGCTGAAAATGGATCTTATGATGGCCAGCCGAAGGCCCACAGGGAAGGCATCCACCTTCTGCCACTGTCTGCGCGCCCTGCGAGTTCTTACCCAGAGTTCACGCTAAAAGAGAATTGAAGGAGATGCTGTTTTTCACTTGAATGCTGCACCTCGGCTAGAACTCAAACTAGATGTCATTTGTTACGTCAGCTAGGCCACATACATCTGAAAATGGCAACACCTCTGTCATCCGAGGATGGCCGCAGGGGAGGTGTATCAACCAGAATCAGAGTGTGTGAGAGATGAGTCAAGTAGAGAGAAGATGGCTGGGATAATTGATCAGTAAAGATAAACTGAATCAAGACCACACATGAACAGTAAAAGGACAATGCCATAAACTAGCTTGCAAACAAGCCAGAAAACTAAACAAAAATGCCCAGGCAGTCTGTGGCTAAGCAATAACCCCCCATTAGAATGAATCACGCGAGTAAGCAAATGAAGTGCACATGAATGACTGAGCATCAGAGCTTTGGATCAGAGGTGTCATAACACAGTGAGACATCAGCACGAGCGTGACTGAACATGCAGAATCACAACACGATCCGTTATGACATGGTGATACATGTCCAGATGAGCACAAGCGAAGATTTGCTAGAAAGAGGGCAAAGTCTGACAGAGCAGGCGTACAGTCTGTTGCTGTATTTTCAGATATTTCATGCCTAAACAGCTTGCTTTCCGGGTTTTGCATTGCACTTGAAATATATCTTTAATGCAAAAACATTTTTTTTCATTCTGGAGCATCAGTGAGCATTTGAACCTAATATATCCCATCTTATAATTCTTAAAAAAGAAAAAAAAAAAAAACTTTTACTAGATAAGCCAAATGACTTAAGATATTTAAGGGGAAAAAAACTAAATTAAGTGCATTTTGCTTAAAATAAGTACAATTATCTGCCAGTGGGGTGAGTAAAATATTCTTAAAACGAGTATTTTACTTACCTCACTGGAAGATCATTTTACTTGTTTTAAGCAAAATGCACTTAATTTAGTTTTTACATATCATTTTCACATTTTACATATTTCACATATACACACACACACACACACACACATACACACAACATCTCATCATCCCCGCATGTCATCCAAACCACTTTAAGTTTCTTTCTTCTGTGGAACATATAAACATTGCATTATTTTCACAGAAGAAATAAAACCATACAGGCTTGCAACAACAGGAGGGTGAGTAAATGATGGCTGAATTGTCTTTTTTGTGTGAACAAACAATTTATTAATGATCTCGGATTTGCCAAATGAGAGAAAAGAGTTCAACGTTTGGTTGCTCAGCATGACCCTGTAAGCTCCTGCTGGAAGACAATGTCATTACGCCACTCTGCCAGCAAATGTGAAACTTGCCGTGTGTGTTTGTACAAAATAAATAAATAAATAAATAATTAAATAAATACATAAATAATAAATATATAAAAACTGCCTGCCTATGAGCAAAGACAAAATATTTAAAACCTCATATTTCTAGGGAGTCATGTTCCAGAAGAGAATGTGGCATTAAAGTCATTAGAAAAAGTAACAGACCTGTTTTCTCCAGGTATTATATAGAAAACCCTTAAAAGTAAAAGTCATAAAAACTGAAAACATCCTAAACCAGTTTATGATTGTGTGCTCGTGATTGAGCCTGTGGCAGTTTGGGTGGGACCTTGATACGGTGGCTCTACCTCACAATCACTGCTGCACAGACTCTGCATGACGTCATCAGCACAAGTTGACAGCGGCCATGTCTGGGACATTTTAGCTTAATTTTTCTATAGTAGAATGAGATGCATTGTCCATCTTTTTTTTACAGTCTATGTTCTGAACACAACATAAGATCACTCTGATGATTAAAACTGACCTGTCACCCTGTCCCAGAACTCTTGCTGCTGTTTCAGATACAAGCATCTTTAGTAATCTTATCTATTATATATACTCTGATGGAGAAACATTACCTCACTGCATCAAACATCTTTCCAAAAACCATTTATGGGATTCACGTTGTGTCCAAAGGTTTCAAAGTTAACTTGTTCAGTGGTCCAAAGACATACTGCAAATTTCATTATATAAACTGTGAGCTATACTGCTTACTTCCCAGCAGGTAAAAATCACATAAAAAATGCTAAATTGATTTTGGGGTTAACCATCCTCTCACAATGCAATAAGTAACTAAAGAAAGTTTCTGCAAGTATTACAATTACTTACATAGATGAAATGACTTTCATATCTGCACTGCTCTCAGTTTCTGCATTCCTAGGGAAAGGCTACTTTGGTGCATCTGATTAGTTTTCTCAGCTAAATTTACATTTCACACTTCTTTTTGAACTCCAACACGCTTATTCAAAATTTATGGATCATAATAAAAACATAAAACATAAAATAAACAAATAAGAAAAAGAGAGTTGGATCATAAACAACTGGAAAAATAACTAATTTGACCATGTTTCAAGATTTCAATCAAAACAGATCAATAAAATAAAAATCAAAAAAATCCACAAAAAAATGAAAGTACAACTGTTTTTAAAATTTATAATACATGTTTCCTGAGCACCAAATCAGCATATGACATTTATTTCTGAAAGCTCATGTGACACTGAAGACATCCGAAAACAGGAATCACAGGAATAAATAACATTTTAAAATACAATAAAATAAAAACTTTTCAAAATATTACTGCTTTTGCTATATTTGTGATCATTTAAATGCAGGCTTGATAAGCATCTTCTCACACAAACACAAAACTTACAGACCTCAAACTTTATATATATATGTGAACCATGCAGGAAGGGGTAAAATTCTACCAAACATCCAAACATAAGGAATACCTAAAGATTGGTTAAAGAACCAATCTTAAGTAAACATCACAGTATGAATGATGTGCCAGGCTGCTCTGAGAGCTGGTGTGAGGTGAATGAACATCACTAAATGAACATCAGAGCTGAATGACCTCTATTCATTGGCAAATCAAACCTTCTTCCTCTTTTCAGCAACACTACCTCCCTGACTGTAGAGCTTCTTTGGGCTTCATACCCATCACAAGCCTCTAGATGATCCTTCTTTGATGAATAATTTCACTTAATGGAATAAAGACATTGACCATTATTATGTTTAAGCTAGCTGACGCCAGAGTTTCACTTGCACACATGTGGCACACAGTCCAGGATGCCTAAATTAAGCTGATGCTATTCTCGCCGACGGCATTAGTGCCTCACTTGAAAACAAATTAAAACAATGTGACCCAGTGAGGCCAGGCACAGAATGGGGTTTGTCCTAAAAAAAATAAAATGTGTGCTATCATGAGTTTGAATCCTTTTTGGCCAAAAAAAGAAGGGGGGTGGGGTGCAATCAGGTAATGCTATTTATCTCGCCAAAGAAACAAATGTTCTTTGCAAGCTGGGATAAAAATAAAGACTCATTGAGTGCCTATGTGCTCAGTGCCTTGGAGGGACTCTAATGCATTTTCATTTAGACCAAGCTCAGATGTTATTAGGAGCGACTCTCTCCATCTTCATTTCACTGTGATCTCAAGGCCAAAGCAGACAAAGTGGGCCAATCTAAGATTCCTCTTAAAAATCATTTAGACATTAAACTGCGAAAGGCAGATATACTGAAGCATAGTTAAAATCACTGTTATCATCGCATCAAAGTCTTGCATCCAAATTGTGTATTAGATGCATATTGTTTTCTGCTTCCTAAAAGCCATTGGTTTTAAAATTGTAAAAAACAAATTATCTGGGAGGATTCAGACATAATTTTTTAATGAAATTAGATTGCTCAATTATTCTGTATCCAGTTGCTGGTTGTGATCAAGGTAGGGTTTCAGCAAGTGCTGTGGCTGCTCAACAAATGAAACGCAGCATTAATATTTCAATACAGCAAAGAGTCTATTTCTCAGATACAGAAAAACAGAATCACTCACTCACTCAAAAATCAAAAAGCTGATTCAGGTCTTTTAAACAACAGGGTTTGTTTTACAATATATAGTCCTGCTCTGATGTTTTCAATAAAATACTACAACTCCATTCAACAAAAATTCAAAACAATCTAAAGACCTAAAGTTAAACATCAAATGATGAAAGTTGGTCAAATCTTCAGTGAACCGATCACAGGACTGTGCAGTATGATAGTTTATACCACGTGATGCACGGCTATGAATGACGCCTGACTGCATCCAGTATTTCCTGATTGTTCTTTAGTGGGATTTATAATCGAATATAATGCCCCCCCCCACCCCCCAAAAAAAGGATATTTTGTTTGTGAGGTATTTAATTTACTGAATTGTCCAGTAATAGGGATTATCAAATGGTTTTGTATTATATATCAACCATCAGGTATTGATGTACCTGTAACCTTGATTAGCAAAGCTGGTTGATAACGGAAGTGTTCTTACCTTGAAGTTGCATATACATGTTATTATGTCCCCAATTCTGAGACACTCGCCGTCAAATTTGCAAGTGTTGGTGTCACAAAGGAAGAGATCTGTGTCCCGGTCATCATCCCCTGCAACAACAAGAGCCAAAAAACAGCATGAATTTCACCATAAACACAGAAGTCTCAAGACACACACAGCACAGGCAGGATAATGTTTTTTCAAACACTTCTGATAAAAGCGATTCAGCAGAACTCATGGAACAAACAGGCATGGCCTTCGAAGGGTTCATCAAGTTCTCACCTCCTCTCCAAGACCATTGGAGTCTTGGAGACATTTTCATTGGAGTCTTGAGGCAGTTTCTTATTGGGAATAAAACAAGTTTTCATAGAGGAATAATGATTCTGCACATGTTGAACTTCTTGGAATCACCGCATGAGAACCTTATTCAGCTTTTATAATAAGCTGAATACAGGCTCTGAGAAATATTCCTATTTTGATTAGGAGTCAGACCAACTTTGAAAAATCACTCTTTATAAAATTAAGACGAGTTGTTTCTGAAAACAGGCTACCGCTGAGTCAAAACCTCATTTTACTATTCAGCATACAAAAGCTGACTGCTGTACATTTAACAATTAATCTCCCAAAAATATTGAGTTTACCCATTAGGCACTATATCATTCAGCCCTAATCTGATCCCTTTTATAATTATGCAAGAAATAGGCTTCTCTATCATTTGCTTAATATTATACAAATAACACAAACTTTACACAAAGAATAATATCTCATGATACATTCTACATTGCCCGCATATATTTCATCTCAAAGCGCCATATATCATCATAATAAGACTACATGACACAAAACAGTGGGTCTGCTCATGTGCCCAGGGATTTTTGCTGTCAAAGCAAATAAGCTTCTTGCAAGTGTTACACAGTATTTTTACCCTGTGTTATCTGGTGAGGCCCGGAAGCTAGAATGAAACAGAACATTGCTCATTGTAACGACAACACCAGAGGACATGGAGCTACTTCAGGCCCCTGCTAAAGGGCCACCAACAGTGAGAAAATATGTCTTACATAACCTTGTGGCTCATTTGCATTTCAGCTAAAAATTATCAATGGACCTCAAACGCTACAGGGGGGCAAAAAAAAAAAAAAAAACAGTAGTCTTGCGAGACCGTTCACATTGTGTACCTCAGTTCTGGAGACCTTGAGAAATGATGCTGGCTCTTGGTTTGTGCATAAAGCCCTTGTGTAAAATTAGTCGCTGTTCACACTTTGCAGCAGTAATATTTCATTAAAATTCATCTTGTTCACAATCTGCTCTTAAGAAGCTGCGATAAACTGTCATTAAATCAATTCAGCCTACTGAAGCAACAAATACAAGTCAGAGTATTTGCCAAAGCTAATTAGTCAAAACCATTGTCAATCTCTTGGCTTACTGATAAAATAAGAAATCATGGCTTAAGTTAGGTCTAATACTTCTTACATAAAACATTTTCCTTGTATTCATTACTCCCATATTTGAGTCAGCATCTTAAGAAAGCCTAGCTCACTTGGTACCTTAAAGGCATAGTTCACAAAAAATATTTAACAAAATAAAAGAACAATTTGATGCTGATATTGTTCATGATGTTGTTCATGTATGACTTATTTCGTCTGTGGAACACACAAGAAGATATTCTGTAAAAACACTTTCTCTATATAGACTAAAAACACAGAAATCTAATTCTTCTTTTATTCTTTTACTAACACCAATCATTTAAAATATACTTGGCTCACAAATAAAATGTGGCACATTGCTTTTTTTGGTTAGAGCGGGCATGATGCACCTGCGTGCATTATTGATGCAAGCACTCCCTCTGTGAAGGCATACAGATGCAAAGCATTTTGTAACACCTCTACTGCTTGGCTGCCCTTCCGTAGCTGTGTCATAACACACTTTGACCTCGCGACACAGGTAGATGCATTTAAATGCATGTCTGAAATGTGCTGTATTGAACAGGGCACTTGGGAACAGGAGCAGGAGGGGAAATAATGTAATGGATCGTAGAGGAGAGGAACATGGAGATCTGAAATAGCTTTACCCTAGCCTTACCCTTAACCTACCCTTTACCCAATCATAACCTGACTCCTAAAACCAAGTCTTGAACCCTCAAACAGGCCTTTAAAAGGGGTCCAGGAAGTGAAGACCCACCAAAATGTCCTCACTTTACAAGATTGTCCTCACTCCGATGGTCTAAAGCTCAAACTGGCCCTCACAAAGATAGCTGTACATGTGCAAACACACACACACACACACAGGTATTCCTATCATTATGGTGGCAGTCCATAGGCATAATGGCTTTTCTACTCATAAACTGTATTTTCTATCCCCTTACTCTAACCTTACCCCAAAACAATACATTAAATATGATTCAACAGTCAGGACCAACAGTGTTTACCACCCTTTTTATCTCCCGAACCTTCACAGCCAAGTAATTTCAATGACCCTTTCATCAGCAACAAACCAGAAATGTGTTCCATTTACTGCATATTGTATTTTATATTATTTGTATTATTATTATACAAAAACTGGTTTCACAGAAAATAAGGTCTCCGTGTTTCCCTTTCCCTTTACGTAACCTTTAATAAACTTCTTATGTACCTGCTGAGGTCCAAATTCTGCTGGTCTGGACCATCAAAAAAAGTTCAAATCCATATAAGTTAAGGACAGGAAAGTAAAAAACAGAGATTGAGGAAAGTTATAAGGTCACGCTTGAGGAAATGATTTCCGGAAACAGGCAGCGGCATCCTTGCAATTTTATCACGGTAATTTCTTCATTTAGAACACTGAAAGGCCTCTAAATGCTTAACAAGATTTTAAACTTAACCAAAACATCAGTCAAATAATTTGATTAACTGTAAATATGCTTTTAGAAGTCTGTTAAAAATGCTTTTTGAGCAGGGCTGAGTTACCATGAGCGGAAAGGAATTTTGTTCTGCTCTCTTTAAAGTCTCTCTGCTAGGACAATCTTTCAGTAGCTGTCTACATGGAGAGATAAGATCTGTTTTCCTTTTCTTTGTGAAGAAAGCACTCAACGTGTATGGACAACAAGACAGTAGAAAAAAAAAAAAAAAAACATCCTGAAAATTTCTATAAGAATTCCTCAAAGTCATTCCTTGAAGTTACAAAGCAATGATTAGAACAGCCAAACAGGAAATTACATCTTTCATCCTAACATGCTCTACTATCCGACAGCCCACAAAAACAAGTTAAAACAACTCTTCCTGAATCTAAAATAGACTTTCTCTAAGTACGAAAACATTGTACTTTAAACACAGGACTCTTATGAACTACAAGGTATTTGTAAATGAAAAAGTGATCTGCATGGCCATAAATAAGATTAGCAGTTGATGCATAAATATCACTGTCCCTATCAAGGCAAACATTATATTTAACCTTCCAACAAACATCCTTATACTGACATCAAAACATACTGGACACATTATATTCAGTACAAAACAATACACATGTAAAGGAAGGTTATAGAATTTATTGTATTCCTGAAGCATTAAACAAATACTAGAATCTTCTTTGAAAAAGGATTTAGATTAAAGGTGCACTAAGCGATATTTAAAAACAGTGTTGGACAGAGTCCCAGAACACTTGCTTCCTATCAGCAGTAAGGGGCGTGTCTAATGATGACAGGGAGAAGAGAGCACTCAGTGAGTGCACAGGATGGATATTAGCAGATCGACTATAGATAAGGGTAAATTTCAGAGGAACAAAACATTAGAAAGAAGGGTAGGACCTGCATAAATACTGGAGCAGCTTTCCGGGGATTGAGAAGACTCAAGGAGCGGGAAGGCCTGGAATCAGATGCCGAGGTTGCTTTATTTCTTCTTGATCGGTGATTTATGTTGATTTTGCTTTCACACAACTAATCTGTGTTGGCTTTTGCTTGAATATGCTTAGCTGGCAGGCATAGCAGATTCCGCCATTGCTGCTGCCGGGGTTGTGTACAGAAGAGTTAACAAAATAGGGGCGAGGTCTGGGTAGGCGGGCGTGTTTGTTTTGGTGCTTTCAAATATCAACATCAAATGGGTTAAATATACTCAGTGCACCTTTAAACATATACATTACATATAAAAGTATTTGAAAATACCATTTAAAGGACATGTGTAATATTTGTGCCACTAACACTACAAAATAAATAAATAATACAAATACAAATTATTTAAATATTTTCTTCTTCCAATGGTCACAAAAACAGATAGTCCAGTCCTGCTCTTACTCATGCCATTACGCTTTTTAGGAATTAGTTTGGAAAACAGTTGTCTCTGAACAATGATCCTCTTTAGGCAAATAAATAAATAAATAAATAAAAACTAATATGTATATTATTAAATTATTAAAACTTGCACACTTTAAAGTCTTCTTTAAAGTCTATATGAAATTAAAATTTACACCTATTTTGTAAATGCATTTTTTTAATTTTATCTATCTATTAATTCATTCATTTATTTTTGTGAATGAGTGATTTGTGTATACTGTATGTTTCCTTTTTATTGTATACGGTATGATATATTAATAATATTATATATTTTTGACCTCACAATATTTAATAAAAACGTCATAATTCAGTCTTCCAGTGAAATCAACAGCGTTCTCCCTGGTGATGTAGATCAGACTTCTCCAGTCATTTTGGCTGCTTAAGCTCTGCTTCAAAATCCAACCATCAACTGATGGATAGAACCAAGTCACACCCTTACATTTATTGTTTTTTGATAATTTGTTGCACACAGATGTATGGTAAAATATGGAAGAAAATATCTGTTGCTACTTCTGATTCATTGCAACTTTTAGACATCCCATATAAGGCCAAATATACACATACTGCCTCGTATAGGGGTTCCCACCAAACAGGTCTGTTTAAGATTCTAAAGCAAAAAATTCTATAAAGAACTTCATAATCAGTATATCCTTCATAGCTGCTTGTTTTTGTGGCAGCATAATTTATCCTATGTGTTGGCCACTTTTGCATTATAGCTATTTAGTAGTTAATGGAAAGCAATTTAAAACAAGTTACAGCTGTAGTTTTGCAGTGACAAGGTGAAGGGCAGATTTAATATAGAGAAGGTGTACAGAACTTCATATCTGACAAATACTGTTTAAAATGAAGAACACAAGACTGTACTAATTAATAATTCGACCTCCAATATTACAATTAGCCAACAACATCCACTTCATTAGTAACAAAGTTCTAACAGTCCAATTTTAAGTTTTTGCTGCCTCCAGCTGCTTGTTTCTTCCTTCTGCAGTGAAATAAGAGACTTTGTTGGACTCAAACACCTGGTAATGCAGGTCTCCTAGCTCCTCAAGAGTGTCGTAATTTTATCAAAATAAACGGGAAGTGTGAGCCAATGTTATGTCTCACAATGTGCCAAACAAGAGAGTATTGGGGGAGATGGATATTGTTATTTTTGCCTTGCCAGTGAGGTGAATAATTGAAAGAAGCAAGCTGGCAGAGGCATAAATACTCTAAAGGTGAAGTGCAGACAGCTCCAGTGAGTGAGACATCAGACCAGTTGTCTGGCCATTAAAAAGCTGCATTTCAAACCTCGGGACATTGTAAGCAGTTGAAAATGTTTTAGCTCTTATTTGAGGTGTAATACAAAGAATCATTCAGAATTACTCAGAGGAGTAAAACAAGTGCGTTTTGAAAAAATCTGGATACTTTGTAACTAATTAGAAAAAATTCAAACAAACATCTAACTGACAGCAAAGGTTAAAAAATACAGTTCACCAAAAAATTGTAATTCTGTTTTCATTGACTATCCTTTTGCTGCTCTAAACCAGTATAGTTTTCTTTTGTGAAACATTACACTATGATCTAAATAACCTTGACTTTCACTGTACGGTCACTGACATAAATAACTTTTCATAAAAACTTGTGTTCCACAGAAGAAACGAACAAACAAGCATACAGTATATGTTTGGAATAACATGTGGGACAGTAAATAATGACATAATTTTCATTTTTGATTGAAATATCCCTTTCAGACTTTAATTGAACTACCAAAAACTGGCAGTTTATGTTGTTGTGTCTCTTCAAATTCAAAAGTCTGCTGTCCCCTCTCGCCTACTCTGTTTTTGCTTGTCTCGCCTCCTTTGCAGCTGATATGCAAAAGCCCTCAGTGAGCCAGCAGCGCAAAACACATTCTCCAAGGGAGAGCTATTGACAATGAACAATACAAATAAAAGCTTACGCCCTTTTGGGCAGTGACTTATTTTGAGGCAGCAGCTTCATAAAATTGATACAAGGAAGCTAACAGAGTTGACTGAATTCTAATCATGAACACAGAAGATACTTCAGTAATAAGTAATTTATTTTGCAAGAGTATACACTACTTGTGTCCACAACTTATGGCCTTAGATTAGGTTTGTTGACTAAACAGCTGGTTTGCATTTGTTTTGCTGTGTTCAGTGCATAATTCTGTGATGGGGATTGAAATTATTTTCAGTCAAGTAGGAAATTCAGGTTTTATGCAATAATGATGCAGGTTCCTCTCTTATTTATTTTTATTTTTTAAAACTTCAGACCTGATAAATGCAATGCAACGTCCAAATGTATAACCATTCTGTTTGCTGTGTGCACTAAATCAGCAATAATGTAAAGGAACAGTTAACCTAAAACATCAGAATCCTGTAAATGTGATCCAAAACAAATTGGACACCACTGACTTACATAAAACAGACCAAATCAAAATGTTTTCGATATATATATATATATATATATATATATATATATATATATATATATATATATATATATATATATATATATATATATAAATATATAAATAATTCTGCATCTATTTTTAGGTGTGCCAGCTGTCACTGTGGGTGGCACAGGCACACCCTGGCACACCCGTGGCTACGCCACTGATATCACTGATAGCCACGGGTGTGCCTGTGCCACCCACAGTGACAGCTGGCACACCTAAAAATAGATGCAGAATTATTTTTTACGGGCTCAATAAAAAATGTTTACTAAACTTTGGCTATTGTTGTTTACTTAGAAAATATATATATTTTTAAATCAACCCTTTCACGGGTAAATTACAAATATTTTAACTGACCCCTTGTTTCCATGGCGACACGTCATGATTGTCACGTGACACACCGCAGCCACTAACAGATGTAACGTTATTGGTATTCGTTTTATTTAGTTTTTCATTTTTTTTAAATATATACACAAACTTGCTTACCATGTCAACTATCTGATATTCCGATCTTCGTTTAAAAACCTTTATAAATTATCTTGATCTATAACGAGATATATGTCAAGCGCTGAGCGCGTCCGTCTCTGGCTCAGTGCCAGCCGAGCCCGAGAGCCAACGCACGAAAGCTGTTTGAATCAGGCAGTTCTGTGACGCCACTGAACATTATAAATCATACTCTCAGGGGCACAGAAATAATAATTCAATATATGGTGCAATAATGCTAAAAATGTTAAAATGTTATTTAAATTTTTAATTATTATTGTTAAAATATAAATGCCGACATTTGGACTGCCAACCAATCAGCAAACAGCAGCTGACTGTGACCCCAGCAGTCTATGATATAAACAGTAATTTTTGATTGCACATTGCAATATGTCGCAGAGCTCCTTTCTTAATTTTTTTTAGAAAAAAATCTTGGCTTGATGAACAGCCTGACACAAGGCCTTAATGTTACACCTGATGAGGAAGTTTCTCCCTCCCCGGGCCCAACATCAACAGACAGTGTTGCCAGATTGGAAATGTCAAAGTTTCGTACCACAAGTTCAAAATTATCGTATTTGGAAGAGATTTATTACACTTAACAATTAACTACATTTTGACACGACCTGCAAATTACCACTAGGAGTATGGTTGGATGGAAGCAGTGCAACAAAAATCCCATATTTTTGCACGGTAATCTGTCAATAAATGTGGCACACCCAGATTTTCATATGCACACCCAGAGTCTCTTTTCTGGCTACGCTACTGATATATATATATATATATATATATATATATATATATATATATATATATATATATATATATATATATATATATATATGTATGTGAATAGACCATTGTCTGTAAACCTGTTTGATTCTGGCAATTAGTGTTATGTTTTCTTTTTAGTTTGCATTGGTTGTATGACTGCATTTGTAGTCAGGATTTACTAGGAAAATTCATCATAAAGTATATTATCAACACCTTTTTGTAAATCATCTAAATTGGCCTTCAGGCATGCTTGTGGTAGAGCTTCCCACGTCTCATGCATGCCATTGCCATGAGTTGCACAACCAAAGTGCAAGCAAGAGGCAGGGATAGACGTTTTGGAACGATACCTAATTGCCCACGGTGACCTGCTGATTGATAGTGAGGCGCCACGGCGGGAAACTGAGCAGAAATATGCGGAGAGTTCCGAGCGTCTCTCGCGCCTCAGGGCGCGCATGATGATTATTTCACGTGCATCTGCAATCGTCTGAACGGCGCTCTGACAGTGAGGGTGAGAGATCGGCCGCTGTCCAAATCAAAACCCACTTAATATCCGAGTCTACGACAGACTGATGCTCGAGATTACTACGCCGGCTTGATGGAACTGTTGCCAAGAAAAGCATGGCTTCTAATAGGATTCTTACATGTATATTCTTCGAAACTGAAACCTTTTGAACCTGCCCAAAATATCGCCACTTGTTCACTCGCTGACGTGTAAAATATGTCCAATATAACGTAAAACCTTTTTTCGAAATATAAATGCGAGTTTTAGGTAAATGCGCAAAGTAGGCTACACATTGTTCCAAACATGAAAATAAAGATATCTGAACAAAAGTAAATTTATTACAGAAACATCACAGGTGATTTAGCTACAGAATTAACACAAAAGCCGTTTTTTTTTTCTGTCCACATATTTTCATATTTTGATAATCTGCCTGTGTTTCTTAAAGTCTCCAGCGGTGAAAGCTGTTTAATGTTAAAATAGACTTTTTTTCCACTGAACGCACTGAACCTAGAAAAACCGGTCAATTGATGTAGGAAACACATGTTCTCAGCGACAGTTCGTAGACTAAGCACGATTTCATAAGTGCGAACACAAGAATGAGCCATTATTCCGCGAGAAAAAAAAAACAAACTAAACAAAAACAAAAATCAACAGTTGACAGTTTATTGCGGTGAATAATAACGATTATATATCGAATGTGCTATGATAGTGATAGTGAACTGCTAAAGCTTTCCTCTCTACACTTCAGGTCCATAACTTCTGCTACTTCTATAACAAACACTCGTCTTCTGTTGCCAAGGGAACGTCAAAGCTTATTCTCTTCAACGCAAGGAGCAGCGGACTTCTTGAACGTCTTACCCGAGCAATTCCATCCAGTCGGAGTCTGACAGTCGCTGAGTGAGGACGGGAAAGCGCCAAGTTGTTGCACCGGGAAAGTGGCGAGAAAGGACAAGACTGCAATCCATGCCCAGTGTCCCACTATCCGGCTCCACTGGTGCGGACTTCGGGGCTCGTGTAGGGCCGCCGCCACCGTGACACCCATCTCAGTTCCCCCGACACTGCTCACAGACGCGCAACGACAGCCCTGGGCTTAATGTTGTCAACTTTGCCGGTGCGCTTAGAAGCCAAGAGAGGGACATTTTCCGATGGAAGGAGTGTGCCCCATGAAGCAGTTGTTTCTGGATGACCAGAGCGAGGATCCGCCCGAAGCGAGAGGGTGCAGATGCAGAATGAGAGAGGTCTGGGTGCGATGACAGGGGAGGGGATGGTATCGGGAGGGAAGTGGGTAAGCGAGATGTTCAAAAAGCAAGGCAAAAATCAAAAGACGAGAGGGTTTTTTTAAGAAACGTAAATGGGGCACAAAATCATATATCCCATTCGAGTGACTTGCCGAAGTTACAACATCCACCTGAGCGCCTGTCCACCGTCCTCACCCCGTGCGCTCGCGGAGAGCCGTGAGTTTGTCAGAGTCTCGCGGAGGGCCATTCCTCTGTACCTATGAACCACTATAACACACTGAAGGCGAGCGGCAGGTTTACAGACCGCTTCGGATCACGTGTTCTCAAGCAACCGGGAGGGGCGGGACGATGCCGCGGCTCTGATTGGTCGAGAGGGATGCAGGAGTGTCAGGAGCGAGGCGATGGTCCAGCTCGAGCATATCGACGGCCAGTGCAGAATAGTGTACCCTATAGTCTACTTTAGCATGGATTTGGCTTGCAAACGCGTGGGCGAAGAAGGGCCATGCTGAGAATCTCTTCTCAGTAATTGAGCACTGCTGCCCTGAGCACGATGGCAGCAGAAATCGATTAGCAACTTGCAGTGTTGTGAAATGATCCCCGTATCCTACACAAAAGACTTACAGCATTAGATGAGAGAACCGAGGGACCCGGCGGAGTTCACGACTGTCTGCGCGTAAAACGCAACGGATAATCTCGGCGGTGGAAATGGATATGCAGAGACGCTTTAATGGATACGGGTCGCGAGCTGAGCATTAGAAATGGCTTTTTAATGACATTTAATGATGCAACGTGTCTCAGAAAAGCTATTTTCACAAGGTGTATCGACGATGATAAAAAAGCAAGCACATTTCATGTTATCGACTTAACACAAAGTACAGCTGGTCTCTTAATCAGTGCAATACTATGCGTGTTGTTGCACCCTAACAGGACTACACACGAAATCTGAAAACCTGAGCAAACTTGAACGGAGTGCAACAAAGTGTTCTTTTATATCTAATCTATCTTATTTATTTCCTGCTGATTCGTAGAGAGGTAAAGTTCTAGACTAACGTATAAAGACTATCCTCCAGAGAGAGGCACAGGGAGAAAGGCACATCATATTTGGACTCTTAAAATGTGACATTATAACAAACACATCAAAAAAGAAACTTGAAGAAAGCATTACTGACTGAAATGTGTTTGCAGTCAGTTATTTGTAAAAATGTTTTCTATTCTGATTTTTTTAAGCAAAAGATAAAAAAAAAAATGATTGATTATCGATTTATAGTTGCTGTGGTTTGATATTTTGTTATGTCATGCAATTAAATGTGTTTATGTTTCTTAAGTAGGTACAAAAGCCATTGTATCTTTGTTTGACAGTCTTACAAAAAGTGTCCATCCCTATGAAAGATTTCATTAGTCTGATGGCCAAAAAGCACAGTTTTGGTTTTATTGGACGGTAAAGATGTATTCTAATAATATGTAGACAAGATTTTGAACAGTGGTTTTCTCTTTGCCACCTAATAAAACTGTGAGTGGTGAAGCATCTGTGCCACAGTTGTTGAATGCAGAGTTACAGAAGACTCCTTGTGTAATACCTTCAGATTTGTCACTGGTCTCTTGGTGGCTTTCCAATCTCCTTCTTAGTCACTGAGTTTGAGGATATAATCATTTACCCACCACCCACACTGTTACAAACTTGTTTGACAGATATTCTTCGATGTAACACAAAAATACAATAAATGCTTATACAACTCTTTCTCACAAAATGAAAGCAGCATTGATCATGGTACTGAAAATCATCATAGAAGTTGTCCAGACTTGGTGGTTTAGGTTTGGTTACAAGAAAAAGAAGAACCAGAGGCATTTGATGTTACTGTTATTTTTTTTTATTTTTTTATTTATAATTTTTACTAATATGATATATTTGAAGGCTGGTTAAGGGCAGAATAAATTATGACAACATAATGACATGACTCATCTATCAAATTCATGTCAGCAAATAAAAAAAAGATGAACAAACATAAATCTTCTTTTAGAAATGTTGTCATATATGTGTTTCCCAATAAGACGTCTTTTTTTAATTACTTGCATGTTTTCTCTTTAAGTGAAGAGCACATTTGGAAAAAAAAGATTTGAAACCTGTTGCTTGAACAGTATAAAGTTGGACTTCTGGGCATGTCCTCGAGATAAATGACCATATACTCTCCACTGTTCATTTCACTGCTACCGGATCATTCCCACATTTCTCCTGGAGTCTGGCTCCATCAGCTCAGTATTATTAGCAAGGTTCAGAGCTCCTCTGGAGTGCAGCTGGCTCTGGGCTATCACCGGCAGACGCTCTTGAAAGATAAAACAACACACCCTTGTCATAGGATTTCTAAAGTTTTCTCAGTGCGGTATCATGTATCACATGTATGATCTGACCGTGTAATTATGACTATGGGACATTGATTAACCATTCGGTTTTGTAGGACCTGTTCATAAATAGGAACTGATAAGAGATATTCAAACCAACAGCAATGTTAAAAAGTGGAATTTTCAATGACTACAGTATATTGCATTTTTATGACAATTATTTCATTGGAGTTGAGAGCAGACATCTTTATTCCTATTAGAGCCATATGAAATTTAACACCTTTAAAAAGGCATCTTGGCAAGTCTCCCTCAACTACTTTAAGTTATTTGATATAGCAATAATTATTCAGGATCAATGAACACCAAAAATTCAACATTTTCAAAAGAATATGATATAATGTGGGTTTAATTAAGCATTTGAACAAGTAATGGTGTCAAAGGTAAAACAATAAATTAAATTTGCCTGTAAAGATGGCTGTAGTTTGGCATTATTAACATTTCCCATTAGAACAATAGCTCAGTAAGCTAGTAAGCCACAGGCATGCAATCTATATTCCATAGACTCTTAGGTGAATAATGTAGTCATTTGTAGATATTTCTGAATGAATTGATTCGCTTTCACAGTCAAACTCCTGCTTACAAGCTGAACAGTTTTATTTTTTTTTATTTTTTTTATTAAACTCATTCCCTCATAGTCGACCAGATGTTTTTGTTCTCTGCTGCTGGATATTGCAAACAAATTTCAGTACGGCTGTGGATTTTCTCAGCAGTAACAAGTTTATTGCTATCCTCCTCTTTGGACATCCCAGACAAATGCTAAGGAAATGATATGGCTGGTTGAGGATATTTATGAATTCACTGATTTAATTCCACTTTTGTATCTGGGTGAACACACCGCAAATGTCTACAACCGGCCAACTAGCACAAGATATGCTCAAGGATGGCCCGATCCAGTCTGGTGTGTGGTCTTTAACGTTGCATGATTCCATCTGGAGCAATATCAGAATAGTATATCCCTTCACAAAGATTTACAAAATGATCATATCAAAGCATCAATAAGCACACCACAGTGCCACTTCACACCTCTAAACTGATGGACCACATTATCTCCACACAAGCTTGAACATGGCCAGGTTCACGAACTCTTTAATCATAGCCCTGTCACACCATTACTTAGCCAGGGGTTAGTGTTGCCAAAAAACTATATTCATGGGTTACTGCCAGTTCAGAGTCTTATCGACAAACAGTAAAAAATAACAGCACCTTTGGCAAACTGCCTCTTCCAGATGTTGGCCAGGGGCCCTGAAGGTCTGCTGTGGCACAGATTGACAGAGAAGGTGCTGGTTTCACACAGGATTTGAGATGATGATATGAAATATGAGCACAGAGGCTGTCCCATCTAGTTATTGGGGGACACTATAGTAGAATTCAAATTAAAGTAAGTGTTAGGAACAGTAAAAGTGGATGTTGAAAAATGGTTGAGAGCCACTGACTGGCAGGCTGTTATCTGAATGATTGTTATATATTATCAAACATGTAAATAACTAGATATCATCTTATTAAAGCTACACAGCATCTGTTTTTTTTTTGTTTGCTTTTAATCTTTTGATCAGAAAGTTCTTTACCAAGATGTCATGACCTCATGCGGCTTTTAAAGTATGATAATCGATAATCACGTTACAGATGCTTCCATTTCCAGCCACGATGGTGAGTTACACCCAGTCGCAACTTTGAATAAAGCTGATACAGCTTCTTATCTGAAGCAGAGAAGCAAATTATATTTGCTGTTATATTTTCAATCACTCATTAAAATTAAGCTAATTTCTATGATACAATCACTGCAGTTGCGGACTGTATAAGTGCTGTTTCAAGTAAAGATGACTCAGGTTTTGAACCTGAAAATGAGTGTTAATGTTGAAGCACCCCAGCTTTATAAAAGTGAAGGACACTATTTCTGAGCTTCTCAATGCCCTCAATGACACATCTGTAGTGAGCAAAGTAATTGAAACCGGAAATAAAAGCAAAGGTGTGAAGGACAGAAGACTGTCATAATGAAAGTGCACAGGCAACTATTCTATTAACTTCCTAATGCTATGAGGATCAGTCAATTGCCATGAAGGATGAATTTTTATCGAGAACTGAATAAAAAATGGCTTTTATATTCATTCATACATAGATTAAATTGATGTGTGCTATAAATGTAACCATTATTTTGATATTTGAACTCTCCCTGAACCTAACATTCATAATATCACTATTCATCAGTGAGCTTCTAGACAGAGATCAACAGATGTCTGATAACTATAATATATAGCTTAATGCCTAAACAAAGACCATGATTTAAAATGCTTATTAAAAAGGCTTAGAATAAGCTTATTTTAAGTTTGGTATAGGTTTATTAATTAAAATGATGTGAATTAATTTTGTATGATAATGAGAGATGAACAAGGCCATTTTCATTTATGGAGCTAAAAAGTAAGTCTTGCTCCACAGAGGAAAGGAAAAGACTGAAGACACTTTAAAGCACTTTAATTTAGGAGTTGTCAGAACCTTTTCTTTAAACATTTTAATAAGATTACAATTTCTATTTTAATAACAGTGCCACTTGGAGAGTTAGAGATCAGTGATTTATGCACATGATTAAGTATATCAGATGCTCTCTGTGGTTCTTCAATTTCAGGGTGTGAATTTACATTAAACCTGTCTAAAAAGCGATACTTATTTTTTTTTTTTTTTTTTTTTTTTTTTAGATATATGAGGATATAAAAGCTACAGGAACTTCCAGATTTCTAAACCTGTAAATTTGTACTTGTTGAAATGTTTATTTTCTCAGTTTTGAATCTTTATTTACCATCCAGTGAGTGTAATTTACAGCAAGTGTAACTCATCCACAGTAGGAAAAAACCACCACAGCAAAGTGTTCGTTTGGAAATCTGAGCTACATAGGGCTTTCTGGTACTTTGTGAGGCCGAGCAAGCTGCCTGCAGAAATGTCACGCTCTCTGGCTGTGAAATCCAACTCCTCCTTCTCCTTTTTCTGGATAAGCTGCTACGATGAAAAATATTGATTCACCATGGGGACACACAACAGCCTTATCTGCCGAACCTTTGTGCTCTACAGGCTTTACCCATCAACCCCTGCACAGCCTCATGGGTTTATTCCAGAAGTCTTTATGCGCCACTTGCTGCCTCCTGTGGACATTAAAGCAACTGCAACAGCACTTGTGACCACAGCTTACAAGTTTCAATTATTTTACAATACATGTTAAGTGTAATATATTTAAGACATTGAGTGTGCATTTTATTATTCATAGGAACTTAGAAAAACTTTTCAGGTTTACTTTTGTTCTGTGTATTAACACCAAAACTAAATATTATGTTTCTTTATATAAATCTAAAGTAGGACATATCTCAAAGTAATCATGGAGCATTTAAATAGCTTAATGTGAACAAAAGATTTCAGCATCTGCCTAGCATTCAGTACAGCTCTGTTATTTAGGCTCCAGTGTAAAAGCAGCAGTTAAAATGTCATTCTACAAATAGGTGTTGTGAATTGTGCAATAAACAGCGAGCATTTCATGAGAACAAAGTCTGCCAACCACAAACAACGAGGGCCGCTAAACTGCCTTTAACAAGGCTGTTTAGTAACATTTTATGGCTCCTTCTCAGTATCTAGCAGAGTCATGAAAACCACATAATGTACATTTCATCAACAGTATTTATGATTTAAGATATAAAATATAATATTAATATATAGTACGGATCAAATATTTCATACCAGCTGATCGCTAAACTCTTAAACTCAAAAGTCTCTACAGACTACTTTTTTTTAAACTATATATTTTTTTTTTTTACCAAGCTCCTTCAGTTGCCCATTTTTGCAGAAATTCAAATTAGTCTTGCGTCAAATACCAAACCCCTGGTGTGAAAAAGGTCCACTAAAGCTCTTTGTGTGGATTCAGTGAAATGTTGGACACAGACCTATACAGCCACGTTTCTTCATGTTTCTCTACAACGTCCGTCTTGAAATGCAGCGGTGCAGTCTATCTCTACCTCACACACTCACTAGTAATTAAACACCTCAATGAACAGATTAAGAGTTTCCCCATTTGGAAATTTCATTACCATTGCTGTAATTGGATTCCAAATTTAATTAGCACTCCTCTACGAAACAGCAGGTGATGTTGTGGCGGCAGTCAAAAGCTGTCCAAGTACATACAGAGAGTTCACAGAAAGAGTTTGGCTTTGGCCACGCTGTTATGACACAGAATGAGGGATGTTACACCTGAGCTGAACATTTTTGACCTGTTGCTCTACATACGCATATATAAACACACCAATATTTGTAAAAGTAAAAAAGATTTGTGCAATGGAAATAAACTTATATACAAACATATATATTTGAATATCTAGAATCTGAAGGTGCAAAAAAAAAAAGCCATGCTTTTTACTAAATGAAAGTCAAAATCAAAGAAACAGCTTGCAGAATAGTGTAATTACTTGATCTACCAGCAGGGGTTAACTGGACCATGCTAACCTTGGTATTGGCACAGTCAACCCTAGAAACATTCCCAACATTCCCAAGAAACATTTGAAGGATTTCCCAAGAAACAAACTTCTCCTCAAAATAGCAATGACTTTTCTGTAAGAATTCTTATTATTACTGAGTGCCTGAGTAATTTACAAAGCCCCTCAAGAAAATTGTATTTCATATTTTTGATGGCCCTTTGTGATTAGAGTAGTAAATGAAATCTAAAACCTATTGTGGAACATTGTCAAAGTAAATCCCAAGTAGATTGAGGCAGGATGACAGAGATAAAATAACTATCATGAGGCAGCAACCGGTATAAACCTTAATGGCAGACATCGTGGGATCTGTAATTCATTTAAAAGGAAAACAGAAAACCTCCTGAAGACGTCTCATGGGCGCCTTATTTTGGAGGTCAAGACCCTCAAAGCAATAATTAATCATTTATTAGCCAGGAAAAACTTTACAGCGACTTTCAGTGCTCTTTCTGAGTTTGTTGTCTTTGTGAGTCTTAAAGGGTTATTTAAACCCTAAATTACAGTTTTGGTATTAATTACTCACTCTCAGGTTGTTCCAAACCCATAAGATTAATTTTTTTTATATATATAAAATCCGAGAGCTTTCTGACCCTGCTTAGAGACAACAATGCAACTGACACGTTCAAGTCCCAGAAAGGTCATTAGGACATTGATAAAATAGTCCATGTGACATCAGTGCGTCAACCTTAATTTTAGGAAAGAATACATTTTGAGCACATAGAAAGCAAAAATACTGACTTTTTTTAATAATTGCATGCATGTGGTGCTGCTGCCACAGGAGCTGGCGTTCTGACATAGAACAAGGATGCACTGAGCAATGTTTTCAAGTGAAGGAATGCATAAGGATATGTCGTGGCACTCCCGTGAGCACACATTGAAGACTGACATGGAAGAGACACCAAAGAAAATTTGCTTATTCAGATTAAGAAGAGTTCTTATGTTGGCTCAACTTAAAAGGACTATAAATGGTTGTCTTTATTTGCAAGGCTTTACATTCAGTACTATGAGCTTCATCTCAAGGTTTCTATAAGAAATGATAAGAACAAACTGCTTAAATAATGACAACATTACTTGAACACTTTTCACATGACCACTCATAACACAACAAACAAGTCTTGATTCTCTACACCCAGACCACAACGTCAGAGGCTAATTAGCAGTCTTTAAGTAGAGGAACGAACACATTTTGACATCACAAGACAGGATGTTGATAAACATGAAAGCAAAATCAACAACCACACTGTTTATAAAACTGGCAAACGAGGCATCCATATTATTTATGCATTTCCCAGTGCATGCTGGGAAGTCTAAAACTCAAACAAATAATTCATGTTTATATCTCCTTTTCTCAGCATTTTAATGATTTATCTAGCATTATTCCCCATATTTTACTGTGCAGGTAAAGATTTGAATGACTATATGAACTGTGAAGCCTATCGGCCATCATCCTAATCAGTTTTCTATTAAAGCCAGTACACCCCCCCCCCACACCTTCCTAGATCTCGTCTAGGGTTAAAGGTCCCGTTTTACGCGCTTTTTTGAAGCTTTGATTGTGTTTACAATGTGCAATATAACATGTGTTCATGTTTTGCGTTTAAAAAAAAAAACAGTATTTTTCACACAATTCACTTTATCTGTATACTGCTGTTTTCACTGTCACAAAAACGGGCTGAAGACTTCCTTGTTCTATGAAGCCTCTCCTTCAGAAATACGCAACACGTTCTGATTGGGCCAGTGGTACCTGTGTTGTGATTCGACAGCAGGCTGCCCTCCTGGTAACGTGATTGGGCTAGAACGAACGTGCTGGAGATGTACTTATAGTCACAGGAGCGTTTTTACTGACGAAATGCGCATGAAAACCGCATTCGTCTTTTTGCACAGCCCTAACATCTAGTAAACAAAGCTAAACAGCGTTGCCCTTTGTGTAATAAGTTACAGAAACTGCTAAACGCACCAACTTAAATAATAAAATACACTTACCGGTTGTGGTCCATAAACAACGCCTTCTCCAGACAAAGAGGGAACTGCTCCATCTTTCAAGAATAATCTTTGTGCGAATCCGGCATTAAACTGATTGAGATTGAGAAAGTTGTCCTCAGCAAGTCCTCAGCAAAATTAGCTGCACATAGTTTTACATGTGCATTATAATGTTCGGGAACCGAGTTAAACATAAATTGTAACCATTAATCTCAAAGTACAGCGTTCCTGGGAAGCCCAAAAAAAGATGATTGGACTCAACGACATGGCGACAAAAATAAACAGCTCTTCCTCCTTCTCCGTCGGAGCACAACAAGGCCACGCCCCCCTTTTTGTGAATTCATGTGGGCGGAAGTTAGTCAAAACACTGTTTTAGTGATGTCATTACTACAGGAACTAGAGGGATGTAGTCCAAACGGGTCGTTTTTTTGTAGGCGAATTCTGTTAAATCAAATATCTCGCTTGGCATTGAACTTTAGAATTTTACAGATATTATTTATACTCTAACAACAACATTACACACTAACTAAAGTTTAAAACATGGAATCACAAAGAAGGGGACCTTTAAGACTGCTGCATCTGTTTGGAGTGTTACTCCCCTGAAAGAACACTTTCCTCCTTGATCCTCTCCTCATCCCTGTTTCCAGTCTCAAACTCATGTTCTCCTTCCAGTCTCCTTGTGATATTCCTCAGTTTAATTTATTGGAAGTCGTGGCCTAGTGGTTAGAGAGCTTGACTCCTAACCCTAGGGTTGTGGGTTCGAGTCTGGGGCTGGCAATACCATGACTTGAGCAAGGCACCAACTGCTCCCTGGGTGCTGCAGCATAAATGGATGCAGTGTGTGTGTGCACTTTGGATGGGTTAAATGCAGAGCATGAATTCTGAGTATGGGTCACCATTCTTGGCTGAATGCCATGTCACTTTCACTTTAATAGTGTGATCGTGGCTACTCACCATTCATCTCCCATCTCAGTCATATCCTCTGTTCTGCTGTCTAAGATTTGCATTCAGTTCTGTTAATAAAGTGTTTCAGATAGTTTAAAAACACGTACCGGTCTGTCCAGTTTATGATTCCCTGACAATAAGTGATATTATATCAATAGCATTTGAAATTCCATATATTCCAGCTGACAAAAATGAGGTGCAGACTGAATTCACTTATAATTACAATTCATTCAGTGTCTCATGCTACTTACACTTGTAAAGAAAATGTAAACTTTACTGTCAAACTAGGCAGCCTCTGGTTGAAAATATTTCAAGTTACTTTTCAGTACAGTTATCTTTTTAAACCTGTGTGCATTTCACACAAGCTGAGAGGAATGAAGGCTCATTACACAGGCCCTGGAGGTGTGTGACCACCAGGGACATCGGTGAAAGCCCCAGCAAATGACATGGAGATAAAAACGTGTCCATGAAAGCCATCTGAACACATATATATATGGAGGATCATTGAGCGATAACATGAGAAATAAGCTGTTCAGTTTTGGGGGGTGGAATTCACTAAGAATATATACTGGGAAAGAGAAATTCAGTTTGTAGTCCAAAAACTTAAGATAATTATTGTTGTTTAAGTATAACTACCTCAACAATATGAGTTTACATGATTGAGAAAACAGACAACCTTTGCTGTCCTTGTAGAGATACATCTTGGCAGCTTTAAAATTCATGTTTGAGGCATGACTGTTTATAATGTATGCCATAAACCTTTCAAAGACCTTATTTTACACAAAACAAGAAAATGGTTAATCTTATGAAACCTTTAGAAATTCACTCAGAGATGGCTCACTAATGCTGTTTTGTTTTAGCATGTGATTCACTAAACGAATCAGGCAAATTATCTCTGCTATCCAACATATTTTTCAGTGCAGAAGTAAGCTATGTTCTGTGAATGTGCAAGACTTTGTTTTTAGTATCAGCAATAGATAAATAATTTAGAAGAATAACAAAGTGCACTAAACAGTATAAAACTATTTGTGCTAAAATAACAGTGCATTTATGATTACGATAATAAATTAAAATGATATTATCATGAATACCAGTTTTCAATATCAACAAACAGCATAACGGACTGTTCTGATACTGCTAAAATGACAATGGAAGCGAATGACAATGGGTGCCTCGCACATTCAAGTTAAAAATGTCCACGTCAGCTCTTACGTTGTGAATATACAAAATGAATATAAACATGTTATTCGAAGGATAACAAAACATAATAAACTACACATTTCCTTTCCATCTTTAGCTCATTTTAAGATGCAGTTTTCAATGACACATTTTGGTAAAGCATTCATGTGCTCATAGTAAAAATATCCTGCCTTTTTAATGACAAAAAAAAAAAAAAAAAAAAAACACTTGTCAAGACAGTTGAACAAATGAAAATGTAGTTCAGGTACAATATACCTTTTCCTTCACATTATCTGTTTTGTCTCTTCTGTAAATTCTGCATTTACAGGCTGATATGATCAGAGCCACATACCAAGTCAGAGGTTTAGCCACAAAATTCAGTTTGGCAGTTCAATCTCGAACCGTTCAAATTCATTCCAGTGCTAACAAATTAAAAAAGGAAGTGACCAGTGCTCCTGCATTCAACTGAGAATGTCAAGTCAAGCCCGACTAGCTTTTCACCATAGACAGATGAAAGGGAAGTGGACAACAGCTGACATTTATGAAAGATGTGCTTCATGAATCAAAGCTAATACAAACGACCGAACTGTATATTATTGGTTGGCATTCAGTTAAAAAGAAGAAGTGGAGTGAAACTGAATACCTCTTGTTGATCATTTCCAATATAACTGCTAAAAGAAGTGCTTCGGGTAGTGTGTTGGTTATAAATAACATTATTACAGTGTATCAGTTATCAAAGAGACTGGACACGCTTAAGCAATCAATAGTATGTGTTTACAGGTGCTGCATTGTTGTTTGCCGTTCTCCCTGTCAGGAAACTGTAGTCACAATTTCTGCAAGCCCATCATGATACGGAGATTCATGTCTTATCTTTGAAGCATAATTAATAAGAGGAAGCCACGCTGTGGTTAATTAAATTTTCAATCCATTTCATGTAACAGGCACATTGTTTGCATGCCCAGCAGTTGCACGTCACTCAAAGTGGTGCTCGATCAAAGGGGGGCTCACTTTGAGCAAAGTGACAGATGAGTTTCATTGAGCAGCGGCAGGAGGGACGCCCATCGCCAGCAACACTTTAAAAGCAAGTTTCTCCCAAAATGTAACATCACCAGTGATTCTTGTGACATGAGAAAAAAGTTGTCTCACAACTTTAGCAGCCATCCATTTAAAAAAACAACAACAACAACATATAAATCAATATCAGATGATCTCTAGAATGCTCTTAACACAAAAAATACCATTTATTTTCTCTAAATAATGACATTCCATCACTCACTCTAAAACATCCTGTCCACAGGCTCAATACTTTATATAATCAGTACTGTGTTTATGATTACAATAATAAATAACAGAAACTACAGATTTTCTTTTCACCTTTTCAGCTTATTTTAAGAAGAGTTTTAAATAACACACTTTGGTGTGTTATCTTTGTTAAAGCCTGCTCAACTATTACTGTCCTCAGACCATAGCTCAATATTTCATATAAATTTAAACATATAAAGTACCATCCACCTTCTTTTTTTATGTATACACCTACCCAATCCTTAAGCCTACACTTACAATTATGTAAATACAGTATTTTTGTGCTTTTTAGAGTGACAAAAATTATGCAATTTTGATGTGTGCATGCGCAGTACCAAAAGCAATGTTGCACTATATGTTGGAATGCCAACCAGATGACAACTTACTCTGACTACAGTATACTACTTTGTATTTGACACATAAGTTACAGCAAAGGATTTTTTTTTTCAGAATGCAAAAGCAGAAAATTGTACAGGAATGCTCTAAATATTAATACAAATAATTTATATTTTGTCAGCCTGATTTGTCCTATGTCAAGTCAAAGTCAAAATGTATTTCTATAGCACATTTAAAAGCAACAGAGTTCTGCCAAAGGGCTGTACAACAAAACACAGTACATAAAAAGCATAATAGGAAACATGCATTATATGAAAAATAAGCACATTAAAATAGAATCAGAGCACACTGACATCTTAACCTTAAAATGACAGTAATCAAATGCCAGAGAAAACACTTTTCGAATTGTATGATCAGGATAAATTGTCCTTGTTTTGTCTTCTGAGAAACATGTATGTATTTATGCAGCTTCTGAAGTGCAGTACAAAAAAAGAAAAAATGTATTCAAAATAAGAAATATTGAAACATCTTCATCCTGTTAAAAACTTTACAAAAGTGTGCATAGTGTTGCCTTCTTGAGCTTGTGTAAATGTTTTCACCATGTATTATTGTTTTTTATGAATCCCTCAGGTGTCTTCAGAGTGAAAAGATCTGAGAATCACATACTGTACAGTCACTGCTGGAAAGTGGTCAGATATGCAGAAGATGCTAGAAAATCAAGGAATGTCCAGGAGCTGGACGATTTTTCTGAAGAACAGGCAGAACTACTCAGGACCAACAAGGGACTTATAAACAACTATAACAAAACATAAAACCAGTCGTGGATCATCCAGGAAATGTAAACGTTTGAACGGGTCATTTTTATAAATCCGTTATGTGAAATAGCTTATTCAAGACAGTTCTAAATAAAAAATAACATGCAATTTTCATGGTCATGTTTATTATGGTAAAGGTGTACAGTCAGACACATAAGCATTATTTTAATAAGATATAAGATAGATATATTTAATAATAAAAATATAGTGCCTAAGTGAAGCAAATAAACAACGTAACTAATTTAAATGATTGCATTATTCAGTAGGCTACTGTAGAATTAACAATAGACTATATAAAATATATTAACTTACCAATAATAATAAAAAAAAATAGTGTGTTTTACATGAATTTAGAAATGTTTGTAGATCGGTTATTTATTATGTGGTTTCACTGTTTGGATAGTGTTACTGTCTGCAAACAATGACAAATATTTTATCCAAAATCTGTGTTCACACCACCTTATACAATTACTAAAGTTTATTAGCAATAAATATTTTAATGAAAACATGTTTTAAGTTGTGATTTACCACCACTGACATGTCATCGGACCTGTGGTCATCATGTCCCGAGGGGTGCCCCCCCCAGGCGTCCCTTATTTTTCTGTATTGAAGGTGGCAACCCTCCTTGAGTGAGATAGCTTCACTATTGGGGAGCATGACACATTAGTGCGCATCAGCCAGCATGCTAATCACTTTTCTGGAAGGTAGGAGGTCGAGACTCTGGGATATGAACCGGTAGAATAGCTCCCCTGCTAATGCACGCTAATGCTGGCTAATGTTCTGGGGAGATGTAATTTGGTTCCAGCAGTGAGAGCTCTGTGGGCGTGTGTCCTCTCTCCAAGGGTTGCGATTTAAAAGACATGTCCACCCAACTAAAAATGTGCCTGTTTATGTGATTATGTAATATGAAATGATTAGCCAGAGACATAGGCAGAAATTAGATATGTACATATCCTGAACTTTTGTGCACTACCTTGTATTAAAGCTAAAGCATCCCAGGTGACAGGTGTTTAAAGCTGATTTATAAATAGAAAAATACCATGTTCACAAGCAGCCACCTACACCCTATCTATTTATCCATGCATCCATCCAACAAAGCACAGAAATCTACACAACGGTTTTAAAAAAAAAAAAAAAAAAAAAAAAAAAAAAAAAAAACAGGTAGAAATTACAAAAATCAATGCACATTTCTTGCTTTAAAGAGTCACTCTTTTACTTTGACTTACACCCTGTAGCTCTACTAAATACTCATAGTGCAAGTCAAGCAGCAAATTAACATTTCATTACTTGCTTAATGACTGTTCTAACCTGCGATTCAACCTACTGACTCTCGGGTCTCGATTTTTTAGCTGCTGCAGGAGTGAAGTGGCTGGAATACACTACAATCAATTTTACTGTGTAACATTTTTTTTTTTTTTTTACTTAGAGATACAGTAAGGCACAAATCTTTGCTCATTCTAGTCGAACAGACTCTGCATTTAAAGCTTTAGAGGAGGCAGATTTATACACACACGATTTATACACTCAAAAAGCTGTAATGTGGAAAGATCTGAGGCACTGGCATTCTCAAATGACCTGTCGAGATATTATACTTAGTTGTACAATAAAATAACCAACTAGGAAGGCTTGCATAGGGACCTGATTTCACAACAGGTTCAAGTTGGTCATTGATTATCTTTATTGTCATTGCACAATTACTACAAAATTGAAGAAAAAAGAAAATCAAACCTATAAGGTACAAAAAACAAAACAAAAACAAAAAAAGTAAATTCACATTTCTGCTGGTCATTGCATGTTCCTGTCTTATTGCACAGTAAATGTACAGTAGATAATTGCTGTGTTTAAATCTTTGCTGTGTTCTTTGCAGTTATGGCTCTGGGATAGAAACTGCTTTTTAGTCTGTTAGTCCGAGTTTTCATTGTTCTGTAATGTTTGCAAGAGGGCAGCAGTTCAAAGTGAATGTTCCACGGTGAGATGGATCTCTGAGAATATTTTGTGCCTACCTGAGACAATGAGAATTATATCTTCCAGGGAGGGGAGGGGGCAACTGAAAATTTTTTGGGCTGTGTTGACAACCCTTTAGAGCGCCTTCCTCTCTGCGACTGTGCAGCTGGAAAACCAATCACAGATGCAGTATATGAGGATGCTCTCTTTGGAGCAGGTCATCATCAAGGACCTTCAACACCAAAGAATCAGAAGTTGGAAGTCCTCTCCACACAGTCCCCATTGATAAACGGGTTGAATGTCCATTTTCTTTCTCCTACAGTCAATAATCAGTTGCTTGGTCATGTTCAAGACCAGGTTGTTTTCTATACACCACACTGAAAACTGAAAGTTGCTGTATTTGCCAAGTATGGTAACCCACACTCAGAATTTAACCCATCCAAGTGCACACACACAGCAGTGAGCAGTGAACACACACCCGGGAGCAGTGGACAGCTAAATCCAGCACCCCGGGAGCAACTGGGGTTTCAATGCACTGTTCATTCACTCCCCCCACACCTACAACTCCTGCCAGCACTGAGACTCAAACCTGCGACCTCCAGGTTACAAGTCCACATCTCTAACCATTAGGCCACAGCTGCACAGCTGCTCCACTTTGTCCTGGTATGCAGACTCATCTCCCCCAGAGATGAGTCCCACTACAGTGGTATCATCAGCAAACTTGATGATGGTGTTGTTATTGAGGTTAGACCCTGGCTTATCAGGCACAGGGTGTGCCCTGCACGTTTAGGTTGTGAGCTCACTCAACTAGAAGTGTTGCATCCTCCTGGGCACTGGTTCCTGGCACCACGCTGACAGATATTTGTAGAGCTGTGGGTTGGGTGACCCCCAACAATTTAGCTAGATTTTATAGCCTTCATGTGGCGCTGGAATCCTCCTGTATTTTCACCTCAAACGGGCAGTGACACTGAGAGGCCCCGGTTAGTGTCGGCTTGCTAAAACTACTTCAGAGAGTCTGTACTGTAGACCCTGTTGAGCTCCTCTGTCCCCTTGGCAACCAGACGTGGTGGAGCATCTGGCACCAGGCCTTCATTTGCTGAATCCTTGAGAACCGGTAGAAGGCTTGGTTGCATATGAAAGACCTAAGTGGATCACATATGTGTAAAGTCCAAGGTGTAGCCTTAGAGCCTGTGTTTCCCTGGCAGACTTCTGCCATTTTTCTAGAGGTCCGGGTGTGTGTTCATGCTGTGTGTGTTTTCACTGCTGTGTGTGTGCACTTTGGATGGGTTAAATGCAGAGCACAAATTCTGAGTATGGGTCACCATACTTGGCTGTTTGTCATGTCACTTTCACTTACACTGATAGGGAACGTCTCAGTTAAGTATGGTAACCCTCGTTCCCTGACGGAGGGAACGGATGACATCAGGTCTCCACGGCTGCTGTCACGTCTTGTCACCACGGGGTCACAGGCTCGGCTCCTCAGCGAAAACCTGGTATGCATTGCAGCTGCTGCCTTCTTATAAGACTGTGATCAGCTGCAGCTGGATGCAATAATTGCATGCCAATGTGCACTGGCTCATTTAGTTTACACTCAAATAGATAGGTCTATCAAAGCGATATCCCAATTCTTTGGTCACCGACGTGACATCTCCATTCCCTTCTTCAGGGAACCAGGCTTACCATACATAACCAAGACGTTATCAACACAATAGTCCAACCATAAATTCTTACATAACCTATAGCGGCTTTTATACCAGCTTACAAAACTAAACCATTCCATTCACACAGTGGGTGTTCGCTTATAATGCGGTTGTGACTCCTGATAATTTAACGGTTTGAGTTCGCTCTCATAAATATCTGAACTGCACAACTATGAAATACTGCACTGACGGCTGTATTCTGCTGCTGATTGAAAATAGCCATGGCCAGGTGAAGTTCTAAAGATAAGAGCAGGGTCATGTTCATTTGATCCAACCAACCACAAGGTTTCAGTAAAGCATATTTACAATGCTGCTTACCTCTCAGTGAAATCAAGACCTCAAGCCTGGATAGTAAGCCAAAACATTTATCATCTTTTACATTTAAGGATTATATTAATGTGTATTTAATGACTAAAGATAGTTCCAGTCCTCAAATTCGATTGGCTGAGCAGCGTTCCACATGCGCTGATACAATGGTGTTTTCACTGTTTGTATTACTCCAATTGTTTGAGCGGTCAGTGGTGGCAACTATTACAGTACATAATGATGAGTGACTTCTGAACAGGTGATTTGAAACATTCACTTAACTGATTCGAAAACACTGATTGATTCCAGAATAAATTCAAGTGAAATTCTTTAATGAATAATGTACCATTCCTTAAAACATGAATTTAGGAAATAATCACCACTATGGTTTATTTTTGTGTTTATTTCCTAATTAATTTAGGAACCAAACACATTTATGGTTGCGGCTTTTGAAAATATTTTTACTAGTGGATAAATATAAATTGGTAATATTGTGTCTAAAATGTAAATTACTTGACTTCATGTTATATTGTTATATTAAAGCAATATTACACAAGCAATTGTTGTTTTGGTCTTTTCCCAAAACAAATCTGCAAGTGTATTTTTATTTTTGTTCCTTAAATATGTGCTAAAACACTCAAATTAACACAATCTCTCATTCGTAGTAATTGCAGGTCTGTCTTTGAAAATATTGCCTGTTGTCCCAAGTGTAGCCTGTTGTTCAGCTTCCCTGATCTTTAATATCCCTTTGTAAGAGTAACTGTACTCAAGGTCTGCCAGTTCCTGTAAGATCACACCGACATGTTTAGCTTGTTAAGGTATCAGTTTCTTGGCTAATGAGATCATATATTATAGCATGGATTCTCTGGCTCATGCTGGCTGCTTTGAGATAGATGGTGTGCATTAGCTTTCCTGTGGTAAGAATAGAGAAATGTTCATGGGGCCCGATGAAAAATTGCCCATTTGAAAGTGGGGCAGACAGTCTCTGCTCGAGAGACGGAGGGTTTGTCTGAGAGATAGATTGTATGTTTGTGTGTGTGTGTGAGAGAGAGAGTGGGATTTTCTTCTTGCGCTGGTTAATAAATTGCATGACTATGATCAACATATTTATATTTAGAATATGTGTGTATGCAAGTGCGTCACTGCTTGTGTGCAAGACCTCAATTATTATTTTTTGTTACATTGGAGAAGTTGTCTAGACACAAACACACACACACACACACACACACACACACACATATATATATATATATATATATATATATATATATATATATATACATCATGCTCAGAAGTGCACGTATGGTTCTTATCATGCTAACATTGGCTCAGAGATGAGATGGTGGAAAGTTTGTGTGTAATGGCAGCAGGTGTTTGTGTATATGAAGGTAATCAGGCTGGCTGACAGCTCTTACGCTGTCACCCTCCAGCAAGCCAATATATTTCCCTGGTGGACCAGAAGGTCAATTTCAGGATAGTTTTGGTACAGATAATAAGAACAGAGAAACCTCTTTTATCTTTCATTCTAGAGTAAAAGAGGAAACAAGCAGCACAAAAAACAAACCACTAATAAATAATAAAATGAACCGACTCACACCTGCATATCCAAGTTATTGCTGTCTTGCCATTTGAAATGATTCCTTGTTCTTGAGTAATTTTTCTTGAGTTTGTTTGAAGTGTTATGTCCAATTATGTATTTACAATTATGTTGACTACATTGTTGTTGCTGTTTCTCTCTCGCTCTGTCTCCTGCTCCTTTGGCTCCTTTCGCTCTGGCAGGTAGCTGATTGCTCTTTCCAGCTGCACCTGCTTACCAGCCAAGAGAGAAGCAAAATTTCTCTCCAGAGCATGTTCTGTGTCCAGCCCTGCCTGTTGAAGCCTTTTGTGGTTCTGTATGATAGCTTTTTCTTCATTAATTGAAAGAACTATAGACTAACTGCCTGTTATTGCCAGAAGCTCTAGCTAAACTTTGTGTGCTGTTTTCTGCAGGACACTCAGCCTACAGCTTTGCTGTTTTTTACAACTAGTTTGTATTTTCCTTTGTTACCAACTGCTCAAGCAGTTACTCTCCTTATTGATTGTTTGTTACCCGGTTGGAAGCTGTGGGCGCCACACTTTATTTTTGTACTTAACCGTTCTCTCCTGGTCTGCGGATTGGGGAGTGAGTGTATCATTTTGTTGTTGATTTTCCTGTCTTAGAAAGAATTTGACTCACAGAGTAGAAACAATTTTGTTATATTGGCATTGTCCCCCCTTTCTAAAGTGTGTGTGTGGTGTTTTTTTTTTTTTTTTGCTTCCCTCTTAACTTGATATTGTTGTTTAAAAATTATGTATACTGTGAGCTTTTAATAAAACATAACTTGCTCAGATATGTTCTTTCTTTTAAACCCTTAACATTGTTACGCTTTCTTCAAATCCGATGCTTGTAAGTCAACAAAAGTGTTCCAAACTTTTGCATGTTTCTTTGGGTAATTAGCCAAAATATTGTTCAAATGGTTGAAGCATCATATATGCACTCATTTAATTGTAATTCATCATCACATAATAAAAAAAGGAAAAATAAATAGTGAAATGAAGCATAGTATTATAGTAAAAGGTGCTGTGGAATCTGTAGCTGTGCAAAAATAATGCAAAAGTAATATTTATTTTCATTTTGTCTCCAAATCTGGGATTGTCACATACTACGATAACTAAAGGTTTCAGTAATTCAAAATTTGTAACTGTAGATTTGTAATCTAATACATACAATGATGAAATGCCTCTTTGCATTATTGACACAATATTTTCCTATTTAATCCTGTTAAGTTGCTTTGGCACAATCTGTATTGTTAAAAGCGCTATATAAATAAAGGTGACTTGACCTGACTTGACATACTAATTCATTGACAGTGCTCTGCAGTGGGTCATAGTAGTCATTAAGTGAACTGCGATCTGAATCTTAAAATATTGAGAGAGACCAATTCCAGATCCCCCTTTTTATTGCTGCTGTGGTTCTTTCTTTCCTGCAAGTCTCGAGAATTTCCCGCAAAGCTGCTGTCTATTTTGAAACAGAAATTTGGTATAAGAAAATAATCTATATTATTTACTTTTCAACTGATGACACTGCAACAAAATTAAGCACATTCTGACTTCCACAGCCTGAGACACATAAGCCACATGTCTGTCCTCTTTTTAATTAGTTCTCTCGAGTTCATCTGTGAACAGTTTCAGCTATCGAAGCAGTAATTACTGCATTCATAAATCTAAAACTCAAGCACCCTGAAAGTCTGACAGAATCGCAATCAGTTCTAGCCAATCTCATCCAATCTCTTGCATTTGGAGAGTGTAGTTTGCAGTGCCAGATTAGAGTGCTGTTTTTAGCCCTGGCGGGGGTAAATTTCCATTACAAACAGCCACAAAGGTCTTCAGCCACAGTGGATTAACAAAGCTGGAAATCTGTCAAAAAATCTTTCAATGGGATGATCCACACTCAGTTTTGGCATCTGGCTCTCTTACATCTGCCAGATCAGCTCAGATGCACCCCTAGAAATCTGTACTGGGATCAAAAGATGTGGGGCAGCTTTGATAAAGAGTTTGTGTTGCCCTGGGCAAGAGTTTGATAATGCCACTCTCTTCTGGGTTCCTAGTGTAATTGCTGTAAAACAGCTTCTGGAGCACATCAAGAGGTCCATTGAATAATAATGGCATTTTGTCTAATAATTTAAATTATCTTGAATGAAGTGTTCATTTGTCTAACAGTTTTTCTCCTGGTAATTATAAAAATTAGTCTGATCTTAGATCAGTCTAGAACCTGATCTTTTTATAGAATCGATAGACTTGTTATAGATCTGAGTTTAATTATGTATGCTTTCCACGTGGATTCTCTGTGAAATTATAACTTTTCTCTTTTGCTTGCTGAGCTCTTCTCGTGTGCACTAGTTTGAGAAGCTCTTTCTCTGTCATCCATATTCGCCAAGCTAGGCGTCTCAAAAAGGACCCCTTTGATGTACTCAGGCGCTTGTAGGGCAGCTCTCCAGCTGGCATTTGGGCCGGAAAAGATGAATGCCTCCCCACCTGGGCAGCACGCCTAATCCTTCTCTTTCATCCTGAAGAGAAGGAATAAGGATAGGAAAAACGAGAAGATAGAAAATGTAGGAAAAGAAGAATATGGAATGAGAAGAAAGAGATAATGATATTAGTGTAGTTGTTTTCAAAATGTATTGTAAAAAGTATTATTACAGTTCTTACAGAGTTATAAATATCATATGTATAATATCAAAACTTATATCTCAAGTCTACGAGTGTGATTTTGTGTTTAAACAACAGTTTGACGGCACAAGTGTGAAAATATATAAGAAAATGTCTAAGGTTACATATGTAACACTGGTTCCTCGAGGGAACGAGACGCTGCGTCGGTGAACACTTTGGGGAATGCTTCTAGCTTGATGGCTCTGAATCATATGTGCAATCAGTCCAATGGATGGGTGAGACGTCATAGGCGGTTGATGTCAGAGACCAGGAAGCTTAAAAGCACGAGTGGCGAAGCCGGCATTTAGCCTCAAAGGATGAAGCAAGCACCAGCTAGAGATGCCGGAAGTGTGGCACTGTGACACAGCATCTCGTTCCCTCGAGGAACCAGGGTTACATACGTAACCTTAGACTTTCCTCTTCAGGAACTCGAGCTGCATCGGAGAATGCCCATGCCGCCAGACTTACAAATCTCTGCCAGTGTTGGAAACTGCACAGGTTGGATGAGGAGATCGGAGATCTCTTCAATAGGCTCGAAAGGCCTTAATACCTTTTTTTATTCACATTCATCTGTGCTTTTCCCCCTCTGTCCATTAACAAAAATTAATGGATTCAAATTGCTATTTATACAGCTTAGTATGAAATACATTTGAAATAATAATAATAATAAAAATAATAATACTACAGTAATTACAGTAAATTTTAGCTCATAATTTGATTTTACCCGTTCCACTGTTTCACATGAACACTTGATTGTTTGCACTCAGAGGCTCATAAGCTTGTCTAAATAACTTTAATATTGACCCAATTTGTATTATTTGAAAAACTCAAAATTGCAGTATTATAGTTTAATCCAAACATTAAACATCACATCCTGACTAAATCTGCCACACTTATTAATCTAACTATAGTTTAGTAGTGGCTCTCTAAAGCAAAAATAAAGCAAAAGTAAAGAATTTTGAGACATGTCCTCATTCGTGACTATTTATATACTTGCCATAAAAAAAGCTTTAGATGAATGTGAGCCTGAATTATTATCGACAGCATTAGGAAGATGTTTTAAGTCACTGGTTCATGCATTTATTTATTTATTTTTTCTCTGACTGACATCCTCATTTACATTAAAAATGAAAATGAAACTGCACAGACCTAAGCAAAATATTATAATAATGTCAGTAATGTTCAGCCTGGAAAAAGGAGTATTTGTGGACTGTTCATTCTTTAGAACAAATGAAAGGTAATTTTAGTAGTATGAATTCTACAAAATGAGATATTTACTTTGTATATCATATAGACGAGATGAGCAATGGCTCTCATTCTCACACACATACGCACATTTCTACATGATGACACTAAAGCCCCTTTCACACTGCCATTCCGGCAAATACACGGGTAAAGTGTTCCGGCACTTGTTCCCGGGTCGCTAGATTTTGCACTTTCACACACAACCCGTGAAGATCCCGTAGCGACGCGTGACGTGTAATGTACGAGTCGAAAACATTAGGCACGTTATACTTTCACTGAAGCAAGCAGACGATCTCTGCGTCAGCGCGGAAAGTGAGGAACAAACTGATTTCAGCTTCATTACAGTTTGCGCATATTTTTTTGTTGCGAATGTTGATCTTCCTTCAAAACAGCACGTAAAAGAGTTGCGCGATAACGCGCATCATCACTTCGACACGGCATTAGATCTGGCTTTTGTTCACACAGCGCTCATCCCGGGTTGAACCCGGCAATGTTATTAGATTCCCGACCCGGGTTCAATGCAGGAATCAATCCCGGGACGTGGATGCTTTCACACAGAAGGCGACCCGACAATGTTCCGGCAATATGCCGGGTTCGACGTGCAGTGTGAAAGGGGCTTTAGAGTATAGAATTGATCACAAAGGCAATTAAGTTAACATATCACAAAAAAAAAAAAAAAAAAAAAAAAAAAAATTCTAAGATTGACGATTTCAAACAATATGTTACAGATGGCACAACTGTGCAGATCTGGCACAACTGTAGCCAGGACACTTGTCAATCTGTTTCAAAAAGTGAGTATTGTACATTTTTTTTTCCCTTCAAGCATGTGTCACAACAAAAACAAATAGGGAGAGGAAAAATATTAACAACATTTTTCTTCGTGCTGTCATAAATTTGACATTTGTCATTGTATTTGGGAGATGGTTTATTGATCTCAGAGTTGAAATAAAACAACAGGGAACAGATAAAATATAGCCGAGATTTGTTTTATGTTGTTTGTTGGTGATTTCATTCTAACTCAAGTCTGGTTCACACTGCCTCTACAAACACCAGCAGAGTAAACGTACTGATCCACCAACATATTCCACAACCACTGGGATTATATTTATAGTCCACTTTAGACAATCTTCTTACTGCATAGCAACAACATGTCAACTTCATTAATTTGCAACTATGTCCACTAACTCTAGTATTAGTAGGCTGTTTGTTGAGGCAGTTTGAACGATCTTTTAAACTTGTACAACAACAACAACAAAACTTGTCACACTGAACTACAATCAAAGAGAAACCCATTTTTTTCTATTTGTGATGTAGCCAAAAATAGTGCTTCTCGTAGAATGATAAGAGCCACATGAATTTAATAAAGAAAGCAATGTGCTGTCGTATAAGAAAGGTCATGACATATCCGGGCAACCACCAAGACAATAAATGCCTGCCTTTAACATCAAAGACACCGATGAGCCTTTTTCTGTTTTCCCTTTATCCCCTTTGAATCATATCTGTATTTAAAAGCACTTTAGGATGTACATCATCATTAATCGTATTGTGTCTGTCTATACTCTCCAGCACATAATAAAACAAGACTTTGAACATCGGATGGGTGCAGAAAATCTGAGACAGAGGAGAGACACATATCAAAGAGGTCTACTATTCCTGAAGAAAGTTAACCATTCCTATTCACCTTCTTGGAGGGTTGTAGTAAGAAATTTTAGTAGCTAATAATAATATTAGTGAAATGGGTAACAAGTATTGATACTAATTTTGATACTGAAGTCAAAAAAAAATGAAAAACGTAATACACTTGTTAAGCTGAGATGTATACAGTACTCTTTCCAGGTATTGAATAGTATACCTTACCTTTACAGTGAGCTTCAGCATCACACAGGAGTGCAAGAGTTCAATCTGCCATGTACAAAAAATAAAATAAATAAATAAATAACCTTGTCATCTTTCTCCCAGGGATATCTCCAGCCTGATTCACACCCAGAGTCAAATGTTTATGGAAGTATTTCTGGCTATACCACCCTCACACTTTTAAAAGCGACCTTGACCATCTTTTTATGAATATTATTATACTATTATATAACAGCTACTATTTGCCATGAGGTCCAATGTAGCGCACATACAAAAATATGCTTAAAGTTGAAATTATACAGAGCAAGCATCAGATAGCGTCAGATTTAATGATTTATTTTATAGCTGAATAGAACAGAAGAACTGCAGGCGGTTCACCTTTCACAGGAAATGAGCAAAAGTAAAGTGAAATGTTAAGTATATGTCATTTAAGTATGTACTCCTAGTTCATGTGTTTAATGGTACTTTTCACAACGTATTAATTCTAATGTGCTGTATTATATACAAAGAGGCTTTCTGGCTGTCTATTTCCAGAAAACACCAAATAAGCATTTACACATGAATAAAAAAATACTTTATACCTATTACAATTTTATCTTGTTTTCTCATTGCAACTTGCTACAAATTCAGAATGAGTTTTGTCAAAAATTCAGGTTTTTGAATGAGTCATATCTCAGGTATCTTAACTGTGACCAAGAATAACTTGCGGTCATTGAAAAAATGCACCAGGGTGAAATAAAGGTTAAACAAGAACCAACTCCTTCCTTCTTTCCTTAGCCAAAAGCTGAAAACATGCGTCTTCTATGTTACAGTTAATAATGCCGGGAAGGTATCAGTCCACGATGTTCCTTCATCTGTCATTTTTATTGATGCACATGTGGTCTGAATTACTTTCTGGAGACATGGTGCTATTTTGGCTGGGGGTACATTTAGCACTGCCTAAAACACTCTGCATTTCTCTCTCTTTACTGTCTTCTCTATTCTTATAAGCTATACTATACAATTTTCTTCTGTTATGCAGTTTCATCATACTGCAAAGACAAGCAATGGAATTTTTTGCCTTGATTTTGATCTGCTGCTTCTCAGCACCCAAACGTGTCTCCATGAACACAGAGAATTAAGCTCTCAATGTTCAACATTCAATAGATTATTTTGCAGCTGAAAAGGAAACCACAGAAATCAAAAGGTGCACTAATAATTGAAGACTCAAAAACCAGTGAAAGGTTTAGGCATCACTTTTTCTCTCGGTTAATGTTTGATGTGAAATAGACAGAAAAATATATTCAAGTGCCTAATCTTCTCATGTACAGATTGAATGAATAAGAATGTATAATATATACACACACACACACACACGCACGCACACACACACACACACGCACACGCACATGCACACGCACACGCACACACACACACACACACACACACACACACACACACACACACACACACACACACAGTAGAGTACAGACATTTATTTGTAATTCAAAGTAATTCTATTTGGTTATCCATTTTTTGATAGCCATTGCTGCTTTTCTGTTGTTAATCTGTGTCTACAGTTTCCTCCAAAGGGATTTGATTCCTATTGATTTGCTCACAAAAGTAAGTTAATTTTTCTGATTTCCTGATGATTCTTTAAAATTTCTAGACATGGAAGTATCCTGATTCTAATCGTGTCTCAGGAACATACCCATAGAGCCTTTAGAGACCAAAGCAAAGAACTGAAACTGGCGAGCCTGTCCTCCGACAAAAAACGACCATATAGGTCGTTTGTGCAAGCACCTTATTACGACCTATATTTATGTTTTAAAGTTAAGCACCCTCTAGCGGGCGTAAAAATAATAACAGTATCGCATTGCGTCTGTCGTCATGAAATGACATATAACATCATTACCAATCAAAACACCATTTATTAAAATGCAATGTGTGGGCTTTTTACACCGATCTAACAGTATTTCCTACATATTTTACTAGGTGGCTTTTTCGTTCAAATGTCCACACCTAACCCCACCCCTAAACCTAACCCTCACAGAAATCATGCTAAATTATGATTTATTGAGCATATACATTTTCGTGCACGTCCGTTCCCTGGGATTAAACCCATGATAGGATGATTACAAAGCAATAAATCTACCAACTGAGCTACACGAAACGCAAATCAGACTGCAAATAAAAGAGTACAAAACATTAATTTGAAAATGACATTTTGCCGATGGGGCGCAATTGTAGTATACGCTCTGATGGGTTGTATTTCAGGGATTTGGACAAACGACCTGTACAAGCGAACTGGTTGGAGGACAGGTTGGTTGATCCTGTGATAATTTTGTGGTCTGTTACAAACACTGTTCTTTCTTTACACAGATTGACAATGGAAGCGTCAGCGTAAGTTCTACTAGGAAGACTTACAGTAATGCCACGTCACATTACAGTTAGATCTAGCCAATCGGCACTCAACGTGAGGAATATAAAAGCCCTCTACTCACACTTCATTGTGTTTGCAGATTCTGCCATGATGTTTCCCTCCATCCTCCCCACCATTGCCAGGTTGGCCCCGTCTATGCAGGGGTATGCTCTGCCCTGCCTTCATCTTCGGCAGGAATAGCTGGAATCTTCAATATCTGAATCAAGCTACAGATGGGGCCTACACCAAAATATTTTTGTTCTTTGTTTTGGTTTTGTAAATAAATACTTTTGCGTTTTTTATTCACCTCCCAAGTATTTCTGGTTGAACTTGTTTACCCATAGGTCTGTTTAGTGTAAAATTTAAAGGGCCACATTTTAATTATCTAAGCACATGATCTAAAAGCACACGACACAAACGCACTTAGGGTGTGTTCGAATCTACATTTGCTAGATTAATGAAAGGTTGTTGTGCATGGTTCAAAGGGTTGTACCTATTCTCTTAATGAGTCATGGGTGTGCTTTGTGCGTAATGTGCAAGTAAACCAATCAGAATCTCATCTCCCATTCCCTTTAAAAGCCAGATGTGCTCCTGCAATGGCGGATTCTCTATTTACACTTGCAAGAGCAAAGACTGAACTCTTCTTATGAGAGTAAAGGTTCGGCTCATGCGCAAGATTAAAGCGTGGGAGCAGACCATCAACGTGGTACAATAATATTCTTTTACATTGTAATCCTTTCATTTTTATTTTTTATTTTGCATGTTTGTGTGCTGCAGTGCATTACTGTGTGTGTAAGAAGCAGAGTTTATGCTTGTTGTTCACTATATATATATATATATATATTATACTAGTGGCTCCCTGATTCCAGCAATTGATATAGGCCTACTGATTAATTAGCAATACAACTACAAGAGAAAGTACTGAAACATATAATTTCTTCCCATCTCATATTTATTCCCTTTAGTGGTTTAGGTTCCATATACACACATATTTTATTCAAAATATATACACACATTTTTCTTTTTGAATATGGTATTGGGATGTGGCAGATTGTGGGGGAATCATTATGCCTGCTCAATATCGTGATGTCTATCATCCATTGGTGATGGACGATGTCATCGTATATTGGCCCAACCCTAGTTAACACTCTAATATGTCTTGCAATATCAGTGTGTGCATACGTACTGCAAGATCCTCTTGTTCAATATTCTCGGGGTCTGAATCCGACTCAAATTGATATGGCAATAATGACACCATTCAAACCTGTCCTCCAACCACAATACGCTCGTATAGGTCGTTTGTCCAAATCCCCGAAATATGACCCATCAGAGCTTATACCACAATTGCACCCCATCAGCAAAAGATCTTATTCGTATTAATTTTTTGTACTCTTTTATTTGCAGTCTGATTTGGGTTTCGTGTAGCTCAGTTGGTAGATTGTTGCATTATACCTTGATAAGTATTCATGCTATCATGGATTTGAACCCAGAGAACGGACGTGCACGTAAAATGTATATGCTCAATAAATCATAATTTAGCATGATTTATGTGAGTGTTAGGTTTAGGGGAGGGGTTAGGTGTGGTCATTTGAACGAATAAGCCACCTAGTAAAATATGTACGAATTACTGTGAGATCAGTGTAAAAAGTCCACACATTGCATTTAAATGAACGTGCGTTTTAATTGGTAATGACGTTATTCATCATTTCATGACCACAGACGCAACACAATACTTTCATTATTTTTACGCCCGCTAGAGGGCGCTTAACATTAAAACATGAATTTATTTAAAATGTAAATATAGGTAGTAATAAGGTGCTTGCACAAACAATCTATATGGTCGTTTTTTGTTTGAGGACAGGCTCCACCATTCTACCTAGACAGAACTTACTACTTTGGGAAGGGTTGTGGCAGTACTGAAACACCATCTAAGCTGTTCCCCACAAAGCACTGGGATAGCTAACCAATCACAACACATTTCGTTTTTCGGAAGACGACATTTATCAAAACTCCGAACTAATCGAGCCATTTGAAGTGAAAAAGATAACTGTGTGGGGCTGAAACTAGCAAAAAACACTTGCGTTGTGCCTAGTGCCTCATTGCGCTGGATGTATGACAAGGCCCTAGTTCTTCTTTAAAACAGGGATTGGGACAACATCTGTTGAACTATTAACATGACTTATAATTGTTTTGTGATTTACAGTCCATTGCATAATCTTAAACAGCCTGGAGTGGCTGATAGCAGGCGGAGGCTCTAAGCAAATATTCCAGTCGCTGAATTTGCTCCACCTCCCAATCCTTCACATGTTGATTAAGATTATACACACAGACTGAGAATTTCCAAGGCTAATGCTGTGTCTTTACAGTCAGTGGGCGCCATGAGAGCTCTGTTAACTCTACTCCGTTAAAAAAGGTGAAGCCTCAGGGCCAAAGACACCGCTGAACGGATGTGCAGGGACAGTGCACTAACCCGCTGAAAACCCTGTCTGAAAAACCGGGCATGTAGAGCTATTTGTGTGATGTTGTGTCTATGCCAGTGTTTGTTTATGTGTGTGCCAGTGAAATTTTGTGAGTAATGTGAGACCCCCAAGGCAAGAATAAGATGGTAATGTCTTCTCTGTGTATTTCTGAAACTCAAATGCATAAAGTCTTTATCCAATAATATGCAACATGCACACACAACCTGAAACCTAGAGGAAAAATAAAACATATATACTGTGGTCACATTTACTTTATTCCACACTTATTTTGTGGAATACCATGGTTTTTATCTTTCAGGTACTGTCATGTCCCAATTAATGCATCCCTGTTTCAGAAAATTACCTGACCCTTAATTAAGCGGTGATAAGGTGTTCTGTAAGTAAATTACAAACAACCAATTATCAGCCTATATTCAGGCTAAAACTTTGGGAATAAACATATCCTTAACGAAGAATTAGAATGTTTGGATTTTACAGCAGGAAAATTACATGAAATAAAGATTCTGTCATAATTTATTCACCCATGTTCTTCCATAACTGTATGAATTTCTTCCCTCTCAGAATATAATATAATATATTTTAAGGAATCATAAAATTAGATCATTTTTCACAAAATTAGCCCCCATTAAAGGTCCCGTTTTACGCGCTTTTTTTGAAGCTTTGATTGTGTTTAAAGTGTGCAATATAACATGTGTTCATGTTTCCCGTGTAAAAAAAAAAACAGTATTTTTCACACAATTAACCTATCTGTATACTGCTGTTTTCACTGTCACAAAAACGGGCTGATGACTTCCTTGTTCTATGAAGCCTCTCCTTCAGAAATACGTAACGAGTTCTGATTGGGCCAGTGGTACTTGTGTTGTGATTCGACAACAGCTGAGAGCAGGCTGCCCTCCTGGTAACGTGATTGGGCTAGAACGAACGTGCTGGAGATGTACTTATAATCACAGGAGCGTTTTTTAAAAACCAATCACATTGTTTTTTTTGCACAGATCTAACATCTAGTTAACAAAGCTAAACGGCGTTGCCCTTTGTGTAATAAGTTACAGAAACTGTTAAACGCACCTACTTAAATAATAAAATACACTTACCAGTTGTGGTCCATAAACAACGCCTTCTCCAGACAAAGAGGGAACTGCTCCATCTTTCAAGAATAATCTTTGTGCGAATCCGGCATTAAACTGATTGAGATTGAGAAAGTTGTCCTCAGCAAGCTGTCCTCAGCAAAATGAGCTGCACATAGTTTTACATGTGGATTATAATTTTCGGGAACCAAGTTTAACATAAATTGTAACCATTGATCTCCAAGTACAGTGTCCCTGGGAAGCCCAAACAAAGATGATTGGACTCTGAGATGAAAATAACAGCGTTTCAACGACATGGCGACAAAAACAAACAGCTCTTCCTTCTTCTCCGTCGGAGCACAACAAGCCCACGACCCCTGTTTGTGAATTCATGTGGGCGGTGGTTAGTCAAAAAAACTGTTTTAGTGACATCATTACTACAGGAACTAGAGAGCTGTATTCCAAACGGGTCGTTTTTTGTAGGCGAATTCTGTTAAATCAAATGTCTCTCTTGCCATGGAACCTTGAGCTTTAGAATTTTACAGATATTATATATACTCTAACAACAACATTACACACTAACTAAAGTTAAAACATGGGATCACGAAGAAGGGGACCTTTAAATTTGATTAAAAAACTGTCTCTTAAAGTGTGATCACATTTTGTCGCAATTTCATGAGAAGTCACTTTCATAACAACTAGCTTTTTGTTGGTCAGTCTGTCAAATCCACATGAATACTTGAATCTGTAGAAAAATCTGCATAGGTATTTATTCATTTATTTATTTTTTCTTTTTGGTTTCACATGAAATTCCTGATTGCATTGATTGCATTTGAAATGGCTTCTTTGAAAGTGAAAATTCAAGTGAAAATTCAAACAATGGCAAATGTGACTACATCTTTATAGAATATTCAAAATCTTTTGATGCCTAACTTAGCTAGTGTGAGGAATTAATAATTATTTCCTTCCAGTAAGTAATTCTTTAGAATTTCTTCTTTTGTGTTTCAGGAAAAAAGAAAGTAAAAGTGATTTTTTTTGTTCATGTATTACATTAACTACTGTATGTACTGTATGAAAAAACAAAAAACTAATTGTTCTTAAGCTCATGAGTTTTTCAAGATAATCATGGCTGATTATTGTTATGATCACAGTATCTTGCTTTGCTTAATCTCTAGTGTGTTATCTTTCTAATTTCACAACACACTATAATTTTGAAGGATGTTATGAAGGCATGCACTCCTAGGAGTTTGTATTATTCACCACATGAACTCCATCCCCAAATGACTCCACTAATAACGTAAAGGCATCTGCTATTTTTGCAACATTCCAAACAAATTTTGCAAATTATGCAAAGCTGATGACATAATTATTAATATAACCCTCTTTGACAAAATTTACTTAGGAAAAAGTGTCTATTAGCAACTTAGTTTATCCATTTACATTTATGTCAATGTGTCAGGATCTACTCATTGTCGTAATCATACTTTAGATTTAATATTAACACACATAATTGATGTTAATGGCATTGAAAGTCTGCAGCATCTCAGATTATTATCTAGTCTTGTGAATACTCCATATAACTAAAGCTGCTTCTAACTAAAGCAACCCCTTGTTTAAAATATGGTAGAACCAACACTTCTACCTCAAAAGACTGCTTAGAAAATAATCTTCCAGACTTGCCTCAATTCCTCAGCATATCCAATATCTCAGAAAAACTTGATGTTGTAAGAGAAACTTTGGACTCTCTTTTTTCTAGACACAGTTTATCCTTTATGCTTAAAGAAGATTAAGGAAAACAGTCCAACACTGTGGTATAACAAGCACACTCATGCACCAAAGAGAGCAGTTTGGAAAATGGAGTGCAGCTGGAGTAAAACAAAATAAGAGGCATTTCGTATTGCATGGAGTTAAAATACTTCTACCTACAGAAAAGCCTTAAGAACTGCTTACTTTTTGACTTTATTAGAAGAGAACAAACACAACCCCAGGTATTTATATTTTATTCAATACAGTGGCTAAATGAAGGAAAAATAATGCATCCACAGGCACATTTCCCAACGGCACAGCAGTAATGACTTTATGGAGACCATGTCAATGAGATGAGCCCTAGAGACAGATCCCACGCGTAGACCTAGTCAACTAGACAGCCATTGGCACAAGACCATGATAACCAGACAAGTCCTCTGCACAATCAGACATGTGGTGCAGCTTGGAATTAAAGCCGCACCATGTTTTTTTTTTTTCCGTCTGGAGAAGAACCCTGGTTTCTCCCAAGGTATTTTCTTCATTTCTGTCACTGATGGAGTTTTGCTTTCTTGCTACTGTCACCTCTGGATTACTTAGTTGCATGGGGACACATACTTTTTGCAATACTATCGACTTGATTGCACTATTGAAAGAGAACTGAATTCACCTGAGCTAGACAATGAAAGCACTGAATCACAATGAACTGCCTTTTACTGAAAAATAAAAGACTGTTTACTATTTCCCTTATTTTACAGCTGCTTTATAGTAGAACTGAATTTTGTTTGTATTATTGACAAACCATTTTTGATTTTGATTTATGATGGAATAAAGAAATGACTTTAGGTTTTCTATTTCACACTCTTTATCATTAATTTCCAATAAAATTGCATACTTAATGGCTGCTTTTCCAATAAAACTTATTAAATTCCTTCTTTTTTTTCATTTTGGCTGCTTACAGTCAATTAACACTGTCTATTAACACTGTTTCACATGGTGGATTCAGCTGCACATCTTATACTCATGATGGAGTGGTATCATAGTTATCTTGAAACTAGAGAGAACACACACATGCACGCACACACGCACACACGCACACACACACACAATAAAATTTGATCATCCTAGTTAATTATACCTAATTTTAATTGTAGAGTTTGTACTTCCTGCTAAGTCCTAAGTGGGTGTGCAAGACTGTATGATACAAAAGCATTGGCCAAAAAAATTAAAAGCACAGACCTCAGCTTTGTTTCACTATATGACATCTCTGAAATTATGTAACTGGGGGAACAGTCAATGAATGAAGAAGGTCAGATCATATTTTTACAATCTGCCATTTTACAATCTGTCATTCACACAGGCAAAGGAAATTAACAGTCCTTCCTATTCTCTAACAGTAACTTAATTTGTTTGTTAATGGCACAAGATGCCTAGAAAGTATACATAATATAAACATGCTGTGTAGGGGAAATAGACTACCCAGGGAATCTTTCTGCCATCTAATATTTTCTCTATATATTACAATATGACATGGAAGTCGTCTAACTAGGTACGTATGTGTGTCAGTTTGGGGATGCCTAGAGAGGTGAGAGGCCAACAGATGCCTGTTAAATTTGAAAGTGACGTGACATACAGCCAAGTATGGTGACCCATACTCAGAATTCATGCTCTGCATTTAACCCATCCAAAGATCACACACACAGCAGTGAACACACACCCGGAGCAGTGGGCAGCCATTTATGCTGCAGCACACGGAGAGCAGTTGGGGGTTCGTTGCCTTGCTCAAGGGCACCTAAGTCGTGGTATTGCCAGCCCGAGACTCAAACCCACAATCCTAGGGTTAGGAGTCAAACTCTCTAACCACTAACCACTAGGCCACGACTACCCTGTTTCCAGGGAATTCGCTCTGTCCGTCCCAGTGGTTTTATTAGTGGTTTGGAACATCATTGATGTATTTGAGTTATAAGCTTGCTTAACCTTTGTATTCTATTTAGACTGACTTGACACCCCTATAAGAAATAATAACACAGGACAGTTAAAGCATGTCAAGCAAGTTGAACTTTTGTTTTTAAATTCATTTCCATAAGTTTAGCAAACATCCTTTAAGTGTTATTCTTTAATGTTAAAGTGTGCAGTCAAAAATAGTATATTTTGTTATCATTCATTCATCTTCATGTTGTTCTAAACCTATATGACTTTATTTTTGTCCATATAATAAAATTCAATATGATTTGATGCTCATTGGACCCAAGCATGCTGCAAAATATCTTAAAGAAATTCATACAAGTTTGGAATCACACAAAGGTGAGAAAATAAGGACAGAATTGTGATTTTGGGGAAAACTATTCCTTTAAATATAGTTTTTGAGTTATTTAAATGTCCTTATATGAGTGTTAAAGGCAAAGTTTTATTATTGCTAAAAATAATGACCTGGGCAATGATATTCAGAAGAAATAGAGAGAGGAGGACAGGAACATATTTAAAGAATGTGTGTAATTGGTAAGACTGAATGTGCATATACACATTATCTGAGCTATGTCAGTAACCATCCTTAAAGGGTTAGTTCACCCAAAAAGCAAAATTATGTCATTAATAAATCACCCTCATGTCGTTCCAAACCCGTGAGACCTCCGTTTATCTTCGGAACAAAGTTTAAGATTTAAGATTTAGATTTAGATTTAAGGTAAGAAAAACATCCTCAAAGTAGTCCATGTGACATCAGAGGGTCAGTTAGAATTTTTTGAAGCATTGAAACACTCTTAATAACTCTTCACAGCAGTTCAGTCAGTGTACTGTTTGAGTAAATGAATTACTGCAGGATATTGGTTTGTTTGAACTCAGAGGGAGTGTCAGCGACATTCAAAAAAATTAACAGTATTAATTATTTGTGGATTAATGCATATTGGAGATGCGAACCGTTTAAAACGATTCAGTTCAATTTGGTAAACTGGTTCAAAAAGATCCGGTTACATCGAATGATTAGTTCGCGACCGGATATCACAAGCTGCTTTGTTTTGAAATCTCTCAAACAGACACTGAAGAGAAGACAATGCTAAATAAAGTCGTAAATTTGCTATTTTTGGACCAAAATGTATTTTCGATGCTTCAAAAAATTATAATGGACCCTCTGATGTCACATGGACTACTTTGATGATGTTTTTATTACCTTTCTGGACATGGACAGTATACCATACACACAGTTTCAATGGAGGGACTGAGAGCTCTAGGACTAAATCTAAAATATCTTAAACTGTGTTCCGAAGATGAACGGTCTTACGGGTTTGGAACAACATGAGGGTAAGTTATTAATGACACAATTTTGCTATTTAGGTGAACTAACCCTTTAACTACATGTCATTAAGACCCTCTTATTGTCATGATCCTGCCCTCGTGTCCTTGATTTTTCCTAGTCTTGAGGCAGGATCATGGCAGACCCGTGTTTTGTGTTCAAGCACATGGCCTTGTCTTTGGGCCATGTGCTTGTGTTGTCTCGTTCCCTTGCCCCGCCCCCCTTGTTAACCTAGTCGTGTCTTGATTGTCCCATCTGTGCCACCTGTCGTGTCTTGATTGTTCCCCCTATTTAGCTTTCCTAGTGTGCTCTGTCTTGCGTCGGTTCATTGTGTTCCTCACCTGTGATTTGTGTACCTCATATGTGTTCATCATTCGTGATTGTACCTTGTCCTTGATACTCCTCGAAGTCTTTTGTCCTGCAGTGAGTGTTTGTTAGTAGTTAGTGTTCAGTCTTTGTTTACCTTGTTTATTGTGTTTTGTAGAATTATTTAGTGTTTACCCTAGCCCTTGTTTTCCCCCTCGTGGGTTTTTGTTTTCCCTTTTTGTAAATAAACCTGTTTGTGTTGTAAATCCTGTCTGCACCTGAGTTCCTCCCTGCCAAGATCCTGACACTTATAAGCAGTTATCCTTTATTTGTATATTATTGAAGAGTAGTACAGATTAATTAACAATTAAGTATCCTATTTTAAAGTTTTTATGTTTTTTATTTCAGAGACATTCTTCAAGGGCTTACTGTTCTTAGATGACTGAAACAAAGTTCTTTAGAGGAGATTTAGCTCAATGAAACTGCCCATTTGATAAATTAACCCAGGAAATAATATATATTTTTAATCAAGACCCATGCAGAATCACCCCGCTGTGCTGAGTAATGGCAGTAGGGCAGCAAAGGCACAATGCTGTCCACCCCTGCAGCTCGTGCTCAGAAACGACCCATAATCCTCATTAGGGTCTTCTTAATAACTACTTACAATTCAATGGGGATCTATTATCAGTCATTAAACACAAGGTCTTGCGTGTGACTAATTGGATTTATTTCTGTGATAAATAGGAAAATAAATTTGGTAGCAGAATTTATTGTATAACTGTAAACAAGGGAAGAAGCTGATTCATCAGCTGCATCTATTCCACAATTAAAATGCTTTGGATAGCTGGATAGCTTACAATTATATTATGCAATTAACAATGAATCTAAAATGGTGTCATACTTATTATTTGTGTGTAAATGGAAGTTAATATGGAACAATGGAAAACATAAAAAATAGTACCAATATGATTCTGGCCTACAATAACTTTTTACTAATTCTCACTCTGACCTATTTTCCCTGCTTAAATCATTAAAAAATATATATTTTATTTTTTAGGTTGTTTGGTTTTTTTGGTGCAAATTTAGCATGATAATTCATCAATTAAGCTGTAAACAGCAGTTTCAATAACACTACATCCAACACCCTTTTGACACGGATTCTTCAAAAATCATATGGTGTAACTTCATAAATCAGTCTATTTTCATAACACCAGATACACAGGGGCCATCAGTAACATTTTAATATAAGTTATAAGCTTCAACTTGCTTCAACTTGTTAAAGTCAACATGAAATAGAAATTCACCCTGTCTAATTTCTAAATGCATGATATAGACTTATTATGAATGATTCATCCATAAACCAACAGATGGACAGAACCGAGTCCCCAAATGTATTTCTTTATCGACAATCTGTTTGGCTCGCATTCATGTTAAAATACTGTTGATACTCTGTTGATACTTCTGTTATGTCACTTCTGTTATGTAATGACTTTAAAGGCAAATAAAAACACTTTGTTCCTAATTTAGAATGAATATTACAGTGCAAATATCAAAAAAAAAAAAAAACATTTATGATACGTTAATGATAACTTAGAGGGTTAGGTCTAGGAAAGCTTAATCTATGGTCTAATCTAAAAACAATCCCAAATCTAACTAGAGTGTATGACCCTTCCCATTGTGTATACAACTAGTAGCATCAATTATATTGCTTTCAAATTCACCACAAAGAAAGCAACAATAAACAAACTTTAGTGAAGGAGACATAACAGACTAAAGAGATGCTATAAAACTGAGAAGATCAGAAGATCAAAAGAACAACAGAACAACAGAGCAAAATCATAAACAGCACAAGCGTTCAAAGGTATAGGAGTTTCTCCATTTTGTCTGTTTTGTTATTTTTGTCAGTAGTAGATAATGCAGAAGGGTTCTGAAAGCAAGTTTTTTCCCCTGAGCACAGAGTGTTAATCTCCCTCTGCCAGTGTTAATTGCCCGTTTTATGACAAACCAGGCCAAAATGCAGGAGAACACATGCTTAGATTTACATGCTGTTTACAAACAGATGTCTGAGCAGAGACTAAATAAAAGCATATTCTGTCCTACGCAAATGACTTTAATCAAGAATTTAAAGCAGTTTTAATCTAAAAACAAATGTCTTTATGGCCCATTCACACTGCAGGCAAAAGTGTCCCTGATCTGATTTTTTGGGGGTCAAGTGACCAGGTCAGACTTCTTCAGAGGCAGTGTGATCACTCAAATCTTGCCCAGGTCTGATTTTTTCAAATCAGATTTGAATCTGACCCAGATCTGAATTTTTTCAGTGTGAACAACCAAGGCCTATTTGATTCACAATAATGCTCTGGCGAGTTATCCCTAGACACAACAGACACAGACAGTATCATTAAAAAACTTGACTAGATATGGAGAGCAGCGATGGAGCGAGTCAGTGGAGGGAGAGTGAGGTCTTAGACCTAATTAGTATATAGGGAGATTCTTCAATTCAAGCTAAACTAGAAGAATCCTACCATAACCACTCTGTTTTTGAAAAAAATAGCACATGAAATGGAAGTACATGGACACAGGAGAACATGGTTGGAGTGCCATAGGAAGGTGAAGACTCTTAAAGGTAAACTTAAAGAAGCAAATGATTCTAACAACCGAATCGGTCATGGTCGCATCACCTGCCCACCATTCCTGGCTTCGTCTATGCATCCAGACCTCTGCAGTGAATTAACCGTAAACTCGCAAAAGGCCAAAATGCTCATTCATGTTACGGCTTCCATTACACAAACATTTTAAAATAAAAGTGAAAATGCTTACATCCTCCATAACCTCCTAAACTTTAGTGCAATGGTGTGTTGCATCTGATGTCATTGTTATTGTTCTTTTTCGCATGCGGGTTAGATTGAAACCTCAAACAGTTCACACTGGAATCAGATATAGACCACAGTTTAAAAGTTAATGTGATCAGCCAAACAAAAAAAAAATGGATCTGAGCAAAAAATCTGAATTGAGCATTAAGACTTGTGGTGTGAACATTGTTTTGATCAGTGTTTTGTAGTAGGCATGGAATTTTACTAAAATCATAAAATGCTTTCTAAGTATAGATTTCTGAATTTATTTATTTATTTATTTTTTTTAAATCATGTATTTTATATGGCACACAAAAAATTACCTTATGTTAAGTTTGCCTCCACATCTCAGAGTGTGTTTAGATTTACATATAATCTTATTACTTCCTTTTGCATCTCAATCCAATACAAATTATCGAAATGTCTGAAATCTATGAGGCCAATTAGATTTACCGGGAAAGAACTTGATTGTCTGATTAAGATAATCTAAATTATGATTTTGAGCTTTCATATTGTAACTGTTACATGTTTGTCAGCTGATTGAAAATCTACACTGATTGCAAAATGTCCAAAACAAAACCAAATGAAATATAAATCTTTTCATTCAAATAATGCCTTATGTGCAAGTTATATTGACCATCCTCCACATCCACGATCAAGATATTAGTGTAATAATAATGTAGATTACAAACTGTAAAGTAAAAAACAGATGCCTGATAGTCTGACTCAACTTTTTGACTATACACAGAACACTTCATGTTAAATGATAGCTGTGTACATCTCTAGGCACAACTGTGTATGCCACTCTAAGAAACAGTTAACCCAAGAACTGAAACTTATTAAAAAAACTAAACAGCATTATTTACTCACCATAATGTCATTATATACTGTTATTTTGTTCTGATGAACAAAGAGGTAGAAACTGAATAGTTCGAATCATTCTTCAACCAATTACAATTCCTTATAACTCTCCAAGAATAGTACATCAGTGTCATTAATAGCAAATACAGTATGTAACACTTTATTTCTATAGTACACTTTACACATTTTACTAGCTATAAGCAACTTTGAAACTACATTTCAATTAACTTTCCTAGAGACTTATTATAGTATTAGTAGATTTTTAGGTTATAGTTAGGGTTAGGGTTAGAGTTAGAAGAATAAATTGACATATACTGTACTTTCAAAGTAGCAAAGTTCCTTATAATCAGTATAATGTGGATACTAAATGGACAATCTATGAAGCTCTTGCATTGAATTTGTAACTGAGGGGTCAGGCCATCGGCAGCAGGGTAATCAATGTCTTGCTAATGCTGGTAGTCAGTGTAGAGACCTGAGCAGAGGTGCAATGGGAGAGAATTTCCTGAGGTTAAAAACAAGTCAAGCAGCAACATTTTGGATGCGCTCTGGGGGATGTTTGGCAGATGCTGGTAAGCTGTAATGAAGGAAGTTGCAAGGTTGCACAGGCTGGCCGTGAAATAACTAGGGCCTCGATAGGAAGTGGTGTTCAAGGAAGGGCTTTATTTTTTCTTTGGTACTTTTCTGTCCTGCTAACACCAATTGCAGGTGAGGCCACATGGGAGCAGTCTGAGGTTAAGTGCCTTGCTCAAGAGCTCAATCCAGACAAAGGCTCCCGTACCTGAGCTCAAGTTATCAACCTGCATGTCAGCCCAGATAAACCGATAAATGGAAGGTGAATCAGCAGGTGAGAACACAAAAAAAATATTCACATTTTGTAATAAGATATATTTGTTTCAAATAAATAATGTTATTTTAAACTTCAAAACAAAGATATATATATATATAAATGGTGCTCCTACATGGAAAGAACCTGATGTCTGATGTCATACAGCAGGTAATACGTTTAAGTGTCTTTATCCTGGTACTAACGAAAACAATTATATTTCTTTAATTGAGTGACATCAAGTCTTACATGTTTCTTGCCCTCTTTGAAGAGTTCTTGATCTCTGTCTGGTTATTCATTCCCTTTATTGCCTCCCACTCTCCTCTGTTGCCGTCTGCACGATGATCCATTTTTCTCTCCCTCCTTCATTTTCTCTTGATCTCGATTTCTTTGTCTTACCGTTTTTCACAATGTCTGAGCATGAATGAAAACTTCCACCATCCCTATGTAACAGCGAACTGACAGTACTCGGGTCCTCCATAGCCGCCCCCTTTTTCATTAGCTAGAACAAAATCCTGCAGAACAGAATTCATTAAGGACAATCAAACACAGCTCCTCTGGGGACATTTAATGCGACTTTCATTATTAACATGATCATTATTATTAATATGCAGTAGCAGAAAGCATCTGTGTAATGTGCGCCCACGACAATATTGAATGCTAAATCATTTGGTGGAGGCCAACTGTGGCGATATGACTCCAGGTGGATGGTTGGAGGTCTACTCTCTCTCTCGAGGAAGGCACACACCTAGAGCAGATTAAAGAGAATAATGAGCTATTTCAAATTCTTGGATTATGCTAGAAGAGAACAAGCCAAGTAAGAACAGTAAGTATTATTGGTGACATAACTTTAGTGGGATGCTGTGAGTTTGAGGACATGACAGCAGAGTTCAGTCTTCCCAGTGTAGACACAATTTTGTTGTGAAGAGTAGGAAAGTTGTATAGAGTACCTCAGAGCTGTCTGACTGATTTTCAAGTCTACACTCTACTGTCCTATAAAAAATAAAATTAAAAATAAAAAAACAGCAAAATATTAAACAAAAGAAACAACTACAACAAAAGCAGCTTTGTGCAATTAAGATCCAAGTAATGAAATCAACGTGTCTAAATGTACTCTTAACTGATTTATTATTCAAAATAATTTGCACATTATCAGTATTGAACAACATAGTACATACAGTATTTTTGTCTATTTCTAATTTCAGATAAAAAATATATAATTTCACTAAGTGTTCTATTCCAATGCATTATCACAAACATTATAATACATGTCATTGTATAATGAAAATTGAATAAAAGCTATTAAAATGAAAGAATTATCAACATGCTGAATGCTCTTTTTTTATGTTGTTATGATTATATATAGCATACTACAAAAATTAATCTCAAAGTACTCCCTTATTTAGTACACCATGACAAATAAAGACAGGCCTAACAATAGGTCTGGATGTCTCTTAGAACATTTTCTCATTCTAGCACTTGAATCAACTCAAAGCAAGCGAGTCCCACTGTGTCACAGAAGATGGATTGCTCTGACACATAAAGACAGGTCATTAAAATGATGGACAGCTCAGCTGGAAGTCGAAGTAAAAATGGAAAGATGATGGCATTAGGCACTCTGTGAATAGACATCTTGCACAGTTGAACTCACGACTTTTTTTCTTCATAGCTAGTGAATGCACTCATTCGGTTTATTAATAGATTCACTTAGCTGGCTGAAATACATTTGGTAGTATATACTAATAAAAAACTTGGATTTCACTGCATCCACTGTAAAACCCTGCCAAACACTGTGACTGATATGATCTGTTGATTGATGTTTATACAGTACATGTAGCATGCTTGACCTGCATCTGAACTTGAGTCCATTACACAAAAGTTTGAGAAATTGCATTTCCCACTAGAAAACGCGTCAAATCCTGCTCATTACTGGGCTGCTCATGTTTCAACTCTGTGATCTGCAGCTTTTGATGCCCTCAGGCCCCTTGTGAAATATACGCAAGCTATAAGACGTGAGTTTGTGAGCACTAGAGCATGTTTCAGCGGCTGTTTCTGAACATACATACTGGAGCATTACCTCTCCTACCATTTTCCAGGTTTGGTGAGTAGTTTAACATCCTAGAGAGAAAGAAAAATCCCCAGTGTCGCAAATGTCTAGTCAGTGGAGTGTGACAATAGTCTCTGTAGATCTACAGTGGTCGTACTTTAGTCACCAGTGAGGGTGTTTAGTTAGTGTGCAGTTGTACGACTGCAGGGGAGAGACGCTTTTTTTGACAGGTGCGCCACAAACTGGCTTTTATTGGAGCTGAGGAAATGTTAGTCTATGGAGAGAAGGAAAAATAATGAGAGCAGAGAGAAGACCAGAAAAGTGTGTCACTCTGATGGCCCGAGGGGAGAGGAACCAGCTCTCCATCTCTCCAGATCCATCTATCCATCTCTACCAAGAACCTACATGCTAAAGCTAAAACGGTTCTCAATGTCATTCATTCCCATCTGGAATTAACTGGAAAGCATTCAACCCAGCCCCAAGATTTTCATCCTTCCTTCATTCCTGATTTCATATTGGGAGCATATTAACTTAGATTTGATTATTATTATTATTATTATTATTATTATTATTATTATTATTATTATTATTATTATTATTATTATTATTTTCAATATTGAATGCATCCCAAAACCATTTATTAGTATAGTTTATCTATTTATCTGTTAGAAATAGTGTTCAAATGTTTAAACGAGTTCCATGATTGATTTTATTTTCTCTTTCTTATTTCTTATCAGGAGTAAATGAACATAAAATAAATAAAGAAATAAATAAATAATTATATCTATGGTAAACTATACTGTATCTCATTATCATTTGTTAAAGCTAACAGTCAAGAGAAATACTTCAACTGGTTCTCAACAGATTTATTTACATTCTGAATTAACTGGAAATCAGTCAGGCTGGTCCCACAATTTTATTTATTCTTTTCTAATGTCATATTTGAACTAAATTAGCTTGTTATTACACATTTTTTAAATAATAACTATATCAAATATTTGTTAAAGCTAAACCATGTTTGATGTAATTCTGAATGAACTGAAAAACATTCAGCCCTGTCCCACGGCTTGCTTTCTTCATTTTTATTTATTTAGAGTAAATCAACTTGTAGATGTTTTTAAAATATTGACTGTATTCCCAAACCATATCTCACAATAATTTGTTAAAGCTGAAACGGTTCCCCACATATTTCATTCAGATTTGGAATTAATTGGAAAGCATTCAACCTAGACCACAATTTTTTCTTCCTTTCTGTTTTCATATTTAGAATAAATGAACTAGTATTTAGATATTTTTAAAATATTTACCATGTCCCTAAACCATTCCACACTACTGGGGTTAATGGTGTGCTTGAAAATATCCTCTAATTATCTCAAATGTTCCCTCCACAAGTGGCGGCAAAAGCTGCATGGCTCATTATAATCCTTTACAGAAAACAAAATAAACATTACCAAGCGACTGCCAAAAGCTTCTCTTGACTGCACAAGCATCATACCTTCAGAGTCACCAAGTAAACTAATGAATTAATTTGGTGTAGTATAACTCTATTTTACAACCATTTACAGAGTTCCTCTGCAGCCAAAAACTCCATATCAGTTCATTGGATTGTTAAATGTAGTCATGCATTATGCAGTGGGATTAATTGAAAATGGCCGCTCAGAGAAGAAACAGTGGGGGCCGGTACATTAAGAGGGGGCCTGGGCAAATTCAAAAGCAGATTTTACTTAACGGCCCTTCAGGGTCATAACACTGTCGAATTAATTCATTTTGAGTGTGTTTAGAGCAAATGCATTGCCTTATTATTAGATGGAAAGCAAGGTGTGCTGTTCTGGGAAGGCGACTCTAAAAAGAAAGTGGCGGCAGTTCCCAACAACCTCAAAAAGCTTTTTAAATGTGAAAGCCTCTTGCTGCAAAGCTGCAGAGAGGAGAGAAAACCTCACCTGAATGCTTAACGATGAGAGAGCTTGTGTACTGATAGAAAAGGAAAGTCAAAGATCAAGTGCTCTTGAGTGAGAAGACATTATATTTGTTCACTCAGGTGAACTACAGTAAGCCTGTAGACAATGTTTAAAAGAAATATAATTACTAAACACTTCATACATAGCAAAACAAAGATAAGCATGTTGGGATGCTTCTCTAACACTCAGTTGATCACTATTACAAAATAAACTCCACGTGTTCAATTTTACAAGAAAACTGTATATTTACAAGAAAATACACTGTTCAAAATTTGAGGACAATAAGATTTGTTAATAGTTTTGAAAGCAGTATTTTATGCTCAACCAGGGCTGCATTTATTTAATTGAGTCTAAGGGTATTTTTGGGGCCTGGAGAAGTTTTGTCATGCCCTGACATTTGTGCTTTTTCAGTTTCTTATATACATCTAAATGGCTAAAGTCTCTTCTCACTGTAATCTGCACAAACTGGGCTATAATAATAATATGTGAGCAGCATGTATGTGCATGATTGTGTTTTTGAGAAAAAAATAATAATAATGCGTGGTTTGTTAACTGTTAAATCACTTGAATAAGGCCATAAAACACATACAGAACATTGGTTCCCGGGACTTTTGAGAACTGGAGCTTGTAGCCTGGAATTTTTCTTTCTAAATTATGTGAAAATCATCTAGTTTACTCACTTACAGAAAACAATATATTGATTTACATTTTCTAAGACCCTTTTTTTGGGTAAAAGTCATATGCGAGTAGGCGTCAACTATCATGAATATCATTGTGATTTTCACGTGAGAAGACAAAGCCCTGCATAATGAGCCTTTCAGTCAGCTGTGTCACTGAGAGGGAGGAGTTACAAGAAAGAATGTGAGGACAAAATAAATGTATAGAATTTTATGTTTGTAGTTTATTTAGAATATATTTAATTATCCTACAACATAATTTAATATCCACTTGGGAGTGCAGTTAAACGTTTTATTAGGACCAATCAAAGCTGACTTTCAAACTGAATTTTTTGCATCGTTCATCCAGTCACACAATCCTTCAGAAATTATTTTATCAATCATATTTTCTAAAAAAAATTGTTTTAAATTATTTTAATTATTATTATTATTATTATTTTCATTATTATTATTATTATTATTATTATGTTGGCTTGGCAACAAGCCAACATACTGTTATGCTATTTAAACTTCTTCTTTTTTTTCTTATTATTATTTTTCTGACAGAAATTCTGTACGCTACTCCTCCTAGGGCTTTAAAGCCACAAGCCCCAAACTCGGCAGACACCTGCGGGATAGAGCGGTGGTGTGTGCTATATCTTTTCAGAGTGATCAGACTTAAAGTTTTTTTTTTATTAATTTTTAAATGTCAAAATTCATTACCCATAGACTTACATTGTCTGAGAAAAATTGCGCCCCTACAGTTGCAATGACATTTAGGGGCGGAGTCGGGTTTCGTTTCACTTTTAAACTGGTTAAAAATACTGCTGCTCAGCCCAGGCTGTCTACACGGAGCCGAGAACTAGCGAATTCATTCTTATTTAAGACCTTTTAAAAACGCGATTACATGCAATCCACACGTTAGAACACACCAAGAGCTAAATTCAGATGTTTCTGAACTGTTTAAAGTAATAACATTATATATTCGCGGCAGCCAACTGCTCGCGAGCTGGCGATGTATTTCTCTGAACACTTGAAGTCCACAGAGAATTTACAGCCTTTCGCATTAAAACACTGCAGCGAAACGGCACAAAACAATTAGAATAATATATTATATGGTTTTAAAGTAGTTTTGGCCACTGTCACGCTGGTCTTAGCTGGTTTCTAACTGAATCATCATGCTGAACGTCACAGATGAGCTTGCGATGTATTTGTCTGAACACTTGAAGTACACATTTACAGCCTTTCACATTAAAACACTGCAGCGAAACGGCACAAAACAATTAGAAGAATATATTACACATATGAAAATGAGTGTTTATATGTGCTTGTGAGATTTCTCTGTCAGGCTTAACGTCGCAGCAATTGCTCAGCGTTGCATAACATGGTAAAGCAGGGAGCTACACTGAGACCAAAAGGGTCGCATGCATCACTGATTATTTTTGTGAGAACTAGCGAATTCATTCTTATTTAAGACCTTTTAAAAACGCGATTACACGCAATCCACACGTTAGAACACACCAAGAGCTAAATTCAGATGTTTCTGAACTGTTTAAAGTAATAACATTATATATTCGCGGCAGCCAACTGCTCGCGAGCTGGCAATGTATTTCTCTGAACACTTGAAGTCCACAGAGAATTTACAGCCTTTCACATTAAAACACTGCAGCGAAACGGCACAAAACAATTAGAATAATATATTAAATGGTTTTAAAGTAGTTTTGGCCACTGTCACGCTGGTCTTAGCTGGTTTCTAACTGAATCATCAGGCTGAACATCACAGCGAGCTCGCCATGTATTTCTCTGAACACTTGAAGTACACATTTACAGCCTTTCACATTAAAACACTGCAGCGAAACGGCACAAAACAATTTGAATAATATATTAAATGGTTTTAAAGTAGTTTTGGCCACTGTCACGCTGGTCTTAGCTGGTTTCTAACTGAATCATCAGGCGGAACGTCACAGTGAGCTCGCGCTTCAGCCCCGCGCTGCGGGAAACAACTGAGCAGCTGATGGCGCGTGTGCACGAGAGAGAGCCGCGCGTATCGCGGACAGGGACAGCAACACTGAACAGAGCTGCCGTTCAGGACGTTCACTTCCTCCTGGACCTGAACGAACAAATTCAAATCGCAGTTTAAATAAACAGAAAAAAGAGCGAAAAGCAAAAGAGCTCAATTCAGCAGCGCGGTGTTCTGGTGTTCAGGGAGCAAGCAGAGACGCGTCTCAAAGTCTTCTTGCTTTTGTACCGACAACAAATACATACAAAATATGTCGAAATACCCGTGTTGGAAAGTGTGTTCGAATAAATATGTGGTTATGTCTTAAGTGAAAGTAAAGATTTGCAAAAAAAAAATCGGATGTGTATCATCATAATGGATGCGTTTGTCTCTTAAAGGGACCGCGCCTAATTTACTAGCTCTGCTGTCAGAGTCTTTAATGTATGAAAATGAAAGTAAATCACTCACTGCTCTTGACTGAATTACCTTGTAGTACAAGAATTTATCCAAAGTCAATCCAAAAATCAGATAGAATTGTTTTACTAGTGGGTGCAGGCCACTAGTTCATTTATGTAAGTGAGTATGGCAAAATAGTGATCTGTGAAATATTATACCCACTTATTCTTCATACAGTAGGCTACCAGTGAAATTTATTTAAAAAAATAATAATTAAGGACCTGCCCATGTTTTGCTTAAGTGTTTCTTTCTTTAATTGTTAATGCAACCTTTTCACACCACAGACTGAACCAAATGAAGCATTTCTTGCTTGGTAACTGTTCAACAAAGTATTGATAGTTGTGTAAATATTGTCATACTGACAGTCTGAAGTTTTGGTTGATTCCATTACATATCTTTTTATCAAAGTTATCCGAAATTATCAAGATGAATTTGTTCTGAGTTATTGTCATATATTATTACCACTTTCTAAACTACTGCAAATAAACTGTGATTATGTGAGAAATGTTGAAGGTGTCTGAATACATTTTGGTTTGATTGTGTATTTTATCTTACAGTGAAGACTATGCAGTGCTATTTTACATTAACAAAAACAAACTTAAAAAAAGTAAACATTATGTAAATAGCACAAATAAATAAATAGAATGAACATACAGTACAAATTAAACAATTTTAAACAGTGTGTAACTGCATCATCTATACAAACCATTGTGCTTGGACCCCTTATGATCTCCTTGATTTAAAATGCATTGTTTCAGTAATCTTGTGTGTCGTTGCCCACAACGCGACGGTGGCAGGACTGTGAAATACATACACGAGAAAAATAGGCATGACTTATTTCACATCCAGCTAGACAACCCTGTCATAGCTGTTATCATAGCCCAGGCTTTTTATTAAAAAAAGAAAACAGCAAGGGAGCATGGAAAAAGACTGTTGCAGGTGTATTTTTTTATGGCATTATTATTTGTATTTATTTTGCAGCGGGGCAACTCAATGTTGGGCACACAAGTACTTTGGCTCTTTTGCTCCATGGCCAAGATGGCCAAGCCAACATCAAAGTTAGTTCACTAACTTTTAATTCTAGTTATTATTATTATTATTATTATTATTATTAATGTTAAAAAGAGCTGAGAATATTTTTTCAGGTTTTTTAGGTGGGATAAATTGAAAGAACAACATTGTGTTACATTTGTTACAGTTACATTTATTTGTTACTTTTATAATATTTACATCAAGATTTTGAATGGTATAGTAGTGTTGTTGATACATTAAGTCAGGAATTATAGTTTGGAAAAAGTCTTTGGAAAAAATCTAACTAGTAAAATGTTTACACATTATGTGAAATCTAGTACAAGTATATAAATAAATAAAAAGAGACTTACTCATGTTTATGATCTCTGCTGAATAAAGTGCTTCATTCTTTTTTTCTGAGGAAATCCAAATCTCAAATCCTCAACCACATCACATCTTTTTGGGGTGAATTATGTCTTATTCCTCTCATCGCTAAGCAAAGAGTAAAAAAAGAACCATCTCGCTGTGTTGTTTTGTGTTATAGGCGTATTCAAGCCGCTCCGCCTCGTTCCATTTCTTGAGATGATTAGACCTTGGTTCCTTGGGCTTCATTCAGCCAGTGTGTATTTGTTTATACACTTCAAGCATCGCTTCCCTCAACATGATCCATTTGGGTGATTCTCATGGTAGTTTAGCAGTGCTCCCCTTTTTCCAAAAAGGGTCGCCTATGAGCGTGCTACTCTGAGCTCAGAGTTCTCCTCTCATATGAGACTGAGTTCTACATTTTTTTCCTCAGAGCGCTCCAGTATTATTTCCACAGATCGAGTTGATGACTCTCAATCATACTGTTTTGAGATGCACCATTCCATCTATGAGCTTCTCTATCAGAGTGCCACGAGAGCCCCTCCTTAGAACAGTATTTAAACATCCATGCTGTGGTAAGTGTGCATGTGAAGTCTTTGCACACTTTCTGAAATCCACATTGTGGTAAGTTCGCACATTAGTAATCTGCATTCTTTCTAAAATCCTATATGGTGAGGGCTTCACGCGGTTGCTTCGTGCCCTTTCTTGAGTTGGTAAAAGCCCTGTTCATTTTGGGCGCCACTCCACCTATGTATCCTTGGATACCTATCTAAACAGGCTGTTGCTACTAGGGATCTGTTGAGACCGCTCCTTCAGCAAGCTTATGAGAAAGCAAGCGGTAGCCCCTGTGTGACAGGCAAGACTTGGTAGAAAATGCTAGGTTCTTAGCTGTATCCCTTTAAAGGAATCTTTCCTGATTCCAAGCCTTCAGCTCTACCCTGGGCCGAGGCCCTAACAATTAATTGCTGATTAACATTTGATGTTTGAATAGCACAAAAGTAAAAGACAAAGCTCTTAATTCTACAGCACAGCACAATACAAATTAAAGGACAGTTCAATAACTACGATACAGTTAGCTGTAATAACTTCACAGAAACAAGTGATAATCTGTTTGTACTTCATATACATATACACACATCCCTTCTGTTTCAAGCAATACTTACATAAGACACTTGAACCATATTTGCACCAGATCTCATCATAACAGTCCTTTCTTAGATTGTTTCACAAAATCATTATTTTTAAGGCTAGACAGAATAGAGAGCTGTCAATAGGGAGTTCCCAGAGATAGCACAGTAATAAAGAAAAAAACAGAAGTCATTTCTGTCAAGGTTAGGGGTGAAAGATGGAGCGAGGACTCAATAATGCTGGAAGAATGAGCTTCTTTATTAATAACAAAACAAAGCCCTCCCACCAAAAAAACTAACTCATAGGGAAAAACACAGCACTGGCTGGCAGGACAAGGCATACAACAGGAAACACACAACGGCAAACTGGCACAGGACTGCAAACACAAGGACAATAAATATGGGGAGCAAATGAGGAGGGAACACAGGTGTGGCAATTTATCCAATAATCAGGTAACAAGATGGGTGGGGTTAAGACAATTGACATGAGAGCACATGGCATGCAGGAAACAAAGACAAAAGCCATGTGCTCACACAAAACAAAACGTACTCGGTTACGAACGTAACCTCGGTTCCCTGAGATACGGAACGAGTACTGCGTATGGGGAAAAGCTCCTTTTTTCCTCGATACTGAAGCCTTTTTTCAATAACGCAGTGCAACTGCACTGCCATTGGTTTAATCTGTAAACTTTTTTAAACCAATGACAGCGCTGCGTAGCTGCGCGAGCCTGTGGCGATGCAGCGCGCCAAAGCCCGCCAGAATGGGCGGGGCGAATGGCTATATAAGCAGGCAATCGCCAGAGGAAATCAGGTCATACGACTGAAGCGACGACACTGAACCCGCAGCCTCGTGGCACGGCATATAACGCAGTACTCGTTCCGTATCTCAGGGAACCGAGGTTACGTTCGTAACCGAGTACGTTCCCTTTCGATACTTCACTCATACTGCGTATGGGGAACGAATTCAACCGCGCCGTGCCACGGTAGGGAACGACAAGACTTAACTTGAACACCCTGGGGTCCAGAGGATAAGTGAGAGGGCCGGAGCCATCGAACCCTTGACGCTACACTGCTGAGAGGGAGCTAGCTCCCTGGAGGTGGTATGATGACAGAGTCTGCTAGAGGCTGTCGTATCAAACCGAAAGAACCCGAGCATGCAAGGTCGGGATATCCAAGTTATAGAACCTGACAAAAGTGGACGGCGAGGACCAGCCGGCCGCCTCACAGATGTCCTTGATAGAGACACCACTAGACCAGGCCCATGAAGAGGCCATCCCTCTAGTAGAGTGGGCTCTAACTCCTATGGGGCACTCAAGGCCCATAGAGGAGTAACATAGAGCGATAGCTTCAACTATCCAACGCGAGAGGCGTTGCTTTGAGACCGAAGACCCTTTGGTGCGGTCACCAAAGCAGACAAAAAGCTGGTCAGATTGCCTGAACGGCTGAGACCGCTCAATGTAAATTCTCAAAGCCCTCACTGGGCAGAGTAAATCCAGCTCTCGCTCACCTGACAACGGAGGCAGAGCTGAGAGGGAAATTACCTGTGCTCTGAATGGCGTCGAGAGCACTTTAGGTACGTAGCCATGCCTGGGTTTTAAAATGACCTTAGAGTCATTGGGCCCAAACTCAAGGCATGCAGGGCTCACCGAGAGGGCCTGCAAATCGCCAACACGCTTGACCGATGCTAGAGCAAGTAGCAGAGCGGTTTTGAGTGTTAGGGGCCGAAGGTCAGCTGACCGCAGCGGTTCAAAGGGAGGTCCTTTGAGTGCTCCAAGGACCGTGTGAAGGTCCCAAGTGGGAACGGTAAGAGGGCGTGGGGGCTTCAACCGCCTAGCACCTCTCAGGAAACGCACAATGAGGCTGTGTCGACCCACTGATTGGCCAGCAATAGGAGCATGAAATGCTGCAATGGCTGCTACGTACACTTTGAGTGTGGAAGGGGTGAGACCCTTTTCTAGACGCTCCTGGAGAAATGACAGTATCGGAGATACATCACACTCAACAGGGTCTTTGTTTTGTGCTAAGCACCAGTCAACAAAGACTGACCATTTTTGGGCATAGAGGCGTCTTGTAGACGGGGCTCTTGCCTGAGCAATGGTGTGTAGTACGTCCCCGGGGAGGCTCAGAGGCTCCCATCGAGGGACCATACATGCAGAGCCAAGAGTTCTGGCTGTGGATGCCAGATTGTCCTGTTCGCCTGAGAGAGGAGGTCCCGCCTCAGGGGGATCGGCCATGGGGCTTTCATGGAAAGCCTGAAAAGCTCCGAGGACCAAACTTGGGTCCTCCAGAGTGGGGCCACTAGGAGGACTCTGTGTCTGTCTTCCCTGACTCGTCTGATGACCTGAGGGATCAGAGCAATCGGGGGAAAAGCATAAAGAAGGAGGCTGGGCCAGTTGTGGGCCAGTGCATCTGTTTCCTTTGAAAAATAAGTTGGGCAATGAGAGTTGCTTTCTGAGGCGAAGAGGTCGACCTCTGCCTTCCCGAAAATCTCCCAGATTTTGAGAACTGTCTGGGGATGGAGCATCCACTCGTCCGAGGGGACATTGCTCCGTGAAAGCATGTCTGCTCCCAGATTCGTCTTGCCAGGTATGTGTGTCGCCTTGAGCGATCGCAACCTGGGTAATGCCCATTCCAAGAGGCGCTTTGCCAGTGCGCAGAGGCGGCTGGACGAAAGGCCGCCTTGGTGATTTATGTAGGACACCACTGTCATGCTGTCCGACTGGACTAGGATGTGGCGCCCTTCCAAGATTGCCTGAAAGGATTGAAGGGCTCGTTCCACTGCCAGCATCTCGAGGCAGTTGATATGAAGATGGCTTTCTTCGTGCGACCACGAGCCGAAGGCTGGTCTGCCCTCGCACAGAGCTCCCCAACCCAGGTTGGACGCATCTGTTGAGAGTACCGTCCTTCTGGAAACCGCCTGTAGGGGTACTCCACGACTGAACCAAACAGGGTTCATCCAAGGCTCCAGGGCTGCTAGACAGGCCTGGTTGACCCTGATGCGAAAGCGGCCGTGCCGCCAAGCATGAGGTGGGACCCGGAGTTTCAGCCAGTACTGCAAGGGCCGCATTCGTAGGAGGCCGAGCTGTAAAACTGGGGAGGCGGAAGCCATCAGCCCTAGCATCCTCTGAAAGAACTTCAGAGGGAAACAGGCTTTGTTCTTGACAGAGGCCGCGAGCTGCTGAAGTACAAGAGCGTGCTCTGGTGATATGACCGCCCTCATATTGACGGAGTCGAAAACTGCTCCCAGGAACGTAATACGTTGGCTGGGGAGCAGTGAGCTCTTGGCGAAATTGACCCTGAGTCCTAGGCACTGTAAGTGGCTCAGGAGCATGGATCTGTTGTGGTCTAGCTCGGTTCGTGACTGGGCTAGAATGAGCCAGTCGTCGAGATAGTTCAGAATGCGAATTCCCATCTGTCTCAGAGGGGAGAGCGCCTCGTTCATGCACTTCGTGAAAGTGCGGGGAGCTAGAGACAGCCCAAAGGGAAGGACTGTATATTGGTAAGCCACACCCTCGAACGCGAACCTCAAGAATCGTCTGTGATGGGGGGCTATCTGGATGTGAAAGTAAGCATCTTTCAGGTCCAGCGAGAAGAACCAGTCCTCGGGGCAAATCTGCGTGAGGATCTGCTTCAGTGTCAACATCTTGAACTTCCGTTTCATGAGGGAAAGGTTCAGGTGTCTGAGGTCTAAGATGGGTCTGAGACCGCCATCTTTCTTGGGGACAAGGAAATAACGGCTGTAGAACCCCGACCCGCTGTCTGAGGGAGGAACTATCTCTATGGCTCCCTTCCTTAACAGCGTCATCACTTCGGTGCGGAGGACCTGAGCATCGTCCGGCTCTACCGAGGTGGGAATCACTCCGCGAAAACGCGGGGGTCTTCGGGCGAACTGCAGTGAGTATCCGTGTTTTATTATCCCCAACACCCACTTGGACACTCCGGGGATGGCCTGCCAGGCCTCGGCCCGCGTGACAAGGGGCTGGATAGTGTCGGATGGCAGACCGCTGATCAGGGGCCTGAACACCGACGAGTGTGGAAGAGGAAAAGTGCTCTCTTTTTGAAAATGTGAAATATTTATTGTGTTCGCCATAACAACGGCGCTTTGCGTGGACGCAACAACAGTGGGCCCAGGTCGCACAGCAGACAGGCGAGAGAGCTTCTGGGGTGGTCCGGCCGCAGCGGGACTTTGCCCCTTCCTCTTTCTTCCCCAACGATCAGGAGGATTTAGAGGGCGTCGGGTCCAGCACAATCCTTTGCCGGGGGCCCTGACGTCTAGGCGGTTTAGCGCGCCTAGTGGGGCGAGCTGGGTGCTGCTCCTTAGGGGGTGCCGCCTGGGGGGTAGAAGGGGCAGGTTTGCTCTGGTGCTGAGTCGGCGCAGTCCTGGGGCGACTCGGGGCAGAGGTGGAGCGCTTGGGCAGGAAGTGTCGCATGGCTTGGGACGACTTCTGTGCTGCAGTGAAGCGTTCTGTAAACCCTTCTACCGCTGGTCCGAAGAGGCCGCATGGAGAGACTGGGGCATCGAGAAAGGCCACTTTGTCGCTCTCCTTAATCTCTGTTAAGTTGAGCCAGAGGTGGCGCTCCAGCACAACCAGGTTGGCCATGGATCGTCCGATGGCCTGGGCCGTGGCTTTCGTGGCGCGCAGAGCCAAATCAGTGGCGCTGCGGAGGTCACGGAAAGCAGGTTCACTAGAGCTAGACTCATCCAGGGAACGGAGAAGCTTTGCCTGGAACACCTGCAATATGGCCATGGTGTGCAGAGATGAAGCGGCTTGGCCCGCAGAAGTGTAGGCCCTGCCAGCCATGGCAGAGGTCGTCCTGCAGGGCTTGGAAGGAAGGGCTCTCTTATTTTTCCACCCCACAGCCGCGGGGGACAGAGGTGAGCAGCCACGGCCTCATCCAGGGGCGGCAATTGCTCATAGCCCTTCTCCTGAGAGCCATCTACTGAGCTGAGAGCTGCAGAGGAAGTGCGTAGGCGGGCCGAGTAGGGGGCGCGCCACGACTTTGTCAGCTCGTCATGAACCTCAGGGAAGAATGGGGCAGGTCGCTGGCGGGGGGCCTGGCGGCGTCCTGGCAGGTACCACTCGTCCAGCCTGCTGCGTGTCGGCTCTTCAGGGGGGGCCCACTCCAAATGGAGTTCCTCAACAGCCTTGGAGAGGATGCGGAGAAGCTCGGCATCCATCCCAGCTCTGGCGTCGATGGGCTCCAGTGACGGCAGGTGGGCGGGGTCAGAATCGCCGGCCCAGTCCTCCGTTTCAGAAGCCGCGAGTGACATGGAGTCGTCAAGCGGCTCGTCCTCCGATCCGCCAAAAGAGACGAGGTCGCTCGCTTCAGCCGAGGGACGCTGCTCTGGGCGTGAGAAGAGGACAGGGGACGGCTCTCTCATTGGAGAGGGTGAGGCACGCGGGCGCTGAGCCGGCGTGAGCTCACCCAAATCCGGGCGCTGGGCCCCTCTTCCCCGCTGTCTTTTCCTGGCCGGCTCGCGGGAGGAAAAAGACGGGAGGGCGCGAGGGGCGGGATTACTTTCATTAAAGAAAGCAATCCGCGAGCGCAGAGAGGCGAGACTCATGCTTTCACAAAAGCAGCATGAAGCCTCAGCATGGGGTTTACCCAGGCAGAAAACACACTCACCATGGCCGTCGTCCTCATGCAGAGGGGCTCTGCATGTGCCACAGCTGTGGCGCGGCATGGCCGTCGCCGTTAAAACGGCGTTAGAAACGCTCTTTTAGAGCGGTGAAAACCGCTGGAAAAAGCTCTTTTAGGATCGCCGGATGGCGGCAGGAGATCGCTGAGAAGCGGCCGGAAGCGGGAAGCGGGCGGCCCGAGATCGGCGCTGAGAGCGGCTGTCTGCGAGTACGCCGGCGCTGCAGGCGGTCGGCGGTCTCAGCTGGTCCGCTGCGGTGCCTCTTCGACGGCGAGAGCTCGTTCCAGGCGAAGGCGTTCAGCAGAGATCCAACGAAGTGAAGTCGTCGCTGAAGGAGTAAGATCTGATTTCCTCTGGCGATTGCCTGCTTATATAGCCATTCGCCCCGCCCATTCTGGCGGGCTTTGGCGCGCTGCATCGCCACAGGCTCGCGCAGCTACGCAGCGCTGTCATTGGTTTAAAAAAGTTTACAGATTAAACCAATGGCAGTGCAGTTGCACTGCGTTATTGAAAAAAGGCTTCAGTATCGAGGAAAAAAGGAGCTTTTCCCCATACGCAGTATGAGTGAAGTATCGAAAGGGAAACACAAGCACATGGCAAGCAAAACAAAGTCACGATTCATTTGCAAACAAGACACGAACACACAGCTAATGAGAATACTCATAAGCCACTTGTTCACGCATGATATGAATGCATGCAGCCAATGAAAAACACAAACTACATGCAGCAACACAAGACAACAGTAAAGCACGCGGCCGGACACAAACTGTGTGCTACACAAAACACAATCCATGTGGAGAGAAGAATGTATGGCCTGAGCGAACTTGAGACAGTATGCTCCCTCAAAAAGACAGAACATGGAGCATGAGTGTTCGAACCCAGACACGAAACCGAAACTCAAGACATGATGGCCGGGATCTGAACACCACGCTCCAACAAGAAACAAGGCCCTGACCCTCTGCAGTTCTTCCCTTTAGTGCCATCTCACATTCCAGAGTCCCCTCTATTATCAGAAGAGAGGACATATTCTGGCCCGGGGTGAGTGCTGATGGCATTTTCTCAAGCAATTAAGATGCAGAGAGGAGTAGTGGTCAAAAACGTGCAAAGAAAAAATAAATAAATAATAAGGATACCATGAAAAAAGTTTAAATATAAGAAAAAAGTATAAATAATAATAAAATCTTCAAAAAAAAAAAAAAGACATGGTGACAACAAATTCCAATATGTTTTGGTCAGATGAGCCTTCAAAATGGTCTCTCTGTTTGGTCACTAGGCTACACAATCATGGGGAAGACTGCTGATCTGACAGCTGTCCAAAAGACAATCATTGATACCCTTCACAAGGAGGGTAAGCCAAAAACATTCAATGCTAAAGAAGCTGGCTGTTTTTTTATTTCATTTAGAAACCAAGGTCCTAGAGTCTCGAGGAAGGGTGGAGAAGCTCATAGCCCAAGTTGCTTGAAGTCCAATGTTAAGTTTCCACAGTCTGTGATGGTACAATGTCATCTGCTTTTTTTTTTTTTTTTTTTTTTGAAAACCAAAGTCACTGCACCCATTTACCAATAAATTGAGCACTTCATGTTTGTTTCTGCTGACCAGATTTTTGAAGATGCTGATTTCATTCTCTAGCAGGATCTGGCACCTGCCCACACTGCCAAAAGCACCAAAAGTTGGTTAAATGACCATGGTATTGGTGTGCTTAACTGGACAGCAGACTCACCAGACCTGAACCCCATAGAGAATCTATGGGCATTGTCAAGAGAAAAATTTGGAAAAAAGAGACAAAAAATAAAATAAAAATTAATTCCAGATGAGCTGAAGGTCAATGTTAAAGAGGCCCGGTCTTCCATACCACCTCAGCAGTGCCACAAACTGATCACCTCCACGCCACGCTGAATTGAGGCAGTAATTAAAGCAAAAAGAGCCCCTAGTACATGTACAGTAAATCAACATACTATCCAGAAGGCCGGCAGTTCACCGCTTTTTATTTATTTTATTTTATTTTATTGGTCTTATGAAGTAATTGGTGGTTTTTTGTTAAACGTGAGCCAAAATCATCACAATTAAAAGAACCCGACACTTAAACTACTACAGTCTTTGTGCATTGAATTTGTTTAATACACAAGTTTCATAATTTGAGTTAAATTACTGAAATAAATGAACTTTTCCACGACATTCTAATTTATTGAGATGCACCTGCATGAGACACTAATGTTTGATCATTGATCATTTCCACAAATTAAATTATTGTCTTTACATAAAAACCATAAATATGAAAGGTGGAAAAAGTGAAAGGTAAACTAAAAGAAAACTCGTAAATGAAACATTAAATAAACAACATCCACATATGTTCATTTAAAATCAGAATGAGCTTTATTGCCAGGTATGTTTACACTTATAATGAATTTGTTTTCATTTGTTTAAATGAAAGGGAATTCATTCAGACTGTAAGACTAGAAGTGTCATCCTCAAGTGTCACTAGAAGGAGTATCTCTCTTTCAAGACTGAATAAACACAAAATCGGACGCCCAAATGATTATTTGTATCTGGTTAAATAGGCCCACACTGAAAAAAGTGATTTTGGACAGTGGTAAATATAATCTGTGGAAACCATATAAAATGTACATGATTATTGCAGCCAGCCAACGAATTCTAAAGTAATGGGTAAATTCTACATATGCTACCCATTCATCAACAGTAAGAACCATCACATAGATTTGTGGGGAGTCGTGGTTATGGTTAGAGGGTTGGACTCCCAATCGAAGGGTTGTGGGTTCTAGTCTCGGGCCGGACGAAAATGATACGTGGTAATGGTTAGAGGGTTGGACTCCCAATCGAAGGGTTGTGTGTTCTAGTCTCGGGCCGGACGGAAATGATACGTGGTAATGGTTAGAGGGTTGGACTCCCAATCGAAGGGTTGTGGGTTCTAGTCTCGGGCCGGACGGAAATGATACGTGGTAATGGTTAGAGGGTTGGACTCCCAATCGAAGGGTTGTGGGTTCTAGTCTCGGGCCGGACGGAATTGTGGGTGGGGGGAGTGCATGAACAGCTCTCTCTCCACCTTCAATACCACGACTTCGGTGCCCTTGAGCAAGGCATCGAACCCCCAACTGCTCCCCGGGCGCCACAGCATAAATGGCTGCCCACTGCTCCGGGTGTGTGCTCACAGTGCGTGTGTGTTCACTGCTCTGTGTGTGTGCACTTCGGATGGGTTAAATGCAGAGCACAAATTCTGAGTATGGGTCACCATACTTGGCTGAATGTCACTTCACTTCACTTCACTTCACTTCATAGAAAAATGCAGTAAAATATACCCCCAAACCATGATTTTTTTTGCTTTAAATTGCGCATGCGTCAGCCCACGTTTTTGCGGGAATCCAGCATTTTTTGGCATAATGACATGTCTTTAAAAGTTAGTTCTACATAAAGAAAAAAAATATTTAGTTTAGAAACACAGACATCAAGAATCAGCGTGAGCATCACAACAACGATGACCATCAAAAAAAGCATGTTGTAGCCAATAAAAACTCATCCATGGCTCCCATCATGCATTGCGGCATGAATATATTATGAGCTGAACTGTCTTTTTAACTTTTTAATAACTAAATTTAATTTTTGCTGTTTTTATGTGAATTTTTAGTATCTAGTTTTGTGATGTTCAGAGTAGATCTGTTTATCTGGATATGCTGTTTGTCACCATTGTTGAGATTCATATGCTCATATGCATTCATATGCATATGATTCTTGTTATCTGTGTGCGCCTAAAATAAACATTTACTCCTTTGGTGAGTCTGTTTGTTAACATTCTTAATTATCTCATTAACTTAAACTCTGCTTCAGTGTTTATATGAGTCCACACTTAGAGTGTTAAATTAACACTGGAGATTTTGCTGTGTACCTTCTCTGAATAAGTAATTGTTATTAACTGATATTAATTAACTTTGATTTGAAGAGATAATTTTTACCTAATTTTAATGAGTAAGTAGCTGTTGAATATATACATAAATGTGAGGTATTGTTACCCAATTTATGCAAGCATTTAATAGCTTTTTACTTCAGATAGTTTATACTCAATATATGGGATTAAATCTACCCCACCAAAGTCGATGCAAATTGTTACCTCACATTTATTGGGTGAATTCTACAGATTAGTTTTTACAGTGCAGTCAGGGAAAATCTTGAATAATAAATTAATGCACAAGTTAATTACTAAGGTTAAGGGCACAATAAATAAAACAGAAGCCGGAGTCTTTGATTAGGATGATAGGATTAGATTAAAATGATTAATTTGTGCAGTTTGAGGGGCATGAGCATCATCGCACATTGTTAATGATGCTGCTTGAAAGTTTTCAGGGCTTGTTTATCATATAGAGGAAAAGAACAAACAATTACTTTCTGTTGGAATTCCCTGCAGAAAGGAGGCTTTAGCTAGGTTCTCGAGCAGTGTTTATCTGTACAAGTTTATTTGTAATTAGTAAAATATATGCTACAAATAAATTCAACTATTATTGCCTAAATGTAGGATTTAAGATTAGACACAAGTTTAAATCACTTCTCAATTAATTACATTTTCACAATATTTAACAGAAATTGCTATAGGAAATTGTTCCTTTATGCACTTATGTATCAGAGAGCTGGGACTTTAACTACAATTACTATTGGTTTGCTTCAGCAACAGACGAAAGTTTAAAGCCATTTAAGGGAGCTGGACAAAAATAGGCATTTGTCCTAAATGACAACCCTGACTGGACAATCAGGAGAGACACAGTGCAGTGCTATGGTCCCTTAGTTATTAATGCAACTGACAGAATATTCTGACTATGCTTCACTTTGCCAAAACTGGCTCACAAAACCTCTGCTTCTTTTATTCTTTTGTACACCGTTTACTTATAGTCTGTAAATGATGTAGCTTCTTAATAAGCCACAGAGGGCTCTTCTCATGTTACAATTATGTTATTTTTCAATATAAGGATATTACTGGTGACTTAAATAGCTTTATACATTTTAAAGCATAAACCTATTTGTTAATGCACAATGAACAGCTGGAATATAGGTCAGATAGAGTTTAGGGTTACAGAATTACAGTGTCACATTTTTTTTTCCCCTTTCAGCAATTCTCTGAAAATGTTTAATACTGTTGGATTTAGCAAATTTCTCTTTACAGAATATATCACGCAACTAAAATGTTTAAATTTACAGACTTCATAGGAACAAAAAACTGAAACGATTCCATTGCATTTTCTGGGACATGTCTGGGGAAATTTTCTGGGGAGATGTCTCTCAGGAGCATTCATTTTGCTTGTAGACGTAGAAGAGGTTTGAAAAAAAAAAAAAAAAAAAACATAGAAGGAAGAAGGGCCTTGGTTTGACTGGTGACCAAGAAGCTGATGGTCACTCTAGCTGAGCTCCATGATCATATATATATGCTCTTATCTGGGTAAGGTTGCACCAGCCATTCGTAAGTTCATCCTTAAATTAGAATGTTAAGTCCACACTAGAGGCTTAGTAACTACAACCTACTTTGTAACTAAATCGGTACATTATTTGGTTGCACCAGTTGTGTCCCACTTTATATTAAATGTCCCTAATACCTGTGTACTAGTAACAAAATGTGTACGTAGTATGTAAGCACAGTGTAAGTACACATTGGTATATAGTATCTACAGCTGTAATATTTCTGTTACTACACACATGTAACAACCCTCAGGATGATTTTTGTAAGAACAAATGTGAAACAGGACATTGGCAACAACACTTTTTTCACATCACTAAGTACTTGTGTAACAGGAACTATATTTTGTTACAACAACACTTACAGTATAAGACTTATTGGAACCATTTGATCCTGAGTGTCCAAGACCACAGGAAACAGATGATTCTTCTGCACAATCTGACTTTGCTGCAGCCTGGAATTGAACTACTGGTTTCGTCTTGTCAGAAGAGAACTGACCCCCCTACTGAGCCTGGTTTCTTTCAAGGTTTATTTTTTTCCATTCTGTCACCGATGGAGTTTCGGTTCCTTGCCGCTTTCGTCTCTGGCTTGCTTAGTTGGGGTCACTTGATCTACAGCGATACCGTTGACTTGATTGCAAATAAATGCACATACACTATTTAAACTGAACAGATATGACATAACTGAATTAAATGATGAACTGCCTTTAACTATCATTTTGCATTATTGAGACACTGTTTTCCAAATGAATGTTGTTCAGTGCTTTGACGCAATGTATTTTGTTTAAAGCACTATATAAATAAAGGTGAGTGTGGAGATGAGTAGGTTTAGGGGTGGAAGTGGGATCCAGGGGGTGGAGATGAGAAGGTTTAGGGGTGGAAGTGGGATCCAGGGGGTGGAGATGAGCAGGTTTAGGGGTGGAAGTGGGATCCAGGGGGTGGAGATGAATAGGTTTAGGGGGAAGTGGGATCCAGGGGGTGGAGATGAGTAGGTTTAGGGGTGGAAGTGTTATCCAGGGGGTGGAGATGAATAGGTTTAGGGGTGGAAGTGTTATCCAGGGGGTGGAGTTGGGTAGAAACTTGGGATCCTCTGTAAAAAGTATACTATGTACACATCTAGTTACTATGCAAGTACACAGGTATTAGGGACACTTATTATAAAGTGGGACCAAAAAATTAGCAAATTACTTTTATTCACATATTGTTCTCTCCCTCTTAATATGTATGTGAGTATAAATGTTAGCAACATCATATATGCCTAAAGAATATAAGGTTGTCAGGTAAAAGAAGAGCATATTGATGCAGTTCACTCAGTCTGCTAATTTATTACAACTGTTACTCCTGACAAGACGCTTACATAAATATTTAGTTTATACATAGAGTTACTCTTCAACTAAGTGTAATGGTGCAACAAAAAAAAAAAAAAAAAAAATTAGTAGTGCGTAAGTTGCAACTCAGTGCACTATTAAATTAAATCTAGGCTAATTTGTAACTTACATATGGCTGGTGCAACTGGTCCCTGGTCTTTATGGCAGTGTGGACAAACTCAGTCCTCTCCTCAGAAGCACCTAAAGAACTCTCAGATTGTGAGAAACAAGATTCTCTAGTCTGATGAACCTAAATTCCGAACATCATGTTTGAAGGAAACCAGCTCTGCTCATCACCTGCAGAGTAGCATATCAAAAGTCTGCTGGTATCAGCCTCATGCTTAGGTATTTTTTTTTTTTTTTTTTTTTTCAGAAGCAGGGACTTAGGGACTCAGATTAGAAGGAAAGTTCAACACAGCAAAATGTAGAGATAGCCTTAATGAAAACCCGGTCCAGAGCATTCAGAACCTCAGACTGGGCAGAAGGTTCACCTCCCAAAAGGACAATGACCCTAAGCACACAGCAAGAGTGGCTTGTAGACAACTCTGTGAATGTCCCTGAGTGGCCCTGCCACAGCCTGAGCTTGAACCCAATCAAATATTTCTGGAGAAAACTGAAAATGTCTGCCAGCCCTCATCCAAGCTGACAGAGCTTGAGAGGTAAAGAGGTGAGGAGAATTATGGCAGATAATTGCCAAATGCAGATGTGCAAAGCATCATACCAAAAATACTTAAGGCTGTAAATGTGCTTCAACTAAGTACTGAGTTAAGGGTATGAATACTTATGCAATGTACTTATTTCAATTTATGAATTTTAATAAGTTTGCAAAGTTGCAAAGAGTGTAGATTTATGTAGAAAAAAAAAACTACTGTATATATATATATATATATAACCATAAGTTAAAAATAACTCATACCTTTACTTTGTAGAACCAAAGACGTAAATCATTCATTGTCACAAAATGAATACATAATGAAAGCATAATGTAAATAGATGATCTCGTGTCCAGTCATTGAAATGACTCAGTGGGTGAGTAAATTAAAACATTTTATTTGCTTTAAAATACCTCACATCCATGTCTTTTCTCATTAAAAGAGCCAATTAGAGGAACATCAATACAATATTAAAAGTGGAAATCTCGAATTAATTTGTTTACCAGTCCAGTCAAAATAGAGAAGAAAGTAACAGGGTAAATTCATCACATGATAACACACTGAATCTTCTGAATCTTAAATCCATATTTGCATGTACCTGAATACACTGACATTCTGTAAGAGTGATAAAAACATTTTAAAATACCACATTCTCTATCTAGTGCCTTCATGGTCTTTTTAGCGGTGCATTTGCTGTGTGTTGCTCTTTTCTCTGTTGCTTCTGTCACACATTTGTTTTCAACCTGCAATGGCTCTTGGACACATCTTAGGTTACAATAACTGTGTGCATTTGGGACCATATAACAAGATGAAGGTGGTACTGAAATGACCAAACTCTCTCATTAGTTGTCATCGCCCTCTTACAGTGGATGGTGAGCATGAAACATCACCCCACTATATCTGTTAAATCAGGCCACTGGAGATTAGGCTTTGTCAATGCTTTTTCCTCTGTTGTCATTGGAAGTGCTCATTAGGGCCATAAATGCACCAGACCAGCTAGAAATAGGTTAATTAGACTGTATCTCGGCAACAGATGATCCCACAAAAGCAGTTTTCATCCTAATTACACTGCTGGGGCACACAAATTGTGAACCCCATAAAGACAGTATCCTTTATCTCAGTTGTGGCCTAAAGAGCAGATAAAATGATTATTATTTTTTTAAATTAAATAAATGCTAATAAAATAAAAGAAAAAATGTACACAGTATGACCGCCCCCTTGTGCTGCAGAACTCAAAATAAAAGTTTCTTTAAAAAAAATAAAAAAATAAAAAAAATAAATCCTGTTTGTCTGCTCTTACCAATCAAACAGAGTCATTAAATGTGGAAACAGATATTATTTCAACTCTGTTGCACTATTCATCTGTAATATTCATATGCATTTTCTTAGCAGATTCTATCTGACCATGCAACTTCTTTACAATTAACCAAACACATTTGGCACATGACTTTTGATAAAATCTTATAGGCTAATAAGTACTTACAATGTATGAAATATGAAAGGACAGATACGATAACAACTATAAACAACTACAGGTTATTACAGGTAACTGTAAACAAGTACACAGTACTTCTGTACAATTATGATCCTATGATCCTAAGATCCCAATACTGACTAAATAATAATAATTGTTACTACTATTACTAATACTACTACTAGTACTACTTCTACAGTATTATGTCCTATAAAAGAATAGGTGAAAAATATCCATTAGGTGAATAAAATGCAAACAATTTAAAAATTATTGTATTTTTTAATAAGAATTACTACTTCTGCTACTGCTACTACTATTACTTCTAATTATTATTATTATTATAATTATATTTGATGATCTACTATTCATAAATTAAGAACACGAATAATGCAGGTAAGTGACTAAGCACAGCTTTCTGTTACAATGAGTTTCAATAAAATGGTCCCTCTCCCTCCCTCCAAAGTTCCAAAGTTCTCTCTACTTCATTGAAGATACAGTACATGCGCTGACAATCAAGAAGAGAAGCCCTCAGCGAGACACTCCAAACAGAACTAAACTATAAATGTGTTCATATATGATCTTTGTGACACACACTGTATCTACCAGCATTTTCACTGGAAGCCAGTTCCCCTTGAACAGCAGAAATTGTGTGTCTCTATTTTAGCTCTTATGAGAGACATTCAGAGTCATGAGCTTTGGGAGCTCTGATTGTGACTCTGATCTTTTCCCTCAAAAATTAATAGCTACTCATCTTTGCCAAATGTTCTGATAATGTGTAAGAATTATCATATATTTTGCACTGGTGAATGAGCTTGCGTTCAGGGATACATCAATTTCTGGACATTGAGTATTTTCCTCAGAGAGACAGAGAACTGTGCAAGAGAACATAGAATTAGTCATGAAAATCTTCTATCTGAAATTTCTCAGCATGAAACATTCACTTGCCAACTTGCAAATAATCTTTTGGTCTGTTATTGATGTTTTGAACATTCAAATGAATAGTTAACTGGGTCATTCTACGGAAATGTCCATTTTTCTGTCCCTAGCCTTTACAGAAATATTACACTTGAAAAACACTTTACGTTTACAATTTTTTTATATTTAAAAATGAAACAATATGTTATTTGAACAATTACACTTTCTTGAGCCATCAATGTGGCAATATTTGATTTTTATTAATTAATTAGAGTTCCAAGCACCACAGAAGTGCTCGTCCCCACAGTCATGTACAGAGAGAAAATGCTTTATTTTGAGGTCAAAAACAGTGTTTTCTTCCATTTAAAATACAACCATGTGCCCATAACTATAAAATATATGATGTAAATTACATTAAAAAACAAAATGCTAAATAAATATTATAAAATATATAATGAAAGTAGTGGTCCCCTGGAGTTGTGTCACTGGTGTTACCGTTTAACAAAAAAGCTCTTATTTTGAAATAACAATCACGCTGATGACATCACTCGACTTTCTTCTTCCAATTTTCTGGAGATCTATGAAGAGAAGCCCATGGTAAGTCCACTGTCTCTTTTCAATTATCAGAAATCTTCTCATTTATCTCATGATTTCATATGAAGCTTTTAGTTGAAGTCACTGGTATGACCTCTTTTATTGTTTGGACATTGTAAAAAACTAGAATACAAATGGATTAAACTACTTAATTTAGTGAGTACACCATGATTGACAACATGTGGTTTGATACCTTGCAGCAGCCATTTTGTAAAATGCAGTTTTCATGAAAATTGTCACTGGTGTTACTGTCACTGGTGTCACCTTCCTTATGGGTAAAACCAGTGAAGATCAGTAACACCAGTGACTCCCTTTTATAGATAAACTTTGTGCAAAGCTATTCATTTAGTTATTTTGCATAAAATAGCACTAAAATTGTGATTCTAACTTTTCTTTGTCATTGTTAATCCTCCTTTGGTCATGTATTTCTAAATTGAGGGTATGGCTAAACTGAGCGCAGCTGAGAAACAGCGACTATACAGAAAGCGTAGGGATGCAGAGCAGAGTATTTGCAGGAAAGGAAACAGAGCTATGTCCGTGACATTGACACACAAAAAAGAAAGAGAGTAAGTAATTTGAGTGAAAGGGAGAAGAGATATGAGCGAAAGGCATGGAGGGCCCGTCAGCAAAGATGCAGGCAAAGAGTCAGAGCAGGAGCATTGACCCCCCCCCCCCCATCATCACCAGATAGATCACCCAGAATTTCAAGGTACAAACTGAACTGTTACAAATACAGAAATAAATGGTGAAAGAGATATAAAAATGCATAGCATTCAGTACCTCCACATACACACTTACACTGACTCACAAACACACACACTCTCTCTCTCTCTCTCTCTCTCTCTCACACACACACACACACACACACTCTCACACACGCACTCATACTCACTCTCTCTCTCACACACGTTTGTTTTTGTGTAAAGTGTGTTCATCCCATAGGTGTAATGGTTTTTATACTGTAGAAACTGTATATTCTATGGTCCTTCACCAACCCTACCCCTAAACCTAACCCTCACAGGAAACTTTGTGCATTTTTAATTTCTCAAAAAATCTCATTCTGTATGATTTATATGCATTTTGAAAAATAGGGACAAGGGTTATGTCCTCATAAGTCACCCTCTCCTTGTAATACCTGTGTCATACCCATGTCATTATACAGAGTTGTGTCCTGATATGATACAGAAACAAGAGCACTCTCTCTCGCTCACTCTCTCACACACACACTCTCTCTATCTCTCACACACACTCAAGCTAGGGTTAAATGAGTGAGAACTTTTTTTCAAGAAAATATTTTGCTTTACAGACAACTACAACAAGGGAGGAGACAACGTAGGAGAGATGCACAAAGGAAACAAAGGGAAATAGAGAAACTGAAAGACAAGATCATCGGTTAGAAACGAAGATATGAAATGGTGAAGAAATGAAGTTAAAATGTTAAGTTAAAATGTTGTCTATGATATTTTTCTAACTCTGATTTCAGTTCTTATGAAATAAGTCATTTGTATATGTTATGTATGTCACTTTTTTGATTTGTTGTGTCACTGGTGTTACTGTTTTTTTTTCTTTCACATTAAATAAAATCTGTCATATGTGGCATAATGATCATTTTAAATTCATTGAATTCTGCTGCACTTAAGAGTTAAGCTTTAAATGATTGTATTATTGCTTGTTTAAAACCTTTTTTTCAAATATTTTCATTGTTATAGCAAATACATGGTTGTGCAATTGAACTAACATCATTCAGTCACACTTTTAACAAACCTAATTAAAATAAATAAAACATAATCACCGTATTAGTTAGATCATCATTAATTTTCTGTACCTCTGACTGCATGTGCTGAAAAAAAAATAAAAAAATATTTCATAAACACCTTTAATATCGCTAAAGAAGTAAGGTAACACCAGTGACAAAAAAATGTTGTATGCGGTCTTTAAATACATGCACACAAAAAATAAAAAATCATTAAGCTGTAATTTATGTGTACTCATAAAGTCAAAGGGTAATCTAATAATGTGGTCTAAGTTTAAATGTTAGAAAAAGAAATCAATTTTAAGAGATCTTGCCATACCAAATGTGGACGTTTCTGTAGAATGACCCAACTAAGAATCACCCTCATATCACCCTCATATCGATGCAAATCTGTCTTTCTTCCAATTAGCATATAATGAGATGATTCTGAATAACTGGTGTGGTCACTCTTTTACTTGTAATACAATGAATGAGAACAAATGCTTTATAGCTTATAGCCGTATAGCTTGTTATCATCATAAGATTTTAGTATTTTACTATTAGTGGAGCAGTTTTGTATGTCATTTATAATATCTTAGAGTGAGGTAAGTTGTAAAAAAAAAAAAAAAAAAAAAAAAACTCCAGTGAGCAGTAACCTCTGCTTTGTGAGTTAGTTGAACTTGTGAAATGGATCAGTCAAATCTGGATCAGTCAAATTGTGTAAATATGTCTTTAAACTGCCAAGTTAAGGCTGTTCTGTGATTGCTTAAAATTCAGCATGAAGACACAATGCTGCATCAAAGCCAGACTAAATTAAGCCTGTTCTCTTCAGTATTAAACAACAGAATTAACCAGTTTGTGGAAAGACACCTAAATACCACTTCAGAAGTGCTTCTATGCCAGCTTTGCGATGTAAATTTGTCAGTCATAGACTTTGAACTTCACCATCTGATTCAGGTGAAAAGACAATGAATCTGACATTACTACTTTTGTGGATGCACGGAGAACAGTTATCGCAAGAAAAAAGGTTATTCAGTTCCTCAAATAATGATATCATATGGCTTGGAATGTAAGCAGTGTCGACTAGTTCTGATGATATATTTATAATGTTTTTTGTTATTTTATAGCTTTAAAGCCCCGGAAATGATTTCATTTTATTGAAAAAATAAAACAAACAAACAACAACAACCAAAAAAAAGATTTACTTTAATTACTGCAGTTTTCACAAATAAATTGCTAGTAAATTTCACAAATAATTACAAAGAAAAACCATATTGAACATATTGAATTAAACATTGCATTTTAAAGTAGAAAGACTGCAATATAATTTTTCTTGTAAAACACACACCAATAATCTTTGTTGCATTTCCAACTTCACAATATTCATTTTTTTTTACAATGTATATAAAGGATGAGATGTTTCTTTCTTTATTTTTTTTCCCTAAATCATCCCTTTATGACCTCTCTATTTAAAATCAGTTTAAACAAGCTCTCTGAGGAACATCTTGATGCCATAATTCATCATTTCAAGGGGTTTTATGCCATTCACCCATACTTTCTCTCATTTGATTGCTGTGTCATTTGAGGCCTATGGTCAATACTGCTATAAGTGAGTGGTTCACGCCATGGGAGATTTTACCAACACAAATCATACTGCTAGTGAATGTATACACACTGGACTCTGTGAGAACATTGTAAAAACATTGTCAAAACATTCGTCATCAAGCCTCTCTCTCTGGTGGTTATAGTACTGCAACTTTTCAGTACTATGACTCCGCTGACCCAAACAACACTGTCATTACTCTTGGATACCAGACGGTGGGACAGAATGAAACTTTTATAGTGCCCCAGAGAGCCCATTATCTCTCCAGGAGAAAAGGAAAATGCTATCCTTCACCTAAGCCTTTCTGTTTCCCTTCCTTTCTTTCTCTCTGTCCACCATTCCACATTCGCTACCTCGCTCCAGCCCACCTCTTCCTTCCCTGAAACCTCTCCCATTTTCTTTATATCTACAGCTTTTATACCTCTCATTACCTTTTCATTCTTCATCCTCCTCTCCAGTGCAGTAACCCCTATCTCACCCCACTCTCAACCCTCTCCACATCCATCTCTCTGGCTTTCAGAGGGGGAAAAAATGCAAGTGATTTAAATGTTTAGGGAGCACGCTGACATGAGAACCACAAAGCAGTCCAGGGTTCTGTGTTTCTTGCTCCCCTCAGAATGGGTGGATGTAGTAGGACAACCTTTCCTTCCTCCTGCTGTGCCTGCCCAGGAGGGCGCGGAAACATCTGCTAGTGTTCAACTTTGAGCCCGTCATCCCAGAAAGCACATCTGGAGCACCGCAGCTGCCCACGACGCGACCCGCAATCTGTCAGGACCTGTCTGCTGTTTCCAAAATGTAACCTGTTCGGTCGCAGCAATTTAGATCCATTTGTGACCTGCGACATCAAAATCGGTCAATCTCCCTGATTTAGATCACACTGGGGACAAATTAAACTTGTTTTTGGACCTTTAAGTACAATCAGGCTTTGTAAAGAGGCAATCATTAGTGAAGAAAAAAAATTACACTGTTAGATGCACATAAATGCACACAAGGATGAAGAAATTACAGAGCTGAACTAAGTCAGAGGAGGGGTTTAAAAGTATATAATGATCAGCCATAACATCAAAAACACCTGCCAAATATCATGTATATCCCCCTCATGCTGCCAAAACTGCTCTGATGCAAAGAGACATGGGGCCCTATTTTAACGATCTAAGAGCATAGCCTAAAGCTCACGGCGCAGGTGCACTTATGACGTTTCAGAATACACTTTTGCTAGTATGACGATGAGAAAAAAACAGTCGGTTCTCCCAGCACATGGCCTAAAAGGTTTGTTATCTTAATGAGTAATGGGTGTGTTTTTGGGCATAATGTGCAATAAACCAATCAGTCTCAAACGGATCTGCTCATGTGTGAGCAAATAGGTCGGCTAATTCTGATACATGAAATGACTATCCATTATGACATGTATGACATTTTTATATTTATGTAGCATACACAATACTATTATTTTACATTGTAATCCTTTAATTTTTAACATTTGGCATGTTTGTGTGCTGCTGCGCATCCCTGTGTAATAAGCAAAGTGAACACACATTGAGGACCCGCCCAAGACATTAGCAGTATCCTTTAAGTCCTGCAAGTTGTAAATTGGAGTCTCCATGGACTGGATTTGTTGGTCCATCACATCATATAGATTGTCAGTCAGATTGAGATCCGGGCAATTTAAAGGCCAAGGCAACACCTCGAACTCATGTTCCTCAAACCATAACTGAAAAGTTTTTGCAGTGTGGCAGGGTGCATTATCCTGCTGAAAGAGGCCACTGCAATCAGTAAACACCACTGCCATTAGTTGGTGTACTACATGGTCCGCAACAATCTTTAGGTATATGGAACGTGTCAAAGTATGGTAACATTCACATGAATGCAGTTAAACCCAGTCCCCAGTTAAACAATGCATACGCAGCCTGTCATACATCTGATTGAAAAGAAAACTTGATTCATCAGACCAGTCAACCTTTGTCCATTGATTCAAGGATTAGTTCTTTCAGAGGTGGACGGGGTGATCATGAGAACTCGAACCAGTCTGCAGCTTCACAGCCCCATGCACTGTGTGTTCTGACACTTTATAGTGGCCAGCATTAAGTTTTTCACAAGGCTTCCCATTTTGGAGATGCTCAGACCCAGACATCTAGCCATCACTATTGGACATTGTCAAAGACAATAACATCTTTTGCTTGTTCATTTTTCCTGATTTCAACACATGAAATTCTAGAACTTGACAGTTCATTTGCTGCATCATATGTCAGTGGTTTTAATGTTGTCTTATTGTGTTGTCGTAACAGGGTATAGGCATTATCAATCTGCTATTTATGTACACAGAGGTCACTGTAAATACAATAATGATAAAGCCAGATATATGAGGGCTGCAGTACGAGGTGGGGGAGAGGAGAGAATTTCAATTCAGAAAGTTTTATTGGACCCTTTCCATAAGCCCCTGCTGAGACCCAAGAGGAAGCCATTCAATACAGAGTCTGATTCTTATTTGCTGACTCACAGCCATATACTGTACATTTCTTATTGCCTGAATGCATATGTAATCAAAAGGCAAATCTTTATTCCTGTGCATTCATAAAAATCTGCATAGGTTTCAAAAACTATTCCTGTTGAAGTTGCATTGCATAACCTTTTCATAATCAACTAAAACTAGAGGAAATAAAAACCACTGTTCAAGAATTTCAAATGATAGCTCATCAATTTGAAAGTTCACTTTATCAAACCTTACAAAAGATTTAACACTGGTTTTTACATTCCAAACCTAATCTTAAAGTATTCATTCATTCGAAAATTGTATTTATATTCCAAACTACGATGTAAATGAAAATAGGCCTTATACAAACTGATGTCAGAAGAGAGGTTCACTTTTCCACTTTTTCAGGTGAGACAGATTGTCAACTGACTTTTTACTGTTATCTACTGATTCAAAATAATGGCAAAGCAAATGGCATAATTTCATGGCTGGGTTATCTTAAATGAGGCAATAATTGAAGTAAACAGCAATACTCCAGGATGCTATTTGTGTAGACAAATGAATAAAGATACATTTCATTTCCCATTGCTCACTGATTGCCTAATATCATGCTGTTCATAGCTTTTTCCAAGCTTCCTTGTGTAATAGGATGATAAATACTTTATGTAGCATTTGTACATTCAGAAAATTAAAAGAAAGATTCATTTAAAGTCCACAATTCATCCAGTATTTAGTGATGTCTTTGTGTAATGGGATTGATTTTGGTATACAAAACACAGAAAAGCACTGAAGGACATCCAGGCAATGAAATGAATCAGCTGGAGCTCTGATCCAATGAGGAAAGCTCTCCAGGGGGAACATCTGCTGGAAAACCTTCAGTGCTACTTCATGGTGAGGTGGTTCTCACTCATAAAAGTGTCTCTAATTAAACACTTTCTGCATGTTCTTCGTGGAATCAAACATCTGAGCTACAATTATGTCTACAATACATGAACAGAGATCAAGCCCTGCACAAGCTTACCCTGCTGGAGGGCAAAAATCTCCTCACAACACTTGCTCAGGGACGTTGGCAGGTTTATTGCTCCAAGCATTCAAAACAGTGAAATTATGAGGGGAAAAACTACTGGCCTTTCTGCCAACAACAGCAGGAAATTAGTTTCAGAGATTATTTTGCGTGAAACACAACAAAGACATTTATTGTTGGTAATTACCTATTTGTGTCAAATTTTATGCTTTATAAGTTTAAGAATCATCTAAATTTCATATGTCTGAAACGCTTCAGTTAGAAACTAACTACTTAACATTAGATGCATTTTAACAAGGGCCCGCCATCAACTGCTAAATGTTCATCAGATTTTGAGTGGAATCTGAATTTAACTTATCTCTTCTTTCTTTCTTTGATATTGAATTTAAACAATACATTAAAGATTCTGAGAGGAAACTGAGGTCCTTAAGAGCTTACAGGGTTAGTTCACTCATGTCGTTCCAAACCTGTATGCCACTCTTTCTTCAGGTTTGGAATGACATGAAGGTTAATGATGTTAATGATGACAAAATTTTCCATGTTCTATTCCTTAAAAACTGGTTTTCACAAGGCATTTTTGTTGTTGCTGGTACAAACATTGTGACTGTCAAATCACTTCTTTAGTCATTATTCAGTTTCCAATGCAGTGACTGACAGTGAAATAAGGTCTATGCAGCATAAAAATACATTGATATCTAAATTACACCAAGCTGGCACTAATGTTAGCATATGCCAGTTTCTGCTCCCAGTCATTCTGAGTTCTCGGCTTGTCATCACTGGCCAAGTGTTAATGCTTTTCCTCAGTGGACAGCCATCACTGCACCAGAACAGGGAAAAAGAGCAAGCACGGTCGATCAGTGTTAATTATGCCCAAGTAACAAGGAACAACCTTTGTTTTCTTCTCAGAGAGGAATCAGTGAAGGTCAATCAATTTCCATTCACTTTGGTTTAGTACATTCTAGCATGTTCTCAAAAACACATAAAATGCATCAATACAAAGCATCTTTTTCAATAAACACAGATCAAGTTGATAACATTTGTGTGGTATGCTTTAAAAGTAGACAGCATCTAAAGACGACAAGATGACATACTCAAAAATGTATATTCACGTTCTTGCAAAGCATGTCAGCTTGTTCAGTCAACTTCACTTTACTGGTATTTCTTCAGTACTACCCTTATCATATCACAAAGATGTGAATATTTCACTTTTAATCATTCAATAACCCATCTGATATGTATCGTGTATATTGTTATATATTGTTTACTGTCAACTCAATTTGCCAGCTCTATTTCCAGTTGACTTATATATTGTCTTATTGTTTCCAACAGAGAAAAATAAGGCAGTAAAATAGTAAACACTGGCCATTTTGAACAGGGTTTCCCCAGGACTTGCACGAGAGCTCTTAATGAGGTTTGTCAGAATGACCTATTAAATCCTTCCATCTCCCATTGCCTCTTCTCTTTTCTCTCACTCTCTCCTTGTGTCCCTGTCTGGGAGCAGTAAATAGAATTTGTCTTTGTGATCTAGAGAGAAATTAAATGTGCTTTGCCTCTCCTCTGTGAGCCTGATGCTCTGCATAAATAGCAGGACTCTTTCTCAATGGCTGCTGAGACATCATAACTCCATTAGGGTCTGTGTGGGGCTGCATGACATGCCATCTTATAAACCATGCAAACTGAAAGAGGAAACTATTAAAGGACGAATAAAAACACACTCATGTGTATTCATGATAAGCACTGAGGCATAGGCAAAGAGGAATGTAAGTAGGTTTGATGTGATTCTAAAGTTCACTCGAGGGCTGAAATGTGAATCATATTAATAACATGATATGCCTATTAATTAATTAAATTAATTGCAATTAATCACATCATCAACATTTGCTGAAAAGACCACCTAAATTGAGATCATTCAAGGGCCAGATTTACAAAAACAGCCAGCGCAAAAAAAATTTTGCCGTTAAAAACAACTGTCAGGATTTACTAAAGACATGAAGTGAGGAATTAATGATAAAAAGGCATGGACACAACATTTTTGTAGCTGAACTTATTTTATATGCATAGGAGTGTCCCTTTCAGATGCAAAATTTATGAGAGGAGAGTATTTAAATGAATCATGCTACATGATTTACTAAAGTTTGTGGTAGTCAATTTACTGGTATCTGTGTCATTATCTTCCACACAATAAAAGCATGTCTTAATGCATTTTGCACTGTGATTGTTGCTGCCTGGAGGAGGCAGAGAGAGCAGAGAGTGCATGGTAGAAGGGAGATATTTTTTTTTCCACTCAAATGAATCTATTTGGAATGCCAGAGGTAGACATTATCCAAACACATCCTTATGCTAATTTGTGCTGCTCTTGGTAGATTGCACTGGTCATTATGGAAATTAGATGTTATGTCTGCATTCAAGTGGCTGACATCTGCAGTGCGTGCTTATAATAAACAGAGTGTTATCATTCATTGGTGTGGATGCTAATATAGTTATTGTTGTAGTTATCTTTAAAGTTATCGTTCTAGGTGTAAACAGGCCTTAACTTTCCTACAAAGGCATTTCGTAATTATCAGTCAGATCCCTCATGTGAAGTGGATTGTACTATCCCATATACATGAGTCTGCAGTCATTTGCACCTAAATCAATCATTTGGTTTATAACGTAACATATTGATAATGCTGAATTTAAAGAGTAGACCTCTATATACAGCTACTGTAAATATAAAAAGGTAGCCAAAAGATATTTTTTTTTCTTTTTGCTATTCATCAAAAGGAATTGAAAAAATTCATACTTAAAAGTTTGAGCAATAGGAATATTCCCTCATCCTGAAAATGCTACCGTTTGTTGAAGGATTGACATTGCTCTGACTCTCCTGTCTTCTATTTCAAGCTGTCTTTGGTGGTCATACATCAACAGAGAACACCATCTGGAAATGTGTCCACTCGGTTTTTGGACTCGGTCCCCTCTGAAACCAATTCTGACTTTGTTTTCTCCCCCTCTAGTCTTCCAGCCATCATAGCAACATGCAGCATCCTATCAAGTGCCTCCCAAGTGAAAGCAGCCAAATAAGAAAGTAGGCACCTGGGGGAGAGGAACATCTGTGTGCGGTTGCTCATGCCTGTTTCTCATTCATGCTTTATGCCTTGCCTGGTAAGCCCACACAGCAGGTGCATCTCTCAGTTAGGCAGCCCTGATAGATAAACTTTCGCTGCTGAAGTGTGCCACCTGATTTTCAGACAAATTTAATAATGGAGTTACAAATTTCAGCTTGGTAGTCCCAGTGTTTATTTTACAGTATTATTAAAACATATTACCTATTATCAATAACATCTTCAATTTTTGTTATGTTATAGTTCTACTGAATTTGAAACATCAACTCCCAGACAAAATAAAATACATATAAAATAAATAAAAATAAAGTGTGGTTTACAGTAAAAACAGGTTTGGAATTACACGAGGATGAGTGAAATTAAGATAATGAGTGAAATGATGATAGAATTTTCAGAAACTATAAAAAAGCCAGCCAATCAGATTGGAACTGCTAATATTCAGATGTGTAGAATACACATCATATGTCAGTGCATTAACTCTAGGAGGTGTGTAGGCTTGTAGTTTGAGGCTCTGACCTAATTTGCTATTACCAATTAAGCCAGATTAAATGTAATTTTCATATGATGCCACACGTCTGTTTTCAGCAAGAAAAACTCATAACGGTGTCATTATGGTCATTACCCAGAAAAGCACCAATAATATGTTGTGATGGCCTGGTGTTTGTCATTATGAAATGCCTACTTAGCAAAGTGACATCTGTGGCAGAGGGCAACAGCTAAATGTCAGCTGTTTGCATATCAGTTTGTTTGTGCCTAAAGATGCTGGCATGATTGCCTTTAAACAACCTCAGTCGCTGCCAAGCCAAGAAAATATCCATCACACCCCTGTCATTGTTCTGTGTCATTTAAGAGCATGAAGTGACAGCTAGCACGATGCTCTTGAAAAACAGAGAGTGATTTACATCATATAGGATAAATGGTTTTGGATACTTTGTTTAAAGAGAGAGAGAGAGAGAGAGAGAGAGAGAGAGAGAGAGAGAGAGAGAGAGAGAGAGAGAGAGAGAGAGAGAGAGAGAGAGAGTACTGTTTGGGTTGCTTTTTGTTTTGCTCAAAATATCAAATTTCTATATAACCTTGTGCTTAACAGTAACTAGTTCTATAGTAACTAAAAACACTCAGTATTTTTCTTACAGATACTCTCATTTATTAATTTTTTACATCACAAACAAATCTTTAAGTTTTTTTTTGTATAATCACATTTTACACATTATCATCATTTATTAATATAAAAAATAATAAGACTAACAACAACAATACAATGTATGTTTAGAATTTTTACCAACATTTATGATTTATAATTTAAATACATAATAATAATAATAATAATAATAATAATAATAATAATAATAATAATAATAAACAAAATGTGTATGCTGAATATTTATGTTTAGGATTCTTTTGCCAGTTCCTGAAATCTAGCATGTATTCAAATAAAAGTCATATATATGTAAATTGGAAAAGGGGAGTATATTACAAAAACTTACACTTGACATCCAGCTAACATATAATCATGTTCCTCTTGAAAATATACTTTAGCACTTAAATTATTAGAATTAAAGGTTATAACTAAAGATTATTGGAGTACATTTTACAAGAAAATACTACGTAATTTTTTGTGTTACTTGAGGGTTCTTTGTAATTTATTGTGAAATTTACTGGCAATTTCTGAGTAAAAAGTATGTCTACACCAATTTGATTTGATTTTTTTTTTTTTTCAGTGTAGTTCAAAAGTAAGTGAACTTGGCATTTCAAAAACTCTGTACCTTCAATATTAGTGAGAGCATTATGGAGGAGGATTTAATGTTTCTGAGGATCAGCACAATGCTTTCTGCATGTGCTTTCTCTTCTATTCACATGCAAGTGGAGTGTGACAGAAAATGACATGTTGCCTAGCAACCTGACATTTGACGAGATACTAAGAGTTCTACCATGTGAATCTGGAAGTGGTCATTTTATATTCTCAAAATGAAAAAAAAAAAAAAAAAAAAGAGAGAGAGAGATTTGAGATGATCAGAACAGTATGCCAGGAGTTCATGTGCAGGGCAGTATTTTTCGACTATTTTTTTTTTGTTTGTTTTTTTTTTGACAAAAGGCTCTATTTTTTTTTTTCTTCGTTAGGGGTGGGACTATCTGTTTGTTGAACAATGGCAAGTCGGTATGTTTGGGAATCCTGTAATGTAAACACTGGATTTGTTAATTGTGCAATGCTGTTTAGTGGCTCTAATTGTCTGGATAATGGACTTAACTGTGTGTGTTTTTGCCCCTGTGACCCAATTTCTTCTTCATCTTGATTGTGTTAATAATTATAATATTTTCTAACATTTATATAGCGCTTTTCTAGACACTCAAAGCGCTTACATAGTCAGGGGGTATCTCCTCATCCACCACCAGTGTGCAGCATGCAGATGCGACGGCAGCCATATTGCGCCAGAACGCCCACCACACATCAGCTTACTGATGGAGAGGAGATGGAGTGATGAAGCCAATCAGCAGATATGGGGATTGTTAGGAGGCCATGATGGTCAGAGGCCAATGGGCGAATTGAGCCAGGATGCCGAGGTCACACCTCTACTCTTTTTGAAAGATTTTTTTTGACCACAGATAGTCAGGACCTCGGTTTAACGTCTCAGCCGAAGGATGGTGCTTGTTGACAGTATAGAGTCCCCATCACTACACTGGGGCGCTAGGACCCACACAGACCACAGGGTGAGCACCCCCTGCTGGCCTCACTAGCACCTCTTCCAGCAGCAACCTAGTTTTCTCAGGAGGTCTCCCATCCAGGTACTCACCAGGCTCAGCCCTGCTTAGCTTAAGTGGACAACCGGTCTTGGGCTCCAGGGTGATATGGCTGCCGGTTAATTTGGTGGTGGTGGTCATACCAGACTTTTTCTGGCTGTGGCCCATCTTACCACCTCTCCGGATCACGCGCTTACAGAGCACCATTGTCCAAAGATTGAAATTCATTGCCTTTGTGGAGTAGATTTTGGAAAGAAATGGATCTTGGTTTCTTGCAGATTCCCAGGAGTTGATCACCAGTGCCACTCCTGACCGAGAGCCCAGTCCACCATCTCCCCGATGTGCAGAGTGCATGCCCAAGCCCACCACTGAAGGAGAGCCAGAGCCTGCCTCGACCGATGAGCCATTGCGAGAGAGAGCGACAGAGCTGAGGATTGCTGCGGAGCCAGAGGCCATGACAGCAGTCAAGGTGTGTGAGTCTGCAATGAGTTAGAATGCCAGGGATGGTGTGAGCACTGAGAGGAACTCTGCCCCTGCACCATGGTTCAGGGTGAGCTGAGTATGATGTGGCAAATGGGGCAAAATGAGGAGGGGGATCTCATGGAGTGGGGATCTAACTGCGCTCTCTCTTCTCTCCGGCATCTCTGCTGGTCCCATCCAGCCCTCCGTCGTCCTCGGTTCCCTTGTCCAGCCTTGAGGGGGCTTCCAATTCCTTGAAAATGCCCGCCCTCCCATTCGCTCCTGCCTCCTTCACCGCTGTCATCTGGCAGCCCCTCTGCTCGCCATCAGCCCACCATCTGACTGGAGTCTCCCTCGGCCTGGATTCCACCTTGGCCCATTGACCGTTTGACTCCACCATGGCTCCTAGCTTCCTCCTCTCCGCCGTGCCCCAGCAGTCCACAAGCTCCGCCTGGCTCCCTCATCCCTACGGCTCCGCCTTGGTCTGGTGTCCACCATCCTGCACCTCGGACTCCACTCCTCTGGCTTTGCCTCGTCCTGCCATCCCTCCGGCTCCATCAGGCTCCTTCATCCCCTTGGCTCCACCTCTTCTGTCACTCCGGCTCCACTGCGGCCTTCCGGATTGCTGGTTCCATCTGCTCTGACTAGGACCTCCGGATCATCAGCTCTCCTTCTCTGCCTCGGGCTCCTTCACCACCTGCTCCACTGCCCTTGGTCAGCCCCCTGGAGTTGGCAGCCATTTTTCCATGACTACTCCCTCCATTGGCACCATTGTGGGTCGACTTCATGGCTGTGGCCTGGGTCCAGCTGGACACTTCCTGCTCCAGCCCATCTTGTCTCCTCCCCAGCTCCTGCCTCCGTCGTCACCCTCCTTGTCTCTGTCTGCCAGCGTCCTTCCGGATATCCATCCTCCTCTGGAACCTCCTCTTAAGTTCCCACCCACACCTTCCTCTGTTGTTGCTACGGTGCGAGGACACACCTTTCGGGAGGGGGTGTTATGTTTGTATTATGGACTTATCTGTGTGTGTTTTTGCCCCTGTGACCCAGGTTCTTCCTAATGTTGATTGTGTTAATTTGATTCCAGATGTCTCGTTCCTCCCCCAATTACCCTGGTTAATAGGATAATTGGTATTGATAATTAAATGCTATCTCCAGCATTTCCTCGTTTCATCCTAGAGGGAGATTGTGCACTAATGGTGTGGATCTTGCACACTGCACCTACAGTATTATATTATTATTATTTGATAACCATTCCTTCTTTTACTCACTTTTGTGTCACATATTATGTAACCTGTATAACATACAGTATTGTTCAAAATAATAGCAGTACAATGTGACTAACCAGAATAATCAAGGTTTTTCGTATATTTTTTTATTGCTACGTGGCAAACAAGTTACCAGTAGGTTCAGTAGATTCTCAGAAAACAAATGAGACCCAGCATTCATGATATGCACGCTCTTAAGGCTGTGCAATTGGGCAATTAGTTCAATTAGTTGAAAGGGGTGTGTTCAAAAAAATAGCAGTGTGGCATTCAATCACTGAGGTCATCAATTTTGTGAAGAAACAGGTGTGAATCAGGTGGCCCCTATTTAAGGATGAAGCCAACACTTGTTGAACATGCATTTGAAAGCTGAGGAAAATGGGTCGTTCAAGACATTGTTCAGAAGAACAGCGTACTTTGATTAAAAAGTTGATTAGAGAGGGGAAAACCTATAAAGAGGTGCAAAAAATGATAGGCTGTTCAGCTAAAATGATCTCCAATGCCTTAAAATGGAGAGCAAAACCAGAGAGACGTGGAAGAAAACGGAAGACAACCATCAAAATGGATAGAAGAATAACCAGAATGGCAAAGGCTCAGCCAATGATCACCTCCAGGATGATCAAAGACAGTCTGGAGTTACCTGTAAGTACTGTGACAGTTAGAAGACGTCTGTGTGAAGCTAATCTATTTTCAAGAATCCCCCGCAAAGTCCCTCTGTTAAAAAAAAGGCATGTGCAGAAGAGGTTACAATTTGCCAAAGAACACATCAACTGGCCTAAAGAGAAATGGAGGAACATTTTGTGGACTGATGAGAGTAAAATTGTTCTTTTTGGGTCCAAGGGCCACAGGCAGTTTGTGAGACGACCCCCAAACTCTGAATTCAAGCCACAGTACACAGTGAAGACAGTGAAGCATGGAGGTGCAAGCATCATGATATGGGCATGTTTCTCCTACTATGGTGTTGGGCCTATTTATCGCATACCAGGGATCATGGATCAGTTTGCATATGTTAAAATACTTGAAGAGGTCATGTTGCCCTATGCTGAAGAGGACATGCCCTTGAAATGGTTGTTTCAACAAGACAATGACCCAAAACACACTAGTAAACGGGCAAAGTCTTGGTTCCAAACCAACAAAATTAATGTTATGGAGTGGCCAGCCCAATCTCCAGACCTTAATTCAATTGAGAACTTGTGGGGTGATATCAAAAATGCTGTTTCTGAAGCAAAACCAAGAAATGTGAATGAATTGTGGAATGTTGTTAAAGAATCATGGAGTGGAATAACAGCTGAGAGGTGCCACAAGTTGGTTGACTCCATGCCACACAGATGTCAAGCAGTTTTAAAAAACTGTGGTCATACAACTAAATATTAGTTTAGTGATTCACAGGATTGCTAAATCCCAGAAAAAAAAAAATGTTTGTACAAAATAGTTTTGAGTTTGTACAGTCAAAGGTAGACACTGCTATTTTTTTGAACACACCCCTTTCAACTAATTGCCCAATTGCACAGCCTTAAGAGCGTGCATATCATGAATGCTGGGTCTCGTTTGTTTTCTGAGAATCTACTGAACCTACTGGTAACTTGTTTGCCACGTAGCAATAAAAAATATACTAAAAACCTTGATTATTCTGGTTAGTCACATTGTACTGCTATTATTTTGAACAAAACTGTATAGTTTATAAAATCAAATACTCTTTTACACACACACACACACACACAAAAAGGTAAAGCTGTCACTGGATATTTTAGGTACTAATTTGTAATTTTCAGGTACCAATATGGACACTTTAAGTACTGTTCAAAGGTACAACTATTGAAAAGGTACAACTATTGAGAGTGACACAAATGTAATTATTTTAGAAGTCTTTAAATTCATATTTAGACCAGAATAGTAATCTATCATCAGTAATTCTTGGGAGGTCGGCAAAATTTACTTTAAATTTTAGAACTGAACTACATACTTCCATGTGCCAAAGCTCTCTCTCTCTCTATCTCTCGCTCAGTGTGATGATACGATACAATTGAACAGCATTCCACTGTAAAAAAAAAAAAATAAATAAATAAAAAAATAAAAAACAAAACAAGTGACTGACCTGTGAGGAAGAAAAAACTGGAAGTGGAATATTATGAATTAATTATTTACAAATGTATCTAGAACTGAACCTACAGTATATTGCTCTAATGGAGAACCAACTACATGCCGTGCTCTCATGTCAGAGAGGTGATGATTTTAGCCCAGCTGATTGGAAGACTAAGAGGCAATCAGTGGTCTTTTTCCTTTGATCAGCAGTCATTTCTCCTTGAGCCATGTTGTTCTGCTAGCTGTCACTTTCTGTCTCAGACGCAACATTAAAGGCCTTTAAAATCAATAACCGCTCAAGGTGGATTTGTAAATCTTGGGTTATAGCCAAAGATATAAAGACCTGTCATTGCAAAAAAAAAATAATTAAAAATAAATACAAACCTGACCATTGCTTTGTTTGTTCATAGGGAACAAATTTGAAACAAGAACAGAGCAGAATGGACAACTGAACTACAATATTGGCATTACCATTATCATGTGCGACTCTCCATGAAAATTTGTTTGAAAACATTTGGGTTTTCAATGCACAATTCATAGTCTTTGCTTGCCAGAGGCAAAAGACACTTTGAGTATATTGTCCCAGCACAATGCCTGCTGATGTTAGTTCACTTCACCCAGCTGTATTTCTTAAACATAACTAGGATTTGTTCAGGAAGTATCCGTATTAATCCACATGGCTTTTTGCCTTCTCAAGTAGAAGCTCTTTTTGTTTGTTTCTGGAGGAGTAAATTAATTTAAATCACTGCCAAAAAGCTAATGTATAAGGCACTGCATAAAAGATTAATCGTGCTGCCTTGAATGCACTGCGATTATGTTTAAATGTTTGCATATGTAATACACAGATGCTACTCTGATGGCTATTCAGAGAAGTGCTTCTCCCCAAGTAAATGCATATGAAGGCACCATCTCCAAGTTTTAGTTATGAATCTGTGAAATAATTTTCCATAGACTAGCTACATATATGAATCATAACCTGAAATGAGAAGCATGCATGGCTATTTAGACACTGTTCACAAAACAAAACAAAGTGAAGTGTCTGTTTCTTTCTCGCCCACTTGTTCCCTGTGGCTCACTTAACATTTAGAGGTGGAAAGAGAGGTGGAGAGAAGGAAGAAAGGATAAAATTGCCTTGAGGAGATCTGTGAAAAAAGTTGCCAACTAAAGAGTCAGCTTGTTTCTTCACATTTCTCCTTCTGTCACGCATCTTCTCGCCTTTGTATCTTCAACCCACATCTGCCTGAAACATCAGTGCATGTTGAGTAACGCTGCAGGCAGAGAAACGCTGTTCATTAAACAAAGCTATTTCGTGCCCACTCACTGGCACTTGTTGTTATGCATCTCCAGATGATCTTTTTTTCCTCTCTCTATCTGTGCCATAATGAATATGCATGCAGTTGGGTCTGTTCCACCTGAAAGGAAGAGAATGTGTGTGCGTCTGTATGTGTGTCTGTGTGTGTGATCACGTATACACTGAAGCATATGTATCTCTAGAAACCTTGGCTATTTGAGTTGAATGTCGGTGAAAATATTTGCTTCTGTTTCTTTTATTGTACTTGTGTGTGCGCAAGAACAAACATTATTCTAATTTATGACTAATTGATTGTTCATCTAAAAAACTAATATGGGTTTGTGATTGTGTTTTTTTATTTATTTTAATTTTTTTCACAGTGAATATAAAATGTGTGTGTGCAATCAGTATGTGCGAATATGCACACTATGTGAAGAATTAATGTTCAGGAAAAAAACCTTGGCACAAAGAACCATATGAAAATAGCCTCATAATAGGGAAATGTTTTTTAACAATCACTATGTAATTTTTTTTTTTTTTTAAATAAGGTTTTACTCGGTCCACTGCAATTACTGTGCTGCAGAGTCACTTTTTTCAATTAAGTGCAAAAGTATTATAATGTTTATAATGAATGATGTAAAACTAAATATGTGAACAAATTATTTATTTTATTTTATTTTTATTATTTTTGAATGAAGAATGAAAAATGAATGGCCTGACTTTTTATCATTATTTTTTTATTTTTTTAATTTACAAAAAATAAATTTTATCGAATAAATTCATTTTATACAGAAAAAATGCTTTTGAACTTTCTATTCATCAAATAATCTTGGTTTCAAAAAATATTAAGCAGCACAACTGTTTTTAATATTGTTAATAATAAGAAATGTTTCTTGAACAGCAAATCAGCATTTTAGAAGGATTTCTGAAGGATCATGTGACACTGAAGACTGCAGTAATGACTGCTGAAAACTGAGCATTGTCATCACATGAACAAATTACATTTTAAAATATATTAAAATTGAAAAATTAAACAAAATATATAGTAGAAATACTTTAGTTTACAATATCACTTTGTTATGCTTTTTTTAAAATCAAATAAATACAGCCTTGGTGATGAAAAACTTTTTTTTTATTTCTTACTCAGACCAAATTTTAAATGATAGTATAATAAAGTGTACAGTGAATGTAAGTTACTTTGGATAAAAGTTCACATATTTTCACACAATTCAAATCATTAATTAATTCTTATGAAGCCAAATAGACGTGTTTTGTCGAATAAAATCCCAGTCACTGCACATATTTCTAGTTGAAAAGACAAAAAGTCCCTTCACTTGTCTGTTTAAGCAGAAGGTCAGCCATCAATGCAGAATTAACCCAGCTCTGATCCATGACATTTCGTCCTGTCCCCCGAAGGACAAGACTCTCCTGGAGGGCACCTGCCATTGAGAGAGACTGATCTTGTGTTCCCCTCTCCTTTAACCTTCTTTGCTCCCCAGCCAAAGTCATGACACTAAGAACCTCATCTGGCCATTATAGCCTGTCCATGTCATTGGTCGACACGAAGGAAGTCCCTATGTTTCTCACTAGAAAAAGAAAGGAAAAAAGTAATGTTGCTGGTCAGCTACAAACCAATTATTTAACTAGATAAATAGATTTTTTCAGCAGCAAGATAGATAGATAGATAGATACATAGATAGATAAAAAATCTTCATGTAGAATGTCGTGTTCCAAGTGAGGCATTTTACAACATTAATGATACATGATCAAAATGCCAAATAGTCTTTTTTTGCCTCCCTGCATCCATCTGTCAACACAAACTGGCCCTGGTTTTATGGCTTTGGGTTCGCGTCTTCCCTCTGAAGTTGCCTGTGGCTTTCGCCAAAAAAAAAAAAACACCTGGTTTTTGTTAACCAGGTGTTTGGCTGTCATGAAGCACTGCAATAGCTCAGAACAAATCAATGACCTTGCAGTAGGTGCACTCAAGCCAGATAAAGGAAAAACTTTGTAGGGTGGTGAGGAAGAGGTTGCAATAGCAAACTGCACAGCCATGTCCTAATGTCCTAAAATGCTGGAATAATCCACAGGGGGTTAAGGGACTATTACACGCAATTGTGTGCAACTGTCTGTTGTGTGGAATCAAAGACACTGTTGGAGGGCAATACATCCTTTCCATCTGATTGCAGGTATTTCAAGCAATGCTGGGAAATTGAGGCTGACCAGGATCAGTATGGGGGAAAGAATAACTGGAACAAACAAGAGTATCCTGCAGTCGATAAACAGCAATTGAAGTAATACCAAACACTTAAAATACAATGCTTAAAAGGAAATTTTATTTCGAAATAGCAGTTAATGACATCGACGTCCTTGTCGATATCCATTTCAAAATCACTCTGATGTTACATTGACTTCTAATAAGGTGACTGGCTTTACTTTCTCTCCAGAATCTAGCAAACGTCTGTTCTGGGAGTACTGTATGTAAGTTTGGTGACGGACCATGAAATTACACGAAAAGGCTGGATTGCTTTACAGCAGCAACAAATGCACATGCACAGATATCCACCACAAAATAAATAAATAAATAATAATATATAAATATATTTACAACAGTAAATTCCACTGACTTAATTGTAGGGGGTTCCAAAGTCACAAAAATATACAAAACTGCATACAGTTGCTTTAAAGGGTCCATAAAAGTTGCAGTCACTTACATACTGTAATTTCAGGAACCTGGAGGGCTCAATATCATTGTAATTTTAAAACAAAAACAGAAAAAAAAAAAAAAACCTAAACAAAACATTTTTAGTAAGAAAAAAAAAGGTTTGTCCATGTAAGAGTCAATGCAAGTGAACGTGACTTTAATCATATGAGATTTTCAAGTATGAGATCTAAAAATGCTTTTCATGACCAAGCCAAATACTAAAGGTCTACATGAGTCAATTTTTTCCACAGTTAATTCTCAGGGTAAGCAGTTACTTTCAGCTCATATTGCTGATTTGTGAGGCTTTCTTTTTAATTCTAAATGCTCTTATATACCTTCAAAACTGATTGCAAGTTAAATTTACTGGGAAGCATAAAGGCTGCGCCTGCCAAAACCAAAAGTGTAAGTGTAAGTCTACTCAAACCCTGTGCGTAAAAGTAGACTAAAATAATGTAAGGCAAATAATTTGTATATTAAGTTGTGCTTTTCTTACTCAGAGGAAGATGGCTATCTCCCTGGAAACTCAAACAGCCGGTTTGCATTAAAGAACCCCACTGCGCTTCGGGCTGGTTTCCTTCCCGCCACAAAATGGCTGCCTGGTGAGCCTGTATGGCACAAACATCAATTAGAGAAAGGTTAGCTTGCACAACTGCTGGCTTGCACCAAAGACAAGGACAAAAACATAGAGGGGTGGATTCGTTTTGGCCTTTTTCTTTCTCTCCTTTGAATTGTGTATTTGTGACTTTTTATCAAAAGGTCACTTCATGCTTTGCTGTATCTTTTGTAATGGTGCCAGCTGTGATCCATGGGAGGCCCAGATGAGCTTCTGGAATGAAAGACCCAGGCTTTGATGATGGGAATTACATTTAGAGCGGCTTGTATACACTTTCACAATCACATCATCACAGGCTTCCATACCACTGGAAAACCGTTATTCACATTTCTCATTGTAACCATTCTTGTGACTGAGCGAAAGAAACCTGCAGGTCAATTCAATTCCACAGTTTCATTTTCAAAAGTGCCCAGGTCGTGACTAAAATTACAATAACAAGTTTAGCAATACAATATTTGTGAATTTATTTACACTTTAAATAGCAGTTAACCGAGGAGATTTGAAACCTTTTGATTAAAAGAACAAATATAAGGTTTCGATATGCAGCTACAGTATTCAATTTGTAAAGACTTTAAACTGTTATAATAAGATAATAAGAGAGATCATACTAAATGCATGTTATTTTTTTATTTAATACTGTCCTGAGTAATACATTTTACATAAAAGATGTTTGCATATAGTCCACAAGACAAAAGAAAAAAAAAAAAGTTTTTCCAGCAGAGGCTGTTTTTTTTTTTTTACACTGAGGACAATTGAGGGACTCAAACACATCTATTAAAAAAGGTTCAAACATTCACTGATGCTCCAGAAGGAAACAAGATGCATTAAGAGCTGGGGGGGTGAAAACTTTCACCCAAAATGTGCCAAGAAAATATCTCCCACACCATCATATCACCACCACCAGCCTGAACCATTGAGACAAGGAAGGATTTTCTTTACACCAAATTCTAACCCTACCATCTGAATGTTGCAGCAGAAATTGAGACTCATCAGACCAGGAAACTTTTTTTCCAATCCTCTATTATACAATTTTGGTGAGCTTGTGTGAATTGTAGCCTCTGTTTCCTATTCTTAGTTGATATGAGCGGCACCCAGTGTGGTCTTCTCCTGCTGTAGCCCACCTGCTTCAGGGTTTGATGTGTTGTGCGTTCAGAGATAGTATTCTGCATACCTTGGTTGTAACGAGTGGTTATTTGAGTTACTGTTGTCTTCCTATCATCTCTAACCAGTTTGCCCATTCTCCTCTGACCTCTGACCTCAACAAGGCATTTTCGTCCACACAACTGCTCACTGGATATTTCCTATTTTTCAGACCATTCTCTGTAAATCCTAGAAATGGTTGTCTGGGAAAATCCCAGCAGATCAACAGTTTTTGAAATATTCAGACCAGCCAGTCTGGCTCCAACAACCATTCCACGTTCAAAGTCACTTAAATCCCCTATCTTACCCATTCTGATGCTCGGCAAGTCGTTCTCACCACATCTGGATGCCTAAATGCATTGAGTTGCTGCCATGTGATTGGCTGATTAGCAATTCGTGTACCAAGCAATTGAACAGGTTGAACACAAAGTGGCCGGTGAGGGTATTTAGTATTTAAATTATTATTATTATTATTATTATTATTATTATTATTATTATTATTATTATTATTATTATTATTATTATTATTATTATTATTATTATATTGTGGAGAAACCCATACACCTTAACTCACTAAATTCATGAATATCAGACAATGAACACTACATTTTTTAAATCAAATAAATTAAATCACAAATGACAGTAAAAACCCATTTATATAGTGTTACAAGAGGATTTTCACTTCTTTTTACACTTTTTCATAAAAAAATATTAAACAGCAAAACTATTTTTTGACGTTCATGATAAAAAATGTTTTCTGAGCACCAGTCAGTATATTAGAATTATTTCTGAATTATCATGTGACACGGAAGATTGGAGTTATTGCTGCTGAAAATTCATTTCATTACATTTAAAATAAACTTCAATATCATAATATAATATTACCAACTTAATATATCATAATATTGCCAACAAATTCCTTCACAAACATTACTGATACAGCACAAATCAGAAAGTTCTCACAGTGACACCCAGGGACCCTCACTTATAAACTTCCTAAAGGAAAGGAGCCATGCTAAAACTAATGGTTGAACACAGATTAACCATCAAGTGAGCACATTTAACAAAAACAGGAAACAGGAAGTTGCAGCATCAAGTACAAAACAGTCCAAGATACAACGCCCCCATGTGGCTGCAAAATTTCTTAAGAAATGCATAACAGTTGTCCATGTCATGGAGCATGTGAATTCTCATTCAATTTTACTGTGCCTTATCAGATTCAGGCACCCTGTTAATCCATAGGGCAGCATAACAACATTTTTAATTGGTCCCTTTGTGTCTGTATGAGCAGGAACATGCAAGAGATATTGTCAAAAGAAGTCATAAGATGAAAGCAAAAACAATCCAGCTGGAGGAGAGATCTGTAAGAGAATAAAAATAAAGTGAAATATGAAGAACAGGGCCGTCAACTAAAGCAGATAGAAGAAGGGAAAGCAGACAGGAGGTGGGAGTGAGGCCGAAAGAGATGATCATGCTGCCTTGGGGGGTGGGGGGTGGGGGGCGTGCAGGGTAGGACGAGGGGACATGTGTCTCAGAGAGGACGAAAGCAGCCATGCATCTCCACAACCAGACGGGGTCAGCTGTCAGAGCAAGGCCTGCTGGGAACGGGACGGGAGGGGTGGCCGACAGGTGTCCAGACACAAGGTGAGGAGGGAGAGGAAGAGCACAATACACAAATAGACTAAAAAGACAAGTCTCATATTATTTTCCCTTTTGGTTCAATGTATTTTATCTTGTCTGGAGATTATGCCATATTGCAATTCAAGCCATGTTTCCTGTCAGATTACACTGCCGCCTGAAAGTGTTTTTATATACATTTGTTTCATAAATATTATTTAAATCACATAATACACTGGTAGCATTTCCTTTTCAGGCACCTCAATGGCATACAACCTTTAAAACATCTAAATACACAACTATATTTCAGTGCTTTCAAAAGTTTTTAACATCTTTGCTAATTTATTTAAAATAAAAATCTAAAATTATTCCATTGCATAAGTATTCATATCTGGGACAGTTGAAAATTAGCTCAGGATCGTTCATTTTGCTTGTAGATGTTACTACATTTCAAGTGAAGTTAACCTGTAAATTCTGTTGAATGGGTGTGATTTGGGATAGCACACACTTCTTGATAAAAAGCTCTTCCAGCTGATAATGCATATCAGAGCAAAAACTGAGCACTGAGGTGAAAAGAACCGCACGTAAAGCTCAAAAACAGGTTTGTGTCAAGCCACATATCTGTGGAAGAGTTCACAAAAAAAAAATCCTGCTTCATTGAAGGGTCACAGAAACATGTAGTCTCTGTAACCCTTAGTGGAAGAAGTTTGAAACAACCAAGACTCTTCCTAGAACTTGACAAACTGAGCAACTGATGGAGAAGGGCTTTGGTTAGTGAGGTGACCAAGAACCTGATGGTCACTCTAGTTGAGCTCCATGATCTTATGTGGAGATAAGAGAAATCTACAGAAGGACAAACATCACTCCAACACTCCACCGATCCAGTCTTTATGGTGGTGTGGCCGAACTCAATTCTCTCTTCAGTTAAGACACATGAAAACACATATATAAAATATAAAATAACCAAGGCGGCATTGATTTGATCAAAATATTGTAAAATCAGCAATATTGTAAATATATTACTGCAGTATAGTATTTTTTTATATTTTAAAATATAATTTATTCCTATGATGGCACAGCTGATAAATTTAATGTATCTTTGCGGCAAAAAACAAAAACCTTTTTGCTTTTCAGTGCCAGATCCCCTGTTGTGTCTGTACTGTGACTGCCACTTCCTGGTTAATTGGATTACAGTAGATGGCTGATCATGTGATCATTATGAATGTATTGCCCATCACATCATGTTCCTTTGATCTTCACTGGTATAGTGTGGGTTGTGTGTGTGTGTGTGTGTGTATGTATTGGGGGTGTTGGTCATTAATTTTCTCATATGAAATTCTGAAAGCCATCAGAAGATTACAGAAGCTGCTTAAAGTCACAAATCCTCTATGTGCTATTTTTTAAGTTACAATTCTCGATGCTATGAGATCATACAGACGGATCTGACGGAAGTTTCATAAGCATAGAGCCCCTCTGCAGTAAGCTCAGCAGTAATGTCATTGACCAGTACAGAGGTGATAAGAGCACTTATCCCATCAGTCTTATCTGCATGAAGATAGCTGGTGAAAATGTTGAAGTCATTATCAACAGCAAAACAAAGTTAACCAAAGCCTCTCGCGAACTCATATACAATCACCTCTGGAATATCTGGATATATTATGTTTTCTTTTCATGTTTTTCCTCATCTCCTTTAAACAAGATTAAAGCCTGGCACAGCACAACGAACTGCTAAAATTCATGAGAACATTAATAGTTTTTCTTCTTCTCAATTTCTGTCTGGTTTTTCCTCATTTACATGCATCAACAGTTTCTGTACCAATTTTTTAACAACCTGTTCTGCAAAAACAAATATTTAGTTGAGAAAAATTGACTTTTAAGTTCGATCAACAATTCTTGATCCTCTATAACACTACTACAGGATGTTTAACTGATGTAAGTTTGTTCACTGAATGCTAAATATTTTAGTCAATAGATTCTCATCAAGACAATCAAGTATATTTATATATAACTATTATGAGGTTGTTTTCACAACAACACAACATATTTAAAATAATTTAACCTTGTAAAACAAAAATGTAATGTGATGTGCAATAGTTTTAACCATCAAACATACTTATTTGAAATTATTTAACGTTTTGGTGATGAATACGTACATTCTCATTAGTAAGTCCTAAATAAATAAATAATAATAATAATAATAATAATAATAATAATAATAATAATAATAATAATAATAATAATAATAAAGAGCTCTGAACCTTACCATAATTTATTTATTCTGTAATGTATGCTGGGACCTTATAAACCTTTAACAAATCAACAGCATTACTCAGTTTGAAACTGTTTGTTCAGACAAATGTGTTTGGTATTTTTATGTTGAAGTAACTTTACATTTAAATATACATTTATAAATAAATGTATTTCTTTTTCTTTTTCACAGTGGGAAAACTTTCCGTGCTAGCTCCCTCCATCCGCATAATGTTTTTTTTTTTTTTTTTTGCTAGCATCACTGCATTGAGGAATACAGACATCCCATCATATACATCTGTGTACTGGTTAAATAAGCACAGTATAATTTCATCATAACTTTAAACATATATCCATCAGTTTCACCTAGAAAAACTTCCCATCACAAAGAAAAGATACAGAAGAGCTTGAGGCACATCTCATTATATGCGCTCAGCAGATGCTATTCCCTCACTGCAGGGAGACGCTCCATTTTACACCTTTCATTACCACACAAAAGACTGTGACAGGTTCCTCCTCACCTCCAGCTGCTGAAAGAAAATCTCCATTATTGCCTTCCAAATTACCCTGCTGCTTCACAGATAAAGGCAAAAAATATTTGCCCCTTTGTGCTCAATAAACCTGTCAATCTGCCAAGATGTGATACTATAGGCCTGACTGCCGTGAGTTATGCCTTTAATACAATACATGTTCACGAATAACATGGTATATGTTCGTGCCAGACGTGTGTGCAGAAAGCCGGAGACGGTCAGTCAAGATATAGTGTTTTGTTATATCGTAGTGCAATACTCTCTCAGTTTTGTTATTCACTGGCAATGCTGTGTGCTGTTCATTGAATAGGCTTGATTAATGTTTGGTTGTATTTAGTGGGAAATTTAAATTCTACCTGTAATTTCTCTGCTCCTACACTGTTTGAGGAACAAATCATATGCATACAATAGGAAATGGCAATGGGAAAATGATTATTACACACACAAGCACAATGAGTTGTTTTCTTTTGTCTGGAATTTAACTATTTAAACATTAGGATGCTTGAAATTATTGCTTTTTGTTAACAGCTGAATTGTGAGTATATCAGTAGTGTGCGGCAGTAGTGTTTTTTTTTTCTTTCTTTTTCTTGGGGGTATAAGCATGAGTTAATGAGGACTTTTTATGCACTCAAAATTTTATATTCTGCCATCATTACATCATTTACAATGTGTGTTATTATCTATAATGTGTATTTTTTAACAATGAAAGAAAATTGGGTCCAATGTTGTCCTAGACCTCACTATATAATCCGTAAAGGGTCGTAGCTGGGGTTTGAGGGGCCACGGTGCAGGTTGTAACACTGGGCCCTGTTTGAAAGTGTTTAATTTGTGTATACAATGTTTACGTTTTTTTCAGGTTTGTAGGTGTCCAGGTACAGAACCAGAATAATCAAATGTAAAAATTGCACTGCATAGTCTTTACTGAAAAATTAGATATACAGTCAAACCAAAATTTATTCAGACACCTGCTTTAGTTTAGAAAATGGTAATAAAATATGTCAAGAACTCAGAGTTAAACTTTGTCAGAAAAATTCATCTTGATAATGTCAGATAACTTTGATAGAAAGGTATGTAATGAATTACGATCAGCCAAAAATTGTTAGTATGACAATATTTACACAGTTAATACTTTGTTGATCAATTACCAAGCAATGCTTAATTTTGTTTAGTCTGGCAATTTTGACTCTTCTTGACTCTTCAAACTTGACTTTTCTGTAGTTACATTGTGTATTAAAATGAAAAGTTGAGATTTTCACACCCATGGTACGGCAGCAAAGTTCCTTGATTATTACACTGGAATGAGAGCATAGTTTCTAGGCATATCGGCCTAGAAAATCACAACTTTTTATTTTCCTTAGTGTAACTACAGAAGAGTCAAGTTTTAAAGAGGAAAAATATAGAAATTCTTTGGTCGTTTTTGAGCGAGATGCTAGCGGTCTAATCAGATCCAATGATCTATGCTAAGCTAATCTAAAAGTGCTGACCTGGACCTGGAGATCGACTGAATGGATTCAAAAACGGTAAACCTCAACTATTTAACTCCATGGGGAAAATTATCATATTTTCAAAAAAAGTGGAGTGTTCCTTTAAGCATTCTGAGAACTAGAAATTGGCTGTAACTTATTTAGATTTCATTATAATGTAATCAGATGTTCCATTCAGTTTTATTTGAGTGAAATTAATGAGTAAATGTGCAAATTATGAACACTTTAAATTTTGTGTGAACTGTCCCTTTAAGATATTTGAGGGAAAGGCTGAGATGACATCCCCCTAAATAGGTTTTGTCTATGATGGCAACCATTTACTCTAATTCAAACACACATAAAAAACACAACATTATGAGAAGGACACAATTGTGACTCCTACCAGCAGGAGATGAGGTGATTTATGAGGTCTTGTGATAACCGTGGTGCTGGCACTGTCATGGGGCCCTGAGAAATACCGGGAGGTAGAGGGTGTGCTTGTATTTTGAGATCAGCTATTATATATGTGTATGTGCCTCAAATATAACAAAAACATTCAAAATTCAGCCTCTAAAAAACTAAATACTGTGCCTCTGTTGGTTACTCAACAGGTTTTGTGTGTGGAGTTAAATCAGAGCAAGTGTGATCTGATTCGCTTTGACCGTAAAAGTGTATGAAACAGTTTAAGGGTGGTATTTGAATGCAGGTTTTTGTTTCACTACCTGTAATATGTGTGTTACTATTGTTGAGCTATATTTTACAGTTTAAACATTTGGGGGAAGTACGATACTTTTAATATTTTGAAATAAGTCTTGTTACCTTTTACAATGCACTAATATGCTTTAAATAATGTGTAAATAATGCACAGATAATCACAAGTTAAAGTATGATTAAAAACTAAACCATTTATTAATGCTTACTGCATCAGCAACTAATGAATATTCTATATAAATAGATTAATATATGAATTGCCATTAATTAAATGTGTCATCATGTATTAATCAATTCCTTATTATATTAACTAATAAATGTAAATTAACATGTTACTTACCACAATGGTAAAAACTCTTCAACTTCCAGTTATCTTATTTAATCATTAGCTAATGATTTGCAAAGGCATGTTATGACATCATTATGTTATGATGACTTTACTTGTTGAGGGCACATGACTGTTAACTAATTGTACAGTAATATGTCATTGTGGTTATGATTTTTGAATTAATATTAAATCAGTTAGTTGACAGTCATGTGACTTAACAAGGAGGCATCTGAAGATGAAGCTTTGACCATTGTAGCAATTAACATATTAATTTACGTGTAGCCTTTAATATAATATACTATTAAGGAATTCATACATGATGCCACATTGTGAATGCAGGAAGTCTTACTTGAAACCAGAAGGCATGACAGTCAAACAATAGCCCTACTGCTGACAAGCCATCTGTAATGTACTGTATATAAATGTAGTGCCAGAGAAACTAGCATTTGGCCTTGACAGTATGGGGCATTTCAAACCAATTATGCCACATGCAGATGGACTGCCATCAGATACCTAATACAAATGATGTGTCTGTGTGTTCCCAAATATATAAGCAACATTTGTGAATTAGTGAAAAGGTGACAAAGAAAACAAAGAGCAGAAAATGAATGAACAGATGGCTCCTCTCTCTCTTTTTTATAGCTACTAAATAGTGCCTTCAAATTGTAAGATAATGACAGAATTTATTAAAATACTTTGACTATGTAATAGTGTATCAGCATTGTGACAGAATAACTGTTTTGACTTTTCCCCAGACCACAATTTGCATTCTCCAAAACTGGCTAATAACCTGCTTAAATCATTCATTCATGCCCCGAGGGTGACCCACCCTTCAATAGATGCAAATCATTTAACATCACCACAGATCATATAGTGTGCTAACTGTGTCTTGCACCTGTAGGAAGCTATTCATCAATCATATCTAAAACTGGGGGTCTTAAGGTGGGTGGAGGGTTAGGAGCAGAGAGCTTTTTCTAGAGCACTTCTGAACGTTTTTATCCTCCTGAAATCTGATTTCTCATCAGATAACCTTCAAACGGCTTAGACTAAAATTAGATGTGACATTTAATTTGTACACCACTGTACAGATACTATATGCAATGCAACTACACAAGTCTCTTGGTACTCAATAGCCATATTTCAGCCCATGCAGATTCCTCAGCTGTCCCTGCAGTGCTGGGAATTCTGAATACTGTAGACTGGTTTGATCATCAAAGTTGCTTCACATCACCTTGACCTGATTCTTGAGCACACATTTACATTTGCCTTATAAAACATAAGCACCAAAGCTGTTTATAGATTTGGTTTTGGCACTCCATACTGTTTGCTTGATTGTGTGCAAGGTATCATTATAATAACTAAACAACTGTGGCATTACACTTTGTGCAGGTGTAACCATAGAAACAGCACAAAATGATATCCACATTTTTTGGATTGAAGAGCTTGAAATAAAGACTGTGTTTTGTATTACCCGTTTTTCTCTAAAACATATTGGGTATTTGTACTGCCAGCACTTGGTGACTGGGTGAATTATTTACTCAGATAAATATGACAGGAGAAGCTTTTTGCCTTTTGGCTCAAGGTTTTATTGAATTAAAAAGAGCTAATGCAACACAATTCCTAAACTTAATTTAATTATGTGCAATCCAGTTAAATTTGTCAAATAGATGTTTACTTAATCTATTTGTGTTGGGAATACATGAATCGTATTCATTGGCATTAACTGAAACTGAGCAATGGAACTGTAGTTACCAGCATGCTTTGCAAGGAGCTGGATGGGAAGGGTAAATGTTAAAATTAAGTGTTATTATATGTTTTCCCCAAATATGTCTTGAAACAACGTGTCTCCAAAGAAACATCTGGGTTATCAGACTTTTCTTGCAACTTCCATCATATGAGCAAAGCTTCAAACATAGAATATCAAAGCTACTCACAGTCCCACTCCCTGAACTCCAAAGCTATTCTGCCTCTGATTCAATTAATAAATTCAATCATTAATATTTTATTTGATCAATGCAAAAACCAAAAGCAACTCAAGTTCCACACAATGGCAGTCATCCACGAACTAGTCCAAACTAGAAAAATCATGCTTATTGTGTTGACTCCCTCATGTGCTACCCCATGCAAAACCTTGAAACTGACTTCTAGTGTACAGATATGGCCGGTCGATTATAAGGTGACACACTGGCTGCATGGCGTGAGCGTGGCGTTTCTGCTGTGTGTCAGTTGGTGACGGCTGCTTCGCGTTTTCTGTGTCTTTACACACCAGAATCGTGCCTGACACGGCGCTAGCGCTCTGCTGCTACTGTAGGTGACATAGAGGGAGACCGCCTACACACCAGGATCTTGTCTTCACGACAACAATATCTATACTTCATGTTGAGCATACATATACTGATAAAGGACACCGTCAACAGTATTGACAGCAAAATAGACTATGTTTGACAGGTGCAATATGCCAGTGTGTCACCAGCCTAATGTTTTCAAAAGGCATCACGCAAGTGTGAACATCACTACAACTAGGAAAAAAACGATTGTAATTCAAACACAGCTCCTGTCGCCATTTAAACAGACCTTTGCTCTTAATTCCGATCGGTCCAACGCAATAACGAAATCTGAGCATGTCTAAAAACTCAAACTGTTGATGCTGCACATTACACTTTGGAAAAGTTATATAGATATTTTAAATATGAGCAGGCCTACAAGCTGGGATTGGTAATGCTGCACTGTAATCATAGTTATAATAAAATATAATGAAACATATAAATATGATATTGGTTTGAGACTGAGAGTATTTTACTTAGGTGGAGAACTTTGCAGCAGTATTTATTTCTTATTCTATTTTTATTTTATATGTATTTGATTAAAAAGTATTTTAAAAAAAGTGTAAACAAATTGTAAAAAAAAAAGTGTATAGTAATAAACAACCTGCAGTGTAATGTTTGCATTTTTTTCCCTTACTGTACTGAAAATGAACAGAACCGTGACTTTAAAAGTGAGGTACGTACCGAACCGTGATTTTTGCGTACCGTTACACACCTAATACACACACACACACACACACACACACACACACACATACACATATATACCGTAATTGCTTCTTATGTGGACACCTGTAAAAATTATTTTCTATGGCACCTCAGTGATAAAACTCTGTGATTCTGTGAACCTTGGAACATGCTGCTCACGTAGTCAGTCACATGATTGTATGCTGCGAATAAATGTCAAATGCTGAAAATCATATATTTTATAATAATATCCTATATAATAATATCCTATTTACAGGATAATACAATTATTTAAATCTCCTGTTTAAAAATAGGAAAATAGACACACAATAGTTGAAATTGTTTTCTGACTTGTTTTCTCTCATAAAATGTCAACCTCTTATTTATATGAGTTAAACATAAAGCTGCTTGGTTTATATTTTTATGCATATAATTGTATATTATACATATTTTAAAATTATTTTAAAATATTGTGTTTTATTTGGCAAGATTGTGTGCATATCCATTCATATAGCAAGTAATTCACACTCCATGAAAAAAAAAAAAAGGATGCAGAAAACTATAGTGAAGGCAGCATGTCTGCGGCATCATTTGGTATGACAATTCATTATTCATCACAACACAACATCATGTCAAGTTTTGATTAGCTCCTCCACCAAAGTTCACACCACAACAGGCTCTATAGCAGTGGGAAGGGGGAAAAAAGATGCATAAAACCCCTGATGCAAATTAAACATAATGGCATAATGAGAACCCTACGGCCAGTTGTTCTCAGTGGTGTGAAAAGTTAACACACTTCAGAAAAGTGTTCAACCACTGCGAGCACAATTAAATTCTGCATGCTTTTCATCTGAAGTACCCCAATCCACTCTTAATCAAAGAACTGATTACACTTGATACCCTCACTTGTCTATGAGCCACAACCTGTGGCTTCGAAAAGACAAGCAACCACCACTGCAACATTTCTTCTGTATTCTCTCTGACCATGATTAAAATTTGAATTATTCTGGAGCAGCGTGGAGCCTCAGGAATGTCTGTTGCTCTTCATTTAAATTAACAGATTGCTTGTGTTAAACAGGTTCAACAAAGAGGGATATTATACTGTACTTCAGAAAAAAAAAGAAAAGAAAAGAAAATCCTGCTCCTGCCGTTTCAAAGCTTTCTTCAGATTTCAGTCAAAGAATACAGAGTTTTTATACATTGATATACAGGCTCAGTTCCAAATGCTACTAAGCTGCCTACCTCATCAGAGACATTTCATATGCAAAGACTGTTCCAAAAGCCAGAACGATTATGTTGCTTTATAAGAGACCTCATTTTGGCTAAAGGTAGCATTATGTATAATGTTCACACATAACATGATCTCATCTATTTTAAATTTTGGCAAATATGTTGCAAATGCATTCAATTTGATCTGCAGTAGGGCATAAGCAGATCACAAGAAAACAAGTTAAACAAATTCAAACTAATCTACCATCAATTTGCCAAACTGTAAAATAGTTAAGAAATTCCATGAGTATGTGCTGGACAATGCAATCCCAAATTGCAATGCACAGTGACAAGATCTGTAAAAATGTTCATCCAATTCAAAAGACTACAATTCAATGTTCTGTGTGGCATCATGTCACCAAAACATCAAGTAAATATGTTGATTACAAAATATACCAATAACAATTGCTCCATTTAGGACACTTAAAGATAGTAGCTGAAAATATAAGACAGTGGGTGTTTGAATAACAAGCACAGATTTAAACCAGCTAAATTCAATTCATTATGGTTCATTCTTTAATTCAGAAGTCAACACCTTATTTTTTTATATACATTATGCAGTTTGTCAAGTTGTTTTGAGGTAAACACACACACACACACACACACACACATATATATATCATGCTGTTTTATTATTCTGTTAGCTTTGTGTGTTTTGTGTTCTAAAACACCTTTACTGTACTAATGAATCAAGCTTATTCTACACCCAAAGGAATTAGGAATTAAACTGCCAGACATGGCCAGGTAGGCAGACAGAAGGCCATTTCACGGCTGATAAAGGGGCTAACGGTGGTGTAACGGATCAATAAACACACACCAGATTTACAGACGTCCAGACAGTTGATGAAAAGACAGCAGGAGCACACATGAGCCAACGCCACACCCGTCATGACCTCATTTCCTGCATTGGCAAAAGTTAAACGGTCTAAGAGGCAGATAGATTTTAAACTCAGGGCCATTGCTTATGCATTGCAAAGCTGGTGTTAAGAAAAAACATGAACAGAATAACTGTAGATAATGAAACTGCCATAGGGAGGTTTGATCTCTGCCTACTAAAGGCTATAAGCAATAAAACATATAGCTTCAAGTAGCAATTATGGGGCCAAACACTAAACATGCAAGCATTAGACCAACTGCAGCAATGAGTATTAAAACACCATTTTTAGATGATTTGAGTCAAAATGGCTGAAAAATCATAAATACAACCACTAGTATTTCATTTGATTTATTGGCTTATCGCTTTTGACCAACAGGTAGTTGGTCAATGTAAAGTCAATGTGGTGTGTTCTGTGTGAGATTACAATTGCACAAAGCTTTGCAGAGTTTTGCATCTTTCAAGCAAATTAGTTAATGTGTTAAATGGAATTCATACCATATATCGATACGAAATCCATAACCTTTGGTCATCATAGTCTGAAGGTGATCTGAGTCAAATTTGGTGAAAATCAGACCAAAGGTCTAGAAGGAGTTTTTTTTAGGTTTTCAACATAAATAAAAAAAAGCGGACAGGAAGTTCATCCAATTATGGTATAATTGGTACCTAGGTTATTGGCATGGTCCAAGGAATCTAGCAACACAAATGTTAATAAAATAGGCTAATGCAAACAAAAAGTTATTAGCATTTTTAGAAATGTAATTATTGCTATTATTGCCCCAAAACTTTCTGAGTACCATCAGGGAAGTCTATGGAACACAAAAACTTTGAAGCTCAATATCTCAAAACTGCTCAGAACGCAGACAGAACCTTATAATTCCAAGGGGACGATATATTAATATTCGCTTGGTGTTATTGATTATGCCATTTTGACTATATAGGGGAGCTCCAATGTCTGATTTCACATAGAACTACCGGTTTTATCCCAATAAGTTAATATACAGCCTATTATAATAAAGATTTGAAAAGAAGCTTCAAATTATTATTTTAAAGTGTGTGAATAAATCCAACCACCCCTATAGATTTATGTTTTACTTTCCATAATCAGTGACCGACAGAGGAGCATCTTATTCTTTACCTAGATTCAAACTGACACAGGCAGAGACTGGATTTTGTCGAGCAGGTAGGGTTCAAGTGATTTCAAAACATTTCAGCCGGTGTATATATATATATATATATATATATATATATATATATATATATATTGTGGATATATTATTTACCTGATATAAGGTGCATTCGGTTTTGAGTCAAGCGCTTCATTGTAGTACTACAGTGATATCTATCCAGTGCCCATCGCGAGCAGATCAGACTAAAATGCAAAATATTAATAACTACGACTGGGACAGTTATAAACATACTATTATAATGAGAAGACCATTATACTAAAACGTTATTAATTTTTAGAGTTTAGCTCCTGTGTTTCTGCAAATTGTTTCATGAAGAACGGGTCCACAAAAGGAGTTCACATTCAGAGCCCCACAGATATGTTCATGTGCATTCAGGCTCTTTTTGCAAATAGCCTTTAAGTCTTAATATTAACGTTATGTTGTATAAATAATGAACCGTATTCTATATGAAATTATGAGTTGAATCACATTGATTTAAATCTTGCTATCAAATGTGTCACTCTACTGGTCATCTTCAGCGCTCGCAGCTCAAAACAGAAATGCAGAACATTAACTGCTAATGTTTTAGGCTTACATTATATTGAGAGCACTATTGTAAAACAAATAAAATGAAATAAAATAGTTAATTGTTATGGTTTCTCCAACATTAAGCTATCTGGTCATCAAAACATAAAACATTATTTACCCCTTTTATATCTGCAAGGTGTTCATTACACATTTTCCCTGTGTGTTAACGTCAGTAATTATGTTAGTCGAATGTCTGACTTGACTCTTGTTAATGTATTTTGCCCTGCCCCCAAACATATTATTCGACTATCAGTTGAATATTGGCAAGGTTTGAAAATTTTGATTCGACTATGAAAATCCTTAGTCGGGCGACCCCTAGTTTCTAGACTAAAATGGTTCAGTTATTTTATTTAAGTTATTTTTAAAGTTATTATTTAAACTTGAACAGTTGGTGGCGCTAGGTGTATTGACTTAAAGACTCCAAACTTGCTATGGTTAATGATGGGACTTATTCTCTATCAGTGTGCCAAGTTTCACAACTGCCATACACTCAAGAGTGGAAGAAGAAAAAGAAGAACACCATTGGATACAATTAGTGCCTACACACATTTGGTGCTTGGGTCCTAAAAAAATAAACTCTGCTTTTTATTTGTCTTACAGATATTCTCACTTAGGACAAATGATAATGAGCTTGTAAGATGTTGGATGACAGACTGATCTTTAATAAGTACAAACAACACAAACATTTATTTTTCCTTGAATCGGAAATGCATTGCTGGAAAGAATTTCATCTAGTTTTAGACATAGATATTACTAGTGGGGTGACCTAACTGCATATATTCTTTTATAGGCCTAGAACTAGACTGTTTTATATTGTGTAGCTTATTCAATAGAGCAAAAAAGTGAATCACATCCTAAAGTGTTGAAAACAACAACAACAAAACAACTGTATCATAACTCATAAAACAATATTGCACACACTGAATGTTTTTAATTGAAAAATGTGAGAGGCAGGGCAGTAGAATGTAAAATTACACAAGGTCTAGAGAGACGTGTTTTAAAAAGTGAACTTCTTTGAACATGACACTCGAAGTGCAACAATCAAACATGTAAACCTCAAGCTAGAACTGTGCAATGACAACTTGGATTGTTGAACTGATATTTATGAGATACGTTTATAAGATAAGAAAGAAGCAGAATATGGGATATTGCTTTTATACAACAGCTCAATAAACAATTAGTTAATAATGAGTACATTCTATTTCAGACAAAACACTTTTATTGCCTTTGTCTGTTTTGCTTCACAAATAAAAATAGTTTCAGACAAAGTTGCAACACAGTGGTGGTGGCTCATTCCTAAATAATTATGTTTTTGAATAAGTCGATTAGTGAATGAGTCAATGACTCATTCATAAAGACAATACACTTGTTTCATTCCAGAATGAATCGGCTTAAAACTAATCGGTTGAAAGAATTAGTCAATGATTCACCTATTGGTGTAACAATGCTATCTGGGTCGGGATCTGTCAGGTGACTGAAAAATCTGTTTGGAAAATGCAGATGTAAACATTGAGAAGTCCCACAAACTGCTGAGATTGACAGTAATTTGAGTAAAGGAAAATTAATTTGAATTTGTGAATCTTGCTAATCTGTCCAGAAGTAATACTGGATAAAGTAAACTTTACTGCATAAAGTTATCTCAAACATTCATAATCATGCACTGAAAGTAAACAATACTGTAAAACAAAAAAATAAAAAAAATAAAAAAAGAAATGAAATAAAGGAAAAGAACCAGACATAGATGCTATAAAAGTCTGTAATGTATTTAGAGAAGCAGCTTTGTCTGTTGTCTGTTGTCTGTTTTGGAACTCCGTCCAGATTAGTTTCTCTGTGAAGCTGTAAAGCTCGCAATGGCTCTTTGATCCCTGCTTATCTGCTCTTCTCTTTCAAACACATGTATGGCCCACAAACCCTTAGGACTCATGGGCAAACAACTTTTGAGAGTGTGTGCTTTTGAGTGTGTGAGAGTACACATGAGACAGCGACTCTCTCTGGCATCTGGCAAGCTCATGATGTGCTGTTTCTCTCCTTGGAGAAACTGAGGAAGGAGTCTGGCCAGTTCCTGATTCCTCCCCTGGAAATATTGGAGCAGAAGCTGACAGCAGCGACTGTTGTGATGAATAGCCTTTTAAAACAATGAAGTACCTCGTCATCGTTGTTTTTTTCCTCTGACCTCCATCTGATGGATTGGGTCTTGTCTTGCAAGCGTCAACAACATTAGCTTTAGACCCTCAACATTGCCACAGCTTATAAGGAAACTTGCATTTACAAAGCTGCTATAATACTCCAGATTCACTTTAAATAATATTTTTTGTCACTTCAATGACAATATTTCAAAAATAACTTATTTCAGGCATTCTAAATTGTAGATGGCAAAAATCCTTCTTTGTGCTTTTTATATTTATATAGCCAATCTAATGTAGGCCTAGTAAACTTAACCATAGAACACAAAGAGTACCATTTTTCTGCAGATGCATGAACACATTTAATAATCATTTCATGCAAGTTCAATAAAACAATAAGCGACTTACATTTTAGACATAATATGCTTGTTTTTGCTAAATTTTGCTAACCAAAATAGTTCCAAACAGACCACAGCACTGTTTTGCGTCTCTGAGCAATGGCCGGTGCTTACTTGTTGAATTAAATTAATCCATGTCCCCGCTGAAATACATTAAACTGTAGGCTAAATGTTATTTCAGATGCAGATTCAGAAACGTCTTCTTATGTTGGTACCAGATGAAGTGCTTCTTATTATTACCCAAAAATATATAATGGAAGGAATAGTTAAAACTGAGCACAATCTTGTTACTCAAACTGTATATGAATATATATATATAAAAAATAAATAATAATAATAATAATATTTTTATATATATATATATATATATATATATATATATATATATATATATATATATATATATATATATATACATATAGACATATATCTATATATTGTGAGTTTGGAGTAAAAACATGTTAATAAATGTGGTATTTTAAGGCACTCTCAGATGGAACAACATTTACTACACAGAGTCATAGTTCACTGAGCTACGCAAACATCTGTCATTATCACAAACGATTTCTTCGATTTCATAATCGTGCAATAAAGTAGTCTGGGTTTTTTTTGTTGCATTTTTATATATTTTTTTTGCTTAAATTTTCAGTGAATTATTACTTTTTGTGTAGTAAATGCTGCTCCATCTGAAAGGATGTGATAATAATATGCTGATTACAGAACTGGCTTTACTAACAAAATGTAACAAAATGTGCATGACAATTGCATTTGATTAACCGTGCAGCCCTATCTCTAAGTATTTCACACTTTCTTTTAAAGTATGATAAAGTTATATCAATATCAAATATCAAATATAATATAATAATATATTATCAAAATGCAATGATTCACTTATAATAAAAGTCGCATGTCACCACCTACTGGCAGAATGATGTACAAAGAGCATCACATTTAAATTTTGTTTCCTTCCTGTATTTTCAGTGTACTTATTGAATGTGTTTAAATGTCTATGTATTTTATCTTGTAAAATAGATTTAATTCTGTTTGGCACAAACCTGAGTAAAAAAAAAGATTTATTAACAATAAAACAGTTCTGTACTGATTTAGTCTCATTACTTCTGTCAGGAAATAAAACATATATCACATTTATGTCCATGTTCTCTCTCCCAAGAGATATGGAGCTGACTTAAGTGACTCATGCATGTTATTTCAAACCACATTGTAAACAGTGATGTGCAAATTAGAATTCAGCATTGATGACAGCCATTATTTTAATGGCACTGACAGTTTCTTATTAATTTATTAATTTATTTATTATGTCTTTCTGGGTGCCTTCTCTTCTATTCAGTCGTCCTCTCATTTATGAGAAGAGCAACAATGCAGCTTGCATGCGTTGTACGACGTGTTTGCAGATAAGCTCTAATTTAGTGTCTGCTAGGCCTTTTCAAATGTATTTAATTAGAAACAAATGTCTAGTCATGTTATACACTTCTTTGCGCTTGAGAGTGAAATATAATATTCATGAACAGCTCATAATAAGTTCACATAACTGCTTTCTGTAAGAATTCATTATATGCATTTTAATACAGCACAAATTCATATTTAGCAAAATACAATACTAATATGAATGAATCTAATATAATTATAGTGTTAACCCCCCCCCCCCCCCCAATCTAGATTGAAGATTTATGAAATGACTTCTATTTATATGACACTATACAGGGATGTCATTTGTTACCCGGAGAGACAAAGGAATAAAAAACGAGATTATTTTGCATCCATTCCCACATGCCCACAGATTGTTTAACCTTTAAAGATGTGAAAACTGAAATTTCATATATTGATCTAAAATACTAGGTGCCCACAGATTGTAATTCTTGCAATCACAGTGCAGGAATCACCCAGAAATTTTGCTGAAAATGACTAATATTGAGAAATGTAGAAAATTTGCTCACCAATGGATCCTTTGAGGTGTATGAAGTTTATGAGTGCCGTCAGAATGAGACTCCAAACAGCTGATAAAGACATCACATATCCAAAATCGGTGGAAAATTGTGTTTTTATCAGCTGTTTGAACTCTCACTCTGACGGCACCCATTAACTGCAGAGATTCCACTCCACTGGTGAGCAAGTGGTGTAATGTTACATTTCTCCATAACTGTTCTGACAAAGGAACAAACTACATCTTGGTTTAGTCATTTTATTGTCAATTAAAATTTTTGGGTGAACTATTCTTTTAATATACCAATAATCAAAGCAATGTGATGTGACTGTGCGTTCATGGAAATAAATGCTACTGGAAGAGGTGTTAAGCTCAAGCTATCTGACCACTGCTAATTCTGAAGATGTACTTTCCATATCAATTCCAAATTTGCGCCCAAGGCTGGGCACTCACTGAGGACAGATGGTGGGTGGGCAGAACATGGTGTTTTAAAGCATCTCAGGGTCAGTCCAGCTTGCATTGCAGTCCCATTTGGCCTAATGGGCATCAGCATACGAAGCTGAATCCCATAACCTGGAGTAGGCAATTACAGAGCAATATGATCACATAATCAGTGGGCAGACAATGGCATATTACAATTATTCATAATGCTTTCTCTGACTCTACTCTTGCTGTTCAGATATCTTCTATATATACTGACCCCAGGCGGGGTAGAGTCTCAGGTGTCTCAGAAGCCTATTTCATGAAACCTCCTGAACCGTATGAAGCATGGCAGCATGAAACATGACTCAAAAGGAAACATGCTGCCTATAAATGGTAAAGTCAGCATACCCATTAAGATATCCTGCTTTTATTAAATCAAACCTTCAGTGACATGATGTGTTTTGGTCAAGTGCCCTTGTTTATACTGTATAATACTCCATATTTCATAGTAGGTAAATTAGCAACATGCCTTATATTTAACAAATAGGCTTGGCCACCACATCAAAGATATGAAGTATTGACAATTTAATGAATTACAGTGCTGTGCTATTGTAAAACAAGTGTAGAAGTATAATGCACTGTTCAATCAATCAAGACAAAACTGATTATGCCCATGCTGTGTGGTGTAAAGAGCTCATTTGTTATGGAGTGAGACAGTGTCATGAATTGATAGTCTGGGACTGCAGGTTCAGCACAGATAATGAAAGGAGTACACAGCTGCTATTCAACACACTTTTTCTTTTGATGGGTTTGAAACTGCTGATAATGTGCGTAATGACAAGGTTAAGGTTATGGATTTTTAGGCAAGAGATATTAGATGCTTTTAATGAGAAATAAATACGATGTGACACCATGAAATGGCAAACCTGTGTTCTCATAAAACGTGATGCAAGATTGCACAACATGTCCAAGGTTTAATCCAGATCATAAATTGGTCATGTTGTACAAAACAAATGACTGCATGCAAACGTTTGCTTTGATTACAACAAATTCAGGGTGATTAGGCACATTTTCTGTTAGCAAGACATGTTTTATTCATCTGATAAAAGCTCAGCCCTACCTCACCGTCAGACTTGTTCTCTCATTACCAGATTTGTTCCACCGGAGGGACAGGACAACTCACTATCAGTGACAAAGAAATGATGGACAGATATCCAGGCAGCTCATCCTCTAAAACCCACGGTATGATTACAGACGTGACTGCTATGAAAAGCAGCCTCAGGTTTGTGTCCACGTACATGTGTGAATATCTATCTATCTATCTATCTATCTATCTATCTATCTATCTATCTATCTATCTATCTATCTATCTATCTATCTATCTATCTATCGATCTATCTCATTTGATAAGGTCAGTGAAATAGTTCAGTAATATTGGTACAACTGGGCAGATATGGACCATCTTAATGTACACAATAATGTACAGACAAGGTATTCCTTTCCCAGCATGCTCTGGTAGCACATTAGAGCCAAGCTAAGCTGCCAGATACTGATGGATAGCCAGGCTGTCCGAAGCTCATATTGTTGGGGAAATTAAAGTGGTAGGTGAGTCAATAAACATTATACGGTTTTGGGTCAAGGGACCTTATACTGGCACACTCGACTCCAATCGCTCATTTGGTCTTTTTATGGTAAATATCAAAATATCTACAGATCAGTGTTAGCAACAATGCATAAGCTACTATTAACAACAACAACAACATGCATCTAACTACACTAAAGCCATCTAAAGGGACAATGTCTTTTTATCCTAAATGAATGAATTAATTTCAGTCAGAACGAAAATATCAAATCAGATACAAAATTTTTTTCCATTTAGTACTGCCCTTCAGAAGATTTGCATTTGATTTCTCAATGCATTGTGTTTCCATCTGGAGTGAGCATTTAAACTTTTCATAATAGTTGCATATGAGTCCCTCAGTTGTCCTCAGTATGAAAATGTGGATCTCAAAATCATACAGTCATTGTTGGAAACGGTTCAAATGTGCAAAAGATGCTACAAACCAAAGAATTTGTGGGACCTGGAGGATTTTTCTGAAGAACAGTAGGCAGTGTCAGTTTTCATTTATACTTCAGTTGTCCACGTCGACATGCAGACCGCTAGTCTGCAGTGTCCATGGGCATGTTGCTGGTGTAACCCAAAGTACCATGGCAAAAGCTGAAGTAATGAAGTGATCCTTTAATCTTTATTTAAAACTCCAAAAAGGAGACAGCAACGGAACAGGAGAAGATATAATTCTTTCAGTCTCCACAAGGACTTATACCACGACAGATCAATTTTTATTTTTTTTATTGATATATACTGCTATGTAGTATAATAAATTATAAGACACTTGTTCTTTGCTATGTTCTATTTTAAATAAGAAGGTGCAACACTAAAATATATTAAAGTGCACAAAAACACACACAAAACTCATAATTATACTATAATTGATTCGCTGTTAGGTTTTTAAAGAGGTGCACGTCAGGTTACGGCATAAGCTACACAGTACTACACAGAGCCTAGGTTCGATGCAGAAGTATAAATTGGGCTTAACTTTCTTAGAACTTTCTGTAGTGCAGTACAGATCTAGATACTACCATACATTATTTTAATAAAAATAACTTAAAAAGTTAATAATTTTCTCATAGGATTTCTCCAGCTCAGCAGACTTAGTCATTTATGACCATTTAGAAAGAGAGAGAGAGAGAGAGAGAGTGAGAGTGGACTATTAAGAGAGAGGTCTGAAGCGGCTCATGATCACCTTTCTTGTTGAGAAAAAAAAATGTTATACACAGAATACCACAATCACAGCCAGTCTGTGTCTATGCAAATGATCCATCTGCTCCAAGGAATCTCATGAGGGTCTATTGTGGAGAGTAGCGTGATTGGGTCCTATTGTCTGTCTTATCTGCTTTGTTCATTGCAGATTGGGAAGCACTGCTCATTTCCTTATTTTTTGATGCCAATGGGAGTGGGATTTTTGACGGGACACAGTCTGTTGCTGTTGCCCCTGGAAACCTTGAGACACTTTGATGATGAGTGACTATATTTATTTATTAAAGTTAAAATGTATTATCACTAAAAAAAGAAAATGTATAGACCTCCCGATTGGCCCAATGGATATGAACAACTATAAAGTGTGTTGTATGTGCACAATGTGTTTAACACAAATACACATTTGAAAACAGTATTGGGAAGGTTACTTTGGAAATGTAATAGGTTACAGATTACAAGTTACCCTATTTAAAATGTAATAGTAGTGTAACTTTTTTAATTACTTTAAAAAAGTAATGTAACTGATTATTTTTCAGTACTTTTTGATTACTTTTCTAAATTTTTAATGAATGTTTATTTGCAACTGTTAATCATTTTCAAATATGTACACCATTCAGGTTTAACCTTAAACTAGAGCTCAGTATTGTCAGATTTCCACCATCCTTCATCACTTGAATTAAGATGATCACATTTGAACACATCCACCACAAAATTAGACTTTATCTAATAAGTATGTGTCCTATTTTGTCTACTAAACTCCTGAAACATTGGTGTCTTCTTGAAACACTGCTGTCTCTACGATATGAATATAGTTTCTCAAAATTAGTAAAATGCTCATGAAGTGACTCAGAGCAGTTATAGAGATTATGTTAATGTGCTCATGTGCTCATATATTGAGGCAGCAGAGGCTGAAAACACTGCAAGTATCAATAGGCCTATGTGTAGTTAATTAAACCACATGTCTGCGCCATTAATTTCCATGACTGGAAATAAAAAAATTAGGCTTGGAAATCTCACACTCATACAGCAACAACAAGTTAAGTCCGTGTGTGTAACAATAAAACCAGCATAAAATTGAGATGATAAATTAATGAATGTCTCCCCTTATGTCATTTTACTGCACCACGGCAGGCAGCAGTAGCATATCATTACATGCTTGCAGGCCAAACACACGCATCACTCACTGGATATCAATGTGGATTAGTGATGGGAAGTTCGATTCTTTTCCGTGAACCGGTTCTTTCGGACGGTTTGATTCAATAAACCGGTTGAAAAAAAAAAAAAACGGTTCACTGGTTCTTTAACGCATGCACAGTATAATCAGTTCATCGGTTCTCAAATCGGACGCGTCCGAAAGAAACGGTTTAGGTTCAGTGTACTGATGAACCGAAAACCGATGCAACGAGTACCAAAGACAGCAGCAGCAACCAACAGATGCTGCACAGCTCAGCATTGCAGGATTTGCAAGACTAGAATTGGCCAAAACAAGCAGTGCTACTTTATGATGCAAGTTCTCCCAAGACAACAGGACATTCATAATGCCATCATTAAGGACCTCCTCATTGGCTGCACTTTACCTCTGTCAAATGTGGGGGAGAGGCATTAAATAACTGAAATGCTTTAACTCAGAATCAGAATCAGAAACAGAAAGAGCTTTGTTGGCAAGTATGCTTACGCATACAAGGAAATTGTTTTAGTGACATAAGCTTCTAGTACACAGAGACAACAACAACACAGACAAAAAAAAAAAAAAAGAGATTTACAAATTGGCAAATAAATAAGTGTATAAACAATTGTGCTATACATGATAATGGAATAGGATTGAGTGAGATGTTGTGGGATGGAGGGTTAACAAATAAATATATTATATTTGTAATAAATATAAATATAACTGGAGGACAATATAGTGTGATACAATAATAAAACAGGTTCATTAGTATTTTCATGCACTTGTAATACAATAAAACCTTTGAAACCTTTTTTGATAGGAAACTAGTTCTGTTGACATAAAATAAAAAATGTTCAATGGCAATGACTAGATGTAACAGTGGTATTTTTTTATTACATTTTTATATTGCCATTGGTTTAATGGGTTGAAAGGTTAAAATATTAATAGAATGTAAATACCAATTTATAATCTTTTTAAATTTAATTACTTTCTGGACTCTGGCGGACTCGACTCGGACTCGGCCTTTAAGAACTCGGACTTGAGTCCAACTCGGCCCCTTTTGGACTCGGACTCGGACTCGGACTCGGACTCGGACTTGGACTCGATGTTTGTGGACTTGGTCTTGACTCGTACTCGACAAAGGTAGACTCGGACCCAACTCTAAACAACACATTCTGAAACTTGGACAACTCTATTTTGTGTATGGACCTGACATGAAAGAGATTTAAATCCTTAGGTTGGGGACATGCAACATAATCAAGAGTTCTCTCCTGAACTGCACCTTCACTTCCATTATCCATCCATCCTCTCATGACTTTAATACTGAAGATTTTTGTTAGACTTTTACCATGTTTTGTTAGTGCATTTTTTTTTTTTTTTTTGGCAAATTAATTACCACTTGTATTTATTTTTACTACAAATTCCATGGTTAAACCACGTTAGTGCCATACCATAGGCTACATTAATTTTCCTAAGGGTTGTGTTCTTGTCTGCACTAGCACCCCCTAAACCTATGATAAAATATGATTATTTGTCTGCTAAATTACTACTGTAACATTACAATAGATGATAATGATATCGTTTATACAGTATTTTGAGTGAGTGTGAGCAATGTGCTGCTGCTTGACTAAGTAAACAAAGACAAACTACAATAGCATCTTTACAGATGAAACTGACCTGCCGTTGAAACCTGAACAGAACTGTCGCTTCTCTGCTCCAGCCGTGCACTTCCACAGTTCACTCTATTCTCTCTCTCTTGCATTGATTACTCTGAGTCTGATCCAGACCGTTTAGCGGAGGTACGGAGAACCCAACCATTGCCAGTCACGACTAACCGATTCATGATTTATTAGAGATTTAATTGTCGATTGGTGGATTCGGAAATAATCGATGATGGCCAGTCAGCGCCTGATTTCTACAGAAAAGCAGAACGTGTAGGATACATAGATTGACATTTTGAGGCTTAATATTCTCAGACACTCTCATATAGCATTTTGATTCCAGTGTACTGACCTACTTTTGATTTATTCATCCAAAATGTGGCATATTGCGTCCACGTTAGGCTGAATTCCATTTTTATGACTCGATTCTAAGAACCATTCTGTGTTTCCGCGTCATGGAGATTATGAGCTGTATGTTTTAGTGCAATTTGGGAAGGAAATAAGCTGTAATGGATGTGTGTAAATATTCAAATATAAGCCCCTTTATAATGGTTAAAATTTTCATAAGTAACTGGAATTTAATTACTCATTACATGTAACTAGTTACTCCCCAACACTGTTTGAAAATAATAAGAAATGCAAGCCTGACAGGGAGACACACAACAGCATGTGAGAGTTCTAGTGCAGAGTTTCAGAGACTTACACACACACACACAGTGTGGGGTTTTTGTTACAGAATCCCAAGAAAGTTTTTTTTTGCCATTTCACTTATACTGTATTTCCAAACTAGAATAAAGAAATCTTCCAATCAGTTGTAACATCATAAAAGACCTTTTGGTTTGTCAGGATCTCTTGACCCAAGGGTCACACATCGCTGGAGAAGGGAAAACATTCTCATTAGGCCCTGAATGAGACCCACCCTTCAGCTGCAGATCAAATTGGCCAAAGGTTTTGTTGCTATAAAAGTCAGTCAGACCACTGGCATCATTTTCAAAAGGACAGGGATTAACTTGGGTAAATGTAAACAAGAGTCCTATTTGTAAAATGTCTCAGTTACATATGTAACCCTCGTTTCCTGAAGTAGGGAATGGAGATGTTACATCAGAACTGAATTGACACATTGGGATCTTGCCCGAGACCCCAATCACCTTCGAGTGTAATGACGATAGGCCAATGAACATTGGCGTGCGAGATCTGCGTTGCACAGTTGTACCAGTAATGGGCTACAAGCAAGACCTGCTCCACGTACTCCCTGAATTTACATTGTTTGTGCGAGAAGGCTCACTGTGGAAAATGCACTTGCTTAAGCACCAAGTCCAGCTTTGTGCCAGCACATCTGTGCCGAGGGTCCCTTCGGTCAGGGAATAAAACAACTGGCATTGGGATGTGTCCAGGGAGAGAAACAAGTCCACCTGTGTGTCCCTGACGCATCTCTAAATAAGCCAGACTGTCTCAGGGTAGGGTCGCCATTGCACTGGGAGTGTGGGCCCCCGTGAGTACACAATTGAGCTTGCCTGGGAGATAAATGGTACGAAGTGAGGTCACTTCTGTAAAGTCTCTTCTGACTCCAAAGAAGGAGTAGGCAGGTGAGTTGAGACATGCAACAGAAAGCGTAGACCACCTTGATGGTTGATGTAAGCAACTGTAGCACTGCTGTCTGTCCAGATCAGCTATAAAATACGCTTTAGCATTTCAGTAAAGTTTATAGTATGTTTAATGTATTGAAGTCACAGGTGAAATTGGATGTTGCCTCATAAACCAGCCCCTAGCTATTTGTAACACCAAGATAATGGAAGTTAATACTGGCCAATAATTAACAAATGGCACATTAATCAAGCTATTCATTACAGAAGAAAGATTGTACTGAAAGTAGACTGCACTGCTGTATCCAAACAACACAATAAGCACCCTTTGCTTTACCCTCATATATTTTGCAACATGTTTTCTTGTATTTAATATTCATTAACGCTTCTATTTAGGCCTTAAGTACCAACTCAATTTGTCTCCGGCTTATACTACCGCTGTGTAAATTCAATCCTTCTAAAATGTTTTATTGCTCTAATCCATATTATGTAATTGCATTCATAACCAGAACAATATATTTGTGCCAAGAAGCAAATAAACAAATGCATAAAAAATCATGACAATTTCCCTTTTCAATCAGTGACTTGAGGTCATTTTGAAAGCAATCATTTCATAAATCAACAGCTATCCCAGATGGGTCAATGTACCTCCAAAAAAAATAATTTTACAGATGCATACCCTAAGCAAAATGAAAGAATAAATCAATTGGACTGGAAGAAAGACAACGATTGGATAGAGTGAGAGGATGTGCACATAAGCAGGTTTCAATGTCTGTGGGCATCCTGACTGGGTTTATGTATTTGCCATCCAGCAGGACCTTGAGGGCAGACCTCACATGATCATTTCCTCAACCATTGTCATTCACCTTAGACATAATGTCTGCATTTATGAGCCCCAGCATCCAATTTACATGAGAGCTCATAAAACCTGACCAGAATTGTAATATCATTGGCCATTAATGACAGGGATCACTGGTTTCACCATCAGGGCAGAAGAAGAATGGAAAATGAAGCCCAAAGGGACATCAGGCAGCACAATTGGAAGGACAGTACACTCACATACACACATCATTACAGCCATGAATAACGGTGGGTCAAAAAGTCATAAAAAATAGAAACCTCTTGTTAGAAACCTCTTGTGATTTTTTTTGACCTCAGAATAAATGACCCCATCTGTCCACAATTTTTCAACAATAAAAAAAAAATCTGTTCCACACAGCACTTGAGTTACATTAAACGGGTAAGTTAAATTAAATAAAACTTAAATATCGAGCATTGCGTTAGTTTAGCCAGACCATGTTAGTCACGCTTGCATCAGCTGACAGTCAGCTGTTCTTGACGTGTACCAATCCAGTCTTGACACCTATCACATGTGGCCTATTTAAATTCCCACTATTCTGTGTCTCTTCCATTGCAGCTTGCAATTAACTCCCTCCTCCAACCCCAACTCCACCAACTCAACCTATAATCCAATCTAACTTTGTTTTTTCTTTACAGTCTCTTCATTGGAAGCAGTCTCTATCACATTTTGTTTACAACTCATGTAATTGTGAACTGTAATTATGTATGCTTATAATGGCTATGTTCTGTACCCCAAGGGGGTTTTTTTTCTGACAAACAAGAAAGATGTTTTTCAGTGATTGGTATTTAAGTTGAATTTAAGAAGTGTATCCAATTTGTTGATTTGAATAAATCATTCAGAGTGGTTTCGGATCAACTGATTTAATGGTCAGTTGGTTGACATTAAATTACTTAGTTTTTACATTTCTTTATTTAAATCCAATGTACTTAAATTTTATTGTTTGGGATTCACACATGTTTAAGTGTTTTCCTTATTTGAAAACAAGTTTTTTACAAGAATTAAAAAATATCCAATTCAAGAAATGTTTATACTGTAGTTACTTCTGTCATGAACTCATTAACTCACTAGAATGACATGACATAGCTCAAATTTAAGTCTACTCCTTATACAAATCTAACGTGGGGCTTCAAAAGATTTATGGAGCCTTTTAATGATAATTCATAATGGTCTTCTTTTTTTTTCTATGAATATAATGGACAGAATATTTTTGTTTTGTGTTTTAAGGAGGCCAAAAAGTCATGCATGATTAAAATGAAAGGTGGGTGAGTAAATTATTAGTTTCTGAGTGAACTCCCTTGAAGTCTCTCTAAGTCTGGTATTTATGTGTAACATTTAGGTTCACAACACTTATAAAGCCCTCTGATTTTGTATAATAAATATGTAGAAAAATGGTGAGTCAGAAGCATTTTAAAAGCCAGAGGGTGAAGTTAAAAAAAAAAAAAAAAATTAAATAACAATGCTCCCAATCTTTCTGAGATTGTCTGAGCGTGTTGCAGACAGGGTTATGTCTTCTGTCTCAGAGCAGCGCAGACAAGCTAGAACACAGTTGGAAACACTCACACACATTAGAATTTGGACGTTAAGATAAGATAAGTGTGAACTGGGGACTGTTTTTGCAGAAAGACAACACAAGCATAAGATGGCCTCTGTGACCAAGAACAAACGGTCAGACGCTAGAATGCTGCCTGAATGTTTGTTGCAGTTTTTGTTTGTATGTGACTCTGCACTCTGCTCATAAAAGAAGAGACTAGACAACATAATCAGACTTTTGAAGCTTCTAGTAAGTGGCGTTCACTTTGAACACAAAAGCACATTGTACAGGTCTATGGCAACTCAATTTGAATATGATGCAAAACACTTATGTAGCACTTATAATAAACTGAGTTATATTGAAATAATAAGAAACTATAATACAGAAATACAGTATTACCCTTGACCAAAAGCAAAAGGACAACCATTCCTTCTGAATTTATTATGCCAGGTCAAGGACTCTCTATCCTATTATACTGATTAGACTCAAATCCAGCTGTCCTGAGCTCTGTAATGTTATCTCGACATAGCCAAATCTCATTTTGAACCTGTCTTCCTAAGTCAAATAAAATCAGATGTGGTTGTCCAGAATTCCAAGTAAACATTAAACATGACAGATGTGTCTTTAGGGGTTCTGACATTGTACCATGGTTTTTAAACAGTCCCACCAACCTTTCTAGAATGACCCCGAAACGAAGCTTTGACCAATGTAATCAGGGCCAATAGGATCAAATTTTCAGCGTTTTGTCCTCCTCTATGCTGATATGATAAAGGACATTTGTTAGACATCTTCTGACCTCAGGGATAGGCTGGGACATAAAGCAGCCCAGGACTGACAGTGTGCTGGTAACACAATTCAATTAAGCTTGGAAAAAAAGAGAGAAGATAACAAAGAAGCATTTAGATGGCTGCCAAGATAAAAATCACAGAGAACCAGGTTGGAATCCAGATTTACTACATATATAGGCAATTTAACAGTTAAATTGCCAATATCAAAGTTTTTGTTAATTAATTTTTTTCCCCATATTTTGAGAATAAAATTAGAAAGAAAGAAAGAAAGAAAGAAAGAAATCCTCAGTCCCCATACTTATAATAAAATAAAATAAACAATTTATAATGTTATATTAAAATGTTACGAAAAAAAGGCATACATGTTAGTAATAAATATTTACAATATATACAGTAATATATGATTATGATTTTATTGGCATGATTTTAGCATGATTGACATGATTACTTTTTACACACCCATCCTTTACCTCAACATGTTTTGATAAGAAAAAAAAAAGTATTGTAAAGAGGATTGTTTGGGAAAAGTTAGGGGCTGTAACATGAAGCAGGCACAATTCTGTAAACCAGCTGCTAATGTGTGATAGAAGATGGCAAGTACATACCCAGTGCTGCTTTGCAAAATAAAGTTATGTATATTTACGTTGTATATAGATTTGCTTTCTAAAGCTGAAATATGCCCGGCTGCTACCTACAGTATGGCCAGTCTCTAGCTGAAAAAAGTCTGTCCTCACTCTGTGGGTAACAATTTATTCTTCAGTCAGACCCCAGTACTGTATGTCCCAGTGCTGCTCATTAGCATCCAGCAGTCCACACAGTCCCTCTCGGCTGGGATCTAATGCACACTATGCTTAACAATGCAGTTTTTTTTTTTTGTCTGTTTGTTTCTTCTGAATGATAAACACCCATTAATGATTGGGTGTTATCATATAGTGTGAGCACACATTTTTGACTAAACAACCTTGCATTTCAAAAACAAAGTAATTCCCCACCTAATGCCTTGAATGGAGAAAAATGTAATCAAAAGTAAAATATGTCTCTCACCCTTGCACTGCCCCCCCCCCCCAACTATCTCTGTTTCTTTCTCTTTTTTTATGATGTATCGTTGCGTGCCACCAACCTACACAAAGCTTTTAATTTTTAATGTGCTGCCTCCTGCCTGACCAATAAAAAAAGCTTCAGTGCACAGTCTAAGTGCAGAAGACTATTGTCATTGCAGTATAACAACCTCCCACATATATACACACACACATTCACTGGATGTTTCCTTATTATTTGGGGTAAGAGGCAATATATTGTAGGCATATATTGTACCGTATATGCACTCTCTAGCTTAAACATACATTTCTCCTATGATTTATGCTAGATAAAAATAGGTAGGCATACTTTTTATGTGATTATGTTCTCATTCACTGACACGTACATACAAATTGTCTACAATCAATGTTCTCTCTGTGAAATGGGCCCAAAAGAGCCTCTTGGCAAGCTGCTGCTTATACAAAAGGCAAGCCCACAATATCCAGTTTAACTAGTCATCAGGTATCAAGCTCTCTGTAGCAAACCCCCAACTGAGGGAATGAAAAATGTGAACAAATCTTCCTTCCATTACTTCAGAAACACCCAAGAGACGGTGTTGCAGCACAAAATCAATGTGTAAGAGGCAAAACTAAATCCAAATTCAAAGCCACCAGAGAGAAAAAACACGACTGAAAACTAGATAATGGCAAGCGACAAGTTTAACTGCAGTAGAAATATACATTTTTTAGAACAAAATCGTTAAATAGAGATTCACACATCACACAAATTCAGAAATGAACTTTCACAGTTGTTTGTTTCCATGCTTCCACAAAAGACCGAAACTAACATTAGAGACACTTAGAGATACTTATTTATGTTACAAAGGATATCTTTGTGAAACAAATCCTGTTAATTTGAACTTTCTATTTACAACTAAACATGGCCACAAAGACAAATAACTTTTGCTAACACTTTATTTTAAGGTGTCCTTATAACACGTTACATGTACTTTCTTATTATAATAACAATTAATTGCATGCAATTAACCCTAATCCTAACTCTAACATATTAACATTACTCAGTACTTATAATTACAACGTAACAAGGACACCTTAAAATAAAGTGTAACCAATTTTTTTTTTTTACAGTTGCACATTCAGGGTTTAGTTTTAGTATAGGTAGCAATTATTACACACAATTAAAAGCACTTTGATTGAATACTGAATGAATAAATCATCTTTGTTTAGCCTTAATCAGTTCTGTAATGAACCATGAGCATCACTAGGCCATTTTTAGGGGGCTATACTGTAGCGGCGGCAGACTATGATCGGCTCCTCCCCGTCTTTCAGCGCATTCTTTTTTCAATCCGCAACTGCGGCAGCACAGAGTGTGAAACCGAGGATAAGGTGGGTGTTTAACAATATATTGTTATAGTATCTGCATCTGTGCAGTTTTGTTCTTTGTCATAAATATAGTTTACAAAATATCAATCAGTTCCCCATCTACTGTAGCTTAAGTTTTCACTGCGTTCACTGAGGTATTTCCTTCAGTGTAAATGAAGCGCATATGAACGCATACTTTTTAAAATTATCATGTTGCCATATTTATATGAAAATGTAACTTTCAGTGTAATACATTTTCCAGTGCATGTGGCAAAGAGCATACTTGAGCTAAGGAAAAAGGTTTGTACTAGAAATGCAAACAGTAAAATTTTGTGTGTGTACAGTAAACAGGTGTTTGAGTGAGAGAGAGATCATGAATACTTGTATTTGGCTTATTCAATTTTATGTCATACCTATCTATGCAATACAGTGGAATACTGCACTTTTTGGTATATACACATTTAGCTCTCTATCTCTCTCTCTTTCTCTCTCTCTCTCTCTCTCTCTCTCTCCCTCTCTCTCTCTCTCTCGCTCTCTAGAACCCACAGAAGCTATATAAATATATATATACAGTATATATCTTCACTGGGGGCTGAGCCCATCTAAAATGAGAATCGCCCCTGTCATGAATCATCATGAGAGAGATTCATCTGATGCTGGAACAATGTTGTTCTATTAAACCAAGCACATCCTTGCAATGCCTCTGTTGAAATGACCACAATTACCTTAATCTCCTCTTTACCCGTGTTGATCCCTCTCATTTAATGGCCTGGGAAAAAATGCTGATAGATTTCTTTGGAATGTACGTGTAAACACAGAACACAGACAGATACTCTGTGGCCCCAAGGGTCGGAACAGGAGAAAGAGTGGGCTTATTAACAGTCTCTTTGGGTATGACTGATAGTGCTGAAAGTTCCGTGTTGGTCTTCTTGAGAGTGTCGGGATAGACAGACAGTTAAAAAACAGACACATTACTTGGAACTGGATGAGCAGGTACTGTAGTTCAAAATCAAAAGCATTTATTAAAATGGCATTAACAGACATTTCAGGGACTGAAACTAGACTGGCAGACAATTAACACTCAGACCCATTGATAAAAACTGGACATATAGATGGTTCAAAATCAGAAACATTTGGGAGTAATGGATGGACAGGCAGTTCATAATTAGACTCAAGAGAAGAATTTAAACAAACAGAAAGTTTACAATCCATGGCAGGTTCAAAACATGTGAGTTCATAAGCGGCCTTCTTGGCCGGAATGGAACAGGCAAAGAGTTCATAGTTGTCCTACTTGGGCGGAATGGAACCGGCAGAGAATTCATAGCAGCCTCCTTGGCCGGAATAGAATAGCCTGAAAGTTCACAGGTGGATACCACTGACACCTCTGGAGGTTCAACAGTGGATACCACCACCCAGTGCTTTAAGTGGCCCAAAAGAGGTGCCGGTACTCTATTATATAGACTGTCCCGAATTTTTCTGGATGTCTGGTCACCCTTCCTGAAAGAGCTGAACTCATAGCATCCGGTCTCTCAACCGAGGTTGTTGAGACCATCCTCCAATCCAGAGCTCCCTCAACGAGGAAACTGTATGCCCTGAGGTGGAAACTCTTCACCTCATGGTGCAGAGACCTGTAGTACTGCAGGCCTTGTGTCCTCCTCCCTTTCGGGAGCCCGACCAAGAGAAGCTAAATTGTATGTGTCCAGTTCGAGCGCTGGACCCATATGTCCACAGAGCTGCCCTGTGGAGAAAATTGGACCAATTGCTTGTATGCTACGGTCCCCCCAAAAGGGGCTTTCCTGCATCAAAGCAGACTATTAGTCGTTGGATAGTTGAGACTATCAACGCCACCTATGAGTCCTCTGGTCTTCCCCAGTTGTGCGGCGCGTGCTTTTATAGCCTCCTGGACGCTTACGTCACCCCGCCCGTGATGTCACGCTCTTCCATTGGACTGATTACACACAATATTAAGAGTTGCTCACACTAGACACGTTCCCCCGTAGCATTTCGATGCAGCGTCTCGTTCCCTCGAGGAACTATGGTTACATGCGTAACCTAGAGATGTTTTCCCAAATGCAAGTTGAATTTAAAACACATGATGCAGCACATAAAACGTAGATTTACTGTGAACCAAGCTGTTCTGAAAACATGATATTATGACACTCCACACGTAAATGAACACAGTACAGGTCTTTACTCTGAAACATGCAGCGCAACTGACTACACCTTCCATAAATCACAAACTTGATATTCACAATTTGGTATCTCACATATACACAATATTTTTATTTTCATGGTACATTTGATTATATTTAACTCAGAAACCCCTGTTTGGGAAACCCTGAAAACCTGGTCTAGATAACATTAATTGCAAAGGAGAAATGTACTTGAGATCATGCATGTTAACATTTTACTCATGATTGAACTCTTAACCTGGGAGGAACCTTAAAAGCACTTTAGGCCTAAATGTCCAGAATTTCTCAAAATGCGTTTGGCTTTTGAGTGCATGTTCTAAGTTTTCCTTAGTTCCCCCTTAAATTCTTGAGGTTTCAAGTCTGTGAAACATTGTGTCAGGTAAAGAGGCAGAGTGCTTGTTTGTAAGCATGTCGTACACTGTCAGCTTTTTATCTGGATACAAAAGTTTATGGACAGCTGCTGGTGAAATGATCATGACAAGATATTGAGGCCCACATTTTAATTCTTTTCAGTGTGTTATACTGATGGGCACACCGTATGACAAAACAGAATAATACACCTTCTATGACTGAATGGCTTAATGCCTATACCTTTTTTAGGTTGTTGGTGAGAGTCTGTTTTCTTACATTATTGATTTTCTTATCAAGGAAGTGAAAGTAAAGAGTAAACAACCAGTCAATAAGCTTAATACTAATACTACTACTAATAATAAAACTCTGACAAACTCAATTGATTAAAACATTATTAGATTAGATTAGATTAGATTAGATTAGATTAGATTAGATTAAACTTTATTGTCATTATGCAGAGTACACGTACAGAGCTAATGAAATGCAGTTAGCATCTAACCAGAAGTGCAAGAATAATGTAGGGATTGTATGTACATTATGAACACAGCAATGTAGGATTACATTAAGAACAGTGGTAATACAGTTGGATGATTGTGCAAAAGTATTGTTAAACAATGTATTATATGCAAAATAACAGTAGTGCAATGATATATATATATAAAAAAAAAAAACAGTTTACTGTGCTTTGTACAGTAACAACTTTAGACAATTTACAGTAATAGCTAGAATAGTGTGCAGTATGTGCAAATTATGAGTAGTGCAAATATATGTATGTAAGTACTGTGACCAGTGCGGTAAAAGAGCAGGTGCAGGTTAGACTGGTGGTGTGGAGTTCAGAAGTGTCACAGCCTCAGGGAAGAAGCTCTTGCTGAGCCTGCTAGTGCGAGAGCGTAGGCTCTCTTATGACAACTAACCTAGGTTTATCAAATTTGAAACAGTATACATAAGTATGATAACCATGTCACAAGCTATTCACAAAACAAACAAACAAAAAAGGTTTAAATCAGGTTTAAATATTATATATATATATATATATATATATATATATATATATATATATATATATATATATATATATATATATATTTTTTTTTTTTTTTTTCTTGTTGGATTTCTGCTAAACATCATGATATATTAGTACATCATTTTCAGAGCAATATGAGAGGAAATAAATGTCAAAAATATCATATATGGGGGTCGAGGAGCCTTTCATCCAATTTCAATTCTGATTAGATGGACAACTGCAATACGACGAGAATGATTCAAATAAATTCCATTTAACCCATTTACATACTTTTCAGCATGACACTTGAAATAGCTGAGTTTATGTAAATTGATTCAGTCCAATTAGCATCCATTAGGGAGAGGTATTTTTGTCCAAGGTTTTTTTTTTTTTTTTTTTTTTTCCTGTTCATTTTTCACCATGGTAATGCCATTAACTTAGTTGAACTAAATAGTGCTCTAGGCCCAGTTTCTCGATAATGCTCAGTCTTAGCATTCTAAGAAGACCTCGAAAGATATATCTTACCAAAGTTGTTTATGTTCCTAAATGTGTTCCCTGAAGTGTCCCTTAGGAAGCTTCTTAACACGCTGCCTCTTACGTCCGACATAACAAGAGCGCTGTCCAAAGTGAGGGTGCTGAATTAGTTGGCATCGATTGCTCAGAAATCTATTTTCCACTTCACGCGAAGGTGCAATACAGCGTTAAGAAAGACAACACATTCTATGCAAATAAAACATTCCTCAAATTATTATAGTAACATTTATTTGAACATATTTTAAGTTATCAGTAGAATATAGACTATAAATTTAATTATCAAATGGTCAGTAATATGTTCACACGATATGTTGTGACGGTTAGACGAACCGAGTATCCCTCGCTAATCATCCACCCTCCTTATTCCGTTGTGCCACTTGTGCCGCTTCTTGACATGGGTTTAACGACTTATACAAATTCTATAATACACTTTTATATTAATGGTAAGGTACTTCTGAAGTGATTGGCAAGCAGCTGCAGTTACTTCTGTTTAATGAGGTATTGATTGCAATTGGTTTATGTTTTAAATAAAAAGCAACCTATCTACAATGAACAGGGAGAGAGAGTTAGATACAGAATATGGTGGGGAAGCAACGTAAAAAAGGGCACCAAGCCTCTCGTCAGAGGAAGTTGAAGTTTTGCTGGACGTTGCCACCAGGTCGGAGATCACACCCCTGTGGTCCACTATAACCTGCATGTTTATGGCCGCGTCTCCCTTTCTCGATGAGTAGCCTACGCCTGATCAATCACTGATGAATTGGCGATAGGGATGAGTGTGCCAGGATGTGTGGTCGCACCTCTACACCGAGGTCTTGATTAGGCCATAGCCCTCTCCCACGACCTCGATGAATCTCTCTGTAGAAAAAAAAAAAAAAAAAAAATTAAAAATTAAATTAGAGGACGCCCAGTCGATTGCACTTGGTTTAATCACTCTAGCTCCTCCAGGGGCTGAGATATGGTACTGCACCCTTACTTGAGTTTCGCAGTGCTAGGGTTAGGGTTGAGTTTCGAAGTTCCAGGGTTAGGGTTGAGTTTCGCAGTTCCAGCCCTAAAACAAAATTCTGCCGCATTAGCCTGGCATAAGCGCAGGTCTGAGAAGGTCCAGCAGCTCCATAATGAGTTGTCTTGGGAGGCGAATTATTATTTTTTTTATATAGCCACGTCAGGCAAAATATCAGAAGGGCTTAAGTTTTTCCGAATAAAAAAAAAAAATGACATGGACTAAATGGCTCCACTTCCGGCTCCGTCTTTGATTCAATACAAGGACACGTTGGATCACTGCCATAGTTGGTCGCTTACTGGACACAACCATGATTACCCATTTATAGATCTTAGCCATTTAGAGCCAAATTGTTTGCCAGATTTTAATTATCAAATAAATTATTTCCAGGTCGCTTTAATTACATTACGAAAAAGCCTAGGCTATTTACCACCATATTAGTTCTGATGGAATAATAAATAAAAAAATAACATAAAATCATTGTTGAGCCACAACATTGTCAACATACCATAGTTTGACTTGTACTTTGCTGCGCTGGTTTCTAAAGACTGCTGTACAGTAGCGTCTTGAGCTCAAACAACGCTAAGAGGGAGCTTATGAATGGTCCAGACCAACCTTACGGAAGTGTGACTTACAGAAGATATACTTAGCATACGAACGTGTTGGGAATTGTGGCATAAGGTTAAGAGAGAGTTTAAGGAATAGGTTAAGAACTACTTAGCGATACGAACGTTTTGGGGAACCGGGCCCTATACTTTTGGACTGCTGTAGTAAGCTTTGTGTTTGCCCCTTGTCTGACTGGAATGTGCAATGAACTTCTCAGAAGGATCGGTTGATCTTTATATAATCCATTTAAAAATGGATACAAAGTATATACAAAACGCCTCAAATGGGTCAGGTTTGGCTGGTTAACATGGTCCAGTTTGTCCCTGCTGGTGCTTTACTTACCCAACCATCTGGATACAAAATCTTTCTACTTGACAGGATCAAAACTAGTGAATTGTGAAAAATAATTTGTTTAAATTAGAATTAAATGTGTTTACTTATTGAAGACTGTATTAAAATGAATAAACACATATAGTTTATGAGAGTTCAAAACACAACAGTGTAGTGATATCTGGTTCGCAAACGAATCAGTCGATGTAACCGGATCTTCTTGAACCAGTTCACCAAATCGAACTGAATCGTTTAAAATGGTTCCCTGTGCTAATGTGATGAGCCCAGGGTCATGTACCATGATGATAGCTGAAAAAATTCAGAGTTATAGGATTAGTTTTGAGTTGACAAAACCAAACCTCTCCAATTCGGCTTTGTTGGTACCATGATGCTGTTCATCAACTTTCTTTGTCAACTCAGGCTTTGATCCTGAGTTTGTAGAAGGCAGTCACATGAATGTGTGACATCGCTGGCGAACAGCCAATCACGAGCCTTGCAACACAAAGCAAGTTTGATTTACTTCTTGCGAGAGACCCAGCGAGAATCAAAACTAAAGGTTAAAGGTTTTGCTAAAGGTTAAGAGATTGAAGAATATGACAAATTTAAATTTCATATGAAAAATGAAGGAGGACTAATAAAATAAATGATCTTGCTCCATCAGTATAGTCACAAGTGGAACTTGTTAACTTAGTTTATACATTTGAAAATATATAGTGATAGAGACTTGAACATGTAAGTTCAGATTTGTCATTTTTAAAATAGTTCAGTCTTTTGATACTACAGCTTATTTATATTACATAATCTGTATACATTAATATTTATTTAAAATAATTTATAATAACTGTTAAACTAAAATTGCTTGTGTAAGAGATAAATAATAATTTGAATCACAATAATTATATAAATCATAAAATGATGTTATTATCATTAAAGCCAGACTTCTATTTTTTTTTTTTTAAGCATAAGTGACCTTTAATTTGGAGCAAGTTAAACTGGAGTTACTTTGTGTCAGACATGTGTCACTTCTCTCACATCTGATTGGTTCACCTTCAGTTTGAGATCTCTAATCCAGAACATAACCTGCCCCGGAGCAGGTTAGCCGTGCAGCGTAAGATACCATGGCAATGAACACCGATTAAAGCAGAGCTACTTTCATAGTACCTAAAACCCAGGGTTGGTGGAAACTAAGCTAAAACATAGCTGGCTAGCCACCTAATCCAGCTTCATGGTACAGGCCCCAGGTAAACCGAAGGCTTGAATCAAGGGCAATTATCGCAAATGAAGTCATTAGGTCGAGGGCAAAAGAACCGGTGAACCATTTTCTTCAACGGGTTTATTGAATCGAACTGTCCGAAAGAACTACTGGTGATCCGAAAACCGATGCAACCGGTTCTTGACTCGAGAACGAGTCAATCTTTTGTTTGTTATCTGATTCGGCTCGGTGTTTACCTTTAGTTCTCTCTTCACAGCAGTTCAGTCAGTGTACTGTTTGAGTACGAATTGTATGAATTACTCTGCGATATTAGTTTGTTTTAACTCAGAGGGAGTATCAGCCTCATTAAAAAAAGTTAATGGAGACGCGAACCATTTTAAACGGTTCAGTTCGATTTGGTGAACTGGTTCAAGAATATCCGGTTACATTGAATGATTAGTTCACGAACCGGATATACCTACACTGCAGAGTTTTGAACTCTCTCACAACAGACACGGAAGAGAAGACAATGATGAATAAAGTCGTATTTTTTTGCTATTTTTGGACCAAAATGTATTTTCGATGCTTCAAAAAATTCTAACTGAACCTCTGATGTCACATGGACTAATTTGATGATGTTTTTCTTACCTTTCTGGACATGGACAGTATACCATACACACAGTTTCAATGGAGGGACTGAGAGATCTCAAACTAAATCTAAAATATATTAAACTGTGTTCCAAAGGTAAACAGAGGTCTCATGGGTTTGAAATGACACGAGGGTGAGTTATTAATGACATAATTTTGATTATTGGGTGAACTAACCCTTTAATACCACAACTGGTTAGTTAGACCCTTGAGCACTGAACCAACTGCTACCCAGGTGCTGCTGCAAAAATGGCTTCCCACTGCTCCAGGAGGGATTTATTTTTGTTCACTATTCACTTCTGTGTGTGTCCACTTACATGTGTTAAAAGCAGAGCACAAATTCCAAGTATACGTCAATTTCACTTTCAAATAATTGCAAATACAGTTATAACAACCAGAAGAAAATCAGGCAAATCATAAAATAAATGATTAATTAAATAAAAACAGAAGGAATTAACAGTACTGAGCAACTGAAGTCACGCAAGAGACAGGTGTGAATGGCATGCTGAAATGAGGAAATACAGGAGAAGCGAGGTGCCGTGTTTGCCCTGTGGGTGTGACGTGAAATCAGCCGAGCTGTCAAACTAATCTCTCAGATGTAAATAACAGGAGAATGAGCAGAACACTCTTGTGTGGCTCAGGTGCTTTGAAAATCCAATTTGAGTGCACATGGAAATGTGAAGAGTGGGCTTTGATAGAGATAAGGGTATACACTGAAATTTCACAGCCTTCTAATGTTTCCTCTGTGTGAACACCATATCAGGGTTCACATGCAGAGAAAAACACTCAATACCACATGCTGGCAGTAAGTGTGTGCATTAAAAGCTCTCTGGAATGCACTGGTAAACAGCATTAATATTCTTCACCTACTTTTAAATATTCCTGTTTGTAAAATACAGCAATCTCCATTCAATGCTTCTATACAGAGTTGCTACAAAATACTTAACTTATAAAGCACACTGTATCATATTTGACATATAAAATATTGTAGTAAGCAGTCTTCTCTACTTAAACACTATAAAGATCTTATTGATTTACATTACAAGCTATCAGGATTAATCATAGTTTATGGTCATATAAATTTCAGCAACTGCACCAAACAGCATTGCTCAGTTTGAATAAAACTGAAGTGGGTTTTTTTTTGTTTTTTTTCAGTTCCATATTCTCCTATATACTTTATGAGCCATAAAAGCCTGATCCATCTAATATGATACAGGGTTATACATGGCTAATTTTAATATCGAAGATGATCTTAGATATGAGGACGAAAACTAACTGCAGTACAGTCAGAGATGGGCAGTATTTCATATACAGGTATTTAAAATCCATATTTGTAATACAAAATACTATTTAGCATTTTTGTATTTTAATGCCTTTGGCAAAAATCAAATGTAATTTATATTTAAATACATTTAAGACTAGTATTTTTGTATTTTTCAAAATTCATAAAATACTTTGTGCCAATCAATGTCTTTATCCGGGTTCTGATTCAACTAGCTTGTCAAATGTCTTTAAAAGCATTACTGCATGTTAGGCCTGAGTGATATGACAATACATATAGTGGCTGGCGGTGATATAAAGTGTGAATCGACTGAACTTTTCTAAATCATTTACATAGATAGGCCTGTCGAGGTAAGCAAATATATCCGTGCAGTTTTTAGTGGGCCAGAATTATTGGAAGTTTGGTGTGGAAAAGAAGCATGAATGAATGAGTAATAGAATGTGATGTGCTTGGAGCAGTTGGAGATATAAGCGTATATGTGTCCTCTATACTTCTATGGCTCTCAAGATTCAGTGGTTGGTGTTGCTACTTTCTGATTATGTTTCTACTACAGTTAGAATTCAAACATATTTATCATTTAATAATTGTGGTAACGCTTATGTGTTTGTTTTCAACTTCCTAATAGGTGTCCAGTGATTGATAAATAAATATGTGATTGCTGAATATTGAAGTAGCTAATTAGAAGGATCATGTTTTTGCATACCATGTAACCTTGTCTGATAATCTGTTTTATTTTATTTATTCATTGTTTATCTGGTATGGTGTATATTATATGGTAGAATATAAATTTAGTGAATGCTTGAGTGTTTTTGTGTGTGTGTGTGTGTGTGTGGCCAATTAACCATATGGACAGAGCATTCTTAAGAACTTCTGCATTAAGATAGCCACCTCATAAAACTTCGGGTGAAATGTCATTTGATGTTGAGGTATATATAGGTAGAGACTCTTGAGACTCTTTTGGAGCAATCCCAGTCATAAAAGACCCCATTCATGTAAGTACAACTGCATCAGATTTCTGTCTTTTGTTGGAAATCAGCACATAAGTGAATAAATGTTAATGGAAACATCACAAAACATCAGTATTATATCTCCGCCCAAAGTACTCCTCCGGGAGCTCGGCTTTTTCCGGAGGAAAATCAGAAAACTGTATTTTTCTTTTATAAATATGATAAAACTAAAGACTTTTTAGAGATATGATGAATGCAGTACTACTCTGTAGGTACTCAAGATTAACATGAGATTACGTAAAACGTAAAGTATTATGTACCCTTTAATGTGATCTATGCACAAAAGTCACTTTGATAAGAAAACATCTGCTGAAAACATAAATCCAAGCAAACAATGTAATCCCCTGAGCCACGAGAAACGAGAAATTATCTAGATCTTGTAGACGGTTTTTACTGATGCAAACTGTAAATCTGGGTGGGTTTTTTGTTCCAGCATCTGGGTGTAAGACATCTTGATTGCTGTGAAAGTTGTTCATTCATTATTCAATGCATAGAAGATGACACTGTTTCTTAAACAAGTGACCTTTGCATGCATAACCATTGACATACTGATGAATTCTTCCATAAACTCACATCAGTTTTTAACTCTCTGTAAGCACACCCATTTAATATGTCAGTTCAATCACCCTTTGTTTTGATGTTAACATGAAGTGGCTCACATTTCCAGCTGAAGGAATAAATCCACAGTAAAGCACTTGTTGATACGGCTCTGCTGTAGGGCAGCCAGTCAAGTTGCATTTCTTTTTAACCTGAATCTACATTTTACAGTTTTTTTTTTATTATTATTATACAGAAAACATCCATTAGTAAAGTATATTTTCTCTGAGGTTTTATATTTTACTTGTATTGTATTGAATTGTATTACCTATTATGCATTTTTATATATTTAAATAGCACTACTGTTTAAAAGTTGGGTTTCAGTAAGTTCCCTTTCAAGGGAACTTCAAACTGCATTCTCTAGGGGGGCGCTATGGGGAACACCTCGTCGTGACCCGTGTTTGAAGCATACATTGATAAAACTCAAACGAGTTGGCCGGAGACAACCTCTGACATCACTACCGGTGCGACTATAAACAAGCACCGGGAGAACATGTCATTGTCTTCTTCGGCTTCACTGACTGTTCTGTTTGAAGCGTACATCTGAAAACTGGTAAGAACAATCTCTCTCTGTCTATCATGGCGACTACTAGCAAGCGTTTAGACAATGTGTGCATCCATGTCGGTGTTATTTGAGACCCAAGGACACACACGATCTTTGCGTCATTTGTTTGGGTGAAGAGCACATATGAGATGTCTTTGAGGAGGCAATCTGCGAGCATTGTGAGCATTTTTTCAATCATCTGCCATCTGCTTCCTGCGGTTCAGGACCCATCGCTGCTGAGGCACGGAGGAGAATGAGCTCATGAGAATTTTAGGTGGCTCTGTCTAAATGGTTTAGAGAGGGACTTTCCCTTTCGCGCTCGTAATGGAGGTGAAAGAGAGAGAGCCTCGGGAAGGTTGATGTTATAACTGATACTGAGGTTAGCGCTCTGCTGGGATTTAACCCAGGAAAAGCAGGAGATATTTGAGGATGGTAAAGAAGCTGAGGCTGAGCCTTCCATCGGTTTTGGCATAAGAGTTGTGCAAAAACTGCTATGAGAGGATGCCCCCTGAAGAAAGATCTTACTTTCTGTGGGTGAGACATCCTCTCTTAATCTCCCTCCTTGCCATCTAAGCCCCTTCAAGAAACACATCTCTCTTAAATGGCAAGGCATACGCAGCAGCAGGTCAGGCTGTGGCTTTATTACACACAATGGTGGTGCTTCAAGCATATCAGACTGATATGCTAAGAGACCTGGATAGAGGCGAGGGCCTTTTTCCTGATTATGTAGCCGAGCTGCGCCACACCACAGATCTCTCTCCATGCTACCAAGCAGGCCACCTCTGCCATGGGCAGGACTATGGCGGCCATGGTGGTGGCGGAGAGACGTCTCTGGATGAACCTGGCAGACATCAGGAAGAAAGAAAATACTTTCTTCTCGATGCTCAGGTTTCGCCTTCTGAACTTTATGTAATCCTTTCCATATGTACTTATGTGTGTTAAATTGCTGGTGGTTATGTGTCTACTAATAAACTCTGTGAGTTTCTTTGCAGTGCTCAGTTACAGTGTTACTAAATACTCGTCAGCACCAGCCATCCGGCATCCGGCGATATTTGGCTGCTGAGATCAGGCAAGGTCCCCCCGAAGGGTCTCTTTGCTGCTTAGTTGTGCTGTTGCATCAGGTGGGAAGTGGAGGTGGCTGTTACAGAAGTCTTATGCGCTCCGCCTCATTCCCTGTCTTGAGATGATTAGACCTTTGTTCCTTGGGCTCCATTCAGCCAGTGTGAATTTGTTTATACACTTCAAGCATCACTTTCCTCAACATAAGGGGCTATTTGGGCAATTATCATAGTACTTTAACAGTACTCCCCTTTTTTCCCCCAGAGTACTCCAGCATTATTTCCATTATTAACATACTGTTTTGAGATGCACCCTTCCATCTATGAGCTGCTCTATCAGAGTGCAATGAGAGCCTCTCTTTAGAACAGTATTTGAAAATCCATGCTATGATAAGTGTGCACGTGAAGTCTTTGCACACTTTCTGAAATCCACACTATGGTGAGTTTGCACGCTAGTATTATGCATTCTTTTTAAAATCCTATATGATGAGGGCTTAATGCTGTTGCTTCGTGCACTTCCTTGAATTGGTAAAAGCCCTGTTCATCTTGGGCTCCACTCCACCTATGTTTCCTCGGATACCTATCCAAACAGGCTGTTGCTACTAGGGATCTGTTGAGACAGCTCCTTCAGAAAGCTTATGAGAAAGCAAGCGGTAGCCCCTTGTGACAGGCAAGACTTAGTATAAAATTCTAGGTTCTTAGCCATATCCCTTTAAAGGAATCTTTCCTGATTCCAAGCCTTCAGCTCTATCCCGGGCCTAGGTCCTAACAATTAAGTTGGTTATGTAGCTTAGGCCTTTGGCCATAAGGTCTACTGTCACAGACAGCTGTCTAAATGTCCCAGGGGCAACTCCCATGGAAATGGTAGAGTTGGTACTTAGTTTTCGCCATGATTCTGGATTCTGGGTATACTGTTCCCCATAGCGACTCATAGAGGACGCAGTCCAAAGTTCCCTTGAAAGGGAACATCTCAGGTTATGAATGTAACCTTGGTTCCCTGAGTAGGGAATGAGACATTGCGTCCTTTAACTCCCTTCCATGCTTTGGACGCAAGCTTCAGACGAAGTGAATGACGTGTTCTCCTGGTGCCTTTTATAGTCCCACCAGTAGTGACGTCAGAGGCTATCATTGGTCAACTCGTGGGTGTTTTTTCAATGTATGCTTCAGACACGGGTCACGATGAGATATTCCCCATAGAACCCCCTAGAGGACACAGTGTCTCGTTTCCTACTCAAAAAAACATGGTTACATTCTTAACCTGAGACATTTGTCCCCCGTTCATCTTTTCACTTTTTTCTGTTCATCATAGAATCCTGAAATAATAATAATAATAATAATAATGGGCTTCACCAATATATTAAGCAGCACAGCCATTTTTAACATTGATAACAATAAGCAAATGTTTCTTAAACACCAAATCAGCATATTATAGAATGGTTTCTGAAGAATCATCTGACAGTGAAGACGAATAATAATGCTGAAAATTCAGCTACCATCATATTAATAAATAATATTTTAAAATATATTGAAAGAGAAAACAACTGTACTGTTGATCAAATAAATGCAGTTTTGGCAGAGTAGATTCTCATACATGTTCTCATACATGTTGCGTTGGGCCCATGAAACCAGGAGGCCCCCTGGCTCTTAAAGATTACTTAATTTTAGATTAGTTTTAGATACTGGCCATCAGTTCTGAAAACATGAATGTTCCTTTACTTTAATGCGGTGTGCTGCCGTCCTTTCTACGCAACATCCAAATCAATTAAATCATGTACGTACTTGCATCATGTCATATGCAGTCTAATGCAAAAGTAATCAAATGCTAGTCAGTATCTGTGCATTCAAGACAACATCCTACAGTAAAAACCTGCTGCTTTACTATCATCATCTATTAATCAAACAACAGAAGAAAATGAGAGAATCATTCACTGCTTTTTACTGAATATTATACAACTTTGTTATAAATGTAAGTGTAAGTTTAATTTATATGGTGAAGTCTGTGCAATGCTCTTTTTTTTTTTTACATTAATGTTTTGCTTAGGGCCCCCAGAAGTAATGTAAATATTTAAAAATCCTACTGACCCCAAACTTTTGAACAGTAGTAATCCCCATTAGTAGGTTTAATACACATTTACTAGCCTAGAAAATCAAACCTGGTCTGATTTGATCACAGCTGCAAAACATGGTGGTAGTGGGTAACCAGCAGTGCCACAACTTCTCCTTTTGTGTTTCACAGAAGAAATAATTAAAATCATACAGGTTTGGATCCACAGGAGGATGAGTAAATTATGATCTCTGCATCACAAACAAATTAATTGAACATAAAAATAGCTAAACTTGTGTCTACACAGCTCATAGTGAAAGGAATCATCTTTGTATTTATGATGAAACATCTTTCACGTTCATCCATCTAAGGAACCATCACATCCTCTACAGTCGCAATCACAACAGCTGGATATCGAACACTAAATAAAATCCTTACACGGCCAAGCTCAAATGTCACTGTGTTAAGCCGTGCCCATCGATATTTCCATCCTGACCTTTAGCGGTGTTTACCTATCAAAGACATCCTGGGCTGGCTGATCTAATAGCACACAGAGGAGGTGGCATGAGAGAAGACTGACCGCTGAGTGCTTGCTTTAGTTTTGGGCAACAGTACAGATTAATGCTTCTGGATATCTACCACTGGGATTCACACAGACTATTTAAAATATATCCTGTTATTTAAAAGGATATATATATATATATATATATATATATATATATATATATATATATATATATATAAATTATTATTTTCTTACACTACAACCTAATAACTAAGATTCAAGTATTTCTCAAGTATTTCTTCACTAATGGCAAAATTGTCATTAATATAACTAAAATGGCCATTATTACGAAGATCCAATTTGAAACTAAAAACTATCAATGCTACAGATTTGTCAAGTCTCATATCACCTTTCTCTTTAATGAGACACCTAAGCTTGTCTTTCACACGTTTTGTCAGCTCTGGGGACAATCACAAGCCCCTTTCACTCTGCACGTCGGACCCGCAATATTTCCGGAACATTGCCGGATCGCCTTCTGTGTGAAAGCAACCACGTCCCGGAATGGATTACCGAATTGAACCCGGGTCGGGGACCTAGTAACTAGAGCCCTGCACGGGCCTCAAATCTAGGCCCGAGCCGGCCCTGGCCCGAGACGCTCAGGCCCTAGCCCGACCCGTGTCCGACAGCTCATCAGAATTATCAGCCCGAGTCCGACAAGAGCCCGGGTTTTTATTTATTTATTTATTTTATTACACAGCGGATGCCTGCCCTATTTGCAACAATTAAAAAAGGTGTCAGTTTTGCGTTATGTTTCTTTCCATTTCTTTATCAAGTTAATTTAGAAAAATGTTTGGAGCATTTAAAAAAAAAAAAAAAAAAGACGATTAACCTTAAACAGCCGAGCCGACAGCGAGTAGCCCAAAACATATTTAATCAATTAAGCCTCTCAAATTAACGCTAATACTTTACTTGGCTACAATAAAATCCATATATACAACTTCAAGCATATCACACAGACAGTTATTTTAATAAATGTTTATTACTCTTTTACCGGCTGTTTTGAAGGAAGATCAACATTCGCGACGAAAACATATGTGCAAACTGTAATGAAGCAGAGATCAGTTAGTTCCTCACTTTCCACGCTGACGCCGAGATCGTTTGCTTGCTTCAGTGAAAGTATAAAGCGCCTAGCGTTGTCGACTCATACATTACACGTCACGCGCTGATGTCACGTGTCGTTACGGGATATTCAAGGTTTGTGTGTGAAAGCACGCACATATACCGGGTCATCACTGGCAGTGTGAAAGTGCCAAATCTAGCGACCAGGGAACAATTGCAGGAACACTTTACCCCTGTATTTGCTGTAATGGCAGTGTGAAAGGGGCTACAGAGACACTTTCAAATGAGTAAAGAGTGCTGTTGCACAAGTGTACCTCTTTCTGCTCATTTATTATATGCACACACAAAACAACAAAATGACAATAGACTGTCGCTCACATTCACTTTAGTTGTACACAGTTTTGATTGGCAGCTATTAACCATAGTGTTTAACAGCCATCATCTCTTAAGGTGTTAAAATAAAGCCCTGAGGTCTGTGAAAAAAAAAAAAAAAGTATTATGTAAGTTCAGAGTATTACGTAAGTATAGCTTTAAAACTATGGTTCTTTGACTTTTAACAACAGAAAGTGCCTGGGGTGTGTGTACTTCATAATTAAGATTTAAAATGTAGGAACTACGCTATACTGTGCATACACACAGTATGAGTCATACCAAAAACGAAATAACCACAGAAAATTCCCACATGGGTAAAACTGTAAAATACCAGAACTTGAACTGCAGGATTTTGAGAAACTACATATTTAGTAGCATGGTATAAACCATAAATTGTGAAAGTGTTTTTTTTTTTTTTTTTTTTTTTTTTTACCAATGACCAGTTTCATAAGCCCCACACTGCAGAACAGTCTCTATACTAGCAAAAAACATTGCAAATCCCCACATTGTCAGTCAACTTTGCTGCCCTGCTTTCTCATTACAGCTTTTCAGAAATGCGTTCAGAATCATATATTCATTCAAGAACACAACAAGTAACTGTGTTTATGAGTTATCACTGTATCATCCACTGATATTATTCAACCCATTCTCACTCCAAAGGCGTCAAAAACCGAAGCATGGTCAAGCGCCCCTAGCGTCACTTTTATGACGCCAAATGTGCCTCTCGGCGTCGACTATCGAAGCACTACGACCTTCATTGCTTTCAGTGGGAAACTTTTGGCGTCAGAATCCGACACGAGATGTTTATCGCTATGAAATCACGTTCAAGAAGTCTCATTCAGCACACATCGCGCGATACTTGCTATCATTTCCACAGTTTGGGTGAGTAGTCGTATATACGCTCTTTTAATGCATTTTATAAAATGTATTCTGTCTTCTTTATTAATCAGATTAGTGCCATATGTTTAATCGCTGTATTATATCGGTCATCCGCGGCTGTCTTTGAGTTTCATTGCGTTTAAATAAATGAACACAGCTGCTAATTAGTGTGATTAAACTCTATCTGTCACGTGACGTGCCATAGACCTTCGATCCGTTTTATATTATTATTAATTTCAGGATCAATGATGTAAGTTGTATTTGTAGTAAAATCATGGTAATCACGACACAATAGTAATAAATGAAATGTGAAGTTAAAACACAGTAAATGGAACATTAGTAACTGTAACTGTAGTTTTACTATGATATATTAATAATCAATACAACAATACAATAATCACCAAACCAGCTATGTTTGTATCACTGTAATGTTAGTGTTTTTATGTGCTTTTATATGACAGAAATCACAGTAATCATGTGTTCTGTACCATGCTTTTAATACCTTTTAATGTGAATCCAAAAAAAAAAAAAAAAACATCAAATTAAAAATAAATAATAAAACATGTATTTTTCCATCTTGCAGTTCATTCATATCAGTTTATATATATATATTTATATATATATATATATATATATATATATATTTATTAATATATATATATATATATATATATATATATAAATATATATATATATATATATATATATATATATAAATATTTTGCTCACAGATCATTATTAACATTCTGTATATAATTCAATTTTATTTTCTCTCCCCTTTTTTATTATTTTTATTTTTAGCTGAAAAGACGTAAAGGCAGTCAGCCCAGTGGTGTTTCTGGAGAGGGATTCCTTCAGAAATGGAGAAGACAGAAAGCTGCGGAGGCAGATATTTGCAGCAGTTAGTCTGTGATAGTTTGTCTCTTTTATCAAAAATTCCTGCTGTTATAATTTGTACAGCATTTGTTGTTTCTTAAACTGTTGCACTGTCCAAATACCCACACTTGCCATCTTTTCACTTGACCACTTGATTACTTATTTGAAGTCTTTCCTGTATTTTGCCTAGTGTTCGAGTGAGCATGATGACCACGAGTGTGTGTCGAACTTTTCATGACCTGATGACTGTGTTTCCCAATCCTGATCCTGGAGAACCCCAGCACTGCACGGTTTTGGTGTCTCTCTTATCTGCCTTGGAGTCTTCACTGATGAGCTGATGAGTTGAATCAGGTGTGTTTGATCATCAGACATCATCAGACATCTCAAATGTGCAGTGTTGGGCTTCTCCAGGACCAGGATTGGGAGCCACTGCCTTATGGGACACTTATGTGTTTAAAGAGATTTTTAATATCTAATTATCAATATTTCACATACTGTACTAAACACATCACAGTCTTAATAATCCAGTTTAACACTTGTATGATATTATACAAGCCCCAGGACGGTCTCATCTGACACTATCAAAAGAATTCATATGACTATAGCTTGTTATTAATTACTTGCTTTCAATAATGGATGCATTTAACATTTAATTATACAGCATCTTTACAGAGGTGTAATGTACAAGTTGCACGTAATTAATGATATTTCCTTCCTTCTGTCTTACAGGATTTTTTCCAGATAATGCTGTTCTTCTTTTTCAGGTCTAAAATATCGAGCTCAACAGCTATTTGAAGAGCCAACCCTCACAAACCTTCCTAAAAACTAAAAGAGCTATTACTGAGTCTCAGCGAATCTTGCCATGATCAGCTCTTCCCAGGTACATTTGTTTAGAATATTTTTTTAATCAACATTTACTCATCAAATGCTCTGGTCTGAATCTTACTTTAAATTAACTTAATTATGTTTAATGAGCAACATTAATTGCACACAGAGTAAGTAGAGATTTTCTTGTTTGACAGAAGAGAAGGAAGACCAAGGAAATGATTTGCTCAGGATGAGGAATGAAGATGGCCATCTTGAGCCCAAACAAACAGAAGTCCTTTGGTATGTGTGTGTTGAAGCAATGCTGTGTTATACAACATTTTATGATGATCTCTCACAGAACTGGTCATGTCAGCCTTGATTTCGTTTTATACTATTACAATTACAGCATGTTAGCAAAGTGTGACTGGACATTTTTAATATTATGTTTTTAAAAACACACCACCTGTTTTAAAAGTAGACAAGTATCACGAAATTGGTTTAGTTGATATAAACACCAATTTACATTATTTCATTGTTTTGTAAATGTTATGTTATAAATTGTGAATTGATAGTGGATTGGTTTGAAGCCAGGCCTTACACTGCACAGACTAAAACACATTTGTGAGAGAAGTCAGGAACTTTGGAGAAAGATTCTAGAGGGAAAAAACACATTTACTGCAACAATAGATGAATTCTAGAGTCTCTGAGAACTACACATGCTAATGCAGTCTAATGAGCAAGATCTTTGCCTCTGTAACTTTTTCTTAATTCTTGCAGAATGACATTATTATTGCAGTATTTTTATTGGTACAGATGATCTCTTCAGCCAAACGAGGGGTTTTGACCAAGTGATGCTCTTGAAAGGAGTGAAAGAAGAGGATGTGGTAAATTGTCTTCAGAGAAAAAGCTTCTCAAAAGGTCTTAAAACAGCTTGAAGAATGGTAAGTGTACAGTACTACAAGGGTCATAGTTGGTCACCCTGCTAAAATCACACAGAACATAAGCTGAGCTCTCTGTCCATTAAACAACTTCATCTGGATTGCTTGTTTCACTTTGACCAGGTCTGGGATGTTAGGACTGAGAGATCCTCTGGCTGAGAAAACGTTACACCACATCAGCGCTGGACATCAACCACAAACTGTTTCCAGACACGAGAGAAGAAGAACACGATGGGGAGATGAAACCAGTTTAGATGTGATGATGGGAATCATTATTTTCTGGAACAGTATCACATGTCTTATATGTATCACATGATCTGTATCACAGTTGACTGGATGGGACTGTGTGACTTTTAAGGACATTTCATCACTCATCTGTGTGAACTGATTTATATATGAGGTTAATGTATCTTTGATGATAATTATTTTCATTGAATCTTATTTGTCTTGATGCTACTTTATCAACTTTATAGTCTATGCTTCAATAAAATGAAAATGGTGAATATTGTGTTCTGAAGATTCTTGGTAAATACATAATTTTACTAGGTAGGCTCATATGCGTTTATTTTAGACTTGGAAAAACGACATATTAATTATTGGGATTATTTTTTTATTTAAGACATAAACATTTTTGATCGGATTAATAACATCTGGGACATCAGTACACCAGAAAGTATTTTTTTATATTTTAGTAACAAATATGCACATTTTTTGTGAAATACAGGGAGTTACAAGATTAATTATTCTGCATTACAAGATGGTGCCATGGGCTTTATTGTTACAAACACTTGACGGATAACTGAGAATGTAGCAGGAATGATCAACGTGGATCTTGTACTGCATTAAAACCAAGAGCACGCACATTACTGATGTCCAGCAACTGAGGAGCAAGATACAGTGAGGAGGACATTTTTACACTGATTTCGGCTAATTAGTTATATATAATGCTAATATATATATATATATATATATATATATATATATATATATATATATATATTAATATTCTTAGCACTGCATGAATTTGTCCTTGTGTAATAGTGAAGTATCACAATGTGTATACATTGTCCTTGATTACTGCTTAACAGTGGGGAATAGATAATGGCAAGTTGTTGCAGGTTCATCCATTATATATCTTGCCATTTACTTCAAAAATCAAAGAAATAATCTATTATTTTCATTATTAAATCATTTCTTTCTAATTTTTCCATGTTTCATCAGATGGCCTCACAATGTCCTGTCAAAAGGTATAATAGCCATGATGAATAGAATAGAAAACAGAGGACTGTGAAAACTGTCAGATATAAATGTGACTCAGCTCAGTTTGTTGTTCATGATGAGGAGAATACATATGTAGGTTTTACTGCCCTGCTACCCCCAGGGGCCCAGTAGCATCCCCCGGAAGAGCCCAAAACTGTACATTTCAAATGGCTGTAAATCAGAGTCCAATTAACATATCAAAGAGAAAATGGGCAGGATTATTACTTATGCTATGCTGATAAAATAATGTTGAGCTCAGTTTTCAGAAATAAGTGGAAAGCTGGCATAAAAGCATTTTAAATATTGCTCACTGTAAAATACCACATTTCAGCCTGCCTCTCAAATATATCACAGATGTTTGCACAATAAACATATTTAGATATCCAGTTTACCTTAAAATAAATAATTTATTTAGTTTCGTTAATAAAAAGTTTTAAACTACATTACCCACAAGCCTCCGTCGTTCTATCTATGCAAAGGCAACACTAGGGGGCTGTTTTTTGTAGTTCATTGAAGTTATGCTTAGGGTTAGGATTAGGATCTCGCTAAAGATGTCATTTTTGTCAAGATAGCAACACTTCATTGTTGACTTAATATATTACTAATGTGATGATAGGAGCAAAACATACTTTTTAACATGATGCGCTGTTTAATATGGGTTAAAAGATAGTCCAACCACAGACTGTCCTGAAAAGTCATAGCCAATGACATCTAAGCTGAGCAGCAGCGTCACACTTCCTTATCCATTTATGACAGATGTCTTTCGTTTTTTGGCTGAAGGGATAGATTCGGTTAACAATAGATTAAGCTTGCTACTTATAAGATACTGTTTTATTAACGTCTTCACCTTCCTCCGTTGTTCAGCTTGACAAAAATTGGGCAATATTGATGTGCACATGCCCAGCAGTCGCAGTTGTATCCAACAGATAGATTCCTCTCATTAAATATAAGACACATTTTTAAGATTTGTATTTTTTTTTTTTTTTTGACCAAAGACAAATATATTTACTAATCAAATGACGTGCTTCTAAAATTTACATTGTATATTACATTGTGTTTTAAAGTTAAAATTGTTCACATTTGTGTTTCTGTGATTTACCATTCTCTACCATTTGAACCCTAGGAATAAAAACAGAAATTATAAATGAATGAATGAATGAATGAACAAATAAATACATAAAGCATAATAAACATGCATATTTTTGTAAGGATCTTCCATTATTTATTGATATGTCAAACTCATTTAAAGACAGCATGCCCAAATTACTACACTGCGTCCTCTGTCACCAAGCTCGTTTTTGCCACCATAAAGAATAAAAAGGCAGTTATGTTGTAAACATTAACTATTTTCAGTATGCAAATGAAAATGCTTTTATTAAAAAACAAAACAGTAAATACAGTATGTCTTTCAGAGAACACTGGAAAAAGATCAATTTTATTAAAAAAATTAAATTGACCAAAATGTTATACAACACAATGTAAATGTTTCAAACTCACAAAAAAACACCATGAAGACATGCATGTCAAGTGTGCAATATCATCTATAAAACTCTATCAGCTCAGCATCAAATAAACACTGATTGTCTGAACAATGGAAGACAGAGAAAGTGTTCAGGAAAACAAACACCTGCTAGCTTTGACATAACATCATGAATTCACTTCATGACTGGAGCTAGGGGATGACTGTGTATGAATATCTCCTTTACTAAAACTCTTAATTAAAGTCTAAAAAGTTTGCTGTATGAAGCTTGAAAAAGAGAACAAAATGCTTTATCAATACGAAAAATACTATTTTTAACTATTGTTTTCATCACTGGATCTGTAATGTATTCATTATGAGCTTATAAATAAAACAAAGTTACATCTTCTGCAAAAATCAAACCACTGCAAAGTCTAATCACTGATCCAGGGACCATTTCTGTGTGTGTGGGGGATAAAGAGTTAACGAGGTGAGTCCTTGTGCATGATGGAGAACTGCAGTGTTATCCTCAAACAATCCTGTAAAACAGAAATATTACATTACATTCAACTTATACATTACACTGTGTTTTGTTTAGACCATAAAAGCAGCCTCTGTAAAGATGCTGTATAATTAAATGTTAAATGCATCCATTATTGAAAGCAAGTAATTAATAACAAGCTATAGTCATATGAATTCTTTTGATAGTGTCAGATGAGACCGTCCTGGGGCTTGTACAATATCATACAAGTGTTAAACTGGATTATTAAGACTGTGATGTGTTTAGTACAGTATGTGAAATATTGATAATTAGATATTAAAAATCTCTTTAAACACATAAGTGTCCCATAAGGCAGTGGCTCCCAATCCTGGTCCTGGAGAAGCCCAACACTGCACATTTGAGATGTCTGCCTGATCAAACACACCTGATTCAACTCATCAGCTCATCAGTGAAGACTCCAAGGCAGATAAGAGAGACACCAAAACCGTGCAGTGCTGGGGTTCTCCAGGATCAGGATTGGGAAACACAGTCATCAGGTCATGAAAAGTTCGACACACACTCGTGGTCATCATGCTCACTCGAACACTAGGCAAAATACAGGAAAGACTTCAAATAAGTAATCAAGTGGTCAAGTGAAAAGATGGCAAGTGTGGGTATTTGGACAGTGCAACAGTTTAAGAAACAACAAATGCTGTACAAATTATAACAGCAGGAATTTTTGATAAAAGAGACAAACTATCACAGACTAACTGCTGCAAATATCTGCCTCCGCAGCTTTCTGTCTTCTCCATTTCTGAAGGAATCCCTCTCCAGAAACACCACTGGGCTGACTGCCTTTACGTCTTTTCAGCTAAAAATAAAAATAATAAAAAAGGGGAGAGAAAATAAAATTGAATTATATACAGAATGTTAATAATGATCTGTGAGCAAAATATTTATATATATATATATATATATATATATATATATATATATATATATATATATATATATAAACTGATATGAATGAACTGCAAGATGGAAAAATACATGTTTTATTATTTATTTTTAATTTGATGTTTTGTTTTTTTTTGGATTCACATTAAAAGGTATTAAAAGCATGGTACAGAACACATGATTACTGTGATTTCTGTCATATAAAAGCACATAAAAACACTAACATTACAGTGATACAAACATAGCTGGTTTGGTGATTATTGTATTGTTGTATTGATTATTAATATATCATAGTAAAACTACAGTTACAGTTACTAATGTTCCATTTACTGTGTTTTAACTTCACATTTCATTTATTACTATTGTGTCGTGATTACCATGATTTTACTACAAATACAACTTACATCATTGATCCTGAAATTAATAATAATATAAAACGGATCGAAGGTCTATGGCACGTCACGTGACAGATAGAGTTTAATCACACTAATTAGCAGCTGTGTTCATTTATTTAAACGCAATGAAACTCAAAGACAGCCGCGGATGACCGATATAATACAGCGATTAAACATATGGCACTAATCTGATTAATAAAGAAGACAGAATACATTTTATAAAAGGCATTAAAAGAGCGTATATACGACTACTCACCCAAACTTTGGAACTGATAGCAAGTATCGCGCGATGTGTGCTGAATGAGACTTCTTGAACGTGATTTCATAGCGATAAACATCTCATGTCCTCGTGTCGAATTCTGACGCCAAAAGTTTCCCACTGAAAGCAATGAAGGTCGTAGTGCTTCGATAGTCGACGCCGAGAGGCACATTTGGCGTCATAAAAGTGACGCTAGGGGCGCTTGACCATGCTTCGGTTTTTGACGCCTTTGGAGTGAGAATGGGTTGTATTATTTGTTCAGAAACAACAGTTTACTAAGGAATGAATAAAGACTCCTGCATTTCAATTCACAAAATTCAGACCCCAAATCGTATTCAAGATAACAAATTTTTAAATCAATTACTAGTCCCATTTGTTCAAGCACAGTGATTTCATTTGATTATTGTCTTTGGTGGAGCAAAAATAACTGGAAATTATTTTTTTTAAACTATGACTATATATATATATATATATATATATATATATATATATATATATATATATATGGTCCCACTTTATATTAGGTGGCCTTAACTACTATGTACTTACATAAAAAAATAAGTACAATGTACTTATTGTGTTTATATTGTATTGTAATACACTTTTGCTGCTATTGAGGTGGGATAGGGATAAGGTTAGGGAGAGGGTTGGAGGTATGGGTAAGTTTAAGGGTGGGTTAAGATGTAAAGTATGGGTCAACAGTGTAATTATAAATGTTATTACAGAAATTAAATACAGATGTAATTACATGTAGGTTTTTTTAAATATAAGTACAATGTAAAAACATGTACACAATAAGTACATTGTACTAAATTATTAATTAAAATGTAAGTACATAGTAATTAAGGCCACTTAATATAAAGTGGGTCCATATATATATATATATATATATATATATATATATATATATATATATATATATATAGATAGATAGATAGATAGATAGATAGATAGATAGATAGATAGATAGATAGATAGATAGATAGATATATAGATAGATAGATAGATCTGTAGTGTGTGTGTGTGTGTGTGTGTGTGTGTGTGTGTGTGTGTGTGTGTGTGTGTGTGTGTGTGTGTGTGTGTGTGTGTGTGTGCTCTTTGCCTATAGCTTTAGAGGAGCAGGCCAGAAGGTCCATGTGTTAAACTGTAAATCCAGCCAGTTGGATAGATGTATAAACTTTCATCTAAACCAAATCTGAGAGAGTAAACACAGCAGTGTAAGACATCTTATTGGGAATGAAAGTGACGTGAGGCAGATATAAAACTGCAGGGTTTTCTGGCATCTCCACTATGGACAGCTCAGGCAGTGTGACATTATGCACTCCTTGGCCATCTCCTCGTAATCTTCCCAAGAGTCTCGAGGCCGCTTTGATAAAGCAGCAGCACATAAAAACATCCTGGCAAAAGGTGTCTTAAGAGCTTTTTTAACAGCCTCTAAGGCCTCACCCTAACTCATTTATATTCTATTGATGTGACTTACTTTTTTCAGGGCACAATCTGGAATAGTGACAACTGGCAGGGAACAGCAGCGAACGGATTAACAAAGACTTTCAAACAACAACTCTACACAGATGCGTCCACTTTCACTGCTCTTATTGTATTATGAGACCATGAGTAGAAGTAATACAAGTGTGTCAGAAGGGCTACTGCATTACTTTATAACAAAGACTCAAAATTATTAAAGCTGCAGAAATACACTGATGACCACTGACACAGAAGTGTCTTTAAACACTGGAAAATTAACAGGCATATTTTGAAATGAATAACTTATATTCCTGTATGCATGTACACAAGATGCTGTTTTTCTTCACTCTGACATTTGGGATGTCTGCTGAGCATTGTCTCCTCTAATTTCCATTTCTGCTCTACCGCAAACAAACGACTCCCTCTCTTTCCCCCACGGTTTTCACCTCATTAAGCAAACACCAGGATCTGTATCAGCCGCCATCTTAATTTCTCATGGATAAATATTTTGTTTTCCTGCAAAGCCACCTCCACCACTGACATTTCATCAGGTGTTTTCTTATGAAGCAATTTCGCAGTGTTAAAACATTAAAATCTGTGGAAGATGTTTCAAAACATTTCTCATTTTATTTCCACTTCTGTGACAGCATGCTCTAATTTTTTATTTTTTATTTTTATGTTCATTTGGCATATATGGGAGATGGTTGTTTGCGGAGGGCTACTGTTTACTGATTTATTCATTTCAATTGCTTCTTTACCAGTTTTCTCTCTTTATATTTTTCCTCTCCTCGCTGACCTTTGCAGTCACTTTTCTTCCATCTCACTTTATCATTACCTCTGAGGCTGAGGTTGAGCTCTCCTGACGTCTCTTCATTCTTGGTTTTAATGATGGACAGTGATAAATGATGACCGAACCATTAAAGGAGGAGCTTTTTTCTCCTCTGGCTATAATGACCTCAACTGGCTTAGCTTCCAGATTCACTGAGTGAGATGATTAAAAAGCAGAGACCTATCAGGCAAAAGACAATGACTTCTTTTTGCTCTGGCCATGGTTCAGTGAGTCCTCTCAGAAACCTCGAATCCCTGATGAAGCTTATGGAGGAATGAGCACCAAAAGTTGGGAATGTGACAAATAAATATTTTATTTTAGTTTAGTTATTGCGGGACAACAATAATGTCATAAAAGGGATCCGGCCCAGTGGTTAATTTAGTCCAGGCCAAACAATTATAAATTCAAATTCACGAAAATACAGAGGTCACCAGCATTAAAAGTACTATAGAAAAGAGTTTTATTATATGGCTATTTCATGCAGTGTTTCATGACAAGATAAAGGTACACTGTAATGCATTTCATACACAGAAAGACAGAAGCCAGTTGCACTGCATCAATGGAAATTTAATGTCAGCTTCAACTTCATTTCATGCATAAATCCCATTTTGTAAAGAAGTGCAGACTTTACTATTCATGAAATGCAAATAGATTTTTTTTTTCTACTGTGTACAAAATGCATCAATGCAAGACACTAACCACTATTTTCAAGCACTGGTCAGTTCTGAGATTTGGAGCTATTTTGCTTTCATAACATTTCTTCTTTCATACTATAGTGGAAAGCAAGCAGCCAAAATACAAATGTAAGTGCTTATTTTATCACATTTTATCTATTTGTGTCTATACTTATCTTTAAAGGCTGTTTTCTCAAAATGTTTTTTTTTTTTCTTCTGCCCTGAGCTGTAAATTACCTTATGAATGGCACTTAAACCAAACTTCCCAGTTTTATTCTTATGTATGTTCAGAAATTTTTTTATTTTATTTTTTTTTTATTACGTTTTTTTTTTTTTTTTTCAAATTGCTGACAAGCATTTACCAATACTTAAAGTACTTTTTCTAAATTCTAAACACAGGAACACGACTACATCACACACGTCGTCCCCTTGGAATTATAAGGTTCTATCTGACATTTTTTGTCAAAATTTAGTTATTCCCATTGTTTTTCTGTGACAACTTATTTACATTATGTGATATAGATTTTTTTATATTGTATACATTATGGGATTTTTATTAAAAAAAAAAAAAACAAAAAAACAACAACAAGGTGTTCTGTGCTAGTATTTAGTTCATAGTAGAAGTCATTAAATGCAAAATGGCTAATCTAGTTGTCATAAACTGAGGAGAATGTAGATTTTTTTTTTTTTTTTTTTTTGGGTCAGAACATTAGAAAAATTGTAACTGGGAATTCTATCCAGTCTCTTTCAGTCAATATCCCACATAAAGTAATGTGTAAATCTGTACTTTTGAAAAGATTATATGGCATACATAAGCATATGGCATACTGTTCAGTACAGTAACTGTCATCCAAAATGTTGCCATAGTTTCCATCAGAACATCCCTCCAGAGTACACTGTTATATTGACAACATGACTAAGTGATTTGACTGTCTTATCCATAAACTATGACACAAGGACTTGTCATTCTGATGGCACTGACATGTTCATTGACACAGATATTTATTTTTGAAAGATGAACTAAGGATTTTGAGCAAGAGACTGGCTTTTGCAGGTAATCCATTGTGTTTTGCTATTTGTACGAGTTGTTTTGAGAAATGCACTTACAAATGTCAATAATGATTTGAGAAATGTACCAAAGTGGCTGAGAAAAACTGAAAAATTATGTAATTATAATTTATGCCATTATGTGAAAATACTAGATACTACAGAAAAAGCCACATTAGAATAAAAAGTGGTAACACTTTAGAATAAGGTTCCATTAGTTAATGTTAGTTAATGTATTAATTAACATGAACAAACAATGAATAATACATCTATTACTGTATTTATTCATCTTTGTTAATGTTAGTTAATGAAAATACAGTTATTCATTGTTAGTTCATGGTAATTCACAGTGCATTAACTAATGTTAACAAGCACAACTTTTGATTTAAATAATACATTAGTAAATGTTGAAATTAACATGAACTAATACTTATAAATGCTGTAGAAGGATTGTTCTTGCTTAGTTCATGTTAACGAAAGTAGTTAACTAGCATTAACTAATGGAACTTTATTCTAAAGTGTTACCTAAAAAGTAAATAAATAAATGTGATCTAATCCGCCCAAACTTCAACGTTGGTAAGTTAATTGTAAGTTAGTCTTAGAACATGATGTTTTCTGTTCTGACATACAGTGTGAAAGCATTTGTAAATTTGACTGTAAAATTACATTGTTTTGGTCTTGGTTGAGCTTGTGTTTAAAAGAAGTTCAAGCATTTTAAACTGGTGTTAACTGTATGCATTTTGTATCAAAGCAACAAGAAATGTGTTAATTGTATAGCCTACAAAGATGGATGTTGTGCTAACTGTGTTAAGAGTTTAGGAAACTTGTTAAAGGTATTGAAAAAACTGTCATAGCGATTGTGAAAAACTGTAAGTGTTGAATGTGTTCATTCTTGGCAACATACTGTCTAAAACTGAATGAGTCATTACATTACACCATTCTTTTTAAGTGACACCCCACGATCAAACCAGAGACTTCTGTGTTAACAATCAATAAACCTGTAGATCTTCCTCAATTGTCAAAAATGCATTGTTGAACAGTTTTCTAAATTACATATTTTAAAACTGGTTAAATTCAATATATAAGAACCCCAGACTAAACACTATTACGTAAATGACTCTCTGTTACATTAAAATCAGACAAACACAACCTTTTTAAGAAGACGGTCTTCTATTTTGTCTGGTAGAGCTGCTTTATCATCACTGAGGTCTAATAAATCAGTTTATCACTGAAGATTGGTCCAGTCACAGGGCAGCACATTAATAAAACCGTAATTAAGTGTGCCAACGTGTAAACAATGTTTTATGATAAGATGGCATTGTTTTAAAAATTTGCTGACTTGAATAGTTAAGCTTTATGGACCTATTTCAATGATCTAAATGCAAAGTGTAAAGCTCACGGCGCAGGTGCAATCAGAGCCCGTTCAAATCCACTTTTGCTATTTTAACAATGGAAAAACGGTTGGCAAGCCCGGGCCCATGGTCCAAATGGGTTGTCCCTATTCTCTTAATGAGTAATGTTTTTTTTTTTTTTTGGGGAGAAACGTGCAATAAACCAATCAGAGTCTCATCTTCCATTCCCTTTAAGAGCCAGTTGCGCTCGTGCCATGACAGATTTGCTATTTACAGAGGGCGAAATTTGCCAAGCGCAAAGACAGAACGCGTCTGCTCGTGTGCTAGCAAATAGATAGCCTTATTCTGATACATGTGATGACTATCCATTATGACATATAGGCATATATATATATATATATATATATATATATATATATATATATATATATATATATATATATATATATATATATATATATTTAATTAGTCAACAAACAAAAAATTCTTATGCATTGCAATCCATTAAATTTTTATATTTGGCATGTTTGTGTGCTGCTTTGCGTCCCTGTGTTTAATAAGCAGCGTGTACGCATGTTGCGGACCCGTTTATACTAACACGCTCTTTAAATAACATAGAAAAAGCATTGCGTCATACTTTATACCAGGTTTGAGTTGGTCTATGGAGCAGTCTGTTGTCAGCTCCTTAAAATATCATTGCGCCAGTTAGAATATATTTTAAAATGTAATTTATTAATGTAATTCAGAATTATTTGATCAACAGAAAGCAAAAATAAACTGAATTTTGAAACATCTGAATCATTATAAATGTTTTATGGTCTATTTTGATCTACTGAAAAATGCATAATTAATATTAGTATTTCATTTTTTTTTCAATTACTGCTAAGAGAGAGAGAGAGAGAGAGAGAGAGAGAGAGAGAGAGAGAGAGAGAGAGAGAGAGAAAGAATAATTGTAATTAAAGCCAGGCAGCATTAATAACATGTGTCCTCCAGACCTGCCATTGTTGCCTTATTAGTTAATGACTCTTGAACATAATGTTGATGCTAAAGCAGGTGCCATGATATCACTGTTATGGGGGGAAATAAACAGGGCCCTCATGTACCTGAGGGATTACACAGGCATTAAATAAGTGGTGATATTCACAGGTTGGTGTTAGGTTTAGAAAACATTAAGATTGCATGAGGACTTTTTCTCGGGCTGACAGGTTGGAATATAAACAGCAGCTCACTGCTGTATTACAGTATATATTATATCCTTGACCTACAACAGAATTAATACTAATCTGTTTACTGGCATAAAACAACTTGACGAGAATGAAGCCGCCTGATTTGTTGATGCTTATCATGAAACGCTTCAATCAGAGCTTGTTACTGAGTCTGTCAGTGTTAACAAGCCAAATGCGAGTTGAAGGCTCTGAATAATCTGCTTCATTTCACTTAAATCACATAGCGCCCCATGTCTTCAATATTGAATCTGTTCCATGTAGTTCATTCAGCGGACTGATGAGATGGCATGGTTTTATCCCTTCTATCTCCATTCAATCTTTTGGAATATAATAGAGAATGTGTATGTCTCATCGAAAAGGAGAAAGCAGGAGGCAAGACAGTGCAATTTCCATCAGGTATGTCCCAAGCAGGCAATTTGGGGCCCATTTCTGAGGTCTAATGGGAGATGGGCACTGATGGACAGCTTGTGTGGGTTACCTATTAATCCAGGAGAGGCAATTGGAGAACCTTCATCAACCCGCAGTAAATTAAATAAGGCCTCTCCAGAAATGGCATTATTCTCACTGGTCCTGTTCCCATCTCTCTCTCTCTCTCTCTCTCTCTCTCTCTAATCCCCTCCTTCCATTTTGATTAAATGAAATACAAAGGGAGATCTGAGCACTGGAAACTGATATTAATCACCCTCACATTCCAAAGGAAAACACACATCCAGAGACTGATAGTACGAAACTGATATATTATTCACAAGAGACAGATCTGCTATTTATTTTATGCCCCCACCAGCCCTGATTGAAGTAAAACAGCGCCAAGTGGACTGTGGAGGTTTTTATATTCACTCAAGGTCTGTTGCAATTCAGTGAAGATAATTAATGAACGGCTAAGGACCATGTGTTCTGGCCCAATTTTAGCCTTATGAAGCGTTTGAATATTTTTTACTTTGTATCTACAGTTTTAAATGGTCAGAGATTAAGAAGATTCAAAAGGCATGTTGTGATTAAATAACTGATCTGGCAAAGCAACGGTTACATACATATATATATATATATATATATATATATATATATATATATATATATATATATATATATATATATTGATTTATATTTTCTGTATTATGCAGGGCTCCAAACTGCAACTAAAACAGTCGCATTTGAGACCAAAATGATTCATTTGCGAGTGAAGATTATGCTGAGGTCACCGCTGGTGACTAGGCCTATGTATGTACGTTATAACTTAAAAATATGCAAGTTATGCCTTTTTTTGTGGAAAAAGTGTTTCAAACAGTCCTCCTCTCTGCCGCTCTGAGACACATTTGATAAATGTAGCTCAGCTGTGCAGAGAGAGAGAGAGAGAGAGAGAAATGATGGAGACGTGAAGTGAAAGGGCAGAAAAGCAGCGTCTATTTCGTGCATAACTTGAACAAACTACAACAGGTACTGTAAAGCTGTCAATCTTTAACAATTCTTGCTTATATTCATTGCTAATATGGCTTCTTCTTAGATTTTAGTCTTTGCTGTGTTCTGTAACAAGTAAATTCTGTTAATGTGTGAACTTCATTATTTGAAGTGCACTTTCCATCCAGTAATCGCAAAAAGCTTTGTGCTTTTTTACTTTTTAATAAACAAAGTATCAGCTTTTTTATAATAATATAAATTCATAATGAAATGCAAACAATAAATAGAATTTTGGCGCTCTTTAATGCTGCAGGTGGGATTGCTTTAGCCTCTCAGTTCAAGCGGCATGTAAAATATTATTTCTCTTTACTATTATAGCACATAATGAACATGAATTAACATCAAAAGATAGGCTATTTTATAAGAGAGCCTACAGTACAACTTACTGAAATGTCTTGTGTAAAAGCTCATTCAGTGTTTAAAAGGGGGGGGGGGGGTGAAATGCTCATTTTCACTCAATCTCCTGTTAATCTTGAGTACCTATAGAGTAGTAATGGATCCATTATATCTCCAAAAAGCCTTTAGTTTTATCATATTTATAAGAGAAAAATAGTCTGAGCCGATTTTTTTCGTAAAAACATTAGCCGCTGGAGGCGTGACGTGTGGGCAGAGCTAAAGAATCACGAGTGTGAGTAGGCTTTTGCATTGAGAGCGTTTGGAAGTTGTGACATTACCGTGAGAAAAAAAAAAAACATCATCCAAAACAAACCATGGCTAACAGTCAGATTCAGCTTATATTTATGATCCAGAATCAGATCCCGAGGCTGAAACTGAACGAGAGCAGCAGCAGCAACGACTACAACAGCGTCTCTATGTGGTATGTATTGAAACTGTATATATTTGCTTATGTAACCCCTCTCTCCCAGGTCCTTTCTCCCGGGTCTCCTCTAACAAGGAGGCTAAATGGCTACAGCCACTAGCGTCTGTTGCTAGTGCGTCTCTTGAGATCGGGGAGGTTTACCTGCACAGGACTACTCGCTGGCCTCCGTTACACTTAGCGGTTTTGGAAAATGACTAAGTTCCACTTTATGTCATCTTTTTTTTTCCTTTAAAGGTGTACAAGGTTTACTTTATATGCTTACGCGCCGATAGCTAAGTTAACAACACAGAGATATTTGAAGCAGTTTTACTCACCGCCTGCGGTTCCAACACACGATCGTGACCCTTTTTCATTGGGACTGCATTATCCTTAAGAAATAAACAATATGCAAATCCGGCGTAAAATTGGGCCTTGTTTGTAAAACAAGCATCTTCGAAATGCAGGGAACAAACACAAACACTTGCACAACTCCGTTGATGCTCTGTAAAAATAAACTCCATCCACTGGTCCCTTGATGTTTTTTTTTGTTTTTTTTTGGTAATCTGTGCAGGGTTGTCTTGCCCTGGCAACCAAAAACACACTTCTTTTGTGACATTTCGCTCTCGCTCTGATCAGTGTATGTCTGTGCTCTGCTATACAGGAGCGCGCGCTCTTCCGGCAAACGTGCCCTCAGGACCCATATAAGAAATTCCGCTCCATCTAACGTCATACAGACCCATACTCGATAAAAACTTTCCGAAACTTGTGACAAACCGGAAGGAGTATTTTTGGAACAGAAATACTCCTTCAAACGTACAACTTAATTTTTGAAACTTTGTCCATGTTTAGCATGGGAATCCAACTCTTTAACAGTGTAAAAAACTCAGTATGCATGAAATAGCATTTCACCCCCCCTTTAAAACTGCAGAAAACTGTAAAGCTTGTAAACATTGCCACGTAATAATAGCCTATTACCTCAGAAAAACCTTTCGGTGTCAATAAGCTCATCAGTCAGCTAAAAAAATAACTAAAGAGGAGCATTTTGCTATATTTATGCGCTATTGTATTTTAATATTTTTACTTAACCCGTTTTCTATGATTCAATATAAAATTTTACATTTTACAAATTAAAACAGAAACTGAAAAACAGACTGAAAGTGTGGAAGACATACACTCATACGGGTGCTTAAAAGGTTCTTCACATAACCATTTTTGGTTCCACAAGAACCATTCAGTCAAAGGTTCTTTAAAGAACCATCTCTTTCTCAACTTTTTATAGTCTTTTGTGAAACGTAAAGGTTTTTCAGATGTTAAAGGTTCTTTATGAAACCATCTATACAAAAAAAGTTCTTCTATGGGATCGTGAAGCACTTTTATGATATTGGTAAAGGTAATGAGCAATTCTTTGTGACTGTATATTTCAAGTTGGAAAAGACATGTAGTTCACACTTTTAGTGAAAGTTTGCAGGTCATCTACAAGATGGATTAAAATGCTGATAATGTCAAAAAAAGATGAGACATAAATATGACAGTATTACTGAAAAGTTAAAATGTAAAATAATAATAATAATAATAATAATAAAATAAATACAACCCGTTTAATCTGTGGTACCTTAAACAATAAATTGGCTCACTTCTCACAGCACTGTTGCTGCTATTAGCACAGATATTAACATTTGCGCTTCAGCCGCATGCAGAAACAAGCTAATAAACAATAAGGTCAACTCTCTTTATTTTCGGAGTCTGTGTTCACTGACCTCAAAACAACAACTCGACTGTAAGCTTTTAGCATTCCTCTGCTGCTATAATTCCCCCTTAAGAGTCGTAATGACAGAGTTACGGTCTCAATACTGGCCTCTAGTAAGATAGAAAGCTCAGCTTTCCACAAAAGCACCTCTCAATCTAACCGGTATGACCTGCTTCTCTAAATTGCTTCTATAAGTTACTTACAGGCGAGACCCAATGACACCACTGCTGATTAGTGAGGGAAAGAGTCTTTTGCAAGTGTGAACAGCTCAGGAGAATCTGTTCGAGTCAACATAAAAACCACTCAGGAAAATGTTCTGTTGGACAGTAAGTAGGAGGAATCTACCAAATGGAGTTACTGTATGCATTATACATTACTTTGATCTGAATATCAGAGTTTCTATTAAAATACATTTTGATTGTTTGGTTCATGATATTCATGATGTTTAAATCGAGGTCTTGTTTCATCAAGTCAAACAAATCTAATATCAGACAACAGATCCCATATTACAGATGTGAGTGTTTGCCAAGAGGCATTGGAAATGCAAATACATGTTTACACAATCACACACACATGCATTTACACAAACACTCACACAGAGTTAGCTGGGTGCAGTTGCAGGGCACTGGTCCCCTAGTGGCTAAACCTGGAATCGTGCATGGTATATTGTTATCTGCTATTGTGATAACAGTGTACTGTATATGTATGCCACATATGTCAAGACTAAATTACCTGTATAGCGCTTTTCACAATATACCTTATTTCTCAGCTTTACAGAATGATATCTGACATCTTCAGGCCTTATTGTTACATTTAACAGTTCCTGTGGCTCAGTGGTAGAAGCATTGCATTAGCAGTGCAAAAGGTCATGGGTTCGGTTCCCAGAGAACACACATACTGGTAAAATGTATAGCCAGAATGCACTGCAAGTCACTTTGGATAAAAGTGTCTGATAAATGTTAACAGATTTGAGCTAATCAAATTTTGCTATGATATAAGTAATCCATTTCTGCTATTATGTGCATTAAAATGTCTGTATGAAAACACATTAGTGGTATATATGCCCAAGGGCAAAAATGAAACCTTTCCAAGGGCCATAATGACATTTTAATGCACATAAGTAAATAAATGTATTTATTAGTAATTGGTCTGGTAATTGTATTAGGAACTGGATAATATGTCGTTTAGATCACAAGAACAATTGTCTCTGAATCATTAACCTTTTTATCTGACAATAATATTACAGTAGGTATAATTTTGGGATACATGTGCTTTATGAAAGTGAGTGAAATTAGTTATAGAAGTATGTGTTATTACATGCATGTACAGTTTATCTACGCTTTTAAAATAAAGGTTATTTATTGACATTGATTAAGAACATTTACCATTCATGTTACATGCATGTTCTTCTTCTTCTTCTTCTTCTTCTTCAAATTTGTATTTTATTTTATCTATTTATTTTCCTCCAGAGCTCCATTTGGTGAAATAAACTAAATCAATGTATTGTTCTAAGAAAAAATGTATAAACGAATGTTGCTACCTATTTTTCATATAAATTATGCAAAATATAGTTGAGTTGTCAGGAAAATGTTCTGTTTCAGCAAATTATTTAATGGTGTTGCAAAAGTTAATTAATACAATTTAGACACACACACACATTTGCCAAAAAATATAAAATGTAAAATTTTCCACATTGAGTTGCACAGAGCAACATGCAATCGTATGACAGACCATTTACACACCACACAGACAAACAAACAAAGTGAAATGTCACAGACCATATATACACACACCACAACACACACTTCTTCAAATATCACACACCTTCTTAGCTACTCCTTTGGGTCTTCAGAGGTTCTAACACAAACCCAAGTGCTCAGCTAATGGAAAAATCATTCTTTTAAGCACTTTACTGGTTGTTTCATCTGCATCATCGGTGCAGTAATTGCTTCCGCAACAAGAGTGGTTTAAGATGTGCCTCTTAAAGCGTCATGCGGGAATGACTGACTGGCAAAGGTTTCCATCACCAACTCCCAGTAGCACTCAATCAATGAGAAGCACCTTATCAGAACTACTTGACCACAATACTCATGTACAGTAAGACCATTTACTTTCATTGTGAGAAACATACATCCAGTGGATTAACAAGCTAGATTCATATTTAATAAAGGCTCTAGTGGTGAGACCAGGTAAATTGCAGGGTTTTGGAAATTAAGCATAGAAACTGAGGCAGAAATTGTCTGAATATGCAACAGAAACACAATTATTAGTATACTTCATTAATTCACAAATCTGTAAATCTGAAAAAAAAGAAAACTTTGAATCTGTCAGACTCAATATTCAAAAACAAGTTCAACACATCCAAAAGATGTATTCTCAAATTGTTATTTGCATTCTGGCAGTGTTTTAGTTTATTGGATGGTATAATCGACTGAAATTAAAATATATTATTATTATTATTCTTTGTTTGTTTGATTACACCATCCAATCAAATAAAATACTTCCAGAATGCAAAGAAAAATGTGAAAATAAATCCACTTTTGGATGCGTTGAATTTTGGCTAAAATATGAAAGAAAGAAGAAAATCTAATCAATTAGCTTGGTGATTTAGGACTACAAGGATTAGTCTGAGAAATGTAATTCATTTATTTGTGGTAATAATAATAATAATAATAATAATAATAATAATAATAATAATAATAATAATAATAATAATAATGCTATAATAATAATAATAATAATAATAATAATAATAATAATAATGACAACAACAACAAATAATTACCAATTATCGTCATCAACATCATGTGCTTTTTATGCATAGAATTGCTAAATAATTTGATACTGTTGCTTTGTTTGCATCATGTGAAACTTGTCGCTAAGCTAAATGAAGCAATGACACCAATTCCTCTGACACTCCAATATACTGTACTTACGCATCATTAGAGCAGCCTGCTTAAAACAGCTTTCTTGGCAGTTTGCATGTGGGAATGTTCCAGACAGATATTATACATTACCGTGCAGTTTATCTCAGGGCTGAGAGACACATCTTCAGCAAAGCTGTACTTTTCAGTACTTAGGGCCATGTTTTATTCATGTCTTAAAAGGTTTCAACATAAAATGTGTGTAGATATTACAGTGATTTACATGGTTTCATCCAAATACACAATGAGTCTCAAGGTTGGACGATTGCACACTTGTCAAGTTGATGTTGCTGAGAATTAATGGGGTGAAATTACTGAACAAAATGGCTGCCTCAACATAAACTTACTGCTGAAGGGAATCAAGAGAGAATGATATCAGATTATACTACATAAACTGTACTCTATGGCAGGGATGATTTTAGGATTTCATTCATGTCAGGGCCTCAGCCTCTAATACACCTGCAAGATTTGCTACTGGAAAGAATTGAAAGAGGCTCAGAACTAATTATATATATATATATAGTTTTTTTTTTTTTTTTTTTTGAGTATAAGATAATTATTTTGCAATAAACATAAAAAAAAAATGTCCAACTAACCTCAAAGTTTTGAATATACTGTAGTGTGCATTTCTTAAACTGCAGTTGGCATGACTTCAGGGATTTAAGTCTGAACAACAAGACTAGAACAAAATGACAGCAGTGACAAAAAATTGCTACAATGGCTTAATTTAACTGGATGGAAAACATTTCACTTTTCAACTTTTTGAAAGAACACCATGTACATGGGTTTAAAAAAAAAAAAAAGTTGTTCCACATGTACATTCTATGTTTGTTTTACAGAAATTAAAATAAATATGTAATAGCTACAGTAGGAACCCTGAACCTACCCTAAACCTAACCTTAACTCATATATTTACCTTACATTACCAGTACTTTCTTAGGTAAGTACAAGTACACATAAGTGCACATAATGTAAAACAAAGTGCAACTAAGTTAACTATAATAAGTGGTTTCTATGCTAATGTTGTGTGTACCTATTTACCAGACCGAGATTTTCAGTGTATACTCCAATTGTTTTCATTGTTAACACGATTGCCAATATATTCAGTTCCATTTCCTGTATGCTCGCTGTGGTCCATTTGTCCACGCTTTTAGCTGTGAGGCTTCGAGTGAAGTCATGCGGTATACAGTAGAAATAGATTCATCTACCTTGAGGCTCTAATGGACTTCCAATCACATGTTTGAGGTGTGGACTCCTGTAACTCTCATATGATTCTTAGATGTTTATAAATGCAGCACTGTGCAGATCTCTTCATGGAAAAAGAAGTAGCAAATATACATGAGATATAGCTTCTATGAAACTGAGTATAAATCTCTAGAGCATTGACAGTGACCACATTACAGTAAAAGTTCATGTCTCATGTACTCGGCAAAGGAGACGGTCAAAGGAAATAAAGTTTGTTTCAAACTGTGCTACAGGGACTTTGATCTTTCTTCGAGATCAGAGTGAAGATCAGAGAAACAGCTGTCTGGAGACAAGGAGCTTTTCTTGATGGATGACCTGTTCTGTGAAGGTCAGTCAAATGAGGACACTTGAAAATACGGTTATGTTGGTCTACCTCTCATACATACAGTGGAGAGATATTCTGTAAGCTCTGTTAAGAATGTCTTAAAATTTACAAAGCATTTTTGCATTGTACTTTTTTCATAGTTTTCTCCTGTTTTAAATAATAATGACATGTTGCTATTTTATTTATTCATTCATTTATTTACTTAATTATTTAACTTTCTATTCAATGAAGAATCCTAAAAAAGGTATAATGCTTTTAGCATCTGTAACAGTAAAAAATAAATAAATAAATAAAATAAAAAAATAAAAAAAATCTTTCTTGAGCACCACATATTACCATTATTTCAGAAGGATCATGTGAAATTGAAGACTGAAGAAATGGTAAAACAATATACATATTTTTTTTCACAATTTATTTCACAATATTTCACAATATTACTGTTTTTTATGTATTTTTGATCAAATAATTCCAGTCCTGATGAGCATAAAAGACTTCTTTTAAAATATTTTAAGCATCTTACTGCCCAATCTTCTATCACTTTGTTGGAGATAATTAATAAAAAAATATATATATATATATATATATATATATATATATATATAGATAGATAAAAAAATAATTTTTTGGGGATAGAATTGGATCTTCATTATAACCAGTTTTTATATATTCATATGTATGGAAGGAAATACAAGTATCATCAGTGTAAGAATAACCACTCCAGTCAAAGCACAGTGACTAAAGCCTCCACTCTTGTAAAGTGCCCAACTAATGTGAACTCTCAGTTTCATGTTCTTGTTCTTGTTCTTTTTTAAAACTATACAAAAGACAACAGGGACCAGCTTCAAGATCAAAAGCAAACTAAATGGGATGGCAGTTGAGCCAAACTCAAAATTATTTTATTCTCCACTTCATTATTGATCTCCAAATTATGATTTAAACATCTTTGCAGCAATTTTGCAGACAGTGGCTATCATATGCAGATGATATACATTGTAACATCTTTAGGAGCAGCCAATTACACTCTGCCATATGATGCCTTAATCACGGAGACAGGCTATGGCTTCAAGACATCAAAGGCACTCAAAAGTCCATTGATTTAGAATGATGCATGGATGGTGCTCACGCAAGCTTTCTCTGGTGCTAAATTATTGAGCACGTCTTATTATATACAGCAGGGTTTCCCGAAGTGGGGTTCGCAAACCCCTGGTCGTTCATGAAGGAATTGCAGGAATATATATATATATATATATATATATATATATATATATATATATATATATAAAACTGATAAAAAATAAATGTTTTTAAAGTTAACCATGCAAAGGTTAACTAAGGCCATTAAATAATTGAAAGATTTACTTAAACGTTTGAAAACCCTTGATATACAGTATCATGTTTATCTAAAGTGTGTGTTATCTAACAGTTCTTAATATTTTCAGAATATGCGTACATTATAATCCAATTTACAGTTTGCAGCTGTGTAAATTTCTTGTTCTGCTTAATCTGGGATGGTGTCAAATTTTGAAAACTGTGTTTTTATTTCAAAATGCTCTCTAAACATACTATGTTAAAGGGGGGGGGGGGGGGTGAAATGCTCGTTTTCACTCAATATCCTGTTAATCTTGAGTACCTATAGAGTATTACTGCATCCTTCATAACTCCAAAAAGTCTTTAGTTTTATTATATTCATAAGGGAAAGATTGTCTGTACCGATTTTTCCCGGAAAAACACGAGCGTCTGTAGGTGTGACGTGTGGGCGGAGCTAAAGAATCACGAGCTCCAGGAGCCTTTTGCTTTGATAGTGTTTGGTAGCTGTGACATTACGTGAGGACAAAAGCACCCAAAACAAACCATGGCTAACAGTCAGATTCAGCGTATATTTATGATCCAGAATCAGATCCAGAGGCTGAAACTTAACAAGAACAGCAGCAACAACAGCGTCTCTATTTGGTATGTATTGAAACTGTATATATATATATTTGCTTAGCGGTTTTGGAAAATGACTAATTCCACTTTGTCATCTTTTTTTTTTTTTTAAGCTGTACATGTGGAAAGTTTGATGACAACATCACATGTTGTTTACTTGATGTGCTCACACGTCGATAACCAAGTTAACAGCACAGAGATATTTGAAGCAGTTTTACTCACCGCATTCGGTTCCAACACACGATCGCGACCCTTTTTCGTTGGGACTGCATTATCCTTAAGAAATAAACGATGTGCAAATCCGTCGTCAAACTGGGCCTTGTTTGTAAAACAAGCATCTTCGAAATGCAGGGAACAAACACAAACACTTGCACAACTCCGTGGATGCTCTGTAAAAATAAACTCCATCCACTGGTCCCTTAATGCTGTTTCTCTTTAGGTAATCTGTGCAGGGTTGTCTTGCCCTGGCAACCAAAAACACACTCCTTTTGTTACATTTCGCGACGCTCTCGCTCTGATCAGTGAAGTCTGTTGTGCTCTCAGTGCTGTGCTATATGGGTAATAGAGCCATACTCGAAAAAAACTTTCCGAAACTTGTGATAAACCGGAAGGAGTATTTTTGGAACAGAAATACTCCTTCAAACGTACAACTTAATTTTTGAAACTTTGTCCATGTTTAGCATGGGAATCCAACTCTTTAACAGTGTAAAAAACTCAGTATGCATGAAATAGCATTTCATCCCCCCTTTAAAACATCACACTAAAATCACTTTGAAAGTGTAAAACATCATAACACTCAATTAACTGATACAGCGAGACCAGACATAATATTGTTATCACAATATTCTTCAAGCATGATCATTTTATTTAACAAAAAATCCCACCACTCACGGATGCATCCAGGTCACGTTCAAAATCAACATGACATGTTTGTGTAAAACTGTCATTATCTTTTACAGAAGGACAGCAAATGTAAGTAAATACCACTGTATGTTATTTTTGCAGGAATGTTATATGAAGATTGTACAAAGTAATAGTCATCTTTAGCAATATTATTAAAGTGAATAACAGGCACAAAAATATATATGGGTACAGTCACATGACTAAACATGCATCATATATTATGTAATAAACATCACATGCAACATCATTGTTCATATGCCCAGAAACCAAGCTAAATGCACTTCAAATGACTGATGCAGAACTTGGTGTCTGTGGAATTAGAAAAAAGGCATAACAAAGGAAACAGAGAAAGAAAGAAGCAGAGAGAGAGCATGAGAGATGGTCAAATTCAAATGGTCACACCTTTTCCTTCCAAACTCACCCCTCCAGTGACCTTTACAGCATTGCAAACTACACGTTTTGCTGAAAATTCCATATGCTGCCACACTCCCCCCTTATCTCCAGTGTGACGGATGTGGTTGCATTAAGCAGCCTTTATTCTGGGTTAGCGCTCAGTTGATGGAGCCTTGCGAAGAAGCTTCCCGGTGGGGATGGGTGAATTAACCGAGGAATGAGTGGTTGGTTGTGAGGGTGCTGACACCACTGGGAATAAACAGCTTTCCACACATTCGCCCCATCAGCTTCTGCACCTCACCCCACTTCTGTAATCCAGTCAACACCTTGCAAGACGGATAATACAGCCAGCTTCGCCATGACATAAGTGAATACAGACGGCTCACAACAGGGGCAGACCCACTGTCACTGTCTGAAAGCCGAAAGAGACCTGGAAGACATGCTACCTGTTGGGTTCTGATAGTGATAAAGCAGTATTTTTTTGGACTTTTTGAAATATATGCATATTAGCATGCCCGAATAAAAAATCTTATTTTATTTTTTTATTTTACAGTCTGGAACCCTGTATGCATGTATATATATAAGATCTCTGTTTCAAAAGAACACTGTTCTTCTAAACTTTATATTCATCAGATAATCATGAACGAATTTAAATGTATAAAAATATTTGCTGTTTTAATAAAAATATTAAGCAATATTAGGCAACATTGATAGGTTAGGATGGGTTAGGTTTTTAATGTGGAAAATAATAAGAAATGTTTCTTGAGCAGTAACTCAACATATTTCTGAAGCACGTGACACTGAAAACTTGAGTGATGGCAGCTGAAAATTTAGTTCTGTCATTAAAGAAAAAAAAAATATATTAAATGTATTAAAATAGAAAACATTATTTTAAATTGTAATAATATGTTCGCAAAATTATCATTTTACTGTATTTTTGATCAAATAAAATGCAGCCTTGGTGTGCATAATAGACTTGAACTACATATAAAATAAAATAAAATAGATTTTCTATTATAAAAATTACTATATAGGCCATACTTACTACTGTACGTGTCTCTTTTCTGTTTTAAAGTAGAATCTGTTGTCTGTAGTTTACTTCTCTTTTCTTTTTTCCCAGTTATAGAAAATTCAAAAAGAAAATTCAAAGCCTTGAATGAAAACATCCAATCTGATGCATGATTGTGTATTTAACAACCTTTAATGGGGAATGAGTTACTCACCCCATAAAGCACTGGAAACTATTACATAAAATCCAGTGAATATAAAATATGAATTGTAAGTACAATAAATAAATAAATGAATAATAACAAATTATATATATTAGTGGTGGGCCGTTATCGGCGTTAACGTGCTGCGTTAACGTGAGACTCTTATCGGGCGATAAAAAAAAAAAATAACGCCGTTAATCTATTCACAAAGTTGGGTTGGGAGCAGCATACTAAGCAAGCTATGATGACTTTCACCTTAATATTTTATATAACCGACTGGCTGAGGCCAGCCTAAAAAGATGCTCAGGACAGTTGACGGGCCACCGCTGCACATCGTCACGAAAGCTTATCTTTTTCACATGTTTTTAAGCCTTACCGCTTGTCAATTTAAACATTAAAGCATCCAAACACAAGACGCGGATTAGCTGAACAGCTGGTTACTCGCACGCTGTGTTCGGTGCACACGAGAGAGAGAGAGACGCGTATCACGGACAGCGACACTGAACCAAGCTCTCTTCTGCGAAGTTCTCCTCGAAGTCCCTCCTGCACCTGAACGAACAAATACAAATCACAGTTTGAACAAACAAAAAGATGTGAAAGAGCCCAAATTCAGTACTCGCGGTATTCTGGTGTAAAATAAAAATAAAAATAAGCGTTTTCAAGTGTTTTGATCAAAACACTTGAACATCGAATTTGCTTATTTTTGCTCTTGTGCCGACATGTGATACATACGAAATATATCAAAATATCCACCTTGGAAATTATGCTCGAAAAAACTGTCAGTTATTTCTTAAGTGAAAGTAAACAGTTGAGGAAAAATATGGGATGCGTTCATCGTCTCTTAAAGTGACCGCGCCTAATTTAGCTACTGGCTGCTGTTATGTTAATCCAAGAAAATGAAAGAAAATCACTCACTGCTCTTGACTGCATTACTTACTTTTAACAGTCAAACCAAAAAGTATTCAGACACCAGATATATATTTTTTATATATATAGCAAAACTGTAATAATGTGAGAAATGTTGAAAGTGTCTGAATAAATGTAGGTTTGATTGTATATTTCATTTTTACATTGAAGACTATCCAGTGCTTTTTTACATGTAATTATTTAGTTTCTGTACCTTGACACCTACAAACTTGAAAAAAACTTAAACATTGTGTAAATAGCACAACGAAATAAAAATAAACGAACATACAAATTAAACAATTTCAAACAGGGCCCACAGGTACAACCTTCACCGGGTCCCCAGCTACGGCCCTGCTCACGCCTGTTTCACAAATGTGAAATATGTATTTTCAATGTAGTGTAATGTCTTGTACGTAGGGTGTGTCATAAATTGTATTGTCACATGGTAGATTATAGGACCCCAGGAAGAATAGCTTTTAGCTTATGCTGAAGCTAATGGGGATCCGAATAAAACAAACAAACAAACACATACTCCATCTGTAGTGCATATGCAGTCCGTGTGCGTTACGTATGTGGTGCAGCACGGACTTGAATGAGCCATTTTAATCTAGATGAATCTAGATTAATTTTAAGATCACAGTGAGATGAATCTAGATTAAAAAAATTAATCTATGCCCACCTCTAAAATATTATATATATATATATATATATATATATATATATATATATATATATATATATATATATATATATATATATATATATATATATATATATATATATATATATATATATATATATATATACATAAACATAGAATAAAAGTATTTTATAATTCTGTACTGAAATGTTTAAATCAGTTTTGGACTGCTGGAGTCATATTGAGGTTTCATAGTAAAGGAGCTTGTGCTTTGAATGCACAAAAATGTATCTTTTGTGCAGAGAAAAAGAACACAGACCCAGCTGATAAACATTCACACTGGTTGCATCATCCTGTTTGCAGTCTGTCAAAGAAACTACTGAAGGCAGTCTTTCTCAGGTAAGCCATAACACCACCAGCCCTGAGAGACATGACGTTTAACTGCAGGTAAGAAACACATCCTGTTGAAAATATCTGTTTTTAATGCCAAGTGGCAGGGGATGTGAACATTTCTCAGGAAAGAAGATGTTTGTTGCCACAGGGTTTATCCTAACCAGTGCTCTAGACTGAAAAGCATAAACACTGTTATCACCCTTCCTGCTAGCAGGTGCTTCAGAGAGAGCAGATGCAACTGACTCTGCTTACTTTTACTGATATATTCAATAACACCTTAGACTACTGCTTGTTTTCAGGCACATGCAGGCTCAAATTAAGCATTGGTACACTGATGAAAATAATTCAACATTAATGTGGGCAAATACGTGAGCTCTTAAATACACATCCTAATCCAACATTTCTAAAGTCTGAAAAATGTGGCTTTAAAAGTAAAATAATGATAATAATTAATAAAGATTAACTATTCATGTATTTTTCAACACAAATAAGTTAATTACATTTAAAATGAATGCATAGATGAAATGCATACATGATTTTATATGAATATGTTTTACAACAGGCATAACTAATTGTTATATTTGGCCTAACACTAGTCATAAGTTGTGTTTACTTAAAATCAGTAATCTGTTGAATCCTGTAATTTCACTGAAGGAAATAATAGTTTCTGTACTGCTCTAGGTAATGCAGCCTTTCTAGAATCTTGCAGAATAGTTAAGGGAGTCATTTAATGGTGCTTATGTAATGTTACAAATGTTACACAATAATAGCAAATGACAATAGATTTGAACAGCAAGAGTCAGTACTGGGAAATGTCAAAAAATACTCTCAAAGTTGACCTTCAGCCTCCACTTCCTGGTCAAAAAGCTTCCTCAAATGTGGAGGCTAAAAGCCTCCTGAAAAACCTCATACGTAACAGGAACAGAAAAAAAAAATATTTTTGTCTTAAGTATAAAAATAACAGTAAGCTTGTCTTAAGTAATTCAGTCTTTGTGCAGCAGCCTTGATTTAGCTCAGAAGCAACTTTACACACGCGCACACATACTGTTCCTTATGTATTGTTTTCCTCAGCTCTAATAAAAAAGTAAGGGTAAAGGTTAGTCAACCTGTTGTGAAGCATTTTAAGATTAGTCAGAGATTTGTGTTGGTGACCTTTGATGGGGGCAGGGTCTGAGAAGATGGTGTGATAGTGGCTTGACTCCCGCAGCTGTGCGCTTTAATATGTCCTGGGCTGTTCTGAACATCCTGCGAGGCCAGTGTCAAATGGCACTTCTCCTGGGCTGCTAGGGGCTGAATAAATTTGTGAACTGGAATTTTTTTTTCTACAGTGGGAATTTTATTGGCAACAAAGAACTATAAAATATAAATGTACAAATTTATATTTCTCTAAATTATGTTGATAAACGCAGCAGATTTGCATGAGCAACTCAAAGCAATTGCTGAGTGGTGAATTATCAAGCTAAATATCTGATTGTGTGGATTTCACACACACACAAAAATGGCAGAACAGTGATGGATATTTTTAGGTGTATTGTGGTCCCTTTGGCCAAGTACAGTGGGTGCAGTAGTTACAGACAACTCTACCTCACATCTGTTACTAGTCTAACTATTATGATGACAAGGACGTTATTCCTCAGCCTAAGTATTTACATTGGCATGGAAAAAAGTTTCTACAGTGCCAAAGCACTGATCAAAACACAGACATACACATTTACATAAAAAAAATATTATAGAAAAATAGTAATAATTAATAAAAAAAAAAAAAAAATCAATAAGGTAGCAAATACATAAAAGGCAAACAAGTACACACCTATGTTTCATGTTTGCTATAATGGGGTATTTCAGTTGATTTCTATTGTTTTTATACTCAGCTAATTATATTTGTCATCCCATTTAAAATCTTCTGTTTCTGTTCATGTTAGTTTCTTTATCATTAAAAAGCTTTGTTTGGATCCTCTCCTCTCTTCTCCTTCTGCCAGCACCATTAGACTTTGTAAGAGTTAACACTTGTACAGTATAGCTATAGCTACTCCAGAACTAGGCCCTGAACTTTCAACTCTTGTTAGTTGTACTCAGGCTGAAACTACATTTGTATAACATGTTTGTTTGTATAGATCAACTCTCACATAGAGGACGAAAATCAGAAGCTTAGTCCGACAAATCACCTTCACCCTCCGCACAGAGCAGCAAAGACCCACATCAAAGAGCCTGCTCTTTTGATCCATTGATGTAGTAAAATACAGAAAAACATTCTTTCACAATCTACCGACAGCTTTCGGATACAGGATTCCTGTCTCAAAAACTCCAAAGCCAGAGTTGTTAATGAGACAACCATTTAGTTGTGTACCTTCCACAAACCAGAAGCTATACATTATTGTGAACGGAGCTTACACTGAAATACAAGTGCCTTTGCAATCCCTTCCGAGGCTTTTATTCATTTGTTGACATGGTGAGGCTGAATAATGCATAGAGATGGCTCTCCTTTCCTGTTTCTGATGGGCCCCTTTTACACTGTGGAAATAAAATGCAATGAGGAAAGCACTGCTATGTTATATGCTGTCTTTTTCAGTGGGAGACTAAAAGATCCTGCTTCACTGAATTTTCTTTTTTTTTTCTGTACCGTGCTGTGTTGAGTTAGGTTTTTGGTTGTGGTTACTTCACCAACATCAAACTCAAATATGCAAAGTGTTTCAGCTGAGTATGTTTCTGATTAGTGAGGGTAGACTGGTCTCCTGACTATTTTGTCGTATACAGAGTCTGAACAACTGTTAGCAAGGATGTATTTCTACCTGATTAGAATACGCCAGGAATCAAAAGTGTGAAACTACTTGTTCTAATCACTATTGCATTGATTTTAAGATTTATACACACAATTTATGCATTATTATTTAAGATAACTTCTGTCAACAAATTCCTGGATGAATTAGAATTAGATTTGTGAAGTCTATTCAAGCTATGAATATCTTGCACAGGAAATGAAAACTAAATACAACAAAATGCCTATGAAGTGATTGCCCAGTGAAATTTGTGCACAGTTTAGCCTGTGATGCTAAAAAAAAAGAGTCAGAGAATGTCTGGGTGCATTACTGAAAATGAAGAAACCATCTTCATCAGTTTGACACCATATGCAGAAACTCCCTGCAAAAACTTGCAATACAATCAAATACAGAAATGCACTGCAAATACTCGCAACACATTCAAACACAGAAACGCGGTGCAAATACTCACCACACAAACAAACAGAGAAGTCTCAGGCCAGCAACACCACTGCTCCCCGGGCACCGCAGCATAAATGATCACCACTGCTCCGGGTGTGTGTGTTCACTGCTGTGTGTATGCACTTTTGATGGGTTAAATGCAGAGCACGAATTCTGAGTATGGGTCAATCTCAATAAATTACATTTTGAAATATATCCAAATACAAAACAGTTCATTTAAATAGGTTAGTAAAAATATTTCACAATTTTCTGTTTTGCTTTACTTTGGATCAAATAAATGCAGGCTTGGTGAACAGAAGAGACTTATTTAAAAAATATTAACAAGCTTACTGTTCAAAAACTTCTGACTGGTAGTGGATTCTATAGGCAACTTAAATTTTTCTCAAATTTCTAGCTTTTAAATGGCTTAGAAATTTATAACTGCTGGACAATAACAAATAATAATAACTTGTTTATATACTACAAACACATATATATATATATATATATATATATATATATATATACAGGCTTGTTCAAAATAATAGCAGTACAATGTGACTAACCAGAATAATCAAGGTTTTTAGTATATTTTTTATTGCTACGTGGCAAACAAGTTACCAGTAGGTTCAGTAGATTGTCAGAAAACAAACAAGACCCAGCATTCATGATATGTACGCTCTTAAGGCTGTGCAATTGGGCAATTAGTTGAAAGGGGTGTGTTCAAAAAAATAGCAGTGTCTACCTTTGACTGTACAAACTCAAAACTATTTTGTACAAACATTTTTTTTTCTGGGATTTAGCAATCCTGTGAATCACTAAACTAATATTTAGTTGTATGACCACAGTTTTTTAAAACTGCTTGACATCTGTGTGGCATGGAGTCAACCAACTTGTGGCACCTCTCAGCTGTTATTCCACTCCATGATTCTTTAACAACATTCCACAATTCATTCACATTTCTTGGTTTTGCTTCAGAAACAGCATTTTTGATATCACCCCACAAGTTCTCAATTGGATTAAGGTCTGGAGATTGGGCTGGCCACTCCATAACATTAATTTTGTTGGTTTGGAACCAAGACTTTGCCCGTTTACTAGTGTGTTTTGGGTCATTGTCTTGTTGAAACAACCATTTCAAGGGCATGTCCTCTTCAGCATAGGGCAACATGACCTCTTCAAGTATTTTAACATATGCAAACCGATCCATGATCCCTGGTATGCGATAAATAGGCCCAACACCATAGTAGGAGAAACATGCCCATATCATGATGCCTGCACCTCCATGCTTCACTGTCTTCACTGTGTACTGTGGCTTGAATTCAGAGTTTGGGGGTCGTCTCACAAACTGCCTGTGGCCCTTGGACCCAAAAAGAACAATTTTACTCTCATCAGTCCACAAAATGTTCCTCCATTTCTCTTTAGGCCAGTTGATGTGTTATTTGGCAAATTGTAACCTCTTCTGCACATGCCTTTTTTTTAACAGAGGGACTTTGCGGGGGATTCTTGAAAATAGATAAGCTTCACACAGACGTCTTCTAACTGTCACAGTACTTACAGGTAACTCCAGACTGTCTTTGATCATCCTGGAGGTGATCATTGGCTGAGCCTTTGCCATTCTGGTTATTCTTCTATCCATTTTGATGGTTGTCTTCCGTTTTCTTCCACGTCTCTCTGGTTTTGCTCTCCATTTTAAGGCATTGGAGATCATTTTAGCTGAACAGCCTATCATTTTTTGCACCTCTTTATAGGTTTTCCCCTCTCTAATCAACTTTTTAATCAAAGTACGCTGTTCTTCTGAACAATGTCTTGAACGACCCATTTTCCTCAGCTTTCAAATGCATGTTCAACAAGTGTTGGCTTCATCCTTAAATAGGGGCCACCTGATTTACACCTGTTTCTTCACAAAATTGATGACCTCAGTGATTGAATGCCACACTGCTATTTTTTTGAACACACCCCTTTCAACTAATTCAACTAATTGCCCAATTGCACAGCCTTAAGAGCGTGCATATCATGAATGCTGGGTCTCATTTGTTTTCTGAGAATCTACTGAACCTACTGGTAACTTGTTTGCCACGTAGCAATAAAAAAATATACGAAAAACCTTGATTATTCTGGTTAGTCACATTGTACTGCTATTATTTTGAACAAGACTGTATATATATATATATATATATATATATATATATATATATATATATATATATATATCACATAACAAGGTAGAATAGTTTATATTCTGTAATAAATGCTATGTCAATTGGTATGCATTGTTCATCCTTTATTTATAACCTGCTGGAGATTACTTGAAAAACCATATATTGTTGCAATCGTATGTTTAATGTCTTCGTGTTTTCAAAAGTTTCTGGGCTTTTTTTCTGTGTAAAAACTGTTTTCATAAAGCGATAGCTGGACGTTTTTGCCCATATTAGGATCTTCCTGAAATGACTTTCTTCGCGAGAGCGCGCTCCGGCTTCGAGTATGAATGAAACGCACACTGCAAACTTGACCGAAAAAGTGCAGGGGACGAATTTCCATGATATTAAAAGTGGTATTAAAAGCACATCCCCCGCGTCCCCCGCATAATCTACGCCCATGCACCACACAATCAAACACAGAAACATGTTGTAAATAGTCGCAACACAAACAAACAGAGAAACATGCAGTAAATACACACCACAAAATCAAACACAGAAACATGCTGTAAATAGTCGCAACACAATCAAACACAGAAACATGCTGTAAATACACGCCACACAAACACAGAAACATGTTGTAAATAGTCGCCACGCAATCAAACACAGAAACATGTTGTAAATAGTCGCAACACAATAAAACACAGAAACATGCTGCAAGTACTCACCAAACAATCAAACACAGAAACATGCTGTAAATACACGCCACACAATCAAACACAAAAGCATGCTATAAATACATGCCACACAATCAAACACATAAACATGCAGTAAATAGTCGCAACACAATCAAACACAGAAACATGCTGTAAATACTCACCAAACAATCAAACACAGAAACATGCTGTAAATACACGCCACACAATCAAACACAGAAACATGCTGTAAATACACTCCACACAATCAAACACAGAAACATGCTGTAAATACACGCCACACAATCAAACACAGAAGCATGCTGTAAATACACGCCACACAATCAAACACAGAAACATGTTGAAATACTCACCAAACAATCAAACACAGAAACATGCTGTAAATACACGCCACACAATCAAACACAGAAACATGCTGTAAATACACTCCACACAATCAAACACAGAAACATGCTGTAAATACACTCCACACAATCAAACACAGAAACATGCTGTAAATACACGCCACACAATCAAACACAGAAGCATGCTGTAAATACACGCCACACAATCAAACACAGAAGCATGCTGTAAATACACGCCACACAATCAAACACAGAAACATGCTGTAAATACTCACCAAACAATCAAACACAGAAACATGCTGTAAATACACTCCACACAATCAAACACAGAAACATGCTGTAAATACACGCCACACAATCAAACACAGAAGCATGCTGTAAATACACGCCACACAATCAAACACAGAAGCATGCTGTAAATACTCACCAAACAATCAAACACAGAAGCATGCTGTAAATACACGCCACACAATCAAACACAGAAACATGCTGTAAATACTCACCAAACAATCAAACACAGAAACATGCTGTAAATACACTCCACACAATCAAACACAGAAACATGCTGTAAATAGACGCCACACAATCAAACACAGAAACATGTTGTAAATAGTCGCAACACAATCAAACACAGAAACATGCTGCAAATGCTCACCAAACAATCAAACACAGAAACATGTTGTAAATAGTCGCAACACAATCAAACACAGAAACATGCTGCAAATAGTCACCACACAATCAAACACAGAAACATGCTGTAAATAGTCGCAACACAATCAAACACAGAAACATGCTGCAAATGCTCACCAAACAATCAAATACAGAAACATGTTGTAAATAGTCGCAACACAATCAAACACAGAAACATGCAGTAAATACACACCACACAATCAAACACAGAAACATGTTGTAAATAGTCGCAACACAATCAAACACAGAAGCATGCTGTAAATACATGCCACACAATCAAACACATAAACATGCAGTAAATAGTCGCAACACAATCAAACACAGAAACATGCTGTAAATACACGCCACACAATCAAACACAGAAACATGCTGTAAATACACGCCACACAATCAAACACAGAAACATGTTGTAAATAGGTGCAACACAATCAAACACAGAAACATGCTCTAAATACACGCCACACAATCAAACACAGAAACATGTTGTAATTAGTTGCAACACAATCAAACACAGAAACATGCTGCAAATACTCACCACACAATCAAACACAGAAACATGCAGTAAATACACACCACACAATCAAACACAGAAACATGCTGCAAATAGTCGCGACACAGTCAAGCACAGAAATGCACAGCAAATACTAGCAACACAATCAAATACAGACATTTGCTGCAAATACACACAGACCACATCGTAAAAGTATAAGGGAACTGGAACAAGTGACAAACCTGTATTGTATAGGCTTCATTTACAATTATATTTAGTCATTTAGCAGTTACATTTAGTCATTAACATTATATTTTAAAGAAGACAAGTAATAAGAATATAAATTAAATATGTGCAAGTGTTAGAGAGTCAAGTTTTTTTTTTTTTTTTTTTTCTTAGAATTAGAATAGAGAGTGCTAGAGGGTCATATGTAGATGGAAGCGTGTTTTTTTTTAGATGGCTAATGACTCAAATTATTGGATTGTGTTTTCTTAGAAAGGTGAGATTTTTATTTGTTTTAACACCCTGATCATATGTTTCTTTAGTTTAATATATAAATATATATTATTAGCCTAAATAAGCTGACGAAAAATAAAATAAATAAATAAATAAATGTTTCATACACTAATTTGTTACTGTAATAAAAGCATGGTTAATACTTTGCAAGCTGAAGCTTGAAGTATTTGCAGCGCAAGTGCTGACAAAGTGATGCAGATGTTTTCTTGATTTGCAGGTGTTTTTATTCTATGTGCTTGTGTTTTCTTTAGTTGCAGCGGATTGAGCTCTCTCAGCCACCATAAATATGTGTGCGTGTGCGTGTGCGTGTGCTTGTGCATGTGCGTGTGTTTATCTGAATCTTGAATCTTTTTTGTAACACATCAGCTATGGTGCAACACCAGCTAAAACCTCGGCCTGCTAATAGTTACCACACCCCAAACATTTGTCATTGCTTTAGCTGGAAAGAGATTGACACATCTGACTGTGACACTCTAAATGTTTTGATGGTGCTTTGTAGGCTTAATGTTTACACTTTTGGGGGAAACCCATTAATGGTATATGTATAGCAGTCAATGTACTGTACAATAAACTGGGTACGAGAATAAAATAAAATCTTATATTCATCGCCTTTCAATTACAGTGTCTTTAAGTCTCATCCTAAATATTCCAGTACATACATGCACAGCCTATACTGTAAATCCACTTGCATGTGATTGTATTCAAGCATTTAATCTGAAATAAATAATAAAAGGCCTTCTTAGTCTGCATGGGTTCATAAATATGCAGAGCATCAGAGGGACACAAACACCACTGAAAAGCAATCACTGTACCAGTCCTTCTCTTAAAATGGCACGCAGTACTTTCCAAAGTTTCCAGACTATGCCTCCTGTATACTTTCAGGAAACCTAGCTTGATTAAAAGTGTCTACTGGCTTTATCACAATCTTTGTGTTCGCTGCTCAAAGTACCTTTTAATCCTCTTCCTATAAATCAACAAACTGCAGAATGCTGCATAAATTGATTGTTTTGGAGCTTTTCCATGGTGCTCTGGAAATTGTGGGGGGATTTATTTGTGGATCTCTTTTAATCTGTCAGTCAGGGACGAAGCCTAATAAACACCTGCTGAGACTGAGCTTCACATGTCCCCAGTACATCATCAAGAAAGACACTGCCATGTGCAGTTTGTGTTGTTATTAAGGCTAAATGACATTCATCACATCAGTCGATCCCTAAAATCTCAATGTACCATCAAATATCTGACTAATAATTTTTCACCTGACACCACTCTGATAATGGTACATTATATCATAGAATCTCATCACCTCTCTGAGAATTTTGATTGATGTCATAAGGTTTTCTGTGTGATCAGAATCCCTGATATAGGAAATCGTGTTCTCCAAGAGAAGATGTCACAAGGTTGAAACCCCTGGAAGAAAAGAAACAATCACCATGTTCAGGGTGCCCATAGGGATCAGCATGTTGACAGTGTTTGAAGCCACCGCAGCTACCTTCAAAGCTTGATCCCTCCTTTGAAGATTTCCCACAATTCAGTAGCTGCTTTATTCAGATGAAGGGGGTTATTATGCTAATGATGGCGCACCGCTGGAGACACGCTTCAGAAGGGCTTGAATGCAACAGGGGAAATTGGAATGCTGCGGGACGAATGTCTTCATCTCCTTGGATCTTCATTTCTGCTCTAAGCTTAAGAGTTTAAGAGCAAAATAATCCTTATTTCCTTCTCACATGCCCCTGCCTCAAGACTAATCTAAAACAAATTCCACACAGATGATAACACTTTAAGTTGCATATTTAACTGAACAGAAGCGGAGCGAAATCAAAAGCACACATTTCTTAATGTATCTATAGAGTGATCACAAAATGTCAAGTGTCTCTTCAGACAAACACAGATTCCACCATGAAGACATCGGATTACAGCTTAATGTGAACAGAGGCAGCAAGACCAGGCTGATAGAGAAGACCACACAAGGCACCATAGAGCAGTGCTCAGAAACTTGTTGATCACCGACTCTGGAGACAGACTAGATGCCAGGCAGGTAGAACCAGGGCAGGACACATGGGGACAGGTCAGGAACTTGAACAATACTAGACAGGACAAAAGCTCCACAAAAACACAAGTTAAATCCAAGACAAATTAATGAAAAATAACAATAGTTACCAATTTACCAATTTAACCAACTTAAGAGAATGATCAAAACCCAAGATTCAGGACTATAAACTAAAATATAAATAAAAACAGAGGCAAGAACAAACAAATTACTAATACGAAGAGCAAAACAAGAACATGGAATTACAAGGACTAGACAAAACAAGGGCACAAGACCAACCAGACAGGGAGACGGAGACACAGACACAGACACAGACACAGACACAGACACAGACACAGACACAGACACAGACACAGAGACAGAGATAGAGATAGAGATAGAGATAGAGACAGGGGGTGTGAGAATGACCACGGAGCAGCAAACACAAAAGGGTAAGATGCACTATAAATAGGGAGGAAAATACATCAGGGACAGGTTAGCACAATTAGACCAACTAGGCTAACAAGAAGGTGTGGTAAAGAGGAAACAAGGAGGAGGGGCTAAGGAAGCACATGGACGAGAAAATAACCAGCAAGGCCATGTGCTGACACAAGACACAAGAAACAAAAAGATAAAACAAAGTTATAACCTGAAACCCTGACACTGTTATCATTTTAAAGTTCACCCAGGCTGAGAATGTGAACATCTATCATATCTAACACACATCGATCCTCCCAGTGCAATTTGTCATCCATAGCTGCCTTACACTTTGAAGATGTGGCCAGATTGCCAAAACACATACTTTATTCTAGTAGAAACAGAAAGCTCTCTTGTCATTTCCAAACCTGTGTTATTGCATCTATGGTTAATGCAGGAGTGATTTAGGTTTTTGAGCTGAACTCATTGAAAATCACTTTGAGATTGGAATAGAGCTGTAATGTATTTGCAAACAAGCACTTTCTCTGAATTTACTGTCCTTGTTCTTGTTCTTTTTCTTTTTTATAAACACATGTACAAGGTGGTGTGAACATGCAGTAGTACTAGTGCAGCGGTTCCTGGCATGGAGATCAACATCGTTATCAGATGCATGTATCCTCCATGGACCTTACCTACTTTATCTGAGCCAATCCTTTTAAGGAGGCTTGTTGTGCCATCAGGGGAGTGGGGAAAAAATGTGAATCTGATTCATGGTGGACCTCAAAGGGAACCTACTCTAAATTTGTCTGGGAGTGCAGCTGCAGCCTATGCTGGTACCTACTGTCATCCATAATGTTTCCAAACAGAAGCACACTCCCATGAAATATATATGTAAAACATAATTTCACACAATTGTTTTTTTTTTTTTTTTTTTAATGATAGCAATGGCTTAAGGTGGCATCACTCACCAAATGGGTTGAAAAAGGGAACGAGCAATGCATTTGAAGCCAGCAAATTATATATTGAATTTAATAGATGGAAGCAGCATAATTATCCTTATCAGTGGAAGTTCATGTACATAAATGAATGTAGTGCATTAAATTAGTTGTCTATACTGTACAGTAATGTGGGAGTTTAACAATAAAACATCAATAAAACACAAATAAAATGTATGGTTTCAACTGAGTCAAAATATAGTGACCAACATTAGCATTAAATTAAAGTTAGTTAATATATAATATTATAATAAGCCAGCATTAAAATAAAAATAATACATAAATATTTATCGCAAATACGGGTTCTAACTAGATTTAATATTATATTTTGTTTATTTATTTATATTTTTTTACTATGCACATGCAACCCCTTGTTTATAGCTACTGTAACAAAAGTCCACATGCTTGTATCTATTTATTTGGTCAGACATATACCAATGATAGCAGTGGACCTCCTAGTGTCTGACCTAAGGGACTAGTGTCCACATATGGTAAAGTGTTGCTGTCACTCTTACAAGAACTGAATAAAGAGGATGGAGTACACTGGGGAATATGAGAAAAGTGCTGAGAAACAACTCCCACCAGATTCCTCACAACTGTGGAGAGCTGTCAAAGGCTTGAAAATGAAGTAACTGAGTAATCAAAGAAGAAAAATCAGGATGACTAAACTTACCCCTCAAGAGTCCCCCAGGCAAGAAGACGGCTGACAGAATTAGCTCAATCATTTTATAAGAACACCTGAATGTCACAAGCAAGATACTGCATCTGCCAAAACAGGAGAGGAGATGTATTAGAACAAACTCCTGTGGACAGCATTTAACTATTGACTTTACTGCAGTTGGTCTAGGTGCCATTCATACAGTGGTTTGCATCAATAATGTGACCAAAGTTATTAAATTTCAATGAGAGTTGGGGATTTTTGGCAACACATTACAATTTTGGGTCATGTAATGAGCACTTACACCACCGGTTCTGTTCAGACAGTTTAATATCTCCCTTTATTGTCTTCCAATGCTTTCCCTAATCAGTAAGCACACAGATCAATTAATGCACCATCAATCTTTTCAAGTTTGCTAAATCAGCAAACTTGAGAGATTACTGATTGCAGCATTGCTGCTTAGAAACAGAAAATAAAAACTATGTGATTATGACTGACAAATGGACAATATAGCGAATTCAGATCCCCATAGAAACTATACAGTCCGTAAATAATGAAATTCAGTAATCTGCCACTATTGCATAATCTGCACTGATTTAACTTTCTTCTCATCATAGCAATGAACATCCAGCCTAAAATCCAACCTTCTGGGTGTGAATAATTTCTAATCCTGAGTGATCAGGTGCAGCCCGTGTTGTTTGTTTTATGGGTAGATTGGTTTCTCCTCTCTCATTTTCTGCACAAATTTCAAAGAATCATTTCTCTGTTTGGCATAGTACTGAAAACAGATGGGTCCACCATAGTGTGGAGCAACTAATGAACAATGAGCTTCAGTAGCAATGGGCTTTCCTCATGATCACAGTGTTCTAGTAAACAGTCATTACTCAGTTTTACTCAGAAAGACACATACAGAGATTACCCTTACAGTTAAAGCACTGTGACAGAAACCCATGTACACTACCATAGCAACCCAGTCTCACTGACCATAGATAGTAATCTGAAAATACAATGGTACTAGCAATATCTAGTCGTGTTGTGCCTCTGTCTTAAGTGTCCAACATTGTTTAAGCCCTATCACTAACCCCAAATGTAACCATTAACTACCACCAAAATCAGAGAGAAGTTATACAGTAGTTTGAAAAGAATGTTCTTAAAGCCCCAACCCCAGCCGAACCCAGAAACTACATTTAAAATCGTACTGTTCGATACTAATACGGAAACCAATACAGTTTTTGATCCTGGAACACGTGATACTAGATTAATAAATAAAAAATAAAATCTCTGTCTGTTCCTGTTCCTATGAAGCACTGATCTCCGTGTTAAACTTTCTGCCATTAACTGGGTTCACTGCCTTTGAGACCAGCCCCATCTGCACATATTTTCATCTTTATAATACCAAACTTTATAATTAATACTCTCATTGTGTATGAGAAGATTAAATTCAGAAGCACTGCTGAAACTTCCACAACAAACGACTATTGCTATTTTTGACTCTTTAAAAGCTATTAGGTTTAAATAGCACACTTCCCTTGAAGTGAAAAGAGCCTCTCAGATGTTTTGTGTGTGTGTGTGTGTGTGTGTGCGTGTGTGTGTGTGTGTGTGTGTGTGTGTGTGTGTGTGTGTGTGTGTGCTAAATGCAGCCCAAGTTTTTCATCTATTATTACATCCTGTACTAATGATTCAGTGGTTTTACCTGGTCATATTTTTCTTATTTCCCATCCTATAATACATACAAAATGAACATGAAACCAGCTACAATATTAGATTTCCTCAAACTCATACGTCTGCTGTCATGAAACAGAAATCAATGTACCTCACAGAATTCAGTAGCAGAGCTCTTAGAATGTCAGTGCTTAGAATTTCATGAGCTTTCTTTCAGGTTTCACACTAGCATGGAAATCCACTTTGAGAAAGACAAGTCCATTCTCTGAGATCTATGTTGTACAAGTTTTTCAAGAACTTCTCCTTGAAAACGTCAGGTTGTCTGAGATGTACCTGAAGCACTCTGAGAACCTACATTATTCAAAGTAATGATATGGAAGGTAAAGTAGCCTTCTGACCTGAATGAGAATTCCCCCCTCTGTGCTGAATTGGCAGTGGCATAACAGGGGTTTTAACGGAAGCCCCATGTAATTGCTGGCTGCCCATTACAGTTTATCATTTAGTCCATTCACACAACAAATTAGGGCCTACATGTATACATCGAGATGTCAACTTTCTACCTCCAAAATGGCTATGAATATTTTATGTTACGCGCTAACAAACTCTAAGAGAGAGAGAGAGAATGGTGAAGAAAAACATCTTAAAAGAACAAGAGAAGCATGAGAAGAGTGAGAAGAAATTAATCTAAGAGGGGAAAGACACACTTTAATCCCAAACATCATGGCCATCAATTTTTCACAAACCTTTAGGCAGTAAACCATGTGGTTTGTTGGAATTTTAATTACGGATTGTCCTGAGGCCCCTCTGACCATGAAGAGGCCCGCCCAGATGGTAGAGAGGAATGGACAGTGTGGAAACACTTGTTTTTCCTCTCAAATGGAGGATAATACATCAAACAATGGCCCAAGGCATTTTTCAGCGACAAAAACAACAACAATCTGCAATGGAATATTTTCAACATCAGAGGAGATTGCCACTCTTTGGCCTTTGTGGTTTGACTTGAAATTACAGAGTGTGCTTTAGAGAGGATTCATGTCATGATAAAGTGCTGGGGAAGATCTTTTCATACATACTATCAGAGAATATCCTTAAGAACACACCCACTCTTCAGCAGCACACACACACAGAAAACTTTAGAAACTGTTTAGAAATTTGATGCAAGGAAATGATTTTGCCCAGAGCAAGCAAAAAAAAAAAAAAAAAAAAGAAAGAAAGAAAAAAAAAAAGATTACTTGGTTTTACATATAATATTGCCAAAGCATCAATACATAAACTCTCACTCCAAGATAACTCTGATAAGGCTCCATCACAGCTGTACCAAATCAGAATTTGGGTTCTGAGGTAGAAAATAGAGTCGTTACAGCAGAATTTGAATGGAAATGAATTGAAACGGACTGATGACGTATACATTCTGTGAACAGTAAAAATATGGTTTGTCAAGACCAAATCTGAGTATTGACTTGATAAAGAATGGAAAAATATCAAACACAACAGGCAGAATGACACACAAAACAAATAAATAGAATGATGGACAGATATGAGCTAATTCTGGCTAAAAAATGGGGTTTCTAAATAATTGTCTCTCTCCGTTATGGTTCAATGATTAGCAAAATATGAATACAAATGGAACTTCTTAATAAATAAATGATGTCTCAGATAGATAGATACAATTATAGAACAACAGAATGACAAACAGACAGATGGACCACTAATGTGTTTTTTTTTGTTTTTATGTGTTTTTTTTTTTCAGTACTCCTTCACATCTTACAGCAAATTGATACATCTCTCCTGCATTTTCAGCTTTCTATTCAAAATAACGCAAAGAGTCTTTAATTAAATTATTTTTTCTTAATTTTTAAAACTATATGGAGGAGATAACAAAAAGTTTTTGCTCATTACTGTTGCCAAAGACACTAGTGCAAGGACCCAGTGATGCTGTCACATGAGAGGGGGAGACAAATGCGTAGCTGCCCTTCACCGGTGCCCAAATGAAAATAATTACACTCCCAGTTCTCCTCACCTCGTTCTCATTACACAGCAGGGGTGATTCTCCCAGCTGAGATACTGAGGCAAAAATAACACAGCAGAACAAAGCACAAAGATTGGAGACTGACTTTCTACAGCTCGAAGAAAAACAAGAAAAAAAGAGTGGATGTGGAGAATAAAGGAAAATGACACAGACAGAAAGAAGAGCGATAAAGGGACTCTGGGAGGAAAAGACAGAGAGAGAGAGAACACACTTTTTGTAAACTAGCCCTTTTTAGTTTTGGGATGTCAGCTTGGTGGAATTTAGAAAACAAAATATGAGAACGTAAAAGAAATTGAGGGAGGCGGGAGGGAGAAATGAAGAAAATACAGAGGAGAAGAAGACAAGGTAAAAGACGTGGCAAAGCGATTTCACGGCTTTGTGAGCATGTACAATACCAGGGCTGTCTCGGTTGTTGGCTATTGCTTGTGAACCCCCAAGCACAGCCTTTTCTGCTTGGCTGAAGGTCAGGAGAGACAGGGCAGCCCAGCCGAATGAGCTGGGTGGCATGACGTCCAAAGCACTCAAGTTGTCTGGGTGCATAAACAAAACAACACACCGCTCATTTTCTCAAAAGGAAATGACACCTTTCTAGAGAACTGCTATTGTCATCAGATGCAGTATCAGTTTCTGTATAACAAGAATTCACAGAGTGCATGGAGACTGACTTCAGAGATTCAACCATTACAGCACTAGGACATAATAGAATAGAATAGAATAGAATAGAATAGAATCATTAGCATATTTATGGCAAACAATGCTTCTAAATAAATTTTAAGATTCACTCCGATATAGTAGTATGAATAGCAGAATATGACTATGGAGCTTCTAAATAAATACATCGTCTTGCTTTTAAACACCACAATTACAAGAGCCTTGGGCTAAAAAGTTTAACACATAAATGACTGTTAAGGATTGAGCTTTCACACTTGTTAACTGGCAAAAAATTAAAAATAAAATAAAAATAAAAAGCCTAGAAGAAACACAGATATTAATCACACACTTGAGTAGCTGGTGAAATGTGAATCTAAAGATGAAATGTACTGTACCATGGGCTTCATCAAATGGAAATGCAAAAATCAGACGGGTTTAATTTCCTCCATCAGCCACCAGTCAAAAAGCAGGTTGTCCTACCTCCTACCTATAGGAATGAGGCCCTATACATTTGGACACATTTACCTAGATCAACACTGTTCCTTTTTTTGTGATTCTTGATAATGTACAATGGTGCCCCATAGTTTCTACATTTTACAATGTTACAATGTCTTACTTTCATGTTGTAGACCACAAAATAGCAATGCAGTTGAGAGACAGGTTTTCACAAAAAAAAAAAAAAATAAATAAAAAAAAATTATAAAATGATAAATCTCACAATTTAGTCTTTAAAACATTTTTAACAAAAGGGATGATAGAGATGTATAAATTATTTTCTTAATTTAAAATGGTGTCATGTGGGTGGATTTTCGCATTGGTCTGAACAAATAGTTATGGATAATAAGAATTATACATTTACACACCTAAGAATTAAATGAGGCAAAAAACGCAACTGCATATGACCTCTATTGGGTCCTTCACATAAATGAGTAAGCAGAATTAAAAAAATTAAATAAACATATAATACAGACTGTTGCTCAATATTTACAGGTTCAAATAAATTATATTTTCTTTTAAGCACGTTCAACTTGGACACGAAGATGTTTGTCGTGGTAATAAACACATTTCAGAGCTTATGCAAATCTCATGTATAAAAAGCATTTTAGGGGGCCCTTGGCTTTTAAGGGCCCAAGGAGCCCACCTACTTTTGCCTAATGGGTAAATTCACCTCTGCCTACCTCCAAAGTCTTGTTATTGGCAGAATGTCACTGTTACTCTGTTTGACTGCACAAACAAACAGAGCAATGTTTAGACAGCACTCCAGCCAGTGTATACACTTTCTGGGAAATCAACCCAGCTTGCTTACACTAAAGCTGTTTCTGCATTTTAAACTGTTATATAAGGAAGTATTTTAAGATACCTTTTTATATATTTTATATACATTTTTTTTTTTTTTTTTTTTTTTGTAATTAGAAAGCTGGATTGTTCACAAGGCCTAGTTGAAAACCACTTAAAGTCCATAACTGTGAAAAACTATTTAATTTTTTTTTCCTTGCCGTACCTAAAAAGCATAAAGCTATACACAACAAAGAAAAGAAACCATATGAACACTGGTCATGGATTAGGAAGCCCAGACAAGAAGCTTTATTTAGCAGATTGTTCATCCACTATAAAACCTCGGTGAACGCATGATTCTATGCCATAGCTTGAACTGTTCAGCATTATCAGTCAGCAAGATTTTTAATGCATTATTAATAAATATAACACATGCAATCATGTTGTAGTGAATATCAGTACTGCTTTTATACAACACTTAAAAGGTTTATACAGACACTAAATCAGAACCATTTTATCGTTCTATCTTTGTTATTATTATCAATGCTGAAAACATAATTTGGTGGAAACCATGATTTTTATTTGTATTATCTTGATATAAATGATGATGGTGAACTTTTCCTGTGTTTGTATTTGTCTCCTAAATTACTCACCTGTGTCTTGTTTAGTTCCCTTATTTACTCAATGTATTTATAGCTCTGTTTCAGTTCAGTCTTGTTGGTTATTTGCTGTGTCTCATTTGGAAGGCTGTGCCCTCCAGAGGTCACATTTGTTGGCTGCAAATGTCTTTGAAGCTGGCTCATTTCAGAAAAGAAACCATTACAGGACATTCCAAAGAAAGAAATTACAGTAATGTATGCCTCATGAAGAATAACAGTCAATTCTATTATGGCTAGTTGTCCTTGATGATGTAAGCAGCCGACAATTTAACCTCCGGAGTGCATAGCCTTCCAAATGAGTCAACGTTGTTTCATTAGCATATCTTCAGTAAGCTGACCACAACATTACAGACGAACAGAAAGTTCAAAACACCAGCATTTATTTGAAATTAAAATCTTCTGCATCACTACAATTTTCTTCACTGTCACTTTTCATCAAATTAATGTTTCCATACTGAATAAATCTCACTGACCCAAAACATTATTTCTTTTTCTTTTTTTTTCTTTTTTATGGTAGTGTAGAATAATTATTATTTTTGTTCTGTGTTTCATGGACATCAATACATATGTGTATGGCACTATGATTATGTCTCAAAATGTATGTCACGGGGGGAAAAATCATGAATAAAACTCAAGCGAGGGTACTTCCTCATTTCTGCCACATAAATATCATTAGTCTAACATAATTATCTTTCATAATCCATTGTCAGAGCCACTGCAACATTTATAGGACAATGCATTTAACCCTCTGGAGTCTAAGGGGCTTGGAGACGTTTTGTCATGCCCTGACATTTGTGCTTTTTTCAGTTTCGTATAAATATCTAAATGGGTAAAGTCTAATCTCACTGAAATCAGCACATTCTGTGAGCAATCCTACAGGAGTAATATCTGTATGTATAAGGGTTAAGGGGAAACATATTGTCATGATTCTGCTTTCATGTCCTGACTTTTCTCTAGTCTTGAGACAGGATCATGACAGACCCGTGTTTTGTGTACAAGCACATGGCCTTGTCTTTGGGCCATGTGCTTGTGTTGTCTCGTTCCCTTGCCCCGCTCCCTTGTTATCCTAGTTTTGTCGTGATTGCCTTATCTGTTGCACCTGTTGTGTCTTGATTAGTTCTCCTATTTAGATCCCCTAGTGTGCTCTGTCTTTTGTTGGTTCATTGTTTCTATAGATGTTCCTCATATGTGTTTCTACATGTCAGCCTTGTGACATATTGTATCCTTGTAACCCCTTTAAGAAGTCTTTGTATAACTGTGAGTGTTTATTTGTAGTTAGTGTTCTCGTGTTTTGAGTCTTTGTTTATCTTGTCAACTCAGTCCTGTTAAGTTATTTTGTATCTGCCCTAGTCCTTGTTTTCCTCCTCGTGGGTTTTGTTTTCCCCTTTTTCGTGTAAATAAATCTTGTGTTGTACTTCCCGTCTGCTACTGAGTTCATCCCTACCCCTCCACATAACACATATTAGATGTGATAACTCTGTGCCAGCATTACTGTGAAAGGACACGGTGAAGTGCCACTGGCAGGAACAGAATGAATGGACACCCTGCCCTTTATTCAGCTCCTCTGTTAAGAACATCAAACGTTGTCAGCTCCGATTTCCTCCCCATGATACCAGCAGCTAGAAAACAGCCACTGAATCATCAGCAAGGAGAGAATGTACAACCATCAGCATTAATGCCTGCTGGACCTGTTCCTAGCATGATGTTCAAACAAAATCAGTTCGGATAGGGCTGTAGTCTCAGCGTAGGCAATGAAGACATATGTTATTAAGCAATGATTTGTCTGCTACAAATCACTTCAAGATGGTTTTGAAAGATACTATCTGCAGCCTGCACGGAACAATATTTAACAACATACAGTACAGCTTCAAACAGTACCAATGACATATACTGCTATATTTACAAGAATCTTAGGCGTGTAAAACACTCCAGCACCTGCACTTAAGGAGCATCAAGCACCAGCCCTGACACCCTATTATTCTGAAATCATTGCATTTGCTTTCAGGATTTGTTCTAATTAGTCGAACTGCAAGCAACATCAGACTTTGATTCGTTTCATTGCAACTTTGTGTAACAGTTTACTTCTCAGCACAACAATTTACCTTACCTTTCCATTCCACTGCACAGGAGAAGGACTTTAATAGCAGGCCTTAATTTGTAAAAGCGACACCTATTCAAACGTGCTATTTGGAATCCTGTGTAATTTGAAAAGTTTCCGTGCTCATAATTACCAAGATTATGGGGTAAGAGAAACTGCATCGTTATCAGCATCAGAATTACAGTTCTTCAGTTCCAGCTGAACGTAAAGAAAGAAAAGATGAGCTACACTCTTTTTGGAAGTGGCTTTATTGCATCCATTCTTTAATTATTGTCAGTCTCTGTTAGCATTTTACTTAAATGAGTGAATGGAATCAGCCTAATTTTACACTGTAAAAATCATCCTAAAAGTTCCATAAACATCTGCATACCTCAAAGGCTGTTGAATGTAAAATGTTTACATTTAGATGCTGTCAATACATCTGTGTATGTTTTTAGTATCGTAATATAGAACCACATCAGTGATTACTAATGTATGTTGAGATCACACTGCATATTTATGAATTTCTGTGGACATTATGGTTGTCAATGCATGAAGTGAAAGCATTGGAGTTTGTTTTTCTCCCCTGCTTGTCTGAATACTGAAGCTTTTGTAGTCCTGGCAACATGATCAAACTCACTCGAGCTTTTAGGCTTAATTCTAATGTCCAGAAAGTTGTTAATACCATTGACTCTACTGAGTTGTGAAATCCATGTCTTTGTTCGTTCCTTGAGTCTCGGTGGCTGTAATTGTGATTGGTGAAGAGAGGACCCTCAAGGTTTAGAGGGCCCCTTTACTGACTCAAGGTAATTGTTTCAGTTAAAACTGTAATTACTGAATAGGATCAACAGTCAGAGTTATATAGATCATATGCACAGAGGACTAACCATAGAGTAAATTAGAGAAACCACTTCTGGTTTAGTCAAGTGGTTTTCAATCTGCATCTCATTCACTCGCTTTTATGTGAGTTATAGCTGCACAGAACATAAAACAATGTCTGTCTGAATGGAGTATTTCTGTACAGAATTACGTTTAAAAGCAACACTCTGAGAATTAAAAACATAAAGCCAACAAAAGATTAACTACAACGGTCGTTTTCTCTACATTTAACATTTTAGATCACTTCTAGTGTTCCATTGGATTCTTAAGGTTCCTTTAGGAGATTTTAAACCTCTTAGCATCTGTTCTCCTCATTTTTCCCTGTCTTATGACTGGCATACATAAAAGAGATGAATTGGGCTTCTCTTTCTCCACTTTTCATGCCGGCAGTTCCGACAGCAATTAGCTTTTCCACTTCCTTAGCAAAACCTTCTATTGAAATCCTGTTGCATCAGGCTGAGGAACACTGGCTGAGAGAATGTCTTATTAAAGAGCGGACCGGGTGCAGATGAGCTCCCCTGCTCCCTGACACCCTCAGTGCCAGACGCATTAGGGCCAAGGAACCATCAAGAATGGGCCTGCAATGATCAAAAGTGACAGAGGAGAGAAGAGAGAGAGATAAAAGAGAGGAGAAAGGCCAAAGCACTTTTGGATGTCGGTGAGAAATTAAGTGCAAAACATGTGATGGCGTTCAGTCACGCATTGTTGTCCTTCTTTCAATTTTAGATTTCTGAGCTCTGTCTTAAAACCTACTGTGCAGTAGGCAAGGTTGGCAACTGTTGTTGAATAACAGTACTGTCATTGATAATGTTTACAGTAACATTTTAAGATGTAATTAATATTCTGCAGCCATTATTACAGTCTTCCGTGTCACATGATTCTTCCAAAATTCTAATATGCTCATTTAGAGCTCATGAAACATTTATCATAAATGTTGAAACCAATTGTGCTTATTTTATTGCTCAGTTTTAATTGAAACGCTGTATAAAAAGTATTGAGCTGTATGTTTTTGAGGTTCTAAACCAACAACCCTAAATCGAACTCTTTTCCAAATCCTTAAAGGGGGGGTGAAATGCTCGTTTTCACTCAATATCCTGTTAATCTTGAGTACCTATAGAGTAGTACTGCATCCTTCATAACTCAAAAAGTATTTAGTTTTATTATATTCATAAGAGAAAGATAGTCTGTACCGATTTTTCCCGGAAAAACACGAGCGTCTGTAGGCGTGACGTGTGGGCGGAGCTAAAGAATCACAAGCGGCAGTGGGCTTTTGCGTTGATAGCGTTTGGAAGCTGTGACATTACCTGAGGACATAACCAACCAAAACAAACCATGGCTAACAGTCCGATTCAGCGTATATTACAGCGTATAATGATCCAGAATCAGATCCAGAGGCTGAAATTTAACAAGAGCAGCAGCAGCAACAGCAGCAAAGTTGTACATGTGGAAAGTGCAGTTTGATGACAACATCGCATGTTGTTTACTTGATGTGCTTTCACGCCGACAGCTAAGTTAACAACACAGAGATATTTGAAGCAGTTTTACTCACCGCATGCGGTTCCAACACACGATCATGACCCTTTTTCGTTGGGACTGCATTATCCTTAAGAAATAAACTATGTGCAAAACCCGTCGTCAAACTGGGCCTTGTTTGTAAAACAAGCATCTTCGAAATGCAGGGAACAAACAAAAACACTTGCACAACTATGTTGATGCTCTGTAAAAATAAACTCCATCCACTGGTCCCTTAATGCTGCTTCTCTTTAGGTAATCTGTGCAGGGTTGTCTTGCCCTGGCAACCAAAAACACACTTCTTTTGTTACATTTCGCGACGCTCTCGCTCTGATCAGTGAAGTCTGTTGTGCTCTCAGTGCTGTGCTATACGGGTAATAGAGCCATACTATATATATATATATATATATGTTTTATTTTTTTATTTTTATGATTTGGTTATAAATAAATAAACCTAATCAGCTTCGAGTAAATAAACCTGTAATGATGAAATAACGCACAAAATATCCAGTGATATTCTAGTTTTCTCTTGTAGGTTTTGATTTGATTAAAATCGGTTGTAAATAATTGTTTTCAGTTTCCTCTTTATAATTATTAGAGTCATCTCAGGCATAAAAAAAAAAAAAAACAAGCAACATCATCACCATCTGTCACTGGAATTATACATGTGTGAAGAACCCTTCTTTGGCGACTGGTAGGCTGCCAACATCATCTTACCCAGCGGAGACTACGGCAGGGCCTTGAGGATTTAGTTGGGACTTCGTTTGAGCTCTAGCCAAATCCAATCTCATCATTCCCTGGTTCTTTCTAAAGCAGAGCTCCTTATGAGGTGTGTTTGCAGCAGAGGGAGAGCCTGTCCTAGTTCAAACACTGAGGTTATGCTGCAGTGTCTGTGATATTAACCCCGCTAAGTGGATGCAGGGCAATTTTATTACAGACCTTCTTCAGAAAACACCTTCTGTTGCTCAGAGAAGAACATGCAGGGAACATTTCTACATGCCTTCTCTGAAAAATTATATTAGATATGGAAAATTATAAATAATGGCAATAATAATTTATTATATATATATATATATATATATATATATATATATATATATATATATATATATATATATATATAGCTTACATTCTTAAATAATAAAGGCCATCATCATTATTAATGATGCAAATAAATACTTTAAGGCATAAATGATTATTGCAAGTAAAAGAACACATAAGAAAATTGGGGGATTGATTGGTGGATAGATGGATGGATGAAATATGAGATTTATTGAGAATTTCATTTGTAACCATGGAAACACTAGGGAAAAGGGATGTATGAAATAGGGATGACTATTTCAAGACAGACTTTCAGGACTGTTTATCAGAGGACTGTCATTTTTTATTAATTTTTTTGGTGTAAACTCTACAAATAGTAAATTCCGAAATATTATTTAGTGTAAAACATGTTGGAGATTAGTTGATGGGCTGTCAATTCATTAAATAAAAGATGTTTATTAAAGCCTCTCTTCCACTGGCATCCATTGCAAAAAAAGGCTTCTGGTCTCCTTCCCTGCGTTCTACCAAAGTGACAGCGTAACTAGCCATTACGTTGTTTTTTTTTTTTCTTTTTTTTTTTTTTGTGCTTTGTTCAGGATTACTAGAGAGTTACATGCAGGTGAGTTGGATTTAGGGTTGGAGCTAAATTCTCAGCAATGTACAGATAAACTAATGTAAGATCCGTTGAATAAATCTGGATTGACTACATTTAATAAATTGAGTAAATACATCATAGAAAAGTGAAATTGCTCAAAACCAGACATGAGGTCTTCATACATTATGTGTAATTCTATCCATAAAAAAGGCATAAATATATATTAGGAAAGAATAACAGAATTTTACAGACACTGGGCCATATTCATGCTATGCACAACAAACAGGGTCTCTAAAATATCTTTGTAGCTTATACAGACAGGCTTGATAAAGCTCCCAAATGAATTGCTTGTAGCCTCCGGATTGTTCTGAGTGTGGACCTTCACCAGACCCTCAGAGGCACGGACACATCTCTGATCAAGCAAGAGAGTATTACTAATGAGAAGTTCTTCTCTAGCATGTATAAGCTCTTTTTAATTAGAACTAACATGACATTTTGCCACAGAACTAAATGCTCCCTAAACCTTGTGCAAATCCAATAAGGCTACTAAAACCTATCTTTGAGATAATAATCACATAATTACCTGGGCTGTAAACAAGTCTGTCTCATTTAAAAAGTCACACCTTCTCCTCAGTTGGGATTTGGGTTATATTACAGCAATTAATAACCTCTCTTGGGGATTGCTTTCAGCTATTTTGATAAATGCTCTTTGGCAGGATGGTAAGAAGAACTAAATAATTGCTGAAGGGTCTCTACTATCAGGCTTTGGCAACTATGAGGAAGTACAACTTTAAACTTCTGTTTGCATAATGTATGTGAAATAAAATTATGATTCAAGAAAAAATGTTTCAAGGGAGTTTTAATTAATTCCGATACTCCAGAACTCAGTACAGTGACCTTCTCTTGAAGTACTTGAACATGTTTAATGTAATGAAAACGTATACAATAGTGTTTTGTCTCTGAATGAATCAGGGCCCCATTCGCCGATAACGAAAGATATATCTTACCAAAGTTGTTTATGTTCCTAAGTGTGTTCCCCGAAGTGTCCCTTAGGAAGCTTCTTAACACGCTGCCTCTTGTTCGATGATACAAAGGCGCTGTCCCAAGTAATGGTGCTGAATTAGTTGGCATCGATTGCTCAGGAATCAATTTTCCACTTCACGCAAAGGTGCATTGCAGCGTTAAGAAAGACAACATGTTCTATGCGAATGAAAAATTCCTCAAATTATTCCGGTAACATTTATTTTAACATAGTTTAAGTTATCAGTAAAATATAGAATATACTTTAAATGATCAAATGGTCAGTAATATGTTCACATGATATGTTGTGACCGATAGATGAACCGGGTATCCCTCGCTAATCATCCTTCCTCCTTATCCCATTGTGCCACTTGTGCCGCTTCTTGACATGGGTTTAACGACTTCTAAAAATGTAATACACTTTTATATTAATGGTAAGGTAATTTACAATCAGAAATGATTGGCAAGCAGCTGCAGTTACTTCTGTTTAATGCAGTGTTGATTGTCATTGGTTAATATTTTCAATAAAAAGCAACCTATCTACAATGAGCAGAGAGCGAGAGAGAGTAAGATACAGAATATGGTGGGGAAGCAATGTAAAAAATGCGCACCAAGCTTCTCGTCAGAGGAACTTGAAGTTTTGCTGTACCTTGCCACCAGGTCGGAGATCACACCCCTATGGTCCACTATAACCTACATGTTTATGGCCGCGTATCCCTTTCGCAATATGTACGCCTGATCAATCACAGATGGATTGGAGATTGGGATGAGTGTGCCATCCACCAGGCCCAAGACTCTGGGGATACCAGCAATGGAATGACAGCCCGTGCACTTCCTGGACCTCCTGACGTGTTGCCAGCAGCCGGATGTAATCCCCGGCGTGGCGCAGAAGTGTGACGGCTGGTGAAAAGACAGTCCGGAAACAATAGCGAGTTAACAGGATTTAATGAGATGATGAGATATAATACAAAGACACACAAAGACGATGAGGCGATAACACTCCAGGGAGACGGTGGACGGTGAGAAATCCAGACGGTAGTGGAGTGTAGGTGAGGAGGCCGGGTCTTGACGGCGTGAGGCAGCAGGAGAGAGTGGCACAGGAACTGCGGGGAACAGAGCCGAAGGTAAGTGTCCGTGGCTGAGTGATCGTGCGGAGAGTGGATGAGGTTCTGGGGAAAACACAGACATCCAAACGCAAACTAACACAGAAGCCAGACGGGGGTAACACAACGACATGAAACAACGATCTCACAAACACAAGACATGAGACAAGCCATTATATAGGAGATGAGTAATGAGTGGCAGCTGTTGCTGATACAATTAACGGAGACGCCCACAACTAATCAGTGCAGACGCAGAACACACAGAATTCACCACAAAGTGTAAACAACCTGAGATCACGGTTTACCAACCGTGACAAGAAGGGCATTGGTGACAGTGTGGATGCACCTCAACATCGAGGTCTTGCTTAGGCCATAGCCCTCTCCCTCGACAAAGTTCCCTGTAACAAAAAAATCTTAGCGCTGCAAGAAGCTGGACTTCAAGCTAAATTCCGCGCGTTAGCCTGGCAAGCGCAGGTCTGAGAAGGTCCAGCATCTCCATAATGAGTTGTCTTGGCACGCAATTTTTTTTTCTTTTTATATAGCCAAATCAGGCAAAAATGTCAAAAGGGCTTAAGTTTTGCCAAATAATTTTTTTTTTTTACATGGACTAAACGAGCCGGCGCCATTTTTGATTAAATACAGGGACAAGTTGGATCGCTGCCATAGTTGGTCGCTTACTGGACCTCACCATGCTTACCCATTTATAGATCGTAGCCATTTAGAGCCAAATTGTTTGCCAGATTTTAATGATCAAAAGTGATTGCCAATTTAAAAGCTTTAATGACATTACGGAATAACCTAGGCTAATTGCCACCATATTAGTTCTGATACCAAATAAAGTAAACTTCATAAATAGGCCTGTATCCATTGCAAACACATTATATTATTAGTTTTAAAATGTCCATAACATAAAATCATTGTTGAGCCACAATATTGTCAACATACCATAGTTTGACTTGTACTGCGCTGCGCTGATTTCTAAAGACTATTGCACAGTGGCGGTGACTAGTGTTTTGAGCTCAAACAACGCTAAGAGATAGCTTACAAATGGTCCAGACCAACCTTATGAAAGTGTGACTTACAGAAGATATACTTAGCATACGAGCGTGTAGGGAATCGTGCCATAAAGTTAAGAGAGAGGTTACGATATAGGTTAAGAACTACTTAGCGATAAGAACGTTTTGGGGAACTGGGCCCAGGTTTTTGAACAAATCATTTGAATAAATGATTTACTGACTCATAAAGACAATCATGCAATTAATTCCTGAATGAACCAGTGTTTCTAAACAAAACGGATGAATGAATAAGTCAATGACTCACTCACAAAGACAAACAGAAGTCAACTGAATTGTCAACTGAATTATTTTTTCTCCCTTAATAAAGGCCACAAATATACAATGAAACCTGGTAAACCTGGTTCTCCCTTCAGCTTGCTGTTAAAAGTTTTCAGTTTAAATGGGAAAAACAAATTGTTGACAAGAAGGTAAATGCTTCTGACATGCGCTGGGACAAATGGATTTTTTTTATTCTCTGTATTCCCTCCATTTAATAATTATCTCTCTCAGCTTGGGGAAACTCCATTTCTGACCCCAGACAAGAACTGTGATAAAGCAATTAAGTGAATTCTGTGTGGGTGGCTCAGGTTGACAGGCCCAGTCTGAGAAATGGCAGACCCACCAAACTGCCAGAAGAGAAGCCTACTGTCAGGCTGCCTCACACTGACACACTCCTTCACATGAAAAGGAATCAATTTGTCTGATGGCTGTGAGTCAGTCATTGAGACAGGCAGGTATGTACTTATTAAACAGCATAGATTACATTTGAATACAATTTTCTACATTTGGAATAAATTACCAAACTGTGCCTTTGGCATTTCTTCTACAAAGAAGCGGTTTGGCTGGCTTGTAAAATCTGTTGAATGTATTTTTTATTTCATATTTCTTCAAATTACCTAAATATTTTCATCCTAAATGGAATATACATGTCATATGGTTTTCAGAAGTAATTTCAGAAATTAAGAAATAAGGCCTGGTTCACACGGGACGATTTTAAAATTGTCGGCAGATTTTCCAAACCTGAGAGACCCCACACACGGCGATAAAAAATCACGGGTCTAACAGTTTTGGTCGCTCCGTGTGTGGTGTGCAGCCACACGGCAATATCAACACATCACACACAACCGATTTGACTCCCGAGCATTCCCAGGTCAGACGGGAAATCTCGCAAAATCCCTCGAGATCAAACGTGACTTTAGAGTAAACAATCATGGCGGACAAAGAGGATGCAGTGGCCATTGTTTGTGCTTTGTTTTTAACGGGGAAAAAAACATAAGAAAAATAAGAAAAGGCGATGGTCAAAGAGGTGGAGACGACGCGAGCATGGACTATACTTGCTATATCATGATATGGAGATAAGTTGTTGTTTTATCTCATAGAAATGTTGTTACGTACTACACAGATTAATAACCGTTGAAATAAACGTTCATATATTAGTTTCCATGTACTCTGGTGGACTGCAGTTGTGGATGTAGTTATGCCCATCGACTTTATTTGTATTTGTTATATTATATACGCCGGCTGTTTTGATTTTGTTTCCCGGTACTATCACTGCCTCGTCACCTCGCTTTCTGATTGGCTACACGCCACAGTCCACAGGCTGCGTGATTGTTTGTCCTCGGGGGACACCACACACGAGAAGAAATCGGGCAAAATAAATCCAACATGTTGGATATCCCCGATTTGAGATCGGAGCGGTCCCGACATTCTTCCGAGCAGAGGAGATTAGTCTTAACACACCACACACGGCAGGAATATTTGATCAGATTATTTTACGATAATCGGAGCATCCTAAGATTGTCGGAAGGGCTGAATCGGGGCTAAAATCGGCCCAATTATCCTGCCGTGTGAACCAGCCTTAACTTTGCCGTTTAGACCTGAAACCAGATAAGTACAAGTGTCTCTATATCTTGAGATATGCAGTCCTATGGAGTAGTTCAGTATCTCGCTCACATTCGTCATTGTAATCCTTTTCTGTTAAAAGTTTCCAACCAAAGGAACACAACATAAACTAAATGGAAAGTGCAGAGCCTTTTATAATGACCCATTTTGCTTGCAATCACATTACTTGCTTTTATCTCGAGCTCCTTTCATAAATCTCTGTAAAGTTAAACAAGAATATTTCTGAAACACATATTACTAAATCCAATATTACTACTTTTATTAAATTCAGAGGGTTTAATAACTTTCAGTGCCTTAAGATGGCATACAATTTCCATGTCTAACAAACTCATAGACACACTGGTGAAAATTTGATCAAGTTTGGTCCTGCACTTCATTTGTACTTGATATGTGCATGCTAGTTTGGAACAGGCTTTGCTATAATTATAAAATAGCGTGCAAACTTAGCTATTGACCCCACTGGACCCTATTGACATTCATTGTAAGGCCAAAAAACAGTTCAACATGTTCCACAGAAGACAAAAGTCATACAGTTTTTCATTTTTGAGCAAGGTACCCTTTAAATAACAATATATTTTTTTTATTTTTTATGTTGTACACTCGCCATGATATTAAAACTACCAATTCATTATGGATAATCTGTTTTAATTTCTTCCACATTATTTTTAATGTTCCACCAGATGCAGCCTTGCCGTCCACAGAGACCTATGGGAACACAAAAACAATTTTCTGCCCCACCACTCAACCCAAACAGCCCATCAGAGCAGTGAGGGACAATAAATAAATAAACAAACAGCAGCATTTCAAATTGAGCACAGAACAGAGTGACTCGTCTTCCTTCCTCTTCAATGGCTCACTACAGCATCCCAGCAGCAGCTTCCTCAGGACACAGAAGAGTAGAATCTTTTTAAGCCGAAAGAGCTGCTGGCTCAGCAGCCAGACCTGAATCCAAGCAAAGTGATTTCTAAAAGGCCCTCGGAGTCTGTGATCGTCCACACATCCTCAGGGGCCTCCATGCTAATGCAGCTGCAGAGTGGGTGATGCAGCTGTGAGCGGGAATGTTTTCTGATTAACAAACACCCGAAGATATTTTATCTTGAGCTAGCTCCATCTGCCAGAGCACGCCAAGATCTCATTCAGCTTCCTGATCAGGACAACTTGGTGTCCCATGTGGTGTTATTCAGAACAAGTACAAAGGTGATAATGAGTCATTTAAGGCCTCTGGTGGTTCGTGCTTCTGAAGATGCTCATTTTGTGTGCAAATTAATGATGCATGCATTTAAAACATTTAATAAACAACTACTTCCTTGTTATTTTGACCTCTGCCATGAATGAAACGAAGCATTGGGAATTGTGTTTGTGGTAAACAGATCATTTACAACAGACTTGATAAAATCATTACCTATTTAAATCTATTTACAGCTAATACACAATGAAAATTAACACTACTTTTAGAGCTGTTTTCGCTGTATTTTCCATTATGGTGACCATGAATCATCACATGCTGGACAGGATTTCTAAATTGCCTAAAATGTCTGGGTTTTGGCTTTGTTCTCTTAGTACTGGTAAGCTTTTGCTGAAGGTAATGACTGAAAAGTAGTTTGACCAATAGTACACAGGCATTGTCCATAATCGACCAATCTATAGAGAACGGTCAAAGCAATGCAAATATGTATACATACTGTATAATTTTATATAACTTTAACTATAACTTTAGAGGGCAAGTCAGCAGGAAAGCAAAGCTGAAATCCAGATATTTTAGGCAGTTTAGAAATCCTGTTCAGGACATGTCCAAGAAAAAGAGGACGTACAGTCACCTAACTTTCATTTCCACACGTCTATGCATGTAATCATTTTAGACAGCTTAGAACAAATATGCATACACTGTCACGATAATGACAAACCATGTGTGACATATTTGGAGAGAAGGTTGAAGGAAAACAAAGATTGATGTCCTATCAGGGCTGGAATTATTACGACGACTGACAGATTTCTAATTATCATAGTTACATCCAGACGATGATATGCTGGTGGTGGAGGTGGGGTGTCGAATGTTCTCTGAACAGAGGAATCAAACAGCCTGCCAAGTCGTTCAAAGATCTGATTGAGAAAAATATTAAATGAATATTAATCTTAGCAGCCTTAAATAAATGCACATTCAGATTCCTTCCCAGCCACACAATCATTTCATGCTGTGTCTGAAATCGCTCACTCATTCACTCATTTACTAATCCCATATAGTGAATTTGAGTATATTTTAGGAAGGAGTGAACTAGAGTTGGGGTACTCCAACTTGGACTCGGACTCGAGTCCGGACTCGAGTCCAATTTTGAATAAACTCGGACTTGTCACGCACTCGGGTGAATTTGTACTCGGATTTGACACAGACTTGAACAATTTGGACTCTGAAAATATTCCGAGTACAGTCGAGTCTGCGTATGTAACAATAAAACCAGCATAAAATTGAGATGATAAATTAATGAATGTCTCCCCTTATGTCATTTTACTGCACCACGGCAGGCAGCAGTAGCATATCATTTCATGCTTGCAGGCGAAACACACGCATCACTCACTGGATATCAATGTTGATTAGTGATGGGAAGTTCGATTCTTTTCCGCGAACCGGTTCTTTCGGACGGTTTGATTCAATAAACCTGTTGAAAAAAAACGGTTCACTGGTTCTTTTACGCTCGACGTAATGACTGGCATTGGCGATGTTGATCAAACATTCAAATATATTAAGTCAGTAATCATTACTTCAGTCAGTTAAAAACCTCAAAAAAGTTAAAAAAGTTTTGCAACAACACACCCAAATAGTAACTGCAATAATGTGCATACGAGGATTTAAGTCTTGAAGATATAAAGTAAATTAGGTGTCATCAGCGCAGAAACCATGATCCACTTACTAAACATAATTCATTGCGATGTATTTGTTATTAAATGAACTTACATTTCGTCAGATTGCCCTTCATTCAAGCCCTCGGTTTACCCGCACTCATAACATTAGCAGAGAATCAGTTCAGAATCAATCACCAAAAGAATCAGTTCGGTTCAGACGCGCTGTGAGTCAGTCGGCTTCACGCTGAATCACGCATGCACAGTATCATCAGCTCCTCGGTTCTCGAATCGGACGCCTCCGAAAAAAACGGTTTTCGGTTCAGTTTACTGATGATCCGAAAACCGATGCAACCAATTCTTGACTCGAAAACTAGAATCGCTCAAACCAGCACGTGCTGCAGTTCAGTAGCTATCATCAGCTGCTCTACTGGTGTTCATGTTCTGTTTACTACAAACTCAATTTGTGATTGTGTCATCATTAACTATAAATACAGTACAGATATTTCATAAATCATCCCTTATTCCTATTAAACATGGAGTATTAAGAGTCTTAATTGTTGTCCAACTTCCCTGAAAACCCCTTTGGCCCACACATAATCTACAATATACAGATTAGAAACATGATACATTATAAACATCTTAAAAAAGAAATTATATATATATATATATATATATATATATATATATATATATATATATATATATATATATATATATATATATATATATATATAGTTATTTTAGCACACTTTCCGATGTTTAACAAAGTACTTGAAAAATTACACGCATGCACAGTATAATCAGTTCATCGGTTCTCAAATCGGATGCGTCCGATAGAAACGGTTTAGGTTCAGTGTACTGATGAACCGAAAACCGATGCAACCAAGTACCAAAGACAGCAGCAGCAACCAACAGATGCTGCACAGCTCAGCATTGCAGGATTTGCAAGACTAGAATTGGCCAAACAAGCAGTGCTACTTTATGATGCAAGTTCTCCCAAGACAACAGGACATTCATAATGCCATCATTAAGGATCTCCTCATTGGATGCACTTTACCTCTGTCAAATGTGGGGGAGAGGCATTAAATAACTGAAATGCTTTAACTCAGAATCAGAATCAGAAACAAAAAGAGCTTTATTGGCAAGTATGCTTACGCATACAATGAAATTGTTTTAGTGACATAAAGTACACAGAGACAACAACAACACAGACAAAAAAGAAAAGAAAAGAGATTTACAAAGTGTATAAACAATTGTGCTATACATGATAATGGAATAGGATTGAGTGAGATGTTGTAGGATGGAGGGTTAACAAATAAATATATTATATTTATAATAAATATAAATATAACTGGATGACAATATAGTGTGATACAATAATAAAACAGGTTCATTAGTATTTTCATGCACTTGTAATACAATAAAACTTTTGAAACCTTTTTTGATAGGAAACTAGTTCTGTTGACATAAAATAAAAATGTTCAATGGCAATGACTAGATGTAACAGTGGTATTTTTTTATTACATTTTTATATTGCCATTGGTTTAATGGGTTGAAAGGTTAAAATACTAATAGAATGTAAATAACAATTTATAATCTTTTTAAATTTAATTACTTTCTGGACTTGACTTAGACTCGGCCTTTAAGAACTCGGACTTGAGTCCAACTCGGCCCCTTTTGGACTCGGACTCGGACTTGGACTCGATGTTTGTGGACTTGGTCTTGACTCGTACTCGACAAAGGTGGACTCGGACCCAACTCTAGAGTGAACCAATAAATAAGTGAACGGATTTGGACAGTGTAACGGAAACAGGTCAATTTAGCTCAAAGGGAATCATTTAATAATTTAAAGGGGGGGTGAAATGCTATTTCATGCATACTGAGTTTTTTACACTGTTAAAGAGTTGGATTCCCATGCTAAACATGGACAAAGTTTCAAAAATTAAGCTGTACGTTTGAAGGAGTATTTCTGTTTCTGTTTCGGAAAGTTTTTTTTTCGAGTATGGCTCTGTGTGACGTTAGATGGAGCGGAATTTCCTTATATGGGTCCTGAGGCACTTCTGCCGGAAGAGCGCGCGCTCCCGTATAGCAGAGCAGACAGAGAGAGGCTGTGCACAGACAATCACTGATCAGAGCGAGAGCGTTGCGAAATGTCACAAAAGGAGTGTGTTTTTGGTTGCCAGGGCAAGACAACCCTGCACAGATTACCAAAGAAAAAACAGCATTAAGGGACCAGTGGATGGAGTTTATTTTTACAGAGCATCAACGGAGTTGTGCAAGTGTTTGTTCCCTGCATTTCTAAAATGCTTGTTTTAAAAACAAAGCCCAGTTTGACGACGGATTTGCGTATCGTTTATTTCTTAAGGATGATGCAATCCCAACGAAAAAGGGTCACGATTGTGTGTTGGAACCACAGGCGGTGAGTAAAACTGCTTAAAATATATCTGCCTCCTTGTTAGTGCGTCCGCCTCCCATCGGAGACCCGGGTTCGAGCCCCGCTCGGAGCGAGTCCTTGCTGCTGCTGCTCTCGTTCAGTTTCAGCCTTCACAGCTGTCACAGCTTCCAAACGCTGTCAACGGAACTGGCGCTAGTGATTCTTTAGCTCCGCCCACACGTCACGCCTCCAGGCGCTCGTGTTTTTCCGGGAAAATTCGGTACAGACTATCTTTCTCTTATGAATATAATAAAACTAAATACTTTTTGGAGTTATGAAGGATGCAGTACTATTCTATAGGTACTCAAGATTAACATGATATTGAGTGAAAACGAGCATTTCACCCCCACTTTAAAGGGAATTTGAACAGAATCACTGTTTCATGGCTGATCACTGAGATGCCCTGCGATTCACTGAACGAGCCGTTTAACATCAAATCTGCGCTTGATACTAAAATCCAAACTATAGTGGAAACACTATCAATTAGCACAGTAACAAGATCAGCAGTTTAAGACATTAACTTGTAAGCACAAACACAAGATACTTCTCTTTTCAATATGAATAAGGCTTTATTAGATAAATCTAAGACAAATAAACTAATCTAACACATAAACGCATGCACACACACATTCACACAAGTTGCAAGAAGATCGAAAGTTAGGGAAAGATGAGTTTAAGAGAATGGAAATGTGGAATCCCAAGTTCACAGCAATAAATTAAATTGCATAGACATGAACAACCATCAATCACATAATAAGCCCTCGCATTGAGTTCCTCAATGAGGTTAAAATTATATCAGATACACCAGTAAAGGTCACAGTCTGGAGGTTACATTGCCTAAAGGTGTCCCTTTGCTGTCGCTGATTGGCTGGAAGTTCAGTAGTCGCTGAAGTGACGTCCTGGGAAGCCCGTGGTTGGACGTTGGCTGAAGATGAAGTTGTGTGGCTGGTTGAAGTTGAATGGGCACCCGAGGTCAGGCGTCGGAGGCTCGGCGTTACAAAACTTAACTCAGAACACTAAACTCTCAAACGGAAAAGAAAATAAATAAAGTTTGACGAGACTATGTTGTGTTCCTTCTCATCATGGCTAAGTAGCAGCAGGCTTGCAGGCCGAAGCACGCTGGAACCGCACTCAAAGAACAGCTAACAGTGATGACTAAGAGCATGGCTAAAAGCTAAAGCTAGGTAGCAAAGCTACAAGCTAAAAGCTAAAAAGCAGGCATGACTGATAGCAGAAGCATAGCTAGAGACTAAAAGCAACATGACTAATAGCAGCAGCATAGCTAGAGACTAAAAGCAAGATTTTATGGTGTTCTAAGTATTAAACTGGCCTGTTGGCCACACCTCAAATGTTGTCTTGACCAATCAGATATTGTCTTGGCTCGGGGTATCATAAATCATATGTTTATCTTACCAAGCATGTGGTCCGAATTTTCCCTCTCTTGCAGGGTCTAATTTTGGACATGATTCCTATAACCAGGTTATGATATATTTGACAAATAAATGATTGTCTGAACTAATTCAAGCAAGCAGATTAGATTATATCGATACTAGACATGTCTATGTATCCTATAGTTATCAAAAGACATACACAATAAGTGATTATAACATGATAGTCGAATGTGTGGGTTACATATAAATGAATATGGAGTTAAGCGATGGAATGATATTCATTTAGAAGTCATTTTGGAGTTCATTTTGGTCCATATATATGTACAAAAGACAGTTTCTTTGTCATTCTCTGACATAGGGATGTTCTGTGAAGATAGAGGTTTAAAGCCCCTCCCCCCTTAGGAATTTCAGTCTGGTTCTGCAAGGTGGGGGGAAGTCAATGGAAGTGTTTAACTCATGGGTTTCCATGTGATGTCCAGCATTGCATTTCAATTACGAACAACAAATTTGACAATCTCTTCTGCGAATTAAAATTGTCAATAATTGTTCTAGTGGTGTTAATGTTGAAAGCTGTTGCGTGAACAAGTTGGTTGGTTGGTTATCTTCCTTGGGACTTGTGGCACAGAATGTTTTATGACTTCCTGAGGAATTCGGCTCGTGTTCCAAACACAGCTTTGATAGACTCTTTAATTTGTCTGGTTCGACTCGTTTCTTTTACAACAGTGACGTATAGCCTACACTGCGCATGAGTCTTGGAGCTGTTGCAAAAACATTGCCATATGTACTTTTATATTTCATGTACGTAATTTTAGAAAATAATATTAATAGCAATAATACTCAAAATCACTTTATATTGCAGTTATACGTACCTCAGCGTCAGCTTTGTGGTTTCATCGATAGTATATAATTTTTTTTTTAATGCTTGCTATTAAAATAACGTACTGAGAACAAAAATAAACACACATAAACACATTCATAATTATTATTTTTAGTAACTTGACACTTGCTCAAGCAGTGTTTTGAGCTCAGATGGTTGTAGAGCGTCCTCAGACGCCCGTTAATTTTACATCAAAATACATGACCTGTTTAACGAAGAAAAAATAATAATTATCTACCAAATTATCATCATTTTTGTAAGTTAACAATGATGCCACCTCAGTAAATTAGTCAAATATTAAACTGAGTTATTGCCTACATAACATATGTTAATATAATGTAGGAAAAACGTTAAAACAGAAATAATAAAGATTTGAATGTCATCTCTCATTCAAATCCACATTGGATTGCTTCAGCGAGTGTACATCGGTTGTACACTTGAAATCAGAATGAATTGTGGGTAAAAAGTAGTGGACAAATGTAGGGAATGACACAGCAACACGGTGTCATTTCGGACACAGCAACACTGTCATTTTCCAAAATGGAATTTAGCAGAAATAGTTTGTTGTATGCATTACTGGATATGATTCAGTGTATTTACAAATAATATCAATTTGTGAATTTGTTGTGTTATTTTTTTTTTTTTTTTTAAAGCATTTGTCTCTTGTTCCCTTGTAGGCATTTGTGTGTAATTTGAAATGCACACATACTAGTTATAATTTCAAAGGGGAAAATTCACAGTGGAAGAAAAAAAAAATCAGATAGACACATGTTTTAATGTGTTGAGTTATTATTATTATTATTATTATTATTATTATTATTATTGCTAATGATGAATATAAAATGTTATATTCAATAATAAAGAGCTAAACTCTATGAAAGATGTAATCGTGGCAATACCTCTAAAGCAGTTTGCTCTGATCCTGAGAATATTGATCAAGACTCAACTGGAGTCTGTTGATATGATGCACCTGTAGCCATAGCCAAGAACCACTCGGCCGTTAAATGTTACAATATTGCAGTAATAGATGGCCTGCAGCTGGACAGAAGACCTGAATACCAATAGCCTGATTAGATGGATTGTGGCTAAACTGAAAACTTGACCCCACCCCCACCCTCCCTTTCTTACTCACTATTATTCTGTCATTCTATTCTTTATCCCGTTGTCTCTCTGGGTGGTACATTCAGAAGTGATCATACAGTATATAAATGATATACTGTATACTGCATCATCGTTTTCAGTTTTCAAATAAATAAAACATCACTATGTCATGAAGTATTCACAGTAATTATACAAATAACCACCTTCAAAAACAACAAAGATCCAAGGACTAACAGTTTTAAGCAAATCATAATGTTTGTAAATGTAAGACATTTGAATCTACAGAAATGAGAGGCTTTTCACAGCTTTTTGTTTACAGAGCGTGTTTGCAGCTGCAGCTGGTTTAATTTACGCTGATGAACCTTGTGCAGATTTATGCTGATTGATCCCTAGTGAGAGGTTGTGATCAAAGTACCTTGGGAGCAAAGTGTCCATCTGATGAACTCAACGAAAACGTTCAAAGAGCCCTTTGAAGTGGTTATTTTTCGCACTTCTGTTTGGAATGACACAACAACATGGTTCCTATGATTGTTCTCCTTTCAAAGTGTGCTGTGAAGGCATTATTTATGTAGTTCCTCTCTCCATCAGTTGCAGCTTGTTTGCTGAAATGGTGTTTAATCACTTTGGTATATTGTGTCTCAGTGAGATGTTGTCTGAAAAACTGTTACTGAATTGGTGAGGTAGATAAGTTCTGAGTCTGATGAGAATTTGTTTAGGTTATTCAGCTTATCATTAGTATTATTGATTAGGGATTGTACACTTCCACTCTGAATCTTTCTCTGCTGTCACATTTGCCTTGTCATCTTTATTGAAGTAATCTTTGATTTATCAAAGCATACATTTGTTAACTCAACTTTAGGTTTTAAGTTTCCAATCTTCCGGAGCATTATTCTATAAATCCCATTTATTCCTGCCACCAGTATCAGATTCTGCTTCTATTTGCCCGAATGTAACTGACTTTTAAATACAATATAGATCCAACTTTACCCAGACTTTACATCAAATCTCATTTACTTCCTATTGTACCTGCCTGGATCCCCACAGCTCGTTCTGCTGAATTTAGATTGAACATACCATGTGAACTCCAGCAGTGTAGATGTTTCCTTTGCTGCCTAACATAACACAGAATCATAAAATTTGACTGTTTGAATTAAGCCAATAAACTATACATTGATCCAATGCTGATTTTGATGTGTAATTAAAGAAAGATGCTTCATATTAAGATAAAAACTATAGCTAATACTTCATACATTAAATCACAATCTGTATGTACATTAAGCATTTGGTATTTCAAATTTTATATATTAAGAGCTGTTTGGTTTAGACCTTTATTGACCTTTTGAACTTTCTGGTTACACTTGTGCCTTTGGTCTCCATGATCCTTTGATCAGACTTTGTTTTAGAGCTGTAAGGCCGGTGTATACTTTCTACCTACTTCACAGTATCTCCTATTTGACTCGTTCTGTCTCAACATTCACCTCCAGCCTGCGCTGCTCTACACAGAGCATCTGAGCCACCACAAAATCAGGGCTGCATGTGGACAGTGTGCATGGACCTCCGCAGACACTTTTGGTGATGAAAAAAAATTGCACAGAACAGATACAGTTGAAGTACACTTCGGGCTTTAGATCTACTGTTTGCTTACATTACAACATGTATGCATGCAATATTAATGCACCAAGAAGGATGTGTAAAAATCTATGAACTGAAACTATTCAAGATCAGGCAGTAAAATGATTCCAGTGTGTCTGACAATTGAGCATTTTAGCAAATGTCCAGATGGTATTTAATTGACAAAAGTAAAACATCTGAAACTTTCTGCAATTGATATATTGCATTTTTTTTCTATGAATTATGACCATACAATTCTAATTTTAAGTGGTAAAAATACAACTTGAAACTTGCATTGCAGTAATTGGCCCCAAGATGGGCCCTTATTTTTGTGTTACTTGGCAAGACTATCTGTCCAACTGTCACTGGAAATATATGGCTCTCATTTTAAGAAACTTCAGAGAGAACCTTTTGGGTCAGTAAATGTTGTATATTTCATACTAATTGAAGTGATAGTGTTATTAGTTTGAGTGCAGTTATGCAAAATTGGAACATGGTTTATATCGGTGCATGGCTGAATTTGGCTGCAGTTGTACAACAGACCATTTGAAGAGTATCTGGAGTGCGTATCAAAATCAGGTCAGGTAAACAAACAGCTGCTCTCTGGCTATTTACGGTAAAGGCTTTGGTAGAGATGAAGAAAAACTACAGTTTTCAGGGCAAACCTGATAAAGAAAACATTTCATGCTTGCAGGTCAAAAAACATTCATGGATCATTGTCAGCAATTCCTTAAGTTACACTGTATGACCAAAAGCATTCTGACACCCCCTTGTAATCAATATATTTGATGGTGTCCAGTTAGGTTCAGATCTGGTCTTTATGCAGGCCAGTCAAGTTCTTCCACACCAGACTCAGTAAATCATTTATATTCTATTTCTATTTATGATAGAATAAAAAAGGGCCTAGAAAAGGCCCTCACACACTGCTACAACAAAAGTTGGAAAGGCAATTCTCTAGAATGATTTTTATGGTGTAGCAAAACCATCTGTCCTCACAGAAACAGTAACAGCCAAATCTGTTTGTTAGAAGGATGTGTCCACGTGTTTTTGGCCACATACCGTACTTTCGTCATTATATTTCTGAAGCAACATTCTGAGAGCTGTGTGGGCTGTGAGATGAAGGCCACTCAAGACATTGCAGGTGCATTAAGAAGCTTTTACAATAAAATAAAGACATTTGGTGTCTTTTCTGATGACCAGCATGGGTTTGGAACCCCTACAAGTTGTTTTCTTCCATTGTCTCCATTTTGACAGCTCACCATGTGTTTGATGACTTTGTGCTTTTCCCCTCCCTGTTATTATCATATTAACTACTTTGGCTACCATCACACCTGTGGTTAGTTAGTCCATCATTTCTCCCTCTATTTTAGCATCCCTTGTGTCAGACTGTTGTAGTAACTTCGGTCCTGGAGGGCTACTGTCCTGCAGACCTTAGGTCCAACCCTAATCAAACACACCTGACAAGCTAATCAGTCAAGATCACGAAAAGCTAAAGCTAGGTGTGTTTAATTAGGACTAGAGCTAAACTCTGCAGGACAGTGGCCCTCCAGGACCAGGATTACGGCTTCCAGCCTTCCGCTCCTGCTGTACTTTGTGGTTTTTGAGACTTTAATAAGTATTTGAGTTGAACCTGCAATTTAATCCATGATTTTCCCTAACATTATGACCTTGTGGATTCACCAAAATGTTAAAACATTCAAGGAAGAATGAACTAAACTAACATGGTTTATACACAGTCATATTCCACATTCCATTTCTTCCAGTCCATCTTCTAGGAAAACCATATGAGAAAGGGCTAGTTTCAGTGATTTCTGCCATAAATCAAACATTTAGCAATATAAAGTGTTATTACTGAGTAACCCAGAATGTCTAGATAAGAGTATGTAGAGACATGTTTTTTGAGAAATAGTTATGCTAAATAGAGCAGTGCACTGTAAATGTAACCTCAGAAAAGAAAAATATTTATAATGCAAATAAATATGGAGTCACAACAAGCAAACAAGCAAAAGCAGAGCAAATTGCCTCAGATCTAAAACAATTTTCTGACCTCTTTTGAATGATTTCGAGGGGTTTCGTTCTACACTATCACCAGAACACACATGCTCATGTTCACTGTAACTAAATGGATCAAATATTTACGGTAGGACTTTCCAGCTCTGCTTCATTTTGGGAAATGATGGGCATCAGCAAATGTTCAGTCTTGCTGACAATGCAGGAATAGACGTTTGTAAACTAGTTCATAATGGATTTTTGTAGATATGCAAGTATGCCTCGACTGAATGGATGTTATACAATGCCAGCAAGAAAAGAACTAATATTGAAAAATCAAGATAGCTTTGCATAAAGCTGAATAGTGATAAGAAAAATTGTCTCTGGGAAATAATTTTTTTCATTGGGACTTTATAATGTAATTTTTCCCATATTCATTAATGACTATAATAACAGAAAAAAACCACCCTAAAATATTTCTCATTTTTCAACATGTGAGCACTGAATTACATTGATGGCTAAAAGTGATCATTTTACAATTAACAATATTAGTCTTTCTCAGCAAAAATAATAAAATGTTAAATTAGTTAAAATTCATAATCTGGGATGAAATCTCTGCAAAGCTTATGGATTGACAACTAGACTGAATATGAAACTGCAATGATTGACATAGCAATACATGAAGAAAAAAAAATTAAATAATACTGATTGTGAAAATAGATCTGTGTGTTATGTATTAAGTCTCTAAGAGTGAAATGCAAAGTTAAATACATGTATCTGACACTAGCTCTTTGGATTTTTTTTTTCTCCACATTTCTACTTTTTAATTCCTACATTAAGAATCTTTTTTTTTTTTTTTTTGGAAGAAACAACCTCAAGTCTACATTTCATGTAACTGTTGATCAAGATCACTGACTTTATTTTTTTTATTATTCCTCTGTTTCTTTAACTGTACGACTTGATGTGTTTCTTGCACTTATGGCCCACCACAAAATTTTAACTAGAATAAGATCTGTTTCTTGACCTTTATCTACTATATCACAGGAAAGGCAAACTGCTCTGCAGAGATCAGCTCCGACTCCTAATTAAATCTCACCTGCCTGCAGCTTTCTAGTAATCCTTCAGACCTTGATGAGTTTGTTCACGTGTTTTCGATTAGGGTTGAAGCAAAAATCTGCAGGGCTGTGGCTCTCCAGGACTGACTTTCGCCACCTCAATCTATTAATCCTGTTAAAACAGTGATCCTCAAATCTGGCTCGCGAGATCCACTTTCCTTCAAAGTTTAGCTCTAACCCTAATCAAACATGCATGAGCTTGCTAATCAGTGTCTTCAGGATCATTAGAAAATCACAGGCAGGTGTGTTTAATTAGAGTCGGAGCTAAACTCTGCAGGAAACTGGATCTCGCGAGCCAGATTTGAGGATCACTGTGTTAAAATGACAATCCACTATACCAGTGGCTCTCAATTCTGGTCCTCGCTGCCCCTGCTCTGCATATTTTGCATTTCTCTCTTTGTTAACACACCTGATTCGGATAATTAGCTCGTTAGAAGTGAGCTCCATTTTCCATTGACATGGTCCCTACACAGTGTTCATTGCTCCCTACTCCCTGAGCAGGGGAAATCTGTTGACGTTTACTTCACTTCGGAACATTCATTCCATATTTGCACTGGGGGAACGTCTTCATACACAGACAAGTGTGACATCATATACCTCGGTAAATAAATACAACTTAAATTCACGTCTCTTCGAACTGGAATCATGGCTGAATAGGCTGTGACATCCACTTTGCAGGGCACTTACGTTCAAATAGAACAAATGTCTGAAGCGATTAAAGAGACATACAAAACGTGCGAAGCAGGGTCGTGAGGACTGGAATTGAGAAGCTCTGCACTATACTACAGTACATTTCCATAGGGTATATTTTCTTTGTTGCAGAACTGCCTTTGGTATTACAGAGCAACACCTAAGCAATCCAAAACACAGAAACACACAAGACGAAAAAAGGGACGGTGAAACAAAATTTCATTTTCACCTGAAATAGTGAGAGTAAACAAGAGTGAAAGAGTCTGACTGGCTGTCAGCCAAATCATGGCCATTAAAAACAGGGGGCCTATACATGCTGTTAGGCCTCAGCCTCTCTGAACTGTCTCTCTACACCAGGGATAGACAACTCCTGTCCTGGAGGGCCACTATAAGGCAGAGTTTAGCTCCAACCCTAATTAAACACACCTGAACAAGGCAATCAGTGTTTTCTGGATTACTAGCTAGATACAGGCAGGTGAGTTTTTATGAGGGCTGAAGCTAAACTCTGCTGGATAGTGGCCCTCCAGGACCAGAGTTGCCTATCCCTGCTCTACACTCACTAATAAGAGTCCCCTGTCTTGACACTATTCTCTTTCTTTTACTTCCTTTTGCGGTGTGTGTTTGTGCATGGACAGACACCTGAGGCAGCCGTACCGGATGCTGCATGCTTTTCATGGTATCAAATCGTACACTGCTCAGAGTAGCTGCTAAATAAAACCCATATCACAGCTCCTGATTGATGTCTTCACAGAGCAGATCTCAAACAATATTGTAATGCATCTCTGGCATCTTATGAATGACAACGTTTTTTTTTATTTTTTTGCTGATGCAGATGCTGATCACACTGACGTCTCAGTGTAAATGACTTAACCAAAAATTACTATAAAAGTAGTACAATTATTTATAATGAATATTAAGTTTTGTTGTTGATGTTGTTGCATTTGTTTAACTATTTTCAAGCAGACAAGCTGCAACAACATTTCAAGTAGAAATCTGTTTTCAAACAAAATTGCTTACTAATGCAGTGTAATGGCTTGAACAACCACAGAAAAATAAGTTTCTCTTGCAAAGAGGTCCAAACAAATGGCTTTACAATCAGCACAAAGTCAATGGTGCTGGTAAATGAAACTCCCATTTAGACCCCGATTGACTGCACTGTTGGTGTGATTGCTCTCCACTGAGTAAGTAAGTATTTTTTTCTCTAGACATATTTTTTCTTGCTTTCTCCATTGAAAAATCAAACAGCTGTATGCTGGAGTACTGCCATTTAGACTTACCACATCTTACCAAAAATGCTTGTTATCCCATATTTTCACCTGGAATGCCCCAGGAACATGGATTTATAAGTCATACATATAGGACTGTAAAATGTCCCAAAGGAAATATCCAGAAAACCGGAAAAAAATAAACTATGCATCTAAACAAAATATAAATCCTGCTTTGAGAATATGTGTCTATGATGCTCTTCCTGCATGTACTTAAATTATATGTTTTCCTCTTTACCTGATCATATATCATGTACATAATACCAAATTTAACAGAACAAATCAAAACCACAAAAAAAAAAAACTATAATAAAAGTCCCTCACATATTTGTATATCTCAAAAACAATTTTGATTATCAAGAAACCTGACATGAAAGTAACCTATTTCTTTCCTTTTTCTGCTGCTGATTCAAGAGTCTCAGTTGTGTTGCTAGCAAATTTCCATCGTTAACAAGGCCAAGAAAACCAAGACCAACATTTTTCATTGATGGTGTCCTCCTCGGTTTAATTCTCAATAGTTATAAGCGCTTTTGCACTGACATGGCCTAGATGTTCACTCACTGGAACTTGATTAAGTTATGAACAATAAATCCTGTATCATAGAATTCTGAAAAAAAAGAAAAGAAAAAACATTACATTTGTTTTTCAACAATATCAAGCAGTACATCCATTTTAAACATTGACGGTAAAAATAAATGCTACTTGAGCATCAAATCAGCAAATTAGAATGATTTTTGAATAATGTGACACTGGAGACTGGAGTAATGGCTGATAAATTCACCTTTGGCACATTGCCTCATAAAGTCATGATTGATGCATCGGAAGAGATACAGCTCCCTAAGATCTATGTAGACATAATAAATGTATATATATATATATATATATATATATATATGTATATACATATATATCTAGTGACTCCTTCCTGCAGTTGATCTGTGGAAAAAGACCTCACCAGACCAATACCACTTAAGGTAGAAATCAAAGCTGGCTATCCATGGAGCGCTGTAAATTTTATCATTGCAATAAAGTTTGCAATCCTGTCACCGAACCCAGTAAATCTGACTTGTAATATGGAATCAAATTATATATATATATATATATATATATATATATATATATATATATATATATATATATATATATATATATATATATATATATATATATATATATATATATTTTTTTTTTTTTTTTTTTTTTTTTAAGGTTTGTCAATGGAGAATGATCATTTTTGTATCCAGATGGTTTAGACCATCTACCAACAGGCAGTCAAAGTTAAAGACTGCATACTCTATGTAAAGTCTTTACATACTCTTAAAGGTCTGTGCATAATGCAATAAAAAAAAAAAAATGTGAAAATGTGCTATATGACCATGAAATCCTCACAAATTTGAGTTCGGACAGCAAAATAACAGCAGAAACAATTGCAGTAATTTACAGAAATTATCACTTAAGAGCCCTTAAGACCACCCACCCCACCCCCAATAAAAAATAAATAAATAATTAAACAAAAATAATGTTGAGAGGAAAGAGGGAAAAAGGTAATATAAATAACTGTGCACTTTTAAGTGAACCCTATACATCAGAATATTATTATAACCTTTTTTTTTTCTTTGTTTTTTCTTTTTTTTTTTAAGAAATGTTAACATTAGCCATTAAAAGGTCTCATCATAATGTTGTGTGTTGGGTGAATTCGAGACAGAGGTCAAAGACATGAAGAGTCTACAGGAGCAGCAGTTGCTATTGGCTGCTTTTTGAGCCAAGTCCCAATCATCCCAGCAGTATCTTTTTTTTTTTTTTTTTTTTTTTCTCCAGTCATGTCCTTCACAATGAGTCCCATGCGGGTCTGAATGCCATAGTAATCATTATTCGCTCACTGCTCTTCTTATGGTTGAATCTGAATTCCATCCTCCTCTCAAGATTGGCCCTGGGCTTTAATTTTTAAAGGTCAATATCTGGTCATAGTGAATTCTGTTTTCCAGGGAGGCCTGCATTTTAAGTTCAATCTCATTTTAGATAGATATCTCTGGTATAATATATTTTGAGCAGAACATCGTTCTATTTTTTTCTTCAACTGTGTGTGATTTAATACACACATGATCTTTTTTGTACATATAAAACAGTCTAATGGCTAGATTTTTGATGGACTAACTCTTGTTCAAGGTAATAACTGCTGTCCAGCAGGAATGGAAACTGTTTAGCTCAGACTCTCAGAAACCTTTATCAGCATCATCATCATCGAAAAAAAAAAAAAAAAAAAACATGGCTGAAAAGATTACAGTTATTCATATTTTTCAGTAAATATATAGTACTGAAATATTCCACATTTGAATATTACACTGAATATGGTTTACAAACAGACAAATCTCACAGGTGGCCATATCTGTGTCTATGGATGTGGATGTAGTCTGTGTTCTCAGGGAATCTAACATTCACCATGCAGAGGAGACAAATGTCACAGCGGCTGAAAAACTGCCCCTTGTAACAGGCACTCATTCCTTTCATTTTTCACTGTGAGCAGACCTTCTGCTGGATGAACAAATGCTCTCAATCCCTCAAGCTAATGCTATTGAACAAACACTGACAGAATGGACTATCAGGTGATACTAGATTGATCACAAATAAATAGTAAAGGTCATCTTATAGCTAACTCAGAGTGTTCTTTTTGTAGAGTTCGATACATGGTTGCTCCACTGCTCCATTTATATGTTCAATGCAATACGCCTTTTTGGATAAAATCATCTGCCAGTTGCATTAAATATAATGCAAGAAATCCTATTTTACTACCCCAGGCTCAAAGATTGATGGCAATATGGACCATTGCAGGGGAATTAATCCCCCAAGAAATTTATATTAGTCGTCAACAGATATAGAATGGCATATTCTTAAACTGAAACCTCCAACCTAAATTCTTTATGTGGTAACAGCTTTATAAAGTACCAACAGTTTAACTAAATAATCTCATTTTATATACCCTGAACTATAAAAGCTTCACTGTCTATATGTTTTTAAAGCAAAAAAGCACAAAATATTTTTTTTTTCTCAATATATACATAATCTCAATATATACATAAAACACACACACACACACACACACACACACACACACACACACACACACACACGCACACACACACACACACACACACATACACACACACAACCATTTACACATTTGGGGTCAATAATATCAATTCCAAGCTGCAGCAAAGTCAGATTGTGCAGGAAAATCATCTGTTTTTTGTTTTTTTTTTACTCTAGTGCGAATATAGTTCCCATTATTTATATGAATAAAAATGGTCTCTGTCTCATAAAGCCTTGCTATTTGTACACGATGTGACTATACAGATCAAAACATGTAAATAGGAAAATGTTTGCATTATTTTATCACTTATTGGGATTACTGCTACCATTATCCATTTACATCCAGTCTTTGTGCTAAGCTAGGCTAGCGGTGGGTGCATCAAATAACACTAACAGAACGCACAGAAATGAAAAAGGTATGTATGGACTTATCTAACTCTGGGGGATACTGTGAATAAGCTAAAGTCCCAAAAAGTCGGAGTGTTCCTTTAAGTCATCTGTCAGCTTAAAGCTTTACTTTTGTAATAAAATATGGTCACAACACGGGCATTATGAACTGACAATAACTTGGTTCTCAGATGATTTTACCGTTTCTATTTTACATTCAGTAATTTTTACAGCGGTTTAAAAATGACTTCTGATGCAACCAATTATTGGATTACATGAAAGTCCTCCAGTAAAAGCCATTTTACTCTTGATTCACATCAGCCTTAATGAATGTGCTCAGCTCAGTTTCACGCCTCACATTGTGTTCTTTTATTCTCTCTTTGTCTCATCATGCCAAAAATAAATGAGCTGGTTAGACTCTGGCATCAACAATAAAATAGCATGATTACAAGGATCAGAATATTTTTTATTTTTTTTATTTTTTGTATATCTGCCATAACTCAATCTACATTTTTTGGCATACATTGCAGAAACATATTCTGCCAAGGTTTGAAGGGTTGTGCTCACACCACCTGGGATATATGATTCTTCATATTGTGTTTTAGCCTGGAATATCGTAGGTTTAAAACCATAAATTGTTAGCCTCTCAGTAATCATTTCAGCTATTTCCTCCTTTTCCTACGTGGTGTAATGGGTTTATATCAAACAACCTTTTAAAGCTGCAATTTGCTGATTAGGTACTGCCAATCAGAGTCATTTATTTTGGTTACAGCAGCTTAAACACCATGCTTCCATGTATCCAGCATAACGTTAGGCCTGATTGTTCAATGCAATAACTGTGTTCAAAAATCTACTAATTTCAAATGTAATATTTCAAGATTTAGGGCAAAATAGGCTTTCCATTAAGTTTTGCTTGGTGAATAAACAGATGGCCTTGTTGTGGTGATCACAAAACTGGCATGCAGCAGCAGCATAAAACCTGGCCTGACAATTCTCTGTCTACGGTAATGTCTTTAAACTGTGTTAAACTAATATGATTTGTAGTTAAGTTCTATTCTGTCTTAGCACTAAGAAGCTGTTGGTTTTGATGTCTCATGTCTCAAATGTCAACATCTAACTTGTTTGTGGTAACTTTAATAGAACATTTTATGATTTAGAGTTGCTTTGCAAAGCAGACCAACAAGAGAGAACTGGACTGAATTCCCAGACAAAAAAAAAAAAAAAAAAAACAGAGTTGCTGTTCATGCAGATTCTGTTTGCTTTGGCTTATCTACTTTTCTATGCACTTTGTAGTACTATACCCGGGAGAACAAATACAGGACTTGCAGCAGAATATGTGGTGCATATGAGCTCATGACCAATATTGGGCTCCCATAAGAGTTTCATTAATATAAATGCATGTGATTGAAACGTTAAAAGGCCATAAAACAGAAATAAGCAGCTTCACTGCTGGATTTTAACCTTTCCTGGAGATTCTTCGTTCATACATCTGTGTGGGAATTTCCCATGTTACTATAATGAGTAGTTAAAAATGAGTTAATTAACCCATATACTTTGAGCAAATCAATGCAAAGTTTGTAAGAATATGCTGTCAGTTCTGGAGCTGTAGGAGAAAATCAGCTCTTCATTTCCAATGCAGAACCTTTAACATCTTTGTTTCAAAAGAAGGTTCTTGAGATTATAAAAAGGTAAGAAAGAAATGTTTCTTTAAAGAACCTTTGACTGAACAGTTCTTTGTGTAACCAAAAATGGTTCTTCTATGGGATTGCTTGGAGAACCTTTTGAAGCACCTTTATTTTTAAGAGTGTAACCTCCACAAGTGCTGTCTAATATTGAACATTTGTTTTTGAACAGACTGACAGTGAAAAGGCTTTTGCTTCTATGACTAATAATCAGCCTCGTCTAACACACATACTGTACACCCCCGCAAGCCACATCCATCTCCCAAGGTCTTCCTCTCTCCATCAATAATCAAGCCTCCACACCAGCCTGAAGGATGTCTTAATGTGTGTGCGGCGCTCCTCCTCCACTGAGGGTGGGAACGGACAATCAGCTTGGCTGTGTCTCCCCTTGAGACAGCTGAGCCGTTTGCCCTTTTGCACTAGTCACTAGTTCCCTAGGATACTCCCTTCAATTTTATTTCAAGGTTGCATCCTCATCTGCATCCCAATAAGTTTTAAGCATAAAGGAGGTTATTGTGCACCTGCTACCAGTAAGGATGAGGAGCTGTTTGATCTGTTAAAATAGATGTATGAGAGGACGAGGAGGAATGCTTTTCATCATCATGGTGTACTGGCAGCCATGTGGCACAAGGGACTCTTTAATCTATGTTGGAATTAAATCCGTTATCACATACAATAACAGCTACAGGATGGAGAACAGATGTATGTGCATGCCTGATGCTCACTGCAACAACATGTTGTGTCTTAATAGATTGTCCTGTTGTGTTCGGCAGGTTTTATCACATTTACTGAACAGACAGATATTCTCTACTGTCTGCAATGAGGAACATTTGTCAGCTTAGCAAAGACGAATAAATAAATACATAAATATTATATACATAAACACTAGCAGTCAAAAGTCCGGAATATTGAAGATTTGTTAATTCTTTCGAAAGTAGTATCTTATGCTCATCATCTGCATTATTGGATCAAGTGTAAAAACACTAAAAAAACAGTACTATTGTGAAATATTATTTTAATTTAAAATTACTGTTTTGTATTTTAATACTTTTTAAAATGTACTTTATTCTTGTGATGGCAAAATTGAATTTTCAGCAGCCATTACTCCAGTCTTCAGTTTCACATGATCTTTGAGAAATAATTTGTAACATGCCGAGTTAGTGCTCTATGACAGAAGACAGAACTAATAAAACAGATGTAGCAGACTGCAGGAGCTGAGCTGAGCTAAAGTAAGTGTTTGGATCACTTGTAATGGGGTCAGACTGTTGGCTGTGTCATACTGTAGTCTTGAATCAGGAAGCCAACGGATGACCTTATGCAAAAATGACTGATACTAATATATTTTTCATCTACAGTATAGAGAAGAATTATATCCTGACCATGCTTGGCTCATGTTCGTACTCTGTTCCTGCATGAAGTAATTAAGAATAAATGATGATTTTATATTTTGCATTTCGTCTTAATGAAGATGCAAGGACGGAGGCTGCATTTTGACAGCGCATAAGCATTGTGTTCCTTTTATCAGCGTTGTTGATTTGGCTTGCTGGCTCTATTTCAGGCAGCTTCAGACTCTCCGGAAATCTTTGTACTCAATTTTTAATTGGCATTACTGCAGCAACGTGAGCCCATTAGTGAAAGAGATGGAGGGCAAGATCCCAGGGCAGTATGGGAAAGAAACTTCAATGGAGGAGCAAAACTGAGGAGCACACACACACACACACACACAAAACACATGTATACTCTTGTGTTTCTGCCATGTTCTTCTTTTGTTTTTATACTGAAGTAATGATATTTCTTATCCTCCAATCCTAAATCAAACCCTCACAGAATCCAGTGTACATTTTAGAACATCATGCAAGACATTTCTGGTTCAGTCTCAGTAAGTTCATGTATAGTTAATGCATCGGGTTTCAAAATTTTACAAAAAACAATACTTTAATCTACTGTAGATCATTACATGGCTCCCTGGAATACTCAATTCTGATTGGTCATTTGTAACATTCCGGGTATGTTATTCCCTAATAACAACTGTCATCATTATCAACAAGGAATAATAAATGGTCATAAGGGTATTTGAGGCGGTTGTTTATTTCACATTTCTAATATTATACTGTCGCGCTCTCTCGTTTCATTCAAATGCAACTGCTATCCTCTTGTGCCTCAGTTATTGACTACTTACTGTAGAAATGAAATTGGAAGACACCTTAAATGTCCATCTGAACTTTGTTTTGGCTCACATCTGTTTGTTAGGAACTGTTTTACTTTGCAGAAGCATTGCATTAAATATTTCAACCCATATCAATATTTTGTGTATAATTACTTATTTATGTTGCAAGTAGCCATGAACCCCTTCAGGGTGATACAAGATCACACTGTTGGGGTTTATTTGGCAATAACAACCAGCTGGATGTATTGTACATGCTGTAAACATTAAATTATATATTTACTACTGTTAAAAGATTTTTAACATTTCAAGCTGTATAAATAAATATAATTTAATATATAAATAATATATAAACAATGTAATTTTTAAATGTAACATTACATCCTGTAAAAATGTCATTAACTAATGCTATGGAATGGAAGTTAACTCTAAAGTATTACCACATTTGTTTCTTACAAACACACCAAATCAGTTCCAATGAAGAAATAATCATCTACAGTTTGTGTGGCCTGAGGGTGAGTACATCATTAGCTAATTTTCATTTCTGGGAAAACTATTCCTTTAAGTGTGTTTATTAAGTCCCATGCATGAACTCAAAATTGACAGTAATTAAATTATAAAATCTTGCTGTATTTATTATATAAAATGTGAGCCCATAATCTTTAAACAAAACAATGGATGTTTAAGAAAGGTCAAACACATGATCATTCTCCATCTTGTGTTTTAGTAATTAGCCCTACACAATTATGTAAGATTTAACATTCATTATAGTGTTATTTGTGATTCTATTTTACCATATGGAATGCATTTTAATTGCTAGGTAAGGAATAGTATATTATGTTATTGTTGAACTGCAGATGAAATTCTGTAAATAATTCTGGGACAGTCATGGACTGTCAGATGTCCTCTATCAAATAAACTATTAAATAAACAAACTAATAAATAAATAACATCCCTTCGTTTCACTCAGATATACAAAACAATAAAGAAGAAAAGCTGTAAATTACATTTCATTTCTAGGTAGTCCTATAATTTAGCCAAAACATGACTCTTGCTCACACACACACAAAAACAAAAGTGAAAAGTGGGGGATATCCCATAGGCGTAATGGTTTTTATACTGTACAAACTGTATATTATATGGCCCTACACCAACCCTACACCTTACCCTAACCCTCAAAGGAAACTTTGTTTCTTTTTACTTTCTCTCAAAAAAAAAAAAAAAAAAAAAAACTCATTCTGTATGATTTATAAGTGTTTTGAAAAATGGGGACATGGGTTATGTCCTCATACTGTAAGTCACCCTCACCTTGTAATACCTGTGTCATACCCATGTCATTATACAGAGTTGTGTCCTGATATGTCCCAAAAACAAGAGCACACACACACACAGAATATACAAACAATTGTTGATCAAACTTGCAAATGTGCATTTTAGCATTCCTTTCACTGCAAAACACCACAGTATTTTTATGTTCATTAAATTATGCCTTCTACTGAATTAAACATTAGACATAAATATCATCAGAGTCTAATATAAAAAAAATGAGAAAGCAGTATATACGGTCTCCCATACAATGCTACCAGTATCTACAGTCTTTACTCTCCACTGCCATTTATTACGCCAGCAAAAGAAAAATATGACACCGCTAACACAATTTAGAGACATTACAGCATTATCCCTAATGATTTTGAGTAATATATCAAATCCAGTCCTGGGCACAGATGGACTACCCAGCTTAAGGGGGGCAGGCAGCTGGTGCACCTGACAGGTGGCTGGAGTGGATCCAAACACGCAGAAGCTTCAGGTGGCCTGTGGACTCTGCGGACTCCTGCAGGTGGGGTGGTGGGTCACTCTGTCTGCCCCTGTTCTTATAGTATGGTAGTCTGCCAGGCTACTGTCAGCCCTGCAGGAACAAACGGCACCTTCGGGTCACAGCTGGCTGTGGCTGTCACGCCTGTCTGCTTTCAGTCACCCCTCTGTTCCCTCTGAGAAATCCGGGACAAATCAGTTGGCCATGGGCATAACAATTGGGCCCTTTGGGTTTAGAGACTGACTTTATGCAATGTTTTTATATGGACACACATTACTTCACTACTTAGATAAGCTATATACTGTGTATATATATATATATATATATATATATATATATATATATGTGTGTGTGTGTGTGTGTGTGTGTGTGTGTGTAATTACTATATATATTGTCCGACTGAAGACCACTCTATTTTATTTATTTGTTTAGTTATAAATATCAAACAAAAAGAGCGCATTATAAAGTGTCTTGTGCTACAATTTCTGGTTCCCATTTGATCATTTGTGGATCTTGTTATATGTCACGTCACACTGAGCACCTATCACATAGTCAAACCCACAAACATGGATAATAATTACCTCAATTTTTCGCTGTCACAGCTGCCCTCGTTTCGATTTCATTAGAATGTGAATCGGATAACAGACAAATAAAGTAAATTTCATGTGGCACACAGCAATGCACATTTGTAATTTCAGAATTTAGAGATGCAATTGAATAATTCCAAACCTCCTCTCTTCTCTGCTTACAATTTACCACTGATTACAACCTGACACTCTCACAGTTTTAATATTTACTGCATGCCAACCAATCCACCCAACCTCATTTACATTTTGATTTACATGCCAACAAATGCAGAATGTGGGATAAATATGGACAATAATCAGCTTAATTTATCCAGAGCTGAAATGAGCAAAGACCTTTACGTACCAAGACTAATGGCAAACACCATGCTATTAGAGGTCAATTATAATAATCCCACAAGAGCAAATTGCACACAGCACATGACTTGGGTGATTGGCCACTTTAACAACAGCCTCGGGTTGCTTGACTTCACCCGTCTTGATAATCTGCTGCTGTGATTTCATCGTGTTTGTTTGTGCAGCTACTTTTGGGAAGCATGGTGCCATTAGATGAATCATTGAGCACGTTTCTATGAGTCATTGTTGCCGAGGGAGACTGGGGAATTCAATAAAGGGGTCAATTAACAGTCTGTAAATAGAAGATTGTTATAATGGCTGTTCATAAAATGTAATGTGCATTGGTTTACAGAGCATATCAAAACTGAAGAGATGAGAGAGTTTTGTTAAGACTGTTGTAAATCCTTTATCATAATTTATCATGGTATCTATTCCTTATCCTGTGGTTTTATGTGCCATTCTCAAAAGTAGCTAAGAAATGACTGATGCTGAAACAATGTATAATGTGTCATAATAATATTAAACAATTTACAATAAGGTTTGTTTAACAGTCAGTTACTCGAATGTGCAATACTTCTACACCTTTTATTAATCTTTGAACGTTTACTAATACTAAGATTTTTTTTTTTTTTTTTTTTTTTTTTTTGGTGGACTTCATGAAAAAACATGAAAACAAAATGATAACCCCTTTTTATAAACAAATTAGTATATTATGTCAGTGATGTTAGTTCATTTAAAAAAGAGAGAGATTTAAAAAAAAATTGTGAAGTGTAAGCGAATAATCAAATGCATTTTACAATGAGAAATGAGCAAGAAAAGTATTGCATAGTTTTTTGCACCAATTATAAAAAAGGGAAATAGAAAAAACTTGGGCCGTCAATAGATTAAACTTTTTAACTGCATCAATTACACCCTTTTTTGATCATGAATAATCGCACACTTCATGAAATTAAGTATACACTATCTATCTTCATTTGGTCATAATTTGCTATATCCAACAAAGAAACCAAAAGATCGGAGGGTGATTCTCAAAAATCTGTATTGTGTATATTAGCGTTACCTTTAGATGTCTGTACAGTCTAATCTCTAACTGTCATTTGGATTTCATATAAATTTGTAACCCAAAAAGCAAATTAAAGTTACTTACTCGTTCTCTTTGAAATAAATATTTTTAGTACAGAGTAATCCCATGTACTGTATCTGTAATACTAAACAGTGTAAGCAGCAACATGCGTAAACAAATCAGAGTGGAAAATGAGGCCAGGGAAGCCAGTGAGTCACAATTGAGTGACGTACAGGTCTGGCATTTACCCAGTAAATAACTCATTAATGGGAGCACGATGAACTACACTGAAGCTAGTCACAACAGACCACTGTGCCCTTTATGAAAAATACAACAACCAAGAGCACAAACTCATTTGATCCAGATTCATAATGAATCACAGCATTTGCCAGTGTATTATACCTTTCACTTGGGAACATTTCAAATCAAAGCAAAGACAGAGGTTACATGATATGTAAAAGCTCCTTTAAAACGATCTCAAACCAGTGGCTCTTTAAAGGATGGAATGAGGAAATTACCAAGTCAGTGAAGAATAATTAAAATTTAATTGTTTTTACAATCACAAAATAACAGGATTTGTAAAAAAAATAATAATAATAAAAAAAATAATAATCCAATCCCACTTGCTTCTTTCTTTTCTCAAATGTGTGACGTTTGATCCTCTTTGTGTACTTTGGTTGTTTGTTTGTAACTTTACAAGCTGAAATGGGTTCAGTACTCCCTGATGTAAATTACAGTAAGTCAATATTGTTTCTGCTGCACAGGTTAGGATGGCTACCATACTTGTTACCTGCAGTTATGTGTGTAATCAGACCAATGGATGGTCAAGACGTCATAGGCAGGTGACGTCAGAGACCAGGAAGATTAAAAGCACATGCGGTAAAGCCGGTATTTAGCCTTCTCTCTTTCAGCAAGTGCTCTGTGAACAGTATGTCTGTACCAATTTGTTTGTAAGTCTTATTTAGTGTTGTTTGTCACTCCCAACATGTCAAAAGCACCCTCAAAGACCAAGCACAAATTAAACGTAGAGGGCAGGTAGCATTTCAAGCTGTGTGTTCCTCCCTGCCCACATTGCATTACGGGTGGGGATACACACAGTTTGTGCATTGTCTGCCTTGGAGCGGAGCGTGGAGTCGGCTCTCAAGGCATGTTCTCTGCTCCAGGAAAGGTTCTCTTTGCCGAGGGAGACTTCGCTAATATTCCCCGTGGCACTGGTCCTGCTTCCGTCAAGGTGGTCTCACTCGTGGGGTTCGCAGTTGATTTGGCGGAGGGAATGGAGACGGGATTCCTTCTTCTTCCTCACCCGCCAGATCCAGTGCCTGTTCTCAGGGATCGTAAGCATGCTCAGGCGCTACTTCCCCCAGGGAGCGGGCTCGATGCTTCATCTGTCTTCCTCCGAGGAGGTTGATGTGGTAGGCGTTGATGAGGATTTGCCCCCTCATTCACCCCAGTATGGAGGTGGTAACTTGCGGGACTTGTCTGTCACTTATATGATGTCTAAGTTTCTGTCTAGTGTTTTATAATTGAAAAATATGCAGCGGTATGTTTAATTACTAAATAACTTAATATTATTATACCTCTAAATAATACATATTTTTATATTTGGGGGGTGGGGGGCTAGACATAGTCTCAGAAAAATATGTTCAGGAATCGTATTTTTCATGGTATCTTCTTCAGATTTGAAATAGAAACTCATGAGACATGTGACTTTGAACCAATAACTTTTCTAGATTGCTCCAGGACTGATTTCATGTATTTTTATATCAAATAAAAAACTATTTCTGTGTGGTAAAAAAAAAAAAAAATAGCATTATCAAATCTGGTTTATAAAAAGTAAAGTCCAAAGGGTCTTCTTTCCAAAGACACCAAAATTATGTGTGTAACACACTGGTAAGGAACTGTAAAAAATTTAAGTTAGGTAGGGCACTTTCAGCTCTGAGTCCCATAATAGGGATTGCTGGCTAACAGGTTAAGAGAGTTGGAGACCTACAGGGCCTCTCCGTGGACCCCTCCTATGATGTCTTGCTCATCCATTGGTCTGATTACACACATGATTCAGAGCCGGTCACACTGGAGCCGTTCCCAGAGCATTCTCCGACACAAGGTGTCTCGTTTTCTGGAGGAACCATGGTTACATACGTAACTGGAGACAATATTCAGCTTAATTAAGCAACAACACATTTGAGAGTAATTTGTGGACCTTTAAATCAAAATTACATTGATCTCTTTACGTATAACAGTTCATTGTACTATAAAAAACATATTGAAAGTTTCAGAGTTCAAAACTTTCTTAATAGAGCAAAAACAGCTTTTATTGAAATAAAACTGCAAAATGACTTGTATTGCACTTATTCCTATTTATTATGCAATAAAGATGAATACATCAGTGCAAGACTACTTGCACAGACAGATCAACACCTACTTCATCGTCTCTTTGACCCACCTTAAACCACTCAGTAAATCAAACCACTGACTGAACGGTCAACAAAGTTGACTGAATAGGTCCTCTTATAGTTGCATGAAAGCATTTATTTAAACAGTGATTAGATTATATATAGAAAAAGGAGCAAAAAAACACTCCCTGATGGAGCTGTCAATCACTTCAATTCAGCACTTATGCCAAAACTCCCATTACAATCAATGGCACCGTCTCCACAGTGAATATATTATTTACATGTCTGCACTGTGATGCTATGATGAAAATTGTGTTCGTTGAATATTGGTTTAAATAAATTAAGGGGAAAAAAAAGATGTAAAAAATATCACAGAATTGTCTGAATGTAATGGTCACTGTGATTTTGCCAAGACATGTTCCTGGATCAACAGCTTTTGATGATCATTGATCAACATTATTGTCCAAAAATGTAGATTTAACTCAAGCCCTACCCCTAAACCTAAACTTACCTATACTTTATTCCTAAAATCAGTGGCAAATGATAGTTGATTAACAAGGGTGTTGAAGCACCTAATCCTGATTTTAAGCCTAAAACAGATATTTCCAGACACACATCAAGGTTGGCTGAAACTGTGATCTCCAACTCCTGGATCATTCCTTTGAGCTTTTGTACCTGATCCTTTGAAAACAGGATCATCTCAATATCTATTCTACACCATTATTTAACTATAGTATTAGTTAGAATAAAAGCTTAGAACACTGCCCTCACTTGGTCATCAAACCAAGTATTAGTATTCAGTGATATGAAGTTTAGGTGGCAAAAACGGGAAAATTTCATCCACACAATTTACCCTGAAAAAAATAAATAAAAATCAGGCCACTAAACCTGCATCCAGAGCATATGGTCATAAAAGAGTTTAATAATTTTTCAAGAGAAACACTTAGCAAACCGTTTACTCAATGTAATGTTTCAATCAAACAATAGATGGGAATTGGATAATCCCTGAAATATGCTCATCAGAAACAAAGTAAATATCTTTAATCCGCTTGTAGTGGTTGAATCCCTATGAGAGGGCAATTCAGCACATCTCCCACATTCCCTTGCACCCCGTTATTATTCTGCGCTTTGTTTGTACACAGAGAGGGGATTGATTTATTTCATGTGTGTCAGAAGCTGTAAACCAAACACACACAGACACAAAGACACACACACACACACACACACACATGTGCTCTGGCCATGTGTTGCTGGCCACGTATCCACAGGAGTTTTCCATTTAATTGTTTCTTGATGGAAACAGTTCAATGTCAGTGCGAGATCAATGAGCACTCAGTGAGTGTGTGCGCATGTGTGCGTGTGTGTGACCGAGAGAGAAATTGCTGTTGTTAACTGCTGATTGATGGGGAAAGGTTAATTTGGTACTAATGCAGGCTTTCCTCCACCAAATGAGTCTCTCAAAAGGTGGTTATATTGACAGCTGAGCATTTAGCACAGATCTGAAGTGCCCCCTGTGATAGTTCCTAAATCAAACTGAAATATAATGAAGATCTAAACCAAAGGACAAGGCAAAAGCCAAATGCACTTTTTTGCTGACAGTTTCATTCCTCTATAGCCCCAACCGATCAGCATCTTTTCACTCATGTCTAACTTCTGCAGTCAAGAGGACACAATCTGGTAGACTTTATGTTTTGCAAATACTTTTCCATATCTTTTTATCCCCTTAAGTCTTTCACAACCTATGCCTCAAAAGTGATAATATATATATAGTGCACACCAGTTTGTCTCCCTTGGTAGATATGAGCAAAGATGACTGTGAAAATAAATCTGCATCATTTATCCTTTCCTTTTGATCATACATTCACTAAATTCTAAACTATCATTGAAGTAAAACAGTTATTGGCACCCAATTATTACAATGTCCTTTCCCCAAGATAAAAGCTCTGAGTTCCCCATAAACATAGCAGAACTGAGATGCTCACCACCCCTTCGGGGGGTGCCTCTAGAACGGTTAGTTCGCTAATTTCCTGTCATTCCTACCTTTCAGGGCACCGAGCTAGCAGCTCCAAGTACACCAGAGACCAGTCTCGAGAGACCGGTTCACTCAGTAGACTATTTAACAGCGTGGAAACTACTGCCAAATATGTTTCATTGGGTCCTGTAGACTGTAGAAAAATTGTGTGTGTACTGTAAATAAATTATAATACTAAAGTTTAAGTATTTGCAGAAGTAGTCCCACACTTTGCTGCTACAGCATTCACCTTTTTCAGCCATCTGTAGGGCAGAAAGAGAGACAGAGAAAGAATAAGCATGTGTATTAATAATATCACCATGTATCATTACTCATGTCATCATTAGAATTATAATAATAATAAACAGGGATCTCCTACATAGGCAAAAATGAGAAATATATATATATATATATATATATATATATATTTATTTGTCAAGTAATAGGTATTACCTACTTATAATTAACAATATTATTTCAACATTTTCCTGTTATGTCTGTAAAGCTGCTTTGAAACAATATGTAAAAAAAAAGAAAGAAAGAAAAAAAGCGCTTGTTCAGCTCACATTTATTTACATGTCCCCTCTGGTTTAATCATTTCTGACGCACCTACTGTACTACTGTAACTACACTATATTTGCTCTCACAGACACATTCACAACGGACCCGTATATCTTCTCCTCTTCTCTTTGTGCAGTCTGAATCAAAACATCGTCATGTGCTGGCAAACGTAAAGTTAGCCTACTGTTAGCGGAAGATTACGGAATCAATTCGAAGTTGAATGGTTAACATTAGTGTCATGAACACACCGCTGTCAATTTTGAGAAGAACCACCTTCAAACAAGTTAATAGCAAGCATTTAAGGGGCCTGCTAAAAAGGAAGCTATATTAGCGTTAGAGTAACGTAACCAGACTGAATTCACCAAATTGTTCTCTGGACCTGAGGGTAGCCTCTTCTTCCTTGCTTCTCTCTTAATTCTCATCAGCAGGACTAGCGCTATCTTCTTACAACGGGACATATACATGTTTGCTGCTGACCGAAACGAGGAACAACAGACTAGGAAAGAGCTCCCATTAAAAGTTTTTAAAACTCCGCCTATGCCATAGCGCAGTGCAGCGCAAATCGCGTTGTATCTGAAGGGCAATGCTGAACCCAGCGGCAAGCGCCGTGCATACCACGTCCTGTGTGAAAGGCCCATTACGCGGTCATTATGTGGGAAACACACCGCAATAGAATAAGAATAAGTTAAACGCTAACATTATAGTTTGACCTCTTATTAACGTTTGCGCTCTTCCACTGATAAACATGGTATTAGCTTTGTGGCTAATCTAATATAGCAATGTATTAGCGGCTGTAAGTGATGTTACAGAATATTTAGAAGTGATAATGATAGGACCGTTAGCTAGAACTACCACACCATTTTTATATACAGTGTATTAACTAAATCTACAATCATTTCACATGACGAACGACAGACTCACCGTCAAAACAGTACATCTCCGTGGCTTGCTGATCACTTTCTTCTGTAGTGAATTTCTGGCGCTGTTGTGAACTCTGGAGTTGAAGACCTCCCTCTGGTGGGCAAACTATGCAACACTCATAACATGAGTGAAGCATGAGACTCAGTTTCTCATGTTTCATCGGCCGTTATAAACACCGATGCCGATTTAAATGCAATTAGCTCATATCGGCCAATAATATCGGCCGGCCGTTATATCGGTCGGGCTCTATTTCAAATAATAATAGGTTTTAATTTTGTGATTTTTTTTTGATTGAAAGAATTTAGAGATTTTTTTTATTAACAAAGGATGGCAGAATGTTACTATTGACAGTGCATTGCAGTGCGATACCCAGTGAGGAACTTGTCGAGTGAAGACATGGCCTGGAGGTTATGTGACTTTATGAATAACACTCAAACACAGGTCAGCTCTGTCTGTCTGTGTAAGGTGGGAGAGGCTTTGGAAAGCCGTTACATTCAATCAGATTCTCTGCGAGTTCTCTCTTAGATGTCAATGTATATCTGGTTAGCAGGTCCAGTTAGTCTCTGCCGGAAAATGTAAAATTACAACAGTATGTGGGTAAAAACAGCTTTTCAACATCACAACTTCTAAGGAGGAATATGTCTGACCAATCAGACGACTACAGTAATGCTCATGTAAAAACTTGTAAGGAACATTTAAGAACAAAACAGCTTAAAAATACGTACATGTTTGAGGTTTTGCTGTGTGTAACATATGTTGTAATTCAAATGTGAAAGTCTCTTCATAAATTGGCTAACCCTAGAACATATTTTACTTGGAATTGGAAAGGAACCCATGAACCCATTTCTAATCTAAACTAAAAATGTATGTTAAAGAATATATATATATATATATATATATATATATATATATATATATATATATATATATATATATATATATATATATATATATATATAGTTTTTTTATTATTATTATTGTTTATTTATTTATTTTAATACCTGCACATCAACATTTACAGAGAGTGATGAACATCAAAGTCTCTGAGCATTTTTCTGATAAAACATGCAGAGATAACCTCAGTCTATTTTTACTCGGAGGCCATTGAGTCTATGTCTGTTACCATGTTACTAAAAGAGAATAAATATTAATATTATTGAATATATATATATATATATATATATATATATATATATATATATATATATAGGAATTCTGTATCAATATTTATTTTGTTGTTGTTCTCCTACTCTATAATCCCGTCTAAGCTACAGTATCTTATTCTCTCTGCTCACCTCTTTTTTCCCATTTCTTTTTATTTACTTCACTAACCGCTGTGACTGAGCAGTTCTCCATTTTCTTCTACACCTACACCCCACCAACAGACACACACACTCTCTCTCTCACTTGCCTTGATTCCCTGACTGAATATATCTTTTTTCTTTATCTTTCAACCTACCTAGTTTCCCAGTGCTTACTGCTCACTGTGAAGCCCACTGTGTTTGTCTGTCACAGTAGGACACTGTCTGCATTAATGTAAATCCTGCTGGGATTATATAAATATATAATTTATTTATTTAATTATTTATTTTTATCTGAAATATTATCATGAATAACCAGCCTGGCAGGAACTCAAGAACTCTTAACTAAATTTAGCACAGCCAAGCAATGAAGCATACTGTGTTCAAGCACCTGAGTTTGACTGGGAGACCCTATGGTGCCTTTTAATGACAAATTACAGTTGCCATAGGATCACAAAGCATTGCAAAAGCTGGGTATTACAGGTAGTCTGGTCAGTTTAAAAGAAAGTCTGAGAGATACCCTTACTGATAACATGATTGACCAATATCAATGTGCAGTCAGCTGCATAGTCATCGGAGGACCATATTGAATATAACATTATTTACAAGCATTAATGTAGAACACTTAAATAACTTCTTGTATCATATCAGAGATATATTTTATCATTTTCATTAGAACATTTTTCTGAAATTTGTTTGACATAATGACATCGGAGTGCTTTTTACAGTCATTAAATAATGATCAAAACAATAATACAGGTGCTGTTATGAGAGGAAATGTTCAATTACACCAAAATCTATGTCACAACATGAATGTGCTTAAAGGGATACTTCACCCCAAAATGAAATTTTTTGTCATTTATCACGTACTCCCATGTCGTTCCAAACCCTGTAAAAGCTTTGTTAAAATTCGGAACACAGTTTAAGATATTTTGGATGACAACCAGGAGGTTTGTGACTAGACCAGTAATGAACCTTAACTGAAAACCACCAAGCTCCAATAACATGAAATTGAATACTTTAACCCAGGGCTATTCAATTGGCGGCCTGCGGGCCTATTCTGATTCCAATCATCTTCATCTGGCCCGGGAGAAGAGTCACACACACATGTCTTGAATAGTTTTTGCTCTAATTAGTTTGGCATGGTGGCAACACTGACCCTGATTGTTTCACGGACGAAAAAGAAAATAAAAGACGGTCACCGACAAGTGTGACGGGATAATGAGATATCCACAACTTTAAACGAGTATAATGACCGTGCTATCGGTTGTATCTTCTAGCGAGAAATAGCACAGAGACTGGAAAAAGTTGATTGTCAAATGGAGTTTGAAAGGCTGCGTGTTCGAATTTCTACATACGTTGCTTCAGCAAATCGCACACAATTATGTTAAAATGTGCAGTTATGGCGAGTTACCTCGTATTTAAAAGATACGAGTTTTTAAAGAGATAGCGCTGCTTTAAAGTGAAACCTGATGAAGTCTGTCATTGATGTAAATCAAAGAACAAAAGAAAATGAGAAATCACTCCACTGCTCTAGTCGCTAATTAAGTTTTGTTAATTTATATAAATTGTATAGTTTATACATATACAATTTAGTTTATGTGAAGATTTAAAGTTGTCAGTTTTCAGAGCCTCTTGAGTGTTAAAAAATAATGGCTTTCAATTATACTGTAATGTTGAAAGGCTATAATTATTGTAATTATTGGCTAAGATTGAAGGAAAATGAATTCAATAGAGATATCAGTAACATTACTGGTATCAATGAAACTGGCCTTCATTAACAGTGGCTTCTTGGTAAAAATATGCCATTAAACCATATTTAATAAATACAGTATTGTACCATATTTGTTATTTTCTCATTAATTTGGAGGTTCAATGTGAAATTTTGAAAACATAAATATGATAATATGCAATTAATCACATGTGAAAAAAATGTGTTATTTATTAGTTTTTTTTTTTTTTTAAGTTTTTTTTTTATTGATTGAAAGCACTAATGTGAACCGCTGAATGTGCCTTTCAATTTAATTTCTTATTTTATAGCCTCCCACACCCCAAAAGACTTAGGGATGACCGCCCCACCCCGGCCCCCTTCAAATTTCCAATTCGACATCTGGCCCTCAAATTAAACTAATTGAATAGCCCTGCTTTAAGCCGTACCTCCAGGAGAAAAAAAAAAAAAAAGAAAGTAGGTTATACTTATCATTATTTTTACTGTAATTATAATTACTATTAAGACTGAATACCATATGTGAAGGCCTATTTATTGTACACAAATCAGACTTATGCTTATGAGTATACTTTTTATTATGAACTGTCATTGCATTTACACATTTAGCAGATTGATACTTTTATCAAAAGTGACTTAAAGTGCATTCAAGGTATATATTCATTCTGAATGTGAAGTCCCTTTGGAAGTGAAACATTACTGGTGTTGCTATTTCATTCTCCACCAACTGAGCTACTGGAAAGGAGGTAGCATGTGGTGAGCGTATGCCCAGCAATGACCCTGAGGTTTTCCTCTCAAACACAAGCTAAGAAAAGATTGGAATGCTCAGCAATACAAAGCGCTAGTAGAAAAGGTTTTCTGCAGCTCTCTAAAGGGCTTTTAAAACTGACCTGAGAGAGAAAAAAAGGGGGAGGGGGTGTTGTCATAAAAAAAAAAAAAAAAAAGATTTGTACTTAATAAATTAATTATTATTATTCTTTTATTTTTATTGTTTACATTTACCGCATTTCATAACATGTCTGCTTTCTAAAGATATCGACAGTTCAGGAGTGAATAAGAAACATGCATGAATGAAACACAATCATGTTTAAATGCCCGTCTTGGTTTATGACTGAAATTAACATAAACAGCTGAGAAAGAAAATGCGTGTGTATCAATAAATTGTGTTCGTGCAACTTTTTATGTGACTAATATTCCTGCTGCTGTCTGTCTCTACAATGTAAATCAAGAAGAACATCTTGACTATTCTTGACTAACTTTACTAGCTTTAATAAGGATACATGTATGAATGTTTAATTATGCAGTGCTTTACTTTTACATTTTTATTACTTTATTCAGTTTCTGTATCATCACTTTTTTGCATGCTAAATACACCTACTGTACGTAAACACACCACACCATTTATTTCCTTTGTATTATTGTATCTGTCCTATTTTTTTATTACTTACATATTTGGGGTCATATTAATCATACTGATCATCATCCTTAGAATTGAAAACCCAAGGTATGCCACAATCCAGATCAAAACAAGTATATTACAAGCACTCTGTCATGAGGAAAAATCAGGAATTTGGGCTCAGATTTGTCTCTGTACATGCAGGTACTGGTTAAATGCTTTATATGGAATAGAATCAAGGCGCTCATCTTCCCTGACAAGCCTAAACCTATGTTGATGGGAGAGATTATGCTCTGAAAATGTGATTAAGCATGAGATTATGTCTGTGCACTTACTGAATGGTTTGAGATGCTTATCTCTCTCCCAGTGGTTAAAATGGCACATCAAACAAACAAATCAGAAGGTGCTATCTGGTACAAGTCAAGTTACTGTGATATGAAAAACATAGTGATATGATAAACACATTAACACAGTCAGGGTATGTAAATATTACAATTAGATATGAAGACAATATACTAGGATCCTGCACTGCAACAATTTTCACTCATCCATGTTTTATTACAAGCCGGCTGCCCACAATATTTTAGTGGAGAAAGAAAACTGACTATAGTAGAAGAAAAAAATACACAGTCAAAGGTTGCTATTTAACAGCCGCATTAATAAAATGATGCTGGTGAAATTAGTCGTGCAACGCACAGGACAGGGTTCAAAGGGGTTCAGATGGAATCAGGGGCTCACTGAGTCAAACTGTAACATTAAAGTCATGTAAAAAGCCCAAGCTTTTTACTTTCTTTTTTTTGGAATCCAGAATGCAGCCTGCCTTTTTGCCAAAGAGATTAAATTTTTTGCTACACCATGTTTCCAAACCAATGGATTAATAAGGATGATTGTGAAACAGGACAGTCCAGACGTGAGGTCAACATTAAAAAGGAACAGAGGACAACAACCACAGAATAGACACTGCCACCATGCAAAATGCAAGGGGAAACTAAAACAATGAATCACGCAGAAACCAACCTATGCAGTTTTAAATCAGGCAGAGACGGTGGTGCAGCAAAGTGCTGGTATAGATAGTGGATTCTTGATTACATTATTATCACCCTCAGACAATTTGTGAAAACGAACACATTCTGAAGGCACCAGGCCCACAGCAAAAGAGCTGCCTGGAATAGTCAAACAGCCACACAATCGCTGGTTTGTCGGGATAAAGGAGGTCAGCACAGACAGTGGGTCAGGCACACAACATCCTCTCAGATGGAAAAGAGCACAGGGAAAACACTTTCCCAAGGTGTTTAATTACTGGGGCTTTGGGTTGAGACCCTCACGGAACACATTTGAAAGAGGAGATAAACGTGCAAATAGAGTTCAACCGAATGGTAGAGATGAGCACAGTAGAATGCAAAGTACAATGGATTATGTTGGTTATAACTTATCCAAAAGTGTCTGTCCTCTTAAAACAAGTAAATATTTTATATGTTTCTGTTTTCATGTGACTTGCCCATATACTGCACGAATACAGTAGCAAGGTGATGGGAGGTTTTTAGAGTTTAGAGATTAGTGTTTATTTATAAGACATCTTGGATAATTAAATACAATTAAATTAAATTAGTAAATAAACACACACACACACGCATACACACACACACACACACACACACACGCACACACTATACATACATTCGTACAAATTTGGTCCAGTTAAAAAGATATTTCAGATAAAAATATATCGTCATTATTTAGAGTTTTCTGTTTTGGGTGAACTATCCCTTTAACAGTTTCCTGAAATATTTATTCAAGGGCACACAACACTGTTATAATTTTGTCTCTAGCATTTATAAAAGATAAAAATAAAAAAAATCTGACATTAAAAAAGACTAAATGGCATTTTACCATATATATATACATATATATATATATATATATATATATATATATATATATATATATATATATATATATATATATATATATATATATATATATATATATATAGTAATCTGTGTAAACTCCTCATTGACAGCTTTTGTGAGAAATCTTTTTTATCTATTATTTAAATCTCATCAATTGACAATGGAATTACATTTGCTTTTCTTCCAAATTATAATTTCTTAAAGTACTAAAAAATATGGAAACACTATGGAACCGGAGTCATTACATATTCCAATATCTACAGTAGTCAGCAATAAACTAGTCACTCAAGGTTTGAGATATATTTTGTTTTAAAACAATAAGGGGATCCAAAAAAAAATAATTATAATAATTCAGCTGGATGGCAGCTGTTGTCAGTAATGTTAAACAGTAAAGGGTATTTATTTATACAAATCACTTGCCAAAGTAATGCTTTACCTCGTGATGCTATGTTTTATTTATCCTAGTTTGTTTGTAAGACTTTCCAGCAGTACATCTAAGGTGCCGTTGTCACGGAGACATGGCTGAGGCAAGAGACAAGGCTATTGAGGCTTTGTTTGGTGTCAGTGACTAACGAGTGAGCTGGTGCAATCCTATGTCAGACACATTTAATCGCCTGAGATACACGGCAGGTCTCAGGAAACAGGAAAGCAGGTCTAAAACCTCAGGAAAAAAAAAAAAGATATTGTGCAAGAGTGTCTGAAATGATACACATCACATGCTCAAACAGAGATAGAAAAAAAAAATGTATCCAATTTAAAATGGTCAATGTGTTCATCTTTGAAATCTTGCCAGAGATGGAGAATAACTGTACCAGTGAGATAAAGCTTGGTCTCATCTAGATGTATCATGCTTCTAGTGATGAGGAGCCATCAGTGTTGAAATATTTTTCAGAGAAAGCAAAGATTTTGACTGTGATAGAGAACTTCTTAAAATGAAACAGCCACTGTTCAACAGGTTCATTCGATCTAGATGACAAGTATGAATGAGATGGCTGAAGATACTCTGAAACAGAGAGATGATAATGAAAGAAGCTTGCCTGTGAGATTAGCAGTGAATAACACTACAGCTTTGCTTTAAGGAGAAGAAAGAGGTGAAGGAGTAGCGATATATACTGAAGAGAGTGAAAGGTAGAGAAGTGTTTTTCATGAGTTAGCAATGGAAATGCAAGAAAATATCTGTCCCTCATTTTTCAAGCAGTGGGAATTCAAAGCATTCCTAAAAGCTGGTGCTTTTAAACAATTCTTTAATGTAAGTGTCTGGTTGTTCATTGGGAAACCGCAGTTTTCTTAAACACTGCAAATTTGTTCAGTTCACAAACAAGCAAGAGTGTTAAAATTAATTTTGCATAGGATCACTAAAGATCTCTCTCTGCTTGGGGAAATGTGCATATTGCATCATGCAAATTTCTCATTTTTATTTCTGATGAAGGCTTCCAGCATTTTTTCATCTCAGCTCCCTTAAAACGTATACAATACTTTGGTCACACTTTATTTTAGGGTCCAATTCTCACAATTAACTAACCATTGACTATGACTTTTGCCTCAATTATCTCCTTATTTGCTGCTTATTAATAGTTTATAAGGTAGTTGTTAAGTTTAGGGTATTGGGTAGGATTATGGATGTCATGCATAATATGTTCTTTATAAGCACTAATAAACAGCCAATACGTTAATAATAGGCATGCTAATAAGCAACTAGTTATTAGTGGAATTGGACCCTATACTAAAGTGTTACCAATACTTTTTATAAGTTTGGGATTTGTACATTATTTTAATGTTTTTGAAAGCCTCATCAAGGTTGCAATTATTTGATCAAAAATACACAAAAACAGTAATATTCTTAAATATGATTAAAATGATAAATGTAATGTCTAGTATATCATTTTAAATGCAATGTACTCCTGTAGTGGTAAAGCTGACAGGAGAACATGCAGGTCCTCACTGATTAGGTGCATTAGTACTCAGTAACTGTGTGTAAAAATGGCATCTGGACAGATTACACCATTAAATACCCCAGTCAGAGACTTCAAGTGATTGTACAGAAACAGGAAGGTATAGTTATTTAAAATAATGATTCTTTACAATCTTTACCTGAATAGCACTGACACTGACCTTTAATGTGTTCTTTTATCACAAGCATGAATAAATACAAACCATCATGTTAAATGGTGCACTTTTATTATTAATATTGCAAAACAACATTATCGCTGGCCTTGTGAACAGGCCATTTAGTATGGCTTGGCCTTTCAGTTATGTCACCATATTAACTACAGTGTATCAGATAATTACATGTGTGACCTGCAGGTCAGCTACTATGGAACAGTTATCACATTATGGTAGAAAAAAAGGCCATGTCTTGTTGAGCCTCAAAGTTATACTGAGAAAATACTTGACCGAGCTCTAAGGCAATGCCTGAGGCTCAGCAAAACAACATTGGGGTTATTAGCCAGATATAAAAACCTAATGAGGATTTAATTGCTCTTCTCCTTGAGCTTTGATGATGTCCTGGAAACAAGCAAATGCATTCTCAATCTTTGAATACAAGCTACCACAGCCGAATCATATTAGTGCTAAAATGTATTTTGTTTCAAAAATTGTGTATGGACAATGGAAGTGACTTTTAAATGCCTACTTTATAAAATCCACATGCACTGAGCTCATGCTTCATGCCTCAAACCCTCTCATCAGCCCCCTTTAGCACTCTATTTTATTTATTTATTTATTTTTTTCACTGCAGTTGCCATCCAAAAACATGTTCTCTTGCATGTAATTAATATGAGCAGCCATTACCAGTGTGTTTTAGGGAGAGCCACCAATTAGCCTGTCTGTCACAGCTGAATCCTAATTATAAATTATCAATGTTAATGGCTCCAAATGCTTCTGCTAATGGAGGTGTACCTGCCAAGCAGCAGACATGGGCCTTGGTGAATACTTAATGGGGACTAAGATTCTGCCTCAGACTCCACGAATGAGGATGCAGTTAGCTGTATGGAATGTCATAGGCTTGAGTTTGATAGGAGGATTGACAGAGGAAGAGAGCGAGTCAGATAGTGAGGGAATGCATGACACTTCCACAGAAATGGTGCATACTTGTATCTCAAAAAATAAAATAAAAAATAATATAAAAAGTATTAGAGGACAATGTTTTTATGATGAAAATGAATATGTATGTTAGATAAACTATCTTTTAAGATAAAAGTCAAAAAGTATCCCTAAAATGGTGATTTTGATGACCTCAGAGGTCTGAGATTTTTTGGCAGTATGCAATAATTCACTAAAACTTTAACTATTAACTAATTTTAATAACCGCACTATTCTGTCATTTTGTTCGCAACCTTGCTACCCATTTGTTAAAGTGTTTGAAATTGTGACTTTTAGGAAGTAAAAACATTTGGACTTTTTCTAAAGCGTAGTGTAATACAGTTTTTACAAATACACCAAACTCAACCAATCAAACAAGTTCTCTAACAAAATGTATGAAAAATACACTATTATTCAAAGGTTTTTGAAAGGAGTATCTTATGCTCACCAAGGCTGCACATATTTATAAATTAGAGTAAATACAGTAATATTGTGATATTTTCAAAGTTTTAAATAGGTTTTCTATATGAACAGTGTTGGGTATAGTTACTTTGGAAAGTAGTTAGTTAGGTTACAACGTTACCATCAATTAAAAGTAATCAGTTATGATACAGCGTTACCTATTCATAAAAGTAACGCGTTAGAGTACTCATGCGTTACCAAAAATTAAAAGCCGTTTGCAGCGGCTCACACATGACAGAAACAGCCCCCGGCCCCTTTAAATGCACCTAGAAGTCGTGACTCCCGACAGTGAATAACGTCAGTCATCCGACTAAATTAACACTGCAGGATAACAATAACAGGAAAGACAGTCAGCAATAGGCTATTCCACATGGCGTTTTATTTATTTATTATCACAGAACATATTATTAATCAAAATTCGCACCTACCCAGCCCGGGTAGCCTAGGCTACTGTATATTATGAGGACCACAAGATAACTCCTGATTTTTCTTTAACTTTAAATAATGCAGTTATCAAAGTACAAGTATGCTTACTTGTAAACACTCCCTTAAACAGGCTTGCAGATTTAAATCCATTTAGAAATGATGAACAACCAGCCAGCCAACGATCTAACAGAAATTAACAGCTGCCTGTCAAACAAAAATGATAACAAACCGACCGAATTAAATCCTTCACTGCCACACAGGCAAATGACAAATCGCTTAATAGCCGAACTAATTATTATTAAAGTGTCACTCACAGAGTGTGCATTTTACCGTTATGTTCTTTTCTTTTTCGTTGACAAATTGAAAATAATGTGCGTACTTCCATAAACCAAACGCTGTCCTCTCTGCCATCTAGAGGAGTTCGAAAAAAAAACCCACACACACAGGGTCAGGCGCAGGGCACAGACGCATCACAGCCATTGACTTTACGATCACAGAGCTTCGGCTCCGCTGATACATCCGCAGGTGGCACAGTAGACCTAGGCCTACTGTCTGACAAAAAGCAGGCTGCAGTCGGGATTTTCCTTTCCTTAAAATAACGGATTACTTTTTTTAAAAAATAACGAAGTTACTGATTACTTCCGCACGAAACTAACGCGTTAAGTTACACATTTCAGGAAAAAAGTAATTAGAGTACTCTAACGCGTTACTTTGTAACGCGTTACCCACAACACTGTATATGAATAATGTATTTTAAAATGTTGTTTATTCCTGTTATGGCACAGCTGAATTTTCAGCAGCCATCACTCCAGTCACATGATCTTTCTGAAATCACTGTGAAACTGTGATACTTTTTTTTTTTTTTTTTATCAGTGTAATGCATATTTTTTATTTGCATATACACTTACAATACATTAGAGATTATTTTATTTGCAACCATGTTAACTATGATTGTAACAACGTTCATAAGTCGAGAAGGAGGCAGTTTCCTGCGAACATTTAAACAAAAATTTTATTCCACCATGCGCATTGAAAAAGACATGACTTTGCGCTATGAAACGGGATAGCTTGACTTACCAGCGGACCGATCTTGTTCACAGCATCTTTATGTTGTTTTGGTCATTCTGAAATGCCTGAGCAAAGTCTGTCAAAGTATTTCTGTATAATTATTGTCTTACATGACTGTATTCTCAAACACCAGGCATCCACCTCTAAAAGCAATGACCACATTTATTGTGTTATGTTTGCTCTCTCTAAAGCAAAAGTAAATTATCACATATGAAAATATTATATTCAGTGGCTTCTCCTAGGTTTCTTTCTTTTAGATATTAATAGCCAGTTTATCAGGAAGTGACGTTTTTGTTCTTTTTGACTCGTTGGATGGCTTTATTCGCAAATGTTTTATGCGATGTTCCAGTTTTGCGCATTGGTTAAATTTGCATCTTTGGATGGAAACATAGCTAATGATATTCTGCCAATTTTTTTTTTTTTTTTTTTTTTTTTTTTTTTTTTTTTTTTTTAATTGTCTGTTTAATGTTTATATTTAGTTTGACCACTTGAGGCTGACAATCAGCATTTGCTGAAGATCAAGCACTTTCTTGGGCCTGTGGGAAGAAAAAAAAAACCTTACTGGGATCTGTTTTATACCCTTTTCCTCAGGTGTCACACACATTATGAAATATGTGAATGCTGTTTGTAAATGTATATTCTTATCTGCATGTGAATGCATTGCCACTGTTTTTAGCTGCAAATGCACAGGTACTTTGGATCATTATTTGTTGGGTCAGTGACATTAACTGCGACCCATCCTTCTCCTGAACAGACATACTGCTATGAAGACACAGAGCACAACAAGACATCGTTACCTATTATGTCAGAAAGTGAACCACAGTCTAAGTTTGTGCAATTGATTTTCAGGTGCTCTAGGAGCAGCTGACTACAGTGACAGGCTGTCACTGCCACTCAAGGAATCATGCCAGCTGAAGCATCTCAGCGGGCCAGTCGCGGGGAAGATACTAGGGCTGCATACACATGAGAACACGCTTTAGCTGCAGCCTTCAGATTGGAAACAGAAGCCATTTTCTTATGTCTATGTCTTTGGAAATTGGAATTTAATAAAAGCAGTAATAAGATTGACATTCATTTGTCTTGAAATTATGTGAGGACAACTGGGGGTATATTTTGTATTAGATTTTTGTTTAAAACAAACCCAGAAAATACAATTAAGCAATCATGATTCTTTACGTGTTCTAAAAATACTGCACTATAGATGTTAGTGGTCCAGAACACAAAGTATGTGTGAAATTATCATCCAAAAGACAATGCAAAGTGATGAGCGAGAGTGCTGTAGTGCTGGCTTTGCGGTCCCTGCTTCATCTTTGTGCTTCCCGTCCTTTCAACCCCAGTTTCTGAGAACTTCACTCAGCCCTCATAGTGGGCTCCTCTGGGACCCTCAGCTGTCATTCGAATCTCAGAGGCAGTCAGAAGCTGAATGCCTGTGCTATCTGAGTCTGCCTGCCACACAAAAACGCACATCCTCTCATCCACACTCTGCTTTTAATTTGTGTGTGATGGCCTGGAATCTTGTCTTCTTCCTCTCTCTTCACCAGCAAAGTTAATCTTTAGCTCTCCCTTTAGGATGGATCCTTCTGCCTCGGCCCACTGGTGAAAAATGAAAGGATCCTTCTAGGAGTTTGACTATTCTCCTTCAAATTTTGAGATTTAATGTACATTACATTTTAAATGTTTGGTCACAATTAGATTTTTTGTAATGCTTGTCTTTTATTCAGTTAGGATGCATTAAATTAATCGGAACCAACAGTAAAGAAATGTATTACAAAATATTTATATTTTAAATCTGTCTATTCATCAAAGAGTTCTGGAAAAACATCACAGTACCCATCCGCTCCCACCCCCAAAAAGCAGAATAACTTAATAGAACACAAAGCAGCTCAACACTGATACTAAAAAAGAAATGTTTCTTAAGCATTACAAATGTATATCTTAATAAACATAGAAAATAGTTTATTTTAAAAATGTATTAATATTTTACATTTTTGCTGTTTTACTGTATTTTTGATCAAATAAATACAGCCTTGGTTGAGCATATGAGACTTCAAAAACATTTAACAATCAAATAGACCTCCTAACATTTAAATTTGAATGTACATAAATGTAGAATCAATGAAGCATAGTTCATCTAAAACTTACATTCTCACACTCTTGTTGTTCCAAACCAATATTCATTTATTACGTATTAGTATTATTTACACAGAAGCAAACATTCTTGAACATTAACAAACATTAACCAACTTTATTCATATTACAAATTTGATCTTGTGCTCTACCAAAGCTCCGTCCATCAAGGCCAAAATAGCACCATTCCTCTTATGATTAGTAACCAAACATTCTAAATGCAAAACAAATTTGGGGATGGCATGATTATATCTATGAATCATGATAACGAATTTCCTGTTCCTGACATAAACGTATCATATGGTCTCAAAAACACTGGGAACACATTACGTCATATTTTTTTCCCTTCTTTTTGGAGCTTGACAAACATGTGTCACCTTGAACTGTCTGTCAATAACTGTGTGAAGACCTTTTCAAAATTGTAGGAAAAATAACAGCACAGGGTTTTTTTTTTTTTTTTTTTGAACTTTTGAACTATTATAGAGGTAACATAAGCTTTCTTTGCTGTTCTTTTTCCTGCTATCTCTTCTTTCTATTTCTTTCTCTCACTCTGTTCCTTTCTCAAGCTCAGCTTAGCTCATGTAAATCTCTACAGGACATAATAAAATTGCCATGCACTTACACAGGTCAAATACATATGCAAACCTGCACCAATCAGATCATTACCATAAACTGTTCACTTTCACTTTCAGTCTCACTGACAGCAAATATGCTCCCCTGGGCATTTCTGTCTCCTTCATCAATACTTTCATTCAGTAAAAACTGAAAGCAGGCTTTCAAAGGTGCTAGCAAGGTCAGCTTTTGGGGTAGACGCTGAAGAAACCATCCCATTATACGGTTAAATGGTGCAGAAGATTCAGCCCGAACCAAATTTTCTCCCATCAGTGTGACATTCTATTAATTAAGTTGCAGAGGGCAGGCCTTTGCTCACTACACAGATCCATGTGAGCTAATGCAATGCTGAAGGTCATTCACATCCATAACAGGTTGCCATTCACCCTCACAGTTACTTGAAATTTGAATATGAAAACAATTCAGCACTCATGCCTTTGTGTACGCCAAAAAATCATTTAGGTTTAGATGAGCGCTTGTTACGTTCAAATCTGAAAGGCTTTTCACTCTATTCAAATATGGGGTCAATGAATATTGACAGCATTTCTAACACACATCTCACATGATGTATGGCTTTTCTATTCTCTGCTCATGCTCTACATAAATGCAAAAGCCTGGAACATGCATACAAGGCTCTCTAAGCATGAATGAAGACTGAACATTATATCTACCTTTATTATTTATATGAATAGAGCTTTTGAGACCATGAAATATGGCCTTACACCAGTGAATGTCAAACTCTCATGTAATGACAGCAGGTTTATGGTTGTTTCTTAGCTTCACTTTTTCTGACTAAGCTAAAGCGCATACATATGACCAGATATAACAGCTACTGTGAAAATAATTTAGAATAAGTACATGTAAACTGTACATGTGCAAACTGCATTAACACATCATCTTGAAGACAGTTACAAAAAAAATGTGCAACATCCTGTCTCGCTCTGTATAAACATAAGAGATAAACATTAACACAGCTTTGTTGTTATTTTTACAGGATGGGAGTTCTTGACAAGAATCAATTTGAGAAAAATATATATTTATATTTTTGTTAACACATTAAATTCCGACAATGTTGTTCTTGCACAGAAAAAAAAAAATTAATCAAATTAATTAAAAGGTTCAGTTTTTGTTTGGAATACTTCACTTAATGTCTTTGAATTCCCTGGAAAGAATTTAATTAACAAAAATTCAATGCTATGAAATATTAAGAGATGGTCACTACAGCTAAATAAAGAATAACTGTCATGGTCACCAGTTCTGTCAGCTAGTTTGAACTTCATTTCCCATCATTTCTTCTCACCTGCTCATCATCACCAATCATCTAATCACGATCACTACTGTAGCTATCTCTGATTGCACCTGCACTGGTTAAAAGGACTCACCACGAACACACAATTTGTCTAGTCTTCTCTAAGACCTTCCAGATATTCACCTTGGATTGTTATTCACCTGAAGTCCACTTACCTGTTGTTTTTTTGCACCCCCAAGTCTCCGATCTCCAGTGTCATCAGCTCTGTGTCTCCATCTCCAATTGTTTTGTCTGCTCTTTCTACAGGACAGGACAGGACAGGACAGGACAGCACAGGACAGGACAGGACAGGACAGGACAGGACAGGACAGGACAGGAAAGGAAAGGAAAGGAAAGGAAAGGAAAGGAAAGGAAAGGAAAGGAAAGGAAAGGAAAGGAAAGGAAAGGAAAGGAAAGGGTTTACCTCTTCATCAAGTCCTGTAAATGTGTGTGTGGCTCCTCACCTGTCTGATCTTCCTCTTGCTCCATCTAATATGCTTATCTGCTCACCCATTGCCTTATTGATGCTGTTGTTTAAATAAAGCCTGTTTGGAAAGTTATCCTTCTCCCTAGGATCCAAATGTTTGGCAGCATATAGTTAGAGGAAGCACACAAAGGCCAAGCAACGATTGTTTTACAACAACGGGAAAAGGAAAAAATATGATCTAACTGAATAAAATAGTTGTTTTTCAGTTTAACACCTGTGACCATTCTCATTCGTCAAGTTTAGTTATTATTACTGTGACATTTTCTTTATTACTATACTGCTTTATGAAGATTTATAATAAATCCCTGGTTTATTAAATGTCTTTGTTCTAGAGTATCACAATGTTATAGTTGCTGTTAATTTTGCTGATTAGACAGGATTATTATTCAAAAGAATAGCCCTACTTTTATAATAACCACAAAGCATTATATATTTTCCAGAAAGTAAATGAAATATCAAATAAAAATAAAATGGCCTACTTATTTTATTTTATAAACATATACCTTTTTTTCAGCAGGTACATAAAATAACTGTACAAATTAAAATAAAATAGCCTTATTCTTAAATAAAATAAAATAAAAAAAAATTAGCTGCATCTGTACTAAAGCCCATTTCCACACTACAGTCCAGTCATTACCTCTTTCATCACTGTCTCATTTCAAACCCTTTTCCTCTCCAAATTCCTCCTACTCTCTGCATCCATCTGAAAACCATGGTCCGTTTTCTCTTATAAGAGACTGACAAGAGCTGCACCCAATTAAAGTGAAGGTGAAAGGAAAGACTGTAATGTCACCGAGACGGATTAACGATGGCTTGCTCAAAAATGCATAGTGACACCTGCCGACCTTACTTTGTCACACACACACACAAAAAAAAAAATACAACATTCGCAAAGCCGTGTCCATGCAGTGCTTATTTGTGACTGACAGGCTGAATGTCTGCTTTTTTTACTCACTGATTTATGCCACCAAGACCCCTGGAGGTCCACAGATCGCAGCGAACAGAAGAGCTTGGTCTCCTAGCTGTGAGATAAAGACAGGCTGAAGCAGCTGAAAGAGGACCCAGCTTGCTTGTAAAAGATTAAAGCCAAACCCTGAGTTAGAGAGAAGAGAGAGAGAGAGAGAGAGAGAGAGAGATAGAGAGAAAGATTGTGTCAAAATATTATCAATCAGTATTTCTGTGTCACAGGGTGATGAATCGTAATTTTTCCCTTCATTAAAGGGGTCATCTGATGTGATGTCAATTCTTCCTTTCTGTTTAGAGTGTTACAAGCTCTTGGTGCATAAAGAAGATCTGTAAAGTTGCAAAGACTAAAGTCTCAAATCCAAAGAGTTACTCTTTATCAAAGTTAAGACTCTGCCACGCTCCCCCTAAAACAGCTCATTCAAACACGCCCCCACATCTACATCACTATGTGGAAATATATGCATAATGCCACACAAATGTTCACGCTAAGAAAGAAGGTGTGGTTTTCGTAACCACAGTTAATGTTGAAGCAGCCATGTCTGGGAGATGCTGTGTGTATCTAGGCAAAAGCAAAAGCCCTTTATTTGGTCTTCCGAAAGTAGATGCATTTAGGAATCTTTAAGATTACTTACAACAGAACAGCAACACATTTTAAGGACGACCGTTTTGTGAACCTAGGAGAGGAGGTAATTCTGACTTTGCTACGACAATCTGGCGCTTCTGAATCAGCTCCTGTACGTATGTTTTCTTATTAGTTTAAGTATTTGCTATTGAATGTTCAAATGTGGAGTTTTGCATGCATGTGTGTGTGTGTGTGAGAGAGAGACGGTCACACAGTGTAGTCAGCTGTCTTAACCATCCATGGCTCGTGTACTGCAAACACATAGGAGCTTCATCACTGTGTCTGTCACATGACTCTGTTCCCCTTTCAAGCTTGAACTGATGATAAAATTAAGGCCATTATTAACTGTCTTTACATTTACTTTGAGAGATGAAGCTAGCAATTATGGAAAGGGACGTTACATTTCCACCGAATGCTTGCGTGATCGGCCAATCGGGCATAGAAGAACTACAATAATGTACAGTATTTTAAAAATTATGTGTTTTTAGAAAAGCATGTCAACATATTCTGTTACATCAAATACACAAAATAATGATCTTTAAAAAAGCATCATATGACCCCTTTAAAAGTAGCGGTTCACCAAACTATGCTGCTTACTTCGTAGATTCAAAGTTGAAATGTAGTGTCATGGATTTCAAACACTGGAGTGCCACTGACTTAATCAATATTGAGGCTCTAATGACTGGCGTTGACTGCTAAGCAAGCAGTCAGTTAGTATAAGCAGTTTTAAGCAGGATAATTGGTCTCAATGCCAGTGTAATTTGGTGTTAGAAGTGCCCTTCTGTCAACCAGCATAATTAGGCAAATAGTTTCAAACAGACATGCAGCTTATAGACATATGAAATCAAGTATTTGTCATACTGTAGAAAGGCCAAATGGAATTGATATGGTCTAGATTTCACACAAGGAAGATGTTACCAGGGTTAAAGACTACTATAAAGTATTGAAACTCGATTAAAGTCTAAAATAAATGTTTTTTTTTTTTCCTTTATCACTGAAATTATTATTATTATAGTTTTTATTTTCCTTTTTTTTTTATTTAAATTTTATATTTTTTCCATTTAATTTTTAGCGTTATGGCCCTGAGAACACAAGTCCCATTGTGACAACATGCCTCTGCAGTAATTTGTAACCTTTTCCTTTATAACACAAAACAACCTTGATACATTTTCACTGGCATGAACAGTGTGATTATTTCCTCTATAAATTTCTATCAGTAGGCTTCCATCCATATCTTCATTTTCCCCTTTGTTTATCCGTTCCACATAATTTCTTTGAAGTTTTGCTTTATCTACATGAGCAAGCATCTCGTCATGGGTCACATTGTCAAATTACTTAAAAACAATGAAATCATTTCAAGAGATGCATCTGACATGTGAAATGCTAATGAGTAGTGTGCTTCATTATCTTACTGAATGAAATGCACGCTGTTTCTCCTCTGATGAGCTAATGGAACTCAATGTCATTTAGAGCTTAGCAGCACAAATGGGCAGAAGCTGAAATGACATGATGCATGCTTTTATCTTTGAATGCTTAGCTGAGAGTGTATTTTCATAAAACATGACATCTGTCAAGATCGCTGATGTCAGCGGACCTTAACACTCCAATTTAAGATGCTTCCTCAAAAATTCTAATGAAAATGTGAATGGCATCCTTCAATCCTTCAGTTTTAGTCTATTTGATGATCTGTACTGTATAACAAGGGCTTTGTTCATTATTCATTGAACCTCAATAACTGTGGCATTTTACAGCACAGCGTATGGCAGCCTTTCATCTATAAATTTAGATTCAGATTATGATGATGAATTTAGATTAATTATTCTTTCAATTTCATGTTATATCAAGGTAACTGATTTTACATAAAAACATAGGTTAATGAAGACATTCCAAGTGAGCATAATTTTCTAAAAATAAGTCAATAAAAATATTAGGGTTCACTAATGACAATTCAGAGTTGTAAAGTTGTTAATAAGGAAAAAGGTCAATTTCATGATTTTAACCCTCTCGGGTCTCAACTGGTCAAATATATTGGTCAGAATAAACTGCAGCATGGACCAGAATTTATTCCACAAGTCAAAAGTCTACTAAACATATCTAACATCATTTAGATATAATGTAGCAAAATAACACCACTGGAAAATAACAGAATCTTGACTTTAAAGCTCTGGTAGGGAACTTTTGACGCTCTAGCGGTTAATAAACAGAACTGCTTGCGTCTTGCGGAAGAACATCGTAGCCGGAACTACTTCTCTCTGTTCATGTCTATGAAGAATCACAAAAGTACTGGGTTACTCCGCCGCGGTACCCCGAAGCAATCTAAAATAGTCCGAATATAAACACTTATTAGGTGCACCCTAGTGATTCAGGACAAGCCATAAACACGGTTTGGAAAATGGATTCATGGTGTACTCGCTTATTATATACATTTTTCTACATTTTGAACACAAACAAAGTTACGGACCGCAGCTCTGATTGGTTATTTTTTACCGGGAGCGATGGAGTTTCTGCAAATGGCAATAGGACCACTGGGAGGAGCCAGAGGAACTTGATTTTTTCACAGATTATCTGTCTCATATTCTACTGTCAGGACATAATGATAAGTTTAATAAATATGTAAAAAATAGTTTTTTACAAACGTTCCCTACAGCACCTTTAACTGCAATGCTTTTCAATTGGACTTGAGCGATCTTCTGTCTGATGGAGCTGCAGATGAATTTGACTGCTTGGCATGACTATTTTACGGTTTGTGATCTTGAGTCTTGATCATTCTTTTTACTCTTTTTTTTTTTACGTTTTCCAACACATTTTCATTAATTTAGTACAATGTATTTACACACATACCAGATCTATATATATGGCCCATGAAAAATTGTATATATCTACAAAAGCCATCAACAGATTTTTTCAGCAGCTCCTTCAGTTACTGTCAAGCACTGACATTTGCGAGTAAGCAAGAACGGATAAGCTTCTCTTTTGTCCTTCGTTTAATTAATCCTGTTGTCTGAGGAATTCAGGGTTGTGCAACAGCAGGTAATAATTGCTGTCGTTTTATTGGTAAAAACTTTGCGGGCTGCTCTGTAATGACCTGAAGGTGAGTGACAGGAAGCTGGTAGTTTTGCTCACACTTGTTGGACAGACCTGACATCTACTTATGAAAAGATGTAGAAAGTGGCTGTCTAACCTTATTGATAGCTATAAACATTTTAGGTAGTTGCTAAAATTGCTGAAAATGTAACTATTTTTTAGGCCTGTGCTACTGAAAAGCATTTCAGAAGGTAGACCTGGCTTGCAAAATTGAATGTTCATTACAAATGACAGACAGACTCACTGATTCTGAGCGTGTACATATAGTAGAAGATAATATTTTCCGGTGTATGCAGCTTGGCACTGTAGAATAATTTACTCAGTTTTGTACTCAGTTTTGCTTCTTTATTTACTTCACTCACCTTGTACGTGCGTTCGTTATGCATATGTTGTGACAGGTTTATTGGGAATTTGAAAATAAATTTCTAAGCTAAATTTACATCCCCATATGGCAAAAAAAAAAGAAAACACTTCCAAAAACAGTAGGCTAAGATCTAAAATATAAGTGACACACACAGACACAACAAACACATCAGTCAGAGGGACACCAAAGAGCCTTCTGCTCATGTTGCTCACTCTTTGTGACCTCTGTGCCCTGGGCACCAGCATGGCTCATGTCATTGTCAGCTTTGAGCAAATACTGTCCACCATGAATCACTGCAGTATAGCTATATCAGAGACCCATTAATCAGCATCCCTTAACAACAGCTCACCACAGGATTTGCCTCTTGCAAATGTCTTTACACTGCTAAGATGGAAGAATCTGCAAAAATCCATTCAGACAGAAATTAGGATACCAGAAGTATTGTTGTTGTTGTTGTTTTTCATGAAAATCTGTAATTCCTATTTAAAACTAGAATTTCTATATAATTATTGTATTTTATTTATATTGTATTTTATAATTATACTGGAATAATTATGTTGTATTATATTATTTAATTAACTTGCAAGAAAAAAAAAATGATAAATTAACAAGTAAAATAAATAAATAATACATAAATAAATACTGCATTTAAAATAAATAAATACAATTATGAAATAAAAACACATATGTTTGAGTCTGCACTGATGCTGCATTGAATTTATACAGAAATAAAAGTATCAGAACTGGCACAGAATTTAAAAGAGCCACAGTCATAACTAATATTTCATTTGCATTTTAGTGTATTTTATAAATATACTTTACATATGTATGTAAATAGTTGTAAAAATATGAAATCAAATTATGAATAAATAAAAAAAAAACAAATTAACACAAAGTTCATGTGAACAACTTTTCTGGCACGTAATTTATACAGAAGGAAAAGCTTTAGAATTGGCACAAATTTTGAAGCCCTCAGAGCCTGTGTAAAGATGTTGTGTGAAAAGCATCATGTGTCATTTTAAATTCCAGTATGCTGGATGAATGAGAAGTCAGCTGTGACAACATGCAGAGTCACAAAGTCTGTGCACTTGACAGGCAAAACCTTTTTTTTTTTTTTTTTTTTTTTTTTGAAAAAATAAACCAAGCGACCACTCTGTCAAAAATACATGCATGCAGAATCAGAATCTGAAAAAAAAAAGCCTTGCACAACGGATGGCAACATGACCTAAAATAACAGCTTTTTTTTTTCTTTTTTTTTTTAAGTTCTTGATGGCTCTTGTCTTCAAACGAAATGTGTTAGTTCTAACAGAGCAGAAAACATTAAGCGAGTGAATATGGCCTTGACCCCAATTCAGGGCAAACATAAAAGAGACATTTGTTGAAAAAAGGCAGTCTGGAAAAGATATGGTTATCGAGGTCACAAAGGTCAGTGCAAGAGGTCATGATGAGTGTGATGATCAAAGCTTTAGCCCTGTATGTATCTCAGGCACATTGTGAAACTTGCCAGACAGCCTCTAAATTTAGACTTTAGAGTTTAGTGTTAGTGTAAAAAGCTATTTCTGTCGATATCTTGTGATAGAATGCAGGGTCAGAAAAAATGAGGCAACTGCAAACAGAGACATGCTATTGAAGAGACAAACAGAATGAATGAAGTGAGCAAATGTCTAAGCGGTTAAACTTTGACCGCAACATCCAAACCAAAGTCTTCAGGTTTACTAGAAGGCAGGTGAGTTTAACCAAAACCTCAAGGGTCAGAGTTGAGAACCCCTGCTCTAGAGTTTCAGTTCTGTCATGGGACATTTTGGGACTATGGATAGTTTTTAGACTATGATTTACTGCAATTAAATGTCAGTCTTTTCAGGATGAAACTTTTTTATGTATCTGCTCTTTTATGAGAGGACAGTGGAGAGCTGACAGGAAAGTGGGATCAGTAAAGGACCTCAAGGCAGGAATCGTACTCAGCTCGCCGAGAGCGCAGTTGTGCTATATGTCAACTCACTAACCCCAAGGCTATCAGCTCTCACTTTTCAGGCTGAAACTTGAAAATCTCCACAGGTATGATTTGCAATTGCCAATGTGAAATGAATAATGTAGATATAACTCTATAAGTATAAGTCATTAAAAGAAAGTATAGCAATGTTGCTGTCAGGTTAATTTGATTAAAATTGTACTTAATACAATAAAGCACAGCTCATGGGAAACATGCAGAGAGATGATGTAGGATATCATATCCTACAACTACACTGCTTTTTGTTCAAATTCAAACTGCACTGAGAACATTTCTGTCCCGTATCAAAGTAGTTTTTAAGCTTTTGTCACAGCATGACTCTCTGCGTTACAGTTTAAGGTTTATTTTTTTATTTTATTTTTTTGATGCAGAGAACTGGCACATAACACTAGTAAATTGAAAACCATAAACCTTGAAGTCTGAAGACTTTCAACTCAAAACGGGATTCCGGAGGCTCTTGTCACTCGCTTTAAGTTATAACTTTGATTGAGGAGTTTCTTAAATTTCTTTCATTATCCGGAGGCGACTGACACAGTGAGATGACAGAATTTTAACATGCTACCATGATCACCTGAGAAACAAGAAGATTAATTAACTTTGACTGTGAAGCCTCGTTCGGAACAGATGTTTGAAAAAAGCTCTCAACTGTAATCTTTAATTATGAATTCATGCACATTCCTCATATCTGCTGTGCACAAGTCTGTAAATGTCTTGATGAACACTCAAAGATCCGTAAACGTCTAGATGAAAACCTCGCAGACGAGAACGAAGGGTTCTGGTAGCGTATGTCATGCCTGACATTAATTGGGAAAACCACTGTGCTAAACATGTTTGTAACAACCTGGTTTCCAGCTGTGAAGAATGAAACAAATGGCATTATATTAGTGACAGATGCATGACAGTTTCTTCATAGCCTATCCACTAGACAAAAGCTGGAATGTAAAAAGAAAGAGATTTCTTGCCATAAATATTTTCATTGTTCCGGTATGTAGTCAAAAACAAGGGTGATAACCTCAAATCCTCGGGGACACAAGCCATGAAGAGCTCTCAGGAAACAGTTTAACACAACAACAAACAAAGGGTTTTATCTCCAGTTTTAAATATACTGTATACAATGTAATTTGTACTGTTAAATAGTTGTTTCAGATTTTTTGGGAGTTGAGGATTAAGGATACCTGATGAGAACTACAATTACTTTCTGATTAGGCATGTAGCAGTTACAGAGATGATCTGGATTTGTTGTAAAGATCAGACGTTTTTTTTTAAATGTAATAGTGAAGGACTAAAAATCACACTCTATTGACACAAATGACGTCTGTAATCAGTGTTTTTATTACAGAGTAGCTGCAGCAGTCCAAATATGAAAACCGGGGGTCCATTAACCGGGGGACCTTTAAGTAGCAACAGCAACAAGTGTAAACTGACAACAGAATTTTTTTTTTTTTTTATTTATATAGTTTTTTTTTTTTTTTTTTTTTTTTTTTTTAATAACTATGCCTCTTCTTAGTGGTTTTTTTTTTTTTTTTTTTTTTTGGATCAGTCAAGTGCAGCTTCAACAGCTTCACAAAGATACAATAATAACGACAGTATTATTTCTGACTTACAATCAGTCATATTATCAAAGAAGTACTGAGATAAAAGTTATAAAAGTTTTTTAAATAAAAGAGCCAATCACCATTTTTTAAGAAGCACTGCTGTTGGGAGCATTCAGCATTCAGAGACACACAGTCAGTGAAATCTCTATCCAGTCTGAAATAGAATTTCGAGCAGAAACAACATTAATGAGACAGTTCACGTCAGATTTTGTTGCTGATTTTGCTGATTTGAAATATGTCATTTAAATGTGACTGAGGCAAGCAGCTGAGATTCCAGGATTTACCCACTGAAGATATAGGACTTGGTCTTGCATGTCTGAAATAGTCACCCAAGGCATTGCAAATCTGGCCACCAAGTGAACAGACTTTCCTTGAAAGTAACTTTGCATCCTAAGTTGTAAAATTCATTTTCATTTAATTATATTATGACAGATATCGCTTTCCTCAGAGGATTTTCAATGTATTTTTTTATAAGCTAAAGAATGAATGCAGATCAGATGCAGACAGTTGCACTCACTCATTTGATCTCTCTCATAATAGTCTACTTCATTCTTTTAGCAGTTCATAGCATACAGCTTTAAAGCTTTTGACTTCATACTATTACATTTATCAGTTTTTAACTTAAAAGCAACTCAGTGTTATCTTCAGTAAAGGTTAAAGATATTTTACCTATATCGTAATTCCAGTCTATAATATAATCCTGAACCACATGCCCTTTTTTTTTCAAAGTACATTCATTAGTGCAGGTAGAGTAGTCACAGGCTAATGCCGAAAAACACTGCTTATTATTCAAGGAAGATTTGAGCTCCTTTTTTTAAACCCTATCGTAGATGTGCAGAAAGTGTGGTACAGTGCAGGCCAAACCACAAGAAGTGTTAAAGTCGCCACTGCACCCATCACATGTAGGGATTATGGAATCATATGAAGCTTTTTGAAGTGGCAGGTTTGAAAATTGGCCTGACTTGTGGCAAACTGGGAGTCTATTACACAACATGTAATAGAAAGTTAAAATACACCTGACAAGGCATTACTTCAACATGCAGCAGGAACTGCATGATGTAGGGCTTTCATTGTATAAACTCGAAAATAAACTATTTAACTAAAGAGGTGTAGTTTATTCCTTGCTGCATGTTAAATGAGAGCATGTCATTTTATGGGTTACAAAATAAACCAAGCAAGTTATTATAAATATATAGGCCTGTGTTTTAGAAAGTAAATTTAGTGTTCTCCACACCAGGAACCGTGTCATGTCAGGTCCAGATTGATGTTATGCAAACACATCCAGGCAGAAACATGACTGCATCAGAGGCCCTGCAAAAACACAACTGGTTATAAGCATTAATATTCAAACTGCCTTAAAGCAACTAAAATAACTTTAAGATACTTTATAATCATAACCATCTTTTAGACCTCACTGTTGTCCTGTTCTGAGGTAGCCGAGTGTTTTTAAAGGATTTCACTCTGCAGTTACACTCAGGGGTGTTTCCAGGCCTTCATCAGTTCTGGGGCACAGGCTCTCTATCAAGTGAGTGTACTGTTATTTTCTAGGGTGTTTCAAGGACATGCAATAATACGACCAAAGGGTTCAGGTCTGGCAGCTTCAAGCAGCATGCCTGTGTAGCGTTAATGTAACTGTGAGCTACAGATGATTTCAGTTTAATTTATTTTCATTGTAACTAATCTAAATATATTTTTACAAGTTAACAGTAACTTCATCACTGACCAGCAAATGAGTGGAAACTAAAGAGAACTTCTTTTATTTCTATTATTTTAGCATGTTAGAATATTAGAATGACTTCTGAAGGATTATGTGAGATGTAATGTGACATTTAACGTGAAATAAATGTGTCATAAATTAAATGCAAGATATTACATCAGGACCAACAAAAACAGTGGTATATCCATTGTCACGGCCCGCTCATTCCCAGACATCACATAGAGTAAAGAGGATCACATACACACACACACACACACACACACACACACACACACATACACACACACACTAAATATTTGAATAACAAAATTGTGTATATTAACAAACGAAAATGAGAAGTTACAAAGAAATTGCCATGACCAGGGATTAAACAATAAAGGGTAAATAATAATACAGTGGAGTAACAAATGTTAATAATTGCCATGCAAAATAAGAAAGGAACAAGTTGAAAGCAAGGACTTCTCTGGAGGACAAAGCTCCACCAGAGGAAGTACCCTGAAGCAAATAAACCTTACACCATCCACGCACAAATTAACCAAATTAATTGTCTGCTCTATAGTTGAACGAAAAAGGAAACTTTCAGCATCCTGTTCCCAGTGACTTCAAACCTAACTAGACAAAGTGTTGTGTATGTTTTCATCATGTGTTCGTATAAAGAAGGTTCTAGATCATTGTGATCACCTGAAAGTAAACATACTAACAGTGATGGCGAGTGGAGAGGCAGAAACTGGAGACTAGTAAGAAAAAGATGACAAAAATAGAAGAAAGGAGGAGAAACTTGTGGTCTGTGTGTGGCAATGAGATGGCTGGCTGCCCACACACAGTGGGAGAGAGGTGAGGACAGCAAACATACCTCCACTCTTCTCACCTACATCTTACCCAGTGTCAGAATCAGGCATCAACAGAGGGGAAGGTCTTCCATCTCTCTTCTTTCTCGTCTCCGTCTCAAATTAAAAATGTATATATATATATATATATATATATATATATATATATATATATATATATATATATATATATATATATATATATATACACACAGACCAAAAGTTTGGAAACATTACTATTTTTAATGTTTTTCAAAGAACTTTCTTCTGCTCATAAAGCCTGCATTTATTTGATCAAAAATACAGAAAAATGTAATATTGTGAAATATTATTACAATGTAAAATAATGGAAAATAAATGATCATTTATTTCTGTGAGGCAAAGCTGAATTTTTAAGATCATTATCACATGATCCTTTCGAAATCATTCTAATATGATGATTCATTATCAAAGTTGGAAACAGTTCTGCTGCTTAATATTTTTTCAGAACATGTGATAGGATGTTTTTTAGGATACTTTGATGAATAAAAAGTAAAAAAAAAAAAAAAAAAAGAAGCTATGTTTTTAAAATATTACTATTTTGTAATAACAATATACACTACTGGTCAGTAATTTGGGGTCAGTATTTTCTTTTTCTTTTTTTAAATAAAATCAATACTTTTATTCAGCAAGTGTTAAATTGATAGCAAATAAAATATATTATTAGAATACTTTATATATTATTAGATTTTTTTTTTTTTTTTTTTTTTTTATAAATGCAATTCTTTTTAACCTTTTATTCATCAAATATATTAGACAGCAGAACTGTTTCCAACACTCATAATAAATCAGAATATTAGAATGATTTCTAAATGATCATGTGATAGACTGGATGTTACATGTGACTCTGAAGGCTGGAGTAATGATGCTGAATATTCAGCTTTGCGTCACAGGAATAAATTATTTTTTTAAGTATATTCAAATAGAAAAATATTATTTTAAGCTGTAATAATATTTCACAATATTACTGTTTTTTTTTTCTGTATTTTTGATCAAATAAATTCAGGCTTGATGAAACTTTCTTATATATAAATTAAATATAAAGGGCTTTCTTCTCGATGCTCCGGTTTTGCTCTCCATACTTTTCGGTACCTCTGTCGAGACGGTAGTCGAGAAGTTCAGGGAGGCGTAGGCGCACTCATCTGCCTTCAAATCCTTCATTCCACGAAGGTAGTGACGTCAGGGGCTGTCACGGGCCAACTCGTTGGTGTTTTTTCAATGTATGCTTCAGACACGGGTCACAACGAGGTGTTTCCCATAGTGACCCCTAGAGGACGCAGTGTCTCGTTCCCTACTCAGGGAACCATGGTTACATTCGTAACCTGAGACGTTTTTCTTGATTGCTTAAACACATTCCTAAAAACTATGTTTCGTATTCTCAAAACAGTAAACACAGATCCATAACTCCTAACTCAGTTCCCCAAACTTCATATATTCAGTTCAAAATTAAGCTCTCCACTCAAAACAACTTAATCTTGAAAAACAAACTTTGCTCTCAGATATGACAGACAAACAGTCAAAAACACACACACTTCAACACAGTTTTACATACTGATGAGATCAGTTCAAAACAATACTACAAAAACCAGTAATAAGTGTGGGACACTCACATGCCTGATGTCCCTTTGTCATTGTTCTCAAACAGCAAAATGCTTAGTCATGACAATATAACTCAGTTTGGATGACAGTTACTGTACTGAAATGCAGAAGAGTGCACTTCTTATGTATGCCAAATATTCATTTCAAAAGTACAAATGTACACATTACTTTGATTGAAAAAGACTGGATATGATTCACAATTACACTTTTACTAGTGTTCCGTCCCCCATCACCCCTAACCCCCCTCCCCAAACACACACACACACATATTACAATGTCATTGTGAAAAAAAAAAGAAAAAAGGAAAAAAAAAAGAAATGTGTGCACAAAGGCGAAAATAAAAATTAGAACGTTCTCTGTCAGAATCTGTAACTCTTTTATTGTCCTCTGTCTATATACATCCAATTGAAGGTTCATGAGAAGTACCTTTGAACTATTTCAGAGAGCTATATAATACATTTTGAGCAATATAACAATAGCAACTGATAATGTAGGAAACCACCAACAAATTTACATAATCAGTTTAGCATGAATAAGCAATCGCAACTTGTTCAAAAGATCAAAACTTTATATGATGTGCAAAAGTGACTAAATCGAGACAAATTGTAGTAGTAATAATAATAATAATAATAAGAACTGTAAACAGGTTTTAATTGCTTACAATCATAAGTTGTCTAGATAACCAGTGAAAATATTCTTGTAGAAACTGCAAACCCAGATGCAGAATGCACTCCTGTCCTGTATTTTTATCATTGAGGTTTTATTTATGTATTTATTTTCACAGCTCTCTTCTATATCAGATAGAAGTCTGACTCTAAGCTCTGATGGCCTCATCTCTGCCAGAGTGAGACCTTCATTACTGTCGGCCGTGTCACCTGCAGCAGACGTCCAGGTGATAAGCCAGAGATGCCATCACTGACATCCCAATCACATTAAACCTGAATCCCCACCCTCAGAAAGAAGGACTGGAATCTCCAGACAGCCTGACAGCCCTGATCTGGCTGACTAAATGACAGTCTCCCATGTATTAAGAGAAGAGTTGTGGTGGATAAGGTTAGATTAGGTGTCTCTGAGTGAGAGACGAGCAAGTTTGTTCTTCAAGAACTCACTTTTCTCGCTCCGCTTTCTCCTGTAGGAGTGTTTCTGCCAAGTCTTCCTCTCGAGACTCAAGCACCAGGTCTGGCTCATGGTCTTTTTTGAAGTAGGAGGTAATATCATTGGTATGACAAATGGCCTGAGGAAATGTTCATATAATGTACGTGGTTCAATTTTGTTCTCTCTCTCTCTCTCCTCTGTCTACACTTGCATTTTTGCTCTCATTTGGTATCTGGAGACACTTATGAGATTACAGAGTTAACACCCACCTTTCACACTGCACAGAAGTTTTGTCATTGCCCCTGCTTTTCCTTAATATTTAACAATGACAGTGAGCCTCCCAGAACCATTTTTACAAGTTCCTGTTAATAACTTATTCAGGAGGTTTTAATATTGCATAAGCCACTATGTAAATGGTTGATAAATGACTTGTTACTAATTCATTAGTATTGTAAAATTCAATTTCACAAGTTGAAAAGACCCACCTGAACTCCAATATATCTTATTGTAGCTCTAACAACTTTTTAAATGACCTTCCATTAAAGAAATTGAATTTGGGAAGCTCAAAAATTCTCCAAGTCTGTCCAAGATATGTCCTGATGTTTAAAACAAGGACAGGGCCAATGTGATACAAGCTAAAAGTTTTTAAAAAGTCTTAAGCCTTTTTTGTTTGTTTGTTTAAAATATTTAAGCTTTTGAGCCTTTATCATATTTGATGGGGGGAAAAAACATATTTAAAGCCGTTTTAAATTAATTTTAATAAAATGAAATAAAATATAAATTTTGGATAAACTGAAAGTTTGACATGTTGCCCTGACAACTAACTGAATTTTACGTTAACTTACAAATGACAAAGACGTAACAAAATTACTAAAACTTAAACTTTAAAATCAAAATGCTGAAAATATAAAAATAAAAGTTTATTCAAAATATTAACAGATTCTATAACAGTATAAATATAATACTAAAATAACAAATGATAGTCCAAAAAGTTGAGATACTGAAACAGTCTTTAATATTGCCCTGTATAATTTATAGTATTGACAGAGAAAGAATCACTTTAATAGAATATTGTAACTGAAATACATTCAAATTGAAATTGGAATTGGAACTGAATTGAGAGCTTGTGAACCTGAATCAAATCTTTATCCATGCTTACATAACCATACTCATCCATACAATCGTAACACAGTACGTACTTAAAATAATGAAAAATAAACAATAAAAAATGAAATCACGTGGCCAGGTGGTGACCCATACTCGGAATTTGTGGTCTGCATTTAACCCATCCAAGGGTAAACATAAAATAGTGAACACACAAACACTGTGAACACACCTGGATCAGTGGGCATATAATAATAATGATAAGAAGAAGAATAAAACAGCATACAAAGTATGTAAATTATATATACATTTATAAAACAGCTTAAACTGCAATAATTTCTCTGATATTAAGTGTTGATGATATGAAGAGAGAGCCCGTTATGTATTCAGTACAGCAAGAAGCATTTAATCATTTACCAAACTGCTGCTCCTCATCTCTGCTCTGTGACAGCCTGTCGGGGCAGCTGCTGTCGGACAACTCCTGTCACAAGAGCTCTACCATACACAAGGCATATGCTACTAAAACATGGATGCAGCATTGTCAAAGAAACAGTCATGTAGTGAAAGTCTGAAATTGTGACAGCCCTAGTATTAATGATGCAAAATCCATCAATGGCCGATAAATTCATCAAGTAAGAAGAAGAAGTGAGAGAGATGTTTAGACTGGCAGGTATTTAGGATGACAGACAGAAGAAAAGCAGCATATATTGATTCATAAAGGGCAAAGCAGTTTTTTCTCTGGTCTGCTTGGTATTGGGTTTTTCACACCCCTGTATGTTATATATTGAATGAGAATCAGTTAGCATAGCTAAAAATTCCTCTGATCTTTACAAACGTTGCCTCTGGATATCCACAAGGGCAGTATATTTACCACAGCGGCCTAATTTGTCACCACTGACAGACACAGGCCATAACAGTGACAGCAAAACTCCTAATCGATGGCTTTAGCGTTGGACCATCCAATAATTTCCTCTCAGTCACCTTGACATTATAGGATTATCCTCTCCCTGTCCTCTCAGGACACACAAAAAAAATAAAACTTGCTAAAATTTCCCAACCAAAAAAACACAGCCACGCTGGTTGCTTCATTGCACAATAAGTTATAACAATGGAAATGCAATGTAATACGATGTCATATTACTTTTGTGAGATACATGCATTAGTCAAATCAAAAAGTTTAAAGGGATAGGCCTAGTTCACCAAAAAATGTCACCCTTAGTCACCCTCGGCACATCTGAGATGCACAACTGTTTTTTCATCGGAACAGATTTGATTAAATTTAGCATTACATCATTTGCTTACAAATGGATTCTCTGCAATGAATGGGTGCCATCAGAATGAGAGTCCAAACAGCAGATAAATACATCGCATTGAACCATTACATCATGCATCAAAACAAGCAGAATCTAAAAATAAATTATAAATAAATATTTTCTTAAAAACATTTTTGTTAGCCATATCAAATGTTTTACTGATATTATTATTTATTATCTAAACTAAGTTCTCCATATTTGGAAACTGTGATGCATTGACCCACATTTCCAATAATTGCACAGGGGAAGCTTCTAGATGTCAGGAGGATGTACATCCCTTTTCTTGAGGAGCAGGAAAAGTTCTTACTCTTTTCAAAGCAAGGCATAAAAGTCGATGTGTATCGGCAACATTAAATATGCATGCACAGTCTGCTTCCAGAGGGAACAGCTACCCAGTGTCTGCCCATACAAAAATGTCATTTCACCAGCTCAGATCAAGAATTAGTCAATCCAGACATCAGCAGTAGAATCTGATAAGCCTTGAGCAAATCCTGGCCGGTTTTGAACGGCCTTTTAATAATAATGAACTTGTTTTACTCTTCCTTGTAGGAAACTTTTGTCACTGATTAAAAGAGAATGCACTGTGAAACTAGAAAGCGAAGAAGATATTTGAGAAAATAGCTGTTTCTAGGCTGTATTTCCAGGCTTTGGTAATAAAGAATAATGGTAGCACTTTATTTTACAGTCCTGTTCCTCATGTACATACTATTTACTTATTATAGTAATTACAATAACTATGTAGTAACTAGGTACTAACCCTGAACCTACCATTAAACCTAACCCTAACCCATGTAGTTACTTTGTGTTACCAGAACTTTCTTAGATAAATACACTGTAAGTACACTATAAGTACATGTTAGTACACGTACTGTAAAATAAAGTGCAACCAGAATAATAGTGAATTCAGTGAACAGCATTACCTTAATAACATGACAAAGATTAAGCCATTCAAAAGCTTTCGTTTTCAGTTGATATTGTAGATAATGCAATATACCAAAGGTCACGTGATAATACCATAATACCTTGTTCTGAGGAACATTAATAACTTCAAATTAGGACTCATTTGGTGGCAGAAGGAGGACAGTGCTCCACATTTTTAATACCTGAAGACTGCTGCAGCAGAAACAAAATATGCATAGCATATCTTTGTATTCATTCATTATAGCATGCATTATGTCTGACGTTTGTTTTTGGCAGTACTAAGCAAAAGTTGCTTTAAATGAAGGAAATCTTTTTTTATTTAGGATAGGTCTTGATCATTTGAGATTATGTTCCTGAAGTCTGTCGGGCGTTGATGTGCAGCACAGATGGCTGTTATGGCAACAGGTTGTGAGGGGAATGCTGATGAGATGTCATGGTAATACCGTACCTGCCACGACTGTCACTCTAATTAGTTTAGCATGTTTCAGTAACTATAACTATCTTTTTAAGTTTATGCTTCTTTGATATTTTGAAATGTTATGTCCTATATTCGTGGCATTTAATAAAAAGCAACTGACATCCAGAGATCTGACAGCCAGATGTATATAGCCTAATTAAACAGGTTCGAAATAAACCTTACAATGTATGGTCCACTAGCATAAAGGGTTTCGAAAACTAGATTTAACCAACATTAAAAGCAGAAAATGCTGAACCATACCATAATATAAATGTTATGACTGATAAAAGATAAATTCTATATTATTTGTCTTAATACATAACTAAAAAATATAGATATTAATTTTGAGATTTACATTTAACAGCGTTACATTATTACAGCAATTGTGTTACATTATATAACTCTAATTTTGGTAACAAACTGAATTTTAAGATAATAAGTCATATCTCTGACCTCCCTTCACCTTTTAAGCAGCACAGATGTTTGCATGCAGTACTGATTCTGTAAATCTGAAACTTTAATACAAGTCCTTCTCCTTGTGTCACCCTTTAGAAAGTGTCGAAGCACTAGCCGCTCAATATTTTGTGACTGGCCATGCATGACAGGTGAGATGACAGGGCTTTGGCTTTCAGAGTAATCCAAGGCTTCACTTTCACCGGGTGTCCATATCATCGAAGCTCTGGGCTTAGAAAGCATAACAGGCTGGTCATTTTATCACAAAGGCTTTGCTGCTATTCTGCTGTCATCTGCATGCCAGCTGTGCCGAGTAAAAAGGTCTTATCACATGGAACTTGAAGGGATACTCCACCCCAATTATTATTTTTTTTAATTCTCTCATAATTTACTCACCCTTATGCCATCTCAGATATATTGAATATCTGCTTTTCATGATATGTCATGAAACACATGCTATACAGCCATTATAATGAGTGATGCTGTCTACACTGGATGAGGCGTGGCTTGACACGACAAATCCCTGACAGTAAACTGCTGCCTTGTTCTATTTATGACGTACTGACACAAAATCCAAATAATTTGCAAAGGTTGTTTTGTCATGTCCAGTACAGACAGACTTTAGCCATTTCAGAGCGGTACAATTCGGCATGACAACTGTCACATCCGGTGTAGACACGGTGTCATTCGCAACGCTCTGTTTGAATAAGCATGATTGTAGACTCTAAAGTAAACGCCTAGTGGTATGATTGGCTAACAGTTGTGTGTGTTTGACAGCCTACATCCTTAATAGACGGCTACTGTGATTTAAGTAAAAAATGTAAAAAGTCAGAACATATAAAACATCAGAGGCATCATAACAGACAAAGCAATAGTGACCACTCAATGAAAAGGCAATAGGAAGACTTTGTTTTTCCACTACTTGGCACTGCACAGTGTCATCTTTTCTTTGGAGCCATTTTTATAATTTGGTCTCTGTGTAGACCTGTGTTCGCCTCTCTCGTTATTTACACTACATGTGCGAATGGGTGGGCGGGGCTAAAGAGGCAACAGTGTAGAGGCAGGTGTTGATCTTCTTCTGCGGAGGCAGTGTTTAGCCACACATAAAGTGGCACATTTCACAACCTGCTGTTTTGGCAGATTAGCTTCATTATAAGCTGTTTTTAGACTAATGAGAATGTTTTGATTTCGGAAAAATACAGGATATATATATATAACATGAGGAATGATAGGATACGTTTAGCCTCAAATATGCTCCGAAGTGTGCACTGCAGCACTCATCTATGCCAAACACCAGAAATACCAGCAGCAAGAAAGTTCTCGCTTCACTTCTACTCTTTTAGAGATGAATAGGAGAGTGATTGCTCAAACATGGGCAACCATCAGCTCAGAATCACTAGTGACTAAATGATGTCTAACATTAGCCATTGGCTGACAAATTCTTAAATTTTAGTGCCAATGTGAGTTGGAGGCTAAGTATAAGTTTAGCACAGATATATTTTCACTTGCCGAACACACTGAGTGCTTCATGGTGTTTCACTGTCTGTCAAGCAATTTGTATTATTTTCCAATTCATCTCAATGGATCCGCACCATACCTGTATTTGACATACTGTAAACTCTAGTGTGAAGGCGCACAACTCGTTTTCTCCGGTAGTGGGCAACACTAATACACAAACTGAAATCTCATTGGCCGACGCTCACCTATTATCATCCCTATTTTGATTTCAGCAAATAAGTTCAAGCAAACGCAGACAACACAATTAATATTCATTAACCTATCAGCTCTTCAATCCTTAATGCATATTATGTGTTCAATTAAAATGGCAAATATGCATTCATACATGGTTACTAAGTTTTAATTCTAACTACTAAAGTTCTATCATAAAATAAGCTAATGCTTGATTATAATAATATCAAAATAATATAAAATCTGTGCCTCTTTACAAAGATAAGTTTTTTTATATAAAAAATCATGCTCTTTCTGTTTCCAATCACTTTAAATTACCATCCAAACAAAGGTGCAGCATACAGTACATGCAGAATTGGTAGTTTTTTATTTAAATTAGATTGTATAACTTTGAAATTTAAACCTTAGCTTTGTGAAACTATAAAGCATAAAACATCTGAACGAGACAAAATCAGCAGACGGACTGAATGAGATGCAAATACACTCTCTGACAGCAGGTGGTGCTTATGGAACAGCAGCAATTCAGCATCTCCTTCGTTATCACTGTGAACACAGCAGTGCTGTGCTTATGAACACTACTTTAATATGCATCATACAGAGGCATCTAGACATCTATTATCTAAAGACAGTCAATTCCCATCAGAGAAACATTCGTACCAACCAACTGTATCACTATTTGTTTAACATTTCATCACATATTTTTATCGGTTTTCAACCAGCTCAGTGTTTATCATTAAATCCCAACTCGCCAATGTTCATTAGCCTGTTTTTTACTACTCAGAGGTGATTGGGACTCCCAAATAATACCCCTAATACCCCTAAAGTCAGTGTCGATGCAATGTTGAATGTGACTGACTGAAAGGGAACCATATTTCTCAGAGGATGAATGAAAGGACATGATCATATGCGCATTGATCAGAACAGAAATCATTGAGTAACATACAACGCCAATATTTTTGCTGTCTGACTCATTATTTGAAACATCAACACCTGCTCTCAGACTCTGTGTTCAACAGGGGGCTGAATGCATTTTGGACCCTGTTGCTGCATCCTTTCTTTCAGTTTGCTCACTCTACCCAGGTCATCACACTCATCCTATCCAGTCATCAGCCTGCATAAACACATACACCCACTTTTAGCCATCTTGTATTCCTCCTCCTCCCCAGTGTGACATTGAGCAGCCTATTCTCTTTGCCAGAGACCAGCACTCTCTGCAGCAATCTTTCTTCACACCACAGAAACGTTGCTCCTGCCGAGGGAGTTTCAGAGCCACACGTGTGGCCTGGGCTTCACACAGAGTATGTGACACTAACTGCACAACAGTGCATGTGAGATGACTACTGTAGGGTCATTAAGAGTGGTTAATTTGCCATTAATCCTAAAGAAAGTCCTGCTAATCCCTGCCATGGAAGACAAGGGGAATGTGTGACAGGCTGTGGATCAGCACGCTGTAAAAGTCATCGCTTTTCACAGCCTTGGTGGCACAGGAGTTCTTTCACCCCACACCAAGCCATTAACTCCTCTTTATGGGCCACCATGGGGCCACAACTGTGGCCCATAATCCTCTCTGCCACCTTCACTTGCCCTTCTTAACATCCACAGGCAGATCAGAGGAAATCAGAGGCCATTTTGCTATAAACCAAGTCTATGTTTACTGCTTCTTTGTGTTTCTTCTTCTCCCTTTTTCTGATCCAACTACTCCTGTCTCTTTTACAACTATTCCTCCCCGAGCATTATTTTTCTCTCTCTGATTCCTTGAGTTGTACTGCATTCACAAAACCATTTCAAAGAGGTATTTTTTAGTCTATGTTGATGTAAAGGAAAGGGCATCATCTCCTGACTATTTTTCCAACTGAGACTGTTATCAACTATTTCTATGATGCTTATCACCTGTTACAATATTTGGTATGGGCAGCTGTGGCCTAATGGTTAGAGGGCCAGACTAGTTACCAGAAGGTTGCTGGTTTGAGTCTCGGAGCTGGCAGGAGTTGTAGGTGGTGGGGAGTGAATGAACAGAGCTCTCTTCCACCCTCAATACCCGTGGCTGAAGTGCCCTTGAGCAAGGCACTGAAGACCCAGTTGCTCCCCAGGTGCTGGATATAGCTGCCCACTGCTCCAGGGGTGTGTTTACTTCTCACTGTTGTGTGTGTGTACTTGGATGGGTTAAATGCAGAGCACCAATTCTGACTATGGGTTACCATACTTGTCAAATGTCACGACTTTCACTTTGCTGCTGTTGTTGCAGAAGTAGCGGCTTTACACTATATTTACAGTCTGGAACATTAGATATTAATTTCTGTCATGCTGTGTTTAAGCATTTGTAAAAAAAAAAAAAAAAAAAAAAAAAAACATAAATATTGTAAAATATTAAAATTTTAAACAACTGTTTTCTATTTAATACATTTTAACTTGTAATTTATTCCTTTTAGACAGCTATTACTCCAGTCTTCAATGTCACATTATCCTTTAGAAATCATTCTAATATGCAGATTTGGTGCTAAAGAAAAAATTATTATTATTATTATTATTATTATTATTATTATTAACAACCTTTAAAATAGTTGTGGTATTTTTATTATTATTATTATTTAGTAGTAGTAGTAGTAGTAGTAGTATTGGATAAGATAAAAATCTTACTGACCCCTACAAATAAATAAAAGAAAGAAAAAAAAAACATGTGGGGTCATATGTAAACTTATTTCAAGATGAAATTTCTAGTGTAAATTAATGGGTTATTTTGACTGTAAAACAAGGTACAATGGATGACAAAATTGTTAAAGTGGAAAAAAAAAAAAAATCTCTGGCAAAATGAATTATCAACACAAAATAATGCATGTAAGTTTCTGATATCATGGTAACCATGATCACATTCAACATAAATTAAACCTCATTATCATCTAAACAGAATAGCTCACAGAACGAGTACTCTGTATGAGCAAATTAAAGAGACAGAAGCTGACTTATTTTTTCTTTGCTCAACCACACAAACACAGCTGCTACAACTTCTGCATTATCCTTATTTTGCCGAATGCAAGAACAAACTTTAGCTTTATAGAGGAGGAATAGCTAGCAAACCTAGAACTGACTTTCAGATCTATCTACTTTCTTCTCATCTTTCTATATAACTCCTTAATCCACCTCTATCCTCCTCTGCCATCTATCTTACACACATACTGTTCCTCAGATCTCTGCTGGGTTCATGTAGGCTACCTGCTGCTCTGTGTTGGAGTAGAAGCTAGAAGAGATAACTAACCTTCATGACAGGTGCCCTGCGTGGCACTGCTGCATATGCATATTGCTTTTCTGATCTGATTCAGAGTAATCTAAAGACTTGACACTAATTTAAGTGCCTGCACTCTGCTTGTTTGCTAAAGATTTTAGAATTCACATCAAGACGCAGCCAAAGAGACTTCAGATACAGAAAGGCAATGCAGCAAAAGAAAACAGAATGACAGCACCGAGTCTCCGGAGCTGTTTGACTAATTTTCAGCCTGTAGTCACCTCAAGGTTTGCAGAAAGCATGCTTCAGATGGCAAACATAATCTCACTGTTATCTGCAAAACTGTGTCTTCCACAAAAATGCAGCCCTACTATGCCTGCTCACAGCCATTTGGTCATCAATGTCAGAGAAAAATGGTGGAAGAGCAGACTGGGAAGCCCACCGTGTGTGTGTGTGTGTGTGTGTGTGTGTGAGAGAGAGAGAGAGAGAGAGAGAGAGAGAGAGAGAGAGAGAGCAATTTTAAAGGTACAATATCGCCCTCTGTAGGCAAGAATACAACAAACACGCTAGAGGGTACCGATTAGCATCTCAGATCCAGACTCATTTTTTAGTTAGGATCATGGAAGAAGGAAATAAATCTGATCAAGATGGAGAATACAATGTTAATATGACTCACGAGGAAGAAAGATGATGATATATGTGGATATGTGTCGTCCACATTTCCATACACGGACAGCAAGATGTTTCTTTTCACACAGATACACAGGGAAGAGCCAGTTGTTTAGTCAGATGAAACAGTAAACAAAGATTAAGCTTTATAATTTTTATAAATTCCAAGCTTTATAATGACAGGAAATGATGGTCAAGATTTTTAAGTAAAATCCCATCCATCATAAAAAGTACTCCACTGTCTCCACATGGCTCAGGGTGGTCAAAGCTTCTAGAGATTACAGGTAATAAAGTTTTAAATATTAATATTCTTCTTACACAAACACATCGATTCACTTCAGTTTTGATTTAAAGAGGACTCGAAAACCATAAGCTGTATAAGCTTAGTAATGCCTCAACAGGTAAAGTCTGCTATAACGTTTTGTTGTTTTGTTCTTCACATATATCTAGTCTTTAATTTTGCTCTCAAAACTTTAACTTTTTTGGAACTTTTTTGCTAAACATTCAGAAATAATGTTTAGCAAAAACATTAGAAAAACAATTCTGAGAACATATTTAATTAGCTGGGAAAACATTATTTAGTGTATTTATTGAGCAATTTTCCCAGAGGAAATTGTTGGCTGCTCCCCAAAATGCAGGTGAATTTACGATCCCCATAATGAAGTCAAAACTTGAACCACGCACACAAACCAAAGTGTCTATAAAAATTATAATCTTAATTAGGTTTTTTCATGCCAAATTATTCAGTTTGGTGTTAATCTATTGTTCTAGACTGTAAAGCTTGGAGGATTGATCACATCCATAAAAGATTAATAGCCTGGTAATATTCTGCACTGTTCACAAAAAGAACTCTTTCAGATCTTTACAAACGGAAATAACTCTCTTCTCTGCTTCCCCATTCTTCATACATACCATTTTCTTCTCTGTCTGTCTCATGTCATTATCTGATCAATGAGAGGGCAGGATGGTGGCCTTCACCCCATGACTTAGTGTTTTATGTTTCCGTCTGTGTTTGGAGGGGTGATTCCTCCATCTCGGTCTCACTTTACATTCTCACATTCAGGATGTTGCTTCCCAAACAGTCAGGCCACAGAAGGTATAGATGGCATCCATTTGTCCACACTCATGACGAGACCCTCAAAAGCACCTCTGACTGTGATACAGCCTATCACTATCTTTAAAGAAATACTCTGATTTGGCCTCTCAAGGCTAGAGTTTGTTTGCATCGCTGCATCATGTTTATGAACTTATTATTATTATTTTAAATAAACATAAATAAATTGATAGTTTTGTTTATATTTGCAGATTTTTGTTAATTTCTTTCAAATGAATCAGATTGTCAAACGGCAGTGTGCTTGGTTGTGGTCAACAGATTTTAAGACAATAGATCATTGTGGTCAATTGTGTCATATCCCATTATTTCTCATTTGTGACCTTGGACCACAAAACAAGTCTTAAGTGTCAATTTATCAAAATTGAGATATATACATAATCTGAAAGCTGAATAAATAAGATTTTGATTGATGAATGGTTTGATAGGATAGGACAATATTTGGCCAAGATACAACAAGATAAATACTGAGAATATTGCCTTTTAAGTTGTCCAGATGAAGTTCTTAGCAATAAATATTACTAATCAAAAATTACGTTTTAATATATTTGAAGTAGGAAATTTGCTAAATATCTTAATGGAACAAGATCTTTACTTAATATCCTAAATGTTTTGGGCATTTTTGGCTATTGCTAAAAAGTATACCCCAGCGACTTATGACTGTTTTTGTGGTCCAGGGTCACATTTTGGGATCTCAGTAATCTCAATGATCTCATCTATTACAAAAAAAAAAAAAAAAAAAAAAACATCCATAAAGGAAACAGATTTAATGATGTTTTCTTGCTAGATTTATTTGGCATGTCATACTGTAGTTATTACTCTGAAACGGAGTTAATCTCTTTCATTTGTATTGACTGATTAAAGCAGCATTCAAAGAAAGGCTGCCAGTTTGGAAATCAGTAATCCTAGTCCAAAATAGTTTTTCTCTATACAAAAACAACATTCTCATAAACACATTGGAAAGTTAATGAGATATTTGTGCATCTCATCCAGCATCATTGGAAGTGAACATATGCTGATTATTGCCTTTGGCAAAGAAAAATGTGTGAAGTTCCCTCTATTTGCCTTTCACCGTTTGTTAGAATTATCTCAAGTCACAAAGTTAATTAGGTACAAACACCTCTAGATCTTGCTTTGTGCACAGAATTTGAATAAATTTAATATAATGTAATTAGGTCTGTCAATAAATTAGAGATTTTAATTAAATTAATGACATGATGTGCTGATTAATTAGTCAAATTAATCACTAATAATCGCATAGCCTAAGTCAATATTTGATTAGAAAAGATCATTATTAAAGGAATAGTTCACCCAAAAAAGAAACTTTTTGAAAATGTATTCACCCTCAGATGAGTTTGTTTCTTTATCAGAAGAGTTATTGAGAAATGCAACATTACATCATGTGCCTCTGTAGTGAATGGGTGCCGTCAGGAGAGTTAAAACAGCAGATAAAAACATCGCAATAATCCTCATGACTCCAGTCCATCAATTACCATCTTGTGAAGTGAAAAAACTGTTTGTAAGAAACAAATCCTTCAAGGCATGTTAACTTTAAAACAATTGTATGGCCAAAATAATACTCGATAATCTATAACGCTACCTCCAGTGAAAAAGTCCATGTTATCCTCTTGCTTATGAACAGTGTCTGATCGGTGCATATTCAGATTTTATTATTTTATTTTAGCAATGGTTTGAATGTTTACCAACACAGCTTTTCATTTCACAAGACATTCATTTATGGCAGTGGTTACCGAACTTTTTCTGCCGGACACCCTTTTTGTAGAAGAAATATATATATATATATGAAATATCCATCTTCTGATGATCCTGGATCAGTATTGTCCAAAAATATAGACTTAGCCCAATCCCTATCCCTAAACCTAACCCTACCAACAATTTGACATGATAGCTGGTTAACAAGGGTGTAGAAGCTTCTGACCCTGATTCTAAGCCTAAAACAGATATTTCCTGAAAAGTTATCCCTCAATTCTGATTGGATGACTGGAATGTTGTTCCAGGATCAACGAGGATGATGATCCAGTAACATGGTGTACTTGGTGAAATCACGCTCACCAAATCTCATACCACCACATAATCAGCGTTCACTATAAAACACTCTTGCTTTTAAGCCACATACATGCTGAAAATAATTATTTTATTGACATCTGGGCATAAGTCACTATTCTCTCCGCAATCACTGATGTCGGACGTGTTTTCTCTGCATTAGCATTGAGAACTCAATGTTTAAATCTGTTTACTGGATCTTTGGACTTTCCAGGAGTTTAATTAATTATTTATTAATTAATTATTAATCAGTTAATTATTATTCTACTACTCTGCACACCTCTCCTGACATGCTCTTGCATTCATTCAGTTTATTGGTTGAGCTGAGAAGTGATCCCATCTGGGTAGTGTGATTTATATATTGTCTTTTCTAAGCATATATGGAATCATAAAATCACCCAGACCCTGACGCTTACACTGAGTATCGGCAACATGTCAGAAGTGTTGGTTCGCACAAAAACGTGCAGGTAGACCTGCTCTAAAGGCTAAAATTTAGAAGCCTATGGAGAGCTCTAACAGTTCGGATATTTTGTGAATCAGAGATATATATATATATATATATATATATATATATATATATATATATATATATATATATATATATATATATATATATATATATACTGTTCAGTTTCTTGTACAGATCGTTTTGTGTCTTTACACATCATTGTACCATCACGAGCCACAGGATTTAATTTGGTTTTGTTTGTGTATTTTATTTATTTATTCATTTATTTATTTTTTTTTTTTTTTTACTTTTTAGTCTTGATTCCCATCCACTTACATTATAAGAGTGATAAACTGCAACGGTTCGCCATTAAAAATCTCAGTTTATGTTCTACTGAAGAAACAAAGTCACCTACATCTTGGATGCCCTGGGGGTAAGCAGATAAACATCAAACTGTCCCTTTAAGTGTATGCACACTTCTCTCGTAGCATTTGAATCAAATGGAAACACACATGGTCTATTTACATACAATTACCTTTCCATTTTTATTCAGATCATTTGCTATGTGTGTTCAAAGAGCGATTTACAATTCAAAACTTCAAAAGTGGTTGTTTGTTGCACCAGCCCACAGCATGAGGTTCTGCCCTGTTTATCTGCTGGAGATGGACAGGTGGCGATATTTAACGGAACCTCATTATTTTTCTCAAGGATGATAAGCAGCTCATTAAAGACAGCGAGACACCAATGAGGTGATTTTACATAGCGTAGTTGAGGAGCCACAATGCCGCTGTAAAGTTCACATTTGCATCACTGTGAATGGGGGCGCACCTGTTCTCCTTCCTCGGGCTCCTCCACAGGGGAATTGAAGATAAAGAGACAAAGAGACGCTGGAGTGAGTCACAGAGTCTCACCTTTTGATTTCCAGTTGAAGTAGAATCAGAAAGTCACTCTGAGGTGGTTTTCAAATGTACTGGTTTTGATGTGTCACTTTCTGTCCCACACGTGACAATCCCAAACCCTCACTCCCTTTTTCACATCTTCCAGTTCTCCCCGTGCTTGGCCTGCTGCTTGTGTCAGGACTGATAACATAAAATAGCAGGTGTATTGACAGGTGGCTCATTAGGACATTGAGGACCGCAGCATGATGGAAATCTGCTGAGCCCTTAAAAGTTGTTTACTACATTTATATGTAGTAAACAACACTAAGAAACGTGGGCCCTAATGATCTGTATCTAGTTTCAGTCTTGGCAACTGGTGTGTTGCCATGTATAAAAAAATCTGAAGGTGAGGGGTCATTAAGCGTGCAGACTTAAATAGCCTACTTGCTGAACTTGACTTGGGCCAAGGTATGTTAGTGAGTGGGGGATTATTATTTTTTTTTTATCTGATCATGAATTTTTTTTTGATGGATTACTATACTGGTCTTTAGGTTCAATGAGTACTTTAAAACTAAATAATTTTTTGATAGGGTAAAAATGAATTTTGTTTTCAGAATATGCAGAATGAGCCAGTCTCGACACAAGAAAAGAGTACTGGAGTAATAAAGCAGTTCCAAACAAGCCAAAGAATCAATGTTATTGAACAAATCTGTTGAATACATTATTTTATTGACTTAAGCCTAAATTATACTTTGGCTGTCCACGTTCTGCCGCAGCTTGTGCACTGTCCCCCTGACATCATTTTCATCATCAGATATGCGACGACTCATGCACACAACACAAGCATGAGGTCAATGTTAAAACACAATGAGGGTGATACTGCATGTGTCAAATTTATCCATTCATTAAGTATTCCTTGAAAGCTGTGCACAGCTGTGCACAAGATGCAGTGGAACATGAAAAAAGAAGCATGGGTCTTCTCTCATGAAATGGTCACTTATTTTGTTCCTGAATGAATCATACTGCATCCTGATGTGCCTACTTACATTACATCCTTAAATTATGTATTTCCTGTGGTGAAGAAAAAGTACACATATCTTAGTGTGTGGTAGAAGATGGATGGATGGATGGATGGATGGATAGATGGATGGATGGATTGAGTACAAAATCTAACAAAATGGCATTATTTACCATACAATATGTAAATAAATGATTCTGACATGGAAGGCTCATAGACCCATATTAATTCCAGATAAAACAGAACATTCTAAGAAACATAAAATTAAATAATAATAATATAAAGAAAATATAATTAGAACAGACTAAATCATTTCAATGCCTTTGCTTTTTCATTATACTTAGTGGATTGTTTCTAAATACAATAAACAAAGGAGGAGAATTAAAACATCTATATTTATGTATAAAGCTAAGAATATTATTTAGCTAAGAAAATAATATAATTAATCAAATCGTACGAAACAGAGCACTCTTCAGTTATTCCGAACATTACACCTTGTAAGGTGAAAGTGAACCACGAGCAAACACATCCCTCTCTACCAGCCAGTCCTATAATGCATTCCAAAATGACTGAGAAAGATATATATATATATATATATATATATATATATATATATATATATATATATATATATATATATATATATATATATATATATATATATATATATGTTCTGTATTTTCAAAGAGATGTTTACACGGATGTTTACATAGGCATGTTTTAGAAATTAAATTTCAAATGAAGATATTAGCTGGAAGCATATTCATTTAGTATTTTAAAGTGTGTTTCTTTAACTTTGGGAAGAAGGAATCTTAAATTCTGTTCTGAAATATTTAACAGTATTTTTATTAAATGTACGATCTGATTTATTTCTTGATATTTGACAGGGGTAGCATGATTGGATGATGATTTGTCTTATATACTGTATTTGTTATTGCAAAGTTTACTCTCTATTTCAATATGACCAACATGTTATGAGGGAAGGACTACAGTTATTTTGGAGTAAGAAAGGGAACATCTTAGTAACATTTTATACCTGAGGGTATTGCATTAACAATAGTAAAGAACTGCTTTGGATGACAGTCAAATCTGTGTTTTACAAGAGTTGTAATCTAACATATTATCACTCTCATCCATTAGATCCATCTCTGACCAAATATTTCCTTTTACCCAGTCCTCATAAAACAGGGATTTGTTTCTATAAAGAATATATTTGGTAGTTCAGATATTATGGGGTGTAAAATTGTGTGTGTGTGTGTGTATGTGTGTGTGCGTGCATGCATGCGTGCCAATTTCCAACATAATAAATAAGACTTGTTGGTGGAATGCTGATAGCTTCACTAGAAGTCTGGGTAAAACAAAATCACAAATAAGAATAAAGTGAATACCACCTAATTTCTAAACCAAGCTCAAGGCACTGCATACCAAGCTCTCAATATTACCTAAAACATTTAAAGCCACTTAAGTTTTAAATTATTCATACGCTCAAATTCAAATACATTCAGCACCTTCTTCGTAAGATTTGATAATATCAGATTTTCAAATAGAATTAGTTTTGTGCCAAAAAATAAAGTCATAGACTTTTTGACTAGTTGTTTTTATGATAGCTGATGAGGAAGTCAAAGCAAGAGCTGGATAAATCATTCTGGATAAGTGCCAAAAATAGATATATCTCTCTGCAGCCAGCAATTCAAGATGCCATTGGCCTTTATTTATTTATTTTTTATTATTTATTATTATTATTATTATTATTTTATTTTTTATTTATTTTTCTTCATACTTATCTTCAAATCTGTAGAAAAAATTAAAATGCCTTGATATTTCATTGTTTCTTCAACTAGGATGTTACAAGGATGAAACTAGATTGGGGTGTAGGGCCATTAGTTCACATTTGTTCAAATGTAGATGGAGGCCTGAGGCTTTATAGAAGGAATTAATTAGAGCGATAGCCAGAGGAATTTGGCCTTTGTTTTGTAAAAAATAATGTGATGTCATTTGCTAGCTGACCGATTTCTAAAGTTTTCCCAAATACATTTTATTTTTTCACAGATAAATCATGACTAACCAAAGTGGACAGCATACTATCTGAGGCTAAAATAAATAAAATAAATAAATAAAATTGGGGAATATGGGCATCCAAATCTTTTTGGAGTATCAAAAGTGTAGTAGAAGAGTAGGCGAGCTTTCGGACATACTATCATGTCATAAAACTGGGTCTTTAATGGACCGCTCTGCCCCATAGTTACACACACCCTGTCACTGTAAACTGGCCTGTCAGTAATCTTGTCACAGTTAACATCCTCCACATACCTGAAATAGTAGACCATCCGGGGACTTTTGGCATGTTCTTTTTTAACATACTATGCTTTGGGACACGCTTATTGAAACCTCAAACACTGTTCAGTATGAATAGTATGAACATTGGGATGTAAGGTCAGTGTTTTTGAAAGAATCAGTTGAACAAATGAGTCAGTGACTCACTACTCACCTACTGGTGTACAGTATATGTACACTCCAGAATAAATCCCCATCAATAATGCACAGACTGACAATAATATAGCACACAAACTTGAGAACTGTTGTATAAGTATAAAGAGAGAGATGCATGCATAGATTGTTGCTGCGGCATCTCTGCTCACACAAGTAGGTTACAAAAAAGAACCCTTTTTGACCGTGCCCTTTAATGATTGCCACATATCCCCCAATAACATTACAGTACTATTGATGCCAGTCATTACCCACAGTGCATGCTGTTTTGGCATCCCAGCGCAGCTTTAAAATAAGAGAACACAAAGGCAATAAAATCCAGTTATGAAGACATATGATGATGAAGTCAGTAATATTATATTCCATAGTTTGAGGCTGTAATGATAAAAGAGCTCATTCAGGAGATGCTGCTAAAGTCATTTTTGGAGAAAATGCATTTGAAGAGTTGGAGCTTGCTTTGGTCATTAGAGTTTCTCTCCTGGATCCCTTGTGCCTGCGGCCTAGAATAAACTCAGCATGCTTTCCCTAAATTCTCCACAGGTCTTTAGATGGTAGTGACAGACTACAAAGCATCAGTATTTGAACATATGAGAATTATGAAGGATTTTATCAGCTGAAATTTCACAATGTTGTATAATGTGCTCTTTATAATCAGAAAGAGATATTTAGAAGGGCATCTGAATATTATGCATGATTAATATGCCAATTCAGTGAGAATGTTCTCTGTAACCATGAGAATCTCTTAAGCGTCCCATTCGAATTATTTGAGTTGTATGCACTGCACTGGCAATAATGGTCCATTTTCAAGCAAGGAAACCTCGCCTCTACCAGATTTTGTGCCTGCACTCTGCGTCACCTTTGAGCCAACTCATGCTTGTTTCCAAATGTTTCCTCATGTGCCATTAACAACAGATCACCGAAGATTCTATTAAAAGGTTTGCTAACCACAAAATTAAAATTGTCATAATTTATCTACAACCTTATGTGATTCAAAACCAATGTTCAGCACACGAGGAGATATGAAATCCATGGATGATGTATTTTTGTATGCCAAAACCTATAAATGTTAGCATTTCCAGTTCCATCGTCCTGAAGTCAGTGGTCCATAATGCTGAACAGGTAATGTCATCTCACTATTCTGCTTTTACAGTCTTACTGGGTTTACAATTATGCTCTTACAAACAAACTTTCAGGGAAAATGTTTATTATTATCATTATTATTATTTTTATTATTATTATATCATTATTATTCAAAAGCAGGACAAAACATTTTGAAACAATACAAAAAACTGGCACATTGGATGAGAATGTCTCAAATGACATTCAGGGCTGTAGAGGTCCCCTCTCGGTGCTGATCCACCATCTGGTCTGGATAAATACTGGATCCAGGTGACTGCAGTGACCTCTGATCTGGATCCTGACTGGATCTGGTGGCTACAGTGACCTCGAAATAAGAGAGAGACAGACTAATATTAGCGTAGATGCCATTCTTCTAACGATGTAGCATGTACATTCTGTGTTAGGAAGTGTTCCCGGTTCCAGTTTTCCTAATCAATGCAGCCTAAAAATCCTTTAATGGATTTGAATATTAGAAATGTGTTAGTGTTTTATGTGTAAGCCAGAGGTTATTCCAGAATTCTTGTGCTAACTAGGAAAAGGATCTGCCTCCTGCAGTTGATTTTGATATTCTAGGTATTATCATATTGCCAAAGTTTTGAGAATGAAGCCAATGTGGATGAATATAGTGCAGCCACACGTTTCAAGGAAGCTCTCCCCAATGTCCTGCTAACTCTAGGTCAGATAATTTTTTTAAAAATAAAAATACTCAGAGACTTGTTTAAAAATAAGTTTTTGTCGATGTGTTCCAAACATAGCATTTTATAGTCATGTATAAACCTTAAAACGTTAGAACTTTTCTTCGTACTTCAGTGAACACAACCACACACACCCACCGAACAGTCTGCATGAAAAGAAACATCAGTTGCTATGGTTGCTCAAGACAGGATGTAACCTTTAACACAGTTATCAAATTGATAGTATCATAAATTCAACAGAACTAATTGCAGCATCTTTTAAGAGAAGCAAGCTAATCTATCTCTACTTTTAATCTTAGCAATTACAACATTTTCATGGTATAGGTCAGAAAAAAATGGCAATTTCTCAATTGAATAGCAACATTTCTTGCGATAAAATAAAACAAATTGTAACAGTCCATTCTGCAACAATATGTTGCACAATGCAACTCCTTGCAGAACTGTTTTACATCATATACTGTACAGGAGTTGTAGTTTTAGCTGTTTACAGCTGCAACACCTGTTTAAATTCTTAAAGGTTGTTCATCCTAAGACATTTCAGCTTTGAGAGCATAAGTCTGTAATCTCAAAGTTTTAAGACCATTTGCTAATGATTGTAACTCCAAATTAAAATTAGTCAAATCAATAATTTTCTTTTAACATTCTCATAATTTTCTTAATCAAAGCATCCTGCTGATCAAACAAATTATTTTCCTTTTTCTAAAGGTAATCTCCTGGTGTTCCAGCTGTTGGTCCTTCATCCTGTTTCTTTCGTTTGCATTGTTCTTTATTCTTTTGTTTTACGGCTTCAATTCCTCTGGATCCATTGGACAAGAAAATCATTTAAATAAATTAATATTTTATCTTGTTCATTGTCACAGCTCCCAAATGAGATCTGATTGGGAGGGGGAAATTTTGTATCATTACCCGAACTGACACTTTCAAAGAAAAGACTGTCAAGTAGCAAACCCACACTGAAAAAAATGACTGTGAATTTACCGGTAAAACACTGTTAAAATTATACAGTAAAAAAAAACTGTTAAATGGTTAATGGCAATTTCCTTGCATTTAAAATTTTGTTTCAATTTGATGTTTCTTTTTATTTTTATTTTCTTATCTGGTATGTTTACTAGGGTTGTATGTTACATATAATGTTGTTAAATTAATGTTTATGATGGTGTTTAGTGCTTGTGTCAATGACAGTGTGCACCTTCTATGTATCTTATTAATTAAAAGCTGCTTGTGATGGGCTTTGTTTCATCACATGACTTTCTCATCACCACATGCTTTTGGTGAAGAATATGACGCAGAATTGACAGAGCAGCCATGAAGTCTTAGACAGGGTTCTAGGTTATTACATGCAGAGTTTTTAGGTCTTATAATTAACTCTTTCCCACCAGCAAGTTTCCAGCCACCGCCAGCGATTTTGATGATTTTCACTCAAATTTGATGAACTCCAGCATATTTTGCTGTATGAATATTTGAATATGCAATACACAAAAATAAAGATCAGAGCCTCTAGTTAAAAAAAAAAAAAAAGAATTCTTAAAGCATTCTTTTTTTTGTATCAACACTTAAATATAAAAAATTCATATAAATGCATAATTCTGAGCAAAAAGCTGAGAAAATCGCATTTTTGTCAAAAACTCCAAAAGCTTTCACAGACATATACTACTTTCTGGATCAACATTTTACTCTGTAACATTATGCAATTTTCATTTATATGCTGTCTATTGCTGACGATCGCATTATTTTTTAATATGCATCTGTTTAAATAAGAGATAGCTTGTTTCTCCATAATGTTCACATGTGTTTTTGTTCGGGAGGTTTTGTACTCATTCAGAAAATGTGTAAAAGCCCCCTCGAGTGTATAACAGTAAAAACATGAAAAAGCCGTAAAAGCTAGTCAATGGCATGGAGGTGTTGTCTTCTGAATGACGAGATAACTCATTTATGGTGAGCAAAGAGTTAACACCTCTGTTTTTTTTTTTCTTCAGAATTTAGCAATAAGAAATTACTCCTAATTCAGGTTTTTAAATAGACTATGCATTTTGTTCGTTTTTCATACTGGTATTTTTCTCAGGGCCTCAAAGAAATACAGAGCTGAGTATCATCAGCATAACAGTGAAATTTAACACCATGCTTCCTGATGATATCTACCAAGGGTAGCATGTAAAGCGTGAAAATAAATGGCCCTAGTACTGAACCTTGAAGTACTCCTTACTGCACTTGTGATCGAAATGATAACTCTTCGTTCACTGCAATGAATTGATGGTGGTCAAATAAGTATGATTTGAACCATGTTAATGCACTTCCATTAATGTCACCAAAGTTTTCTTCTATATTCAAGAGAATGTTTTGGTCATTAGTGTTGAATGCAGCACTAAAATTCAATAGCACTAAAAGAGAGATATAACCACGATCAGATGATAAGAGCAGGTCATTTGTAATTCTAATCAAAGCAGTCTCAGTACTAAGATACGTTCTAAATCCTGAAAGAAAAACCTTACAGATACCATTTTTTTTTCTCTAAGATAGAATATAATTGTGAGGATACTACCTTTCTATTATCTTGGACAGAAAATGAAGATTCGAGATTGGTCTGTAATTAACTAGTTCTTTGGGGTCTAGTTTTGGTTTTTTGATGAGAGTCTCAATAGCCAGTTTGAAGGTTTTGGGGAAATATCCTAATGACAATGACAAATTAATACTAGTCAGAAGAGGATATATGATAATTTATTTTGCCTTAATCTTCTTTAAACGTAAAGGATAGATACAAAAGAGAGAGTCCATAGTTTCTGTTACATCATTAAGTTATTTGGAGTTTTTTGGATATGCTCTGGAATTTAGATAAATCAGGAAGATTACTTACAAAGCAGTCTTTTGTGGTAGAAGAGATGGTTCTACCACACTTGTAAAAAGAAGAAGAATTTACAGTTTTAGCTATGTGAGGTTTACACAAGACTAGATAATGATCTGTGTTATCATTGCTTAGCTGCATAATTTCAACACCATCAACTTCAATTCCATGAGACAGTATTAAATCTAGAGTATGATTTCGACATCTGACATGTGTTGGCTAACTCCAATAGAGTTCAAAATATAAATGAATGCTGATCCCAATGCATCTTTTTCATTATCAACATCAATATTAAAATATTAAAATATCAATATTAAAATCACCAACAATTAAAACTTGATCTGCAGCCAGAACTAACTCAGATATAAAATCAGCAAACTTTTGGACGGTTCTCGTGTTTATAAAAGTAATCTTGGGGTGGGGGGGCTCATTTAAAATAATGGGATCATCTTGTTTTAGCCAGGTTTCTGTCAAACAGAGCACATCTAGGTAATGATCAGTGATCATATGATTTACAAAAAAGTGCTTTCGTAGAAAGGGAACTGATATTTAATAAGCCATGCTTTATCATTTGTTCATCCATATTACATCTGTTTTTTTTTTTTTTTTTTTTTTCTATACAGAAAGAAGAGCGGCACCACCCTAAAAGGGATGAAGACCATCTCTTTTCAACAGGTCAGGTCTGCCCCCAAAAACTCATCCAATTGTCTATGAAACCTGTGTTATTCTGTGGGCACCACTTAGACTTATAGCCATTGAGTGATGAAAGTCTGCTATGTATTTCAGTAAGCAGGGAGGAGACCAGAGCATAATACAGTGTCTTACATCGCACTTGCAAGTTCACACACCTCTTTAATGTTATTTTTAGTGATCTCCAACTGGTGAACAAGTTGAACATCATTAGCGCCAGCCTAAATACAAATTTCACAGAATTTACTTTTAACATTAGCAATCACTTTTAAATTTGCCAAGATTTCAGGCGCTCTGGCTCCCTGTAAACAGTGAACTATGGTAGCTGGTGTGTCTATTTTCATGTTCCGTACAATAGAATCGCCAGTAACTAGAGCACTTTCATCAGGTCTCAATAGGTGCATCACTGAGTGGGGAGAACCTGTTTAATGTTTTAATCGGAACAGAAGAGTGGTGTTTTGACCCGTGAATATGCTGCTTTACAGTCTCCCAGTTGCCGTGCAGCAGAGGCACTGTAACCGGAACCGAACAATGTAAAGGTGTTACCTGAGCTAGTCGCATCCAAAGCTGTTTCTACAGCCCACATATTAACACTGTTCTCAATTAAAGTTTGGATGAGTGTCTCCCATTCTGAAACCTTCTCTGTCAGCCTAACTATTTCCCTGCATTTATCACATGTGAATCCCTCGTCGCCAACAGAGAGAGATAAACTGTGCATGTGGCAAGCCTTGCAAACAACAATAGTGGGAGAACAAGCCATTACTCACCGTGATTGAAGAATGATTCTGACTTAACACTGTTATTTGATGAACTCGTGAAAAACAGTGTAAGAGAAAAAAGAAACAAGGCAAAAGAAAAAAGAAAACAGTAATAGACATAAAAAGAAACGTGGATGGCAGCGTGAATGTCAAGCTCACCGGCTAACAAATGTTAACGCACTGTAGGCGTGCTACACTCACAATTTAACATTTAAGTCGAATGGTCAGATTAGTCAAAGTACTTTGATAGTTAATACCGCATATATGGTGGGAATTAAGTTTAAAAAAATAGCCCCCAAAGTTCACTTCAAGAAAAGTGAAGCTACATGGAACTACAATCACAAACCACTATGCGGCATGCGGTTTGAGTGTACTAGTAAAAGAGAGTTTTGTTTTGTTGTGTTTTTCCAATGTGTTCTGTGTTCTTTGCTACTGTCAGCGGGATTAATAAAAATGGTTTGAGATAATTAGAAATCTGTAATTTAATGTATCAGTGAAAAATGTTTTTTACATAAAGCCTGAAAGAGCTCAGAAGCTTGATGGAGTATGTTTTGCCGCGTTTCCACCAAAATTACCCGGAACATTTTTACCAGGAACTTTTTTTCCCAGGAACTTTTTTCCCCCCAGACCTGTTGCTTTATGTGTTTCCACCGCGGTGTAAAGTACCGGGAAGATTAGGCAAATGACTGGTGACGTAGGTCCGCGCGCATTTCTCAATACAAAGTACGCTGATAAAAAAAAAAAAAAAAAAAAGTACGCTGATTTTGGACGTGCATCATCGGTAGTTATTACAGACTTTGTGCATTCGAGATATCAGAAGGTCTATCCCATATCAGAAGGTCTATCCCAAGTGAGGCTGCTTCTCGGCGGATACATGAGGACTGAGCTCCCGCTGATTGAGTGGAGCTCACCGACTCAGAGATCGGCAAAACACATTTTTAAATAGGCGCTGTCTTTATAAATAAACAACAGATTTGAGTTTTAAACAACTACATTCTCGCCTGAAATACTTTTAAAATTAAATTTCATGACACAATAACAGTAATATTTTGAAAATGTTGATCCAAATAAATGGTGGTTGAACTCAACCAATGCTGCGTGAACTCAACCAATCAGAATGTTTAGCGCCAAAGTCCCGCCACCGAAAGCTCCGGAACTTTGAAAAAGTACCACCTCGCCAGCAGGGACTTTCTGAGGGGCATTTTTTTACCCGGAACTTTATGTAGTTCCTGGTTCCTGCGGTGGAAACACACCGAGTACCAGGCCAAAGTCCCTAGTTCCTGGGTAAAGTTCCTGCAGTGGAAACGCGGCTTTTGTAGCCTACGGTTAGGGTTTGTAATGGTGGCAATTGCATTTAGGCTTTAAAATTCATAAAAGTTGTGTTCATTTGTGAAGAGTAGCACAAATAACAAGACGTGTAAGAATCATAAACTTTTGTTAGTCACAGAACTTATTTTCTTCAATGATCCAAAAGCCAATGGACAAATGTGATGTGAGGGGATGTAAACTTCCAGGTTGGACCACAGATATCTGTCATCATTGCAGAGCTAAGCTACTCTTACAACAAAAGTGGCACATATGAAAGTAGTCTGTACATTTTGTCTGTACAATTTTTTTTTAAATTATATATATATATATATATATATATATATATATATATATATATATATATATATATATATATATACTTGTGAGATCTTTGTCGCTTAAAAAAAAAGATAAATCGATTTACTAGAATTACTTTGGCAGTATTTTCAATGGCTTATCTAGCAAATGACGAAAAATTGTAATTGGCGTGCCTTTACAACCCACGGTGGCAATTTGTGGCCTAATGAAGCCAATAATCTGACGACCCCAACCTGATAGTGGCTAAATTAGAGGGAGAGTGTGGAATTATGAGCATCAGTTCAATATGATCATGGTTGCTAGGTGAATATAACATTTTAGGGAAGCAAAGAGAAACATTATCTCGTTTGAGTGAGAAACCAAATGTGTTTATAGCATAGAATTAGGATTTTGTTGTTTAGCTTTATATTATGTGCTATTCATGCAATCTTCAGCTTCATTCCAGAACTATGATGTCACATAATGCATGACTGATCAGTAAACAAATTCTAATTACAAGACACTAATGAAAGAATGGGCTCAATAGAAAAAAATAAAGAGAGATAGAGAGGAAGAAGCTCTTTCAAAATACAGTTTGCTGCAGATTCTGCAAAAAAGGTCATGTCCTCTCCCTGTCTTTACAGAAATGAAAGAGTGTTCAAGGACATTTTTTTGTCTTCCCCTGATTATTTCCCTCTTTTTTTGTGCGTCTCTCTCTCTCTCTCTCTCTCTTTATCTCTGAGGTTGTGCTATGGTTCAATGTATCATTCATTAGACTACAGCAAACCATTAGTGTCTCCAGCTCAGAGAATGTATAAACTTATTCTGATTCCATGTTAAGCATATTAAGTAGGACCCCATTTCTCTCCAAATAAATATCGATGACAGGCCTCATTATGTGAAGCATGGATGAGGTTTGTAATTATATGGATGCTCTACTTTGGACTAATAAAGAGTTTGCAAATAAACCCACTCTTAGAATTCACGTTCACGACACTGCTGACGTAGGATACTGCTGACGTGTTTTCTGATGCGCCCAATAACAAAGATAACACGTCAGCTGCGTCGTACATCAGCAGTGTCACTGCAGTGTTGTGAACGCGCTCACAACAGACCCGGAAGAGCAGACGTGGACCATCTCACACCCAAGCAACAGAAAGAACTAGAAAAACTTATACCAGAAGGACTTTTCAGGGACAACCCAGGAAAGACAAAGCTGATACAACACAATATCCATTGAAGGATGAGGTAAGGATGATGGTCGATCTAGGAGTCACTGAGACTTCTTCCAGTGAATGGTGCAGTCCAGTGGTACTGGTACCAAATAAAGATGGCACACTAAGATTTTGTGTAGACTTTTCAAAACTCAACTCTGTGCCTGCATTTGATCCATACCCCATGCCAAGAGAGGACAAGTTAATCGAACAGTTGGTCAAGGCCAAGTACCTGACATCTCTTGACTTGTGCAAAGGTTACTGGCAAGTCCCCTTGACTGAGACAGCTAAAGAATTAACAGCTTTTTGTGTCCCTAGAGGGCTCTACCATTTTAACGTTATGCCTTTCGGTTTGCACGGTGCCACAGCAACCTTTCAACAGCTGGTAGACCAAGTCCTGAGAGGTTTGGGCAATGTGGCGGCAGCTTATCTGGACGACATTGTGGTCTTTAGTACAACCCAGAAAGAGCATTTGGAACATTTAGCGGAGGTGTTCAACAGACTTCAAGGTGCTGGTTTGGTAGCCAAGACAAGGTTCAAGCCATCTTGTCTTGTCCTTTACCATCATCCAAGAAAATGGTTCGCTCATTCCTGGGCATGACTGGAAAGTACAGGAGGTTTATTCCCAACTTCTCCAGTAGAGCCGCGGTACTGACCTGACAAAGAAAAATAGCCCCCAAAAAGTAGTTTGGACTCCAAAGTTTGAACAAGCTTTTCGAAACTTGAAGGACTGTTTGTGTAGTGCTCGAGTCTTACTGAGCCCAGATGTGAGTGTTAAATGTTGTTATATTTAGTCTGTCAAGTACATTGTTTAAGCGCTTTGTTTACATTTTATTTCTTCATAACTTATAATTAGCTATGGACGTTTGCAACTCATAATTCATAATTCATACATTCAGTAACATCATGCAAATTCAATTTCTTTGTTTACTGTTAGTACTTGCTGAAGTGTAATAAATCACAAGGAGGCTAATGGTTTTTACAGACAGTTTATTGGTAATTTAAAAGATACAGCTCTGTGGTATTGTTTGTACTTACCCGTTGATTTCCGCTCTGCTCATTCCTGTAGCGCGTGTAACCGGAAATCGCTTATAATAGCAGCGGTCATACCATTTTACACAACTTGGGGGAGGCAACTTAGGTAGGGATTGTGATGTTTGTTTTGTTTGATGTTTAATGTATGTTTGTAACATTATTTTGCTTAAGCTGCACTAAAAGTATTTATTCGGTTGAGTAAGATGAAGTTGTTTTAATGTCATTGTTGTAATAGACATTATTGAAACAAAGGTTACCCTGTGCAAGTGTTTGGCGGGAAGTTTGTGTATTTAAGCAGAGTGTTCCTTTATTGAAGGGGGGTTTTGGTGGTTTGCTCTGTTACTAGAGTACAACATTATGTTCTGTTGTTGATAGAGAGAAGTTTCAGCAATTTTTCTTTGTGTTTAATATGCAAAGGTTTTAGCGCTGCTTCATTAGTATTCATCATGTTTTTTTTTTCTCTCTCTCTTCATTTATTAATTTGTACTTTGCACGGATTATCCTTGGCTAATTAATAAATTATCTATTTTACACCGAAAACCATCTTGTCATGCCATACCTTCCTAACTCCTCTCTAATTCTCGGGCTACAGCACCTGGCTTTGGACAGTCTCAAAGACAGTCCTTTGCGACAGGTGAACTAACCCTTTAAATGTGATGTGAATTTGGCTCAGAATTACTGTAGTTATAAGCTAATGAATCATCTATTCTACCGATTTGTTCAAAAACACAGATTCATTCAGGAATAAAGCAAGTTTTGCCCTGTGTCCCAATGTTCATACTATCCATCCTAAATAGTATATTAGAATGAGTGTGTGCTTGAGCATGGCATGTTGAAGAGAATATGCCAAAAGTCCCCGGATGGTCTAGTATTTCAGATACATTTTTGAAGTGTGGATCCATGCACACTCTAATTGCGCTATTGTGAAAGATTCATACATACCTATGGGTTCAGAACTACAAACATTAATAAACCATGAACGATAGTAGCGAGGTTTAGATAAAGTGGTTTGAGTTACTTATAATCAACATTTAACCTGGTAAAAATATTTAATGAATGTTAACTGTGTTATATTTCATCAGCAAAAAACAACATCCATTTGACCAATAACTTTTAAATCCATCATTATGCAAAAACTATGAGCAGTGATCTCCGCATAAAGACGTGCTACTTTATTTCTCTCCAATATAGTAGGAATTTATATGAAATTAAATTTGGAGGATGTTAACTGTGACAAGATGATTGACAGGCTATGTAAATATGCAGCAGAGCAGTCCATTAAGCATGTAGTTGTATGACGTGATAGTATGTCCCAAAGCTTGTCTACTCTTCTACTACACCAACACAACAACTACACTCTCAAAAATGTGTACTTTTTCTTCACCAAAAGAGCATATACTTTAAGGACATAGTAGAAGTAGGCACATTGGGACACAGCATGAGTATCACTGATTGATTCATTCACTCACTTCTTTCAAAAACACTGATTCACTCAGGAATGAAGCAAGGGAGAATCTGATTTATTCAATCAGTTTGTTAAAAAACACAGATATATTCAGGAAGATCTGTGTTTTGGCTGACTCTGCTTTGTTTGCCTTAGTTTGGATTTACTATTAAACTTTTTGGCAGAACAAAACTATATAAATTAATTTGCAATTGTGTCTAAAATTAAAGTTAATTGATGACTCACATACACAATGGGGCTTATGGTCAGAAAATTAGCACTGCTTTGATTACCTGTGATAATGGCACAATCACACAGAATATGGAGAGTCATGGCTTTAATGCTTACTGAATTAAAATGCAGAATAGGTGCTGGGTTCAGATCGCTTGTGACCATCATTAGTAAGTTCTGTTGTTGCAGGTTGAGTTTTTATTAGGACAATAAATAATTCCTGTGACAAATTTTTGTAGCCTCTCTAGGTAGAGAGAGCAGATACTGGTAAAGAAGCAAGCGCTGACCCATTGCCTATCAGCAGTCAGTCCCAATGGATACTGCAGGAGTACTGCTCTGCTGACCGACCACTTATCCTGCCTGCTGCAGTCTGCCAAAAATTCATCAGAGAAGAATAAAGGCCTGTCATGCACAGGGAATACAGAAACACGACAGCATAAACACACTCCTGTGCATTGTGTGTGTGTGCGCGTGTGTGCTTGAGAAGGTCTACAACTCATTTATCTAAGAGTTCAAAGAAATCTGAAAGCTCTCCATGGCACAACAAACAAAGGCCTAGTGATGTGTGCTGAACTATTGGCCTTTTGATGGCTATACTCACTCCTCATCTCATGAGAAGATCTATGATCTATGAGAAGCACAACCATTTTATACTGAAATAATAACAGCAGGAGGTTCTGAAGTTTTTATTATTGTTTATTTAACAGCAACAATACAGAACAACAGTGTTACATCAAATGTTATGCAGCAGAATATCTGTTCTTTTTTTTTTTCTTTTTTTTTTTGTAGCCTTTGTCCCTAGTTAGGCTTTTAAACAATTCAAAGAAAAAGTCACTGTATATGACTGTCGGCATTCACATATTTAATTTTGTTTTAATCTGGTTTTTGTTATTTTTTGAGCAATTGAGTTTTGGAGTCTGAGTATTTAAACTGAAAAAATCTAATCAGTTGCTTTCAATGCTTGTTTATTTAAAGGGGGGGGGGGGTGAAATGCTATTTCATGCATACTGAGTTTTTTACACTGTTAAAGAGTTGGATTCCCATGCTAAACATGGACAAAGTTTTAAAAATTAAGCTGTACGTTTGAAGGAGTATTTTTGTTCCAAAAATACCTCTTCCGGTTTGTCACAAGTTTCGGAAAGTTTTTTTTCGAGTATGGGTCTGTGTGACGTTAAATGGAGCAGAATTTCCTTATATGGGTGCTAAGTGCACTTCTCCCAGAAGAGCGCGCGCAGAGCAGAGACATTCACTGATCAGAGCGAGAGACCGAAATGTCACAAAAGAAGTGTTTTTTTGGTTGCCAGGGCAAGACAACCCTGCACAGATTACCAAAAAAAAAAAAAAAAAAACAGCATTAAGGGACCAGTGGATGGAGTTTATTTTTACAGAGCATCAACGGAGTTGTGCAAGTGTTTGTGTTTGTTCCCTGCATTTCGAAGATGCTTGTTTTACAAACAAGGCCCAGTTTGACGACAGATTTGCATATCGTTTATTTCTTAAGGATAATGCAGTCCCAACGAAAAAGGGTCACGATCGTGTGTTGGAACCGCAGGCGGTGAGTAAAACTGCTTCAAATATCTCTGTGTTGTTAACTTAACTATCGGCGCGTAAGCACATCAAGTAAACAACACCATTGTCATCAAACTGCACATGTACAGCTTAAAAAAATAAATAAAATAAAAAAAGACGACATAAAGTGGAACTTAGTTATTTTCCAAAACCGCTAAGCAAATATATACAGTTTCAATACATACCACATAGAGACGTCGTTGCTGATGCTGCTCTTGTTAAATTTCAGCCTCTGGATCTAATTCTGGATCATAAATATACGGCTGAATCTGACTGTTAGCTATGGTTTGTTTTGGATGATGTTTTTTTTTTCCTCACGGTAATGTCACAGCTTCCAAACGCTCTCAACGCAAAAGCCTACTCGCGCTCGTGATTCTTTAGCTCCGCCCACACGTCACGCCTCCAGCCGGTCGTGTTTTCCCGGGAAAAAACGGTACAGACTATCTTTCTCTTATAAATATAATAAAACTAAAGACTTTTTGGAGTTATGAAGGATGCAGTACTACTCTATAGGTACTCAAGATTAACAGGATATTGAGTGAAAACGAGCATTTCACCCCCCCCCCCCCCTTTAAAGATGTAATTATTTGGAATCCAGACAATAGGATAAATGCAACAAAATCATTGCATGCACATATAACTTTAATCTGTGTATAAGATTAAATCATATTATGTGTCTTTCTAACCAAGTGATTGTTTCTATATTGAAGCATATGGTATGCTATACTTACTATAATGCTGAATAAATAATAATCGTAGCATTAAAGAACCCCATATTTTTATACGCGATCAGTATTGGAAGTAATGGTCCATCCAAGTTACCTGTGTGTGAAGCATACACAAGCATAAAGTAGATTGTGGGGTATCGTTACAGGTGTCAGAAAGGAATACACAGACTTAATAGAAAACCTGGCATGGTTTTGCTCAGATTTAACGCCATTAGCAACTGTGTTGACAGGTGAAGATGAGCCGTGCTCTTCTAATTCAATAACTGCCTGTCGCTCATAGCAAAGTGCACTTATGTGCTCTTTCAAATTACATTGATGGATCATGACTACATGTGGCAAAACAGATTTGCTAGGTGTGAGAAATCCCTTGCAATTGTCTGAAATGTGGTTTTGATAACAAATGGCGTGGATGGCTGGGGAAAATTATGGTAATGACTTGAGGTAATAGAATCTGTATCCATCAAACTATGAAGCTGCTGTGCTCAGGGCTGCATGATTCCCAGAAGAACCCGAGGAGAGGTTTTGAACTGAGGATGTGGGATTCGCCATATGTGGTGAGATGAACATGCTCAATTAGAGAACAATGCGGAGGTAATTCTGTTAGCAAAATTACTGTGTTTTTTCCTTAATGATAAGGTTGAGCTGCAGGCTCAGCATGTAAAGCATTGACTTAAGAGTAGATTAGAACATTTTGAACATTAGGGCACTGCTTCAAGCTAGAGCAGGTACTGAATCAATGTGGATAATGCATTAGGTTTTTAACTGTGAATTACTGTATTGTAATTCAATGACAGTTATTAGTAGACTGCAGAAGTATATTGAAATGTCCAGACACTCAATTAAATTGGGTAGCCCATGCAAAACTGTAAATAAACAATATAAATCTAAATATACAAAAGTGCAGCAATAACTCAACAGTGAGGGGTACTTATTAGAACATCAAGGGCTATTTGACCAAGAAGGAGAGTGATGGGGTGCTGCGCCAGAAGACCTGGCCTCCACAGTCACCGGACCTGAACCCAATCGAGATGGTTTAGGGGTGAGCTGGACCGCTTTGGAGAACCTAGAATATTACATATTTTTAGTTGTTCCACACTTTTTTGTTATGTATATAATTCCATATATAATTCCACATGTTTTAATTCATAGTTTTGATGCCTTCAGTGTGAATCTACAATTTTCATAGTCATGAAAATAAAGAAAACTCTTTGAATGAGAAGGTGTGTCTAAACTTTTGATCTGTACTCTATGTCAGATAAATGGTGCACTTTTGAACTTTTTAGTCATCATTCCTGAAAAAAAAGGTTTCCACCAAATTATTAAGCAGCACAACTGTTTTCAACTTAACAAAAAAACAAACAAAAAATCACTAAAAAAATATTACTGTTTGATTAAATAAATGCAGCCCAGGTCCCAGTTTAAAACCCCCAGGGCATGCTGACATGATCAAACATTTCAAGTATTATCTACAGAAGATTTCATTCAAACAGCGTCAAATGCCTAAATTAATCTTCGAAAGCTAAAATCTGAAAGCTAAAATCCATTATTGGAGGTTATAAACAAGTTAAATCTATATCCATTTCCTTGTATTTTCAAAACAAAGTTAATGAGATTTTCAGTAGAAAAAAATTCAAGGTCTGTGGTTTGTTTTGCTGAATGTATGTGTATGTGAAGCAAACAGGAAGAGAAATGAAAAATGACACCTGGGACACATACTGCAGCTGAGTTGCAGTTCTCATCAATAATTCTATGTGATCTCCAGAGGGAAAGAGTGTGTTGCAGGCGTCTTACAGTAAAGTGAAGAAACTATTTCATATTTCTCAGATGACTCTTGCTTGTCAAAGACAGTCCAGGACTGACAGGTGTTTAATATGTGACAGGTGTCATCCTGATGCCAACTCTCCATTGCTATGTGAGCAGTCATGTCACCTGACTCTCTGAGATGACCTGGATTAATGAGAGTTGACAACACATTTATTCATGACTGATTGAAACACAGGTGTTTATTTGCAACACCAAAAAGTTTTCCCTAAAACTTTCCTCAGCCTCATATAGTGTCACCGACTTCAAACCTGTTCCACCATTTCAGATGTTACTTCTCAGCAGGGTCTCTTTAACATATAGTGTATATTTTTTTATTTTTTGTAAGGATTTCAGATAAACATTGGATTTGACAACACTGTGTTAGACCAGAGCTTAGATCTCTATTGCAAAATGTATTCTCAGAATATAACTGCTGACAAGTCCCTCAGGATTCAAAAGCCAGATACAGCTTAGCTGCCATGGTTCAAATGTATAGGCAGGGGATTCACCAAGGTTAAGAATACACGTTTTTTTTTTGTTTTTTTTTTTTTGTTTTGTAGCAGCACCCATCTTGGTGTTCCTCTCTTTACATCTGCTGAATCTGTTCACGGGAATGATACACTATGCTGGATTTGCAGGATATAGATAGATTGTTCACTGTCATAGACCTGGCTGATCACAAAAACACAATTCTGTCTATTCTTCAAAGGGATGCTAAAGCTATTGCGCCTCTATGTATTTTAGGACTTGCGTCTAACTCACAAGGATGAAAATCCCCATGAGAGTTATGAATTCAACATGAGAATCCAACAGCACCATTACACCTTCTGCATGAATAAATAAATAAATATATTTAATATCTTATTGTACAGTAAATGGACGTCTGTTTTGTCATCTGGGATTTTGAATGGCATTTCAAGATAAAGATAAAAATCTAAAAATAAATTAAAGATATCTTTTAAAAAATATAATTTATTATTTAATTAGATTATTCTAAAGAAAGCTTATTTTTATGACAAGCAACAACCACTAAAACTGAAAACTATCTAATAGTTTCAAGAACAATGCCACATTTCAGAATAGGATCAAATTTTTTCAGAATATCTCTATGCTCTTCCAGCACTTCTTGTTAATTATATTTCAGCATGTGAAGACTGCACCTCTGGGGCTGATTTCTGTTGATGCACAACTCCAACACTTCAGGGCTTTAACGGGAAATTATCATTTGTGTTAAGAGTTTACTGAATGCTCCATTTGATCTGAGGCTGTAAAAAGCTGTTATATTATCATAAGAGCAATAATAATCTACAAACCCAATTCCAAAAAGATAGGACACTGTAAAAATTGTGAGTAAAAAAGTTATGGAATAATTTACAAATCTCATAAACTTATATTTTATTCACAATAGAATATAGATAACATATCAAATGTTAAAAGTGAGACATTTTGAAATGTCATGCCAAATATTGGCTCATTTTGGATTTCATGAGAGCCACACATTCCAAAATAGTTGGGACAAGTAACAATAAGAGGCTGGAAAAGTTAAATGGTCAATTGGCAGAGTGGCAGTGTCTCTCAGAAGTCAAAATGGGCAGAGGATCACCAATTCCCCCAATGCTGCGGCGAAAAATAGTGGAGCAATATCAGAAAGGAGTTTCTCAGAGAAAAATTGCAACGAGTTTGAAGTTATCATCATCTACAGTGCATAATATCATCCAAAGATTCAGAGAATCTGGAACAATCTCTGTGCGTAAGGGTCAAGGCCAAAAAAACATACTGGATGCCTGTGAACTTCGGGCCCTTAGACAGCACTGCATCACATACAGGAATGCTACTGTAATAAAAAATAAGAACATGGGCTAAGGAACACTTCCAGAAAACATTGTTGGTAAACACAATCCACCGTGCCATTTGCTGTTTTCCAGAAAGCAGCCATATCTTAACGTGATCCAGAAGCACAGGTGTTTTCTCTGGCTCATTTAAAATGGACTGTGGCAAAGTGGAAAACTGTTCTGTGGTTTTAAGTTATTTTTGGAAAATTGGGATGCCATGTCATCTGGACTAAAGAGGACAAGAACAACCCAAGTTGTTATCAGCCCCTCAGTTCAGAAGCCTGCATATCTAATGGTTTGGGGTTGCATGAGTGCGTGTGGCATGGGCAGCTTACACATCTGGAAAGGCTCCATCAATGCTGAATTGGTATATCCAAGTTCTAGAACAACAAATGCTTCCATCCAGACGTCGTCTCTTTCAGGGAAGACCTTGCATTTTCCAACATGACTATGCCATACCACATACTGCATCAGTTACAACATCATGGGTGCATAGAAGAAGGATATGGGTACTGAAATGGCCAGCCTGCAGTCCAGATCTTTCACCCATAGAAAACATTTTGCGCATCATAAAGAGGAAGATGTGACAAAGAAGGACTGAGACAGTTGAGCAACTAGAAGCCTGTATTAGACAAGAATGGGATTTTTTTTTTTTTTTATGAAATTTAAAATCAACTTATTTTTCCCTTAAAATGATACATTTTCTCAGTTTAAACATTTGATATGTCATCTATGTTGTATTCTGAATAAAACATTGAAATTTGAAACTTCCCCATCATTGCATTCTGTTTTTATTCACAATTTGTACAGTGTCCCAACTTTTTTGGAATCGGGTTTGTACTATTATATTAGTATTACTGTTTTAATACTGTCCCCAAAGTTCAGAATTGTGGTGTCTTTATTTATGATAACATGTTTTTACAAGCTGAAAATATAAAAAATGTATCACTAATCTACAACAACAACAAAAAGAATTACATTAATTATATGATATGTAACTATTTACTGTAGATGACCACTTACATTTTTTTTTTTTAAGATTTTTCAGTATTTTGAGATTTACTAAAGCTGCATTTATGTAATCAAAATACTGTACAGCAATATATAACAGCAATATATTTCAGAATTATTATGGTGTAATTGTTTTCTATTTTAATTTATTACTTCAGTCTTCAGTGTCGCATAATCCTTCAGAAATCATACTAATATCCTAATTTGGTGTTTTACGAAAACACTTCTTATTATTATAATTGTTAAAAACAGTTTTGCTTAATCTTTCTCTTAATATGTTTCACGTAAACATTGAAAGTTGAATTGTTGCTTTAGATTGATTGAAATCAATCACATTTTAAAGTGCCTGACAAGGTAAGCCTACAATTGACTTAGAACTGTAATCTCTATGGATAAATACATCTGCAAAATTACAGCTTGCTATTTACTGCTCAGTTTCATCTGAGAGAAAACATTTTACAAAAATAAAATGCTTTTTATGGTTGAAGCACATAATGTGCGAAATGGTAATGAAAATAATTTGTATTTTTCCAAGTCGTGCTAAACAGAACTGTTACAGCAGAAGCAAAATAAATAAATTAATAAATACAAAATGTGTCATCGCTTTGAACTAAAAATAAATTATGAACTATAAATATTTAATTGCAGACATTGGTGCTAAAAAAGAATAGGCCTAACTATTTTTGAGTGGACATCGCCTAAGGGCAACCATATCGCATCTCGTGGATGTTACTCAGACAGCCATAATTATATGCGACATCATCAAAGAACGTTTTTCACAATATGAAAATGTACAGCGGTTTTGTCACAATTATTTTATCCATACTAGTGACTTGTGTGACGTACGCTTCCGCCAAGAGCTCAAGACTGGCCTCGGGCTGTCTGGCGGCGGAAGCACACGTCGCACACATCGTCCCACGTTGCGTAAAGTGCGTTGCACATTACTCAAAATGTGGAGACGGATGTAAGAACGTAACAAGTAAGTACGTAAGTGGCTTTGAGAATGGCGTTTCCGCAGTGGGCCCGGACTTTTGTGCGGTGCGCAGCGTGATGAGTGTTTTAGTACCGAGCGGAGAGGGGATGCACACGGCACTCGAGTGAGGTAAACTATATAAAACCCGCTTTGTTTTCACACACTCCCACAACATGGACCCGAGCAGCTTCAGATGGGTCAATGAAAGCAGGGATTTACGATATAACCGTGCGATGTTGTGAATTGTTATTGTTTTTATAGCTTTCAGCGCTAGCAGCGTTAGCTGCTGCTGTTTAGATTTATCATCGTTCCGCCGTTTGCGCCTTTCCATGCAGCTCCTCGACTAGCGGCGTTTGTCTGTTGTAGATGAACTTGTGTATTGCGAATCGTGTTAATAAAATCTAACGTTAGACATTTGTTCACGTAGGCATTGATCAAGATTTAATGCGTCGTGGAAGGGGAAGTTTGGGGTTTAACCGCTTGTTTGGGCTTCAGGATAAGTCATGTGATGAAGTTAAGGTTGTTGTAAGTTAGTCTTGAAGATTGTCTCTAGCTCGTATTTTGTAAAACCAAAAGTTCCTGATTTGCTGGTGTTCTTTAGATTGAAAGATAAATCTGTTTTATGTCTTTCCTTTGAGGTTTCTTCTATTCACAATTCTCACAATGCATATCTTAATTCCGCTGTTTATCATGTAACTTATAATTAAAGTGGCAATTAAACGTGGGTTGTGTTGTTTGAATTTTGTAATAATGCAGTTTATGCTTCATGTCGGTTTTTGTTCCACGGTTTCCAGGCCCAATTAACATTTGGCTGATCCACATTTTAGCTGGCTTAATGGTATTGCTACCTGGCCAGCTAAAAGGTATCCAGATCTCTAGTAAAACCAGCCTGGCTAAACTGAAACAAAATTTAAAAACCAGTTTTTCTTCAAAAAAAAAAAAAAAAAAATCTTTACATTTAAATCAAGTCGAACACTGTTTGTTTTGCAATAATACATCAGACGGTCATTGCTTTAATAAATGCATCTGGTAATTTAAATCTAGTTTGATGTAGGATAGGCATGGGTAAGATACTAGTCTTTACTATTTAATACCGAAAGTATGCCAATAACTGGACAAATGATGGTTCTGCTGTGGTGTGATGATGCGGTCTTCCTGTTAAGCAGTTGCACACGTGCAGAAGCATTCCTCTGTTAACCATGTGTCTAACCACAGCTACTGGTGTTCATGGACCTGCATAGCCTCTACCTATGAGAGACCGGTGTTTATGTGAAAAGGAAAATCTAAGACCTTTAAATCCAAGCTACTTTATTAAATGTGTTCATTTGTCAGGGGCACTCTGTATTCACCTCCATTGCAATCGCCAAACATGTCGTGTCATGCAGTATGTTGTAATGGATGCATCAGAACCCTGGTGCAAGGCCACTGTAGTAACGAAAACAGAGGCAGATTGTGGAGATTTTTTTTTTTTTTTTACTCAAATATATTATAGCTGTTTGATCATGCGAAAAAGCCAAAAAACATTCATAAATTCTAGTTGTTTTGTTATTTTTCTCTTACACAAAACTAGTGTCTATTCCAAGTGGAGATTGTGATGATGCAATGTAGCATCTGTCTCGATTAATGGTCATTAAAAAAGTTAAAAGTAAAATATAAAAATATATATATATCAGTGAAAGTGAAATTTAATAATAGATGTTGTGGATTACTTTAACATCTTCTTAAAACATCAGTATTTCAAATCCACTCAGTCCACTTTACCATGGCATGGCTTAGAATGGCACAGTGTGAGAAGTAGGCGTTGTCTGATTTGACTGCTCCTTTTTTCACTCCACCCTTGACTGCTGGTACTGACTTTTGTCTACTTTCGAGGTGAGGTGTTTGGCGTTTAATATGAGCTTAAAGGCTTGGGACTGTGAGTATTCTTGAGGTGTTCATTAATGTTGCCGTGATGGCTGTAGTGATATTAAGGTGCGCAAACCAACCTTGCAGCAGAAATGAGCACTCATTAGCCAAAATGGCAGATTGCGTCCTCTCACTGTGTCAGCTGAGTAACTGCCATTGAGGTGAATAGGCATTTGCTACAATAATATTCTTATTGATGATAATTAAAGAACATTTACTGTACCATAGAGGATAAACTGGTGCCTACGTAAGTGGAGATGCTGGTCAGAATGTGTCTGTTGCTGTCAGGCTTAACCAGAAAAGGCTGCATTTCTAGTTCTGTCCTCATAGACTGATCGCAACAGAGACACATTCCTAAACACTGATAGTGTGTGGTACAAGTCAACCCAGGTGTCCCATAAGATAATAGTGATTCATGCTAACACAGTTTTCTTTCTTCTTCAAAGGAATAATTCTCAAACATTATTTCATTTTCTCACCCTCATGTTGTTCCACACCTGTATGAGTTTATTTCTTTTGTTAAACATAAAAGATGATATAGTTTAAACGCAATTGATTGCGGAACTGATGGTGAGCTACATCCTTTCTAAGTTGTGAAATTGTCAACTTGATTCATGAAAGTTGAATATTTGTTTTTCTATGAATGGTCTTAGCCCAGCATTAAACAAGAATTTGTCAAATATAGGTTGGCATTTCATCATGTGACTTGCCTAGTCTTAATCATACGAGAGTTGAGACTTCACATTTGGTAATAACAGCCCAAAAGGTTGTTCACATGATCCTCTATAGGTGCCTGCTCATACTGAGCTGAGTCTTGAACAGAGAGATTAAATGAACATGAGCTCTGTGGGTGAGGTCTCGTTAAGCATAAGACATTTAGTTACAGTCTTTTCTTACGAGTTCAGAGGCCTTAGCAGGTATCTTTAAATCTGTGTTTTATAATGTCTCATTAAACGCTCTGAGTTGATGGGTTTTAAGGCACAATATGTGGTGGTTTATGCAGAAAAACAGCCTGTGGTTTATTCCAGGTGACTCTTTAGTGACTATTCCCATGGTCAAGACCAAAAAAAAATCAGGTCAGGTATGTAGGGTTTATATAACCAGCTTTGTGCATTCAGAGGACATGTGTATTTAATATAGGGTTTCTAAAGCACAGTCAGTAATACGATTGTTTTACAACACATGCACACACACAGCACAAAACTTGAGTCTCAAATGAACTTCCTTCCTTAATTTTGGAAAGAATTGTTTAAGCTTCTTTTTAGTCATACTAGACTTTCAGGGATTAGACCAACAATCCAAAAAATAAAAAAAAAACTTATGCAGAGTTTGCTTATATCTTGCCCTTAACAGTACATAGTCTACTAAAGATGCTTTACTCCCCAATTGATGTAATGTCCCGTTCTTAAGGAATGTGCTATTCTTAAGCCATTGCCGTAGGAGTTTGGTGTGATGATTTATAACAGGAAGGTCTCTGAATGTTTCTGGGATTCTCAGTGCAATCAAGAGATGAACTATATATTGGCAGATATATTAGTTTCTGCCACATATATTTAAGATGATGAATCACAGCCACATGACTAACATAATTTCTAGATATTAAAGACAAAGTGAAATGTTTACTAAAGGCTTGTAATATTTTATTCATTTATGTTTTGTTATAACTGAAAGTTATATTTTCTATTTTAAAAAAGTTGGCAATTAGCATAGGATTTCTTCATTCCAATTGTTCATATTAGGCCTGAATTTGTTAAAATGTGTGAAATTAATCTATCTATTTATTATTATTATTATTATTATTTACATGTACATTTTTTTTTTTGTGCAAATTGAAGCATACAAAGAATCATCCTAGCAGTCAAAGTTTCTGTATCGCTACATTCCTATAAAGAATCCTACTCTCAGTAGTTCCTCGCCAACGAGTCTGCCCTGTAACCCCCACACCATTGTTAAAATTGACCTGACAAGCGTTAAAAATCCCTTTGATTAGGATCTGGCCTTCTCTTTGATAATCACTTCCCTCCTTTTCAAATGGTCTGGATAATAGCCCTCTGGTGTCTGATGGACTTTACAGACTGAAGTCTCACAGGCAAAAACTACAGCCATCAAAGTATTCTCTCCTACATTGTCCATTAAAACGCTGGACCATTACTTATGGTTCTGGCTTCTTCCGTCTGATATTTAAGCTCTGCTGCTGACCTTTGAAGCCAATTTACAGAAGCTGTTGTGCTGAATCACACCAAGTTGGCTGTAATTTGTCTCTGTGTCATCTGAAAGCCTTGAGAACAAATTGCATGTATTTAGTACATCTTGTGAAACATGGAGTTCCGATAGACTTCCTGTGAGAAACAGTTTGATAGTTGATTCTTTGTTGGAATATTTGATTAACGTGACCAGAAAGACATCATAAGCGGTGCGTTTTCCTGGACATATGGACTTCAAGATGCTCAAAAAAGCCTTTTTATCTATTTATTTATTGGATTTGATGGCTATTTAAGGCCTGATTAGCTCAAATCTCTCCCTCCACCCACTACACACCCACCAACCAACACTTACAAACACACATGGCCAGTACACCCTCCCCTCTTCATTAAATCACCACACTTGAAGAGTTCAAAACATCAGATCTTGTTCCATATTGCTGTAGACGAGAGTTCCCTGCATAGTTGAGAGCGTATGACCTGTTCCTCCACCTCCGGTTGAGACAGAAAGAGGTAAGCTGTCGGATGCACCTGCAGGCAGATCTGAAGATCCTAAGCTGGTCTGTTTGGCACATTTTCACTCACACACTCACACACTTTACACACTTGTGTAAAGTTGTGTGAGGATCAGCAGTTGAACAAGGTGACTAGCTTGGTGGTTTTGAAAGTTGCCACCTGTTTTGCTTACAGTATTTTGGATTGATTGCTCCGCAAGTATATGACTTGGTAACGTTGTTAAAATTAGCCTAACCCCCACTCTACATATTTTTAGGTTAATCTAGGTTACTTGGCTGATAGTTTGCTGTTTTGTTTGCTCTCTTCATGTGATCAGACCAGTTCTGAATGATTTTATGGGGTGTTAACCAGTTTATGATCAAAATAAGCAGGTTTATTGCCTAGTTGCAGTTTAAGTTCTTGCAATTAGGCTGAAAATATAATTAGGTAATGTTACATTTGGTCTCAACAAACATTTACCATGTTGCTACTGTATATCGGAGTGCAGGTCCTCCACCCGATCTGATCCTTCTGAGTGTGTTTATTTTAGAGGTGTGTGTGTGTTTGGAGTCAAGAGGTCATGCTTTTCGAAGTCTTTGATTCTTGACTCCACCCAGACACATACTCAGGCCCGTTTATCCAGTGCTGGACTGTCTTATTTGGTCTAGATTCTACTTGAAATACCTTTTTACATGTCTTTAAGTATTTTATATCCACTGGACTGAGATTGGTGCTTGTGCAGCTATACATTTCTGTCATTTCCCAGAATTCCTTGTGCTGGCAAACATGTAGTTCCCATCTGTTATGTGGCATCTGCTCATCTCTCAAGCCTTAAGGCTTCTTCTGACAAACAAATTTTCATTTTTTTCTGTGTTGCATGTAAAATATGACTGATTTAATGTGTAGATTCACCAAGGACAGATCATATATCTAGATATATTGGTTGAAGAGATGTGCTTCCATCTTGCTTGGCTAAACTGCAGATCATAGAATTATTCTGTAGCCTGCTAAAATTACATTGACCACAATATGAGTTGGCTCAGGCGTGAATCGGAGAGGATTATTAGCTGGGTCGCCACAAATTTGGTTGCTGTGTTGTAATAACTGGTTTATTTGATCCAAACAAGTCCCACTATAACCCTGTTTAGCCCAGCGTCTGATTGGAATAATCTAGATAGTAAACTGTAATTCACCGGAGGTGGACTCACGCGTGACTTGTGAGAGATGCTCCGTCTAGGCAGAAGCCTTGTGAGAGTCATATGATGCATCTTAAGGGATCTCTCTCCGTCTCTCTCTCTCTAATAACAGTTCTTTGGCTAACCAGTCAGCTCATTCCAGAAATGGATTCTGTGTTGTATGATACTAGCGATGCAGAATCATGATTTTTCATGGCCGATTCCAAACTTTTTATTTTTTTACAAGCAAACTGGCCGATTCCGATAACGATTTACGATTTTTTTTCTATCTTCAAGCAACAAACAAGAAAGAAGGAAAGTGTGCATAAACAAGATGTTTATTTGGTATTTAATAGGCCAAACTGGCTTTTGGCAATTGAAAACAATAACCATAACCATCTGAAATTAACGGCAGTAACTGCAAAGTAAGTAGCCTACATTTAATACAAACATAGATGGTACAGACATCAGCCTTTAGCTTATATTTTTGAATTGGGTTGAAACCACATAGAACTGGCCTTAAATGAAAAGAACCATGTGAAATTAAAGGCAACAACTGCATAGTTCAACAATCCAAACAACAAAATCGACACACATCCAATAAGGTGTTTCTTAATCAGCATTTGGTTTTAAATTATAAAAAAGGTATTTACCAGTGAGACTAAATAAAAGTATGCTATATTAATAAATTATTCCAAAATGTTAAAACAAATAATGTTAAATAAAACAAAGATGCCAAGTATTTTTACTTAATTTGATTTAAAAATCACCTGTATCACACTGAACTCTTTCATTCATCCAAATATTAGAAATTTCGTTAATGATTCACATCTATATTTTTTTTTTACTTGCGCCAATGAAAAATAAATAACTATGAGCCATAGTCGAATCAGCCATTTTTATCTACATTAATTTCAAGATCACAGTGAAATTAATCTATGCCCACCATATATATATATATATATATATATATATATATATATATATATATATATATATATATATATATATATATATATATGGATTATGAAAACATCTAAAAGATGTTTGCTTTTGCTGTAGACCATGTACAAATGTTAAATCTTAAAATAAAATGTTTGTTACCACTACATCAGTCTGTAAAAAAAAAAAAAAAAAAGGTACCAATTGATTTATAGTTATTTTCAAAGCTTTCGATGTATTCTCATTGTAACATAACATAAATGTTGTTTATTTAATTCTAACAAGTAAGTTTTAGTCGAAAACTAGCGAAAAATTAAAAATTATTTGTTTATCATCTCTGCACAGGAGAGACTTGGTGTTGTTTTCAAACAAAAGGAAATATATCGGCATTGGCTATCGGTCAAAATGAGTTGAAAAATATTGCAAAAATACAATATTGTGTATCCCTAAATTTTTTTGTATGTATGTGTGTACACTTGTAAATATTGTTTGGTAGAATTTAGTTTGGCGTCTTTGGAAGGTTTTTAGATAAGGTCATTACAGACACACAGTTATAACATGAATCTCAGAGACAATCTCTGAATCTCTGAGGCTGTGCTGATCATAGCCTCTGTGTGTGAGGACACTATATAAACACACCTCAGTAAATGGCACACTGCTCTTCTCATTCATAGCTGAGTGGAACAGGAGACCATGGAAAAATGCATTCAGTTTATCCTTCCCTGTTACTGTTCAAACAGAACACCGTATGCAGAAAACGTGGCTCTCCGTCCAGACAGTGGCTCTGCGGACAAAAACAGATGATGTCTAGAGTATCATCTGTTGTGACACACCATGCATTTGTTCTGAACTGCATTAAATTTTCTGCAAAGATTGGTGGTTCAACACTAAACGGTTCTGAAATGTCCTATATTTTCTATCTCAATGCAGATTGACTATTACATTTTAAAGACATCATATAAGGGTTAGGGTTAACTCATTTTTTTAACTCATTTCATTAACTCGATTGATTATTTCAGATAATCTGGAAATTTGGATTTGTCACTTGAACAACAAAAATATGAGATCATTTCTTTACCACTCCTTGTCATGGTATGAGGATACTACAGAATGTAATAGGCATATTTCAAACAAAAATTAATTTATCAGTGGAGTCAATTAAATGATCAATTGAAGAGCCCCTCTGCCTTTTATTAGCTGGAACACAAATGTTTTCCAACTTTAGCATTTGTCTCATGATATCTCTGCAGCACATGACTCTGCTGGGTTTAAGGTTTTTTTTTTTTTTGTTTGTTTGTTTTTTATGTGTTTTTTTTATAATACAAAATGTTCAGCCATTTTTGGAATGACATATAACCAACAAAGAGCATATTGAGCCAGCACAGCAGATCATCAGCACTCTTGCCCCATCCTATCTCCTGAAGGGTTCAGAGGTCACTCCACTCTCATGTTTATAAACACTGTGCTGTCGAGAGGAACGATCATAGTTATGTTTTATAGTCTGTTTTAACCATCTTCATGCTTCAGGTTCACTCACTTTAACAGGCTGGAGTGCAGGCTATCGTAAGTACTGCTTGCATGATGTTTTGACTTAAAGAGCCATTTAATGAATTTGATTATTTTGTATGATATGCATGGCTCATTTTTGTCTATAGTTTGTGGTTGATTTACATTGTTCAAATGCAGTTGGCTTTTTATTTGTATTTATTTATTTATTTTCCTGCAAATTAAGTGCAAGCTTTAAAAGATGACAAATCTGTGAGAGCTAATTGTTTTTGCAAATATAATTTTTTTGATCCAATGTAACGAAGCACCAGTGCTGCGATCTTCATGTACTTTCAACCTTGCTTTGACTTGGGCTGACTCACGCGTCCTTCCAATAGGGAAGTTATGTTTGATAAATGATTATCTGACTGCAATATATTCATCATGTTTTACACTCTGTGGCATATAAATGTATTTTATCATGAGTGTAGGTATTTTTTTTCCGTAAACATAATTTGTAGATGTCATGTTTCCCCAACATGATAAACCCAGGAAAATAGGTTATAAGTGAAAGAAACTAGACCGCTGCAAAAGCTGAAGCCTGTTGTTCTGTTTGCATATTTTTAATATACCAGATTTCTAGCAAATGGGATGTTAGCTTAGTCTGCTATAACCTGAATATACTACATAGTACAGGTTACAGAGAAAATGGCTATGCTTTTGGAATAAAACTTTTGGTAACACTCACACCCAGATCCATTTCACAGACATTTTTCTTATTTGTGGCTCTAGTATGCAGATTGAAGAAAAAGTCTCTTTCTCATGCTGAGATCTCTGTTTGGTTTAGTACAGGCTCACAGTAGTTGCTGTAGGGGGACCATTAATGCTCTTTAGTACTTTTCCAGCTAGGTATAAATCAGCCCCCTGAAATGTTTCCCCCTATAATGACATTGCTCTCAAGATGAAAACCCATACATTTTTATTAATCAAATAAGGGATTAATGCAGGTTATGTGAAACCAACTGCTGTGTTCCATAAAACAGGTTACGGTTCAGTTCTGTTCTGTTGTACATGCTACATTAAATATTGGACTGTTTTACTCTATATGCATTCAGAGGAGTTACTAAAGATGAGCATATTTGAAGTCACCAATGAAATCGACAATAATTGTCTCATAAATGCTGTTTCTTTTGCTCAAATAGCATTAAAAAAAAGCCTATTTTTCAGACTAGACCAGCAAGTGCGTATGTGCAGTCCTGAGTGCACGTCTCAGAATGCTGACTGTTCCTATAGCAACCAGGATGCAACGACACGCTGACTTTACTGATTAGCGATTGGCTATTTAACTCAGAAGGCGGGGCTTCGCTCTATACAGCTACCATATTGAGCATTGCATACCCCCTCCCCCATTTAAAACTATACAATGTCTTTGGGTATTCTATAATCTTTGGCATAATTGATGTCCATCTCATATGCAGGTTTTATTTTTATATATTTGTTTTTTCTACCAACATTTGGGTATAAAAATCTAATAAAATACCAACAATAAACTACGTTAGCTGTTTACCCTAAAAGTCCACAGCTTTCACCATTAGTTCATACTGCTGTTGAAACTTTTCTCATTAGCAGATAGGATGAGACCAATATGTATGTTCATTGTGAATTTCTGTTTCTTCACAGAGGTTTCTGAGTGAGGAGATAATGAGAGTTCACACACACACAAGATTCTGCTTCCTCTGCGTGCTGACCCTCCTGTACCATCAGTGCAGTCACTGCCACGAAGGAGGGTCCCACCATCACCATGGGCACAGCCATGGTGACCATGACCATGTCCACAGTGACCTGCAGATTTCAGAATTGTCCTGCGATGGTTTATCCGACCAGTTTATGCACAGCAGCCATGGTGAACCGGCAGAGAGCGAGCAAAGTTTCTACATTCATCAATTGTTCTGTCGGTACGGCCAAAAGGATCGTCTGGATTTTAAAGGCTTCCAGAGTCTTCTGTTGAATTTAGGGCTGGGCGAGGTGCGTGTGGTTGGGCTGGAGCATGAAGATCTGGGCCATGATCATGTGGCACACTTAGATATTCTCGAGGTTCAGGAAGGTCGGCACTCGCATTCAGCTGGCCATCCAAATCTTCATCAGAATCCCCACATCTCACACGAGACCAATAAACATTCCCACAACGAGAATGAACAACACAATCCTGCCGAGGAGCTACCATGCAGCAGAACACTAGGCACAGGAGCTGAGAGCACCACTAACAGTGGGTCTGAAGGACACGATCATTACCATGACCATGAACATGAACATGAACATGAACATGAGAAAGACAGTGATCAGAAACACATCCACAGACATGTCACAGACAGTCCTCACACTCAAGATGACCACGACCACCAAAGGAGTAGTGAACGTGCACAAGAAAATAATGCTCACAGTGACCAAAACCACCATCATCATGACCACCATCACCACAAGCATCCCCACCCTCATCTCCATGGTTCAGACAGTGTGGAGCACAACACCGCATCCCCTCATCTCACACCCAGAATACAGCCTTCTGCCACAACTGAGCTACCCACCACACAACCCAGAAGAAACAGGAGACCGACTAAAGCCAGAACTCATCGAGGCCGAAACAAGACCAGCATCACTGTTACTCAGGCTGTCGAGCTGGAGACAAGCGGAGATGACCATGAGCGCAACGGCCAAGTTCAGAGCCCTACTCAGCCACAGAGGAGCAGGAGAGAGGTGCCAGGAGAAGAGCGGTCTTTGAAATTACATGAACATGTTCCTCACCAACATGAGGAGGTACAGCTCACTGTCTGTCCTATGTGGTTGATTATAAATGGTAGTGCTCTTCAGATGTGACTCAAGAGTTATTTTAAATGGTTTCTCTTATTTGGTCTATTTAGGGATGAGTTAAATACTAAAGTGGTGTCAAAGCACTTCCTTCGTAACAAACAAAATAGTTGTTAGACTTCAGGTGACTTGCTTCAAGCAAGGTATCTACAGTGGGCATAGTCAAGAATTATAATTTTTTTGCTTTGCAGCCTGAAATGAAGATTGACATAGTTTTTGTTTTATCCAGCTGGATTTTCAGTGCAACTTATAAAATACAAGTGAAAGATATAAAACCAACCAACATGTCAAAAAAAAAATATAAATAAATAAAATCAACAATCACGGAGTTGGAGAAAGGTTCACCCCCTTGTCAGCCTTTAGTCTTTTGGGATATGTCTCTACTAACTTTGCACATCTAGATTTTGCAATATTTGCCTACTATTCTCTGCAGAACTACTCAAGTTCAGTTCAATTCGGTTCAATGATGAGCATTTGTGGACTGCATTCTTCAAGTCATTCCACAGATTGTCTGCAAGGACATTCACATTTTTCTCCTTCAAACACAGTGTGCTCAGTTTTGCTGTGTGCTTTTGGTCATTGTCCTGTTGGAAGGTAAACCTTCCTCCCATTGACAACTTTCTGGCAGATGGCGGCATATTTTCTTAAATTTGACGGTATTTTGCCCCATCCATTTTTCCTTCTATCATGACAAGTGCTCCAGTCCCTGCTGCAGAGAAACGCCTCATAACCGGACATTACAACCTCCATGCTTTACTGGAGGAATGCTATTATTTGGATGGTGAGCTGTACTGGATTTCTGCCAGAGATATCGTTTGATGTTGAAGCCAAATAATTAGTTCTCATCTGCCTCAGAATCTTGACTTTGTGAACCGCATGTAGCCTTTCTTTAGCAGTGGCATTTAACTTACAACCCTCCCATACAAGCCACATCTGTGGAGAATTTGTGATATTGTTGTCACATGCACACAATGACTGCTGCTTGTCATAAATTCCTGCGTCTGCTTCAGAGTTGCTGAAGATCTCTTGGTTGCCTCTCTGACCAGTTTTCTTCTGGCTCTTTCATCCAGTTTGAAGCAACGTCAAGGGTGGTCTGTGTTGTAACAGATACCTTCCACTTGTTACTAATAGACTTCACTGTGCTTCTAAGCATTGTTAAAGCCTTTTGACACTTTTTTTTTTTTTTTTTTTCTCCTGACGTGTGCCTGTCCACAGCTTTTTCCTGGAGCTCTTTTGACTATGCCTTGCCTCCCATAGTTGACTGTATGCTTCAGTTACTCTACCAAGGACTGAAATTCTCCAGTAAAGCTCTTTCCATGCTGAGTTGATCAAAATGACCACAGCAGATCACAGTTGAAAGTCAAATGGCTTGGTGTGTCAGAGAAGGTGATTAGCTACAACTGATTGAGTTTACAAGTCATCTTTAGGAGGGGGTGATCCTTTTTTTTTCTTCATCCTTATTATTATTATTATTATTATTATTATTATTATTATTGACATGTTGGACATGTTATATCTTTCAATTGGATGTTATACGTTGCACTGGGTAAATAGAGCTGGATTAAATGAAAACTTTGTCGGTCTTCATTTCAGGCTGCAAAGCAACAAAATAGTAGTAGCTTAAACTGAAATTTTAGTACATTGAAGTTTAATATTTTGATATGCAGGATTTTTGTATGTATAACTATTGATATGCGTGTTTTGTAGGATGAAGTATATTTAAATAAAATATACTTAAGTATTGTTCATCAAACAGTACCCTTTAATATTTAAATACTTTTAATAATTCAGTTCATTAATCAATATATTTGTACTTTCCCTTAAGTAAAATTGAAAATGAGTACTTATGTTTAATATTTGATTAAGATGTCTGTACATTTACTCAAATGCTTGCTTTGTGTACTTCATCCACCACTGGGAATTAAAGGTTATTTGGTTAATAAACATAATTAGGAGTTGACCTTAAACCAGCCAACACACTTCATTAACTAGTGGATTTCACACATCCCTGGTACTAACATTATATATATTTAATAAGTGATTTATATTCCTTGTATTGTTCAGAAATGAATAAAGGAGAATCAAGGAGGGAATCCAAGTAAAACTGACTGTAAAATCTTTCTCTCCCTCAGTGTCTGAATTTAACGCAGCTGCTACACCAATACGGACTGAGCTCGGATTCTCTCATATCTCCAGAGCAGTTCACCTATTTATGTCCTGCACTGCTCTACCAGATAGATAGACGCTTCTGCATCCTTCATTATCACCACGTTGATACTGAAGTACAAGATGCAGCATCATCAGGTACAAGTGAACCTTTAGTATAATTTTATTTGTTTGACAAGCATATTAAAGTATATTCACTATAATTCTCTCTACCTGTGTCATTTGCTAGTTAATAAAGAGGCTAAACGGACTTAGTAAATTGTTTAGTTGTAACAACCAGTTGAGAATCATTGCTAAACCATTTTGAAATGAGAGCCCCGGTCTAATCCACTGCTGCTGGTTGTGTTGCTGCAGTGTGGGTCTGGATGTGGGGCTTCGTGTCGATCACCATCATCAGCCTGCTGTCTCTGCTGGGCGTTGTTCTGGTGCCCATCCTCAACCAGTCCTGCTTCAAGTTTCTCTTGACCTTCCTGGTGGCGCTGGCAGTGGGAACCCTCAGCGGCGATGCCTTACTGCATCTACTCCCTCATGTGAGTTCACTTTTTGTGGGCGATCTAAATTTACCCATTGCAAAAGTCCAAACTACATAGCGCAATAAATCAAACCTTTTTTATACCCTACAGTCTCAGAGTGACCATGATCACAGCAATGGAGGAAATGCTGGGGAAAAACCTGAAGAGGCTTTTCTGACCAAGTTTGATGGAGTTTGGAAAGGACTGACTGCATTAGCAGGAATCTACCTCCTCTTCATCATTGAACATTGCATTGGCATGTTCAAACACTACAGCGACCAAAGGGTGAGAGGCACCACAATACCTTTATCACAAGAAAGAGGTGTTAAAAAAATCTTGCAAAGTGGCAAATAAGCTGCTTCTTACTTCGCACATGCATTTTCAGGATCGACAGAGCTGAGAGCTATGGCAGACTTAATATCCATAATTGCTGCAGATTTTAGTGCATAGCAAAACAACCTTGAATTTTATTCTCAGAAAATAGTGCTTATTAACACTTGTCTGTTCATGCTTTCCACAGGGAAAAATCTGCCAGAAGAAGAAGAAAGGAGAGCAGGCAAAGATTGGGAGGAAATTGTCAGACCACAAACTCAACAGGCGTTCCGATGCCGAGTGGCTCCATCTGAAGCCTCTAACAGAGGGTGGGCCTTCATTTTGTCATAAAATCCCAGCACAGTTTATTTGGCTTTTAAATGGGACATCGGATGCAAAATTAATTTTTTACATGGTGTTTGCATATAAATGTGTCTCAGCAGTGTGTGGACACAACCACATTGCAATGATAAAAATCCATTCATCCCATTCAATGGGAATTAATTTTGTGCATAGTGCATTTAGATTTTCAGCCCCGCCCACAATTGCTGGCACACTGTCCTGTATTAGCATCTTCAGTCAGTTGTATGCTGTCATCCACGGTCTCCAAGCTCAAGCAGCTGTAGCGACAAGGTCTTGTAAGCAGTGCAGGTGATTTGTAGTTGGATTTAAAAGTAAATATAAGACTCCTCATTTTATCCTGACATCTGAGCCACTAAGGATGCAGTGAGTTTATTATTATTTAAATTTCGATGGTAACGCTCCACCAAATGTAAAAAAAAAAAAATGGAAGAGAGGAGCGGGGTGAGCAGTAGCTCATTATAATTTCAAGAGACATTCACTGAAACCGGTCACTGTGAACAGAGTTGATTTTGACAAGGTCAAAAGGGTGTTGTTTTACACAACCCTTGAGAAATTTTTACCAAAGTTTGTTGCAGACATTTCATGAAGACCCTAAAGAATCATTCCAACTTTGTCCGTATTCCACAACACTGAAGTAACACCTTCCCTTCTGCATGCAGGAGAAGGTACAACGTGTGAAGCCGGACACAATGACACCCAGATGACGGAGTTGCAGCCTCTGGATTCACCCAGCAAGATGCCACTGGCCATCTCCGATTCAGATCACCCTCTCAAGGGTGCTGAAAAAACAGAGGAGGACAGAGGGCAGAAAGAAAAGTCAAAAAAGCATGGACATGGGCATGGACACGGCCATGGTCACTCCCATCATGGACATTGTCACTCTGACCAAGAAATGAAGGATGCCGGGATTGCCAGTATAGCATGGATGGTCATCATGGGAGATGGCATGCATAACTTTAGTGATGGACTTGCTATAGGTCAGTTTGTGTACACTGAAACCATTAGCAGATTAGTATGTCTTCAGAAGGGTTTCTGTATCTGAGGAACTTTGTTTGTCACCTACAGGTGCTGCTTTCAGTGCTAATATTACAGGTGGCATTAGTACTTCAGTCGCTGTGTTCTGTCACGAACTGCCCCATGAACTAGGTAAGTTGCTTAACTATTTGCGGTTTGTCAAAAAAAAAAAAGTGAGAATAGCAGATTCACTTTCTTACAGTTGCTTATCCAGTAAAAGTTAAAAACAGGGTTCCTACAAATTTTCTATTTAATAATTCCATACTTTTCCAGACTCATCTGTAGATTTTTCAAACCATATTTAATAGTGAAAAAAATAAATAAATGATTTTGCGTAAAGGTTCAAATTCACAATTTGATGCTCTCACAGTACTACAGATATTGTTGTAACAATACAAAATTTCAGTTGACTGTACCAATAATAAAATTTAATGGTTCTTGATATCATAGCAAAAACTAGATTAACCCAAGCCCGATAGGGCCCCAACTTATTTATGGCCATATGGCTGGGTAACGGGCCTGTTTTAGGCTTCTCCTTATTTTAATATTTTAGACTTTCATCAGTTAAGGTGATTGAAAAGATGTACTGTGCTGGTGTAAACAACACAATACCATGCTACCATCCGTGACGGTCAAGTCCAGATCGCACAGTGTTTGTGACCTGCCGGCAGCAGCGAGAAAAAAAGAGGACTGGATTAAAGCCAAAGATTTTTCTAGTCGACTAGTGGTAGTAATTACTTAACCATAATGTGCCTTTTTTATATAATAATATGCCTTTGATATTTATGCTAGCTAAAGCCTATTCAGCGTTCCAGCACACGCAATAGGCTAAAGTTTGCCGCAAAGCACTGGCAAAAGAAATTAAAAAGTAATTAGCAAAAGTATATCAGGGGAAATAGTAAGGAGACCCATAAGACCTTTTTTATCTTCAGAAATGTTTTTTAGATATTTTAGATGAAATTCAAGAGTTTTCTGACCCTGTATAGACCGCAACAGAACTACCACGTTCAGGGACATCGTTAAAACAGTCCATGTGACATCAGAGGTTCAACCCTAATTTTATGAGGCTATGAAAATACTATTTATGCGCCAAGAAAACAAAAATAGTGACTTTATTCTGACATAGAACCTGGATCCGCTGTGCCTTGTTTTCAAGCGATGCATGCGTCCGTAATACTCTCGAGAACGTATATCGAAGACTGACATAGAAGTGTAAGATGAGGTTGTGTTTTATTTGTACACAAACCGTATTCTCATAGCTTTATAAAATAAAGGTTAAACCACTGACGTCACATGGAATATTTTAACGATTGACATCAACATCAAGGTGAAAATTTCCATCTGTTTCTGAGCTCTTCATGTTTGAATGAGTAAAACACAAATACAACTCAGCTGAACATACAGCTTTTAAAAGACAGCAAAGTTTTTTATGAAGTTTTGAGTTTGCTGTCTAGAGGGTCGTTCGTTTTAAATTACCCTTTTTGTTTAAACAAAAAAACCAGACAAAACAACACCAGAGAAGAAGGAACAAACAGAGTATGCCTTTGATGTAACAACAATATTTTGCATTTGATGTTGTTTACCTTTACCGTCTGCCATCCAGTGGAGGTGATGGGACTTGAGACACTAATAATGTTTGATAGCGCAGCTCTCTTTTTTGTCTAATGATCTATATGCCCATGTTGTGGCTGGGGAAAGACGGCTACAATAAAGAGTTTTATTGCCCTGCAGTGCTGTTAATTGCTTTTGACAACTGATTTGATTGGGCCAGGTGACACAGAGCAAAGGTCCAGAGTGCAGTTTAGAGAGGACCAATGGCCGTAAAGGCTCCTCACATATATATTCAGTAATTAGGAACAAAGGAGCAGCAGCAAAGAATTGCTAGAACACACACACACACACACACACTTTTATTCAGAAGGACAACCTGATCTCACTGCAGTTAATGTCAGGTTTAGCATAGCCAAAACTAACCCTACTCACATTTGTATTTGCCTCCAGGTGACTTTGCTGTTTTATTGAAGGCTGGGATGTCAGTGAAGCAAGCCATTGCATATAACGTCCTCTCTGCCCTTATGGCTTATGCTGGCATGGTGATCGGCACGGCTGTGGGACAGTACACGCACAACGTCACCGGCTGGATCTTTGCCGTTACTGCTGGCATGTTTCTCTACGTGGCATTAGTGGATATGGTAAGAAAACCGGAATGTGGATTTATTTGCTTGCCAGTAAGGCTGCATAAATATGTTATAATTATTGATTACTTGAAGTGATTCATTACCTGCCATCTTAAGGACCATTCACACAGAACATTCCACTGTGCTGCTTGTCCACTGTTTTTCTGTGTTGACATGTTCTCGATGGATGTTTGAGCATTATGCTCACATCTCATGTCTTTTGTAGTGTCTCATAGATGCCAGTGTTTAAATTAAAAGTAGTAGAACTACTTCTATTTATTTTTCTTTCTTTTTTTTTCTTGTGAATAAATAGTTAAGTAAATGGCCTCTCATACATTCATTCAAGGTGACTACTATTGATAAAAGCACAACTTTTCTCATTTCAAATAAATTATACACAATATTATTGAAAATATTAGACTGCTCCCATCATAATCACCAAAGCGGTCTGCATATTCACGATGTCTGAACCCTGCAATTCAGCACAAGCTCATTGAGTTCTGCACTCCTGTGAACAATTAAATGATTGCAATCAACAAAGCTGCCTACACTGCACAATAAATTTCTTATGTACACTGTTGTCGACTTGCTGGTTAAAATAGCAGCGTTTTATTTTTGTCCCACTCCCAACACTTGCATGTGTGTATTGGAATGAGAACATTGTGAACAAGCGGGATTCCAGAAGACGCACAAATGTTTATGCTTTTGGTTCTAACCTTTTTTTTCTTTTTTTATGACGTTATACACTGCAATACACATTTTAATGTGCCATTGCTAACAGGTGTAACAAATAAAACCAAATCCGTAAATTGCATTCTCCAATCAAGATATGTTTAAGCAAACCTTGTTTCTTTGTGTTTGCTTATTGTTTGTTGTGAGCTTTTGATGTTTAACCATATAAAATTCCTCTTCCTGTTCTTCAGTTGCCAGAGATGCTTCATGGAGACAGCGAGGATCACAAGCGCTGTGACATGGGTCACTTTGTCCTGCAGAACTTGGGTATGCTCACGGGGTTTGGAATCATGTTGCTGATCGCCATCTTCGAGGAACACATTGTGCTTGACTTTGGCTTCTAGCCGGAGCCCGAGATCACGGGTTGCGTCATTCATCAGCTACATTCACACGCGTGCTTTGCCTTAAAGTGGCTTTGTTTTGTGTCGGTACAGTCGTGCAGGCATGTCTCAAAAGACAGCATCAGTAGCTTACAGTGGACATGGACATGAAAAAAAACATGTTTACATTTCATCATCTCTTCCTCTCTAGGCTACTCAAACCGGTTGCTTGTTGTCTTCAAGGTATTTTGTAGATCTAGCTCCCTAGACATTTCTCCCGTTTTAATCATTTCTTTTTTCTTTCTTTCTTTTTATTTTTTTTCTTTCTTTTTTTTTTTTTTGAGTATGTGTCTAATCAAACATATCCATAGTACGATGCGCTGCCCAGCTATTTGGGTTATCCCTTTAATATTGTAGTATTTATGTGTTCTAAAAAGAGAAGCAGCTATTCATCAGTCACTCATTCAGTGTCGTGTTTAGCTCTTTCATTCATCTGTATGGTAGCTCACAGCCATTCAATCGTAACTGGTGTGTTGTGCTGTGTATGTGTAATGTGTCACACCATCTCATTTTCAGGTACAGAACTGTGCTAGTATGTTGCAAAACTGGCATCAAGGTTTTTTTCTTTTTCTTTTTTAGAAGTTCTGGTCAGTATTATTTGGCCAGGATCGAGGAAAACAACACACTTTTATTGACTGGTTTGCGCTTTGCTGTCAGCATTGACTACTTGTTTGTTTCTTACACTATATTTAATGTTCATAGGGATGGGAGCCTGTCCTCAGCCTTAGAATTTAATGTGTTTTTTTTTTTTCTTTTATTATTGGCTAAGATTGTACTAGTGTTATGACCAACTCTGAGTATTGAAGAAATAGGTATGCACCTGTGTTTTGAATAACTGCTGACACGGTGCTGCCAAAAGACCGATTGCATTCATGAGGTCAGCTGAATAGTGACTGAACAAGTCCAGGATCAAAGCTAATGCTAAAACACTGTGATTTTAAATGAAGAACACCTGGCTACGCATTATCTGTCCATCAAGGAATGCAACAGTTTTCTTTGGGAAGTCTATTTGTTCATTGATAAAATAGAAATTATCATGAACTAGACTACTTTCACAAAATAAATTCAAGTTGATTTTTGATATCCAAGTCGAGTTGTTGTAAATAATGATCTTGTCACAGGTGAAGAAGTTCATGAAATAATTATGTTCCCCAAAGGAGATTTGCTACTGAAGACTATTTTTATTGAACAAGTTGGCATTTTGAAACGCGTTACTTTATTTTAATTATTTGATGTTTGTTATTACTGGATAATTTTTGCAAAATTCATAATGTTATTTTGTGAGACATCAGCACCTTTTATACACTGATCATCTAAAAACCTACTTTTCAGACAAAAGTTTGGGAGAAACATTCCTTTTTCTTTTTCTTTTTTTTTTTTTTGTCTTACCTAGAAAATTGAGTTCGCCATTAAGAAATGTTCTTTTGACAATCTTAATTGCTCTCATTGTTGACACCCTCCCATTATTGAAATTAATGCACACATTTCAATTATTGGCCTTTTGTGCACTTGTATGAAAGTCTGACTGCAATCAAAACTGTAGAACATCTGTTAATCTGTCCCTGTTGATATGATTCTTGTTAATGAGTGTGAAACATTTTGATTGTGCCAAATTCGGTGCACTGATCGTGCCTGCAGTCGCCTCAACACATTCCACTGGCTGTTTGCTGCTTGAATCCTCTACCGTCATGAGTTGGTGAGGCATGTTATGTGATTCATGCTTATCCTGTCACCATGTGACATCCATTTCTTAATTCTTGTGGATGTGAATCATTATTAATTGCATTCATCAAATGTACTTGATTGGATGGAAACATGCATGAGACAAGTTAAAGTAAATAGTTTTTATTTCTGGTTTGAAATGGAGAGATGAGAACACTTACTGTTGATTTCCTCTTTCCCTCAAGGATTTAATTTTCACAACTTGAATGTAAAGTCAATGAGTTCGGGGTCATGTGAGCAAACCTAATCAGGGTCTTCAGAGATTAGGTCTAAATCCTGTGTATGTGAAATGAAGTTGTCCATTTTGTTTAAACAAAATATTTGAGTAAAAGAGCTCTAGAGCATTGGTTAAGTGGTGCAAAGAAATAAACTTGATATTAAATAAAAATGACGCACACCAATTTTTTTTTTTTTTGTTTTGTTTTCCTTTATTGTTTTTTTTTATGCTTTACTGTGTATTCCAAGAATAGACCATCCAGCTATTTACTTCTCTTTTAGTATTGCCAGTTTTGGGGAACACATTTATTTTTTTAGTCCTCTTGTTTACTCCGCTTGGATGTTAAAGTGTCTTCAGTACATTTGGCATTCTTGCTGATTGTGCATTTCTTTGTCAGAAGTGAAAAATAAAGTTTGCAAAGTCTACTTTGAGAGTTTCAGCTTATTAATTCTATACATCTATTAATTTTATATATTTATTATTGCTATTATATATATATATATATATATATATATATATATATATATATATATTAATTTCAGAAGATAGGAAACCTTTTATTAATTTATTAAATTGTATCATTTTTATTTTTAGACAGATGCTATTTTGATGGTATTTCTAAATCTAAGAAATTTAGTCACAGGCAGAGAAGCACATCTATAAGGTGACACAATAAAAGCCATGCCACAATGGATCCAGTTCTCCAGAGGCACGTCTGAATTCAGGGTAATTGCAATGACGCAGTTGGTGGAGTTTCCAGTGGTCTCTCACTGGTTTCGTAGTCAGGAGAAATGTAGCACTGACGCTCATAGTGTCCTGCTTCTTCATGGACTTCAGCCAGATCTGCAGACAGTATGATTTCTAGATGAGAATACTACACAAATATGAATAGGATGCAGTTAGTTGTTTCAACATTTCTAACAGAGAATGAGAGAAGCAGAAGTTTTGTTAAGATCTAAAAAACAAAGTTGCAGAGTCACCAAGGATATGTTGCTTAATCAACATTCAGTTTGCCCTCGTTGATAAACTAACCCATTTTCCTTACTTTAAAACAAAGAAGTCCGACAAAAATAAATTCAAAGCCCCCGAACACCTTTATTTGAAGCACTTAATATACCTCCTCCAAAACAAACAGGTACATTAAAACTTGGTGGTTTTAATAAGACTTATGCATGCTTTTATTTTCAGTGTCTTAGATGAAATACTTTAAGCTGAAATTAAAAATGGCCTTTGAAAAAAATTGCATTTCAAAGTTTTACCGTAAGTACTGAATGCATGTTTAATTAAGTTCAGCTCTTGTCAAAAAGTTATTTTGGTAATGCGTTGTCCTGAAATGCCTGAATATTAAACAGGAGTGAATGCATTATTTATTGTGGCAATGTGCACTATACAGAAGAGGGCAGGGTTAATATAAATCTTTGTTTTCTCTTTCTGTTCTTTTAAGAATATTTAACAATCTATTTGAAAATCTCACCTGTTATGATATTCATGTTGTACATAGAAATAACTAGAATTCCATCCCCTTACTGTTTATATATTTGAAGAGTTCAGATGCAAAAGCTCTAAGTGCCATTTGAAATTTTCATCTAAAATTAGGATTTTTATCAGACTCCTATATTTATGATCAGTTATTTCACTTTTATAGCCACTTTTTTAAATATATACATAAAAAAATGTGAAACAACTGAAAATATGTCATATTGTAGGTTCTTCAAAGTAACCACCTTTTGCTTTGATTACTGCTTTGCAAACTCTTGGCATTCTCTTGATGAGCTTCAAGAGGTAGTCCCCTGAAATGGTCTTCCAACAGTCTTGAAGGAGTTCCCCGAGAGATGCTTAGCACTTGTTGGCCCTTGCGCCTTCTGTCTGCGGTCCAGCTCACCCCTAAACCATTTTGCCTTCTGTCTGCGGTCCAGCTCACCCCTAAACCATTTTGCCTTCTGTCTGCGGTCCAGCTCACCCCTAAACCATTTTGCCTTCTGTCTGCGGTCCAGCTCACCCCTAAACCATTTTGCCTTCTGTCTGCGGTCCAGCTCACCCCTAAACCATTTCGATTGGGTTCAGGTCCGGTGACTGTGGAGGCCAGGTCATCTGGTGCAGCACCCAATCACTCTCCATCTTGGTCAAGCCCTTAATGCCTTCAGTGTGACTCTACAATTTTCATAGTCATTTTTTTTTTTTTTTACATCCGGTTTCACACCGAAATGTTACATTTTGAGTTGGAAATACTGTTCATGTTGACTTTAAATGCTTCCAGTTGATCCAGTAGAATTTTATTCTGAGATGTCTTTTAGCACTTGATGACAAACAAGCATCTCATGCTTTAATAGCTTGACTAATCTGAAGACTTAAGAGAGGAACCAGAAAGTTTTCTCATTTGAATCAATACTTTTTTCTTTTCTTTCTTTGGCATTATCATCCCTTTTTGCACGTTGTTGTAAAATGAGAAAAAAATACTTCTTGTATAAAAAATACTTTAGGCCAAACACTGTGTTGTGGTGACTGATGCGATGTCTCTTCACAAGGACACAGGTTTAAATGAATGTCGCTGGTTAAAGTTTAGCTGGGAGTGCAGTTTGACTTAAGTTTTAAAATGTAAGACATTATGATCTGCAAAACAAATTTATATAGTATAACTATAACTATAAAAATGAAGTAGACACAACAAAGTGTCTGTTAATGTCAAAGACACACATAAACAGCCTCATGGAGTGTGTGATGGCATCAGAGAGATGGGTTTCCTCTGGAGAGATGCTCATACTGATGGAAGAACAGCAGGGCTCTGATGTCAGAGCACTGTAATGTTGACTCTGATTGATGGCACTCAGCCGCGGCGAGGGGTTAATGAAACTGTGAGTGTTACCCATTTCCTTCCCATATATTCTACAATCTATGCTTGTCAAGACTCCCTCTTTGTCTTTCTCAACATCCTTTTTTGTATTCCTTGTCCTCCATGACTTCAGTCAAAGCTGAGCAGGTCAATGGGCATGGTGTATTTTGGGGCTTCCAGTGAGGTAGACCTGAGTGAAAAAGAAACCGGACATCCAAAACACTGTAGGCATGCCATCCACATGCCACGTGGCACAGATGATACTGATATTAAAAACCAAAAACAAAAAACCTAACATCAGTGATCACAACTAATTCTAAAGGCATAACTTGAAGGCCAAATAGAAGCTCAAAGTTCCTTGTTTTATTGAAAAGAAGAGTACAGAAGCAGTGTTGTAATCTTAGCTCACTGAATGAGACAGTCTAAGTCAGTTGCATTTCATGTGATTTTCCCATGGCCCGCAATGCACTCTAGAATGCTTTCTACTTCAACTGCTTTATGTATGAATGTGCGTTTGAGTATCCCAACAACTCACTGGAAAACGATCGATTTGAAGGCTTTGAATTAATCAGTATAAATTATTGTGATGTATCGTGGTTACATAATTATTATTACAGAGCTTTGTTTGTGGAATCCAAATATGTATTTAAAGTATCACTCAAAATCAACTGGATTTAAAAAAAAAGCTACGTCATCCCTTTCTTTATGTTTTTCTAATGGTTTCAAAGGTTTGTATTTGTTGTGGTACAGAGATATATGATCATGAATGATAATGAAAGGGTAAAGGAGAGAGGTTCATCAGAGCAGAAATCAAGCTGTAGTCAGAAAAGATAACGGGATTATTTTAGGGTTAGATAGGATAATGGTTCACAATGTGTAAATGAAAGCCAGGGTTGTTATCAGATCTATATGCATCCACCTCACCCTGTGGGGCAGTAATGCTAACTGGGATTAGGGCTGTCAATCAAACTAAGGGACAAGGAGCCTCAGCTGGAGTGCACCGCATAAGAACATGTCCTGGGGCACATGAATTTTCCTCGTATCTTTCAGCAGGGAGTGAATGTCCAAAAACATTTTTCTACTTAAAGGTTTGTGAGGAAAGAGTATGATAAAAAAAAAAAACTTTTGCAAACTGATCAGTGCAAACTTGAACATTAGTACTTTTAGAATAACCATTTTTAAAAGCAGCTTTCCGAAAGAAAAACAGATTTTTTTTTTTATAATAACACAATTTTGTAATTTTTTTAATTAAAAATACGTAAATATACAGATGTCTACATTTTGTCAAATCACTTGCCTTAAATCAAAATTCTGTTATTGTTCAACCTTATTCAATTACCTTTTTTGAGCCATTTGTATTTGTGAATAATTTAATTATTTAGAAAATAATGAATACTCATTATGCATTAGCGTGACAAATGCAACCATATACTCCTGAAAGCCAAATGAATGTGCCTATCCGAATCATGCTAATGCAAATGGAGAGGAAAAATCCTCTTGCTAACAGCTGAGCAACAATGCTTCCAGTAGCCTGCAAATTCCCATTGGAGCTCAATGTTTATGCACATGAGTGAGAAGAACGCTATCAAACAGCAGTTGCATTTCCACTTGGTCCTTAGTGATATCAGTATTGCCATTCATTGCCAAAGACTTCAGGTGAGGGAATTTAGATGAAGTGCCTTGGTGAACTCAGTGGAGCTGTTATACTGAAAAGGAAACAATCAGCATATTAATGCAACACTGAATTTCAGGAAGGCGATGCTAAATAATGGCATGCACTTGAAACAGGCTGCTTTTGAGATCGCTGACATTTATAATAATGGCTATGGAAACATTCATGAATAAAAGATTTTGAGAGAAAATGCCAAATAAAATTGGGTATAGATTAAACATGTGCTCGCGAATAAATAACCACCGGCAGCAACCTGCTGTGTTTAGTTATTGAACTTATAGCTCATAATTCCTTTTCAGAACTTTCATAAAGAGGCGAACCCATGCCTCTCCAAAAGATGCGTGTTTTTTGTTTACCAAAGTCAATTATATCTGTAGGCATTTTAAACACAGCTGTATAATGTGGGAGGGATTCTGAGCCAGGAGCTGACAAACACCTCGACTGAGCTAGCACAAAGACCAGAATTGTTGTTTTCTCTTATAATTGCTTTCTCTTAGGCTTTTGAATGAGAAAACTTGGCTTGCAGAGTTGCGTATGGTCTTCCTTTAAAGGAAATATGATGAAGGAAGGGAAATAAAGCCTTAGTTCAGTTTGGTTTCCAGCCGTATCTCTGTAGAGTTTAAATATAACATTCTCTTTGAATTGTAAATGAAAGAAACATTGAACGAGCTTTAATGTCATGCTGTGGAAATTTTGTCTGACATAACCCCTCTAGAACTAGACAAGCTTTTTGGACTAATGTGTTTTTAAAACATATTAAGTGTACAGTAATTTATAAACGTTTACGAGACATGAGTGGCAGTTAATGTTGATTTAACTGTTTGTACACTGGATTTTGTGGAGACTACTTGTCATGTACAGGAATGTAGGCTATACATGGATTTACCGGTGAGTGAGTGAACATTTCCGTCCATGTCTAAGAGTTTATCGCGTTAGTTAGCAGACTGGAAAACTGCCGCACACAGTCCGGAAATGACCCTTTTCATTCAGTGGTTTCTTAAGAGCACGGCCGCTCAACAAAGGCTCTTTTTTTTTATTAAATGAAGGTGCATGTCAGGTGACATCTTCAGGTGGGATATGAAAAGATGGACAGAGGGGCGAATTGATTGTGACATTTCCTGTTGAAATTTCCCTTGCTAATGTGGTGGGTGGCACTCGGTAGCACTGGAGAAATGTCAGAGCATTCACATAGGCGCTTGATCAGTTTGTGAAATCAGCTTGTTTTGAAAAGAGGAAGGGAATTATGAGGAGTGCTTCTCTGAATTTGGGAAAATGTCAAGAACACTCTTTTTTTAGGGGTGGATTAAGGGGTGCTGGCAAGCATGAAAAGAAAGAGGGTGACGTGATTACTATGTGTGTGTGTTTCAAGAACAGTAAAAGAACATTTGATTTTGTGTGTATACAAAGACGAGACAGGTACACATGCGACCTCACCTCGTACTGTCCCAAGATCATGTGTACCCTTACGAAAAATAATTTTATTCAAGTGTGCTATTAGTATACTTATTTTAAACTAAAAAATAGGAAAGTATGCTTTTAGTTTACTTTTTATGTACTTCTCAAAATTGGCTTTATGTACTTTAATGTACTTTATGTATACTTAAAATGAAATTTAAGTATACTTGACTTATACTTACAAAAATTTATAAAAAAAAAAAAAAAAACAACAGAAATTAACAGATGTAATCTAACACGACCATCTGACATGAAACAGCATCAAAACGAACGTTATGGAATAGAATGCAGATCGATGAAGAGGTAATAATTACAGTCAAGTTTTGGGGTGTTGATGGACTCCATCTACGTTTTGATTATCATTCTGAATCGAATTCATAGCCTTTATTTACAGATTTTTGTTCCAAAATGTTATTTCTTTATTTTTTACGAAACCTAATCACATTAACGTTTTTAAAAAATGAATGCATGAAACTAGAATATAATGTTTTTGTTCACAAGCAGATACCCTGTCCTTTCTTTGGATGTTTTGTATGTAGATATTCATACAACAAAATATATACAAATTCTAACCTAAACAGGGACTTAGTAGTATACTTAAAGTATGATGTAAAGTTCACTTAAAGAAAACTTATGAGTATACTTGCAGTATAAAAATACTAGTAGTTTACTGAGACTATACTTCAAAGTGTAATAAGTATTTAATTAGTAAACTATCAGTATACCTATAAGTTCACTTTTAGTATAATTGCAGTACAAACTTCAAACATAGAGGTAGTTTTGTACTCAAAGTTTGCTACTGTTATACTTAAAGTATACTTATAAGTATACTTTTACATAAAAGTTTTACATCACAGGAGAGGGGTATTTGTTCAGCCACAAGTGGAAATCTGGATGAGCTGTATCTGGATTCAGCTCCTGCAGAAAGTCTACTGGTGGACTTTGTTTTATGTCATAGAAATAATCTGGTGAAAAAATCTGGTGTCATAGAAGAAATCTGGTGTTCCTTTCATACTTCACCTATCCATTTCACTTAATATCAATGGCACCTTGCAATCGTAAACCTCTTTCCAGACCTCTCGGTATCAAGCCAGGTCTTTCTGCAGACCTTAAAACGCTCCATCTCATCCAATCGACAGATCTCATCCTCATCGATGTCTTAGGCAATCAGGTGCAGGGGTTCGAATGAGGGTTTTCCAGATCCACACTGCCTGTCAGGAGAAAATGCCATTCCTTTTCATCCACATGAAAAATAAGATGTAAGAGAAAGTTGTGTATGCATAACTTTATTCAGTTATATCTGCAATGAAAATTTTAAAGTTTAGACACAGTTTGTTCTTCAGCAGCTGTGCTTGATTAAATATCCAACTCAAAAGAACAGAGCAATGGTGAATGAGTCTTAAAGTTGCCATCAAAAAAGTCGCAGTCCATGAAAATAAATTTACTGGTGCATCGCCCCCACCCCACTTGATTCAGTAGCTGACAAACTGCTGACAGCACAATAAATGGATGATAGACACTTGCAGCAGCTCGAGTAACAGCTCAGGCATGGAGGATCAGCATAAAGAACAGATTATAAATCACTTAAACTTTGATTAAATTGGTTAAACTTGTGTTTATGCGGACGAATGTTGCAGGATCATTTGAAACAGGGATGATATAAATATTGTCAGACTGATGCATGCAAGTCATTAGCCTTATGAGGCCTTGTGTAAGAGTAACCTCTTAATTTTTACTATTATTTATCAGATGAATTACTGTCTTGCCATAGCTTATTGATTCAATAAATCACAGCAGTGTGCGAGTGAAGGCAGTTACTCACAAGCTTGTTGTGTTTGATCAGGTTGACACTGAGGTAGAAGGAGTTTGTCCTTCTCAAAAAAGCGACATACATTGACGTAAAGCGAGTTTGTGAAATAGTCCTTCAGAATCTGCAGTCTACATACACAGAGAAAACGTTGTGGCAGAAATCAGTTCATTGAGAAGCATTTTGAAAGCATCTAAAGAAAACACTAAAGAAAAAATAGTTTGAGTGATCTGATGTACACTGAACCTGTTATACACGTACGTCTAAAAAGTTACTTTAGCTTTGTTTATAAGACAACCTCGAGTGGTATGTTCATGCCTGCTATAAAAGTTTTCCTATTGCTTTATATGGGTCCTTTGAATATTACTGTGGACAGTGGGGTGCCCTGGAGTAAAAAAAAAAAAAGGAAGAACTTCCCCAGTGGGTCCCAGCCACCAAGTGAAAGTGAAAGTCATGACATTTGCCAAGTATGGTAATCCATACTCAGAATTGGTGCTCTGCATTTAACCCATCCAAGTTCACACACACAGCAGTGAGAAGTGAACACACCATGAACATACACCCGGAGCAGGGGGCAGCTATAGATCCAGCACCCGGGGAGCAACAGGGGGTTCAATCCTTGCTCAAGGGCACTTCAGCCATGGGTATTGAAGGTGGAAGATAGCAACAGGTGTTTATTTAATACTTTACTGTGTTAAAGTATAAAATAAATGTGTGTATTTAAAGTGACATTTACAAAAAATGTCTAGTTTTGTGATTGTCACAGGGGCAGCTGTGGCCTAATGGTTAGAGAGCCGGACTAGTTAGGTTGCCGGTTCGAGTCTCAGTGCTGGCAGGAGTTGTAGATGGGAGGGAGTGAATGAACACTGTAGAAGCATTTTATAAGGCACTCTCTTAAAGTTTTGAGATCTGGTTTTGGTGTCTCTGTCCTCTAGAGAATTGGCAGTATTCTTTTAACCAGCAGATTCTGCCCTGGGCTGATGTGTCCTAGTATTCCCACAGCTCTCAGCTATCAAAATCACATCTTATTTATCAAAAGAACACCATACTGCCCTAGTAAGACAGTGCTGCTGGTAAATAGTCATGCAGGGAAACAATGTCTTCACATTATTTTGAAAAAAAAAAAAAAAGCCTCCCCACACTAGATATCCTGAATACCATAGAACCCATGTCTCTGTAGAAAATGTGGTGGCTTTAAATGGATATTTCACTCAAATGAATGGTCTGTCATCATTTGCTATAGGCTCATATCATTCCAAAACCTGTATGACCTTGTTTTTGTTTTTTTTTCACAAGAGAAGATAGTTTAAAGAATGTTTCAACAGTTTTTTGTTCATTCATTGAAAATCAGTGGCATCCAAAACAATGTTAGACCCCCACTGAATGTCACTGTATGGACAAAAAAATCAAAACAAAAATGCATTCTGTGTTCCACAAAAGAGAGAAAGTCACAAGACATAAGAGTGTGTTAATTATGATAGACATTTAATTTAAGTGAACCATAGGCTACTTTTAAGCGATAATGTGAGCTAGATATTTAAAGTGCCTTATAGCTGCAACTTTGACTTTTTTAAAGCATGCCATAATTGCAATGAAATTACCAGTTATATTACAGACACAATTCAGATATAATATCTGTAGTGTCCTGTAGTATCTTTGTTTGAGAATCACTTTTTTGGTGGGGAATTAAAAATGGAAATGATGAAGAGGTTGATGAACCAGGTTAGCGAGTACTGATACATGGGCTCAATGTTGGCCAGGTCAGAGTGGACAGCAGTGGGGATGTAGCCCAAGCATGTCTGATCAATCTTCAGCTCAGTAACCTCGGCAATGGCCTGTTTCTCAGAGATCTCATTGGCCAGAACCTTAGAAGATGAGAAGATCTGAACAGCAGTCTCATCTTCTAAAATGTTCTCCTCTGAGGCAGAGAGCACTTCTAAGATTTTATCCTCTATTTCTTTCAGTTGTCTACACAGAAAAGAGAGTGTGAAAGTACACGGCTAAACACACACAGATGCATGATACCTTTTCAGTTTTTTTTTGTTTGTTTTTTACATTACTGAAACAGGAGAGTGTGCTGCTCTTTGCCCTCACTTCATAAGGAGATAATTATTTACTGAAGGATTCAACTTATTAACGTATTTTAAGTGAGCAACTGTAGGACTAAACTGTCAGGTTAATTGTGTTTCTGGGTGACACCTCTTGTTCTCAGCCCCCTGTACGATGAGGGCTTGTTTCTCCTCCTCAAGGTCAGGTCTCTCTCTGGCCACCACGATGCCCAGCAGCTGGTCTTGCATCCCTTTTCGGGTGATCATGAAGTTCAGCAGGGTCACATGAGCAGAACAGGGGCAAAACTATGACAGTGCTGGCGGCAGCTGTTCTTAGAATCCTATTTTTAATAAGAAAGGACCCTTCTGTTTATTATTTGCAAGAGCATCAAAGGGCTCTTTTTTCAAGCTCACAGATACATTTTGTGGATATGGCATAACCAACCACAGAACTAACTTAAATGATATCCTCCAAGATTTTGTGACAGCTCGCTAATATCAGACCTAATATTTCTTTGATTACTGACTGAGACATGTGAGTCTTTGGCAACATATTTTGTGGTATGAAGAATGCTAAAACTGATCTTTCACAACAGTATAATTTTTTATTGTGTTGTGAAAACCACATGCTCATCCTAAGAGGGAAAATATATTTAATTTTTAAACACACCTCCCCTTTAATTTTAACCACTGGTCATGTAGACTGCCTGTAACACTTTAAGACAAAGTTCAACTTGTTTTCTATTCTTTTTAAAGCTGCAGTAGGGAACTTTTGACGCTCTAGCGGTTAATAAACAGAACTGCTTGCATCTTGCGGAAGAACATTGTAGCCGGAACTACTTCTCTCTGTTTATGTCTGTGAAGAATCACAAAGGTACTGGGTTACTCCGCCGCGGTACCCCCGAAGCAATCGAAAATAGTCCGGATATAAACACTTATTATAGGTGCACCCTAGTGATTCAGGACAAGCTAAAAACACGGTTTGGAAAATGGATTCATGGTGTACTCGCTTATTATATCCATTTTTCTACATTTTGAACACAAACAAAGTTACGGACCGCAGCTCTGATTGGTTCATTTCTTACCGGGAGCGGTCTGTAACTGCAAATGGCAATAGGACCACTGGGAGGAGCCAGAGGAGCTTGATTTTTTTCACAGATTATCTGTCTCATATTCTACTGTCCGGACATAATGACAGGTTTAACAAATATGTAAAAAATATATATTTACAAAAGTTACCTACTGCGGCTTTAAGTGTAATGAAAAAACTACATAAAGCACATTTTATGTAAAAGATTGCTTAATTCTTAGCTTCTTTGAAATAGACTGTCAGCCCTGTTATTTAAATACATTTAAAGGGTGAACAATTAACAAAATACTTTTTTAAATGAATAGATTTAACACTTGAGGATTTAATACTAATTTATTTTCAGAAGCAGGGGCTCAAGTATGGGGTCCAGTTCTTTCACAACATTGTCCAGCAACATAATACACAGGGGATGAATGATTACAGTTAAACCAAACTGATGAAAAAACATACATGCAGTTGCAGAAACTTTTATTTGAACTATGTATCATATCGATTACAAGTGCAGTATGGAGTACCACGAGGCTCAGTACTAGGGCCTCTACTCTTCACGCATTATATGTTACCCCTGGGAGATATCATCAGGAAACATGTTGTTAGCTTTCACTGTTATGCTGATGATACTCAGCTCTATATTTCTTCGCGGCCCGGTGAAACACAGCAATTTTAAAAACTAATGGAAGTTAAATGTTAAATGAACAGTTAAATGTTCCCCACTTATGCTTATGCAAACAAAAGTGCAACATCCTTATATTTATTTGTTACCCCTCCATCCTAGTACATCCCTGCATCTTTTTTCAATCCTATCCCATTATCATTTATAGCACAATTGTTTATACACTTATTTATTTGACTACATATTTTTTTTTTTTTTTTTGTCTGTGTGTTGGTGTCTCTGTGTACTGGAAGCTTATGTCACTAAAAAAAATTCCTTGTATGCGCAAACATACTTGGCAATAAAGCTCTTTCTGATTCTGATTCTGATTCTGATTCTGGAATGCATTGTCGATATAAAAAACGTGATGACGAGTAATTTCTTACTGCCAAATTCTGAAAAAACAGTGTTAATTTTAGGACCTAAAAACTCTGCATGAAATAACCTAGAACACTGTCTAAAACTTGATGGTTGCTCTGTCAATTCTTCGTCATCTGTTAGTAACCTAGGTGTGCTATTTGATCGCAATCTTTCCTTAGAAAGCCACGTTTCTAGCATTTGTAAAACTGCATTTTTCCATCTCAAAAATATATCTAAATTACGGCCTATGCTCTCAATGTCAAATGCAGAAATGTTAATCCATGCATTTATGACTTCAAGGTTAGACTACTGTAATGCTTTATTGGGTGGTTGTTCTGCACGCTTGGTAAACAAACTACAGCTAGTCCAAAATGCAGCAGCAAGAGTTCTTACTAGAACCAGGAAGTATGACCATATTAGCCCGGTCCTGTCCACACTGCACTGTCTCCCTATCAAACATCGTATGGATTTTAAAATATTGCTTATTACTAATAAAGCCCTGAATGGTTTAGCACCTCAGTATTTTATTGAGCTCTTTTTACATTATAATCCTCTAAGTCCGCTACGTTCTCAAAACTCAATGTCAAATGTCAAAATCAACTGCAGGCGGCAGATCCTTTTCCTATATGGCGCCTAAACTCTGGAATAACCTTCCTAACATTGTTCGGGAGGCAGACACACTCTTGCAGTTTAAATCTAGATTAAAGACCCATCTCTTTAACCTGGCTTACACATAACATACTAATATGCTTTTAATATCCAAATCCGTTAAAGGATTTTAAGGCTGCATTAATTAGGTAGACCGGAACCGGGAACACTTCCCATAATACCGTACTTTCTACATCATTAGAAGAATGGCATCTACGCTAATATTTGTCTGTTTCTCTCTTATTCCGAGCCACCAGATCCAGACTGTATCCAGATCAGAGGGTAACTGCAGTCACCCGGATCCAGTACGTATCCAGACCAGATGGTGGATCAGCACCTAGAAAGGACCTCTACAGCCCTGAAAGACAGCGGAGACCAGGACAACTAGAGCCCCAGATACAGATCCCCTGTAAAGACCTTGTCTCAGAGGACCACCAGGACAAGACCTCAGGAAACAGATGATTCTTCAGCACAATCTGACTTTGCTGCAGCCTGGAATTGAACTACTGGTTTCGTCTGGTCAGAGGAGAACTGGCCCCCCAACTGAGCCTGGTTTCTCCCAAGGTTTTTTTCTCCATTCTCTCACCGATGGAGTTTCGGTTCCTTGCTGCTGTCGCCTCTGGCTTGCTTAGTTGGGGTCACTTCATCTACAGCGATACCGTTGACTTGATTGCAAATAAATGCACAGACACTATTTAAACTGAACAAAGATGACATCACTCAATTCAATGATGAACTGCCTTTAACTATCATTTTGCATTATTGACACACTGTTTTCCTAATGAATGTTGTTCAGTTGCTTTGAAGAAATGTATTTTGTTTAAAGCGCTAATTAGATAAAGGTGACTTGAATTGACTTGACTATTCACAAAAAAAGTCAGGTAGTTGAAGTGGGAACTTGAAGGAGTACTTCAGGAAAACAACAACAAATAAATTAATAAATAAACCGAATGCAACTCCTAGAGGAGAACTGTAACAAAACAATCCACATAAACAGCTAAGCACTGGCCTGACTACACAAGCTGCCTTTCATCCCAGAGCAACACTGATGAGGAGGAGCCGAGGATGGAAGACACAGGCACCTAAAGCCAGATTACTCGGCTCATTTTGGGTCCACCCCTGGGCCTTCTTTTGAATGTGTAAAATTAGACGGAAATTGTGCTTTCAGGCTTAATGTGTAATGTACAAGAGGCAACTGCTGCTCCAGGGGAAGAGAGACAATGTGTGCATTTATCAACAGGTAACATTTACTAGTTTGGATCTGTGAGGTGTTCATGTTTTTCATGGAGGAGGGGGACCCCTGGGGAGAAATACTGGTATTGCACTTTGAAGAAATTGTTGTTGTTGTTGTTTCTTCTTTCTTGTATATCCAAAAACTTCTGTCATCACAAGTTTAAAATTCAAATTCAAAATCGATTATTAGGGGCCACCTCCTCGCATTACTGCAGACAACAAGAATCCTTCACAAACAAGATATTCCTGGCCATGGCAAATCATCTCCATCATTCAAAATTTCTAATAATAGAAACCTGCACGGCTCAAGAAAGACAATATGATCACAGCTGCTTTAGATATTTTAATCTAGAAACAACCACTGATGGGCCTACAGAGAAATATAATACGTTTTTATCCTATTCATCCTCATCTGTTAGTTCCAATTTAGTACTGGTATTGTGGACAGTACTATTATCGCTCTGAAATCTTTGTTTTCAGTTTAAATCTAATAAAGACTTACAGCACACAAAGGTAATAAGCTGTGTGTCATGTACCTTATATAAAAAGAATCTCTTCTGGGAGAAAAGATATTGCTTTCACAGAGGGGGGAAATATTAAAGTTAAACTACTCCCTGTTCCCTGAGTGCTATTTCAAACTCACCATAGCAATACCTGGAATTGTACAAAGTGTTTTCACTGAGTTCATTCATTTTTATTTATTTATTTATTTATTTATTATTATGGACCCTGCTCTGTTGTTAAGAGTAACCAGCTGACAGGGGCAAATGTGCACAAATAATGGCTATAGAAGAATATCAAAAACACAGTAATATTGCTCCATCTGAGACTCATAAACTGTACTGCATATAAATATGAATTTCACTCATGTTACAGTGCTTAGACGCAAATGTAATGGAAAACCCAACAAGGCTCAAGGATATGTGTTAAATAAATGCACTTCTGCCAGACAAATCTTCTCACAGATATATTTCAATGTAAAGTATAGACTTTCTTCTACACTGTAAAATACTGCAACATTTTGCAACATTTGCTATATCTTTGGACAATATATTTGTACACTCTATTTAAAATTTTACTAGGAAATCAATAAGAAATAATTTTTATCGCTTACAATGCACAACCATGTTTTGCATTGTGCGATCTCAAAAATGGAAAATATATATAAAAAATAAAAATAAATTAATTGGGTACTTAAGGATACGTAGATACTGTAAATAGTGTCACCATTATGGTGAATAGTGATTAGTTTGCTCACTTGAACTGTTTCTTGAGCAGTAAATCAGCATATTAAATGATTTTGAAGGATCATGTGACACTGAAGAGCGAGAAATTCATCTTTGCCAAAACAGAAAGAAATTGCACTTGAAAATATATTTAAAAAGAATCCAGTTATTTAATTCAGCCTTGTTGAGTATAAGACTGCTTTCAAATCTTTGCATTTTTTAATCATAGTGTACACATAACATACATTTAAACATATTCCCTGATGTGTGCAGTATTGGCTAAAGGCCAGTTCTAATTATATGACCATTTAATGAGATAAAACAGCATCCGCACATTTAACATAATTTAAAAACATACTGAAACAGATACTGGCATCAAAGATACAGCAGGTTAAGTGTGGCAGTCACCTGTATTTAGAGATAATCAGCTATTCACATGGTTTAGAAAAAGCATGATCAGATATGACTGCATTTATATAAAACATTTGTGGCCATAAATGAATGTTTACCACACAAGCATCCTTCTAAATAAAGAATCTAACTGAATGTCTGATCCACTAGTGCAGGCCCTCTTTCATCATCACTGAAAAATGGATCCTTTAAACCCCAGTTTGGCACCAGAGGAACGTAGTCTTTGTTTGAAATGACAGAGTGAGCCTGCAGAGCTACTGCAGAGAGTGATGGGAGCTCAGCGCCTTGGACTGGAAGCTGACAGCACAATCACTGAACAATCCAAACATCTTACTCACTCCCTGTGATGGTACTTCACTAATTCTTTGTGACACTGCTGCATCTGGCATCATGACACTTTATGCCCTCTGGGATGGATTCCTCCATAATTTCTGTGCTTTTTAACTCACATCCCAAAGTGAGAAAACAATTTAAAAGAGACCGTTCCAGTGAGGCTTCAGGGACCGCATAACAGATTTGCCTTAGTGAATTCAAGTGCCTTGATTCTGGCCATGCTTGAGAGAGCATGGCATAAACAATTTCTGCCCTCCAATAGGGAAAACAGACAACCTGAATTACAAACACGCGGGTGGGGGGGGGGGGAGATGGGGTCTGGTGGAGAATAGAAGGAACATGAAAGCAAGTGAAATAGGGCAGAAAATGGCAGAAGGGCCTTGGTGATGCTTGGTTTACCCAAACACTAACACAAACACATGTTAAACTGACAGGCAGAATCTACAGACAAATGAGAACATTGTGTGTGTGTGTGTGTGTGTGTGTGTGTGTGTGTGTGTGTGTGTGTGTGTGCGTGCGTGTGTATGTGTGTGTGTGTGTGTGTGTGTGTGTGTGTGCGTGCGTGTGTGTATTTTCTCTGTGGGTTTAGAAACAAATCACTCTTACAACTTCAAAGTTCGAACATAAAAAATGATCTGAAGGAAAGTAAACAAAGAAGAAAGGGAAAACATTCCCTCAACTTCTCTTGATGTAAAAACACAAACTAAATTCCTACAAAAAAAAACAAAAAAAAAAACTTCCAGCAAAGAACGGACATTTTAACAGAGTTGGGCTGCACTGGAGGAGGTTACAGAGAATGTCAACAAAAAATAGTTGAACATAGTGTAATATGCAAGCTTTCAGGAACAGTAGTGAAGCGTTTGTTGAATGTCAGAATCTTATATAGCCTCTTTTTTGACTACTGTCCTCTGCTTACCTGACTTTCAAGGTCAGCCTTTTTGTTCTTGTTGGCTTCCAGGGTCTCCTGTAGTTTGGCCAATTTTGTCCTGGACCTCCTTCAAAGCAGCCTGTTTCTTCTGGAGGCTCTCCATGGGTACCTTCAGCTTCTCTTCTGCATGTGCCCACTTCTCCTTTTTAGGGGCCACTACCTTTGCTACACCTTTAGTTTGTTCAGCTATAAATCACTTATGTTAGGAGTCCATGGCACAAACCCATTTACGAAACCCCTCAGCCACAGCAGAGGCTGTGCGGATCTTCTCCAGCACAAAGTCTGGGTTGGTGATGCATTTGTTGCAGATGACGCTCATGTAGTTGGCTGGAATACTGTCTGTGTTGTACTCATGAAGAGAAATTTCATATCTCCTAGCAGTTTTTTTGCCGGGCCCCAGAAATCTTCCACCATCTTGCCAGAGCCTGAGAGGTCTGGGATACGGTTTGGTTTTATACCTTTTAGGATGCAGATGGCTTCCATCACCAGCTTGACACCAGCTGGAGGATTTTTCGTGGATTTAACTAGAGTTATATCCTACAGATGGTGACAGATTAATTTATTGGATATTGGTGGTATGCAATAGTTTAAAAAGTACATATTTAGAATTTTCATGAAGTCGCCAAGAGACATATTTCTTTTGTGAAACACAAATGAAGATATTCTGAATTAATATATATATATATTTTTTTTATTTTTTGTACATCCAGTGGTCAATGGTCACAAAACATATTATTTTGTCTCCCACAGCTAGAATAAAGTCATAAAGTTTTTTTAATTACATTAAACTGAGTAAATGAATTTAAATCTTTAACTCCTGCTAGAATGTGTTTCTTTGGCCAAAAACAATCTGAGAGCTCTTTGTTGCTATAAACATTTTGTATGCAACATAAATAATAATTAGTCAATCATAGTTTCCTTCGACCTGTGGGGTGAGCATGTCCAAAGCAGCCAACGCAATTGCCAGATCGGTATCACATTCATCTTTAATGGCTTTGGCAGCCATTGCCTGCTCATTAGCCTCCGCTTCATCCACACGGACCACCTACTCTGTCTTGGACACCTCCACAGACTCTGGCTGGATGACCACCACCATCTCTTCTACCTCTTTACTGGCAACACGCAGACGAGGCTAAAGGGCCTCCAGCTCTACCTGCATTGTGGACACCTGAGTGGCAGCCGACTGCAACTTCTGACTCTTTAGCTTCATGACCTCACACTGCTTCCACTAACAACATCATCATCACTGGGAAAAATAAGGCTTATACAAAGACTTCACATCCCAAAATGTGAACACAACCTAATTATTCAAATCTAATCAGTCAGTGATTCTAATGCAAAGCCTCTAAGAGCAGGATGACTTCTGTTCTTTATCAGTGGAGTAGATGCTTAAACATAGAGATGAGCTGAGATGAGACATATAGTTACAACATTGCAGCTCAGAAAGGAAACATGCAGAGAGATTGATGGTGGATATGTGGAAGCTCTTGCACATGCTGATGCAGCCTTCACGAGCAGGGTCTGTCATTTCAAAGAAACGAGACACCACAGCATGCAGCGCATCTCCTGGCCAGCTCTTTTGGAATATAATAATTCATTATGCTTTTAATATTTCACTGTAACAATGCAAAATTAAACATTAAATCATTCTTGAATCCTTCAAAACAACTGTAGTTTATTTATTTAACATTTATATTATGCTTTGAAAAGGTAAAATCAACACAAAATCAACTGAAACTAAAGCCATAAAAAATTGCTTACTTACAAAAAAATGTTAAATGATATAATATAATATAATATAATATAATATAATATAATATAATATAATATAATATAATATAATATAATATAATATAATATAATATAATATAATATAATATAATGAAGTAGCCTACTAAAATAACTACATTACGTCCCCTTGGAATTATAAGGTTCTATCTGACATTTTTGTCAAAATTGAGTTATTCACATATTCTTATTCTGTGACAATTTATTTACATTGCGTGATGTTTTGTTTTAAGTTGTGTACATTTACTTCACGTTATGGAGAGCTGATGTGTGCTGTAGGACCTTCATCACTGTCTGAGAGACAGGGGCTACCCAAGGCTCTGGGTAATGGGATGATCATTTAACTCTTTAAACAAAGCACTCTCAGTAGGGGCTGTGAGGAACAATCCATTCTGCTCTAATTTTCAACAGTGAGGGAGAATGGGAGTGATCTGTGATCTGACTGTATGCAGGGTTTCTACATGTGATTTTCACCTAAAATCAGAGGAGCCTGGTGAACATGTGAGCATTATTTCACATTGAGCCCTCTGAATGGGCTTTTTTTTATTGTGTATCAACCTGTTTCCGGTATGACAATTTTCCTTCAAATGCTTCAGGAGAAATGAAGGAGATTGAATCAGGTTTTGTTTGCGAAAATAATGAATGAAAAGCAATGTGGCGTATGCTGCAAATTGAGGATTTTCAAGCATATTCAAACTTATTTTTGAGCATTAGATTTATATATATATATATATATATATATATATATATATAAAGTGTTACCAAAATTTTGAATACAAACTAAATAGTTAATCAATGATACTAAAACCGTTCACATTGACACAAACCTGAAACCAGTCAATCGTGCAGCAGTTAATGAGAGCAGGGAAATGTTTCAGGCGGCTTCTGAATGTGTGGCCAATATGTATCATGGCCAGTACCACATACTCTAAAAACATGTTTACCCATAAATGCATACCTCGGGTCTTTAGCGACCCGGGGCATCATTCTCTACCCTCTCCCCCTTCATTTTTGTAAAAATTAGACATACACTTTCTTAGTATTCCTCAATCTATTCATTATAAAAAAATACAGGGAAGAAAAAAAAGTAAAATATAAAACAATGCCTGATTTCTGATTTTTTTGTAAAAAGTGTGAAGGGTTGGCTAGAGAACCGAGGTGTGTAAATGTGTATGTATTATTATATTTTATTTTTTTCTGTACTCTTCAAGATGGGTTTTCACCACCCTTGGGGTCATGTAAATCACAGAACATGAGGCCCGAAGGTCATCTTTAGTTACATGACCATCTGCGTCACTGTCCAGATGCTTGAAAAACTGATGGAAGTCTTCTTTCAGGTGAGACTTGGAAACTTCCTGCAGGAAGTCCACCATCCATGCACAATCAGACGGGTGCACTAAGCACTCATAATAAACCCAGGACCTGCATCAGAGGTGTGTTCTACATTAGTTTTTCGTTCTTACTTATGATATGACCTATAAAGCTATGCTTGCAGTTACCTCATGCAACCATAGGTGTTTTATGTTTTATGTAGGGTCATCTGCAGTCTCTGGTTGTGATAAGCAGATTCCCTGGATGACACTGGAAATATCCCGATGGTTGAAGAGGTAGTGGGACTTGGTTGGGGTTGGTAGGAGGTTCTTAGTGGCCTGGTACACAGACGTGGCACTAATGATCTGAGACGTGATGCTGGCGAACGGTTTGGGAAATGGAAATCTATAAGCAGGTAAAAATGTGACATGTATTTAAAAATGAGTTTTACAATTTCTTTAACAGAGGAGGGCCAAATACTCCTTTCCTTTTCTTAACAAGTTTAGACGTAATAAAGTTTTGGGTCTGTGCTGCTGTTGTTTGACTGTACACATCCTTCTCCAGATGATTCTGAAAAAAAAAAAAAAAAAAAAAAAAAGTTCTGTGGGGGATTTAGAGACACTTAATTAGCTCTAGTCAGCACAGATGTTGCATCAAAATATTTTCTTTTTTTTTTTATCAACACTTCCAACTGTGTTGAGTGTTGCAAAACTGTTTCTACTCTGAGCCAGGCACTGCCATTATAAAGGATGCTATAAATAGTACATAGTCCATAAAATGGTTTATTTAACCCTTTGCACCTGACATAATTATGCTTTCAATTCAAAATAACTGGGCAGCAAGCAAACTGAATGTGTGGTAAAAAAAAAAAAAAGAAAAGAAAAAAAGAAAAAAAAAACCTGCCCTCTGCACTATGGATGAGTTATCTCTCTTTATAGTTTAACAGTTTACTTAAAGGATGAAAATCACCAACATGGATAACCAACATAAAAGCTCTTATTAGGAAACAGCCATGTGTCAACTAATTGATGTAAATATATGCACATTTCAGAGTGGCCTCATTTATTATAGTTTGAGGAGCCTGTGAGTTGCTCCACTTAAGCCTGACACATACAATCTCTTTCATTCATTAAAACTCTCTAAAAGAGCCATGTGGCAGAATGTGAAAAACGATGATTTAATATTCATGTTCTAAATGAGAGTGATGAAGTCATCGGCACCTGCAGACATTTCACACTCGCTAGATGTAGAATCCTTTAAAGATGTAGAGCCCTTTAAAATTTGGCTAAAGAATCACAAGTGGGAAATTGTGAAGAAATGAAATGGAAAGAGGATGCAGAGGGTCCTACGAAGTGAGTACACATTTTTGAACATTACTCAGTCTCTACAGTCTTTTCAAATCACAAGAGCTTATGTCTAAACTCCAAACTATATGGTCCGGCACACATCACCATTGTGACGCAAAAGATTTTGAGTTTTTTGTGTCACACGTGTATTTAAACCTAGAAAACCTAATGATTCCAGTAATAGGTGAAGCTGTTTGACTGATGGATCTCCAGTCGACTGACATTCTAACCATTTCACCAACCCAAACAAGAGCACTGAGTATGTTCATCTTTTGTGGAAAAGTGTGCAGGGATCTGCAGTGGGCCACAGTTGGTCTCGAACCATTGACTAATTTATCACGATCTGATGACATGTCATCCTTCAATGCATACACGTATAAGATCATGTAAGAGGATTCATGCTCAGCTGGACAATGTGGTGTGGAAGTAGAGACAGCTGCGTCATGCACCCATTTAATTTTGAACAGGGGCACCTGTGGCAGTCCTGTTTCATTTGGTGCCATAGGTGAGCTTATACAAGATTGTAACTTTTATTCTGAGTCCCTAAGTGGCCTTAAGAGGGAATTCCCTACTTGTGGGAGCTTGATAAAGAATATCTCTTTGGATTTCAGACTTTAGTCTTTGCAACTTTACATAACTTCTTTATGCACCAAGATCTTGTAACATTCCAAAGAAAAAGGAAAACTTGAAATTGCATCATTTGACCCCTTTAATATCTGGTTGTTTAAGTTGTTTTCTTTGTTATTGGAGTAAGTAAAGGCATGGATTTTTATCTTGGAAATGACATCGAGTTTCTGTGACACATTCATATGTTCGGCTCATATCCATTGTTTGTTTTGTTCGATTTAACAAGCTATACATTTAGTTTAGTATAAATTTTGTTAATTTAGGCCATAACAAAGATCAAAAGACACACCTTTATGTAGGTGATTTTTGTCTAGTGGTACGCTTCTCATTCAGTGGGCAAGGGACAAAAGTTCAATACCTAACTAAATATGTAATACTAGTAAACTTCTTTTATATTCCAAAAAAGTCTCAAGCAGCATGTCCCAATGAGTTTCGAGCTGCATGAGATGGGAAGATGATGACAGAACATTCTGTTCAAAGCAAATGATCTGTTGAAAGTGTGAAAGGGGTGATTTCTCCCACAACATCTTAGATAAACACTTTTTTAAACATACGAGTATATTGTCACAGTTCATAAACTGTGTAAGACTTATAGTATTTTTTTCATCCACCTATTTTTATACACATTTTAGGATATTGCATAAAATACACTGGATGGAAACACCAAGATGCACATAAAATGTAAAAATGTAAAATAAATAAATAAAAGACGCATAAACTATGATGGAAAAACACAAATTAATTCCTCAGTGTGAAGTCATGTAATTTCGCCTCAACAGATCATGTGACTGGATAACTTAACCAGCCCACCAATCTCATCTCACACAATCATAGATGTTATTTTATTAATTGTGAAATGTCTTAATCAAAGTCCATCATCAAAATAATTTGGTATAATCACCTTCCATAATTTTAACACATGACTGCATTCCCAAACATCAAGCATCCGAAAGCAAGGTAACAACGTTTGCTATTGTGTTTTGCCTGGCGAAACTCATTATTTATGAAAAAGAGCCACAGGGTAATTTTGTGCATATGTTGATGATTAATACTGAACTGAGTTTTAATCATTACATTGCTCTGAATTGCAGTAAACAACACAGTCTCAATCCCTACTCGTCAAATGTCTGACGCATGGTCAAGGGATCTGGCGTCACTTTTTTGACGCACTGGGTATACCTTTGGCGTTATTTTTCAACGTGCAGATTAGTCCGATAGACTTCTATAGAACTCAGCAGCGTTTAAATTTGACGTCTTGGTTCAGTAAACCCTCCTCATGCTACAATCAGAATAATGCAGTAACTACAAAATATATCACAGAATGCACAAAATATTCTAAACTAGGAGAGTCAAGTTAATGTGTTAATTCCATACAACAATTTATTATTTAAAAAAAAATTGAAAAAAGTGTAAAAAATTAACATTTCAACTCATGCCCCTTACTCATGACTGACTGGATCCTGTTAATGTCTTCATCATTTGTTCATTCTAAACCATTTTATTTATGGTTGCAGAGTATATTAACTCTGCATTGTTTTCAATTCCACCATCGTGACACCCTGTGATCTTTGGTGCTCTCTTTGTAGAAGCTTTATATACACCACAAAAGAATTTTGGGCTTGTTCATGGTCCTGTCTGTTCAGAAAAGGCTTTTATCTAGAGCAGAAAAATGTAAGCAAGGGGTAATCCATTTTTTCTCTATTAAATTACATTTTCAGCATTTAATGAGGCATGAAATTGGCAAATTAGACCAGGTTAAACCGGGCTGGATATCAGAATTGCACAATTGCTTTCTAGAACGCCAGACTGGGAAACATTTGAGAAGAAATGAAAAGCTGCAGGAAAGTGGAGATACACTGGGCATAGAAAAGAATCACCCCCTTTAAAATAATTGTGTTGCTTTGCAGACACAGTTTTTGTTTTATCCAGCTGTGTTTACTCATTCCACAGATTTACACTGTGTACAGCTGGATAAAACAAAAACTGTCAGTCTTCCTTTCAGGCTGCAAAGCAACCAAATGTGATTCTTTAAAGGGGGGTAATTCTTTTCTATAATGCAATTGTACTCAATATGGATAATATAGATACTTTATTTAATAATGCTTTAAATTGTGTCAATTTTGGAATCTATGGTTTATTATGAATTCTTTAAAATGATTTCAATTTGCCCATTTTTCATTACATAGAATAAAAACGTAAATCTGCACCTTTACTTTTCATCAAATGGATATGTGATATTACATGTAAATTAGTAAATTAGACTTTAGTTTTAAATGTATGTGAACCGATAAGAGGCAGTGTATACATTAGGTCCTGTAACCGGTAACTATATTTTGACTATATATAGAACAATTAACCATGCTTTATTTTAAATGGTCCTTTATTTTTTTAAATGACTAATAATCCATATACTGAAATCATATAAGGACTTAGAAGATGAATGTATGGTAATTATTAAAGAATTGCTGTGTTTAATCACTACAACACATTGCTGACCTTCCCAGAACTACTAATCCAATCAATTATTCATAATTATTCCTTTATAAACTTAATTGCACCTTTAGATCAATCTGCAGCAGCAATGACAATCTATACAAACACTGCCTCCATTGATTTGAGACAAAATGGTTTGTGCTCTTTCGGCATAAAAAAACTTTTAAGTGCAATACCCTGATGAAGCGAATAAAATCATTTCTATTTGGGAGGAGGGAGATTTAAGCATTGGTCCTGCACCAGCTACAGTAATTAATGAATCAATAAGACTCGCTGTCTGTTGACACTTTTTGATCTTCTGATATGATCTCTGTCTCAAAGGAGCAGGTGGAAGAAGGAGAAATGTAGACAGTACAACAATTGCAAAAATTGCCTTAAGTTTGGCCTTTCAGGGCACTAAAGCAAGTAACAATTTAAAAGACTAATTTGCAGTGGACATCACAAACTAAACTGCTTGTGAGGACTAAGTAAAGCTAAACAAGATACATTTTAATTCATTAGCCATGAGATCAAAATGAAAGCTTATGTGCTGTGTGTGGTTGCTAGGACATTGCTATGTGTTTGCTAAGACATTTTGTTTGGTTGTTAGTGAACTGCCTCAGTGTGTTCTCAGCAGAAGTGTGGATCAATTTCTGCTACATAGTGAAAGCTTAAGCATACAACACCTTAAGTATACAACATTCCACAATTCAACATTTTTACTTTGTATCTGCTCACCTCAAGCCAGGAGAAGACAGCTCTCTCATTCATCCCCTTCTTCTAGCTCTCCTCTCTAAACTCTTCCATCATGCAGTCCATCAGATTCATCAGAGACCTCACCCGGCTCGTGTTGGATGTAGGAGATAATTCCTGAATGGCCACACAAAACACACACCATTAATCCAGACCAAAAACCCATGGCTAGATGATTAGTGATATGCCATTATACTGGGCAAAGTTATCTTAAAAGTACGCAAGACATGCTTTGATATTGGTTTTCAATGTGAGATAATAAATAACAGCTTAACAATGGCTAGACGGAAAATTACAAACAAGGTTGAGAAAAAATGTGACTTTCGTAAATATATAAAATTCACTATCACAAAGATGCAAACAAACAGCACTCATTGCCGCAGTAGTCCTTTCTAAAGGATGTGGACATTCAAACTTTGTATATATTACTTAGCCATCTGGAATGGTGCATAGTTCAAACAAATTGCATTTTATTCATCTGTATGGCAGCTGCACTGGGTTACTAAAAAGATAAAGGTCTTCTGTGCTTAATGGTTTGATGAATTGCACATCATCAAGGTTGCGTGATGGAAACAGCTGTCGGCTCCAACAGTAGGCCCATGTGAATGGTAGAGGTGTAAGTGAATTGCAAACTGGGTGCTTATGCACAGGTGTTAAGCCGGAGGAGACATCTGGAACAAGCATGACCTCAAGACCATGTTAGCTTGTTCAACTGGATTCTCGTTGAACTTTGGTCTAGTTTGCAGCCACATGAGTTAAGCATTAATATATAAAATGGAGGAGAACAAGACAGAAATTGCGAGAGACATATATAAGCCAAAGGAAGATTTATGCTAGAGCCAGACCTCTTTTGTTTTGTGTCAAAGCAAGACAAGATATTCACACAAATGTGATCTCTGCCTCCTTCTTTCCCTCTGGCTCTGGTGTCTACTTTGATCTGATCTGGTGATGGTCGACAACAACACAAAATCACACACTTTGACATTTTCACGCTCTTTCCTTCTCCATAACATGGAGCTGGTTTAATCTCTGTCATCATCACCCATTCTTTTGAATCTGAGCCTTCTGCCCACACTGGGCCAGAAAAAGCTGCGATCCACAACTATAAGAGGTTTTCCTCAGGCCGGGATGTGTGAAGCAGAAGCTATGTCAGATACAAAGCCATCTTAGGAGAAGACGCTGAGATAAATAAGGGGAGGAAATCGCGTTGGTGTTCCTGAAAGAAAGAAAGCCAATAGCAAAATGCCATTATGCCATTCTTGAGTAGGCTGAGAGAGGGGGGAAGCGTGATGTGGGTGTGTTATTGCCAGTGAATTGGAAAGTCCCTTTTGACAGGTTTGCTAAATGACAACAACAATACCATTTGATGGCCAATTTTGATTTTTTTTTTGCAACCCAAAACATCAAAGGCAGCCTCAGAGATGTCTAGTCTGATAAACATACAACAAAATGTGCTGGGAAATGTGAGGATATATTTTCATCCTTTTTAGACTGTACTGTATTTAAAATAAATAAATATGTGCACTGTTTGCCTTTGTAGGTGGAATATATTAAAGGCATATGTTTTTGAAATATTTTGTAAATGCCTACTGAAATGAAGTTAGAAACAAGTGGATTAAGTTTTTCAATAAGATTTGTGATCGTTACAGTGTTTCTATCTTACTTGTACTGTGAGCCTGTCACGGTATTTCTAATGGCATGTAATGGAGTTTTTTTTTAAGGTTGAGGCTGTTATTAACTAAATTGTACACAAAGTGTTGAAACAAGAGCAAATCATTTATTATTATTTTTATTTTTATTTTTTTATGTGTGTCCAATGAAATTTATATATTTAGTAAAATGTAAAAGTAAATAAAAATTCACTTTTGAATATCACTTTAATCATATGGTTTTCATATTAAAGTAACTCAACAATCTAAAGGGGAGGTCACACTTTTCTTTCTGTTGACTTCCATTCAAAGGCTTGCAAAGGTAAGACACTGGAAACGCAAACTCGTTTGAATTTCACTGTGTTCCAAAGTTCAAACAAACTCTGACATTTGAATTTGTATAAACAAAGAAGAATGACGACATGTCGTGGAGTGACCCCATAGCTAAATTAAAAAACACAAACTTGTTTTAAGCCACAAGTTTGCTCCATTGTGAGGAAATGCAGCAGAGAGTATATTTTTTATATTTTGTATTTATTATTATTTGTCGTATTTTACTTTGTTTTAGAAAAAAAAAAAAGATGCCACAGATTATGATGTATCATATCTGGACTGCTGCAGTATCTGAAGGAATTCTGCACACTCAATGGTAATCTTACCGTGGCTGGTGCCACCTGCAGGTCCATGGGTTTAAAGATAAGGCTCATCTTTGAAGACATCTGGATAATCTTGGATGTTTGAAGAGAAAATAATTAGGTTAACTAACATTTCCCCAGTCAGAGAAAAAACTATTTATACAAAAATTTAAACACTGTGACATTAGTTTACACTTAAAATGCTTGCAATGTTTTAAACTAGTTCTTTCCAATGAAAGTTTTTTTCCCTCTATAACAACCCCAATTTTGTAACATGCCGTCATAGCCTCGAGCAAAAACAGCAGCTATCAAATATGAAACTAAGTGTGAAGCAAACATTTGATACCCATCTTGATTATTATTTTCCTTTTTAGTCCTCAATTACACCTATTAGAAGATCTAGGTTTGTTCCCCAATGTCTTGCTGTGTCAAAGACTATTCTCTACGGTGTCTTCTGCCAACAACTGTTTTAACATAAACATTTCTATTATAAGCCAGTGAAACAAAGCTTCAAACTGTAATCCTTTGAGATTGCGGGTATGTGACTGCATTTTGAACAACATCAAAGTCAGTGGGTAAAAGATGGCTTAGTGAAAAGATTTAGGCTTAGTGTTACTATGGTGAAAGAAATATAAGAGCTGCATATTTCAAGCAGATGGCACTGTTGATGTTATTTTTTTTTATATATATATATGGCTTTAAATTGATGGCAGTGAATTTGATGTTCATTGTTATGTATGTATCTAGTAGTGACTTGAACAAATTTTTCTGTACATGGAGAGACATTTAAACTTTTCAATGTCTTACTCTTACACAATGTGCACATGCTGAGAAGCAATAAATGTTATGGAGCGAGGGATGTTGGATGGATAGATAAACAGATGGTCATAGAGAATTAAACAACATAACTGATGCATAGAAGGAGGGAGGGATGCATGAAGGGATAAATGTATGGGTGGCTAAAAAATGAAAGGATGGATGGATGAAAGGAAGGGAGGGATTAAAGTAATGTAGAAACAGATGTAAAGAGAAATGGATAAACGTAGGGATGGATGTATGAAGGGACAGAGGTATAGATGGATGAAGGGAGGGAGGGAGAGATTAATCAATGGATGGATGGATGGATGGATGGATGGATAGAGGTATAGATGCATAGATAAATGGATGGACAAATAGATGCCTGGAATGGTAAATGCACCAGGGAAGTGGTAAAATGCTCTATAGCTGACAGACATTGGGTTGAAAACAGTGATATCTCCTGTTCTCCTCCATCAGTTTCTGCATTCGAATAAGGTTAAGTTTTGACTGAGACTATAACCCAACATTTCCGCAACTTTTTGAAGCACTGTTTTAAATTACATCATATTAGCATTTGTATGAATGCACTTCAGTGCAGTGATTTATAGCAATACCATCACTAAATGTGTTGACTGTTCTCTGAAAACACAATAAATCACATTTCCTTTAAAGTGTTGAAGTGAAGCTATTATGCAAAAATAACAGTTGGTATTGTGGTATTGTGATACAAATTCACACCCAGTTGGAACTGCTTGAGAAATGTGGGAGTCTTTGAGTCTTTGGGAGTTCACATCCTGGGTACCAGAAAAAAAGCACTCAAAAACGGTCAATAAGTAGGATAAAAGAAGAAAAGTTTGAATCTTATGTAACAGACAATACTCCCACTGTGAATATTTGAGCAGCACTAGTTTTTGGTTTAGTTTTTAGTTGTCCATTTACAGCACCTTCTCACAGATGTCATGCAGAGCTGCGCACAAACATGAAGCCGGGACGCACAATCATCATTTCACAGATTTGCAGGATCTTCTCGGCAAAGAAGTCACTGACCTGCAGGTTCATCTTAGAGTTGTTTTCCCTAATAGCCTCAAGCAACACACTGTAGTCTGGTTTTGGAAGTTTGACTCCAGGGAATAGATCAGAAGTGATGTCCTGGGCAGATTCACAATGACTGATAAGTTACAGAATATTAATTGGAAAACTACACATACATTTTATGACTGAACTATTTGTGGTATATGTAGAAAATACTGATCAAGATGTTTTCCTCAAATAATGGAAGGTCATGAGCCAGAAATTCTGTGAGTTTAACATCAATAATAGATCTCAGCTACAGAATATCTTCATTCTCCTCTGGAAACTTTAGCTGTGACATGTTAAACACAGGGAGAGAAAGAGCCTTGACACTCAATAAAAGATTTGCTTGTGCTGTCACTTTTCCAGGGTCTCCAGGGGGAGAGTGGCATTCAGCCCATTGTCTTTGCTCATTCTTTACCATCACAGTCATTTGCAACTCAGACCTCAGGGGTTTAGAGCATGGCTTTGTCTCCAAAAGTAATTTCAAGATGGCAAAAGAGTGCACTCTCGGGTGTGATGGTGCAAAGATTGCTGTGAAAATGACACAGGCGTATTCATTTCTGAGAACAGTAGAGATGACACAAGCAGGCGCTATTCAAATTTGGCACAACGAGAAAAGCGAGTGAGAGCTGCAAGGTCAGGTTCCTCCTCTGCCTATTTCAGCTCTGTGAGATTTATTTTTGTGGCTTTAATATTTCAGTCACACTATAAACACATTCAGAAGTGTAAAAGTCTTCATGCATTCATTCCAGTAAAATACAAGTTGTCACTCCTTTCTTGCTTGTCCTATTCTTTACACACAATATTTAGTTATTTAGGACAGTGAGTAATCCCAATGTTAGAAACATGGCTTAAGGTTCTATTTTCAGCAGCACAATGTACATTTAATCTGTCAAAATATAATGAATCCTTTGTTACCGAAGGATGTTGCTATTAATAAATGTAAATAAAGAATCAGTGAACCAAAGTGCCGTTTCTTGCACAACCAGCTAATTTTAATTCTTAAGGGTTCGAGGGAGGGTTGAAATATTAGCCTGTTCTCATTAGTGTTCATATAGAATTTAATATATATGTTGAAGTGTACATTTTTGCACATTTGGACATATGCTGTTGTTCCAATCGCCTACTGTGCTGGAGTGAGGAGCGAGGAGACGAGGAGTTAACACCAAAAAACAGTCTTTAATATTCCAATAAGGGGAACTCAGGGTAGTCAGGAGACACACACGTAGCACAGAGCTGACGTTTAATACTGGACAAGGGAGAATGGAACAGGCTAGAACTCAAATAGGGCAGATAATGAGGACGCATACAGGTGAGAGGAGCTCCTCCCCATGCTTTTACAGTCCATGCTTTCTCCCTTGCAGCAGGCATTCTAGCCAGCTCTCGCACCTGATCTGACGATCTGAGAGGCTCTGGCTCTGTGGCTGTCCTCAGCTCTGTCGCACTCCTTGGTGATGGCTCGTCGGTCACGACAGGCTCTGGCTCTCCATCAGTGGTGGGCTCAGGCTTGCGCTCCATGCAGCAGGGAGATGGTGGGCTTGACTCTGGGTCTGGCTGTGCTCTGGATCAGGAATAGATGCTCTCCAGACTCCAGATAATAGCTTCCCTCCAGCTCAGTCCAGATGTGTCTGGGAGGTCGACGGGATGATAGTAAGTCTTCCCCCAATCCAGAACAGTGAACTCAACCGTATACTCCAATAGGGAAAGGTCTTTGTGGGTGAGAGGGCTAGAACTAAAAAGTCCATATTTGTGACAGCTGTGAAGTAAAATATGGTCTTACTGACACATCTAAAATCTAAAACTATTAACATAAACAGCTTTAAAATTATAAAGTCAACAAGAATATATATATATAATTTTCATTAGAAATATATTTGTATAGTTCAGTTTTACTAATGCATAGATAAGTTTGAGAAGGCAACACTGGAAAAATGTAAATTATAATAAAAAAACATTAAATAACAGAAATATGTATTTTTTTGTGTAAATGTTGACATTTTGAATAGAAAGTTCTAAAGAATAGCTTTTATTTAAAAAAAAAAAAAAATCTGTTGTAACATTATAAATGTCTTTATAGTCAATTTTGGTCAATTAAATGTGTCCTTTCTGAATAAAAGTACAAATTTCTTTCAAAATAGAATTAATGCAGCAATGTGTCTAGAAACACCAGACAGTGCATTTGCGGTTCCCTCTTTACTAAAAATTGTTGGACATTAAAGATGCCATCTGTAATGTTTGGCAAAAAAAAAATCAAGTCATACTCCACATTCCATAACAGATGGGGGCAGTATGCCTCAATAAAGTGAATTGGTCTACTCTAGAGTAACAAACGAGAAACGGCCTCTATGCTCCACCCCTACTTTCACAACAACATTACAGCCATAGCCGAAGCCTAACTGTGCGCCGGCGTCTAGAGCGTCAAAAATCGTTCTTGCCGCTCTGCTCACGAGGCTGCAGAAAGATTTGTGAGCGCTCAGACGCTCTAACGTAGGTTGAATGCTTATTTTGTATTTAAAGCGGCCGCAAAGCAAACAAGCTTGTTGATCTCGTGCAGACTAACCACAAGGAGTTATAGCCTCATTAAATATTGTTGTGGACGAAATATTAGGATCCTTTACTTAAAATGAACAATCTCACCTTGGTCCACGTATCACTTTTAATTTATTTTTCATGTCCCTGTAGGCAAACAGGGACACATCATAGATTAATACAAACGCTAAACAGCAATAATCAACCTGTCCTTTATTCTGCTTGGGAAATAATATGCCAACTCTCAAGCATTCAGCGTGAGACACACGCAGTTGACTCTTTTCACATGCTTTCACGCCACACATCAATTTTTTCACGCACAGAAAAACCACGAAGCAAAGAGGACACGGAGACCAACAGGCTAGACAGAGCAGGTTAGTTATGATACATAATGCTGTGCAAAAAATCGAATGCGATTTTCATGCACCTCTCATCAGTAAAGACGCTCCTGTAATTAGAAGTATATCTCCAGCATGTGCATTCAGATCAGGGTTGCCAGGTTTTCACAACAAATCCTGCCCAGTTGCTTCTTAAAACTAGTTCAAAAACCAGCCCAATCACATTTCCGGGAGGTTCCCCGATAAAAATTGCTTCCCGGGGTTAAAATATAAATTTTTGGGAAGGGTTTCCCTGGTAAAATTAGCATTTTAGGGGCTAAATATCACGTTATTGGTATTGGGATTGCTTCAAACCGCGGACATGAAAAACAACCGCAGACTTGGCAACACTGGTTCAGGTGGAGCGGCAGTTACTGCACAGAGCCTTAGTCTACCGACAACTAACACAAAATCGCTTTCAAAATCGACAAAGAATCACTCGCGATTTTAACATCGATGTTGTGTAGATTGTCAGTGAATTACGGCTCTGTGTAGTAAATGCCAACCAGTGTTGCCAAGTCTGTGGTGGTTGTTTTTCATGTCTGCTGGTCACAGCGACCCCAATACAAATAACGTGATATTTAGCCCCTAAAATGTGAATTATACCAAGGCAACCCTGCTAAAAAAAACTATATTTTAACCCCGGGAAGCAATGTTTTATCAGGGAACCTTCCGGAAGCGAGATTGGGCTAGTTTTGAGAAGCAACTGGGCAGGATTTGTTGTGAAAACCTGTCAATCCTGATCTGAACACACGTGCTGGAGATATACTCCTAATTACAGGAGCGTCTTTACTGATGAGATGTACATGAGTAAAGACATGCACAGCCCTATATAATAAAATGGGTAACGTTAAGTTATAGCTAGCTAATTATCAAACGCAGCTACGGTTAGCCATCGCTAACATTAGCACGTTTATCAAACAGCCTTCGATACATTTCTATGTAATAACTTCCCGAAAACAAATACACAAACATATAAAACAAACTTCTAGCGAAATACTAACAGCAGAGTCGAACCTCATGTCTTTCATGTCCATCAGTTGTCTCCAGCGATTAAAAGCAGTGTCAATGTTTACTCTGGTATTCTTATCGGATTTGATTTGTGATTCCGAGCACAGTTGTTTCCCTGTAGCGGGTGTTGGTCTCTTGCCAAGGGCTTCAGCTATCCTTCCGCTCTCTGAACTGAACTGAAAGTAGTGGGCTGTACTTTCCACACGATTGACATCAGGTTCAGGTACGCCCTGCGAGTTATTCGTGTATTGCAGGTTGGCTGGTGGTTATGTTGCCCGCATACCGCCTCCCACAGCCGAAACTGGTATTACAACACCTGTCAGGCCAGGGCTAGTAATGCTAATGCTAATTAAGGTTGATATCTCTGCAGCACTATAACTTGACATTTTTTTAGTGACATCATCGCCCTTATTTCTTCTCATTCTTTTGATGCGTTAGGTTATGTTATGGATATTTTTACCTCAATTTCTGCATATGGCACCTTTAAAACATTTTTTTGTTTGGTCAGTAGCTGCTAGCATCATTCTTGTTTGCAGCCACAAGATGCCAAACTGCAGCCTTGGTCACTATGTCAACCATTGTGAGCTCAGCAGAAGTGATTATTTTGTTCTGCACAAATACAGAATAATGGGATTCACTCCTCCAAATAAATGCAGTTGCCACTCTAAAAACTTTGTAGGGGGTGGGTGGCCTGTGTGACTCTGACAGGTGAAATGGCTTTTATTCAGATGTTGAGGTTTATCAGAACAGTAGAGTTAATGGAAAAACAGCATTCTTCTTGCTTGAGGCACATTGTGTATGTACTGCAGATGTTCCTTTGACCTGTCTTCTCTGATGGCCTATGGCATCCTTCAACTCTGTTCTCAATGTCTGAGTGTCAGTAAATAATATCTGTATGAGGATATTCTCTCTCCATACTAAATGTGGTTTTAGGTAAAATCAGTGCAATATTTATAAATCAGTGATCAAGAAATTAGCTAAGGTAGGGCCACATGAAATTCACCGCTTCAGGGGATCTGATCAGTGCTCATGCTGAAATGAGCATTCTCTATGGTGTCTATGGCAAACCTTGACTTTCTGTCTACCAGTCAAATAAAATTATAGTATAACGCATGACAACTGCAGTTTTCTAATGACATTTAAATCTGAAAAGCATGGTGTTTGAAATCATGCTTTATCGTGTTCTGTTCTTTAGGCATTAGAGATGAAGAGTGAGAGAGAGATTGGTTGTACTGATTGGAGCCCAGAATTCTTTAGGGTCACACAAATTTTAGCAAACTTCTCAGTTTCAATAGTTCAGGATTTTCACAGATCTGCAATTCACCAGGCTGCTGAATTGAGTGTGAACTCTATTCATTGTCAGATTCATTTGGCTTTGATCCACAGATGAAAAGTGGTGAGAGGGGGAGAGGAGAAGGAACATGCAATGGGAACTGAGATGGAGTGGAAATGTTTCACTCCTCCGACCCTTGGTAAGTCTGTGCTGATAACAATGGCAGGCAAAAAGGATCCGAGATAACTGCAGTTGGGAGTCATTCAGAATTGCTTTAACAAGGTTTATGAAGAGCGCAGAAACAGTGGCTCAGCAGAAGGAGCCAAAACATCTAGCTAAATGTAATGAGATATTAAATCAAAACAACAAAGGTCTTCACATTCACACAATCAAAGACCAACAGAAATTTGAATCTTCAAATCATGTCACTAAAGATTCAGGCCATTTTTTTTTTTTTTTTTTTTCAGATACAGGTCCTACCTTCAGGTTCCCTGTGGCAGTCAGAACACATTTGACAGCCCTGTTGCCATAATCATAGTGGTGCTGGGAAGAGAGCTGCTACAATCTTCACTGAGAGCGATCGTGCTCTGACAAATCCACAGGCATACAGCACAATCTCAGCTATCTGAGCATAGTCTGGCACCATAATAGCTACCGTCCGGAAGAGAGCCTGCAGGAGACAATCACAAAACATTCATAATCACAGAACAAGCACTATATGCTCCAATAAAACAGGGCAGAAACACACAGTGAACAGTGATAGCAAGAAATATATGGAATTACTTTTGGTTAAAAAAAAATAAGATAACTTTATAAAACTGAACGTAACTTTTTCAGAAACTATCAAAAATATGCCTTTACAAAAGAATAAAAACACAATGAAAATGAAAAAACTACCAAAACACTAATGATGACGCTAGGAAGTAGCGTGGAATGATGGGTTTTTTTTGTCTTCTACCCAAACGCTGACGGCCATCAATCAGACGGAAAGATAAATCATGGATTTAATGAATGCAATGACGCGATAAGACTATGGATCAGACGCGTCTTCGCGCGGGTCTAGAGACGCGATGCCCCGCGTTTGGCGTGTATGCCCCATAATAATAATATTGTTGATAGTTATAATAGCATATGTTTTCTGTAAAGATACGAATCAAAAAACTCACCTCTAGAGTAAAACACATGCAAGATCGGCATCTCTTTCTAGTTGAAGTTTGTCACGAAGCTCTCTCCATCTATAAAATGCAACACCGATATTGATCCTCGCTCTCATCTTGTCCCAAACTCTTGGCCCGTACAGTTACGTTTATGGGAGCTGTCCTTGTCGACAGAACCAGCAGCAGATGGTAAACAGTAATTATGTTCCATAATTAAGTAACACAATCCACCATAAAACGTGCACGAAGAAGTAAATAATGAACTTCTTGAAGCAAGCTAGTGGTTTGCTGGATGCTAGACACTACTTCCGCATTTGTCCAGGACACTGTTGTCATGTGGTTTCTACGTCAGTAAAGGCGGTAATAGCCTAAAGGGTAACTAACGTCATCGATGGTCGACTGCACTGCCCCATGTCACTGTTTAGAATGGGAATTTTCTCATAATTTACAAGTAGTTGAAAACATTAGCGATATTGTTAGTAATCAGCTGGAGAAAATATATAACACTAGCCTATTGGCTTTTGGATATATTACTGCAAATATCTTACAAATTGTACCTTTAACAAAGAATGAAGCATATTTGAAGAGCCTGTTAATTTTTTTTGTTTGTTTGTTTTTTTCATTTTCATTGTGTTTTTCTTCTTTTGTAATGGCATATTTTTCTGAAAAAGTTCATAAAGTTTCGTAAATTTTTATTGAAGTAAATGTAATTCCATAGAAATAAAGAAACATTATATGAACACTATCAATACACAATATTAGCAGAAAGCATTTAATCACTTTAACGATAAATAATTAATTAACAGTGAAAACAATAATCATAAGATATTCAACTTTGCATTACTTAATTGTTACGTTATATATATTACCCTTAATTCTGCATATTTAAAATCATGTTTTTAATAATACATAAATCACATTTACAGTTGGGCATGTGATGGCTGAAGTATGACACACTCAAAAACATTTGCACATACCGTGAACACAGAAAATCATAGAACTTGGTTCTCTAAAGTACATTGCTTTAGGCTGTCAGGTTCAGAGTGTCCTGTATATCCAGAGTTCATGCGATAAAGACAGCACAAGTAGGGTTCAGTTTCAGCTCTGTGCCCTCAAATTGGAGCATCTCAGCATGGGCAGAAATACCTGCACGGAGAAAATAAAAAAATAATGTATGCATCCAAACCTAAACTAAAGAAATTTCATTAGATTGATAGATTTGTGCAATTGAAGCATCATAACACTTGATTTGACTAGACTCATCATGTTCAGATGTAGACGTCTGTTAAGTTTGATAGCATATGGGAGATGGGGAGTGGAGGGGGGATCTGCAGGGCCATTGATTTAACCTTAAAATCCATTGAAAACACAGTTGATATTTTAACTCAAAATGTGCACACAAACACACACCTCTCTGGATGGTTAGAATTTGCTGAGCCACCATGCACTGAAAGCACTCTCAGATCAATACAGTTGAACTCGTCAAAGCAGGCCTAGGCACCGGACGACAACAATCCCCGGAAGAGACCAAGTATCTTTACCATGACTTAAAGCAAATGTAGTCTGAAAAGTCCTGTGCTGCAAGATAACTGACAAAGGGTGAGCAGTATGACATTAAATGCAAACCCTTTGCAATTCTAAGCTCTCTGATTAAGATACAGCTGTGGTTCCCTGATAGTACCGATGCTGTATGGCAAAAGCATTGCAATCTTCGCTAGCAAACCAAACTGAAAGGAAAACTAGCATGCCTGTTAAATATTAGATATAGTGTGGTCTAAAAGTCTAATTCCACTAAAGAAAATAATTATGCTGTGCTTTTATTTAAAATGTTCTAATACAATATTTTAGCTTAACATTCATTTTAAAATGTAGTATTTGTTATGATCCTTTTTTTATTATTATTTACTGTCAGCAGAACTAAAGCTGACATGATCCCCAAACTTATTTATTTGTACATACAGATAATTAACATGATGTACTCTCATAATGAGCTAGAAAAAATATATATTTCAAAATAATAAAACTTTTAATTTTTCCAGGTTTAAATACAGTAAAAATCTTAGATCATTGTGGCCTTGTGGACTCCCCCACTGTATCTCCCCCAGAGTAATGTTTAACTGAACTGAACTGTGATCTGAATAATTCAGATTTACATATAACTGGGCTAACTATTCACGACATGCATCATAATTACAGACTCCGTAACACTAACCTTAAAGAATTTGCCCAGTGCAATGTAGTCCAGGCCATCAGCGCAGTTAAAGACCACACAATGCTTAGTACTTACCGTAGCTATGGCTTGAGCCAAATCTTTGATGGTTTCGGTCTTGCCTGTACCTGCAGGACCCTCTGGGGCTCCGACAAGATGTAAGAGTAAAGCTCTGAATAGAGTTCTGGTAAAGAAGACATTTTAAAAAGGTGCATCAAGGGATTATGTAAAAAAAATATATATATATAATAATAATAATAATAATAATAAAAACATTTAATGAATTTAATAATATTAACAGATAATTCAGAATGTTTAATTTTGAGAGATGAAAATAACAGTAACACTTTAGTATAGAGACCAATAGAGACTATTTACCAGTTGCTTATTATTAGCATATTGGTTGTGAATTACTTATAAAGGACGTATTATGCATTTCTTATATTTTACATCCTTAATCTGTCCCCAATACCTAAACTTAACAACTTCCTTACTAACTATTAATAAGCAGGAAAATAAGGGGTTTAATGAGGCAAAAGTCATAGTGGTTCCAGTAAACCTGAGACACACATAGCACTGTCTGACACGGCCAGACCGTGACCCAACTGATCCTTAGGTCTCTGGGATATGCTGTAAATGCCTCTCCGATCACTTTACAGTCAGGAGTCAAGGATCAGTTTGCAATATTTGACATTTCTAAGAATGGCAAAGACATGAATATGAAGACTGATATTGAAATGCACACTAAATTTTCCGGTTTTCGGGTCATGATCCCAAATTGAAATTTTACTCCTTTAGAGTTCCATAATGTTTAAGGTAAACAAAGTTGAGATATTTGTGTTTTTCAATTTGACATCTAATTAAATAATTCTGCGGTGTGAAGAGGAAATTTAAGTTTGTGAAAAGAAGGTTGTAAGTACATTTGCATTTCACACTGATATTATAAAGATTTTTTATTTATAAGTAGATATATATATATATTATATAGCCCTAATGCTTCAAAGTGCTTCCAAAAATATGAAAAAAGGCCAAAGTGGGCGAATGCTTTTTAGAGGCACCATACAGTAAATCACTTTATTATTAACTCTCTCAAATCCCCAAAACTATCATTGTTCAGACACAAGCAATCACCTGTTTGAATCAATGAACAAGCCAGGCTAAACTTAATCAAATACAAGAAAATTGTTTCCATTTCTGCTATTCAGAAATCCACTGACTCAGTCATTTCTATACCTTGTGTATGGAGCGGAGCATGCTATTCTCCAGCTCCAGGAGCCATTTCTCCACCTGCCCATGAGCTTTAGATGTACAAATGATATCTAGCAGTTCCACCACTTCTCCTTCACTGCTTCTCATATGAGTGATGTCCAAAACATCAGTGAACACGACGTTAGCAGTACCCTCAAAACACTTTTTCAGGTGGGGCTGCACCCTGGAACATAAAGCCGGCGGTGAACTGTTGCCCGTTTCCAACGCAAGTTCGATATTTCATTCGAGGTGACATGCAAAACCAGTTACACCAGAATTACATTTAAGGAACACCTTTGGGACACACACTTCTGCAAAACATCTGCTGCAGTTTGGATTTGTTGTTTCTGTAAAGTTAGAATTTCCTCTCAGATGTAATAGAAATGCGGGAGACACAAAAGATGAAAGAGAATGACACAGGGAAAGAAAGAGAAATAAAGCAATAGAGAAGTGGTCAGAACTGTTAAGAAAAGCAAGGCCAGCCAAGGCAAAGCTTCCGAGTTTATGAAACCAAAAGCTTTAGTAGTTCAGTTTGAACTTGCATTTGAGGCATCATTATTCATCATGAAACAAAAACCCGGGGTGAAGTATAACAAGATTTGCGTATAGATGCCTGCACAGGGGAGCCACAGCAGAAAAACTAGGCCAGAGTGTCACAGGAAGAAAGAAAAAAGCACTTATAATTAAATTCCCTCAGTAAATACTGGGTTTTAAGGGGTTCAAATTGGGTTTTCTGAGGCTGAGGTGAAGCTAAATTGCTTTTCATTTGTCCTTCCCTGTTCTTTTTGAGGCCTCAAATACTAAATGTTCTTGTAGGAAGCAGTGGTTTGGTAGGCGGTATAACATCAGTTGGATGTGCCCTGGGAGACATGCCAAAGTAGGCTATGTGAAAACATAAGATACATTCATAAATATCACAGGCTTGAGATTAAAGCTCTGCAGAGTGAATGCTGTGTTTCTTATTTCATGTTACAGAAAATTACATCCAGCCTACATTCTACATCAAGGTGAAAATTCTTGCATATGCTAAACCCTCAGAAATCTTGGGAATTCGCAGCAGCTTGAAGACACTGATATCCAATAAATTCTTACTAGTCATTTGTTTCACAGATAGGATATGATAAAAAAAAGACCATGTTCAAATTATATTTCAGATGATGAGTTGCAGCGATACAGTTTCACTCCCTGTTATTCTTCATGAAAATTCAGAAAAAGAAATCACATCAAAAACTGACCCAAACTTGCGTCATCTTAAGGTTTTTTTTAATTATTGATATAGCACAGATTGCTCTATAGTTCTTTCCAACATTCAGTTAAACAGTCTGGCCTTATTGTAAAGCAATCAATCAACAAAGTGATCCCAGACAGCAAGAATATTGAAGACAGAAATCTTCAAAATCAGATCCCCTTATCGGCTGACAAACAATATTCCTCAAACCTATAAATCATGTTGTTTAAGCCTCTTTTCCTTTGAGGATATGGAGAAAGTGTGAGATTACTGTAACTCACACCACACTAAAAGTGTGAACCCACAGAAATCCTGACTCTTCAGGATTCAGGAACAGGAACATTAGCTTCAGGAACATTTGTAACTGCACCAGTGGATATGGATCCAACAGAATGATCACTAGTAGTTCACCAAAATGGGTTTTTCAATGGTCAGTGCTTTTACTTAACAGAAAGCATGTTCACAGAAGAAAGTTATAATGCCAATATATTGTATACCGTTCAAAAGATTAGGGTCAGAATTTTGTTGTTGTTGTTTAAAGAAATACTTCAATTTCAGATAAATAAATATTTTAACCTAATTAAACATAAAATAACACTTGAAAATAATGTATTAGCGTTTCCACAAATAAATAAAAAAAATAAATTAAGCAGCACAACTGTTTCCAACATTGATAATAAGAAGAAATATTTTGTGATCATCAAATCAACATATTAAAATTATTTATAAAGGATCATGTGACAGTGAAGACTTGAATAATGGTGGCTGAAAACTATATTGAAAAAGAAAACAGTTATTTTAAATTGTAATATTATTTCACAATATTATATGTAGTTTTTTTAGTGTATAAATAAATGAAGCCTTGGTAACCGACTGGTTTGAGACTTCTTTCATTAAAATCAACCCCAAGCTTTTGAACATTATTGGATGTAACGACTCGGTGATTGCGCAAGATGCCACAACATTATTAAAATGAAAAGAAAAATTAATTTACACAATAGTTTCTCAAAATTCACACACACACACACACACACACACACACACACACACACACACACACACACACACACACACACAATATATATTTATTTATATATATATATATATATATATATATATATATATATATATATATATATATATATATATATTTATTTATAGTTCTTAGGTGCTCTAAATGGTTGAAAGGGTGTTCTGGGTGGTTGCTTACAGCCAAGAGAGACCATCAACAAGTCTTTACAACATGTCTTTTGATATGGTTTGGGTTCTTCTTTCAATATACAGTACAGTAAGTCTCAAGTCAAGTCAAGTCTGCTTTATTGTTAATTCTTCCACATGTACAGCAAATACGTAAAGCTAATTAACACTGTGATACTCTAAGACAGTAGATCATAAAAATACAGATATATGCAGATTAAATATAAAATAGGATATCTATGGGATTCAAACATTTTCAACATTTCTCCTCAACATTCCCCTTAGTATTTTCCCTGTCAGCCAGTGCAAGTTACACCCTGAACTTTAATTCTTAGGGGTTTGTTTGAATTCCTTACCATATGTGTGTGAATTATCTTCTATATCAAGCACCGCTAACAATTTAGTAGATCATTAAAGTGCATATTTGACCGTAACAGGACTGACCTCTAAAGGAATCCTCTGGACCGTGTGTGAAGTTTTCAAGTCCGACTGTAGTTCAGAAACTTAAAAAGCACAGAAATCATGAGCAATGAAACACTGTCAGAGGTTGTTCAGACAAATCCAATGATGAAAAGATGATAGCTTTCACAAAAGAGTTAATTTATTAAAAGTGTCTCCCTCTAGGAAAACTCATCTTTTGCTGTCTGATTTTCAAACGTTTCTCCAAAAGTTGTATGAAGGCCATGTCCTTCATTAAAAAAAGAAGGAAACAACTGGATCTCCTGCCCCCCTCCCTTTCCACCCCTCACAAATGCTGCTCACCTGTAAAGAGATAATAATTGCTTTTTCCCCTTTTCGGATTGCTATTGATTTTCTATTACATACGGTGACTAGATATCACGTTGACAGAGAGATTGAAGTTTAACGATCACTTTTGGATGACAAAAAGGCCTGAGTTGCTTGACAGGGACTGAGAGGATGTAATGAGGGGTTGTTAATAACCAAAGCCTCCACAAAATAACCCTTTTAAAACATGAAAAGACATCACTGGGTGACTCTAATGAAAGAGAGAGCGGATGTTTTATGCCAATTACTCTTTTAATTACTCTCCCTCCCTCTCCGTCACACTGAATTACATTAGAGTGAGAGGGTGAGTGCTGCCAGAATGCTTCTGAATGAAAGGATGCTGAGAATCATCCGCTTCCTTTCACGGGGTGCTGAAACATGCAGGTGGGCTGCCCAACAGTGCCAGATATTCACAGTTACTGATCGCTTTTCCTTCATGAATGCATTCCCTTTCATCTACAGTAGCATTATGCCTCTGGATTCAGAATAGCTTCATATGTGCCTCATTGTGTCTTTAGCAAAATAAAAACTGGGCTCAGATCTGCATGTAATATGCTGATGTTTCCCCCAAGCACCCCACTGATATTATAAGCAAGCCGTTCTTTATGTACTGCTGTACTGTTGCATGAAAGAAGCTTTCCTGTAAAGCAGCAACAGGCAAAAACACCTGCCTTCCAGCTGAAATAATAAGTGTTTGCTTCTCCAAGAAAAGCCATTATGTGAAAACGGTGGAGTGCAGTAGGACTTATTCAAAAAGAAAACATCCTTAAAGAAACCCTGAATTTTGAAATCAATTACAGAATGTTTATCTCTGTTTCTGTCAATTGGGGAAAGTGTGAAACACATTAGAAAAGAGTAAATAAAATCTGGAGGTGTCCAACAGCTTTATGGGTACCACAGATGAAGAGAGACACCTAGTGGACATTCCGATATCGCCGTCAGTAGTATAAGATTACAGCTTAAGCACAAAGCTGTTTTTCAACAACATGCTTACCAGCATAATCACTTTAGATACATGTAGAACTAAATATGTGACTATATTAAATTTCCATTACAGAGAATGTTTGTCAACTGTCAGAAAATAGTCTCTAAAGAGATAAATTAGTATAGTGCTGAGGTTTTCTGAACCTATGCACAGTTTGGACACAAATGATCTCAAACATTGTGGAGGGAGGCAGCATGCCTCGTGCTGCTCGAAGACCTTGTTTTCTGCACATTCTCACATTTGATTCCCTCCAGACAAAATCCATAATTCCTTTTTGAAGGCAGAACCAGGCAACCTTTTGTTTTCCTTGTAGAGGAGGACAACAGATATTGATGTATCTCAAAGCACTGTGACTGGGCTTGCCAATTACTTGCTGAAGAGTCTCTAGATGAGTGATTGTGTTTGGGTGTGTGTCTGATAGTCATCTCATTTGTCATGAACACACTATAGTTTCACACAAAAGATATGTCAGAAGTTTCTTCAAAGTGATATTCTGATCTAGAAATAAACAAACCCAAATTCATGTTGATATTTTGTTGCGTAAGGCTTTCTGTCTCGCCAAGCTGACTTGTTTCATAGTGTCCCTCTAGGTTTTATCCAGACCACAGCAGAAAAGCAACGTCCCTCTTCAGGCATCTGCCATGATGTCTGGGAAACTGGAGATGTGCTCAAGGTAGAGCCAGGTGCCCTGAACCTTTAATCACTTCTCCATAATTTCCTGCAACAAAAGCAGCTTATACTCTCCCAGTCCCTGAAATACATGCATACAGATACGCAGTGAATACAATCTACACAAATAGCTAAAAACAGCACTTTTCTGTAACAATTTGGGCTCACTCTTATAGAATTTTTTATAATTTTGGTGCTTCAAAATCAGGATTAAAAAGTATGGGATCAATTTTAAGCCATTGGAGCTATTAAATCTACATGGTTCATGGTCAAATTAGTGCATGCAAGATTTTGTTATCATGCGATACTAAATCATGTTCTAATGTAAAAGCTAATGTCACTGTTACTTTCAGCCCGATAGTTGGAAAAAAATAGCTTGTTTCACATGCAAATTTAGTAGAAGCATGGGCATAGACCCTTTCTAATGAGGTATAAACCCCAGTAAGGTTTTGCTATGCCCTATACATTTTTCTCCAAGCGCTCCATGGCCTTTTCAGAGAGGTGAGCTTCCAGATGCAGTGGAAGAACCTGGCCAACACAGACATCCTCCTCTGAGGCCTTGAGGAGAAAAGGACACAAGGCCTCCTAATGGCGCTCACAGAGACCGGGGTTACAAAGCACCTGCCAAAACAAATCTTCTCCATAATTAATGAACAGCCCATAGAATCTGCACTCTCATAACTCCCCAGAAACACAGCAGATTTCAGCTCATTGCATGTTCTTTATTAAACAACATGTTTTGGAGATTTGTCAGTCACTCACTTGTTATTGAACTCTTGGTGCCCATGTAACATGTGAGTGACCACTTTCTGCAGGAGACCCTCTGCTAGCTTTACAAGGGCATGGACCAGATCATGAGAATGCACTTCAGACATGCCCAAAGGTATTAAGATTGTGGTCATAAGACTGCCAGAATATGAACTGGTTCAAATCATTTAAATAACCATTAACCATCAGGGTATTGTATTGGATCTCCCCTGTCAGCTGCTGTTAGCGTGTCACCTCCATCATCAGCTACTTGAAGGAGAGCTGCTTCTGCAGGAACGGTATTATCCTCCTCAGCTTGCTGGGACACCAGTGGAGCATACTTATCATAGAGACAGACATGCTCAAAGTCTCTGCACTTTCTATGTGTATGACACATCTGACCTTCTCCTGCTGGGCCTCCAGGATCTCTGCAAGATGATGGGCTTCAGAATACGGTGTGTTTCTGAGCCAGTATAAATCTGTAAATACATGACAGAAATGACAATAATCAGAGTAAAGACTGCTTTTTAAAGGAATGGCAACTGTGTTTGGTTAAAGCAACTGATAATATTTAGATTATGCAACCTAAAGGTAATCTTTGTACAGTGTTAAAGAAGTGATATCACACTGTGTTCTCTCTTTCTCCCTGAAGATAATGTAAACTTTTTTTTGTGCCCAAAACAAAAAAATATATAGAAATATATATAGATGTCAACACAGTTAACCAAGATCTGTTTCAGAATGAACAATCTATGTGATTCAGTTTCATTAAATGGTCTGTTTTCACTGGGGAAGATGTTTTGAATTCTGAACATATATTTTGTTTTCAAGTACACTGAGCTCTTTTATCTCAAAACATCAAGGGAAATTTGATTCCTCATGAAATGTTCCCTTGAATATTAATATAGCTACCAAACCACACAGCACAAGTGAGATGTAACATAAAATTAAAAAAACATATGTTTACCCATTCTGGGTATATCTTCGTCTCTACTCGAGGGATCAGTCTTAAGGATTTCAACATCAAGTCATTTAGCAGGGTGACTTAAAAAGTCTTTGAAATCAGGTTGGAATTTGATAGTATTTTGATTCAGCACCAGCTTTAAAACAAACCCTGGATGCTCAAATGCTCATAGGCTTACTTCATAAGCCATGGGGATTTATAAAGGTTGTCAAAATGTAAATAATAAAAGATACACCGAAGCAAAAAAGATTCCATGGTGATATCACATTTAATCTGATCAAAGAAAAAAAAAGTTCAGAGATTGCAGCACTACAGGTTTTACAGGGTCCTGGGCGATGAGGTGTGTGTAGAGATGAACAGACTCCAGTGCCAGGGTTTCGGAGCTGGGGGGTCATGAGCAGGGACAGACAGTTGTAGAAACTATGTTGCTAGGGATCAGCTTGTGCTTGCTACTAAGACAACAGATTTGCTTCTGTTATCCAACTGTTGGAGAAAATAAAAGAAAAGAAAAGAAAACAAGCAAAGTGTCATTGTTTTTGTAGGGTACACTCTGCTAAGATTAAGGAAATTATTTGGATTTTGTTCAGCTGTCGATAACTTGTATTGCATACTGAAATATTGAGTAGTAAGCAAAATCTTTCATTCTCAAGTTATTGTCCTCATCCATGAAAAATTCAATGGAGGCTGGAATGGATGATCAATTAATGCGGTCGCTGATGAATTGACAAGTACATGGAAACAAGAGAGTGCTTACTTTTTGAGAAGAATGCCTATGGAGCATTTAATGTGTTTGCTGACTAACTGCTGAAAAGGCAGACAACTCCACAGATGCCTGCTCGTTGTGGAAGACCTCCACTTTCACACTTTCACAACTATTTCGTGATGTTAAGTAAACGTTGTAATAATGTAAAATTTGTTTTACTTTCAATTAAATTTGAAACCATTACATTTTAATAATTGAGTGCAATAAAGTGTCTGTAAAATATTTCATTCAGTTTGCACTTTTAAAGTACATTATTACTGTAACAAAAGCTTTTTTTTAGTCAGTAACAGGTTACTTACTACATGTTTTGGAAATTTGTCAGAGCCTTGAACTCTTGATCACACTGCAAATTATGAATAACCAGTTTCTGTGTGATGTCAAAGTTTCCGTTCCACAAGGGGCTTATTGCTACAATGCAGTTCAACACATTCAGTGTTCTGAAACCGTCCAGTCCCACAGTGTCTTCATGGTCATCTGACACTGACTTGAAAGACACTTTCCACAGGGGATTGCCTGAGTGAAGCTGGTTTCTCATTCTTTTCTGGGCCTGAAGAAATTATTTGTTTTGTTCTTGTGGACGTTTAGAAAATAACCTTTTGCTAAAATTCACTTTTGAATTTTTTATTCATTGATTGATTGAAAGTCATTAACAATGTCTACCACATTCTCAACTTTTTAATAGCATTCTCTGATCGAATTTATATATATGTTTTATATTATTTAATATTAAAGAAAAATATTATTATTATTTAATATTTTATTTATTGTTATTTAATAATTACATTTGGTTTAGGATTCAAAACTTGTTTAAGATGTAAGTTTGAGTCAAGTCAAGTTTTGAGTTAATAATAATAATAAAAGTTATATTTAAATTTGTTGAAATATAACCTCTGGAACATAGGAAAGCTCAAACAGAATGAGAATCCTAATGTTTAAAGGATTATTGGATCGACATAAAAGAGCTGTCAGAAGTGGGATTCGAACCCACGCCTCCATTCGGAGACCAGAAACCCCGTTTCATAGGAAGGTTTAAACCTTGAGTCTGGCGCCTTAGACCGCTCGGCCATCCTGACATACGTCATTTGTCTCACTAAAATCACTAAATCTTTCGTGACTGTCTCTCTAATTAAAACTGTTTGTACTTGTATAAATCTAGGTCAAAGCAGCATTGCCTATTTCAAATGTTTTAGCTGTTAAGAAACGAACGAAATACAGTATTTCTTTTTTTTCTTTTTTTTTTTTTACAGTCTATTAGATTAAACAGCAAATTCACACAACTCCTCTGAACGCAGTGTGCGCGTGCATGGGGCGGGCACTTGCATTACTTCAAATGTAGACCAATCAGAGCCCATTCCGGTGGACATCGGCGTCATCGCGCTTCCTTGGTTACCGGGCTAGCAACAACACTTTCACAAGCGGTCACTAAACAAACACAGGTAACGTAACAAACTAAACCTTTTCAACTCATCTTAACAATAACTTCCAAACACTAATGATGGCGAGACGAAGCCTCATGAAGCACTAAGCTTTTCAGCCAAGTGGTTCACAAAAGGGTTAATTTCTCGAGGCTTCATTTGCTCACACTACCACCTGGTGCTCAAAACGTGTAAACTAAGCAGTTGTACTACAGATGACCCGAAGTGATCTGTGATACAGTCATGGCCAAATGTTTTGGCAGTGACATAGATTTTGTGTTTTGCAAAGTTTGCTGCTTAAGCTTTTGAGGTGTTCATTCACATTGTTTCTAGATTATTGTGTAGAGTGATCAGATGCATTTTAAATAATTGCTAAAAGCTTAACGTTAAGTTTTTTTGAAAAATTTCAGCTGTGTGTTTTCAAGTGTGTGATCACATTTTCTGACACCGGAATTATTCCTGTGTTCAAAATATGAAGATAATATAGTTTGGCAGGTTTCTGTGTTCACACATTGTAATGCATGTTACTTAATGGAAATACAATGTACAACATCGAACAATATACAAAACTACATTCATTTGCTTTACAAAATAACAGCATGTAAAGCATCTCAGTAAGAACAGTTCAAGAGCTCTGAACACCAGAACGTTTTTTAGAATGCGGCGAAGGAAATGGAGGACTTTTCAGAAATGTATTTGTCTTGATGGAGTTTCTTTTGTTTCTCTAGTCTGGCACATTTGAGACATGATTCATCACGGAAGCATGAAATGTGAAAACAGGCTCTGCAGTCTAAAAAAAAAAGTACAAGTTGATTTGAAATTTGGGTGGAGCCCAGAGCCCATGGAGTTTCTCTCATTCTGGTCTTCTGCACAATCTCTTCAGTTAGACTTATCCTGTTCTCTCCCATAAAAGGGACAGTGTTTTTCATTCATTGGAAGTGATAAAATAAATATTGTAAAAATGAATGCCCTTAAAAATGTTTAATTTTTAATGTGTGTACAGTGTGTCGCAAATAAAAGGAGACATGTGTCTGTTTTTGTGGCTGCACCTGTGTGCGCTCATTACATTAATGTGTGTGCATAACCATTCTCACTTCCTGCAGAGCCGAGTTGAGGTTGTCAGGGTTTTGCAGTAGCTCCGAGGGGAACCACTGCTTCCTGAACTCTGACACCAAATGGTGGGCTGCATTTTCACATTTTCAGCAGAGCACTGCATTCTGGAGCTCTACAGACAGCCGTAAATAAAACAGTCCTATCTGGAAATTAGCCTAAAACACAATGACATGACTTTGAAGGTGCAGAATTTACTGCACACCTGAAAAGAAGCCAGGGAGTATCTGTTTGCAGATAGTTTGGGGGTGCTGTCATCTAGCAGAGATAAAAAGAGAAACAAATACACTTCATGTGAACAATACCATTTTTCTTTGAATTTGCTTCAGAATATGAATATATTTTCTTTTCAATGTGTAAAAGCACCAAAAATGGGGGTGAGGGTGTATTATTATGTATTATGACTAAATAAAATGTTTATCATTAGGTAGTTTAGGCAGCAGCTTAAAAGAAGGTTTATACTTTAACATGTTACTAATGTTTCTTTCTAAAAAAAAAAAAATAGGACAATGTTCAAAAGAATCAGACTACCAACAGGACGAACAATCCAGTAGTATTACAGTAATATTAATATTTTTATATTACTTCTATTAAAATGAGGTCTTCTGAGTTCATTTTCACTACATTTGATAATTGAGACATACAGTAAGGTGGCACTATTTGCATTTAGTTATTTAGCAGACACTTTTATCCAAAGCGACTTATAAATGGACAATGGAAGCAATCAAAAATCAACAAAAGAAGCAATGATATATAAGCATAACAAGTCTCAGTTAGCTTAACGCCGTACACATAGCAAGGGCTTTTAAATGATATAATAAATAAAAAGAAAACAGAATTGAAAAAAGAATAGAGCAAGCTAGTGTTAGAGGTCTTTTTTTCTTCTTTTTTTGCTTTTGTTAATTGTATAATAAATGGGAAAAAACAGATATAAATAAAACAAGATTAGAAAGCTAGTTATTTTATGTATTTATTTATTTTAAGAATAGAATTAGATTAGTATAGAATAGATAGAGGGTCAAATGAAGATGGAAGAGATGTGTTTTAAGACGATTCTTGAAGATGGCTGAGGACTCAGCTGCTGTAATTGAGTTGGGGAGGTCATTCCACAAGGAGGGAACATTTAATTTAAAAGTCCTTAAAAGTGACTTTGTCATTCTTTTGGATGGCACAATCAAGCAACATTCACTTGCAGAACGCAAGCTTCTAGAGGGCACATAAGTCTGAGGTAATGAATTTAGGTAAACAGGTGCAGAGCTAGTGGTGGTTTTGTACGCAAACATCAATGCCTTGAATTTTATGCGAGCAGCTATTGGAAGCCAGTGCAAATGATAAACAGAGGTGTGGCATGTATTCTTTTCGACTCATTAAAAATTAATCTTGCTGCCGCGTTCTGGATTTATTGTAAAGGTTTGATAGAACTGCTGGAAGACCTGCCAAGAGGGCATTGCAATAGTCCAGCCTGGACAGAACAAGAGCTCGAACAAGGAGTTGTGCAGCATGTTCCGAAAGAAAGGGCTTGATCTTCTTGAGAGTCAGAGTTGCCATGGATGACACTGAAAATTAGAGAATATCTAATTTTGACCAAATATTATTTAACTATAAACAACAATATATTTGTAAGGTAATTATATGCATTATCTAATGTTAACATTTGAACATTACTGTACTAAAGTGGATTTCAGCAAATACTTGCCAAAAACATTTTAGAAAAGTAAAATGCTGCAGAAGTTATACTTATTAATGATGACCTGTTAGTTTTAAAGTTTACAATATCTGATCTCACATCACATGCAGAAGGCTGGCAGAAGACACAGGACTTTGTTGCAACACAATCCGATTTTGTTTCATATCTGTCTTGATGAGGATGTGTTTTTTAAATGCTGCAAACAAACAACCCATTTCATAGCCCATATCCACAACCACAAAATGAGAATTTCCCTGCACATAAACAACAAAACAATGTTTGCCAATTTTATAATATGAGACATGTAAAACAGAAGCTGGATTTCCCAAATTGTCAGCAAAAAAAAAAAAAAAAAAGGATCCTCTGGAAGGTGTTAATAATCAGTTATTCATTCATCTTTACATATGTTACCAATACAACTTTTAGTTGTCATTTCTTTTAAGTAATTTTAATTTAAGATTAAATCAGTGTAAAAAGTACATGAACAATATCTCCCTTTGGAGTGGACTTTGAGATTTGTAACTTAGTAGATCTTTTTATTTTTTTTTTTTTTTCAAAAATACACACTACACACTGACCAAAATTCCAAAAGTTAAAAACCATAATATACCCCTTTAATAAAATAATTTAAAAGATTTGAATCCATAGACACAGTATGTAAACATAGATTTTTTTAGGGTTAACAAACTTCAGTTTGTTAGTTGACATCAGTAGTAGAATTTTAAGAATAATGTTGACAGGGAATCTCAAATGTTAAGGCATGAAAGTGAAAGTGAAAATGCAAGTAATGTGACATACAACCAAGTATAGTGACCCATACTCGGAATTCGTGCTCTGCATTTAACCCATCCAAAGTGCACACACACAGCAGTGAACATTTTAACAATTTATTTAAGTCCACTTGAAAAAAGTAACTTACAAGGACATGAATATTATAGATGCAGTTAAATACATGTACAAGATCATGGACCAATTTACAATATTAAGAATAACACTCAGATGTTATGGGTATAAAAAAACAGCGTCTCCTCCATATATGATGGCTGCCTATGATAGCAGACAGTTCACAAATACTTTGCCAAGCCTTTGGCCCTCGTTTTGGTTATCCTGTTTTTTGTGATACTGGTGTGAATCCATGAGAGTTTGCCGGGCACCTGTAGATGTTAGCGGAATAGCTGAAGAGCCTTTGGGTGAATCACAGTGATCAATGTTTCTCTCTTATTCTGAGCAACTGAACTCTGCCAGTCTATGCGGACTTGAATAGTTGGATTTAACAGTTGGAGAGATAGATAGTTCCCATATTGGAGGTGTCAAAGACTGACCAGACTGTTTCTCTGTCTCTTTGTGTCTCTTTCTCTTGCGGGATATGAAAGGGCTGCTCCGGGGTAGATGGTACTCTTCCTCAGGCTCGAACAAGCCTGAATCCCATTCAGAGACTGGGAAATTATATTTGCAAGTGTTCATTCCACTTTCATCAATGCCATCATCATCATCATCATCATCATCATCATCAGTGCCGTCAAAGTGATTATCATTTAACTTAAAATTCACTAACCAGCTAACAAAGCTAGAGCTATTACCTGTGTTAGTCTGAGGGATGAGAGAGGACAGAACAGTCTAGTTAATTTTTATTTTTTTGACCATCATCCTAAGTACAGTCGCTGAGAGAAACGACAAATCCCTTAAAGTAATATTTCAACCAGAAATTATCATATACTTGTTATTCTAAACCTGTATTGCTTTCTTACATCCAAAACAACACTGAACCCCTTTGACTTTCACGGTGTCTAACTTGCTTGCTTATATGACCAATCTAAAAGTAATTGAAGTCATTACACACACTTACTGTAATTACACAAAGTCAGACACATATTTTAAACCTTGATCATAATCAATTATTATTTTTAACAAATAATTTTAGAATGTTCAGAATGGTACAAACACTTTCAGAATGGCATTGGTCTCTTCAAATCTGTCCAATTCATATAAACGTTAATTAATTTAAATGTAGGCCTAGGAGTAACATTTGTGATTAAAATTTAGTCTGGAATCTAAAACTTAGTTTGAAATCTATTGTAGCACAGCACACATAGGCTTATAAGTTGTGTTCTGTATGATAAAATTATATTTTATTATATAATATCTTTCTATTTTACTCTTGTGTTACTGTCTATTTACTTTCAGACATAATATTTTTTTTTCTAATTACTACTTAAAAAATAATTATGATAATAAACAGAAAGCATGCGTGTGCATAATACCATTTCGTATAACAACCGTGAATTCCCGAGGTTTGAGAGTTTAATATTTGATAAGGTTATCCATTCAGTAAACTTTCCTAACAACATTCTGTATAACATCACCATCTGTTCACTTTTGCTGTGATCGTACAGCAGATGGCGCCACGGTAAAGGCCTCAAGACCCGTTATTGGCACGAGCTCAGGTTCATAAAATAATATGCGCAGACGCAGACGCGTTATGGACAGTCAGATAGCGCACTAGGAGGAAATTCAGCCACCGCTATTGAGACCAGCATATTTTCTTTGGGATATACTGATCACAAAGCCTTTCGACAAGCTTTTTTTCCCGACGGGGCAAACATGGCGACGCTGGGACCGGAGCCCCGTCCTCATTCCCAGCTGCCGTCTGCCGCAGTACAGACGAACCTGAGCGGACTGGGCTCCAGCACGAACCTGCCTTTCAACCGGGGCTTGGAGAGAGCTCTGGAGGATGCGGCGAGCTCCGGATTCCTGTACCTCAGCACAAGAAAACTGAAAGAATTCCCTCGGACAGCATCTAATTATGACCTAACGGATACGGTTGAAGCAGGTACGTTAAAGTGAAGTGATTCTGTGTTTATGTTTAGCACGTTGTTTGTGTGTACGTGCGCGTGCGCGCACCTGATCGGTCGGATTGCGCTTGGAAGAGTTTCAAACGGCAGTGCTGCTTAAAACGTGTTTTCTCGTGTTTTGACCACTTAAATATGTTTAGGCTTTTTAAAACTTTTACTGTAGACCTCTAACTCAACAGAAAGCAGATGAAACATCTGCGTCAGCATTTCCATGAATGTTACACTACATGTTAGGCTATTGCAGACGGGACATTGTCCTGGGGCGGGATAAAGAGATGTGGGCTACTTCAGTTGTGTCCAGAAGCATTACAAACTCCCAGCACGGAGCTTCGAGGATGAGTGGGACGAAAGTAACGTTAGTGGATACTGTTATTTTAGCGCGGGACTGTCCATATAAGACTTCCTATGTGAGAAGCTTGTCCACATACTGAGTACTGGAAATCCCCTTACACTTCTGACAGGGGATTTCATTTCCATCTTTGGAGATCAACAGAACACACCAATGCCTATGAAATGAAAACGAATGCACTTGTGGGTTATGTCTTGAAACCAGAACTCTGAGGGCTGATGATCATGGGATCTGCAATTAAACCCTGCATAGAATGATTTGCTGCTTTTATGTGCACTGCTTGTTATGATAATGACAACTTGAGACGTGTATTTCTGCGAGGCGTGTGACGTCAGTAGTGGTAGGGATCTCACAGTGAGTCAAAATGACTAATTCAGTATATTTTTCTGTACATTCACCAGTGACCCTGATAGCACATGTACATCACAGAGATGTCTATATGACATCTGCAAGAAGTGTTTGCTCTTCTGCAATACGTCTATAGGACATTTCCTATATCAGATGTCAAACAGACATTTAGAAAATGTCTTTAAGATGTGTATGATTTAGAATTTATATATAACTGACATCTTACCAACATCTGTCTGATGTTTGTACACAGCAGATGCTTTCCAGAGGAAGAGATCGTTTTTGTTTAATTTTTGTCCTTGATTTTTAATCGATAGGTCTTAACTGCACCCTCCTGTGAAAATGACAGACTTTTCTTGAGTGACATTTTGGTGGACTTGCAGTCCACATGTTTCAAAAGAAACGGTTAACGATTCAGTGTGGATGGTAATGAACAAGAATGATTCACTCACTGAAAAGATTCGGTCCAGTAGTCGTCAAAATGAACGGCTGCGGGAAAAGCCAAGATGACAGTTGGGAAATGTTCAGTTGGCGGTAGATCTGCTTCCGTTCCCCGTGAATTCCTCCGCACTCCCCTCAGCTCAGAGCCAGGAGAGCAGCTAAAAAAGGAAACAGGAAAGGGCAGACCATGGAAATTGCAAATTCCTAGAATTCTTAAATGGTCTTCTGAAGTACTTTAATGCAGAAAATCACATATCCAGTCCAATGTGATATTTGGAACGTAAGTGTTATTAAGTGACTAAAGATTAACTATTTTAGCTGTTCATGGTGTCACAGCTGACACAGATGAAGTCATCCTTGCCATGAATAAAGTTACCACAAGATATATGTTCTCATCTCCGCATTGTCAGCATTATGGTTATTTTAAATATAATTCATAGGGCCTTAAGAAGACTTGAGACTTCAGTAGGAGTTGTTTACGACTTGTTCAGGTGTTCTGTGCCTGTTCCACAGCTTATTTCAGCTCATATTTCTCCCTACAGTAGCCTTGGGTTCCTCAGAAGTTGTCAGTGTCTTTTTTTTTTTTAAACCAACTTGATATTTCAAGCTGGGACATGTTGTCCTCACAAACACACTGTCTTTGTTGCGCACTTTACCATTTTCACAGGAAGAAAATGTAACAGAGTTTCACAGCTGGTGTTAGGTATTTTTCAATGCTAATAAACCCAGTCTGTAGTGTATTTTTCATGGCCTTGAGCTCTGTCCTTTTTTGCTTCAAGGATGTAATTACCATATACATCAACACTGTTATAATAAAGAGTCATAATTAGCAGAAATATCTCACATGTAGCAAAACTTTACTAGGGAACTAGGGAGTTTTTGATTTTCAGGAATTTCTTTAAAATTCCAAGTTCCAACACAACTGGAAGTGAAAGCTCCAAGTTTAATAGCTGCTTTAATGACACAGTTCTGTGTGGTAGTATGTTTAATTGTGCATTTTCATTTTCCCTATTCTTAAGTTCATCTTTAGAACGCTAATAATTTAATAACACCATAATAAACATAATATTCAGCAAATCTCAAAATAAATATCCATTGTCATAATGTACTTTATAATGTTGTGGTACCTGTAACTTTTGGATCAAAAAAAAAAAAAAAAAAAAAAACAGCTGAAACTTGTACCAACCCGGAAGTAAGACTTTCAGCACAGAAATTCTCTGTCATTCTTCTAAATTATTTTTTTAAACTTTTGCCACGTTTAGCTAGCCTGGTAATACCAGACTCTGCTACTTCACTTTGCTTCGTAGACAGAGTCTGGAATGGCATAATAGAGAAGTGTTTTCTCTCTCGCTAGGGGGCGCTTGTCTGAAGTTTAAAATCATTGGTTACCGTAAGCAAATCAGATACATTTAGTTATGACGTGTGTTATGCGCCTGTACAGCAGCATCGAAGCACAGACATCATGCATCGAACTCAAATCTATGATTGAACTTCCACTGTAAACCTGTTGTAAACACATGATGATGCGAGCGAAATACCGGAGTGAACATGGCTGTAAACGGCTTTTTCAGATTATGCGAAGTTAATCTACGCATCTACTTCACGGCTCTCAGCCCGCCCTCTGTTCGTTGATTGGCCCGGCTGTTTCCAGACCGGTGGCAAACAGAAAGCTCTGACGCTGTATCTGACTGAGTACAGAAGCGAAATGAAATTGAGCGGAAGTAGGAAGTCTGACGTAGTCAGGCTAACGTTTAGCATGAGAATCCGTCTCTTTAACACTGTGAACAACTCTGAATACATGAAACAGCATTGTAAACCCCCCGAAAAGTTTGGGATCTGTAATATTTGTATGATTTTTGGAAGAAATGTATTATTTTATACAGTAAGGGTGCAGTAAATTGACCATAAGTGACAGTAAAGTCATGCGGTTTTTAGAGCCATGCAGTATGTGTGATCCACACACACTTCACATGCTTACACTCGCATGTATTACTTGTGACCTGTGCTCAACTCTGACATAGATGCGAGATGATCATGTAATGATGAAGTATCCTCTCTCTCACCTCCTACTTCTGTCTGCTGTCAACCCACACAAGCACGTTGCACATGAGCTCACACGCCATGCACACAAAACGTGTTACACAATGTACACAGTTTGGTTTCCAGTCTTTGAATTAGGACACACATAAAAACACAAATTGTACACACACACTGCTCACGACACAAACCCTCATCCACATGATAGCGTTTTCATAAATATGGGCATGCAAGCACAAATCCTCCATGATAAGCTCCCTGAGCCAAGTTTTGTTTTTGTGGATGTTCGGGGTTTAATTTCAGTGCGACAACTGCTAATAGGACCGTTGAGTGTTAAGTAGTCTTTTGGCATTCTTGCAAATAATCTAATGTCCAACTTTATTCCTTTATGTTTTCATTGCTTGGGTGGGTGGATGCAGGGGTATTTAATGCGTGGTTAAAAGAATTATGGGATAACACCCACACACATGTACACACAAATACTCCAACATCCAAATACTGGGTATGTGTAGGAGTGCGTGTTATCGCTGGGCAACACTACTTTGGATAAACATTATGCATTAAAGATGCATCACATCAACACCTTTCAGAGTGTTTGCTAATGCACCATGGAAACAACCAAGCCCAGGCATTCACTGACAGAACCTGAAAACAAGGCCAGGAAGATATAAGAAATGCATTTATGTTGCTGTTTATTTTAATGTTACATTAACATTATTACATATAAGAATCTAATTTGTTACAAAAGGTATTATTTCTTTTTTCCCCTCACTTGTTTTATTTTTTATAAAAAAACATACAGAATTAGAATGGATTAACATAATTAGTTTCTTTCAATAAAAAGTACTGGTATGTGTGTGTGTGACTTAATGGGGGCATCTGTGTCCTGAAGGGTTTTGGCTCAGTAACCTTGAAGGGATTTCCAACCTACGCCTTGTTTCTGTGGGTTTGTAAGAGTGTCACAGCATTGCATGACGATTCTGAATGGCTTCGATTGCTGTAAAATCTGGTGCTGTGTGACAGTCCTTAAACGAACTGTTGGGAAACACGTATTCTCGGAAAAGTATAGCAGGAAAGGGACAGATATCAAATGTATTGGCCTTCATTAGACCTCTATTGTTTATAAATTAATTTGCACTTGCATTGGTACTAGGGCTGCACGATTATGACAAAAAGCACAATTGAAACAACTGCATGGCATAGTTTTATATGAAAATAAACAAGCTGAAAAACTGAAAAACTTTCATTGCTTTTTTTATCAAGCCTCAAATGTCAGTCGGATTGGTTTCTTCTTAAAAAAAATATTGCATGGTACTATAATATCTAAATTAATAGATAATTGATAATCTGGTATACTAGGCTGTCCTGTAGCTCTATTGGAAGTGACTGAAGTGCAGGTCAAGTCATGAAATGCCCCTTTGTGTGCATCTTTATCAACCTGCGTGAGTAATTGCTACAAATGTGTCTAGATTCTCCATATACTTCTTAGTTATAATGCATTTTAGGATCAATTAAAAGTCCAAATAAAGTTTTGTGAGATTAGGCAGGCAATGCCCAAACAGGTTTTCATGTGTTTGGGAAGTGGTGTGTAAATGTGTGTGTGTGTGTGTGTTTCCCATGTTTCTCCAGGAGGAAATGGCCTTTTCTGCACATGTTATCATACAATGAACCAAGGAGGAGACAACATCCTGTCTCTGTCTTACAGAACAAACCTGTGTGTTTTATGCTGGTATACAGTTAGAAAGATATACAAATGAAATGAAGTATATCAGTGTAATACATTGCTCTTTTAATGTTTAGGGCCGTTTCATAGTCAACGCATCTGTACGCATACGCATCCCCGAGGCTACGCATCGTTACGCTTCGGCCGCCAAATGTGTCGTCCTAGTTTTTGATACGTGATGCGCCGATGCACGCAATACTATGCGTTGTCGGTGGGGGCGACATTACAAGTATTGTACATTAATTCAATTATATTGTGTTTAAAGAAGAAGAAGGTTTGAATACAATGGCGGGCGAAGAGGAAAAATTATGCAAACTTATACGTATTCACCCACATTTATACGATAGTTCATCAGCAACAGAATAAACTCCTCTTCAGTTGCCATTGTGATCTGAATATCACGCGACCCGACTCTACTAATATCACCCGACTCTACTACCCCCTGTTGCGTGAGCGGTGTATTGCATACACGCATCGCCCGTGACGCTTGCGTCCACTGTTTAGACTATGAAAGGGAGCGCGTCGCTCACGTTGCTTGCTCGCGTTTCTCGCGTTGACTATGTAACGGCCCTTAAACTGAGCCAGTAAATAACTTCCTACCACCTAGAACTGCATACACTTCTGGTTTCAAATTTTGAGTTGGTAAGATTTTTATGCTGTATTTTTAAAAATAAAAAACGCATTACAAGCAGTAATACTGTGAAATATTATTATAATTTAAAATAACCATGTTTCTAGTTTAACATACTGCATGTTAAAATGTATTTTATGTAATGGCAAAGCTGAGTTTAATGTTTATTATTATTGAAAGAGATCATTATCAATCTTGGAAACAGTGGTGCTGCTTAATATTTTTGTGGAAAAAGAGATGCATTATTTTCAGGATTCTTTGAAGAATAGGAAGTTCAAAAGAACAGCATTTATTTGAAATAGTGTGTTTTTTTTTTTTTTTTTTGTTTTTTTTTTACACATTATGAATGTCTTAATACAAGCTTGCTTAACATTTTAACATGGGGTCCCTGAGGGTCATTAAAGTCTCAAAAAGTCTTAAATTCAGTTTTTATCAAATTTAAAGCCATAAAAAGTCTTAAAATATCTTAAATTGTATAAGAAAAGTCATAATAATCATTTCAAGGCATCTTAAATTGGGGCACAGAAAAACAGGAACCATGATATGGCATAATGTGATTGAATATGAAACTTCAAAAAGCAATGATTTTATTGAATTAATGTGAGCGCTGCATGATTGCATGGTGCTTGTGTGCGTGCTACAGACTCATGGTTTCAGAGCAGTTTGCAATCAATGAATATCACAGATTTATGCCAAGTGAATGCTAATTGCTAATTTTCTACTGTTTATGAATTTTGACATTATTTACCTTATATAACTTGCAAATCCATCGCCTTTCCGATGAATTTGCCATTTTAATAAGCACAACTTATTATGTTTAGATCACACATACTGTATCATGTCACATATAATCATATAATCAAAGTTTAAAATGTGAGCTTTATCATTTTATACATTTTCTTTTCTATTTCTTTTTTTTCCAAAACCTGAGTTTGAACTGTAAAGTTGTTTAAATTCTGGTCTGTACAGTAGGGTTGGGATCACGATGTGAGCTTAACATCAATATGTCCGTCATTTGTGCAGGTCTTAAAGAATTTGATATAAAAAAAATAATAATAAAAAAACTGGAGACACCCCGGTACAGGTGTGTAGGTACAGTAAATATATATCTTGTAAGATCCACATTGTATTTGCATGGTAAATGGTGACCTTCTGATCAGTGATCCATTGTAATATAAAGAACTATGCACAGACACCAGCTGTTTGTGTCCTTGAGACTGTAATATTACCCAGATTCATCTGCCCTACATGCATTCTGAGACATGAGCTCCACCCAGACACCAAAAAGAGGGTCAGTGTGTTTGTGTATTGATGAAGGTGAAGGTGATATGCTTGTAGTATAAGAATATGTTATTAATGGACCATTTTTTGATCTTGGAATATGTTATTATGGCCTTGCTATACATTTGCTTATATAATTTCTGGATGTAACATATACATTCATACATTAGAAATCAATGACTATAATAATAGACAATTATGCAATTTCATTCCTAACCCAAAATACAATTTTAACACGCACAAATCAGTTTTAAATTTTCTCAGCAGTTGCAATTTTGTCTCCATCATATAATGTTTTTTTAATTGTATGAGCAAATCGAAACAAACCAAAATGTGACTGAAACAAATCAAACAGAAATTAAACATTTCTAAATGCATCGTAAAGAATTATAAACAAGTTAAATCACTATCAGAGCAAATGTGGCTCACCAGCAGCGCTCTGCCATGAGACTCACAATTGTTTCCAATAAAATGTTATGTTAGCATGATGCTAAGAAGTCGATTAGCCTGTCAGACGCACAGCATTTGAAAAAAAAAGAATAGGTTGTCGTAAAGCAAATGAAATCAGACATTTTTGTTTGTTAACCTTTCTGAAATCACCAGTAAACCTAAAAATACATATGGCTCACAAATATTTGGTAAAATTGTTAATATTTAATTAGATTCACCCGTTTTTATTATTATTATTATTATTATTATTATTATTATTATTAATTAATTCAGATTAACAGAGATTTTCTCTCTAAATCCATGATTATCAAAATGAAAGCAGTGCTGTGATTTCCATTCTGGATTACCCGCAGGTCAAAAACTCAAATTTAAGCATTGATGGACAAACACACACTCCTCTCGTCCGGTGTGAATCAGTGTGCCACTGTCTGTCAGAGAGAAACAGTTTGCTTATCCAACAAAACTCAAAGAGCACAATTACGCACTCAGCATCACACTGCGAGTGGACACACAGAGGAATGCTGAGTGGCAGAAACACGAGCACAAATGCAGCACTCCACTTGCATGTGCATTTAACTGTTTTTTCACACTTGGTATATATCTAAATCAGAACCATCTGTTTTACTGTAAATAAGTACGCGCACACACACACACATACACACACACACACACACACACACACACACACACATACTCAGCTGATTATTCCAGCTATAAGCCACGAGATGAGGCCGCACCCAGTGCAACATAATGACAGACTGTGTTTCTGGCCTTTTCCCACTTCAGAGACACTGTAAAGAGAGGACAAGAGTGTTTGAGTGGAAGAATGAACAATTAGAGCTCAAATAAAGGAATGAGAGATGTAATTAACTTAATGAAAACTTCACTCACCCAGTCAGAAGTGTGTGTGTGTCTGTGTATCAAATTCTGCTGTCCTTTTGCGGCTCTTCATTCTGCTATACTGTTTATATTGCACTATATCCACAAGACAGAACACTTACGATAACTCAGATTCATCATGTGGCCTTCTGTTTTACCACCTGTATTATTATGGAGGTTATCAGTACATTTTAAGGTAAAAAACTGATTTTGGTTGTTAAATTAACATTTTATCATTTCACGAGTTTGCTCCCTTGACAGCCCATGTGTTGTCAGACCTCACATTCAACTTCAAATCTCTTCTATCCTTCTCTCCTCTTCTCTCTCTCATGTGTCTATAATAGGGATGTAACAATTCAATCAACTCACAATTCGATTCAATTCAATTTATGATTCAATACACAGTTTTTTGTGTGTATGTTTTTTACACAAAATTATATTTAAGACAAATTAAGAATTAAATGTGTCCTTTTAATATTTCTTGGACGAAATGCTCTTTCTTTGTGAAATTGAAATATAACACTATAATAATATGCTAAAATTGCACTTGCATATTATTGATCTTTTGTTGATTTTAATTGCTTCTGTTGTCCTCATTTGTAAGTGGCTTTGGATAAAAGCATCTGCAAAATTTTAATAGAATGTAAATGTAAATAACAACACTAAATTTACATTTTAAAGCGTGCCCCAAATCAAATAAATAAGTAACCCAAATTAAATAAATCTCTTCATATAAACAAAAAAAACTTTTTCTGTTTTATTTCCATTTAAAATTAGTGGCAGCCACTCTATTTTAATCATGATCCAAACAAAGATGCTGCATACGCGCAACATGAGTGGTTTTTAAAGGGGGGGTGAAATGCTCGTTTTCACTCAATATCCTGTTAATCTTGAGTACCTATAGAGTAGTACTGCATCCTTCATAACTCCAAAAAGTCTTTAGTTTTATTATATTCATAAGAGAAAATAGTCTGTACCGATTTTTCCTGGAAAAACACGAGCGCCTAGAGGCGTCACGTGTGGGCGGAGCTAAAGAATCACGAGCGCCAGTAGGCTTTTGCGTTGAGAGCATGTGGAAGCTGTGAAACAGATCCAGAGGCTGAAATTTAACAAGAGCAGCATCAGCAAAGGCGGTATGCTATGTGGTATGTACTGAAACTGTATATATTTGCTTAGCGGTTTTGGAAAATGATTAAGTTCCACTTTATGTCGTCTTTTTTTTTTTTTTTTTTTTTTAAGCTGTACATGTGGAAAGTGCAGTTTGATGACAACATCGCATGTTGTTTACAGGGAACAAACAAAAACACTTGCACAACTCCCGTTGATGCTCTGTAAAAATAAACTCCATCCACTGGTCCTTTAATGCTGTTTCTCTTTTGGTAATCTGTGCAGGGTTGTCTTGCCCTGGCAACCAAAAACACACTTCTTTTGTGACTTTTCGCGACGCTCTCGCTCTGATCAGGCTGTGCTCAGCCTCTCTGCTCTGCTATATGGGAGCGCACGCTCTTCCGGCAGAAGAGCGCGCACTCAGGACCCATATAAGGAAATTCCGCTCCATCTAACGTCACACAGAGCCATACTCGAAAATAACTTTCCGAAACTTGTGACAAACCGGAAGAGGTTTTTTTGGAACAAAAATACTCCTTCAAACGTACAACTTAATTTTTGAAACTTTGTCCATGTTTAGCATGGGAATCCAACTCTTTAACAATGTAAAAAATTCAGTATGCATGAAATAGCATTTCACCCCCCCCTTTAATTGAAATTAGATTGTATACTTTCGGAATTTTGAAGCAAAAACAGAATGGTTTGATTTCAGTTTTGAGAAACTAATCATTTTGAAGCAAAAACAGAATGGTTTGATTTCAGTTTTGAGAAACTAATCATAAATATATCTGCATAAAACAGCAGACAAACTAAATGAGACACAGATTCACTCTCTGCCAGTAGGTGGCGCTTAAAGTGTTTCCTTGGTTTGTGCTGTAAACGAAGCAGTGCTGCACTTATGAACTTTAATATGCATTATTCAGGGGCAAGATGAAAAGAAAAAATACCACCTAAACTTTTCTGAAGACGGTAAGTTCCCCTCAGACGTTCATTTATAAAAGCTCCTACCCTTACATGTATCGCGATTTGTTTAGCATCTCAACCAATTTGAATCGTCACATATAACTCGCGGTTAAACGTTACATCCCTTATCTACAAGCATTTTGTCCTTAAACCTACAGTTCTTAGGGATGTATGTGTGTGCGTGCTTTTCATCAGGGGCTTGTCTGATAATCCATGCCATCTGTGCCATCTCGATGCCCATTGTGTGCTCTGAACAGAACAAACAGCCTCAACACAGACCGCTGTTACAGCTCAGCAAGACGAGAGACGTTATAGCGACGTCTGTACGATTAAGATCATCAGGAGTCTACACTAGAAAAAAGATCAGGGATCAGAAGAGTTTTTATTCAGCCTCCGTCCTGCAGCACATCATGCGGGCATGTTTTCTTGAGTTTCCGGGTCTGTGTTTTATCTGCTGTCTCTCTATTTCTTGGCTGTAGCTGACTTTGTTCATATTGGTGGGACACTATTGCCTGCAGTATGTGTGTTTAATATAATGTCGTTCAGTAAAACAATCTTACGTGATGACAATTTACCAACATCATTTTGTTTTGTTGATCATATTTGTACAAGCTGTAGACTTTGTCTACGGGCCTAAAGACCCGTTTCTTAAATAATTATTCATCCCTTTGTGTTTTGATCTTTCCCCATATAGCTGAGACTGGGGTGAGCCAACGGTGCAGTGTGATAGCACACATAACTTTATAAGCTGTCCATTCATATGTTCCTTATATGAAAGTAATACTCTGTTTAATATTAATATGCACTGGTGGTTGCCCATCACATGAGCTGTTCATTCAGACATACTGAAGACACATCTAGGTTATCTGGCATGTTTACTCAGGTTTTGAGGTGAAGAGCTTTTTCTGTTTTAACAGCACTTGAAATGAAATTGCTAACACATGCACATCTTTGATTGGCCAAATATTTTTTGACCTTTGTGATCTGTCAGTATCCACACATCCTGACATAAGATAATTCAGAATCTAGTCAACATTACTCTATATATTAGAGTATAGATTATGCATACATGATGCATCTGTGACCGCGTTGCATGTATGTCTTTTTTTGTTACATTGGTGATTATAAATTTAGTTAATAATATAATATTTATATTATAAATTATTATTATATATATATATATATATATATATATATATATATATATATATAAAAAAATATTTTTATGCTTTACGGTATAATGTTATAAATTCATTGTAGTATAGAGTTAGGTCTTTGTAAAAAGAAGTGTGCTAATTGTATTGTATCCTAAAAGTAAAATAAAAAAATAAATAATAATAATAATATTAATGAAATAATACTTGAAGAGAGTACACATTTTTATATGTTTTTTAACACACATAAGTAGCGTCTTTGAAAAAGCACTTTATAATAATGCATTTTTAAATCAATGTTTTAATACATTTTTGTTGTGCTTTAAAAAAGTAAACGTATATTGTCATAATAACATGATTTTGTGCAATAATAATTATCATCTTATCAGAATCAGACAGAATTTGATCATCATTGCATCTCTGGTTCAGAGTTTCAAAGTTAGAGATCTCCCGTTGTTATTTCTGCTTTTTCTTAGTGATTTATGGTTTGGGTATTATGTTTTTTGAACCTTTGAACTTATTAGGGTTAATGGTTTGTAGGACTAAATATCTAGGTCTTGTCTCAGTAAACTGGATGTATTTATTTTGAATGCATGTATACTGTAGAGTATTATGGGTGCCTGGTTCTTTGCAAGCTTGTCTAATGCATGAAAACAATTGTTTTGTGTGTATGTGTGTGTGTGTCTTTGGGACTGTCCTGTGCTATTAGCACTCATACAGTCTCTCACAGGGCTGTGTGTATGGTTTCCATGGAAAACACTGATGCGTAGTGACAAGGGGGTATAGGTCAGTGTGGTACAGTTGTCATAATGTGTACAGTGAGCAAGTAGTAAGTTTAGTCACATACTCTCACAGTAAAGTCAACTGCTACAGAGTATCATAAATATTACTATAAAAACATGGCCTGAAACATTAGCAAAACATTGTTCACGTTGATGAAACAATCTGGTCGGTAAACCCTTGCACATTTGTTAAATGTCATCATTTAAACAATGACCTCACTTTTAAGCATGTGAAATACTAAATGCGTTTGGGCACTACCAATTATGGCTTTTGAAATGAGGTGTGTGTGTGTATGTGTTCAGGAAGGGAACCTAACCTTGGGATCCCCTCCTTCACACACTCACAGATGTTTTTGCTAATGTTCTCATCATTGTTATATGCACTTGTGAATGCACCTCCCTGTGTCTAGCTGTGGTACTACAACAACAAATGTGGCATTGAGTGTAACATAAAGTCATGCTGGTTGCAAAATAAAGGCTCTAGCTTCTTTTTTAAAGCATTCGTGTTAACTGAACTCTTTCTCTCTTAGATCTGTCAAAGAATCGCTTGATTGACATCCCGTCAGAGGTGTGTCATCTGGTCTCCCTGGAAACGCTGAACCTTTATCACAACTGCATCAGAAGCATTCCTGATTCCATCATCAGCCTTCAATCCCTGACCTGCTTAAACATCAGGTGAGCGTCACACTAAAGCCTGGAATACACAACACGATGTTTGCCCTGATTTTCTGCTGATTTACAGTCAGGAGAAGTTGACGCTAGTTGCAGAATGTCCGAGCCAGACTACAGATTTGAGTTGACAGATTCCATAGAAAATCATAAAGTGTATAGTATGCTGGTCACAGACTCCATCCAGTTGTTTGATATTTTCAGTTTAGTATTTTCAGGTGCACCTTTCTGCATGATTTTTTTTGTTGCTGGAACCACTTTAAAGTTGGGCAGTGTATGATCCTTAGTCGTGTAGTGTATGATGGTCGCTTTCCCTTTGTCACTTTTTACAAAGTCGCTAAGTGTATGATGCCTAGTGTTTTAAAAATAATTTCAGATTTTAAAAGTCATGTAGTGTAGCTATTCCAACCTTAACACATACACATACATACATAAATGACATTGTGTTATGTCTCTGTTTTCTTAACTCAGAACTGTATGATTAATTTGAACTTTGATTTCCAGTTTGATAAATGAACTGTGATTAAACCTCTGCAATGTTTACAATCTCCCTGACAAAACTAACAAAAATGAACACGTTTCACATATTCGATTAAAAAATGCTAAATAACCACATATATTACCAAGGTGAAAATGTAAAAAAAAGTTTAACACCACTCTCACAATTAAGCTTAATACAAAATAAAAAATTTTAATTAAACACAAAAGTTGTGTGTCACAAGTTATGTGGTATAGAACAGTTAAAAAAAAAAATCAGTCAATATGCTTTTTTTAAGATATGAATTAAACTCATCAAAAGTGAAAACTTACATGTGTAATACTAAAAAAATATTTGTAGTCCAAATAAATGCTGTTCTATCTTGACCTTTTTATTTATTGAAGAATTCTGAAAAATATCAAGCAGCACAACTGTTTTAAACATTGATAATAATCAAATATTTTAATCAAATAAATGCTTCTTTGATTAGCATAAGATACTTCTTCCAGAAAAAAATAAAAATAAATTACTTTCCCCAAAGTTGTGAACGGTACTGTTATTATTATGCTAGTATTCTTTTCCAAACATAACATATATGATTGCATGTTTGTGCATCAGCGGACCAAACCTAATGTGGTATTAAAATATTTTATTTGAATATGTTTTTTGAATTATATTTTTCAAATGGACTTCATTTGAAATGTGGTCTTTAGGTTGTTTCTAAAGATGTGTGGTTAAATATTTATGGTCATTAAAATACCTGAATGGTATTGTTATAATTAGGTTTTAGATACATATACAGCCCAAAGAGTAAAATCAAAGTGCACTACATAACATACAACAGTGAAGTGAACCAAATAAACATACTTTTCCCTCTGGTTGTCCTTCCTGCTTCTGTTAAATGTAAATAGACCCCCACACACACAGACTCTCCCTCTGGTTTTCTCTCTCCAGCCAAATGTCTCCTGCAGAAGGCCTGATATTCACACTGTGTTCATTAGCGATGGAATTTGTTTTGTAAGAAGCTAATGAAGCACTAAACTCTTAACGGTTGAGAAGAGTGAACATAAACTGGAGATGGAAAATCAAGCAGAAAAAACAAGTGAGATCATGAAAAATGCATGAAAGATCACAAGAATATGGAATCGCCAAAAGAAAACAAAAAAAACATGTTTTTCCTCTAGTTCTGCACACACATGCACAGAGTTGAACAACTGTATATTTGTCTTTCATCCTCTAGTCATAACAGGCAAAGTGTGTCTAGCTATTACTTCCCTTGAACTCATGAACAGTTCCGTGAAGTCAGTCTTTTTCCTGTTTATTATCATACAGACGGAAATGATGAAGTGTTACAGGAAGGCTACGGCACACACATGACCAAGAAAAACAGAATGATGTTTTATTTATATTTGAATATCAGTCTTTTATGAGTTAATAATGCACATTCTCCTCTCTTCAGTGCCACAGTTGAACTGTTGTGTAACAAGTTCATTCTTGTAATTTTATATATATATATATATATATATATATACAAAAATACAAATACGCGTACGTGTGATAATGCTTTGTTTTTATTTTGTATATTTTCTTGTTATGTATTTTATTGATATAACTAAAAGTTGGAAATTGCAATCATTTAGATAATTAAATGCACTTCAACCCCCATGAGTTACAAACAAAGAGAAAGTACAGTACATGTACAGTACAGAAATGTCAGACAAATGTCCCTCATAAAGGACAAAGCAAAATATCACATCGGTTACAGCACAGATGCATTAAAAGAGAAAAACAAGTCACAAATTTATAGAAAAGAAAAATGATCATGAATTTAAGAAATAAGATATATTTTCTTATTTATTTAACATATTTGATGTTTATTGTGCCCCCCACAATCCTAAAACCTTTTTATTTCTAGGTTCAAATTATATTTTGTTTCCTACATTTTCCCCACTTATTAAATCAAATAAATGAATGCTGTGATTGAAGTTTTCCAGATGAATGATTCTGCTTGAGTAGCATGAAGGAAGATGCTGTAACATGTTTTGTTTGAATGTCGTGGTTCTGTAGCCGGAACCAGCTGTCGGTGCTGCCAGCGTGTGTGTGTGGTCTTCCTCTGCGAGTGCTCAACGCCAGCAATAACAAACTCAACGCACTTCCAGAAAGCATTGGCCAGCTCACCAATCTCATGGAGCTGGTAAGTGTGAGCATGTGTGCTGTACCTCTGATGTCTGCGTATAAAAGAGATGTTTGTGATATTTGCTCTGTGTTTTATGACTATATTGCCACGCTGACTCACCCTCAATTCTCAATTTGGCTCATATCTGCTTGTAGTGAATATACTGCATTTCTATCTTTCCAGTGTTTTTTTTTTTTTTCCTTGTAGTTCTTCTCCCTGTCTTTTTTCTCCTGCTCTGTTTTGTAACCATAGATAGAACATACACAGAGCAGGTTTTCTAGGTTGATGCCAGTTGGGATCTCATATAATATAGTACAACAGGCACTTAGTTAGAGTGAGTGTAATGAAAGGTTTTTGCAGAAGCTTGTGTTTGAGAAGAAGGTAAATATGTAACTCTAAACTCTTCCTCTATCTTTTTTTCCCATCAGGATGTAAGCTGTAATGAAATCACAGCTCTTCCACGTCACATTGGCCAACTCAGAGCTCTGAGGGAACTCAATGTGCACCGAAACCTTCTCTGTGTCCTGCCAGAGGGTGAGTCTGCAATCAGTGTGTGTGTGTGTGTGTGTGAATGTGTGTGTTTGTATCCTTTCTACATCCTCCTTATCTCTGCAGAATGGTTTCAGTTTCTCTGACAACTTCACCTTTATAACTACTCATCACATTACCAATAAAAACTTCCTCCTGTTGCTCCAGAGCTACAGGAAATCTAGCCTTTGTTTGACCCCTGCTCCACCAACCTTCTTATTCGGGTCCTCTCTGTCATTTTCTCTCATGTCATTTTAAACCCATAAGAGTTCATCCATCTTTGAAACACAAATGAAGACACTTTTAATGAAAACTGTCCACCAGTAAGCTTTGTCCTTGCTTGTCACGCAAGCATGTTTGAACTTCCACAAGAAACAATGAGGTTTGTTTTCACTTCATATGGATTACTTTTACCGTGTATTTTTGTAGTTTTTAATGCATGGGAGTTTTGGTGGAGACACAGAAACCTCATTTTTCAATAAAAAAAATATCTTCATTTGTGTTTGGAAGATGAAAGTAAGTTATACATGTTTGGAATGACATTAGGTGTAGTAGTTGTTAGAACTATCCTTTTAATTAATGCAGATAGCTGTTATGGCACCCATTGAGCACTATCAAAATTCAAGAAACTGAACATCTAATCCTTTTGCTATTCGGTTGTTAAGTGATGACGTAAGAAGCGCTGCTTCCAGGTCCAAGCCTCAACTTGCTTCACTTGAGAATGCTACCTCAGCAGCCGTTTATGAGCACTGTTTATTCATATTAATCATTTAAGCTAAACGCTTTCAAACTTACGGTATACACTACAGTCTCCGTGCTCACAGCTTCCCAAACACAAATAATTTTTAAAAAATATATATATATTTTTTATATTTATATTTTCATTTTCTGGCTATCTGGGACTTCAGTATGGAGTTAAAGGTTAAGATTATAACTTTTTTCGCTAGTATTCTATCACATTGTGAGTTTATATTAGCACCTTTTGTTGTTTTCTCGTGGTAACTGATAGAGCGTTTGGACACGGAAGCGCTGCTACGTGACGTCAGACTTAACAAGCGAATAAGTAGTATCAAACTCTATTGCTCAGTCAGGCCACTTCATCCTTCCTTCATCTGTGTAATTCAGTGAGCAATCATTTTGGAACAACATTCACTACATATTTGAACAAAGCCAAAAAACCCTCAACCTCATGTTGTACTTGTATAAACATATAAACTAACATTGACACAACACTCTTGTAAGTTGTTCTGAGTAAAAGCTGACTGCCGAGAACAGTAAGTGTGAGTGTTTCTTTAGATAACAGTGAGAAAGTGTTTAGTGTTGATAGTGCTGAAATGATTGTGTGAGCCAAGCATTATCTGAAACATTCTGTAACCGAGATTTTGCAGCTCAGCTAATATTCAGCTAAATTATGCTGGCAGATTATAAATAAAAATAGGATTTGTAGTGGTCTCTTCAAGCACACTGTGCCAAAATGACCTCATGGAGCTAAAGCATTAATATAGATTGCCTGAGAGATCAGCTGATAATTTGGTTTTTTAAAATTTATTAATTGCTGTGTTTTAGTCACCAGGACCAGTAAAAAACATGTATAAATACCAGCAAGTACCATATTTGAAATAATAATTAATTAATTAATTAATTAATTTATTAACTAATTAATTAATTTATTTATTTATTAATTTATTGAATTTTATTTTACTTAATTTTATTATATATATATATATATATATATATATATATATATATATATATATATATATATATATATATATATATGTATATGTATATATATGTATATGTATATATATATATATATATGTATATTTATTTATTTATTTATTTTTTTTTTTGTAGCTGATATGTTTTTCTGGATTTAAGATGAGGTAGACTGATGTAAGATTTTGAGTATCGACCTTCCAAATGCTGAATGTCTCCTATTAGCATTTCAAGAGCTGTCGTGTGCATGTTTTATTGTTTCCCTGTTGTTGTTGTTTTTTTTTTACATTTTGGCAGTCCCCTCTGCCCCCTTATTGCAAAATATATTAACTTCTAATGTGACTTAATAATTCTCTGTATGTGTGTTTCAGATTTGGCAGATTTACCCCTGGTCAAGTTTGATTTCTCCTGTAATAAGGTTTCTACTATTCCTGTCTGCTATCGAAAAATGGCCCAGCTCCAATCACTACAGCTGGAGAACAATCCACTTCAGAGTCCTCCTGCGCAGGTAACACACACACACTCACGCAATTCATTCTTCAGTTCTCTCACAATTGCCATTATAATTGACATTATTTTCACTGCTTTCAGATCTGCATGAAGGGCATGATTCATATATTTAAATACCTCGCCATGGAGGCATGCCGAAGTGACAAGATGGCCGATGCCATGTACCTTCCTGTCTCAGACCGCCTCAGCTTGACACGACCCACGAATGGGAGGTCAGTCCTCATGATTATAAAGGAGTATATCAAGTAGATTGAATTCAGTAGAATTCATGAAATCGTGATATGGTGAATTTAAATTGCTAAAAGGTGTAAAATATATATATATATATATATATATATATATATATATATAAATTAGGGCCGGGACTCGATTAAAAAAATTAATCTAATTAATTAGAGGCTTTGTAATTAATTAATCTAAATTAATCGCATATAAATATTTGACCTGAGAACAGTGAGAAGTATTTTTTTTTCACATGGATTTATAGTATACCATTGAATAATGACTGAATACATAAGTTTCTTTTTGTTCAACCAAGTCTAGCAGACTGTGTATCAATAGCATATTTAGAAACAATTTAGAAATAGTACATTTCAGAAATTCAGGTAGCTTATAGGTGCTGGAACCTTCTGTAAAGGTTTTTTTTTTTTTTTTTTTTTAAGTAAAACACAATACTGTCAATTACATTCAGAACATTGGAAACACTGACTATTAGAAAACATCTCTCTGTTGCTTCAGAGGCCATAACATACTAAGTCCAACTCTCAATAACCTTGGCCAAAACAATAAAGAGTTCAACATAAACTGTTGCACCAACAAAATAATACATAGTTCAACATAAAATGTAAAGTCCACGCTAGCTGCTATATGTTTTGCGTTTAGGTGATCCTTGAGGCTCAATGTGCGGCGGTGATATGCGAAGTTTGCGAACGCTAGTTGGTGCTTCAGTATAATCGGTCCCGCCGAAACTCATCCAGTGAGAAACGTTCCGCGGTGCAAAAATAAGTTATTAAAAATACGGGAATTTTTTTTCTGTAATTAATTAATCTTAGTTAACGCGTTATTTTTTGTGTAATTAATTAATCTCAATTAACGCGTTAAAGTCCCGGCCCTAATATAAATGTTAATAGTTATATTTTATAAAAGTGAGAAGTGGACTGAAAAGAGATTTGAATTACTGTCAAAACCAGTGTCCTTTTATTCTTTCGGTCTTCTATATTTAATCTTTACATAATATGAATATTTGTCAAAGTAATCAACATATATATTTTTTAACCAAGTCGTGCACCTCTAAATGGGTGTATAAAAAGATCTGAATGTAGAATACAATTTGGAATCTAAAACAAATCCAGGTCGCGTGTGTATGTGTGTTGGCTGTCATTATCATCCTTCTCTCAGGAGAATCCTTTTAATAGACTTCAGAGGGAGCGAGAGAGACTGAAAGATTTCTTTCCCTTTCTCATCTGAGAGACATAGGCGGCTTCTCTCTTTCTTTCTGTCCTGCACGACGCTTGTTAACTTCTAACCCCTTCTTCTTTTGTCTCAGCATTGAGGACATCGATCAGCACAAGAAACTTGACAGTGACTCTGGGGTGGGCAGTGACAACGGAGACAAACGCCTTTCTGCTACAGAGGTCAGTCTGTGTGTGTGAGTGTAAGTGTCTGTCTGAGTATCTGCTATGTGTTTTCATCAGTGTTGCAAATTTATAGCACTGCCACTATTAAAGACACATGTTATTGTGTTAGTTTGCTTATGGCTGAGCTGCAATAAAACTCTAGCAGAACTGAGATCATATACTTTGGGGACAAAGGTCTTGTTGCTGCTATCTGGCAGTTATAATCTACAGTGGCATACAGTGTTTCTGTTACGTCTTAACATCGGGAAAGCACAGTATATCAGTGGTTTGGTGTCTCTGTAGTGTTATGCTGGGAAGCTCCGCCCATAGTGAATTTGTATTGGTCCAAAATCCCATAAAAAATAGCTGTGTTAAACATCAAATAACTCTGATTGGCTGCTATTGCGGCGTTTTGCAGAGCACATCGACTTTCTGTGTGAACAGATAAATTACTTCACATTGGAAATGTATTGTTATGTGCTTAGTAAAGACACAACAACACTGAAGATATTAAATTTAAATTAAATTAAAAAAAAATATTAATTTGTGCATTTAGCAGATGCTTTTATCCAAAGTGACTTACAGTGCATTCAGGCTAACAGTTTTTACCTAATGTGTTCCCTGGGAATCGAACCCACAACCTTGCGCAGTTAAGGCAATGCTCTACCACTTGAGCCACAGGATTTTATTTATATAATAATAAATACTAATAATATAAAGCCTAAGGGTTGCTTCTCAACAGTGTCTAGTGTATTTTTTAGTGCTTGTTTAGGTGATGTTTTAGATTGTGAGTTTGTGTGTTCCAGCCATCAGATGAAGACAGTCTCAGCTTGAATGTGCCCATGACCAACATCACAGAGGAGGAGGGCTTGAGCAAAGACGACTCCAGTGAACACATCAGCGCTCTGACAGGTGCTGCTCACACGCACAAACACGCCCTCACATGTGTGGACAGGATATTAAAAGCCTGTGAAGAAAAACATCCTCTTACTGGGCTGACACAACATAACAGTGATACTGTAGACGGTGTGTTTGAGACCCAGGTTAAGCCCGGGGGAGGGTCCCGGACAGGAAGTGTGGATACTGGCTGGGAAGTCAGTGTCAGCACATAAGGTGAATTAAGGGAGGAGGAGATGAGAACCGAGAACTTTGCAGGAAGAAAGGAAAACTGTTTGTGTGTGTTCTGCAAAAGAGTGTGTGACTGCTAAGCTGATTGGGAGGGTCCTTTAGTCTTTAAGCTTTCAACAAGATTTACTGGACACATCAACTGTGTGTCTGCATGGATGAATGAACGTGTAAATGTGTGCAAAGAACACGTCAGCATTTTAACTTCTTTAGGTTTCTGTTTGTTTTTCATTTAGAGGAAAGTTCCAGGGTTCAAATTAAGTTTTATTTACAGAAGTTATGGCATAATGTCAGACATTGCATTAAAGTTAGGCACTTACGTTAGTCATTAGGTCATTCTAATCTGCTTTTATTTACATTTAGTGTCAGTGAAAACATATTTTAGTCAGTATAATAATTGAGTTTATGTTTATGTGTGTGGTTGTATCTGGTAGCAGACAGAAGTTCATCAGAATCTCTCAAGGACCATCTGGGCTATCGAGACTCTACCCTCAGCTCACCGTTTGTCAACTACATCAAAGTGAGTGTGAGACTGCTTCTTTTCATGGTCTGTCAGAAGTGTGTTTGTATTGAAAGCTGGAATTTAAGGATCAGGAGGTTTCACACTGCCCAGACTAGTTTCGATCAGTTTTAAGCAGATTTTCCAGTCTTGCTTTCTTCCTCTCTTTCATTATACTGTTATCCTTTTGCCACTTTAAGCGGTGCTGTGCAGAAGCCAGATTAAGTTGTTGTTGTTGTTTTGAAAACTAAACTAGCTGAGCACATCATCCTGCCCTGAACTCTGATGTTAGCAGTTTCTGTTTTAAGACCAGCAGATTTTTGGGTGCCAACTCAGTGCAACATTTTTTGCTTAAATTGTGAGAATCAGTCGTAGATTGTGACTTTTCCAGTTGGTTGTGACTTAATGGATAAGGAAAAATATTTAAAAATATATATATAAAATATTTTAGAGCTTGGCATATTAAATATGTGTATTTGTAAATTGTATGAACGTGCTCATGGAGTTCTATAAATATTTTAATAATTTTTTACTTTTCCAGAAGGTCACATTAAATTAAACTGTTTCATATATCCAGGTTTTTCAGGACTGGGGGAATCTTTGTTCTTCAGAGACCAAGCATAGTTGTTGAATTCCATTTTGTTTTTATTTAGCTTCATTTAATTCTTATTTGTGACCCTGGACCATGAACAGTTTTTCGAAATTAAGATTGATGCAGATCTGAAAGCTGAATAAATATGCTTCCCATTGATGTATGGTTTAATAGAATAGGACAATATTTGGTTGAGATACAACTATTTGAAAAATCTGCAATCTGAGGGTGCAAAAAAATCTAAATACTGAGAAAATCGCCTTTGAAATTGGCCAAATGAGTTCTTAGCAATGCATATCACTAATCAAAAATTACTGACTTAAATTAGTGACTTAAGACCTTTTTGTGTTTTTGTCAGGTTTTGTGCTGCAGGGTCACATTTTATCTAATCTTAAATAATTCATGTGAAACTTAACATTCATAAAGGGATTTTCTTGTTCTGAAAGGTTAGACAGAAATCATCGCATTTTAAAGAATATTGTGGGCAGATCTGGCTTGAAACTGGTTTGATCTTTTTTTGTTATATTTATTTATTTGTTTGTTTGTTTGTTTCTTCATACTGTAATGTTGACAGTTTCTCATTATAATTGTAATGTTCTAGTTCTAGTAGAGCTCCAGCTGGGGTATTTTATATTATCATTTTTGTTCAGTACAGTGGTCCTCTCTTTCCTGTCTTTAAGTACCCTATTCCCTTCATTCCATTCTTTTCTTGTCATATTTTTCATCTGTCTCTCTTGGCACAGGGCTTCATGTTCCAGTAACTGTTAGTTTATCTGATAGCGTCTCATTGCATCATTGGATTGGCGCAGACAGTGTTTATTTGTGCATTAGCAGTTCCCTAGTGAAGTAATCCACGTCTAGAGGGACATTGTGCGTATAAAGGGGGTGCGTGTATTCCCATCTGCGTGTGCGTCATCCTCTCCAACTGGCGGTGGTGTATCTGATTTTTAATTCTAACCAATTAGGCCTCTAGGCTGTAGTCACTTGACAGATTTTGCATGTTGATGTGTGTGTGTGTGTGTGTGTGTGTGTTTGAAGGGTCGAGGTGTTGACTTCGATGAGCCCCTCAGGATAGAGGAAGACACCAACTGGGTTTCAGAACAAACGTATGTTTATATAAGGATATTTATCAAGTACTTTTCTTTCTGTTGTTTTGTCTGTGTATCTCTGTTTCTATCTTTTCTCACTGACTTTTGCATTCTCTGAATTTGGTCACTAGTTAAACCATATATATTCATATATACCATGCTACTGGGTCCAACAGATCAAAGGTCAATATGATTAATCAGCTAAAGGAAGCTGTGGAGATGCTACAGGATCCTAACAGGTATCTGTTGTTTTCCTCCTTTGACAACTTGCAAATCACTGCTAATATTAGATGCATTTCTTTGAGTTGGTTATTCAGCATTGCTAACAATCCGTAACATGTGGCCTACCACAACATAGAGATAAAAACAAATGATTTGCATGTGCTGTTCTTTAACGCAAGCCAATGTTAATGCTGTGTCATCACAAAATTTAAACTATATTATTGTCCAGACCTACTAAATATAATATTAAACATTAACATAAGGGTTTTCTGTAAAGCCGCTTTGAAACAATGCTTGTTGTGAAAAGTACTATGCAAATTAAACTGATTTGACTTGTTTTGTGTGTGTATATATATATAGGGTTAACATGAACTCTGCTGATCTCTCCAGTATTAAGCTCTACCCTGTGGAAATGGTTACAGTAGATGATTCGCTCAAGTAAGTTACAACCTCACAGCTTAAATGTTTTACAGTTAATACAAAATAGTAGTAATACTAATACACTCAAATGCTGCTTTGCATGTTAAGGTTTTCACCAACACCCCATTCTTGTTTTTGTCTTCCTGTAGTGGCCAAGAGAGTGTCGATTGTCAGGCAACGCCTAAGGTAAACCACAGATACATGTGTCTAAATTAACATCTGACACATGTACAAAAGGACCTTGCTGGTTCCTCTAAGCATCCTGTTGATTTCCTTCTTTATAGTGCGGTGTTTCTCTAGTGTTCCTCTGAGATCAGTGGGCTATTGTTGAAGGGTAGACCAGTTTCTCAGACTTTCTCACGCCTTTTAGACTGCTTGTGTGATGTCAGTTATGTGACATCATTTTTTACATGAAGTTTATCATTTAAAAAGGTGCTAGTTTTTCATTCATTCAAGAGTAGTCGCAAAAATCCATTCCTTTCGCCTAAACTGCTTAAAATTAAAGAAAGTGATGAAGTTCTTCACTCTCAGTAGCCTCTCTGATTACATGCACTGTTTGTTGTGAAGTACTTACACTACAAAAGTTTGGGGTTGATACGTTTTTAAAAATCACCAAGGCTGCATTAATTTGATAAAAATATGGTAAAAACAGTAATATTGTGAAATATTATTACAATTTAAAATCCCTCTTTTTATTGTAATATATTGATTATTAAGTCCGTTGTACAGTCCGTATATTGTTTTATTTTGTCATGCGTCTCCTAACAACGAGGCGCACGTTCTACGGAACGACTTTAAAGTCTAGTAGTGTGTGATCCGTTTAGTGTATAATGCCCAGTTTATACAAGTCGGTAAATGTAAGATGCCTATAGAGTTTTAAAACCTCTTCGTATTTTAAAAGTTGTGTATTATATTCCAGCCTTAACTTGCGACTGAGTTAAGGTATTGATAGTTATTATAGTGTTAGGGGAGGGGTCTTTCTCAGTGGCTCCAATGCGTCATCGAGGCCCACCCAAAAAATCCTGAACAAAAAATAGTGAAAAACTAGTTTACAGTCTTTGTAACGTATTTCCAGCAACACATTCCTAACATTTACAGTATAATCTGTTTTGAAACAATTCTCTAAATTGCCTTTACACCGATTTCAATTATTTCGCTGATGGCAAAGTAGAATTTACATCTTACAAAATGTTACATTAGTCTTCAGTTTCACATGATCCTTCAGAAATGATTCTAATATGCTGATTTGGTGCTCAAAAACATTTCTTCTTATCATCAATGTTGAAAATAAACTGAAAAACTAACTGAATAAAAGTATTAATTCCTTAAAAAAAAACCATATCCTATGGACCCAAACTTTTGATTGGTAGTGTATGTTATACATTGGATGTGTAGTGATCTGTTGTGGTAGTTTTTTGTGTTGTCGTTTGTGTATGTACTATTAGATGTCTTTGCTGTGTTGTGATGTGATTATTTGGCTGATAAGAAAGCATTTCCTTTTATTAAAGTTGTTAAAACCGTAATTGACTGTAGCCACACTGTAGTTCTGGTTAGCCTTGCAGCTTGTGTGTTATAGGTCCATCTAGTTTAACTCCAGGGCTGTTTTTACCAGCGTGATGTGTGCTGTGGTTAGTGTCGTAGTGTGATGGTCTTAAGAGCAGTGATTATCATTGAAGGCGGCTCCTGGAGAATGCTGGGAGTTCCAGAGGAAGCGACAGTACATTCTAGAACGGGCCCGGCTCGAGGCTCAGCTCGCATGTCAACATTATGCCCTGCACATGGCACAACAGGTAATCTGACAAACTAGTCCTGCCATCCAGCCTATAGATGCATCCTGTTTGACCAGTGAACACTTGAGCAACTTGTACGAGTCAAGTGGGGACATTGTTATAAAAAATGCAGCTGGTCTTTCAGAAATGATTCATCATTCAGTGCAAATGTGTTTGTCATTCGTGTGCAGTGCACTTTGTACAGAATTACCCAAACAAGTGGTCCAGATGTAGCTGCCACATATGAGCTTTTTGTTTGTGCTGTGGTGAACTCATTCTTGTTGTAGTTGTGCTATTGTAAACGTGCAGCTCATTCCCAGCAGAGCCACGTGGAATCTGTGTGTGCAGAACTCCATAGAAATCTCCGCAAAATTCCACGCAGTTGGAAAAACTGCCAAGTTCTTCAGATCCTCTGCCGCACCCACTTGTTTGAATTCTCATACTCACAACTCATTTTACTTTTGTAATATGATGCATTTCTAAGTGAAACAATATTTAGCAAGAAAAACATGGACTGGGCTTGATTTTATGTGACTGAATCATAAAAAGAGGGTGTTCCATATAATAATGCAAGATACAAGTTTGCTGAAAGGTTTTTTTTTTTTTTTTTTTTACATATGGTTAGCATTATAGTCTATAGTTGAGAGAGAGTTCTCCAAAATATTATTTTCTCACCCCTCGTGGCATTCCAAAACTGTATGGCTTGCTTTCTTATGTGGGACATAAAATAAAATATTTAGAAACTTGTATTTGGCTAGGAATTTGCCTTTTTTTTTTCTTTCTTTTTTTTATATGTTGTTATATATTTTACAGAAGAAATCAAATCATACATTTTTTTTTTTCATGAGGTGAAAGTGAGAGAATGATGACTGAATGTAAATGATCCCTTTAATGTTGTTTTAAGGGAAATGTAATTACATTTTGATTAAAGATAACAAAGACAAAAATATTATTTACTTGGAATAATGTGCACTGGTGAATCACACAATAACAATAGAATTTGATTGTGCTGTCATCTACCACAAAGAGTGAAGGACTGTTAAACATTTTACCAATCCATTTAAATTCATTCTGCAAAATTATGCAGATTTCCTTCCAGTTTTTAGATTGCATCTAGGCCCTTTTTCACTCAGCATACAGCATTTGAAATGTGTGTGTGTGTGGTGCTGGATGCATTTGTGTGTGTGCTTTTAAGTGTGCTTATTAACATTGCACTCCATGTGCTTTTAGTCCATGATGTAGCCTGCATGACTTCATAAATCATCATTATAGATTGAATAGAAATTATGTATTTAAAGTAAATGTACTCACATCACATGGGGATTGAGAATCATGTAATTCTCTTTCTAATCTAATAAAAGGGGAAAAACAAACAAACCAATTTGAAAGAAAGACAGTCATATCGAAGCAGAGAACAGTGATGCATTGTTTGACAGTGTATAAAGAGCTGGTCTGTTAACGTCTTACATCATCTCAAGAATCCTGCATCCTGTTTTTTTTTCTCACTCTTAGGGTGACGTGATTGGCCAGGAAGGATCAGGTGATAGTTGTGAGAACCAACTTACCAAGGTAAATCTTTTTGCTGACTCAAAAGATTAATATTACTATGGCTTTACACCATGGTAACATTACAGTAACACTTTATGCTTATAAATCTGATTTTTACTTTTAAAAACGATTCAGTGCACTTATGATGAATGTGTTTGTCATATACCAGAGTGAAGACATAACCCCAGTTTCCAGCCCTACACTGAGCTCACCTCCCTTTGGTCTGAAGCCCAGATCAGGTGAGAAAAGTGTGCAACATGTGCTGGTTGGCATTTTGATGGTGAAGTTGGAATGGGTGGGGTTGCACTTTAGAGGATGGTGCACATTCTGGGCTCTCTCATTATCATCACATTTCAGTAGTAAGAGGGAGGAAGTGTTTGTATGTAAAGATCCTTTTGCCTGTGTCCAACACCTGTTATCCTGTCAAGCTCAGAACAGCCGTACAATCAAAGTCAGGCTTTTTATCCCTTCATATTGCTGTTTAACATTACTCCCTTGGCTTCAGGGGTTAAATTGCATCTGGAGAGGTTTAGTTTTAAAGTACATAGTAACAGAATATGTCCTGTATTTCATTTTCATTTACATAGAGATATTTTCACAAATACCATTCATTATTAATGTATACAGTTCAATAAATACATCAAACCGCGTGCTTCATCCGGATGCAGTTTAATTGATGTAGCTGTTTGTTTATCTGCATAGAGGCTTCTTGTTGCTTCCCCCTATAACATCTAATCTAGCATTTGCATTATTATCTAGGATCTGTTATTATGTCTAACAAAGACAGCATCATCATGCCCTGAATCTGACAGTTAACATAAAGAATAGTGATTTGTACTTGGCGCATTAACAGCTTGCCAACAAACTGGTACTGAAATGCTGCTTAATAATGTGTTTTTGTTTTTAATATTTTCTCTTTTGTGTTGTGCTGTATTTCCTTGTCATTTTGCTTTGCATATCTTCCCGTTTCCTTTTCTTCCCTTTTATTTATGTTTCGCTAAACCGCTGCTTGCTTGCCTGCTTGCTTATCTGCTTTTATTACACACACTGCTGTTGCTTGGCACCCTCCTGTTTTCCGAAACCTGAAACTCCTGCCTGTTTCCTGTGGTTTTCCAATGAAAATCATTTGCTTGGCACCTCCTACTGGCACTACACTTTATGTTGATACCTACATCTAGCTTCACCCTCTTTGCCATGCTCGACTCCGCCCTGTCCCCGCTCCCTTACACAGGCCCCGCCCACCAATAGAGACACGCCCCCTAGCCCAGCTGAAGGAGACATGCCAAGCAGTGGTAGGTCTGCTCAATGTATCATCCTGTGCAGTCAAATGCGTTGCAATTTTTCTTGTCAGAAGATTCTTTTTTCTTTTTCTTTTTTTTTTTGCGGTGGTTGCTAAGGTTGTGGTTAACTATCATAGAGATCTAAATAAAGCTTTAATTCTAAAAATTCTATATTAAAATATATAACTCATGTTCCACCATTTTTGCTACCGTAAGAAAAAAATAATAACAAAGACTTCTTCGGTTTGGACTCCTTTGACTTGGGCTGGTAAGCAACCATCCAGAACACCCTAGCAACCACTGGCAATGCCTAATAACCCTAGCAACTGCTTTGCAAGTCCTTGCTGCATAGCAAAATGTTGGCAATCACCCACAGTACCCAGCAAGATGGCTGCAGATTTTTTTATGTCTGAATGTAAAAAAATGTTTCTGAGGTTAGTGGTACAGCGTTAAATGGTCGAGTGAACGTGAGAGAGAGAGGGGATGTGGTTGAGATGAAATTTGGGGTGGCCCAGTGGCTTCAAATGGAGCTGTGTGTATTTATAGAGCTGCTATTTTATAGAATTAGATAATGGCCCCAGAGGGAAAATCAGACCTCCATTTAAGAAATGCTTTCAGAGGATGAAAAACTTCCAGAAGACATCTGTACTTACTCATCGTCTTACGAGAAAGAAAGAGGAAAGTGGGAATGATGGAAAGAGAGACAAGTTTTCTAAAGAATAATTCTGTACTAATGGTAGTATTGAACTTTATATTAAAACTTTATCGAACCCAATGGAATCTGGCACCATTTTACATTATCTAAATGAATAAATCTGTGAAATGTTTTAAAAACAAAAGGTCTACACTGTACTACACTATTATTGGTAGTTCAAATCATAATCAGGTTAGACAAATATGCTCTTCTATAGAGGTTTATTTCTGTCCACGAAAGATATACTACTGCAAAACTTGGAGAATTTGTAACTTCCTGTTGGACATCAGAAATTCCTCTGTGTGTGTTTTTTTTTTTTTTTTTTTTTTTTTTTTGTCTGTAAAGTGCCTGTAAGTGACATTTTTGTCAATAACGTTCTGGTATTCTTACTGTCTCTTGCACACAATAAAACAGTACATGTGTGACTGAGTTTCATTTTTGCCAATACTGAGTTAGATTAGAATGTGTGCTGCTCTTAGAGCTAAGAGATGTCGAGACTGAAAGACAATGTGAGAGAAAGACACACAGCTTTAAAGCTAAATTGTTTAATTTGTGTCACTGGCTTCATAAAATGACTGTTTTCAAACAGCTTTCCCCAAACACAACCCTGGTTTGCCATTGGTGAACAAACAAATAGCCCCGCCCCTAAATGCAAACCATTGGTTGAGCCAGTGTTGCTATGCTAGGCTGGCAGAAAAAGGAGAATGTATGTGAACATAAAATTTACACACTTTTAAGTATTCAAATGGACCCTAAAACACACACTTTCCCCGGAAGCATGAGTGGTGACTTTTTTTTAAGAGACATTTTTTTCTCCCTGATGCAAACACACAAACACACACACATTTAACTATCTAAGCAACGTAAGTTAGTTAATTAGACTTTGACTATTGTTTTTACATCCCCAAAAGGGAGGTTTTGTCAGGTTTACCTCACTTTTGTATACAAATTTGTCCCAAAAATATATTTAAATTGGTACATAGACACACACACACATACACACACTTTTGTTTTCCTAATGCTGCCCAGAGACACTGCTTTAGGGCTTTAAACTTTAAGAAAACAAAAAAGGGAGGCATTTTCTGGAGAAACATTCTTTTAATGTTCCCTACATTCGGTCCTCTTTCTCTCATTTCTTCACGGCATGAGTAGTTATGTAACTACAGAAACACTCAGACCTGTGGAATGAAGCATTGTGCTCTTCTCTTTTTAAAACTGCCTCTTTCTCTCACGTCTAGTGCTCCCCCTTGTGGGAAAATATAATATAATAAAGGCTGTCAGCAGTCAAATATGGACAGTGTCCAATTCCCTTCAGAATTCAGGATGCTCATTGTGATGTAAATAGGCAATAAAGACAGCTAGTCATTTAAAAAGAAACATAATAGCAACAGTACAGACATTTGATTACTGTTTAATCCTCTTCATGTCAAAACTGACACTGGATATCATGATGGCTGTGATGGTAAAAGAACACAAATATATGAGAGTGAGTGTTTTTGCATGTGATTATGAATGTGCTCTGTGCAGACTAGTGATGCTTCAGTTGTGTGGCAGTGTTTTTCAGGACGCACAAGACTCTGGAATCAGTGGATCCTCAGTTCACCATGAGGAGAAAGATGGAGCAGCTCAGAGAGGAGCTGGAGCTCACAGAGCAACTGCGAGAAGTATGCAAGCACACTCACACAGACGCCAAGTATGTACATTATCAATATTAGTCGGTATTAAATGTTTTATTTATAACCCAATCATGTTGACTTTGTCAGAGTATTGAGAGCAGACTGAAAGTAGTTCTTCCTGAAGATCTGGGCTCTTCTCTCATGGATGGGGTAGTGCTTTGTCATCTAGTCAATCACATTCGGCCGCGTTCAGTGGCCAGTATCCATGTACCATCCCCTGCAGTGGTGAGGCATCTCTGAATTATCCACACATTTACATAAACACTATAAACTACCATTCAATAGTTTGAGGTCAGTACGATTTTTAAATATATTTTTTAAAGAAGTCTCTTATCTCACCAGGACTGCATTTATTTGATCAAAAATGCAGTCAAAACCGATATACTGTGAACCGAAGGTCGCAGGTTCGATTCCCAGTACTGGCAGGAATTGTAGTTGGGGAAAGTGAATGATCAGGACTCTCTTCCACCCTCAGTGCCCTTGAGCACCGTACCCCCAACTGCTCCCTGGATGCTCCCTGGGTGCACTGTTTTGGGTGTGTGTGTTCACTACCTGCAGCTGTGTGTGTGCACTTAGATGGGATGAATGCAGAGTACAAATTCTGAGTGTGGGTTACCACGCTTGGCTACAGGTCATGTCACTTTTCACTTTAAAGTAATTGTAAATTGTATCATTTAAAACAACAGTTTTTTTTTGTTTTTTTTTTTGGAACATTTTAAAGTGTTTTATTCATACAGCGATTAATCAAGTCTTCATTGTCTCAGGATCTTTCAGAAATCTTTCTAATATGCTGATTTGGTGCTCAAGAAATATTTTTTATTGTCATTTGTTGAAAAGAAAGTTTAAAAAGAACACAATTGAAATAAAATGGAAATCTTTTAGTAACATTATAAATATCTTTACTGTGAACTGTGATGTTACTTAATGAATAAAAAAGTATTAATTACTTTAAAAAAAAAAACACACACACACATACTGACCCCAAACCTTTGAATGATAGTGTTTGATAGCCTGAAGTTTGTTAACCTGTGTTTTCTCTCTCTCTCTCTCTCTCTCTCTCTCTCTCTCTCTCTCTCTCTCTCTCTCTCGACATCTGTATGTGGATACGTTAAACCTTCAGCCCAAGCTTAGCATGGCTAAATGTCGCAGAAATGTTGAAAACTTTTTGGACGCCTGCAGGAAAATGGGAGTACCTGAGGTGAATAATATATATATATTTTTTTTTTTTTTTTTTTGTGAATGACAAATGAACTAGATCTGTTTCTCAGGGGCACTGTTTGTACAGGTTTTGCTGTACTTGTCTCTTACGTACACTCCTAAATTAAAAGCATTCATTTACTGGAATCGGTGGTCAACAATTTTCAACAATCATACTACCGTTGTCTGATTTTATTATTAATTTTAAATATATTATAAAAATGTAACCTTGACAAACATTGTCTTGACAGTTTCAGTTTTTCCCAATATTTCCTACATAGAGTAATATCTGCCTTGGGGTATTTCCGCCAACTGAGCTGTTTGGCATTCAAGGGAATTTTGTCTTATTCTTTTCTAGTAAAGGATTAACTGTAAAGCCGATTCTATACACTTTACAGACTATAACTAATCCTTCAGTGTAGTGGACCACTGATGGGGATTGCCACCGAATCTAAGTCTCAGTCTGAGAAACCTGTATGGTTAGTTCAGATGCATTTCTGACAATGAACCTGTACACACAGGGCTCCTTGAAAACAAATCCTGGTAAAATACATGTTATTACTTGTGTGATTTTGATCATTAGCCACCCCTAATCTGATTGGTTGAAGCAGCTGAGATTGCTTTACACTGGTCTGTGATCAGTCACGCCCTTGAAAACATTTTGGAGTCATTTCTCTCTTGTATTTATCAGCTTAAAGAAAATTCTGGACCTTCTCTGGTCAATAGATGTTGTGGAAAACTGATCATAGAACAGCATTTGAAGTCACTTTCTTAATATCACCCTACTAGAGCTGCAACATGCCATTGTATTAAGAAGTTATCATCATGGCTTAAGGCTACATCCGTTTCTAGCGCTCCATTCCATCCTGTTAATGGCTCTGACCTGCTCTCTGATAAATGTTGTTAAATGATAATGTTTCCTTGAGCTCTGACAGAGAGAATTGCAGTGAACTGATAAACAGACCATGACACATGAGTGGAACAACTTTTTGTGTAAATTGATTATAAAAGCCTTTTGTTAATCAATTCAGTGTCATCAATTCAATTAGCGTAATGTATTATCCTGATAAAGTTAGTAGCAATTACAGCTATCACTTCCATTAGTCTTTGTCTTAACTAGCCACAGCGAACACAATGTCCATGTTCCCTTGAAACGTGGACAAAATGTTTGTTGTTGATGTGGTGTATCTCTAATTGTGAACAGGAATCAAGTGAGGGTTGTTGGTCAATTTTGGTCTTTTTTTTTCTATTTGGTCTTTTTTAGTTTCTATTGGTTTTGCCATCCTACCAATAAAAAAAGTATTATAATACCCTATCACTAGCCTTTCCAGAAGGAACCCAGATGTTGTCTTCTGCTTCATGAATCAAGCTTGGTCCAAGCAATTCATAACAAGCTGTTCTAAATAGCGTGTCATACAGGAAGCTTTTAGCTGTCGTAGCTTGTGTCTGTAGCTACTACGAGTTTGCATGACAGCTAGCCTTGTCACCATGTGCTTTTTGTGTTTGCTATCCTGATAGCTGATGTTTATCAAGCTAGTTTATTCTATTAGCGTGTTTAGAGCTAATGTGGCAGGCCTTGTTTGTTCGGTAACGTCTGGTCATGGTAAAGTTTATATATCATTGCCTTGTTTATCAGCTTAGTGGAGTTGTTGAGTTATCTGCGCTTTACTGGCTTTTGCAGTTCTCTTGCTTTGTGTTGTTTTTTAACACTGTAGCTTGACTTGTGCCTGCATACGCTCATTAATGCACATGCTCCGCTAACCACCATGTCCCCTGTGCGCCTGCTAACAGCATCTGCCCCAGCACACCTCACAGCAGCCACAGCTGCCTCCTGAAAGAGAGACACTGACTGACAACCTTCAACCTCACTGTCACAAAACCCTTTTTCAGAAGGCAGTAAGAGGGTCATTCTGGAGAAATGGAGCCATTTGTGCTTGAATATTTTACAAGGTTTAAAAAATAAAAAGATTATTTGAGGGGGAAAATTATGATTTAATGGAAAAAATAAATAAGGGCTTATTTTTCCAAAATATTTGTCATGTACAGTATATTATGATTAGACAACCATATTCATCATTCGATTAATTAAAAGTGCCAGGAAACACTTATAATGTTGCTGTTGTTTTGAACTTAATATTTATCAAAGAATCCTGAGGGAAAATGTTTCTTGAGCACCAAATCAACATATTAGTGATTTCTGAAGCAAAACAAAAGTATTTGCACCACATCACATTATTTAGACAATATTATTAACCTTTGTGCCAAGAATATATATATATTTTTTAAATCACAATTTTTTTTCTCAACAAAATTACTGAACTATTGAGATGACAATACCAATTTGTGTGAGCCAACTGAAATAAATGTAGAGCTAGTAAACACTTACACCTGGTTGAACGACTTCATCAACTAAGACGCTGCTATTAGGATGTCAGAAAAATGAAATTATTTATAAAGTGGGAACATTTACTGGCAGCTGGTTGACCAGAATGCTATATAACTCATGTATTAGTAATGAATGAGGACATTCAGATTGAATGATATTTCGATTAAAAACTTTTTTAAAATATATTAATTTTTTCTTTTCTTTTTTTTCTTTTTTTTTTTTTTGTTGCAGTACACACTAAACTAAGTAAAACATTAAACAATGTGACTTAGTTAAGTGTCTTATTAACTACATTATCAGTAAAGTAATCATGGGAGCACATTTATTACACATCTGGAACCGTTTCCTGAGAATGATCCAGAATTCTTGCCATTTTTGGAGCTTGAAGCATTTTACCTTTGACCTTTATCACTGTCTAATCACCTTCCTTATCTTTCTCTGTTGTCGGACGGATGATCTCTCTTTTTTCTCATTTGCTTTTATTCTCCTTTTGTTTCTCTCTCCATCCATTCTTCATCATTATTCTGTTCTATTCTCTTCTCCTCTTCTTCTTCCTGGTTCTCTTTGTCATCCTCTCCATGTTTTTAATCTCTCTCAGTCCTCTCTCTGCTTATGATGTTCTGCAGTTTAACCTGCGTCAGCTCTGGGCCGTGGTTGCGGCCTTGCTCATGGTGGAGAGCACAGGAACAAGGCAGAAGGAAGGAAAGGTGGAGTGTGGCAGGGAGAAAGAGACAGAGGTCAAGAAGCTTATCCCCGAGTCCACTCAGACTCCACCCCCTTCCTGGCAAATATGGGATCTGATTGGCTCAAGTCTACTACATGTTTTCTGTCTGGTGATGCTGTTTGTGGCCTACAGCTGGAGCGAATTTAAATAACGCACAAATAACACATTATATTATTTACTGGTTTTTGAAAGCACATTGAACAGTTTGTGATGGCCTCACTTAAAGGGAAAGTCCCCCCAAAAAATACAAATTCTGTCATCATTTACTCACCCTCAGGTTGTTCCAAAACTGAATGAGTTTTGTCTTCTGTGGAACATAAAAGAAGATATTTTGAAGACTGGGGTAACCAAGCAATTGCTGGTACCACTTTTATTTCCCATACTATGGAAGTCAATGGGGACCAACAACTCTAAGTAAAGGATGACAGAATTGTTATTTTTGTTATCTATTCCTTAAAATGAGCACATCATGTTTGAAAAAATGTGTCTTTGTCTCGTTTTTTTTTTTTTTTTTTTTTTTTGATAGTTTCATACGTTTGACCAACCTTTGCATCTTGATTTGGCTATAATAAAACCCATACATAACACAAAACATGCAACATTTTTATGACAACAATATGTGATCCATAAAGAGATTTAGATGTTTTCATGTTTGATATGTATTATTAATTAGTTGGCAAAAAAAGAAAAGAAAATAAAAATAGGTATTTGTCCTTGCAGAATGCTAGCACTTTAATAAGGAATGGCAAAGGGCCAGGGTCTCAATCACTTCCACCTCTGTACAAAACTTAAGATACATTTCAGCAGTCATAACACTGATTTAGTTTTTGGTACTCTTAAAAAATATATATTTATTAGCATCTGCATGATAAAACATAAATAATACAAAAGGATATGGAGGTCTTGCCTCATCAGCATATATCTACTGAAAACAAGACCTGCTTCACAGAAACAATCTGCTGATAATAATATCAGGACGCTCGAGTAAGTGAAGGCTCAGATGCCATCAAAGCAAAATGATAGCTTTGCTTTGCACAGACATCTTGTATGGTGAGATCAAATCTATGATTAAAAACATTTAATCATTTGTGTAAGGGCTAATTTATCTGTTGGATTTTAAAAATAAATTAAAATAATAGCTACTTTTGGTTAAGGGCGTTTTTAAGAGCCTGATATATTGTTTCGATGACAATTATTTAATATCCTGCACTGTCTTTGTAAATTATTACATTGCTATTTAATCCAAAACGCCATCCATTGGATGAAAGTGGTCAGAATATGACAAGAGTGAACCAAATGTTTTTTTTTTTATCAATTTAATAAGCATCATTCCACAATTATTTGACTAATCCGAATTAAACAATGAGGAATAACAGGGTTTCAGAATAAGATTGAATTCATATACTGTATCTTTAATCTGTAATAGAGGTGGGATTTTGTATTATGAAATATTAGATTAACCCAGTTTTAATAATTGACTAATCAGTGAAGTGGCTGTATTTGATTTACTCTGGAATGGAGGGTCTCTTCTAATTGGATCCTCTGATTCTATTTTAGGTTCTGATCTTCATCTCACATTATAGAACGACCTTGTTTATCTCATCTCAGATAAAAAAAGAAATCCGTTAGTAAATGAGCAGACAGTGTTGTCACTGAGGCCTCATGACATCACAATCCTCAAACTACATAATGCTTGAACCTTATCTGCGTGATCACAGTTACACAGTTATAACTGGCATTGCTTTCATCATTCAGTTTGACAAACATAAAGGCAATATTGACTGTTCAGGGCCTTTTGTTTCGGTATAATTTCCCACTTATTTCCTCATTTGTAAAAAAAAAAGCTACAAGATGCAAAAAGTGTTTGAATTGCTTAAAATTCTTAAATTAGATTGCGTGGTTCCTCTGAAGGTTCGTCTGCTCGTCTGCTTCTGTTTGTCCAGCTCTAGACTTCTTGACTCCTGTCAGTGTTGAATCGTGTTCAGTGCTGCTGCTGCTAATGGACTTTGTAAGGCTTCGTTGTTTTTATGACCCTGTAAATGAAAGGAATAAATGTACAGTTTGGGCTGTTTTTTCTCACCTGTGTGGGTCTGTTTCTTTAAGACAGTTTTTGTTTTACTGTTTAGTTTTTTTTTATACACCGTTGTATGTTCACATTTCTGGGGTCAGCAATATTTTACTGATTGTTTGCATAACTCATATTGTATTTGGCCTCACTGCTAAACGAGGTGAGTCTCTATCGGTTTCATTAACTGTATTCAGTAACGAGTGCATTCAGTTTAATAAATTGTATATAATGAAAAATTCTGTTTTCCATGACTGTCTCTTTCCTCTCTGACATGACACTTCGCTTGTCCTCTCTCGCCAGGATAAGTTATGTCTGCCACATCATATTTTGGAGGAGAAGGGCCTGATCAAAGTTGGCATCACTGTGCAAGCTCTGCTGGATGAGACTTCGGCCAACGGGACACTCGTCACATGAGTCACACAAACAGAAGCCAGTCTCACTGACACTAATTCCTTTTGCTGACCTCCAGCGCCAGACGATCTTTGAGAAATTCCCTGGACAGAGTCCATTTATTTCTATTAGAACAGGTGATCCTCAGCTTGCAGGTATATGCTCATGTTTTCCTCACTCTCTCTTTACTTCATTATTTAGTACTGTTATCTGATCACTGTTGCCTGGGCCATAGTCATGTAAAGCCGAGTTCAGACTGCACGATTTTTAAAGTAGTCGGGTCACTGTTCTTTACACACTGCATGACTACCTTGGCCAGCATTCAGTCGCTGCTGTGTTCATACTGCACGATGGATCAGCAACAAAAGGTTTCACACTCCATGACTTTACACTAGGAAGAATCACCGACAACTATGTCTGGCACGCAAACTACGTTTCACAACCAAACACACGCGAGATGTGACAAGAAAACAACGCGATATCACGCGTGCAAGACTGGAGTTCTCTAGTGAGACTGGGATTATTATTAAAAATGGTAGCCCACAAGAAGCTTGCAGTAAGAATTCCCTGTGCGCTGATTTGCAGCGAAAACAAGAAAAAGAAAAGAAGATTATGGAGGAGGAAATGGTTGGGGAGACGCGAGGCACAAGGATTGTGTGTTCTTATATCATGCTTGCTGGTCTATAACTCCTCCCCGAACTCCCCACTGCTCTGTATCTTGCTCTCTCATTGGCTGTCGGTCATCGCCGGTGTAGTTTTCAGTCAGAACACTTTTCACACAGTATGATTTTGAATCGCCGACAGGTCCAGATATTTAGCATGCCAAATATCTCACGGGCATCGGCGACTTGTCTGCGATTCTCTCAGATCGCATCTTTGCTCATTCACACTGCGTGATTGTTACACGCGTGAACGAGCACCGATTTGCCTGTGATTTCGGGCATTTGTCAGCGATTTCTCAAAACCTGTCGGCGAGCCAAAAACTGGGCTAAAATCGTGCAGTCTGAACGCGGCTTAAAGGGTTAGTTCGCCCAAAAATGAAAATTATGTCATTAATAACTCACCCTTATGCTGTTCCAAACATGTAAGGCCTCCTTTTATCTTCGTAAGTAGTCCATGTGACATCAAAGGGTCCGTTGGAATTTTTTGAAGCATCGAAAATACATTTTGGTCCAAAAATAGCAAAAACTACGACTTTATTCAGCATTGTCTTCTCTTCCGTGTCTGTGTGAGAGAGAGTTCAAATCAAAGGCTTGAATCAAGGGCAATCATCGCCAATGACGCCATTACGTCGAGCGCGAAAGAACTGGTGAACCGTTTTCTTAAACCGGTTTATTGAATCGAACTGTCCGAAAGAACTACTGGTGATCCGAACACCGATGCAACCGGTTCTTCATTCGTGAACGAGTCAGTCTATTGTTCGTTATCTGGCTCGGCTCTGTGTTCATCACAGCAGTTCAGTCAATGTACTGTTTGAGTACATGAATTACTCCGGGATATTGGTTTGTTTGAACTCAGAGGGAGTGTCAGCCACATTAAAAAAGTTAACATCTTAAGTCATTTGTGGGTTAATGCGTATTAGAGATGCGAACCGTTTAAAACAATTCAGTTCGATTTGGTGAACTAAATGATTCGTTCGCGAACCGGAAATCCAGCTGCTTTGATTTGAACTCTCTCTCACACAGACACGGAAGAGAAGACCATGCTGAATAAAGTCGTCTTTATTGCTATTTTTGGACCAAAATGTATTTTCGATGCTTCAAAAAATTCCAACGGACCCTCTGATGTCACATGGACTACTTTGATGATGTTTTTCTTACCTTTCTGGACATGGACAGTATACCGTACACACAGCTTCAATGGAGGGACTGAGAACTCTCGGACTAAATCTAAAATATCTTAAACTGTGTTCCGAAGATAAAAGGAGGCCTTACATGTTTGGAACAGCATAAGGGTGAGTTATTAATGACATTCATTTTTGGGCGAACTAACCCTTTAAGCAACTCAAAACTAGCTTGAGATATGAAATTCCTTTTATTTAATATATGTTTATTTATTAAACAGTTATTTAAGGATATATATAATTGTGCACAATTTTATATATACATCTACCTATGTTTAGCTTAGATGATATTTGTGCTTGGCCTTTGGTGAAGTAGATTGAAATCACTTGTCCTCCCAGATTCCTATGTTGTTTTTTTTGTAACCACATTTGTGCTTGTTTTTGGGAGACGTTGATGTTTTGTCTCAGGGGAGGTGTGGCCTCACTTTAGTTTCCTACAGTCTCCGCTCTGCTCACCTGTCAGTCAGGTATGATTTCACTAAAAGAGTATGTTTGAGTGTGTGGACAGTAGAAAACATGCCTGACATTTGTTTTCATTTGTGTATGTGTGATCGCTATCTTGAGGAGAGTATTTATTTTGTGAGAGTAAGAGAACGAGAGCACATGTTGGCACTTTTGTATGTAAGTTTTTGTGTCAAAGAACATTTTTATATATATATTTTTTTTCTGTTATTTTACTTGCGTGCGTGTTTGCTTGTGGAAGGTCTGATGTCCAAAGCTTCAGCTCCTCACAGAAACAGACCAAAACATTTGAAGCTGGTATCTCACTGGGGATTATTTGACAGTTGCCAAAATTATTTTCTGATAGCAAACTGATTTACAAACTTAATCATTTTATACCGTTTTTACAATGATTTCAGTGTGTTCTTAAAATAAGAGTTTTGTATTTGTAGAAGGATTTGTAATGTGATACTGGTATGTGGATGTGTAAAAATGTACAGAACATTTATATCTGATGTGCTTATTTTAATATGTTGATTTCAATTAAAGCACAATTTATGAGTGTGAGTTAACGGGGGGAAAAAACTATGTATTATCTTCTAGGTTCTTATATGAAAGCAGTTATAACACTTCCATATGTAATTTCAGAGAGAAAGGCTGTAATTATTTATTCATGACAATAATTTCCATGCATTCAGTACTAATGCATTAACGATTATCTCTGTACTGTAATTGGCAACAAAAAACATTATCTGCTCTTAAAATTTGATGCACATTATTATACTGTAGCAAATATTAGGGACAAAATCTGGTCAGAAGCTTTAAGTGTGAACACCAAAAACATGGGGCATCATGGGTTAAAATACTATCCTAATCATATTCATACTAATTCCTAGATTTTTTACACCATAAACCTGTCATAACTGATTAAAACAAATAGGAAAAAAATGAAAGTGTTGATTAGAAAGTAATTTTAGAGACATTTGAACGGAAAGCACTTAGATTTTGGTCTTTGGTGGTAGATTTACATGGTATTTTACAAACCTTTAATGTTGCATTTTATTATTATTATTATTCATGCCTAGTTTAGACAGTAGTCACTTCATAAATTCACTGCTGTATCTTTTAAGAAATTGTGTTCTTAGGGTTGTCCTCAGACATTAAAAACACTGATTTGAGGTTTATTGTTTATATTCATTCCAGTACATTATTAAAATCTCTGCTACAGTGTGGGCAGGTTGTGCATCTTTACTGTACTGTCAACATTCCCCACCACTTCACAGAAAAAGTAGTGACACTGTTTCACACAAACTAGATAGAGGTTTAAATGCAGAGTTGATTTTAAATGAGTTTTTTGCACTTTACGTATTTGGGATTGTCTTTTTGGCAACTGGCAAATAGTTTTATGCATGGTATTATATTACAGTATTTGGAGAAAATATCAGCTGATCAGATCACTAATGTGTTTGATAACTCACTTTAAAATGGGATACAAATCTTTAACTGCTGAATGTCATGTGGCTATTTTATCTACTTTGATGTATAAAGGAGAAAAGGCTTGTACTTAACATTTTTGTACTTTAATTTTATAAATAGGAATTATTTTTCCATGTCTTTTCAGTGTTCGGGATTTTACACCTTTGTAATTCTGTGAAAATTAAATGCATGTACAGTAATGTTTATTGTGTGTGTGGGGGGGGGGGGGGGGGGGGGGGGGGGGGGGCATGCATGTCACTCCACCTTTTGCCTTAACCTCTGAAAAAAAGGTATATTTTTACCAACTTCTACCAGTAAATACATTCACCTTCAGAGACTAGTTTGTTTCTTAAACATTCAATAATCAAATGACAATAACTGTCCTGTTGTTTGCCAAACTACATTGATCCAGCAATTTATCCTGCTTTATTTAATGTGAAATGAGGACTTGTTAATAGCACGCAGAGTTATTGTGTGCAAAGGAGTCGTTCACAAAATGAACGGACACAAACCCAGAAAGTACTGCAGAACAACAAATACAAAAATCACAACCAAATGCCTTTATTTAAAGAAATGTCTATAGCCAAACATCACCCTATGAATTTTTCCATGAGGAAAATACAGAGTTGGACTGCAGTTTGAGGGAAAGTGACTAGTCAATAGTCATTTCCAGCTGTGTAGATACTGTAGGTGTTGTTAAGATCTGAAAGGCAACAAGGGATGTTTCCATACTCATGATGACGCACAGTTTCAGGCATTCAGATATTTGGCATGGTGCTTGATGTGGTCGTTGATAAAGGAGAAGATGAAATAGTAGCTGTGATCATAACCCTGTTAGAGCAAATGAAACAAAAAGAGTGCCAATTTAAAATATATACACCATTGTAAAGGATTTAACAAATTTGTGTAATCATGAGCCCGGAATTGTTCTAGTAAGATATGTTGCATTAATGGGAACTAGACTTCCCTACATGTAGATTCTGTACTGACCTGCTGAAGGCGGAAAACCACAGGAATTTTCTTCTTGGAACAGGCAGCGATCAGATTGTCAGGAAGCAGCTGACTGGCAGATAAGAACTGATCATCACGGCCTTGATCAATCAGAATATCAAGCTCAGGCCCAGAATATGATTCAGCCAATACAGTAGCATCATACGACTGTGGAGATGACGGAGGAAGACAGTTAAGATAAAGCGATTTCTGATGTTGGACAATGTGTTTTTTTATGTTAAATCAATGATTAAGAAACAGAATATTGCACACTGCTACATACACTTTCAAATGTTTTTGAAAAAAGTATCTTTTGCTCACTAAGACTGCAGTTATTTAATCAAAAAGCAGTAATATTGTGAGATATTTAAAAGCATAAAATAAATAACAGCTTTCTATTTGAATACATTGTAAAATGTCATTTATTCTTGTAAAAGGCAAAACTGAATGCCAGCAGACATCACTCCAGTCTTCAGTGTGACTTGATCCTTCAGAAATCATCCTAATATACTGATTTGCTCAAAAAAAGTCTTACAAATATTTTTGTGGAAACCATAATACTTTTTCAGGATTCTTTGATGAACAAAATTCAAAAGAACAGCATTTATTAGAAAGACAAGTTTTTATGTACCATAACACTTTTTTTTTTTTTTACTTTGCGGTCACTTTTGATGAATTCAGTGCATCCTTGATTAATAAAAGTATAAAGTTCATTCAAAACAAAAAATAACCGTTCATACATGACCAGAAATTTACGAACGGTCGTGTTTACACATATAACCATCTCTCACCTCCCAGATGGACTTGTCCGGTCCAAGATAGCCAGAAAAAGCTTTCTGTCCCCATGCACATTGTATAGGGTTACAGATGGGTGCAAACGCTGACACTGACTGAAACAGGCACATGTATAAAATATGAAAAAAAAAAATCAGACTGAATATTTAAATATCAATCAACTAAATTATGAAGCAGTATATGGGATGTAAAAAAAAAAAGAGGCATGCCTTATATTTCCCAGGATTCTTAAGTGCACAAATGAGAGCACCGTGGCCCCCCATGGAGTGACCAGAGATGGACATCTTCTCCGGATCAGCAGGGAAATTAGAATTAATCAGTCGTGGGAGCTGGGAACAAGAGAAAGGTGATGAAGCCATTGAGTGCAAAAGCCAGTGTTTAATATTTAACTGTAAAACTCTTCATTTAATTGCTTACTAGAGTATCACTTTGTTATCCTAGTGACTAACATGTCTCTGGAACATATAAAGTACACACACCTCTTCGGTGACATACGAGTACATGCGGTAGTTGGTCTTCCAGGGCTCCTGGGTGGCATTGACGTAGAATCCTGCACCTGTCCCGAAGTCCCAGCTCTCATCCTCTCCTTCAATGTTACAGCCACCTGACCAGAGCAGAATCATCATTTTCTGAGCATAAGCTTAAGTGTTAATGAGGTTATATATTAGCATTGGTTGGCTAAAATATTTCTGATCACGAGATAACAACAACCAGAGGTTTAACACTTTCTTACCTCAACAGTACAGACTTCTATAATAATCATTACCATTTGATTTATGCTTTAATTGGCATTTTTCCAAGCTGTGGAATGACTGCCTGGTGGGAAACTCTAGCCCCTGACCTGAACTGGGAAGTCCCAGTGCTATCTGATCCTTAGAGGAAACTTGTTCATCTTTATGTTGCAGTAATGCACTGACCTCCCAAAGGACCTCAGTTTCCATAATTATTCTATTTTGGCCTATGCATCTCTAGGATTATAGGGATGAGCAGAAGCCAGTTATAGGGTTTAATCCCTCTAGAGATGGACCAGCAAGACTGTAAACTGTAAATGTTCAGATGTTTACGTGGACTGGTGTCTGGAGCTACGATGATGATCCCATGTTCAGAAGCTGCCTGCTGGCTCCCTGCCTTAGTGATGAAGTTTTGCTCTGTGCATGTCAAACCTAAAAAACAAAACAAAAAACAGTGGATGGTTAAATACATTTTTATGGACATTACTGGCTGTGTACATAATGCATATTGTTTGCTATTGTTGACAAATTGATTTTATTCATCTGAATAAAAGTGTCAGTTAAATGCATAAATGTAAATAACAAATAACATTTGTCCAATTTATAACCACCTAAACGTCAGTATGCAGTATAAAGAAAGTGGCAAGACTCATTCACTCAAACAGGCCTAGAGAAGAGAAATGAAATGGAATCAAGCACCTGAAAGCCAATACAACACCGGGCATTTGGAGCTCTCAGCTTTGGGAGGAAGGTAAATGGCGAACTTCATTTTGCATTTTAACTCGGAGCTGAAAAATGAGAGTTTACGCAAAGAGCCGTTAGGTGAAATGTTTATTCAGGCGTTTAAACAAAACGCACAGTCTCTCACCTGTCATGCTCGAACACTTTCTGATATCCATCGCAGCACTTATTAGAAGAAACTTGCGTTAATGCCATTGCACTGTTAACTGTGCTGAGAAAAATAAAAGTTCGAGTTATGAGATCATATTTCATACATATGCACAAACATAACTTCGTGATCTGACATACATGTATAAAGAGTGACATTTTAGTTCACTGTTAATGTTTCTTAACACGATTTGAGACTTATCAAATAATTTTGTTAAACGATTCATATTTAACACTCTGGACTCATGGAGTCTGCGCATGCGCACTGCAGTAACTGGCCTGCCAAACTCACAGCAGGATCTGCAGAAAACCCCCAAAAGAAGCGCCTCGCGAAGATTGAAGTAATGGCAAACCTTGCGCTAAATAAAGTTATGCTTTATTTGGCCCCTTGTAACACTCCTCATCATGCAAGTTAATGGCCTGGATAGGCTATTATTTTGTAGCACTTACCGTTGCAGCTAAATGATCCAGAGTTCAGTGTGACGTCGAGGTCAGCGTAAGACGTAAAGTCACGCCCCCTTACGTTTTTCTCCTAAAGTCTGTGCTTCTACGTTTTGGCCAAATAGAGGCGCTCGAGAGATATGTTTGTTTAATGTATTTTGCTTTATTTCTTTTATTTTTTTATTTTTTTCTGAAAGTGTGTTTACTGAACAGTGTGCGCCAATATGAAATGACATTTCAAAACTTATACTTGCAGTTCATGAACTATATAATTGTGATCATGAAATTAGCCGGTTTGTTTTAATCAGTTTTACTTAATTCATTAAATGTAAAGGTCAAATTTATTGGAAAGTCATTCAGAATTTTTTGAAAAGTAACATATATATATATATATATATATATATATAGGATGAAAGCTCTAAAACGCATCTCACATCTAAACAAAGGCTAACAGTATGTCAGTTGAGTAGGATGTCTTAATGCACACATTTCAGTAAGCGAACAGTGCATCTGCTAAGGTTTTGAAGTGTGCAGTCAGTGGACACTTCTTTAACCCATCACATCTGAAAAGTTGATGAAAAGAAAGTCAGAGCACAGTGAGCCGAATGATCATTTTTAAGTTGGTAGAGAGAAAGTTGTTCCTCGGGGTTGCATTTACTGCAATAATACAGACACATAAAAATAGTCATTTTTGCAGCACATCTGCTCCTTAGATCACATAATTTAGTTGGAAAAATGGATATGAATAATAATTCTCTTTCTCTGTCTCCCTCTCTCTCTATCCTTCTCTCTCTCTCTCTCTTTCTGTATTGCCATTAAAAATGTATCTTGCATGACTGTACTTTGTTAATTATGACATAACACAAGGATGAGCTTTGTGAAGGGGATTATCAACAGAGGTCAAAACAAGCAGTCTTGGTTATTTCTAGATAGTCAAGATTAAATTATAACTTGATGGTTATGTTGTACCCTGGCGCATACTAACGAGTCAATATTAAGAGTCAATATTACTCTTTCATTCATAGAGCAGGATGTGTAGCTGCAGATAATCAGTGTCCTGTCTAACAGTGTATAGCAAATAACATTACATCAGTTTCAATAACGCTTCCTTTTTTTGGCTCTACTAAAATCTTTCATATGACACCATTTAATTTCCCCATGAAATCAAATTATTTATCATCAAATGCCCTGGACGTATCGGCTTTTATCCTCATGGGCTGTAAATGAACTTTATTCTTTTGTTGTTCTTCTCTTCTGTTTCAGTCACCTTAATTACTGCCATAATTTATAAACCACTCCGTGTGATTCAGAACCTACTTCCACTGCACTGCATGCTAAATGTGATCAGGGTGAATCACAAACTCCACGGAAACATGTCACGATGAGCAGCGCAAACCAATAAGCACGTCCTTTCTAAAAACGAAATAAACAGTAATGGCCACATAAGGCAGAAAATATATTAGTGGCCCGGCTGGCCCCTTGTTAAAGACGAATCACAGGCTGTCCAGACAATTACTCGAGCACAGAACGTAATGCTTACTTAATTTAACTGCGAAAACACAGCGTACTGAAGAACACAATCAATCTCTCTCCATCAGCTATCTGTAAAGGCATTTTACCTTCTACATTTGTTATTTTTTCCTTAACAAAGACCACTAAATATTTAAGAGAGAAGTATGTTGCCTTATATGGTAGCAACTAGAGTAATCATTTGAACAATTATAATTCTCCAGTGTTCTAATATTTACACATTTTCCTGTTGAGTGTGTTTAAGCTTGTTTCTGCTATTGGATAAAATAAAAAAAAACTGAGACTTTTCATCCCACAATTCTGACTTGTTGTCTTGCAGTTCTAAGAATAAAAGTTTGTATTGTGAGTAAAAAAATAAAAACCAAATCGCAATTAACTTTATTTTTTTTATTCTGTTGCGGAAACAAGCTTCCATACGTCTGGTTCAGGTCAAGCTTTGTTAAAGATTAAAACTGTTTTACTCAAGATGCCTCAAAGGAACAACCAAAGATGAGCATAACCGATGCCCATCACAGTTTTGGTCAAATTCCAAAAAGACAAAGTGCACTTCAAATACTCATACGATTCACTTATTTATCCACATATTTATCCACAAAAATGTAATTCATGCACTTCACTGTCAAACTTTCCTGTAGACTCCAATGCTTAGTAACAAAAGAAGCTTAAACAACTCATACACTGAAGAGTGGAGTACATAGTTAGTAAGTAATTTGGGACACAACTATATTTTCAGTGGTACCACACTATAATTCTCTTTATCTGGACACTCTATAACACCCTTTAAGGGCCGTTATCTGTAGTAAAACTTCTATGTTGTTAATTAGGCTTCACACATGCAGCATCAGTCAAGAGCCACAGTCTTTGGTTTTTCCAAAGGAACTTAGTCTGTCGAATGACTCACACATAATATATGAACACCTAATCTGTCTAGCTGAAAGGGAACTTGATCACACGTCCACCGGTATGAATAATCACTAAGGTCTGAATGTCTTACTGATTTGAAAGGCTTAATAATACTCTCAACAAAAGGCTAACCTCCAATATTAAGAGGAAGTGAGCTGTAATCACCCTTTGATACGAAATTACTTTTTTTTTTTTTTAACCAAGTGATTTGAACTCAATTGTTACAAATTTAGCATGCACATACCAATGAAGCATGACAATAGTGAGATTTACAGCCAAGGTGACACACACTTGCAAGCTGATTTGATTTACAGTTACACATCAAGAACAAGGCTTGTGATTTGTATAGAGTGCAGAAGAATATAGTTTGACCTTGTGATGGTTAAGGTGGATGCCCTTGTCCTGCCTAACACTAAATCATGTCTGAAGCTTTCTTTCACTGTTGCTAAATGGATATTCTCTCTTTTTTTTTTACATTAAATATTATTAGATTAATTTGTTATTGTTTTTATTGAATAATGTTATTTTTATTGAACATTATTTATTTGTATTTATTTTATTGCATTTTATTTTTCAGTAAGATTAGATTAAAAAATATTTTTTTGAATTATATTTCAGATATTCTGTTGAATTTTGCAGATTTAGGATTTAGGATACAATCATACTGTGATAAATTAAATAATTTTGACAGTTTTATTTATTTTTAATTGTATATTTCTTTTATTTATTGCTTCCATTTAAATCTGTAGTTAAGATTAAGGATTTATAACTACACTCATACTGTTACATCTTGTTAGCAGATGTATTTTTTTATTTTTTTTTTGTTTTATAAAATTATTTATTGCAATTCATATGTATCGATTATTTTATTGATTATTTTTATTTATTTTTAACATATCACAGCTTTTTTTTGTTTTGTTTTTATGAATTAAAAAATACTGTTTATTATAAATTTTAGAACATTAATTTCAAATATGTGACCCTGGACCACAAAACCAGTCTTAAGTCGCTGGGATATATTTTTAGCAATAGCCAATTCAATTAAATTTTATTTGTATAGTGCTTTTTATGATACAAATCATTGCAAAGCAACTTTACAGAAAATTCAGTTTAGTAGTAGCTTATAAGTGGTGACTGTCAGTGACAGAAATGTTCAGAAAAATAAATACAATACGTAGTCAACCAGACGATGAACACTTTTACACACAATTATGATGAGACAGAACTTAAAAGGTACCCAGTGCAGAGACTGTAAAATTGGGGAAATATGATCATATTTTCTTGGCCTGGTAATACCACCATCCATCTCATCTTTCTCTGCCCTGAGTCTTTACTGATCACCTGAGGATAAGAGCACAACCGAAAAAAGGAAATGACATGGTCACATGATTCACCGTTCTTGCCAAAACTGTGAAGATCAGAACCGGCAAGGGACTTTTCCAATGATAAACCATTTCAATAGATTTATTTCACACGGAGCGATTGCCTGCACTCCAGCAATTTCCAAATGATCTGTTTTTGAAACTGAAAGCGTGTTATTTTCTTGGCACTCTCCAAAGAAAGAAACTAGCCAACTGGCCTTGACTGCACATTAATCTTCCGCAGATCTTTGATTTTAAGAACACGCTCTAGAATTATGAAGCTTTTATGGTGCGGTTTAGATTACAGCTGTAAAAACCAATAAAGTACTTAGAAACAGTACCCTTAGCAGGAAAAAGGGCAGAAGGGCAGAAAAGCTCTGTGGGTGCCTACATTCACCCTGAGAGAGTATATATCTCACACGTCTTGTGCTATGAAAAAAATAATAATAATTTACCTAGTATGAGAAACACAATACATTTCTTTGAATGTTCTTATGACATCTTTAAGTGGTGAGAACTGCTTTAGATCAGTCCTGTATCACAATAGCTTTAACATGCTGAGTGTCTTCAGCTATTATAACCAATATATTTATGTGCCTGCAGACCGTATTACTCAAATTAAATGTCACACGTGCTTATTAGTGAAAAATACACGTGCACTGGTGGTCGATAAGCCAGCTGACTAGATAATCATCCCATGAAGCTATAACAGCTTAAAAAAATCTACGTGGGTCAGGCATTCATAGTCAACAGCAAGCTGCCATGGCAAATGCTTCATCACGGCTGTGGTCAGTGAAAAGCTCAGCTGATTTTACAGTTCAGTTTCTAGCTGGATCAGAGCCACGCGACACATTTCATATACTACCTGTCAGTCTAAAAGCAATTTAACATACTAAGAAAGGGAAAGGGTGGAGAAAAGGAAGGTAGAAAATAAAAAAAAACAGGGAATTTGTTTGTATATGCTTATTTTGGACTTTAAATTCTTTTAAAATCTTTTTCGTCTTTGTTCCTAGACTCGGTCCTGCCCTTTTTTAAAGAGCTTCCAATCGGCTAGGTGCACAAGATGGCGCCGGTGAGCTTCAGCGACGCGAGTGTGTGTATACTTATTTCCGGTCTTGCGACGCATGCATTGACTGTAAAGGGAAACTTACATACGAAACTTGGCTAGATGTATATAATTAATGATTTTCAAATTTAACAGCCGATAGTGGTATATCAAAAACATGGGGAAACATCCTCCCTATATTTTGAGAACCTCTGTGTGGAAATTCATCAAGATACAACGCAGAGATTTCTTTATTCTTCTGTTGATTATGCGGATCAGCCTCAGGTTAGGTCCACAGGGATTTCTTCTTTCAAACACAAACCACTCAAATATGCAATACTTTTCATTTTCGAAGAGCTGGTTTTGTTCTGTTATGTAAGATAAATGTTTCTGACTATCAAAGACGCACAGAGATTAAACATAATTTAAAACTAACTGTACAATTAAACGTAATATAATTATGGTAGGTTGGCCTTAAATAAAAGATCGCTGTTTTCATTCATGTGTGTTTTTATCTGTTTATTTGTTTTGTGAAAGATCTGCAGCATAAATCATTATCTGTCTATGAGCAGCCATGTATATTGTTATTGTTTTGCATTAATTATCAGATTAAACAGATATTAAAATTAGTCACGTATTTTTTACTGTGTAAAATAATAAAATATGTTGTGAAAATAACGATGAAACAGACTGATGTATGTGTACAATTGAGAAATGGATACTTCTGAGGATAAATCGCAGCTCACGTCTCACGAGGAAAATATTTAATATTAAAAAAAAATAATAATAATGCAAACATTTTCGAAAAATAAGTAATTTGTACATTTACATATTTGGTAAGATAAAATACATTATATAGCTGTGTATACACACCATGAGTTCAACTTTCATTTCGTGAACAGTAGTGTATTTAATTCATTCACCGGACCCAAACATACACAAGTTTCAAATCCACTGGCTCAGTTAACATTGGTAGTATAGTGATAATAGCAGTGTATATCTTATTTGCACATGAAGTGATATTATAAATCCTGTAAACATATAGAAGGTGATATTTGGACTTCTCCGGATCTCTGCACTGACTTTAAGCAAAACCGGAAATATCTACTGCACACACTCGCAAGACCGGAAATCCAAGATGGCGGAGATATGCAACTAGCCCATTGTATCCCGGAGGTGATTCGTTAAAGGGGGGGTGAAATGCTCGTTTTCACTCAATATCCTGTTAATCTTGAGTACCTATAGAGTAGTACTGCATCCTTCATAACTCCAAAAAGTCTTTAGTTTTATTATATTTATAAGAGAAAGATAGTCTGTACCGATTTTTCCCGGAAAAACACGAGCGCCTAGAGGCGTGACGTGTGGGCGGAGCTAAAGAATCACGAGCGCCAGTAGGCTTTTGAGTTGAGAGCATGTGGAAGCTGTGAAACAGATCCAGAGGCTGAAATTTAACAAGAGCAGCATCAGCAAAGGCGGTATGCCATGTGGTATGTACTGAAACTGTATATATTTGCTTAGCGGTTTTGGAAAATGACTAAGTTCCACTTTATGTCGTCTTTTAAAAAAAAATGTTTTTTAAGCTGTACATGTGGAAAGTGCAGTTTGATGACAACATCGCATGTTGTTTACTTGATGTGCTTACGCGCGGATAGCTAAGTTAACAACACAGAGATATTTGAAGCAGTTTTACTCACCGCATGTGGTTCCAACACACAATCGTGACCCTTTTCCGTTGGGACTGCATTATCCTTAAGAAATAAACGACGTGCAATCCGAAATGGAAGGAACAAACAAAAACACTTGCACAACTCCGTTGATGCTCTGTAAAAATAAACTCCATCCAATGGTCCCTTAATGCTGTTTCTCTTTTGGTAATCTGTGCAGGGTTGTCTTGCCCTGGCAACCAAAAACACACTTCTTTTGTGACTTTTCGCGACGCTCTCGCTCTGATCAGTCTGTGCTCAGCCTCTCAGTGCTCTGCTATACGGGAGCGAGCGCGCTCTTCCGGCAGAAGTGCCCTTAGGACCCATATAAGGAAATTCCGCTCCATCTAACGTCACACAGAGCCATACTCGAAAAAAACTTTCCGAAACTTGTGACAAACCGGAAGAGTTTTTTTGGAACAAAAATACTCCTTCAAACGTACAACTTAATTTTTGAAACTTTGTCCATGTTTAGCATGGGAATCCAACTCTTTAACACTGTAAAAAACTCAGTATGCATGAAATAGCATTTCACCCCCCCTTTAATTAGGATTACAGGGCACGATGTGACACATGTGAATAATTTAGCATCAGCTCAGACGAGGGTTTAGGAGAACCCCAGAAAATACACGAAAGGAGTGTCAAACAGGGTTCATTCTTTACACGTGCGTGCTTCTTTTATGCCAGCTTTCTCTCTCTCTCTTTCTCCCTCCTTCTCTTTTTCACACACTCTCATTTTTGAGCAGCTGTGACAGTTGGCATTTCATACTTAAAGTTCAAAGAACTTTGCATTGAGCCTGACTTTCCCATCTATATTTTTCTCTTTCACTCTCACATATATCTCTAGCCCTGGAGGATTGGTACTCACAATTGTCAAGGTGGGCGTATTAGTTAGTTCTGGGTTAGATGAAGCCCGCCAGCAAGAAGACTTAACTGTTTACAAAGCGTTCTTTAATTGATTTAAATCACTGTGTGTGTGTGTGTGTGTGCGCGTGTGTGATTCCATGTGTAGGTGTGTTTTGGTACGTGTGCATATTTTTTGTGTCAGTAAATGGAAAAAATGAAATAAAAATCATCATAAGGTTATTTAATTTTGAGGAAAATGTCACCCACACGTCTTCTGATTCCCAGCAGCCACGGCTGCACCATGCTGATTAGGAATCACGCAGGTGCCAGTCATATCACCAATGCCATTTTAAAACAACCCACACACAGGTTAAGACACACTCCAGATGCACACAAACACTCAACTTGACATTATATATTTATATATAGGCCTATATATGAAGTTGCATTGAGTGTTTGATATATATATATATATATATATATATATAATATATATGGCTCTTCTGAGCCGTTTTACGATAGTGATTCTCAACCATGGAACCTCAGAAAACTTCCAGTTATTAATATAAAAATAATTAATTATTCAATATATAGGGTTATATATAAACAAGCAGTGTTGTGATAATTATAAAAATGAGGTGGGCCCTCACATTAAATTATTTTTTTGAGAATGATATATGATATATATATATATATATATATTTTTTTTTTTTTTTTTTTAATGAACCATTTTTTTCCGTTACACAGTTTTCTCATGCAACTGCAAACACATTGTGATGATTCAGGCAGCTACTCTGAGCCTGCGGGTAATTTCAAATGACCCTGTGGCTGATGGAACATGACTTTTTCTCACAACTGATTGTTTTACAGTTTACAAAAATATCCATTCGTATTCATAACGACTTCTAGTGACTCAGGGGAGACCCGGCATAATGGAAATACATTCTGTGTCCACTTCTGTCCGCTCAGTGGAATGTCCAAAACCTTGTGTAGAACAGTGGTGATAGAGTCTGTGCTCTTCAATTTGATGTTGTGACGTTTAATGGAATCTCTGACATATATTCAGCTCTTCCTATTTTGTTTTCACCATCAGAAGTACAGGATAGTTATGTTGAAAGGACAGGACACTTTGTTTTACTCTGTCTAGGTGAAGGCTAATTTACAATGTGTTCTCTCAGGATTTTTTCATTTGGGGTTTTAGAATAGCATTTTTTGTTTTCGAGTCATGTTTATCTACAATGGTTTTATGAAAATGCAAATTCCTGCATTTTAGGACAACAAAATGAACCACTCCATTGTCTTCAGATTTTTTTTTTGTGCAAAATTCATTATTCAGCAGTTGGGGGTTCGGTGCCTTGCTCAAGAGCACCTCAGTCATGGTATTGCCGGCCCGAGACTCGAACCCGCAATCTTAGTGTTAGGAGTCAAACTCTCTAACCAATAGGCTACGACTTCCCCCAAAATGTGCAGCTTCTACATTCTTTCATTCAGTCACTTTGAGTTATTTGTGTGCAGTGTGGCTTAATGTAACTTCATGCTCTTACTGTAATGGCCACCCAAAACAGTGGTAAATTATGACCATTCTGGTCAAGCAGCGGACTTGATAAATATAGAGGCTGGCAGGAAACCCAAGAAAAACAATGTTCTCAGGAACATTGAGTTACATGTTTATATACAGCTCTAGCTGTCAGGCTGCCTAATATATCTTTGATATACTGGAATGAGGGTGGCTAATACTACACAGATACACATACCTGGCATAATTATCCACTCAGAAAGATGAAACAAAGATGACTCATTGAATGTCTGCAAACAAGTTTATGACCGTCACCATGACAACAACAACAACAACACCGCTGACAATTCAGACACACTGGAAATAGAATCAGAAAACAGATCACAGGTTTTCACAAGTTGGTGAGATCTGAACCCGTCGCTCTCTCGGCCGATCCCAGAACGGTCCTGAGATCGCCGTCTGTGCTGCCATGGATCCCTGAATCCAGAGGTACATTTTCAAAACCAAACACTTACAGGTGATCTTAAAAGCATGTTTACAAAGAACTTAAAATCTGACAAAGGTAAGTGTTGGGTTTGAATACTGCCACCACCTGAACAATGTGTGCAACTCCAAAATGTCTCAGAAATTGTTTTTGATAGGTTCAAAGACAAGGTGATAAGTGGATACCTTTTAAAATGAACATGTAAGACTTTTCATCCTGCGCCAGGCTGGTTTATGCTGGTTTCCTCTATGGGGCTGGTCCAGCTGGTAAACCAAAATAGCTATGATGTTTACCACTAGGAAAATATCTACTGGTCAAACAGCATGCTTTCTGAGCGGGATTGTAGTCTTTTCAAAAGAAATATCTGAGAAGGTTTCAATGAAAGCCCATTTCCACCTCAGAGTAAAATAAGAGAGTAATTGTGACTATTTCTCACAATGTGATTTTGCAACAACTTTGGAACTTATTCAGCAAGGTTTCCACAGCAATATTATGCCGTTTCAACTGTTTTAACATTGATAACAATAGAAAATATTTCTTGCACCAAATCCTCATATTAGAACAATTTCTGAAAGATCATGTGACACTGAAGGTTAAAGTAATGTCCAGCTTTGCCACCACAGGAATAAATTACATTTTAAGAGACATTACACAGTTACTTTAAAGCTGCAGTAGGTAACTTTTGTAAAAATATATTTTTTTACATATTTGTTAAACCTGTCATCATGTCCTGACAGTAGAATATGAGACAGATAATCTGTGAAAAAATCAAGTTCCTCTGGCTCCTCCCAGTGGTCCTATTGCCATTTGCAGAAACTCCATCGCTCCCGGTAAGAAACAACCAATCAGAGCTGCGGTCCGTAACTTTGTTTGTGTTCAAAATGTAGAAAAATTTATATAATAAGCGAGTTCACCATGAATCCATTTTCCAAACCGTGTTTTTAGCTTTTCCTGAATCACTAGGGTGCACCTATAATAAGTGTTTATATTCGGACTATTTTAGATTGCTTCGGGGGTACCGCAGCGGAGTAACCCAGTACCTTTGTGATTCTTCATAGACATAAACAGAGAGAAGTAGTTCTGGCTACAATGTTCTTCCTCAAGACGCAAGCAGTTCTGTTTATTAATCGCTAGAGCGTCAAAAGTTACCGACTTCAGCTTTAAACTGTAATAATATTTGATATTACTATTTTTTACTGTATTTGTGGATCAAATAAATGCAGCCTTAGTGATCACAAAGATAATTCTCTCAAAAACATTAAATATATGATTAATCTCAAAATAACAACTTTTATTTATTTATTTATTTATTTATTTATTTATTATTATCTTCTGAAGTGGAAACAGGCTTCTATAAGGTTATTTTAGTTCGCGAAAAATGCCATCATTGAAAAATGCCTTTTAATAATGAACTAAAAGTGGTCCTTATTTTTTGACCATAGACACTTCAGTTTGTTCTGTACTTTTAAAGGTAAAGTGCCGGTCCAAAAACCAAAACGGTATTTTGTCCTTCAAGAGAACTAAAATGTCTGCTAAAATGACAAACCAGCAGCACAAACATCAGCTTATACAAACTGTTTGACGCAGTATAAAAACTCACATCACAACTTTAATCCACACCTGTTTTCAAAAATCAGACACTGGAAACAAAACATGAATTTAGACTTCACTCTCTGTCAAGTCAAAACTCTGACTTAACACTTATATACAGTTTTTATAACCAGAGAAGATTTACCCCAGTGATTCAACTGACATTTATGGTCAGGACACATCTTGATCAGACGAAGGTCTTTTGATGTACCCTGTGATAAAGTCATTACTGTGAAGCCGTTCATCCATAGATGCAGCTGGGCTTTGAAAACTAGTACTTCAGACCAATCGGAGCTGATTTCTGTAGAGGTAAGACTGAGAGAATGCCAAACATGAAACCCAGAAGAAAATCCAGGGTTACACTTGGCATTTTTCTGAGTTCACGTAGTGAATTTACAAGCAGCTGACACGCTCATTTTTGCTGCTTTTGGACAGATGGTGTTTTTTATTGGGAAGGGGCAGAGAGAAATCCCCATTGCCTATTGATCCAGTGAGCGGCATGTGTGTGGACTGATAGGCCAGTGGTGGAATGGTGTTGACCAGGATAAGTTGTAACGGTTTCTTCTCCTCATGAAACTGGCATCGGATGTATCTAGTGAAGGCAGAGCGGTAAGTCTTGTTGAAGAGAGTGTAAACCAGCGGGTTAACAGCGGATGAGAGGTAACCGACCCACACAAACACATTCAACAGTCTGTTCATCACATCGGCGTCACATGCTGCTGGCTCGCAAACCACCGCTAAAACGTTGGTGATGAAAAATGGACACCACATGACCACGAACAGGAAGAAGACAATGCCCAGAACTTTGGAGGCTTTTTGCTCATTGCTAATGGCCTGCACTGTATGCCGTCCGAAAGGTGGCGTCACAACCCCCGATTCTGTCCCCGCCTCGCGGCTCAACGAGCGCCGCAAGAATAGTTTTTTCTCTGAGGGTAAGAACGAGGGTCCGGGAAGGAAGTTGAGTGTGAATCCTGTGCTCCATTTGGGTCTGGGCACCAGTTGGTCAAGGCAGAGCGTGGCCTCACTCTGCAGAGCGCTGATAGTCAGGAAGTAGGTCACCACCATAATGGTCAATGGTACAAAGAAGGCCACAAAGGACCCGACCAACACAAAAGAGTTGTCAGTCAATAGGCAGCTGCCATCCTTGAAAACTTTGGTGTGATCGCGCAGACCCAGCACTGGGATAGGCATGGAGATGCCTGCAGAAAGACAGGGGAAGAAAGTGCATTTGAAGTTTAGTTAAGTCTGCAGAAATTGTGTAAAGGTGGCTAAGAAACCAAACAACAGAGAAGAAATGATGACAGTTGCTTATTTCACACAAAACACAAAACCAGTAGAGTTGTGTGACCTGCAGTTTGTCCATTACATGTTCTATTTATGTCCTCTTCACACTCCATTTGTACAAGCAAACATAAATAAATAATAGTTTATATAGTGCTAGAAATAACACTGCTTTTATAGATAACACGTTAACATCAAATTCATTACTCCTTTTAATGGAAAAGAAAATCCGACCGTTTCATTCTGGTCTGTGTAATATTTTTTTTTTTTTTTTTTTTAGCACTAAATTATGAAAAGGAAGACCCTCTTAATTGAGAATTTGTTCACAATCAAAATGAGGTTCATAATAATAAACCAATATAAAAATTAATTTACAGCCCTAATAAATGAACAATAAAGTTGTTTTAATAAGATGGGTTTATAATTTTGTTATATATTTAATATTGTTTGCATAGATAACATTTTAACATGCAATTCATTTTTTTTTTTTTTTTTATGGCTGCAATGCATTTAGAAAATCTGACATAGTTTATTTTGTTCTGTTATACTTTTATCAGTCAGTTATGAAAATAGATCATTGTAATTTAGATTTGTTATAAATTAAACACGAGAAAGAACTTTACCACAAAACTACGGACAAATGGGATTTATTGTTATTAACCATCATCATCATCATCATCATCATCAATATTGTCATTTATTAACAGCCTAGTAAATAATAGAATTGCTGTAATAATGTTTTCATAGATGACATATCAACTTGCAATTCATTTGTTTGTTTTTAATTCTGTTAATGTATTTTGAAAGTTTGGCATTTAATCCTAATCTATGATTTTTCTTTCTTTTAAAAGATGGGAAAGTGTGGGTTACATGTCATTTTGAAGATAACAAGCTCTACAATTCATTTGGACTTGAAAAAGTTTGCTCATATAAAGGAATATCACTTAAGCAGCTGACTAATGCTGATAAGGAATGTATTAGTCTACAAACCATCTCTTATCTCTAAGGAAACACACACAGCTGTTCACAAACATCAGTTCAAGAGCACACATTCTGTCTGAAATCACATCTTGCTTTAATGATAATGATATTCTTTAAATAGCTCCTGGCTCGTTATCATGTGTAAACACTTTCCATTAATTGTTTCAAACACTGATCCATCATTTATTTACAAATCATTAAACTGTTTCAAACTGAGAGCGCAGGTGGCGTATATTTGTGAAAAACATGCTGGGCTGCTCAATGGGATTCGCTGTGATTGATGGATCTCTTGTTCAAGGACAGGTTCATATTATTCGACTTACTTAGACACATTGCTTATGCTTAGGCAGCAAAAATATCCGTCTTTGTCACATGCCTTTGGGTTACTTCACAGTAATTGATGGGACTTTTTTTCTTTAGAGGCGTAACCTCAATAACACAGCTATTTACGACCATTAGCATTCAGTTCAGCCTGTATAATGTTGTATATGATATACTTCTCATTTCCACTAGCATCTTGCAAATGGAAATCTTGTATCACTCAAGGACAAACTTTCAGTGAAACTGGCATGGTGATAAAAGATCTCCATGGCAACAGTAAATCTCTGCAAATCGTGTCTGATCTCTGGGGTTTGTTGGGGGGAAACCGAGCTGGTAAGGGGGGTGATGGCATTAGTGCATCTACAGATAACTGCAGGCCTTGGATGACTATGATAAGAACCACAGAGTGTAAAAAAATGGGTGTCGCCGTGTGTCAAAATCTGAGAGGAAGATGGAGAGATTAAAAATATATATCAGTCAGGTTTCTCCTTCAAAACTAAGTGGGGTTACTTTATCTTGCTCACCTCAACCTCCTTTTGCATCACTCTGGCATCAGAGTAAACAGAGTTTAAAGTTTGAAAAGCAGCATTATAATGTAAGATGTTACAGTGCTTTGCTCAGATCCACTGACAGCTCTCAACCTCTAAGGGCTGCATCTTCACAATGGATTTATTCATAATCATCTCAGTTATAGACATGATGTGCTGTCTGACATTTAAGAAAGGGTACAGATTTTGACAGATCTCTCCATAATTCTTAGTCGGTTAATCACATACATTAAGACAACCGATAAGCATTACAATTTTTCTGAAATGTTATGTTTAAAGATGTAGATAATGCATAATTGTATTAAATTAGCACTAATTTGCATATATTTCCAAAACGGGAATCTGAACATTGAATTAACCCAGGATGAAAATACTTGTTTTATGTTGTTGACATATATGCTATGGAAGCATAACTGCCTGAAATCTTTCAAATTGACCAGTGTTTGAAAAAAAAAAAAAAACAATTGTTATGTCTGAAGTGTCTTGCCTTAAAGCAGACTGAAAGCTGTTTAGCATCAAGAGGAAGGGTGACAGCTGATCTGTTTCGTTTGCATTATAAATACTTGAGTAGATGGATGGATGCATTCTCTTATGCTGGAAAAAGAACATATAATCCAGTATGGTACGAAAAAACTAATTCTGCATGTTTTCTATCTTGGTGCTAAGAGGCTTCTCAACTGATAATTACAATACCACTTTTTTTGTCTTAACAACCAGACTTGCTGTCTTTTAAAAAGCATCTGACTCATGCTCAGTAAAAACCCCTAATCTCTGAAATGTTAGCAGATCTACAGTACTTTGATCCCCAAACAACACATAATTGCCATCAGAAAGTCTTCTTCACTTTAAAGCAGCGCTAGTTCTCAGCTCTTTGACCACTCTGAAGCTCACTGTTGTACTGGGAGCTGACGCTGGATCCGAAAGTGTTCCCTGCACAGTTTACCACTTTATACTGCAGATATTTTAGTTCTAGATCGATCTCTATTGACTTAAGTTATATTTCTTTGCATTATAAATTTTATTAGATAATTTTATATTATAATAATTTTATTATAATAATTTTATTAGACAGTTTTGTTTCTCTTTTTGCATTACTGTGATTTATGGCATTGTGGCGTTCACATGACATGACGTGTGTCTAAGTATGGTGTCCTAAACTTGGAATTTGTGCTCTGCATTTAACCCATCCAAGTGCACACACAGCAGTGAGTAGTGAACAAACACGTACACACTGTGAACACACACTTAAAATAGAGGTTGATTATTTATTTATTAAAATTAACAGATTTATTTTTCTTCTTTTATATGAAGGTCACACTAAAACTATCTTGGAAAAAAATTTTCAATGCCTTGGTTTTTTTATTGCTTTTTTAAAAAATATATATATATTTTCAGATGATTATACTTTCAAAAGTAAATTAATATATTTTTTTCTTTTATCAAAATTGAGTATACTTGTGACATAAATGTGACACGATAAAGTAAATATCACATATCATAATATTTTTATGAAGAGTCATTTCCGAGAAAGATTGAGCAATTTTATTTCACAAATGTTTAAAATGTTATTTCCACCAGAGTATGCTATTAAACACACATGATTTGAGATATGGTGGAAATAACACTGTGCGTGCAGGAAATATTAATGACTTCAGCATTCAATGACCCGGGCATGTAAAATTCATTACTTTTTAGCTTTCCATTACGCTATTTTTTTCTCTTCTCAATTATTTCTTCCTTGTGGTGCTCCATAGACATGATCAGCAGGATACTGATGAAGCTGCACACATCTACTGCAGGTCTTATTGTTGCCTTTCAGCTCCAATCTATAATATAACTGAATATTGCTCCAATTTTACTTCTCATTTACTGATACCCAGCTCTCTCCCACACTTATATGTTCAATAGCCTTTCCTCTGGTGAATGACAAAATAGGTTTATTAGCCAATGATTTCTCTGGTCCCAAAAGCAATTTAAGTACACATAAACATAAAGGTTTAAAGACCCTCTTTGGAATGCTCTTTGTTATAGTAGCAGCTCTAAATAGCCAAGGTCATGTTAAAACCAATAAGGAATAGTAGTAGGATTTTCTGAAAGCAGAGTCAGTGGTTAATACTGTTATCAAGTATATACATTAGATCAGAGTCATGACTCATCAAGACAGAATGACATCCTGTTCACGACAGTCTCAAAATAATGGCTTCACATCACACTGCAGCACAGTGTCATGTGTACATGTTGATGACTTCAGGTGTACCTGCTGAGATGGTCCAGACGGCCGTGATCTTGGCCCGGGCACGGGAGCGTGAGTTTGACCGATTGTGTCGGATGGGGTTACGGATGGCCACATAACGGTCCAGGGAAATAGCACACAGATGCATGATGGAGGCGGTGGAAAAGAGAACATCCAGATAGATCCACATGGGACACAGTGATGCAGGGAGGGGCCAGGAGTAACCTGAAGAAGACACGGACATTCAGAGAATCAGCCCCGAGTAATAAAACTGACAACAAAAGGCTTTGAAATATTGGCTTTCCTTTAACATGCTAATTGACCCTGTGAGATAATTTAATGGGCTTTGTCCACTTAGCTCAACTAAGTGATTTTACTGCAAGGCATGATTGTGATGAGCTCTTGAGGACAGCAAAAGAGCTTAATGATCACTGACAGTGTTTTCAGTTGACACCCTGATAAAAAGCAGTTTATTTTCTAAAACACTACATCTATCTATCTATCTATCTATCTATCTATCTATCTATCTATCTATCTATCTATCTATCTATCTATCTATCTATCTATCTATCTATCTATCTATCTATCATCTATCTATCTATTATCTATCTGTATATCAGTGAGAAAAAAAAACAGTTATTGTGTGGTATTGTTGTTAGGGTGTAGTACTCTTTCTATCCATCCATCATACCTGTCATACCTCTTGTTTTTGCCTGGAGTCTTTCACATCCATCTCCTACCCCATTCCCTTTTGTTATTTCTCCTGGTAAACTCCCATAATTTGTATGGTCCAAACCTTGTAATATGAATAATCACATCAAAATATTATTTCAAGGATGTCCAGTTGCCAGATCTTGTATGAAACACATCTTACTTACACAATCGACACATCATCATTTTTTTTTACCCATTTGGGATCTCAACCTGGCAACCTACAACCCATTTGTGCTGTTAATATCTGCACAGGTAGTAGATGTAAGAAGTTGATTCAAGCATTACTGGTAGAAATAGGAGGAGAAGACTCAGGTGGTGCAAAATATACATGTAAATTTAACAACAGCTGGATTGAAGAATTTAATTTCATATCTCAAAGCCATTTCAACAATGCCCCCGCCTTTTGCAAAGTGTCGCACTGATTTTAATACCAAACACAGTGTGAAGAACTCAGCACTCAGCGCATTAAATTTAATGTTTAACAGTGTTTCTGTTTATGTAATAAAATTTGCAATAGTCAGTGAATGTAGCTAAAAAGTATGCATGCTCTGTATGTCTGTGAGTGACTTGCATGGTTTCATCTGATACACAAACTCAAAAGAAAGCATGAGCAGGTACTAATATAATATTGGTGTTGTACCAAATTCTAAACATTGTCAAATATATGGCAAAAAAAAATAAATAAAAAAGGAATACAGGGCAGGGCTATCATTAATAATAATTAGACTTACGGTCAATAGTCAAAGGAAATGTTGCAGTGATGATGCCATTTTCTTATAAGCGAACACAATATTCTTTAAATGGAAAGTTCACCAAAAAAAGTTAATTCTGTCATCAGTTGCTCACCCACATACAGTTCCAAACCCATAAGACTTTTATTCGCCTTTGAAACACAAATGAAGATAATTTTCTATGAAACTTGAGCGCTTTCTGTTTCTCAATTGACAGCCTATGCAACTACCCCTTTCAGGGTCCAGAAAGGTATAAAGACATCATCATCAAGTATGTGACTCCAGTGTCTAAACAGCAATTTTATGAAGTGACACAAATGCTTTGTGAAAAAAAATGAACAAATAAAAATTCCACAATATATACATATGAAGAGTCTGGTTCCAAAATGCGATAAACGCCATTAAAAAAAAAAAAAAAAAAAAAAAAGAGTTGTCGCAAAAATCAGTATTGCATCTGGTCGTTATTGAAAAAGTCAATTTTTAATTTTACGCAAAATGCGATATTTGCAGAGTTATTAGGTCATGTGTTCACCCTTTTTTTCCAGAATTCGATTTATCCACTCAACCAATCACAGCACACCATTCCATACACTGTAAACTGTAACAACCAATTACAGCGCATCATTCCATGCACTCTAGACAGTAATGACGGCGCTCTGAATGCACTGGCATCTAATTTTCTCATCTAGTTTGTACTTTGTGATCAACAAACAAGGGTAGCATGATAAATCACATGTGATTGTCATGCACATCTCGACAGTAAAGCCAGTTCTGTGATTAATAGTACCGGAAAATCTCCATCATGTGCTTTCAGGTGGAAATTATTCAGATGCTTTTAATATACAGAGCTGTAGATCACTGACAAGCTATGCTATATCGCATTCATTAGATTAATCCCATTTGATTATGAATGCAATATTGCGTAACTTGTCAGTGTTAGTGTTTTATAAATGCCAATTATGTTTTTGTTAATACAGCACATAGCACTAAATAGTCACATAGTCAACTAAATGAATGTAACATGGCAGAGATTAATGCACTTTTGGAAGTTGAATGTAAGGGAAATGTCATTTTGGAATTTCTGTGTCTAATGTGATATTGTTCTCGGACATGATGAAATTTTAATTTTATTGCTGTAATTAATTTATAGCATAAACAAGATGACCCACTGAATTCATTTTGGAAGCGTTGACTGATGAATGTGTTTTTTAATAAGATTAGTAGTACCAAGTTCAGAGGCTGTTATATGTGGATCAACTTACTATGTTGTGTATTTTCATCAGTGTCAATATGAAAAATAACATTCATATTGATTCAATTGATTTACTGCATTTTGAGAAAGAAAAAAAGTATCATGGATTAATTGCATTTTGGGGAAAAAAATATAAAATTTTATAATAAATCTTTGAAAATCAAAACCTGGATTTAAATTTTTAATGTTATTATAACCTAAAAATTTGAAACAGAATATAGTGTTTTTTTAGGTTTATCTTTGGTAAAGAAAACATATTTTTACTCAAATTAATCAAAACGGATTTATTGCGTTTTGGAACCAAACTCTTCATATGTTCATGAGTGCACCGCAACACACCCTGTACATGTTGTGTTGATGTGAGAGCAGACATTCTCACAATACAACCTATCCAAAAAGCACTGCACAGTTTACAAGCAGATAGAATGATACACTGTCTTCTCTAATTTATATATGCATCGATTTACTTGATTGTCTATATCTATCTCTCTGTCTTTATACTCACAGTGTCAGCCTGTCTGTGTATCCATCCAAGCACACTGAAGCTACTGGTGAAAAGTTCGTTCAGTTTTGTAAGTGTAACAGCATTAGCTTACTACACTCTGGGCAGTCAGGCAGAAAATGACCATCCACCAAAGACTCATCAGTGAAACTGTACATTTCAGCCTTAACACATCCTGCCATTTTGTACAGAACACACACAGACACAAGCTTTGAAGGGGAGAAATGCTCAATTAATAATATATTTACAGCAATTTTCAGTTATTGCCAGGTACTTTCTTGTGAAAGGAGCTCTTTCACTGGATTTTTTTTTCTTTTCTTTTTTTACTGGCAAAAGATTGAAATGAAGCACAAAGACTAAGCCAAAAGAGCCAAAACAAATGAAGCGCCACATAGAAAATAGTCTTTCAAGGGAAGAGGAAATGAGGTAGAAAAATATAGAAAAAGAAATGGTTGAGAGGATAACAGGAGGAGGAGTTGTAGGAAATGGGTTACATGCAGACAGAGGAAGTGAAGAGAAGAATGGTCATATGTGGATGGATGACTGTGCAGAGCTTGTGTGCAAAAATATGACAAAGACCATCAATCACCAAAACAAAGATCACACAATCTCACACCAGAGTTTAAGAAACATCATTCCTCATCGGAATTCACTCAGGTTTGCTATTGGATTTTTACCTCAGCACAGTATTATTTTAGTTTCCCTTTGTGTGTGCTTACTGTGTTCTTTCAGAGAACATGTTGCTTCCATCCAGTTGAATTAAATGCTCGAAAACAGATGCTGTGAATTTCTCTGCAGAAGAAAATCAGTTTGGGCTTCAGCTAAAATTCAGTCTGTGGTTTGATAAATGCATGCAGCAGCACAGGAGATAAACTGTGAGAAAATATCATTATCTTAGCTTAGAAAAGCTCCCACGCTCTCCTGCCTTCACTAGAATTCTCTCTGTGTGGCACACTAAAGATAGATGCATTTTACTATGAACATGAGATGCAGATTGCCATCATCAGGGCTCAAACATAAACATATTTGGTGTTAGCCATGTGACAGTACACAAACTGAAACGACTGGCACTCTGTGAAAATGGTATGCATTTTTAGTACATTTTAATAATAATAATAACAATACACTTTATGGTAACACTTTAGAATAAGGTTCCATTAGTTAATGTTAGTTAATGTGTTAATTAACATGAACAAACAATGAATAATACATTTATTACTGTATTTATTCATCTTCGTTAATGTTAGTTAATGAAAATACAGTTATTCATTGTGAGTTCATGTTAATTCACAGTGCATTAACTAATGTTAACAAGCACAACTTTTGATTTAAATAATGCATTAGTAAATGTTGAAATTAACATGAACTTAGACTTATAAATGCTGTAGAAGGATTGTTCTTGCTTAGTTCATGTTAACGAAAGTAGTTAACTAACATTAACTAATGGAACCTTATTCTAAAGTGTTACCCACTTTATCTATAGGCACATTTCTCAACACTCAAGAAGTCTGGATTTAAAAAGAGATAGAGAGTCAATATTTCTGATGTCGGGTGGTAGTGAATTCCAGAACCATGGTGGAGAGGCAAGCAAAAGGAACAGTAAGATGAACAGAAGAAGCAGATCAAAGTGAGCGAGAGGAAATGTGGATATGGAGGAGGTCGACAGATCTGAAGGGGCAAGATTATGGATGACCTTAAAGGTGAACAAGAGAATCTTAAAGTCAATGAGAAGACAGTGAAGCTGCTATAAATCAGGGGTGATGTGGTAAAAGGAGGGAGATTCTGGTGATAATACTTGCTGCTGAGTTTTGAACCAATTGAAGCTTATAGAGGGATTTGTAAGGAAGACCAAAGAGAATAGAATTACAATAATGACAAAACAACAATAGCAGTAGTATGAGGGGTAAGGGAAAAGCAAAGGCGGTTAATATTACGTAGATGAATATAGGTGGACCGGGTGTTTTTATTAATATGCGATTGAAATGACAGTGTACTGTCCAGGAGGACACCCAAGCTCTTATCCTGAAGAGAAGGGAAGACCGAGGAATTATACATTAACATTTATTCATTTAGCAGATGCTTTTATCCAAAATGATTTACAAATGTGAACAATGGAAGCAATCAGACCAACAAAAGTACCTTAACAGTATATAGTATAAGTGCCATGACAAGTCTAGTGCAGTACAAATAGCTATGTTTTTGTTGTTGTTGAAAAGAAAAGAAATGGTAAGTGCTAGTATTAGTTTGTCAAGTGCTGGTGAAAAAGTGTTTTCAGATGTTTTTTGAATGATCAAACTTTTGGATAAAGTTGATTCAGTGGCAATTCAAAGAAATTCAGTTTTGTCACTGTTTAGTTTGAGAAAATTTGAAGAAATCAGGATTTAAGATTGTTGAGACAGTCAGTGAGAGTGGAATTAGGTTTCCTGGAGAGATCGAGTTGGGTGTCATCCGTATAACAGTGGAATAGGATGTTGTATTCCCAAAAGATATTGCCAAGAGGAAGAAGATAAATGATGAAAAGAAGGGGTCCCAGGACAGAACCCTGAAGCACACCAGTATTAATGATAAAAATGTTATGAACTAAAAGATTGTAGCTGGACTAACTGAGTGTGCCCTGAAAGATAAAATTTAAACCAATCCAGAGGGGTGTGAGTGATGCCAGTGGATATTATTTTATTGAGAAGGATGGTGTGAGAAATGGTGTCAAAGGCTGCACTTAACAAGGAGGACAAGAATAGTGACTAAACCAGAATCAGCTGCCATAAGAAGGTCATTAAGTCAAGTGTAATTTGTGTTCTATGAAAAGGATGGAAACCACACTGTAATTGTTAATATAGATTATTGCAAGTTAAATAAGAGTGAAGTTGAGAAGCAACTATTTTTTGTTGAGGATTTTGGAAAGAAAGGGGTAAATAGCATTTTTAAAGCACAATTCGGTTTCATCTCATTTCCTGCACTTTTTCTTCCTGTTATCCTCTCACTCACAAATCCAACAATTAAAATCAAAATTTAAAATATTTATTTAATATTAAAATCATAATTTGAACTGCTATCAAACTCATCGTACTTAAAATAGTTATCACTAATTTATTATAATTTTATTCCCATATTTTTATTAAATATTTTACTTAATATAAAATGCAATTCATTTTGGAAGATTTAAATTACCAAAATTGTATAAAGACAGTATTAAACTGTATTTATGTGATTTATGGTATTACATCAAAGCACACCGAAAATAAACAGTAAAAAATATATATATATATATATATATATATATATATATATATATATATATATATATATATATATATATATAATAATTAGGTTGGTCTTCTCAGCCCGTTGATTAACATATTCAGAAGGTTAAGCACTCATTTAAATTACTATTTACTGAAATATAAACAAGAGTTTCAGGCCTAATTTATACCCCATTTCGTGGAAACTGCCTACAGCATGAGTTGAAAGAGGATCAGGGCTTATGATATGAAGAGATGAAGGTCTTTTTAGAGAATATTAAGATGGGGGGACTGTTTGATGTAGCGGTATGCATCATGGCACAAATAAAAATCAAAGTCTTGATGAAAGAAGCACAAACAGGAAAACAGAAGTAAAAAAATGAAAGGTCAATCACTGGCAGAAGAGGTGCTTATGAATAGACTATGAGAGATGAAGGACGTCATCCATTTCTCTGCTCTGAGGATTCTGCCAGCTGTGGCTTTATTCAATAAAGCTCAAACAAGAGATGCCGCATCAAAACCAGAGGCTAATTAATAATCCATTAAAACAAAATGCCATACATTTATGTGTGTATGTGCTTGTGACTGAAAGGGTAAGGGAAACAAATACAGGGCTAAGACTCAATTAAAACCCCTTCAGAGAGTTTGTCTAATTGGAGTAGCTCATAAGTACAGGCTTTAGGGGACACCCTAATTACTGAAGGGATAATCACCCCTCATTTAATACTCAGACCCAACAACAGCCTGACAAATTCCCTCAAATCTGTAGAGTCTTTGTATCTGTGCCTCAGAGGAAAGTCAAATGTTATCTGGCCAAGCAGGATAATAGCCTGATTTTGTTGAAGGACACTTTAAAAAGCAGTAAGTGTGTGCTGTATGTGTGAGTATGCCATATATTGGGGACAAATGTATATTTGTCCTCATTTGTTAATTAAAATGTATTAAAAGATAAACGGTAATTAAAATGTAGTAAATTAAAGGGAGAGCCATTCATCCTCAAATCATTCAAAACCTGTCGTTTTTTTGTAGATCACAAAAGATTATATTTTGTAGAATGTTGATAGCTAAACTGTTTCTGTTCCCACTGAGAAAAAAGATATAATGGAATTTAATGGAAGCAAAAACAATCAGTCTATGGAAAGTGCCCATTTGCAGTGCTGTTTATGCAATTACAGTGAATTTAACCATACAGCCTCTCTGGAAACATTAACTATGAGTACACACACACACATACGCACTGCCGCCTTTTAAAGCTTTGCCTTTCCACAAGCCCAAGATTTCAACAAGCTGAATCAGTATATATATATTTGCCTAAAACAGGAAGATATCTCCTTGTAATGTCATGAGTGTGTCTGTGTGCATTTGTGTCGGTGGAAGCATAATTACAATACCGCTGGCTCACCCCCTTTTCTCCGACCCTTCCTGAACTCATCCTCTGCCTCGTTAAGCAACCCCGAAACTATCAGACTAATTAATCACCCCTTCCTGTCCACACACCCACACACCTTTCTCACCACTTCACTCTGTCTCTTTACCTCTTGTTTGTCCTGCAAATAACTCAAAATGATGATGAGTTCATACACAAATAGAATGCTTTCCTAATCATCTTTCTTCCAAACCCTTCTAAATGGACGCATGTTTTAAAGAGTCTTCCCCGTAAATCAGTGAAATGACCTGTACATTTTTTTTTTCAGTTTTTTTTTTTTATTTTTAAGAAAAATGTCCTATTAAATCTCGTACTATGTCTTCTGAAGCAAAAATGTAATTTGTACTTGCACATATTCAAACACGGTGAGTCACAATGGGATACAGGAAAGATGAGAACCAATGGTAAACATGATGAAATTGTAATTTTTGAAAATGTATTTTATTTACTAGTTTTGATCAATTTGTTATTCAACCTAAGCTTAGATGAAAAAAAGTCCCTTTGGCGACATTTCTGCAAAGTTACATTCTGCTGCTTCTTGTGCATTTTACTGGCAGGCAACTTTACTGAAAGGCACACATATGGAGCTGGTTATGTGATACAAACATGAAAATGTATTAGTTTACAAATCATGCATAATGTTATAAATCTTTTGAGGTCATGACATATAGTATTAAGTAAGGAATCATGTGAAAGTAACTCTTTATTATTTGATATCTGTCGCTGTAATTATAATTTATGTTAAAAGGAATAACATGGTTTTACTGGCACTAGCATATGCACGTTTTTGGAGTTTTACAAAAATGTAGGTAAAGGCACATTTTTCCAATCAATCTGCTTTTATTATTATTTCCTTGAATCATTTAGGGGTGAATGAATTACGCATACTGATAGCAATTTTTTTATTTGCACATGCTGTTTGTGCTGGTTTAGTTCCACTCTTATTTACTCATTTACTATCTTTAAAATGAGAAAATGTCAACAACACCACACATCTGGATATATTTCTGCTTATAACGCCATTGAATGTTCTTCGTTTAATGAATAACTGCTTCCATGATCTATAGAAAATCTTTTCTTTGGCAACGCTACCAGCGGTAGACAAATAGAGGTGAATTATATTTAATAAAGTGCAATCTGTAATCCTAATTTACATAGAAAGGAGGTGTATTTGTGCTGAAAAGAATGCCAATGACTTAATTTAAATATACATTTGAATCTGAATGCAATTTGAATGTGCTATTCCAGCATAGTTAGCACCTGATTAAACAACTGCTGGTGGTTAGTGAATAAGACACAGACTGTTTGTATGCTGTAATAGCATTTAGGAACTTGAAGATGGCTATACATATACATCCAGAAGAGATAACAACCCACCCCAGATCTATAATGCAGGTGGATGTTCAAAAGAGAATAGTTAAACAGCCATTACTGATGTGTCACAGGTGTCAAGTGCTTAAAGCAGCCATGACCCTAATGAGAATGAAACATATATTTTAGTGTCTACGCAGATGCTCGTCATTAGCCCTTCAGGCTGCTCATTAAGTCCCTCCTCTCTTTTTAGTCGGTGAGTGCCGTGGCAACCTAGAGACCACCTGTGCCAGAGAACCATCAATGCTGCATTAACAGCAGCTATTGAGCTTCGAGTGTTGTTCTGGAACACTCTATCGTCATGGTGACATGACGTGGCAGGGGATTATGCCAGAGCTCTTCTATGGATCCGTTTGGGAGATTGAGAGGTTTTAGAGAATCTGGGGGAAATTAGTGTCTTGTGTGCATTCTGATCCCATATATTTTGGCTTCCGTGGCTGTCACTCCATCCGGATCTATGGAAAACAAACACAAACAAACGAGGAACAGCGAAGACCAAAAATATACCAGCATACAAGAAAGACTATATCTGAAAATCTGACACAGCTAAGGCACATTTATTACAGGATATTCTATATTAACATAAATTAATTGCTAACAGCCTGCAGTCAGACTTATAAATTATATTATATAATAAATGTAGCTATTAATTATACACTAGTGCCTTTATCACTTTTAATTATCACTAACCATGGTAAAGTACCTAGCGCATGGCCTCTCGTGGCTTATTTCTTTATTCCTTTCATTCACATTCATTAGAACCAAGTCACATCAAGTTTATGCAGTTTTAACTTTATTCAGTTGCTTAAAAAATAAAACTACAATAATATAATATAATATAATATAATATAATATAATATAATATAATATAATATAATATAATATAATATAATATAATATAATATAATATAATATAATATAATATAATTACTAGTAACTTTTGGTTGGATATTCATAGGCAACTTCTAATAGGAAAATTCATCCAAAATTTTATTTTATTTTATTTTATTTTATTTTATTTGATAATGGACACACACAGGGCTATTCTTACCTGTTTGGATAATAGGTAAGAAACATGCGCTGCTATTTATAAAACGCCTGTGTTTACCATTGGATTACTCAGTGTGGGCTTCGTCACTGCTCTAGTACGTCATCTCTGAAACTCAATGGGAGTTCCTCTCTGATTTTATCACCCCTGCTGCTTCAGATGCGATCCCTCTCTCATGGACTTTATAAAGATCTCTCTCCGATGTGTCTGTTTCTCAGTCTCTCTGTCATCTCCACTCTTCTGAGAGCATTTCAGCCTCTCTGCTCTCCTCTAAGACGAGTGGAATCTGTCTGTGTTTACAAGTGATTCAGTGGAAGTTTCAGGGTGTTTCGCTGATCCTCATTATGGTTCTCAGAAATGTTTAGGAAGACATTCCCTCAAATGATAATGTGACGGTGGCTTACATATTTGTATACATTTCTATTAAACATCATTACAAAATTATGATCAAATGAGGATAACTAATCATACATGTGGACCTGTTGCATTTTAAAGAGCCAATTCTGGTAGCTGGATTGCAGTGTTGGAGAGATACTTTACTGTGCCCAAGATAAGAAAATGTGGTGTGCAAATTGCAATCAGAGCTAATGTTGTGGGTCTATTTATTTTTTTCTGAAAAAAAAAAAAAAAAAAAAAACATGTATTATTAATATTGTACATTATAAAATTGTGATATCTATATTGACTTGGAGCATTTTTATTTTTGGAGCATTATTAAATGCAGTTTTCTCAAGTTTGCAAAGTTTTTAAAACCAAAAACTGACCAATATTTGTAAAAATGTAAATTTTCACTGTCTGTGAAACTCAATCAATTTCAAGAGGCGTTATGCAGAAATGGAAGTAAATGCCCACTGCTATGATTGACTTACTTCATTGCACTGTGCAGTCTAACATTGTAAAATTAGAAATTAAAAACAAAAAATAATGTTCTTTTTAAAAGCAGAACTTAAATTCACAAAACTACAAATTAAAATTAAAGGGGTCATATGATGTGATTTAAAATTAATCTTTCTCTTTGGAGAGTTACAAGTTCTTGGTGATCTGTAAAGTTGCAAAGACTAAAGCCTCAAATACAATGAGATATTCTTTGTAAAAAGAGTCAACCACACCCTCCTAAAATGGTTCATTCTAACACACCCCCACATCTCTACATCACGATGTGGGAAGATTTGCATAATGCAGCCCAAATTTTCATGCAAAGAAAGAAGGCTTTTAGACTTTTATTCTCGGTTCTGCCACTGGCTCCATGTTTTGGAAATGCTGTGTTTTGTTGTGAAAACGAAGCTACTGTGTTTGGTCTTTTAAAAGAGGACACAACTAGAAATCAGTGGATTTCAAGTGTTCAAAAAAATCAAGTATTTACAACACTGTTCCGGAACAGTTCAACCCAAATATTTAGATGTGTGCAGCGCATTCATAAATATCAATGCCGATATCTGTTTCTATAAAGTGTGGCAATTCCAACTCAAATGCGAGTTCTGAGCAGTGTAAAGTAGCGTTTGTTGTTTGTCGTTTCTCTGATCACAAATGCAGACATGGTTTTATGATTAAGCAGTGCGTTATGCAACGCTACATGTAAAAAGATAGTATATGTCATTATAATCCATAATTATGTCCCCACTGGTTGCAACAAATGCCTCGTTTGTAATGGGTTTTATTGGTTTTGTCTCGTCGCGCCGGGACACACGGAATAACAGTATATTAAGGGGTATAACATTTCCAACACACGTTTGATGCATTCAGCTAATCACAACGCACTGGATAGCTGACCAATCAGCGTACACCTCGCTTTTCAGAACAATAAGCTTTGTAATAAATAATCAACGTGTGTCAGAAAGGAGGGGCATAGAGGAGAAACAATAATGTACAGTATGTGGAAAATAATGTGTTTTTTAACCTTAAAAAACAAATGCACAGACTAATTGCATTTTATTTTGATTATCCTTTACCCTCACTTACAGTTACTGCTATCATAAATATACACACACACATGTGGCACAATTATTTTTACTTAATGTGGATTAATATTAAGTAAAAATAATTGTGCCAGTCAAACAGAAAAAAAAAAACGTGACAACAGCCAGTCACTGTATGTTTGAATGTTATGCACGTCTCGAATGAATGGCGCGGTTTTGTCCAATACACAAACTCAAACACACATGACACTCGCTGTGTTTTCAGCACACAAGCTCTCTGTCAGCTCAATATATGAGGACATTCCACTTCATCTCCAGAATGGCTCTGAGAGTCACAAACATGAGTTGTTCAGAACAAACCTCCTTGATTACATATGAATATGACTCATGTAAAGGGGCATGACAAGGATAATTGTGACGTAACTATTCTCCTCATTTTAAATCCTGTCACTTAAGAAGGGTAGAAATAGTCATTCATATTTGAAACTGGGGAGTTCTGAAATGTTCAGTATGATTTATTTTTATCACAATTAACCTCTTATACTGTATGTGTAAAAATCAAGAGCATTTTGATTCTCCATTTAACCCCCCCCCCCTTTATTTACTTAGATAAAACATCATATATTTTCATATGAAAATATTACAATTGAAATATTTAAATAAATGTATTATCAAAAAAATTATATATTATAGTAAATTATTATGGGCTTGCTTATTGGTATCAGCCATAATTGTAATATCTCTACTGCCATGGGTTACACACCAAAGCTTAAGCAGTTAAACAAGATTATTCCTATAAATATGAGCTGCATTCATTATAATTGGCCTTCAGTTTATTCTTAAAAGAAAATGAAAACCCATATACTCATGGTCCAAATGTCATGCTTCAGAAAGAATGAATGAATTTATGATTTTTACAGCAACATTCTCTGGAATCCCTGTGTTTGTGTATTCACATGCATGCTTGTAGGACAGTGAGAGAGAAAAGGAGAGAATGGAACAGACTGAATGAGACCCAACCATCAAACACAAGGACAAAAGAGTTTAATCAAGCCAATTAATTAGGAAGAATAAAGGTGCAAAAAGTGCTCAAGAAAATGCTCAACAAAAGTGTAGTTTACTGGGTTCTTTTGTCTGACCATTTAACAGACAGATTTAGTACGCAGAAGAGGTCATTCCACTAACACTCACCTTGAAATGTTAACAAGGTTTTAGCTGTAACATGTGACTCTGTCCGGAAACAGTGACATGACATTTATTCACATCCACAGTCTGACTAATGGTACTAATACTTCCCACAGCAAATACAGTGGGGACAGATGAAAAGAAGAGAGACACAGAGAGGGATGGAAATGGTGAAGAGGGTGGCATGTTTCTCTCATGCATACTCTTGTGCAATCTTAACCTTTCTGTCTCTTAGTTCTTAAAAGCCGCAGCCTCGGCATACAGAAAAAACAGCCTAAAATACAGCATGACAATGACACTATCAAGTTCCATCAGAAAAACACATTTCTTATTCCTACTCGAATTGTAAAAAGATCTTCAAACTACAAATACAATCTGTTGTACTAAATCATGCATTTTTACTATAATATATAGAGGTAAATAAAATAATCCACAATGTCATCCAGCAAACAGTTTGCATGAAAATACCCTCAATGTATACAAGACCGCTAATGATCAATTAACACATCCACTTTAAGTATACAAATAACAAATTACACAGAAATTAACATTTCCCTGATGAAACATGACAGATAATGAATGAAAACAAAATGAACAATACAATGAATGATAAACAAACTTGGTGAAAAAACTTGAAAAGTAAATAGAACAGTGAAAACAGTGAACATTTTTTTTTTTTTTTAAATGCAGTCAGAAATGTGCCAGGTTAGAAAATTACCTTGAAATACCACAAATACGGTATGCTGCAGAAGTCACTTCAAACTATGTGTACGCTAATACACTCACTTTACGCAAGCAGTTTTTCAAGAATAAAATGGGTATATTATTGGTTTAGATATTAAATGCCTCAGACATATAATTATAAAAAAAGCATCATTTGTTTTCTTGACATATTATACAAACATTAGTTTTTATTAACATATTATACAGTATATCATAATTTAAAGTGTCACTGAAGTGTATAAGTTGTCTAGGCCAATCACATCCGTCTCAAGGTTGTGACATCAACAGGGAACTGTGCTAGGACTAATTCAATGGAAATGATGTAACCGATTAGTCGAGAACTATTTGCTATTTAGGTTCTCCGAAACAAAAACTCCCACAACTTGCTCATTTCTCTGAGCCTATTGCAATATTCACTTTTGAAACTAATATTTTATTTTTAAAATGTAAAATTACCATGGCATGAGTTTGAATAGCCTTTGTAATAATAATAATTATAATAATAAAGATAATGATAAAATAAATTAATAAAAAAAAAAAATACATGGAAAATTAGAAAAATAAAAAAAATTATATTTTTTTCTGCAAAAATATATATACAAGCGCAGTCAACTAATCTCTCAGATACCTAGACATCGCACCTTCACTGCTCCAATTATGTTGATTTTGAATGTGGAATACCAGAACACACCACAAGATGGTGCCACATAACATAGCGTAATGTAACGTAACGTAACGTAATATTTTTATGCCAATTATGGCAAAAACAAAAGTGAAAAGCTCACATTCGCTTTAAAAACAGCAGACCAAAAAAAGAAAATTATCATATATATTAATATCGTAATACTACATTATAAACGTAATGTTGTGCCATGATTGTCAGTAGCCGCCATCTTTGAAATGATATCAAATGATGCTCCTTGCTGAGGTCAAGGTTGATCAACCTAATCTAATACATGTCCGATTTAGAGCACCATTCCAGTCATTATTTTCTCAAAGTTTGTGGTGGGAAAATTATTATATCAAAATCAACCACATCTGTGCTTCCAACTTTTCCAGGTTGGAATCTACTGCAATCTGACAGATATACACACCATGTCTTTTGACGGTAACATTACTACAAGCGTATGGCACATTACAGTCATTCAGAATCAACATTCAACACTGAAATCTTACATACAAACGTCACTGTCTAATCAATAACTGCTGTCAAAATCGAAGCAGACTCACCATACACAATGGTCACCATGGAGACAGGCATGACCAGAAGTCCCAGAAGCATATCTGCCACTGCCAATGACATGAGAAAGTAATTGGTGGCATTTTGCAGTTTTCGTTCCAGATTGACAGCCAAGATTACCAAAATGTTCCCGGTAACCGTAATAATGACCACAACCAAAATTAGCAGCGCAGCCCAGTTTTTCCGAACTAACTCCTCTGTACTCATCTCACCGTTGCACCTTTGCCATGACAGCAGTTCTGTTTTTTCACTGGAAGTACCACTTATGGATAAATTGGGAAAGAGAGATGCATCAGCCCAACTTTTGTTACAGCCAAACGAAATGTTGCGCACCACATTGCCCAGCATGATGTCCGGACTCTGTGTCCATGTGTCAGATGTGTCAGGGTCAAAGGGCATCAGGTTTGAAGAGGGGAAGATGCTTTTAGGTGCAGGTTTTGAAATGTTGGCATGCAAGTTCATAATGCCCCTTATTAATGTTGACAGACTCTCAAAGACAAAAGTTTGTTACCTCCCAAGTTCGGTTAAAGGTCATGTATCCTTCTTTGTTTCATTGCATCCTTCATCCAGCCATTCAGTCCAGAGGTTTGCTTCATTTTGTCCTCTTTGAAAACACTCCTGAAGTCTTCCTGCTACTCTTTTACTGTCACCAAAAAGCCTGACAAATTGAAAATGTAAGGTGTAAACACGCAATGTTGTTCCCATAATCCATGTATTTCTGAAAGCGCAGTGTGTGTTGCATCTGTTAAGTGAAGTCTTCTTGCTCCTCTCTGTTCTCAATGTTAGAACACCACAGATTTTACGAGCTAGGTGACCTGATAGTTGAGCGTGCGCTCACTCGCACTCCCTCTCTCTGCTCTCTCTGACAGTGTGCGGTGCTAGCAGATTCTGGTCCTCCTCAAGCCAGTGATCATTCTGTTCAATCCAGCTGTGCTGAGAGAGAGAGGAGAGAGAGAGACTGAAGTGTGAGTCAGGGGTTTAGTGACTTAAGTTCCTTAGGTGAATCTCTTTATTCGGCATCTATGTCTGCAACTACCAAGACGAATCGGGGAGCTTATTTAATGTGACAGGTGGCACACATACACACACTTTAGTTAATTCACTTGAGCAGATCATTAAAACACACATCATGAATTCCTGTAGACATGCTCTTGACCCTCTACAGTTTGCTTATAGACTTGGGAGGGGGACGGACGATGCCATTGTGGTGCTTTTAAATTATCTGTATACACACTTGGAGGGTTTCAAAACACATGCTCGCATTTTATTAGCAGACTTTTCATCAGCATTCAATACAATCCACCCACAAATTTTAGCAAACAGACTTAGAGACAATTTCCAACGAAACACAACACTAATTAAATGGATCTTGGCCTTCCTGAGTGGGCGGCCACAGAGAGTAAGGGTGGGGAACACATTATCTGGGGTCCGCTTCACTTCAATTGGGACACCACAGGGTAGCGTTTTGTCACCACTATTGTATATATTGTACACTGACTGTTGTCGCAGTAGTTATCCTGGACGTTACATAATTAAATTTGCAGATGATACTGCTGTGATTAGTTTACTGGAGCGAGATGAAACTGAACACGGTCCAGTGTTGCATGAATTTGTTGACTGGTGTGAAGCCTCCCAGTTGCAATTGAATACGTCCAAGACCAAAGAGTTGGTCTTTGATTTTAGACATCGGGCTCCCTCACCCACTCCAACTCTGATAAAAGGAGAGGAGATAGAGATGGTGACGGAGTATAAATATCTCAGTCTTATCATTGACCATAAGTTATCCTGGGATCAGTGTGCTGATGCCGTTTTTAAAAAGGGCCAACAACGTTTATATTTTCTTAGAAAACTTAATTATTTTAATGTTGATAACAAAATGTTGTCTCTTTTTTATAAGTCTTTTATTGAGAGTATTCTCTCCTACTGTATTGTATGCTGGTATGGACATTCAAAAATCACCCACAGGAACAAATTGGGTAAGACTGTTAAAACCTGTGGAAGAATCATTGGTAAACACCAGGTAGACTTGTACCAACTATATCTGATGAGATTGGCACAGAAGGCAGACAAGGTTTGCATGGATACAACCCATCCACTTTCAGTGGAGTTCAAGCCTCTCCCTTCTGGTCGCAGATATAGATACCCTAAGGTTAGAACCAACCGAGCAAAAAACTCATTCATTCCAATGGCAATAACCCAATCAAATAAGGTATGGGGAGGGGTATGACTGGAGAACATATGTGAAGTAGTTTTTATTTGTATTTTTTATTTATGATATTGTGCATGTGGATAATGTTTGTGTTGTGGATTATGTGTCAATATGTCTGTACTGCATAAAAAATTGCCTCTTTGAGGACATTAAAGTTTTCTACTACTACTACTACTACTACTACTACTACTACACACTCCACTTGCTTGAGGTCCAAAGAAAATGTAATTGATAAAAATAGCCAATAATAGGAAAGCATTTAGACAAAAACATGAATACACAAACTTACTATTTGAAGTAAATCCTTCTATCCATCCATATTTATCTATCCATCCATATATCTATCTATATATGTAAAGGTCTTAACTGTCCCTCTATCAGTCCATCCATCTGTCCTCTACATAAGCACATCAGTCATGCTATGTATTTCACTGAGATCTCTCTCTCTCCTCCCACTTTTCCATTTACGTTTGAACTGTCTCATTACCCCCAGCACTGTACCACTTATCTTCCTTTTCATTGTACATCTAACCTGGCAGTTATGTCTTGTAGAATAAATGTTTACATGCGAATGTGTGCATGCAGTGTTAAATGGAACTGAACTGTGCCGGGCATGTAGAGGTGTTTTTATTGACTATAGACATGAGACTGATAATAAATTAGCTTGTCAGATGTTGAGTATCAATAGTTCACTGCCAATTAGATGTCACCTTCTAATGAACACTGCTCAGAGATTTATACATTTAATCTTTACAGAAGAGCCACAAATGCAAGTTGGTACTTTAAAAAACAAAAAGATTGATTGGAAAAATTAAATTATTCATATAGAAGAGGGATGCTCGCATGCAAAAATAAATAAATACATCAAACAGCTACTAAGATTCACTTAGATGTGGAGGCAGAAAGTGACTGTAACATCTTGATTACATAACATAACCGAGACAGTGCCATTTTGGTCAGTAGCGCCTAGCACTGCACAGAGAATACATGACATATGGTCATATCAGCATGTTACATGCAATTTCATAAAATTTCCAAAAATGAAGGAAGCAGTTATTGAAGTTTTGGGAAAAGCCAGAGAATTAAGGTTACATACATAAATTAGACATTTTCTTTAATAGGTTCACTTCTACGCTGCAAATCGGTTGCTATGAGAACAATATACCATAACACCTTCCCATACCTTAGAATAGCTGGAGGACAGAGGAAAGCATCTGATCAAATGGGTGAAACCTGGGATCCAAGAGCCATCCTCATGTCCAGACTGTAGAACTTACTTGAAGAGGACCAACCTGCCGTAGCATAAATATTTTCCAACGAAGATCCCATAAAAAGAGCCTGAGAAGAAGCCACTCCTCTTGTTGAGTGAGCCGCACACCCAGAGGCGAAGCTAATCCACGTGCCTCGTAGGCCACTGAAAAAGCATCAACTACCCAATGAGACATTCTCTGTTTGGTTACGGCAGCTCCCTTGTTTTTAACATTCAAACAGTTGGTCATATCCATGCCACTGGATGTGTGGTTAACATAGATCCTCAATGCCATCACTAGGAAGATTAAGAAGTCACACATCACTATCACACCTCGCATCAGCCTGAGAAAAAGCCTCCAAGACCACTGGTTGGAAGCAAATCAGAGTCAAAGCAACCTCCGGAATGTACTCAAGCCTAGGTCACAGTAAGACTTTAACCAGCACTGGGGCAAAATCCATATAAAAAGGGCTGAAAAGAGCCTGGAGAAAGAAAGAGCTTCCAGATCCCCCAATTCTCTTAGGAGCCAGCAAAAGGACCATATTAATGGTCAAAAACTCCAATAGCTCAGCTGGATTACCTGCCAGACCTTCCAACACTATAGATAAATCCCATTAAGGATTTATTGCTTAGCAGAAAAGCCTAAGCAGTCTTGACCCCTGCATGAAAGTGGAAACTAAAGGGTGATGTCCACCAGTAACACCTACAAAAGTGCACATTTTCAGCCGATATGGCTGCCACATAAAAGGTGGCAGGGGTATACTCCATTGAAAATTGACTCTGCAGAAACTTAGTATTGAACATACAGGGCAGTGAACTGGATCTAGGTTGCACTGCCTACACCAAGAGGCAAAAAGCTTCCACTTAGGGGCATACAGACAGCTCATGGAGGGAGCCCTAGAGTTAAGAGTAATGTTGTAATCTCAAGAGACCAAAACACATTTATGCACTCCGCTCAGCAGCCACTCCCATAATCTCCATAAATCCGGATGAGGATGCCAAATCATACCCTAAACCTGAGTCAGCAGGTCATGTTTAAGGGGAACCTCCCAAGGAGGGCTGGCTAGCAAGTGATAAGTCCAAGAACCACATCTGAGTGATCTCGAATGGATCAGCAGGAGGGCATAAAGTCTGGTCCTGTGCCATTTCTGGGCCAGAGCGTCCACACCCAGAGGGGATGGAGGAGACAGGAACAACCAGAGAGGACAATGCATAAACCTACATGGGCTAGACTCTCTGTTCTGAACTGACTCAGACAGGTTCGCAATAACTGAACACATGCAGGAGATAGATGTGCCCGCATTGTCCGAGAATTCAAGTCCACGCCCAGAAAAGTTGTTTGATATGGCTGCAGAACAATATTTTGCAGGTTTAAGCACAATCCTATGCACCTCAAATGTTCGAGCACCAAGTCTCTATGCGCTATCGCCAAATCCTGTGATTGAGCTTATATCAGCAAATCATTGAGGTAGTTCAAAATCTGGACACCCTGGAACTGCAACGGGCACAGATTCGTGTCCATACACTTTGTGAAAATTCAGAGCCAGAGCCAGTCCAAAGGGAAGAACACTGTATTGGTAAGCTTTGCCTCAAAGTTTACCTGAAGAACTTCCTGTGTTTCTTGATGATCTGTATGTAAAAGTATGCATCCATTAGTCACAAACCAATCTCAAGTTCGTATATGAGACTAAATGGATTTTAACATCAGCATCTTGAATTTGCTCACTATGAGTTCAAGATTTACTGTAGCTGCCGAAAGTCCAAAATCGGATGTAAACCCCTATACTTCTTGGGTACAACAAAATAACGTCAACAAACAAAAACAGAAAGAGACTGAAGTGAACAAAATAGAAACCTGACTTCTATAGTCCCTTTCTCTAGGATTGACAAAATCTTCTGACTCAAAGCTGACACCTCCCAAGCATGCACCGTCATGGGAACAATCCCTTTTTGGAGATAGTGGGGGCTTTGAATGCCTTCAGAAACGAGCCATGCGCCCATTACCTAAGGGCTTTTTCTCAATGCATTCTCAGTAGATCATCTTGTCCGTTTGAGAGGAGTGAAACTTCTCTTACAAAAATGCTTTCATATAGGCAACAGATAATTTATGAAATTGCGCATGGTATGCTGAAATGAGCATAAGTGACATGTTCTCGGGGCCAGGCTAGGTGCTACTGGCCAATAAAATGGCGTGATGATATAACTGCTTCAGTTCCCATAGCGACCGCATAGAAGCATAGAAGTGAACCAATGAAAGGGAACTAGAAATATTTTGTTACAAATATTTTGCTCTAATGCACCAAAGAGTCTATTGGTGGTCATCCATGATGACGCCTTGGGTTCAGTTCTGTACTTGAACATTTAATTGATGGAAATATTTGAATATAATTATCTCAGCACTATAGCAGAACACCTCCAGTATTCATTCTACTCGGTTCATTAGCAGCACAAATGAAAGTTGCCGAGGTGCAGTAATGAATAAGTTGTTCAAATATTAACATCATATTTTCACCCTCATGCTTTTCTTGCCTCATTTCTCAGCTCTAACTATATATCTGCTCGAGCGGATAAGAACAAACAGACTGCAAAGGCCAATAGGCTATCGACACAAACAGAAGAACAAGAGAAAGAAAAAGAAAGAAAACAAACTGAAAAATGTAAATATTTGATTAACATATAAATATGTTTTCCATGCTCTATATAAATTGCTTGAGCAGACTGGCCACTCTGAGACAAGTATGAAAATTATTTAGAAATTATGTATGAATGAAGCATAAATAATCCTTTGTTGCCCTTGGCTTGAAGACTAATGCTGCAGTCCCACACCACTTTCCAAAAACACAATCCAATTTGAATAATGGTTCAAAATACATTATAAAGGCAACTTTTAAAGCTGTACATAGGAGCACAGATTTCCTGTAATTTGTTTTGTCTATCAATAACACAGATAAAGTAAATGTCTTTAACTTCCAGGTCCACTCAAACACGAGATTATCAAGTTTGATATAGACAATGCAGGGAATAAAATAGAAATAAAATAAAATGCTGTTTATTTCTGGTTCTTAGCCCTTTAGGCCCAAGATGTCCCGTCCCTGCATGAAAAAAATAAATAATCAAATTACTAAGCAACCCCTGAATGGAATAACTCATTAGATAAAATTAGATAAAATAGATATCATTTTAAAGGGGTCATATGATGCTTATTATGTGTAACAGAATATGTTGACATGCTTTAATGTTTAAAAAAAATATTTTTCAAATACTGTACATTATGGTAACACTTTAGAATAAGGTTCCATTAGTTAATGTTAGTTAATGTATTAATTAACATGAACAAACAATGAATAATACATTTATTACTGTATTTATTCATCTTGGTTCATGTTAGTTAATGAAAATACAGTTATTCATTGTTAGTTCATGGTAATTCACAGTGCATTAACTCATGTTAACAAGCACAACTTTTGATTTAAATAATGCATTAGTAAATGTTGAAATTAACATGAACTAAGACTTATAAATGCTGTAGAAGGATTGTTCTTGCTTAGTTCATGTTAACGAACATAGTTAACTAACATTAACTAATGGAACCTTATTCTAAAGTGTTACCTACATTATTGTAGGTCCTCTATGCCCCGCCTCTCTCAAACACGGCGTTCCTCCTTCCGACATGCGCAGTCTGCTCTGATTGGCCAACTGATCCAGTGCATTGTGATTGGCCAAAAATCGAACCCCCAACCTTGCCCTTGCTTGCTTGTTAACGCAATGCTCTACCAGTTGAGCTACAGGAACACTATTTAATAAATGGATGAGTTATTAAAAAATTCAACTCCCTTACAGTTGTTAAGAAGGGCCTTGTTGCAGGGCCGTCGCCAGAACAAACCAAATGGGGGGGCATTTAATTTTCATAGGGGGGCACACTTTTTTTTTTTATCTGAGACAGACCATAACATAAACCCATATTAGGCTATAACTAAAATAGACCACAATAGTCTTGTTTTGTTCAATTATTCAAATAAAATACTTCACCGTTTGTCCTCAACGTCTCTGTTTATTGTCTCTTAACATTTCCAAAACCGCCAAAAATTTATTCTGAGATCGCATGCAACGCGCAGCTCAGCTGCGCAAAGGAATTGCGTATAAACAATACAATACTGTATGCTTAACTAAATGAATTGCATGATTTATATATACATATACATATACTTATACACACAAACTGCATATTGTAATTTGAATTAATAAAACTACTAACACAAAAATAACATCTTGAAAGGTCTGCTGCTGGAGACTTTCCATTGGCTGTTGTATTTGAATAATTAATAAAGTAGGTCTTTGCAAGGTTTGGGTGCTGTTTTGGGATGTTTTAACAGTCATTTATGAATATAATTATATTTAAAATTATGTTCTGTGTAATAATGCGTTGAATAATGAATCATCTGAATCATTTCTGAAGGTAATGTGTTATGCATTTCTAGTGTTACCGTTGTAGTGATTACTGTTCCTGTGAGCCAAGTTCTGCTGAAACAACGATATAAGTGTAATGATCTAAATCAATAACTTTCAATATCAAACGTCAAACTGCGCGTTCACACCAGCTGCGTCGGGCGCATCAAAAATCGCTATTTCCGCTCTGCTTACGACGACGCAGAAAGATTTGTGAGCGCTCAGAAGCTCTGACGTAGATCGAATGCTTGTTTTGTATTAAAAGTGGCGCAAACAGACTTGTTGATCTTATGCAGACTAACCACAAGGAGGTTAACGTTATAAGGTAATCTCATTAAATATTATTGTGTACGAATTAAATATTAAGATCCTTTACTTAAAATGAACGATCTCAGACACCTTGGTCCACGTATCACTTTTAATTATTTTTTTATGTCCCTGTACGCAAACAGGGACACATCATAGATTACTGCAAACGCGAAACAGCAATAATCAACCTGTCCTCTATTTTGCTTGGGAACTAATGTGATCGGAGCTGCATCCTCTGGAATCCTCTCAAGCGGTTGACTTCTACGTTCCGATTGGTTGCTGCCCAACCGCGTCATAGCTCATTACCATAAAGTTGCCTTGATTTCAACTCTGCTCGAAGCTCTCAAAGGCCAAGTCGCGCTGCGCCGCTCCTCGCTGCTGGTTTACATTGTAAATGAATGACTTCCGGCCACTTTGACGCTCTCGACGCCGGCGGTGTGAATGCACAGTACTGCAAGTTTGGTTAATTGTTCTGTGCGTTACGTTTAGGGGGGCACAAAAAGTCATTTGGGGGGGCACTGCCCCCCGATGCCCCCCCTTGACGACGGGCCTGCCTTGTTGGCTTCAAGAGAGAGAGCGGGAGGATGCCGCTCGGGCTCAACCTGTGCAGACCATATACCCTTTTTCCCCTTACTCTCAGAAGTGCCCTTTTTTTGTGGTGTATTTTCCCCCCCTTTTTTTTTCTCTCTCTCTCAATAAATCAGTGGTATCAATCACCCTTTACATCTGTCTGTTTTACAAAAAGAGCTTGCAGCTAAAATCTAGTTGGATCCGCTTAAACTGTCACTAAAACCTCATAACTCCACCCCCTCTATATCGATTGTATCAGAGCCATTGAAAAACAACAATTGGCTCTGAACTGAATGAACTGAAGTTCCACAGCAGAAGTGTTGCCAAGTACGTGGATTGCAAAATTTACCTGGAATGCAAATTTACCATGGGAACCCCACCAAAAAAACATGTATTTTTACCACCTGGTTTTAATGGGGGACACAGGTAGGACTCAACAATAGACTGTATGAAAACAAGGACGTATTGTCCGTGACGTCACCCGTAGACTCCTGAAGACTCCTGAAGAGCGTTTTTGAAGCTCAAAGTGTGTAGAGTGGGCCGTCGCCATCTTGGCAGTGCGTCACCGTGCGACTCTCCCGTACAATCGAAAATGGGCAAAAGGGTGGGAGCTGGTTGCTGAAGCCATGCCCACCTAGCTTAATGGCATTGTCAGCAGCGGCAATCTACCTGTCACTCAAGTGGCCACGCTCTTAATTATGCAAAACTTTAAGACTTAATTTAAATTAAATTAAATTTAAAAATGTAATTTAATGTATGCATTTAGCAGACGCTTTTATGTGTTCCCGGGGAATCGAACCCCCAACCTTGCCCTTGCTTGCTTGTTAACGCAATGCTCTACCAGTTGAGCTACAGGAACACTATTTAATAAATGGATGAGTTATTAAAAAATTCAACTCCCTTACAGTTGTTAAGAAGGGCCTTGTTGGCTTCAAGAGAGAGAGCGGGAGGATGCCGCTCGGGCTCAACCTGTGCAGACCATATACCCTTTTTCCCCTTACTCTCAGAAGTGCCCTTTTTTTGTGGTGCATTTTCCCCCCTTTTTTTCTCTCTCTCTCTCAATAAATCAGTGGTATCAATCACCCTTTACATCTGTCTGTTTTACAAAAAGAGCTTGCAGCTAAAATCTAGTTGGATCCGCTTAAACTGTCACTAAAACCTCATAACTCCACCCCCTCTATATCGATTGTATCAGAGCCATTGAAAAACAACAATTGGCTCTGAACTGAATGAACTGAAGTTCCACAGCAGAAGTGTTGCCAAGTACGTGGATTGCAAAATTTACCTGGAATGCAAATTTACCATGGGAACCCCACCAAAAAAACATGTATTTTTACCACCTGGTTTTAATGGGGGACTCCCCTCGAAACGCGATTGGGTTAGTTTTTTTTTGTAGCAACTGGGTGGATTTTTGTTGTGAAAACCTGGCAACCCTGGCCTGCACAGCAGCTGAATTAAGTCTTGCAATGGTAAAGATCTTGTTGTTTGAATAAGTTCAGCGTTTTCGTTACGCAAGAAACAGTATGTCTATAAAGGCTCATATTTTAGGTATTTGAGCTCGGAGAGTGGGGTAGCATTTGCCTTAGTCATAGCCAATAGCCTACACTTAAATAGCCTGTGCATACAGACAGCAACCTTGCAATTCATCTTTAATAAAATGAAATTTTGGCATAATGTATTTTACAGCTGGAAAAACTGAGCGTCCATATAGCTACAACAAACTTTCTGTTGATGAAAATGTTAATTGATGGACGAAATGCACATTTGCGCACATTCGCAGGTAAAAAAAAAAGAAACTGCATTTGAGTGATCGTAATCACCTAGGTAAAATATATTCATAAGAAATTTCTTATTTGATTTATGATTGCTAATACTCTTAATTTGTTAACATTTAATCATATCATATGGTTGCATGGTCAATTCATGTTCATGCTGTTAATATGCACATATTTGCTAGCTAGAATGTTTTTAAATCTAGATTGTCTTCCAGTATAAACGCAGTAAAACATGTTTTTACTACGGTAATGTTATAGTTACTAAAAAACAAAAACAAAAAAACAATCAGATTACTGTGGAATCTTTATATATATATATATATATATATATATATAAAGATTCCAGACAATCTAGATTTAAAAACATTCTAGCTATCAAATATGTGCATATTAACAGCGTGAACATGAATATATACATATATATATATATATGATTAGTAGGAGAGCGCTCTGGAAAATTCAAACTTTTCACTGCAACTCTACTTTTCACAATATTTGATTATTATTTTTATTTGATTATTATTATTATTTCTTTTCTTTTTTTTACTGCTGGGTTATTTTAGGGAAAGTTTAGTGAATAAGAGACCTTCAAGAGACCAACATCCCTGGTCCTCCACAGTATCAAGTTTTGTCAGGTATGCAGATACATGTTGATGTTATAGTAACACCATGGCTATAGTTTCTTATAATCTCCTATTTTGACTGAAATTGTGTTTGAAATAATTATTTAAATTATATTTCAAAATATGCACAAATCCTTGACTTATTGCTTTACCTTCCCCTGTTCTCAATGACACTTATAAACATGTTAACCAAATAACATATGTTCCATAAACATATTTTTATTGAACTTTGTGTCCCCCGTTCCCTGCTCCTCCCCATCACAACGAATGGCAGAAGGCTCCGGTGGCAGGCGAACGGCAGCGACTCCTCCGCTCCCTCACAGACGGCAGCCATCCCTCCACATCCCAGGCGGCCGGTGTCCTCGAGCGTCAATGTCGGCAGACTGCTCCGCCATGCTCGATGGCACTGCGGATTCACCACAGCAGCGAGGGTTCTTTGACAGTTCATACTCCTTCCTCCCGGGTATCGGCACCAGTGTAATACAGTTCGTAAGTGTGCAAGAAGGAGGCAGGAACCTGTTGCTGTTCTGTTGTAAGTAATCTTAAAGATTCCTAAATGCATCTATTTTCGGAAGACCAAATAAAGTGCTTTTGTTTTCGCCTAGATACACACAGCATCTCCCTCACATGGCTGCTTCAACATTAACTGCGGTTACTGAAACCATGCCTTCTTTCTTTACGTGAAAATTTGGGTGGTATAATGCTAATATTTCCACATAGTGACATAGATGTGGGGGCATGTTTGAATGAGCTGTTTTAGGGGGAGCGAGTCTTAACTTTGATAACGAATATCTCTTTGGGTTTGAGACTTTACTCTTTGCAACTTAAGGGATCTTATCTATGCACAAACAGCTTGTAACATCCAAAGAGAAAGGAAAACTTGAAATCGCATCATATGACCCCTTTAAAGCTTAGAATATCAGATTTTTAATGAATGTAATTATTTTCAACAACTGTTAAAGAGCACTGAGCAGTGCCTCTAAACCGGAGTGTACTGTGGGGGGGATGCCCCCTTCATAAAAATATTACTAATCATATTTTTCAAACCACTTCATTCATCAACAAAAAATGAAGTACAGTATACAGAATACAGTAAGAGTCTAAGCTTTACAATGCATGTAGCCACTTTGATTAACTCGTAAGGAGTGCTTGAGTTATTTGCCATTTGAAAGGTCTAATCGAGTAGAATAAAACAAGTATAATAGTTTGGGGCTTTGACTAAACTTGAGTGAGGCATTACTTCAAATTTAAAACAACCATTTCAAAAAAGGGCTACCTTGGTTCCAAACGCTGTAACTTTTGGTTACTTCATGATATCACCACAAAATTTTATTCACATAAAAGTGTGAATAACTTTTGTTCCCCAAAAGTATGTTGGGGAACAAAAAAAAAATATATAGAAAGATCTATATCAGACAATACCTACCTTATGACGGTATGGTCTTGAAATTAAGAGTCATTATTTTTGTGTATGGCACTCAGAAAAACAACAACAGTTTTTAAAATTCCTTCAGGGAGTCTGTATATTTTGAATACTTTATTCTATCACGGCACATTTTGAAACAGATACAGTTTAAATGCTGGAGAACATCATCAAATAAGAATGTTTCTCCAACCTTATTTCTGTCCTGAGATATTGAATATCAAATAATACGGATAAGAAAAAAAAAAATTGTGCACTCAAATCTTTCTTACATTTTTATTAGCTATGTCTCAGCAGGAGAATGTCCAAATCAAAAAAAAAAAGTACGGAAAGTTTTCTATCAAACAATACTAACCTTTTGACTCTCATTGCTATGGTCTTGGGGTTATGAATCTTGTGTATGACACTCAGAAAAAAAAAGAAAAAAAAATATTTTTTCAGGGCTTAAAGGGTTAATTGTTTAAACAAATTACACAAAAATACAGCATCAATGTGGAAAGTAAACTAAACTTTTTTGTGTGTGTGACTTGAGTCATTTAGTCTCTATTTCACTCTTCAGGCATGTAAGAAAAGGAAAGGGAAATCATCTTAAAACTTCCTTCTAAGTAAACTGCTCAACTAAATCAGACAGGCTCTTCACTCAGCTGACATAAATTTCAGTTTCTTCTTTTCAATTGTTGCTCCAAAAATATAATCACAGTCACCACAATGGAGATTACATGAACAGTTTGGCTTTTACATAATGCTCATTTTCTCTGTTTACCACTCATTTCCATCATCATCATCATCTGTGAGTGTTTTTATGCTTGTGGATAAATATAAACACCCAGTCTCAGTCAACACCTCTTGTTTCAGCAATCTGTTCCTTTCCAGCCTGTGAATCATCAGAAGATTTGAAATCTTAGGCGCAAATTAACTACTACTTTAAGTTAAAATGTGTATGGCTAAAGGAAAGGTTCTAGCTGCAAGAGACAAAAGCAGTTATGATTTCTTCAAAAACCAACTTCAATACTTCTCAGTGAATTAGTTAATGTCACTGCAAGCAGCTAACAGAGATAATCCCATGTCAGATTATTCAGTGATATCCCCAGCGAATCTCTTCTATTGTGTCATGCATCATCTTTTCTGTCACATCATAAATCTTTTTTTACATCTGAAATATACTTCAGACTGATACAAAAAAAAAAAAAATTACAAATAAAGTCTATGAAAACAAGACAGCCAGGCTTTGACAGTGTCCGCTTTAAATATGCTAATGTTTAGGTGCCTTTTGTCTGTTAATAATATGTAAAAATGGGGTGCTCTAAGACTTGAAGATGCACTGACTGTCTCCTCTTTGAAAAATGTACAATACACACCTTATATAGTGAATAATACCTCCAAGTTTAATTCTAAAAATTGAGAGGGGAAATCAGCAGGCATGTTATAAAACTGATGTGACAGGAACACAAAAGACTAGTTATCCAAATCTCATACATATGCAAAGAGGAAATCTGCAAATACAAAGAAATGAAATGGCTATAAATGAAATCTATCTCTGTTGTAAAAGAGTGGGGATATCATTATAAAAAAAAATAAATAAATAAATAAAAAAAAAATGTATATATATATATATATATATACGTATATATACACACACACACACACACACACACATATATATATATATATATATATATATATATATATATATATATATATATATATATATTAAGGTGTGACAGTTTAAAATTAAAAAAAAAAAAAAAAAATCTTGTTAAAAACTCACAGGGACCAAGCAAGTCAACAAATTGTTTTGCAATATTCCTGTTTTTCATCATGATTATAATTGCTTCATCTATGACAACTGAACTGAGCAATTAAAAAAGCCTGTCACAGCTGCGGTTCTGTGATTTTGAGCCATGCTTAAGGGTGTCTGTGGGGCCTGTCTGTTGTCCTTTCTCTTTCCCTTACTTGTAACTCTTTCACAGGATGTCAATCAAACATTTTAGCCATTTCATTTTTTAATGAATTAACTAATATTTCAAGATCTTGGCCAGTTTGCAAACCCCTTCTGTGCTCACACCATCCCAGCTGGCAGCCATTCCACTGATGACAGTCAACAAACCTCCTCAATAAATGCCAAATAATAAATAAGAGTCTATTTCCGTGAAAAAGAGCAGTCAGAGAATCATAAGTGGACAACTGGCGGAAATTGCCAAGACATTTCTATAAAGATAAACATGTCATCCAACATGTCTTGATTAAACTTTATTGCAGCCAATCTATCAACTAATTAAAAAAAAAAAAAACCTTAACAACCAAAGTGGTTACAGGTGGAGAATTTTGATAATAATCACACACAAAAAAAAATCCCACATAGGCCAGTTTGAAATACTGTAGATAAAATAAGAATAATAACAAACATAATAACACATTTCACTTCATTTATTCAAAGACATAACACCTAGACACACATATCAAGTGTAAAACATTTTTAGGTTGTTCAACTGCCTCATGAGATCTTTTTTGATATTTGTATTTCGGTAATATTCCGAAAGAGTCCATCATCAAAGAAAAGACTAAATTGTTTTCTTTTCGCAAACAGCCCTCCACCTTTCTCTGTCTGATTAAAAAAATTCATAACTTCTCTACAGTTTTTGATTTTCACTTGTTTTTTGTTGAGCTGTTCCATCTCACCGGTCTCCAGTGATGGATGACCACTCTTTCATTCCTTTATAAATTTTCCGCCTTACAGCAGACACAGATGCCAAGCCGCATTACAATTTTCAGTTGGGCAACTTGCATCTCACAGTTATGAATTATGAGTAGAAGTCTTTCTAGAGACACTGAAACAGGTGAACATGTACTATTCTATTCAGAACACTAATTACATATATCCAGTTGTAATTTGTGAGAAATCACGATAAGCATTGTCTATATTCTATTTTCTCTATTCTAAGAAATGTCAGCTCAGTGTACAGTGATAATATGATTTTTTTGCATTGATTTTTCACAGGTATTTTACCCATATTTTGAATTACACACGTGTATAAGGTTGAAGGAAATTTTCATAAACTTAATGGAAAATTTACTTCTATGATCTGTTTTATTACAGACTTTCTTCTCACAGTGTATGAACACACAACAACTTTATTTAATTAAACTAAAACCATATTGTTGGAATACAAATCTTTGTTCACATGCCACTGACAAAAAAAAAAATATGCACAGGATCTCTGCAGGGAGCTTGATCGATTTTACATTCAAAAATTGGTTTGAAGAAGAACTGAATTTACAGACACTTCTCTGACATTTGCCTTCATTTGAAAGGCTGTAAGAGATTTTAAACCCTCTGCAGAAGTGAGAGCGCTGTAAAACATCACATAAAGTGTTTTTGGAAGCACTTTCTTTCAGTCCATCTCCAGGGCTATATGTGCTTTTACTAAAAAGTCTGTAAACATAACCCCATTGATTTCTCTTTAAGAAGCATACAACCTATTCAGTAGCACATGTCCCTCAAATGTGCATTGCATGCAGTATATGCAAATACCTTCCGTACACATACAGCTGTAAACACAATACATAAAGTCAATGCATTCTACAGAAAGTTTTCCTTTCATTTACATATCCATATTATTAACACGTGGTGAGTCATAACTCTCCTAGAATGCATTTCCCTCTTTGTTCTTCGACTGCCTGTGGTTAATTCTTCAAGGCTCTGCTCATATCCTGTTGTTGAGTGAGACTGCCAGAAGCTGTGTGCTCATTGATCTGAAGCCTCTGGGTCTTGGCAGCAGGTTGCTCAGCTCTCCTCTGAAGCTTTTCTGCCCTTTGAGCAAGTAGTGCTCCCCGCACAAAAACAGACAGGAGTGCGTAGACACGACATGTTAACTCGCTAACTCAATCCCCTGCTTCCCTCTCTTTCTTTATTGAGCTCCTTCACCTGCAGCGCTTCACATCACCAAATGGTCTTCTGCTGGCCCCCAGGAGGATGCAGCCTTTTTGTTCTTTGTTTCTCTCATCTAAGTAAGGTAAGATAAAAGCAAGAGCAAGAGGAGAGGAATCATACCCATTTAAAGTTATGGTGCACATAACAAGTTGATTTTGAAGGCATCTAATAAATATCTTTATCTTCACGTCTAAAGTGTTTTAATAAAAATAAAAAAATAAAAATAAAAAAAAATTGGTGACAGTTTTCCCTGCACAAAGCCCCAACTTGCTGCTTATTAGTTCGTAAGGTAGTTGTTTAGTGTAGGTATGGGGTATAAATTATGGTCAAGCAGAATAAGGCATTAAAATGTGCTTTATACGTACTAACAAACAGCCAAATATGCGAATCATATGCATGCTACTAAGCAACTAGCTAATAAGAACTGGTCCTTGAAATAAAGTGTTACCAATATTTCATAGCTATTTTAAATATATATGAGAAAAAAAATATTATATATAATAATAGAAAATATTCTCCACCATTTCAAAATGGGACTTGCTTCTATTTCCCTTCTGCTAATGCACTAACCTCAGGTCAATGACAGGAGAAAATGCAAAATGGAAAAAGAGTGAGTCACCTCATGAAACGTGTTATGGAATAATCCTCCAGCACTGAGTCTCAAGAACAAACTTGTCCTCTGAAGATCCTGTGGTACACATCTGTAAATTTTTCTGACATGTGAAAATGGAAAACCAAGAATCTATTTTTGTTGTTTAAACTTATTGATTTGGTTTGCTCTAAAGCACTGTGGTAAGTTGCCTTTGAAATATTCTCCAGCTATAAACAAAACCCCTTTTATAAAAGCACACTGATCCAGAGGGTGAGACATTAGTGACCCAGCAGGGTGATAAACACATCCATCAAATAAAGTCACCCAAGTGACCTGAGATCCATGACCAGTTGACATGTACCTGTTCTATTGTTCATTTTCATGCAGGGGAAGAGGACGAAACAAAACTGTCTGAAAGTCAATGAATACTTAAAAGTATGATATAATGAATAAAAATGGATTGTTTGGTTGGTATTAAAACCTGTGTTGAAAGTGTTGTTTTCAGAGGAAGTTAATAAGCACAAAAAAAAAAAAAAGATACTAGGGAGCGGATGTTAAAGAGATTTCCTGATCCATGTGAATCTCTCATTTATATAAGACCATGCACATTAACCTACCGAATGCAAATTAAAATTCAGACCTCATCAGACAAGTTGAGCAATGAATGACTAACCACTGACAGTAATGAGTCCTCATCGAATATTCTCCAATAGGATTGCTGAGGAAACACTTTGACAAGCTTTTGACTTCAGGTGAATCTCTACCATTACAGTGGCTTTCATGAATTATTCATTTTCTTTGATGGTTGACTGCAGTACACAGAGGATGCTTGGAAGTGTGTCAATCTATAAAAAGGCCGCATGTGGTAATGTAGGAATTAGGGCCGGGACTTTAACGCGTTAATTGAGATTAATTAATTACACAAAAAATAACGCGTTAACTAAGATTAATTAATTACAGAAAAACAAATTCCCGCATTTTTAATAACTTATTTTTGCACCGCGGAACGTTTCTCACTGGATGAGTTTCGGCGGACCGAATATACTGAAGCACCAACTAGCGTTCGCATATCACCACAGCACATCCTTTCTTTTACTTTCAATGAGCACATCGAACCTCAAGTATCACCTCAACGCAAAACATATAGCAGCTAGCGTGGACTTTACACTTTATGTTGAACTATGTATTATTTTGTTGCTGCAACAGTTTATGTTGAACTCTTTATTGTTTTGGCCAAGGTTATTGAGAGTTGGACTTATGTTATTGGAGTATGTTATGGCCTCTGAAGCAACAGAGAGATGTTTTCTAATAGTCAGTGTTTCCAGTGTTCTGAATGTAATTGACAGTATTGTGTTTTACTTAAAAAACACTTTACAGAAGGTTCCAGCACCTATAAGCTTCCTGAATTTCTGAAATGTACTATTTCTAAATTGTTTCTAAATATGCTATTGCTACACTTCATGGCAAAAATTGCACTGGTCTGCTAGACTTGGTTGAACAAAAATAAACAATATTTTGTTGCTAAGCTTATGTATTCAGTCATTATTCAATGTATACTATAAATCCATGTGAAAAAAAAATTACTTCTCACTGTTCTCAGGTCAAATATTTATATGCGATTAAAATGCGATTAATTTCGATTAATTAATTACAAAGCCTCTAATTAATTAGATTAATTTTTTTAATCGAGTCCCGGCCCTAGTAGGAATATGCATTCAGAATATATTTCAATCATTGTGGCTTTCCCGCAGCTCTGAATTTCCCCTTGATAAAACGTGAGTGAATACAACTTGAGTACTGTTTGTGTGTTGGTAGGTAAACACCAGTTTTCATTAGGTAAAATAGAAATCGGTCAAGAAGTGCCATGTACATGTTTGCCATATATAATAGCTCTGCTCGACAGAGGTTTTTTTTTTTTTTTTTTTTTTTTATTGCACATGGAGTCCAAGACACTTCAAGACACCTACCTGCAAAGCTACCTGAAAATAACACTGTCCAAGTGCACCTAGGACAAAAGCTTTTTTTTAAAGCATAGTGTGGTCACACCCAATGTTGATTTATTTTAGTTAAACTAATAAACTAATTTCGACAGCATCCTCACTTTAAAGCATTTTGACACAAATGCCTAAAACTTTGCACAGTACTGTAGCTTTGCAGGTTCTCGAAGGGTCTTGGAGCATTGTCACAGTTCTTCTGGATTTAGTCTGTCTCAGTTTGTTCTGTTTCTTCATGTCATTCTAGACAGACTGGATGATTGTCAGACTCCTTGTGCAAACAAAAATTACTGGATTATTACATTTAATGGCAAAAATAATGTTTGGAAATGTAACCTGATATTTCCTACTGACACACTATAGCAAAACAAAGAAATAACTGACTTAAAACCATTTGTTTGGTGAAAATACTAGTGGCCTAAGACATTTGCACAGTACTGTATGTATGTGTGTGTGTGATTTGAAAAAAGGTGATTAAATGCCAAGATTAGCTTGGTAGTTGTTAATGTAAGCAGGAGGCTTTCTCATCCCACTACACTTTGAAGTCACTACATACTCAATTAAAATATGTTCAGCTGTTAAAATGCAAGAGAACAGGAGGGCTATGTATGTAGATCTAGCTTATTTTGCAGTCCACTCATGTCACTTTATATAAAAAGGTTTGCTAAACCAATACATGTAATGCAAAGTCAATGGCCATCATTACTAAACCGCATTCATTTCTGTTTAGAGCCCTTCCTGCGTTTTATTGATATCTTGTAAGTTATTGCTGTTTAGCTGTGCACATGATTTGCTTACAAAAATGAATAATGTCTGGCAGCACAAACCAGACACGTGTCGAGTCACTGCGGTTATTTTAGAAAGGGCATCTGTAATTTTATCCTTGATTACTGTGCATTCAAATAGTGACTAATGCATTAACAATCTGACAACAATTATGGATGAGTGCATTGTTAGAGTGAGCCTTTATGTGATTTACTGAACTGCGTATTCAACAACAATACAGCAGCATGCTATTATTATTATTATTAGTGATTTTTCATTTCATCTGAAACCTTTTCCAGTACAGTAATAGCAGGTCTCTCCAGGCTAAGCAAGGTTTAGGTGTCCTGCTCTAAGACAAAGATTTCTGAAACTGTATACTTATGTGAGCGAGGACCAGAATCAAATTACATTATTAAAAAAAAACAACAACAAAAAAACAAATCTTCTCTAGAAAATATTGCTTTTCATAAATAACTGTGTTTGTGTTCTACAAAAGAAAGAAGCTAAAGTTCAGAAAGACATGAGCAAACTTATGTTTTTGGGTGAACTACATATTCATTTAATTTGGTTAAAGCTCTCAAATTGTCATCTAATAAGTTTTCATCTGAGGCTTACATTATAACTACACATCACATCAGATAAAATAATAATAAAAAAAATATATTGAATAAACATTGATAAAACCAATACTGAGTTATTACGAATCATTATTTACTGTAGTTCATAACTCAGAAATAAACTATTTATTTATGTTTACTGATCCCTTTATCTGAATCAAGCTTCCATCTGAGCAGTACTGTAAATAAACTGAGCAAATAATCACATACAGGCAAAGTTTGTACAGAAGATTTTTTATTTAGTCACTTTTGAAACACGTACCATGGACTAATGAAGCAGTTGTTTGTGCTGTCAGAGTAATTATGTCTGCTTGAGTGAAAGTCACAAAATGCTGCTCTAAAAAGTGAAACTGCTGAGGGGAAACTCAGATGAGATGAAAGTGACAGTCACAGTGGATGTATTCTCACAAGTTTTCGGGATATTCACTGTATATGTCTAGCAATCAAAGTAGCAAACTTTAGACCTTCTATTTAGCACATCAATTTATTTTTTGAGATTTATCTTCCACTACAGAAGAGAAGAACTGTAAAAGCTGCTATCCAGGTTATGAATCACCCTTATGCTTGTAATATCTGTTTTTGTCTAACACACTATTCTTCCTGACCCACATGCAAGCCACAAAGAAAGATTTCATTAAATGAAAATTGCCCTCATTTTTCCCTACTTGTATTATAATTTTGTCGGGATGTCCATTCTGTACAAATGTCAGCTACAACATTTGGCTTCTAAATGATCTTGCAAAGGTTATTCTCCTGGATGACATTCATTATTCTAACACACGCTCACCACAAAGAGACGACAGAGAAGACTACCTAGTCTCAGCCTCAGACATCATGCCTACGGATTGTTGGCTAAACATCTTATGCATATGGGAAACAAAAGTGGAAACACTTCAGGAGTGTCCAAGTCGTCATCAGATTGGTTGAATTCTACAGGATTTCTAGGAGACGTGTGTGTCGCCTTCTTTAACATTCTGCCTGTAAACAAAGATGCTGTGCCACCAAACCCACTCATGAAGGAAGAAAGCCGCTGTGTTTACAACTGTGACGACGAGCGCTTATCAGGATTAACTAAAGTTTCAAAAGTAAGTGAAATATTTAAGGTTTGCGGTATAGAATCTTTAACATACTTTCAGAGAGTTTTACACACTGGTCTGTTAATGCGGCGACATTTCCACGCCTCGAAACGTGATGCTGAACGAAACGAACTCTGATTGGTTGTTTGACATGTCGGTCAAATGGCCTCATGGTTGGGCTTTGGCCAGTGAAAGCTGCCGTAAATTCCAGACCTTCAGCTGTCAGTCAGAAGATCTGGCTACATGAGACTAACGACTACACAGAAGCTAATGTTAACAAATGTAAAATGAATAACATTGAATTTTTAGAAGATATCAACTTAATTCTCCATACAGATTAAAAAAGGGTAAGATCTGTATATCTGCATTGTTTAAAATGTTTAAATGTCTCTGAGGTTTCAGACATTAAAAGGGTTTGAAAATAGGTCACTGGTGATATAAGTATAGGAGCTAAAGGGAGATGAAGCATGAAAGTGAGTATTAGAGAAAGTTTGGCTTAGAGAATGTGTGGACAAAAGTCTCTGAAATGGTAAATGTTGGTAATTGGGGGGAGGGGGGGGATTTGCATGTATATGTTTATGTGTGTGTGTGTATAAAGGTCCCACTGCTTGCAATAATCCCTTAAGAAATGTGTTAGTTGAAAAGGAATGGTAGTAGTTAGTTTTATATAAGCTTTAAATTAGAACACAGTTCACAGTGACCTTTCCTTGAAGTATGAGGTTATCATTTTTCATTTCCTCCTGTACAGTGACTCAACTGGGTGACTCACATGTGATGGTGTCTCAGTGGGTAAGGTCTTTACATTGGTTACCACAGTTTGACCATCCTCTGACCACTGCTGTTGTGCCGTGACACCGTACTCGAATCTACCTCTGTGTTCTCAAACTTCTCTTTCCCCTAAGACCGTGGGTAGAGCAGTGCTTTCAACGTCAGAATTTTGGCTAGACCCTTTTTACTGAGGCACAAGCTCCAGTGAAATACAGCTGTGCCCCATTAACATGTTAGGCTACTGAAAAATCTTTGTCTGGTAATGGAGAACATTGTACACCAACCCTTAAGATCACTTTTCCTGACAGTCCTTATAGCTTTCTTATTAGACACTGAGATTATACATTCAAATAGTTTTTCATTACTTTTAGGAAAACAGAGAAGACAGGTTTACAGTTGGATAATTTTGCATTTGTGAATGTGTGAAATTTGTTTAGGATTTTTTTTAATTAATAACAAAACTATTATTTTTGTTTGTGGGGTCAGAGTCATAATACCCAAATATAATGTTTTTCATATGTACTGAGAAGCCAGGCAAAATCTTATACTTGACAAACACACAAGTATCATCCCAAAGAGTGTAGTGACAAAAATAAGTGTACAGTTTCTTCAGAACTCAAACAAAAAGAGCTTGAAAGATCAATGTCATATTTGTATACACTTCTTTACAGGGTAGAACCTGTGTATGAGCTTAAAATGAATGTCTTTCACTTTGTCTGTGAAAAACTTTGTTTTGCGGTCGAGACCAGATTCAATCACTGCGAGAGCTTTCCAATATGCGTGCCACTGTGAATCTGTGGCAATTAATTTAGAATCCATCATTAGCGAAAACGAATCTTTGAAAAACCTTAACAAAAAATGAAACATATTTGAAGAGCATGTTAAATTTGTGCGACTGAGTTCATTTTTTTCATTTTCATAGTGTTTTTCTTCTTTTGTAATGGCATATTTTTGATAGTTTCTGAAAAAGTTACGTTCAGTTTTATAAAGTTTGGTTCATTATTATTGAAACAAATGTAATTCTATACTAGAGTCCTGACAAGGTCAAGAAAATATGATCATATTACCCCATTTCTACAGTCTCTGCACTGGCTACCTATTAAGTTCCGTATCAGTTACAAATTATCATTACTTACCTATAAGGCCCTAAATGGTTTAGCTCCTGCATACCTAATTAGCCTTATACCACGTTAAAATCCATCACGCACCCTAAGGTCTCAAAACACTGGACTTTTGGTAGTTCCTAGCAAAGTCCTCTAAAGGAGGTAGAACTTTCTCACATTTGGCTCCCAAACCCTGGAATAGATTAAATAGATTAAAAACCCATCTCTTTCGCCAAGCATTTGCATAATGCTTCTCTTAAATTGTGACTGCAGTTGCATCAGATCAAATGCACATTTTTATTCTTTAGCTTGGGTTAAACTAATTAATTTTACTTTGTTGGAACAGCAGCTATGCTAATTATGTCTGTATTTGTTTCTCTGTTTTGCCACGGGAATTACATCCCTAGGATATACACAAGCTCCAGTCTGGATCCAGAACACCTTAGAAGAGATTGAACAGTAACCAGTCTTTTAATAATTTACATATATAATGTATATATACAGGTCAGACTGTGGCTTTATTATACACGATGGTGGGACTTCAAGCATATCAAACTGATCTGCTAAGAGAGCTGGATAGAGGATGAGACTGAGTTCTTTGTTTTTTCCTCAGAGCGCTCCAGTATTATTTACACAGATCGAGTTGATGACTCTCAAACATACTGTTTTGAGATGCGCCATTTCATCTATGAGCTGCTCTATCAGAGTGCCACGAGAGCCCCTCCTTAGAACAATATTTGAAAATTCATTCTTTGGTAAGTGTGCACGTGAAGTCTTTGCACACTTTCTGAAATGCACACCGTGGTAAGTTCGCATGCTAGTATCCTGCGTTCTTTCTAAAATCCTATATGGCGAGGGCTTCGCTTGGTTGCTTCGTGCTCTTTCTTGAGTTGGTAAAAGCCCCGTTCATCTTGGGCTCCACTCCACCTATGTATCCTTGAATACCCATCTAAACAGGGTGTTATTACTAGGGATCTGTTGAGACAGCTCCTTCAGCAAGCTTAGGAGAAAGCAAGCGGTAGCCCCTGTGTGACAGGCAAGACTTGGTATAAAATGCTAGGTTCTTAGCCGTATCCCTTTAAATGAATCTTTCCTGATTCCAAGCCTTCAGCTCTACCCTGGGCAGAGGCCCTAATGATTAAGTTGGGTATGTAGCTTAGGCCTTTGGCTGTAAGGGGTACTGTCACAGACAGCCATCTAAATGTCCCAGGGGCAACTCCCATGGAAATAGTATAGTTGGTACTTTAGTGTTCACCGTGATTCTGACCTGCACTCCCCTCAGCATGGCGGCATGGGTATATTGTTCCCCATAGCGACCCCTAGGGGACGCAGTTCGAAGTTCCCTTTAAAGGGAGCGTCTCAGGTTACGAATGTAACCATGATTCACTGAGTAGGGAACGAGACACTGCATCCTCTAGCTGCCTGCCATGCTCCGGACACAAGCTTCAGATGAAGAAGTTAATGACGAGATGGGAGAAGTTTGAAAATCCACTCCTGTGTCACCCTCTAATCTAAAGATATTCCTTTCATAATAATAATAATAATTCCTTACATTTATATAGCGCTTTTCTAGGCACTCAAAGCGCTTTACATAGACAGGGGGTATCTCCTCATCCACCACCAGTGTGCAGCATCCACCTGGATGATGCGACGGCAGCCATATTGCGCCAGAACGCCCACCACACACCAGCTTACTGGTGGAGAGGAGACAGAGTGATGAAGCCAATCAGCAGATATTGGGATTGTTAGGAGGCCATGATGGTCAGAGGCCAATGGGCGAATTTAGCCAGGATGCCGAGGTCACACCTCTACTCTTTTCGAAAGACATCCTGGGATTTTTAATGACCACAGAGAGTCAGGACCTCGGTTTAACGTCTCATCCGAAGGATCTTTTTGCTAGGGTGTGACTATGAAGATTATAGGTCTTTACCAATTGGTTTCTTTAAAAGAAAATCTAATTGAGTGTGTAAGATAGAGAGTTAGGGAGATAAAGATAAGGGATTCCTAAGGCCCTTCCTAAAGTAATTCTGGCCTCAAAGATATATAATAATTATAAAAAATAAATAAAAGATATCAGACCAAGTGTCATTTGTAAGCTGTTTTCAGTTAGCTACATTTAATCAAATGACACAGTGATTTTTACAGGATGTATGAAGTAATTTCTGCTCAAGTTCAAGTTCACCAATAAACAGCTGTAGTTCATCACATAAATTCAGAATGTTGTTTTAATCACATTCATTTAAAAATTTTAATCTATGGTAACACTTTATTTTAAGGACCAATTCTGACTATTAATTTTTTGCATGCATATTACTAGCATATTGGCTGTTTATAAGTACTTATAAAGTACATACACATGACTTAATCTGCATGACGGTATTTTAGATCTCTGAACCCTTTATGCGTTGTTGGGGACGTTTTCGTCCACTAGGGGGTAAAGTTGGGTCTTATTTTGGCCACAACTTTCTTTGTGTTTGAGTTAATGGAATGATTTTTGGTGACAAATCTTATTTTGACCAATATTTTGGGAAAATGCTTTGTATATACACACAATATATAATTTGCAGTTATACTCTGTATAGCTTCATATACAAGTCAGAAACTAAGCTTTTTTTTTTTTTTTTTTTTTTTTGCACAGGCCCATCTAAAGGATTAATTGTCCCAACTAGTGATCAACTGTAAAAAATAACAAATTTTACCTCTTCCCAAAAGGGAAAACCACAAGAAATCAATAATGCATGATTATATGGTGTCATGGCTTTGCAATTCAAAAATGTCATTATAATGGAAGTCAATGGGGCAAAAACAGCCACCAACAACAAATTAGGTAGAAAAAATGTAAATCTAATGCTGCACAAAGACTAAAAATGCATCAAAGCCAATGTTGCTACTAATCTTTGACATGCCCAAGACTCTTATATAAAGTAAAAAAATCCAGCCACAATTACTTTTATATTGAAAATAAGTCATTTTGTGTTTTTCCCCCAAATCAGTGACATCATTTATGAACTTGGCAATTTTAAAGATTTTTAAAAAAACATTTGGTAGTTTTGATCAGGACTGAAGTTCATTAACATATTTATGCAAAAAAAAAGAGAAAAAATATGAATCTGACACATTTTTATAGCAGTTTAATTGAGTGGATGTTTTCATCCCGAACATAATGAAAGGGTTGTGAATTTGAACAATGCACAAGGGTTAATCCTACCCCATACCTAAATTAACAACTACCTTACTAACTATTAAAGGTCCCGTTCTTCGTGATCCCATGTTTTAAACTTTAGTTAGTGTGTAATGTTGTTGTTAGAGGATAAATAATATCTGTAAAATTCTAAAGCTCGAAGTTCAATGCCAAGCGAGATATTTTATTTAACAGAATTCGCCTACAACGAACGACCCGTTTGGACTACATCCCTCTAGTTCCTGCATTAATAACGTCACTAAAACAGTTTTTTGACTAACCTCAGCCCATAGCAATACACAAAAAAGGGGGCGTGGTTTTGTTGCGCTCTGACGGAGAAGAAGAAGAGTTGCGTTTGTGTTTGTGGCGATGTCGTCAAAACGCTTTTATTTTCATCTCGGAGTCCAATTACCTTTGTTTGGCCTTCTGTTATGGTGTAAGGGTGTGTGGGTCTTTTGTTTTCTCTTGTGATTTCTTCTAGGTGATGGCGTAATGAACAACACCTGTTATAGATCGGGACGTATGAATAAAAGTGCCTCTGAGACGTGGGTCGAGGCACGTGGGAAGTGACATCATCCCATGCTGCCGCTTGATCGCGCGTTGTTTGTGGATCTGTCGTCAGAAATTAAATTGATGTGTTAGTTTTAAATGTAAACCCCTAGAATTATGTAATAAAAAATATTCTTCATTATACGTTTTTGGTTTGGTTTTCGTCATTTTTGTTGCAGTTTTGAGCTGACCGTAACAAAATGGGGACTCATCCTTTTCTGTTTTTTTTTTAAGAGGAAAATATTATTATATTAATTTGCATTCGCATTCGCATAGATGAGTTAAATCAGCTGTGCGTTTGTTTGGATTTGTGTTGTAAAGCAGTTAGTAATTGGAAACACCTGTTTTGCGTTATCAGCAGTTAAGCTGTTTGCACGCGAAGCTGCCGACAGATCTTTGTGTAGTTTGATGCTTTTGCCAGTTTGTGAGTTTTTTTGTTTTTTTTCCCACTTTTAAAGGAAAAGGATATGGCGATGGGTGAGTAAACACTTTAACATTTGTTTGGAAACTGATTTATGCGGTTGAGGTGTTTTGCTCAAGCGTTTTTGTGTAGTCTGGTATCAGCAGTTGATAATTGTAAGTTCCACGAGGACTTTGTGAAAAGCGCAAGGTTAGGTGTTAGTTTACTTCTCACATTTGTGACTTTTCCTGGTTAGGCTGAAGCAACGCTTGCGTTGACCCTTTATTATTTTAGTTTGTTATTTTTGTGCTGACGCTGGGCTGAGGGCACTGCCGCAGATGTTGTCTCTCTTTGGTTTGTCCGAGAGAGGTCGGCGCTGACGGTATTAGAGTGCTTAAATCAATCACCTTTATTTATATAGTGCTTTAAACAAAATACATTGCGCCAAAGCACTGAACAACATTCATTTGGAAAACAGTGTCTCAATAATGCAAAATGATAGTTAAAGGCAGTTCATCATTGAATTCATTGATGTCATCTCTGTTCAGTTGAAATAGTGTCTGTTTTAATTTGCAATCAAGTCAACGATATCGCTGTAGATGAAGTGACCCCAACTAAGCAAGCCAGAGGCGACAGCGGCAAGGAACCGAAACTCCATCGGTGACAGAATGGAGAAAAAAACCTTGGGAGAAACCAGGCTCAGTTGGGGGGCCAGTTCTCCTCTGACCAGACGAAACCAGTAGTTCAATTCCAGGCTGCAGCAAAGTCAGATTGTGCAGAAGAATCATCTGTTTCCTGTGGTCTTGTCCTGGTGCTCCTCTGAGACAAGGTCTTTACAGGGGATCTGTATCTGGGGCTCTAGTTGTCCTGGTCTCCGCTGTCTTTCAGGGCAGTAGAGGTCCTTTCTAGGTGCTGATCCACCATCTGGTCTGGATACGTACTGGATCCGGGTGACTGCAGTGACCCTCTGATCTGGACACAGACTGGATCTCGTGGCCACGGTGACCTCGGAACAAGAGAGAAACAGACAAATATTAGCGTAGATGCCATTCTTCTAATGATGTAGAAAGTACGGTGTTATGTGAAGTGTTCCGGTTCCAGTTTATCTAATTAATGCAGCCTAAAAATCCTTTAACGGATTTGGATATTAAAAGCATATTAGTATGTTATGTGTATGCCAGGTTAAAGAGATGGGTCTTTAATCTAGATTTAAACTGCAAGAGTGTGTCTGCCTCCCGAACAATGTTAGGTAGGTTATTCCAGAGTTTAGGCGCCAAATAGGAAAAGGATCTGCCGCCCGCAGTTGATTTTGATATTCTAGGTATTATCAAATTGCCTGAGTTTTGAGAACGTAGCGGACGTAGAGGAGTATAATGTAAAAGGAGCTCATTCAAATACTGAGGTGCTAAACCATTCAGGGCTTTATAAGTAATAAGCAATATTTTAAAATCTATACGATGTTTGATAGGGAGCCAGTGCAGTGTGGACAGGACCGGGCTAATATGGTCATACTTCCTGGTTCTAGTAAGAACTCTTGCTGCTGCATTTTGGACTAGCTGTAGTTTGTTTACCAAGCGTGCAGAACAACCACCCAATAAAGCATTACAGTAGTCTAACCTTGAAGTCATAAATGCATGGATTAACATTTCTGCATTTGACATTGAGAGCATAGGCCGTAATTTAGATATATTTTTGAGATGGAAAAATGCAGTTTTACAAATGCTAGAAACGTGGCTTTCTAAGGAAATATTGCGATCAAGTAGCACACCTAGGTTCCTAACTGATGACGAAGAATTGACAGAGCAACCATCAAGTCTTAGACAGTGTTCTAGGTTATTACAAGTAGAGTTTTTAGGCCCTATGATTAACACCTCTGTTTTTTCTGAATTTAGCAGTAAGAAATTACTCGTCATCCAATTTTTTATATCGACTATGCATTCCATTAGTTTTTCAAATTGGTGTGTTTCACCGGGCTGCGAGGAAATATAGAGCTGCGTATCATCAGCATAACAGTGAAAGCTAACACCATGTTTCCTGATGATATCTCCCAAGGGTAACATATAAAGCGTGAAGAGTAGCGGCCCTAGAACTGAGCCTTGAGGTACTCCATACTGCACTTGTGATCGATATGATACATCTTCATTCACTGCTACGAACTGATGGCGGTCATATAAGTACGATTTAAACCATGCTAATGCACTTCCACTGATGCCAACAAAGTGTTCAAGTCTATGCAAAAGAATGTTGTGGTCAATTGTGTCAAACGCAGCACTAAGATCCAATAAAACTAATAGAGAGATACACCCACGATCAGATGATAAGAGCAGATCATTTGTAACTCTAAGGAGAGCAGTTTCAGTACTATGATACGGTCTAAATCCTGACTGGAAATCCTCACATATACCATTTTTCTCTAAGAAGGAATATAATTGTGAGGATACCACCTTTTCTAGTATCTTGGACAGAAAAGGGAGATTCGAGATTGGTCTATAATTAACTAGTTCTTAAAGTCACTTAGCTCTTGGCTGAAGTACGAAGTCTAGGGTTGAGGTAGTATTGTTAGGTAGGTGGGAAACGTCACTAAATGTGAGAAGTTTGAGTTTGTAAATATTGTTTTTTTTTTTGTCTCACAATGAGTTTAGAATTGACGGAGTTTTTTGAACATCCTTCTGAGGAGAGCTTTAGTCAGCTTTATATAAAACAGCTATTAGAGGTCGCAGACAAGTTTAAAATTCCCCTTACCACTAAAGACAAAAGTCTAAAGGAAGGACTGGGGCTGATCATTAAGGCTGCTCTGGTAAAATTAGGCATTTTGACTTGTGAATTAGGAAGCCCTTTACCTCTTATAGGTGATCAGGAACAGACTAAAAAGAAATTTCCTGAAGGGACCGTTACATCACTTACATTTGAACAACAGAAACAGTTGTTGCTCTTGGAGATGGAAAAAAATAAAATGAGTCAGGAAGTTGAATTGCGTAGGTTGGATGTGGAGGCTCAGAGGTTTGCTCTGATTAGAGAGGGTAGATTGGGAAACCACGGTTCAACTCCAAAAGCTTTTGATGTGGCTCGTGCTCTTAAATTGATGCCAAAATTCGATGATGATGATTTGGATACTTTAATTTATTTGAGCGGTTGGCAGGTCTTATGGGGTGGGAGGATTCTGAGCAGACGCTTCTGTTACAATGTGTGTTTTATGGTAAAGCCCAAAGAGCGTATTCCACTCTTAATGTTAGGGACAGTCAGATTTATAGTAAAGTGAAAGAAACCGTGCTAAAAGCCTATGAGTTGGTTCCAGAGGCCTATAGGCAACGATTTCGAGCTTTAAGAAAAGGGGCACAACAAACATTTACTGAATTTGCAAGGGAGCTAAGGATTCAATTTGATCGTTGGCGCTCAGGCTCACAGGTAGAGGATTTTGATTCTCTTTGAATTGTTGTTGTTGGAACAGTTTAGAAATACTTTGCCAGAAAATTTGTCTGTTTATTTAACAGAGCGAAACGTTCAGAGTGCAGAGGCTGCTGCTGTGTTAGCCGATGAATATGTGTTGACCCATAAAGATGTAAAAAGAGCTAATTGGCGTCGTCCAAATAGCTCTGTGGACAATGTTTCAGTGGAGGTTCCACCTTTGCCTGCTAATGTAAAAGCTGAGAAAAAGTTAAGAGCTTTTGGTGACAAGAGTGATCAGTGTGCTTATTGCTTAAATAAGGGACATTGGAAAAAAGATTGTCCAGCCCTTAAGGCAAAAATGAACCGTACTAAATCTGATCTAAAACCTGCTCTTGCTGCTTCCTCGGTTACTAAGGTAGTTGAGGGGGTTGATGTAAATACTGCTCAAGGTAATTTGGTGTTGTGTAGTGATGAAAAGTTGAGTTATGCTCCTTTTATTACTGATGGTTCTGTGTCTCTGGTTGGGAGTGATGAGAAAATTCCAGTTAAAATCCTTAGGGATACTGGTGCTTCAGAGACCTTTATTTTGGAGTCCGTATTACCATTTTCAGAGAGTTCCAGTACTGGGAGTGAGGTATTGATAAAAGGAATTGGTTTACAAGTGTTGTCTGTACCTTTGCACACTATGGTACTTGAATCTGAATTGATTACTGGTCAAGTTGTAGTAGGTGTGCGACCCTCTTTACCAGTGGAGGGCATTGCTGTAATCTTGGGAAATAATTTGGCTGGAGGTCGAGTATGGAGGGATGTACCACCCCCACCTATTGTAACAGATTCTCCTTCACTTGAACAGGTGGATGTTGATAAACAGTTTCCTGATGTGTTCGTAACGTGTGCTGTTACTCGGGCAATGAGTAAAATTGTTGTTGAAAATCAGGATAAGGAACCTAGACAGATTAGGGATAGAAGGAAAGTGTTTCCGAATCTTTCTCTTCTTTTCCCTACAGTCTCTCGTCAGGAGTTGGTGGTGGCACAAAGGGAGGACCCCAGTCTGAAAGAAATGTTTTCTGAAGTGCTAGCTCCGGAAGAGGTAGAGAGTGCAATGAGTGGTTGTTTTGTTGAGGATGATCTTCTGTTAAGAAAATGGCTATCTGGTAGGGAAGTACCCATAGGCGAGCCTTATGAACAGGTTGTTGTGCCAATGTCTCTTCGAGATACTGTGTTGCGTTGGGCACATGGAGATGTTGTGGGGCATCTTGGGGTTAATAAAACGTACAATCATTTGTTGCGTTATTTTTATTGGCCACAGTTAAAGAAAGATGTAAGGAGGTTTATTAAAACCTGTTCAACCTGTCAGCTTACGGGGAAGCCAAATCAGTGCCTTAAACCGGCACCGTTATATCCCATACCTGTAATTGATACACCGTTTCAACATCTGATTATAGACTGTGTGGGTCCATTATCTCCATCTAAGTCAGGAAGTGTATATCTTCTTACTGTAATGTGCCAGAACACTAGATATCCAGCTGCCTATCCGCTTCGTTCAATCACTACCCGTGCTATTGTTAAAGCTATGACACAGTTTATTTCTGTGTTTGGGATTCCAAGAGTTATTCAAAGTGACCAGGGATCCAATTTTACTTCGCATATGTTTAAGGAAGTGTTGCAGCAACTTGGTGTGAAGCAAAATCAGTCTAGTGCTTACCATCCACAAAGTCAAGGGGCTTTGGAACGCTTCCACCAAACTTTGAAGTCGTTGCTGCGGGCTTATTGTGTGGAGTTAAAGGGTGATTGGGAGGAGGGGTTGCCCTGGTTAATGTTGGCAGCTCGTGAGGTGGTTCAGGATAGTTTGGGTTTTAGTCCCAACCAGTTAGTCTTTGGTCATAAAGTGCGTGGACCATTGGCTTTACTTCATGATGGATTAAAGGAAGTATCTGACCCACCTCAGGGTTTGCTACAATATGTAGAGGGTTTCAGGCGTCGGTTATTTTTGGCTGGTCAAATGGCTAAAGAAAATTTGCTGAATAAGCAAAAGAAGATGAAGCGGTTGTTTGATAGGAACACAGAGTCTCGTGTGTTTTGTCCAGGTGACCAGGTGTTAGCTGTGTTGCCTCTTCCTACCTCTCCATTTTGTGCAAAGTTTTTGGGTCCCTATACAGTTGTACGTCAAGTTTCAGAGCAGAATTATTTGATTTCAACTCCTGAGCGGAAGCGACATTCACAGCTGTGCCATGTAAAATTGTTAAAACCTTTTTACTCTCGTTTTAGTGAGTCCGAGAGGGCTCCAGCTGCTGTGGCCATAGCATCTTCTGTGACTGAAATGGCTGAGGATGTTAAGGTACCCGAGGATGGTATTTTACAGCCTCGGCTTAACAATTCTGAAACCTTAAAGAAACTGGATGAGTTTGTTAAACACTTGCCTTTTAAGCAGAGAGATGAATTGTCTTCTTTAATTTCAGATTTTCCTATGTTATTTTCAGATTCTCCTTCGCGTACTAATGTGATAGAACATGATATAGATGTTGGTGACGCCAAGCCAATACGCCAGCATTTTTATCGGGTTTCTTTGGAAAAACAGTGCCATCTTGAGTCTGAAATAAAATACATGATTGAGAATAACATCGCTAAACCTTCCTTTTCAAGTTGGGCATCACCTTGTTTATTGGTGGGAAAGCCAGATGGTACGTACCGATTCTGTACTGACTATCGGAAGCTTAACAATATTACAAAACCAGATTCGTTCCCTTTGCCCAGGATGGAAGATTGTGTAGATGCGGTTGGCTCTGCTCTGTATGTTAGTAAATTTGATTTACTCAAAGGATATTGGCAAGTGCCTTTAACCACTCATGCACAGGAGATTGCTTCATTTATTACTCCTTCTGGACTATATTCTTATTCAGTAATGAGTTTTGGCCTTCGAAATGCACCAGCTACTTTCCAACGCTTAATGAACCGTGTAACTTCTGGTTTGGATGGATGTGCTGTTTACTTAGATGATGTGGTTGTGTATAGTGATTCATGGGAACAACACATTGTACGTATTCGAGCACTTTTTGAGCGATTAGCTGAAGCTAAGCTCACAGTCAACTTGGCCAAGTGTGAGTTGGCCAAGGCGACTGTGACTTATTTGGGGAAAGTAGTTGGGCAGGGAAATGTACGTCCTGTGCGAGCTAAGGTACTGGCAATAGATAATTTTCCGCCACCAAATACAAAACGAGAGCTTATGCGGTTTTTGGGAATGGTGGGCTATTACAGGAGTTTTTGTTCAAATTTTTCTTCAGTGGTAGCCCCCCTGACCGATTTATTGAAGAAGAGTGTGAAATTTGAGTGGTCCTTGCAATGTAAACAAGCATTTGACAATGTCAAACTGTTGCTTAGTACGGCACCTGTTTTGGCTGCGCCTCGGATTGGATACCCATTCCAGATTCAGGTTGATGCCAGTCAAGTTGGGGCCGGAGCTGTCTTATTACAAACTGATGAACATGGAATAGAAAGACCAGTTTGTTATTTCTCCAGGAAGTTTAAGGCTCACCAGTTGCATTATTCTACTATTGAAAAGGAGGCATTGGCATTGATCTGGGCTTTGCAGTTTTTTTAAGTTTATTTGACAAGTGGCACTTTTCCGATTGTGGTGTTTTCAGACCACAATCCACTTACCTTTTTACATTCTTTGCAGAGCCCAAATCAGCGCCTTATACGCTGGTCTCTTTTTCTGCAGCCTTATCCATTAGAGATTCGACACATAAGGGGTGTCGAGAATGTGTTGGCTGATGCCTTGTCTCGGGCTCCATGTGAGAATCTGGATACCCTGATTTAAAAACTTGTATGACTGTGACTGACTTGTTTTTGTAGGTGCCGAGAGTTGCCGTGGTTCCAGTTACAAGTGAGGCCATTTTGAGAACATCTGGTGCATTGTAACCCTTATTTTTTCTGATTTAATATAGGTCCTTTACAAGGATCCTCTATCTTAAAGGGGGAGGTGTTATGGTGTAAGGGTGTGTGGGTTTTTTGTTTTCTCTTGTGATTTCTTCTAGGTGATGGCGTAATGAACAACACCTGTTATAGATCGGGACGTATGAATAAAAGTGCCTCTGAGACGTGGGTCGAGGCACGTGGGAAGTGACATCATCCCATGCTGCCGCTTGATCGCGCGTTGTTTGTGGATCTGTCGTCAGAAATTAAATTGTGTTAGTTTTAAATGTAAACCCCTAGAATTATGTAATAAAAAATATTCTTCATTATACGTTTTTGGTTTGGTTTTCGTCATTTTTGTTGCAGTTTTGAGCTGACTGTAACACCTTCCCAGGGACCCTGTACTTAGAGATCAATGGTTACAATTTATGTTTAACTCTGTTCCCGAAAATTATAATCCACATGTAAAACTGTGCATCACATTTTGCTGAGAACAGCTTCCTCAATCTCAATCAGTTTAATGCCGGATTTGCACAAAGATTATTCTTGAAAGATGGAGCAGTTCCCTCTTTGTCTGGAGAAGGCGTTGTTTATGGACCACAACCAGTAAGTGTATTTTATTATTTAAGTTGGTCTGTTTTCTGTAACTTATTACACAAAGGGCTACGCTGTTTATCTTTGTTAGATGATAGGGATGTGCAAAAAAAACGAATTTACATGAACCTGTTTCAAATGCATCATTTTTGTGATGAGAATGGCATTGTTTAAATAGTTTTTTTAAAGTTTTATTTTTTGATATACTTCATAGATGTTTGAGTCCCATTTTGATCTTGTTCATCATGTAGTATAATAATTAAAGTATTAATAAAAATAATAAACAGCATGCATGTTTTTGTGATGTCAAGAGAAACATAAGAAAATTATGCTTGATTATTTTTAATGAATCACAAAATGTTAAAGAAACACCTTTACATAAAAATAATTTCAAAAGTAGTAAAAATAAACTTTTCTGTGTATACGCTTCATACCAGAGATCCTGATGCACATTCTAGAAATAAAAAAGTATTGTTTAAAAGTTATTCAAAACATTTAAATAATATGGTGATTGTTAAAAGATTCATACAATATAATTTTTACAATAATATTCTAATTTCACAGTTATTTTCATTATATATAAAAAAAAATCAGCATTGCAGCACAATTGGGTGCGGCAATAATTATATATATTATTTAACAAAATATCAAAGATATTCAAAAGGCTTTGTTAACAGAAATTAATGGTTTAATTTACTAAAAATTACGGAAGTTCTAAGCGGCCATGCATTATAATTTTTCTTTTCTTTTTGTTTTCTTGTTATAACGACTTAATTTTCTCATTATCTCGACATAACGAAAGTCATTTTCTCGTTATAACGACTTATTTTTCTCGTTATCTCGACATAATGAAGTTCGTTTTCTCGTTATAACGACTTATTTTTCTCGTTATCTCGACATAACGAAAGTTTGTTTTCTCATTATAACAACATGACAGTTTTACTGTTGCTATAGTAACGAACTCAACTTTGACAGGCATCTGATGGACAACCATGCAGGGGCTATACTGTAGCCTATATTTCGCCTAGGTAATAACGTCTACAATACTGTATATAAATAAAGGCTGATCAATCACTGTTGATTTTTCCAGAGACAGTACAAGGAACGTTTTGTTTTTGTAATTAACATGTTTAAATGGCAACACCGCGAAATTAGAGCTGCTTGGATTAAACTCACTTTTCATTTTCCCTTTATTTGAAATAAAATTATATATAATTTGTCATTTGTAGTAGTCATTATATGATGTGGCAGATATCATGTGTGTTACAAGCTTCTGTTTGAAAAGAGCGTCCATGTGTACATGTAGTGTGTGTGTGTGTGTGTAGAAAAAAACAATTACAACATTATAGAACAAAACTGAATTAAATAAGCCTATGGATTTTACATATATATCACATTTCTCATTAATATGGTTAACAATAAAGATTAGTAATAATGAAAAGAAGCACATCAGCCTACATTGTTAAATCCCGTCCTACTGTAGATAAACAGAATACAGTGATGTCAACCTTGGTTTTGATAAGCAGTTATTTTATGACACAGAATGCGTTGGTGAAACTCATGCATCTAGCAGGAACTTAATACACAAAATATTCATATTGATTCAAGCATATTTAACATTTTTAAATTAATTACATGTCAGTAATGAAGACTGCACAAATTATAGCGATCACGAGGAAGGTCCGCGTACAGTAAAGTGTATAGTATACAACACCCCATCAGTTATATTCAGGTCTATAGTGCCACCTGCTGGCGCAGTTTTGTAACTTCTTAGAGAAAACTAGTTCGTTATAACGAGAAAATGAACTTCGTTATGTTGAGAAAACGAACTTCGTTATGTCGAGAAAACGAGAAAATGAAGTCGTTATAACGAGAAAACAAACTTCGTTATGTCGAGATAACGAGAAAATTAAGTCGTTATAACGAGAAAACGAGAAGAAAAAATATTATAATGCATGGCCGCTTAGAACTTCCGTAAAAAATTGTAGACATTCATATTAATATTATCAGAAAACACAATATTGATTTATTTTTGATATGTAAAAAAGATGGTCTTATGATGTTGTATTAACAAATATTCCGATGGATTGATTTAAATTAATTGATTTAAAAGGAATATTCTAGAATAAAACAAATAAATAGTGGCCAGTTATGATAATTAACATCAATCAACAGTCTGACAAACTATATTATTTGCTTCCCCCTTGTTTGTCACACTGATTAGGAATGCTCAGGTGCAGTGTTGTGCATGGGGTGGACTCGAGCCCCAGCCCCTTGAATAGCCAATCCTTCGGTCCGTTCTACGGTAGGTGTCACTGGACTGTTACTTTCCTGCTCCTCCGGAGGTCTGTGCACACTTGTGCTCAGATGTACATTTATTAAATCTGCTTGTGATATTGTAGACCAAGCATCTTCAACATTTACAGAAGGATGTGAAGGTTGTGAAGTGTTTAAAGTTTGTTCATTATCTTCATTATCCTGGCTAATCTGGCTTGTTTTAATAGAGTCCATGTACTTCGAACATACACTTTTTGCTTTCATTTTTGCAATTTCTCTCAAATTTGTATCCAAGTATTCATCAGTTTCCTCAGACAGGAGCTCCTCATACAGCCTCTTGTAGTAGGGTTCTCTTTTACAGCAGTTCTTACAATTCGGGCAGCAATTATCACAACAAATCCCAATCTTCCTGTTTGACATCAGACACCATCCAAAGAAACCAATAGCTATGAGGATGTAACCAATAGTCTGCAAAAAAAATAAATAAATAAATAAACAGAAGAAGAATAAGAAAAAGATGTCTAATAATAGATTAGTTTAAATTTGTAATCTTTTTTTTCTCACAAAGCTACAGTAATTATTCTATAGGGGAGGTTATTCTATGCAGGACTAGGTGTTGACAAAGAAACTCTATATCTCAGCAGCAATGAAGTTTGAAGTTAAACTCCAGAGTAGCACTATATTTATGTCTGGAAGTGAACAAAATTAAACTCACATGCATTCAGGCAAAGACATCTATTACAATCTTTGATTACCAAAAGAATGGTTTGATATTTTGTATGTTTCTTGTTGTTGCATTAGTTTTTACCTTTTCAAATTAGTTTAATGTTTGATGAAATATTTTTTACAACATGTCCTGTGTCCCACTTTTTTTTTTTAGGATTTCCAAGGATTTTGTAAAAATTTTAAAACATGTAGTAAAAAATAAATTTTTATTATCAACCACCAAATGTAAAATATAGACAATCAATTAAACTGATTTAGAAGAAATGTAAAAAGTAATTTACATAAAATTTGACTAAATATATATATGTATGTATGTATTTGTCCTGATTAAAGTACTTACCTGTGACGTGTTTTTATATCTTGTAATCATGCTGCTTTCTTGAAAAGTGTGTTCCTTCTTGCAAGGAATTTCAACCAATGATACATTAAATTTGGTCGCAATACAAACATAAAGGTCTCCATCTAAAAGGACAAATCCCCACCAGAACAGACAGATTCCAAATAGTTGGAAACATTGAGGACAAAGACCGCCACAACTGACAGCACAAACCTTTGTTGTGGTTTGTCTTACTATTTTTAAAATAAAGAAGAATATCATAGGAATGACAAAAATGTAAATGTATCCAATTGAATGAAACCCAATTGTGCAGGAGCATGAAAACTCAGAATTAAAGATGTACTGAATAATGTAAATCAGAACGACAGCTAGAAATATATTTGCAGCCTGTGACAGTATCACACGCAGTTTGTCTGGAATATCAGAGAAAAGATGTGGCATGGTTGGAGCTGAAGCTCAGACGCAAAACAAATAGCTGAAGTCAGTCCAGAAAAATAATTTTCTCATGCTGGTTTTAAACAGGCTAGCCTCACCACAATAGAAGTGTCATCATTTTATTCCAAAAAAGGCAGTGTGCTAAGGTTTCAGAATGAGAGTTAGAAGGATCTTATGTACCACTCATGGCATGCTTATATTAGGCAACTCTAACAACTTTACATTATTATTATTTTTTTTTTATAGTATATTCCATGTCTTTGGTCCACACACACCACCATCTATATGTATTCAAATTAAAAAATACTCGTTATTTAACAGGATTGACACTTCATCATAATAACCATAACTCTTGATAAAACCATTTACCACATGCCAGCCACTAGTTTCAGGTTTCTCTGTATATTTTCTATGAAAAGTGAACTAAGACAGTAAAACATCACCTGATGCCTGTGTCCAAGACCACAGTAGAAGAACCTGTGTTTTCCCAAGTCTACATTCTGGCAGTTTTGTGTATCTATATGATTTCAAATCTCACAACACCATAACAATTTCAAAACTGTGGTCATCATTATATATAAACCCCAGTGTAAAATACCCCTTCCTCAAACTCTTAAACACATAAACAATACATGAAGTACAGTGAAACTGAGAATCTACATTTTGAAGGAAATTCTCCACATCAAATGAACAGCATTATACAATGTGAACATTGTACACATACAGTCAAGAAAATATAACAAATTCTTATTTTTTTATAAAAATATTATTTTATCAAGCGTTGGTAAGGTCATAGACGGTCACACTGAACTACTTTTTAATTGTTTTCCTATGGAAACATGCAGATGTCTTTGACCATGCCACTTTTCGCTGCTTTTTAAGCATCCGCCTATCACACTTCACTATTGGAGGAACGAGAGAGAAATGTGGAGTAAAAGAAAAAGTATTTATTCCAGGAATCATAGGGATAATCCACAACAGTAACACAGAACATCCAACAAGTATGGACGAGGTCCGACAGAGGTGAGACACAAAGACAGGAACATTAAGGACTAAGGATAATTAGTAAACACAGGGGTGTGGAACGAGACAATCAACATGGGACACATGGACAACATAATGAGTCCAGAGGCGTGACATTACTGAGGCGTGGGGTGTAACCAAGGAGGAGGTTCCGGTGGAGGATGGACACCCAGGAGGGGGCCAGCAGACAGAGTTCACGGAAGAGACGATAAAGGGAGGAGCAAGGGAGGAGACAGGAGGGACCCGGAGCAGAAGGAGTCCAACTGGACCCAGGCCATAGCAATAATAGTGGCCCACGGTGGAGCAATGGAGGAGGAGGAGTGGCAGCTGACTCCAGGGAGCCAACCTACGGCGGCGGAGCAGGTGTTGGAGGAGACCGAGGCACGTGGAACGCTTTGAATCGGTTATGTCTTAAGTGAACCAAAACGGCTGAGAAAGAAAGCAGATGTGTGTCAGTGTATTAAGTATTGCATTGTAGGCATTGTAGCCTACTGTTTTATTAACTAATCATTGAAGCATTTGTTTTAGTCTTAAAAAGTTAAAGTTTTATCAAGTTTCAAGTTTGTTTTATCTATATAAAACATTTAAAACAGCAAGCACGGCTGACCAAAGTGCTAAACAAACAAATCCATAGAACACGAAAACCCACAGATTCATACCATAAACTCACAATATGTAAAACCCAAAGAAAAGACTGTGCCGATCTGATATAGTTTTTGCAATGATCTGTATTGTAAAAAGTTACATACATATAAACTTTAATTTAATTTAATATAATATAATTTAATTTAATTTAATATAATGATCTTTACTTGTAAAACATGACACCAAGATCATGAATCCGAAAGAAAAAGCATGGCTAATACCATAGAAAAAAGAGTAACTCCCATTCACAAGCTTCAATTCACAAATAATTCTGTCTGAGGGAGGTGTTACCCAGAAAACATGATACAGGTTTAAATCATTCAAAATACTTCTGCATAATGTTACACTTTCAGATATGCAAAATAAATCTATTGTATCTCTTGCTTTGGCTACTGTTTATAGACCACCTGGGCCGTTTACAGAATAACTAAAATAATTTGCAGATTTCCTCTCAGATCTTCTGGTTACAGTTGATAAGGCGTTAATCATGGGAGATTTTAATATTCACGTTGATAATACAAATTATGCTTTAGGACTGGCGTTTGCTGATCTAAAAAAATCTTTTGGAGTCAAGCAAAATGTCACTGGGCCCACCCAACCTTTTTAATCATACACTAGATTTAATTATATTGCATTGAATCGATCTTATTGCTATAGATATCGTACCTCAAAGCGATGATGTTACAGACCATTTCCTTGTATCGTGCATGCTGCGTATAACTGATATTAACTATGTCTCTGCGTTACCGTCTGGGCAGAATTATTGTTTCAGCCACCAAAGACAGATTTGCAAAGATCCTGCCTCATTTTTCTCAATTGCTATGTGTAAAGATACACATGAACCACATTGAATGACTGGCAACATGGCCACTATTTTCTCTAATACATTAGAAGCTGTTGCCCCCATCAAATTGAAAAAGGTTAGAGAAAAACGAACTGTGCCATGGTATAACAGTTATACCCACTTTCTCAAGAAATAAACTCTTGAGAGCAAATGGAGAAAAATTTGTTAGTTTTTAGAATTGAGTGGAAAAACCGTATATCCAGCTATAGAAAGGCCTTAAAAACTGCCAGGGCCAAGCATATCCACAAACTCATTAAAAATAACCAAAACAATCCAATGTTTTTATTTAGCACTGTGGCTAGATTAACAAATAACCAGATGCCACCCAACTGAAACAATTTTATAGTTTCTGTACAATGTTTACTAAGCGGTTTAATTCTATATAGAAAAATGCAGGAGTAGTTAAATGACCAAACTCCTTTCAAATTTAATGGTAGGTACTCTACGTTACAACCCATCACGTTCCCTAAGGTAGTACCTAGGATAACAAAGTCCACTAAAGGAGGTAGAGCTTTTTCACATTATGCTCCCAAACTCTGGAATAGCCTTCCTGATAATGCACACTCTCTCTGTTTAAATCTAGATTAAAAACACATCTCTTTCGCCAAGCATTTGTATAATGCATCTCATAATTTAGTTTGGGTTAAACTAATTCATTTTAATTTGTTGGAACAGCAGCTACGCTAATGATGTCTCTTTTTGTTTCTCTGTTTTACCACAGGATTTACACAGAACTAACAAATATTGCAATTTACTATGCATTCACATTATAATTGCTGTTAATAGTGTTTACCGTCTGGTTGACATTGTCTTTTATAGATTTTTCTGAAAATTCCTGTCATTTGCACATAAACTAATCACCACTTATAAGCTACTACTAAATATTGTAGATATGTAATTTTCTGTAAAGTTGCTTTGCAATAATTTGTATCATAAAAAGCACTGTACAAATAAACTTGAATTGAATTGAAAATAATAGGTTAAATGGGTTGAAAGTTAACCACATTTGTTACAATATAACTATAAACTAAGATAAAAAAAAAAAATCAACATGCATTGACCAATTCTATGTTGTAGCAAAAATAAAAAGTGTAACCAAATCATGTGCTTGTGTGACCAACTGAGAAAGTTACAGTAGTTGCAAAAGAGCAACCAGTGGGAAGAATGAGTCTAGAGTTATGTTAAACCAAATCTGCAGAGCCTCAGAATATAATGACTAACTTTTACTTCCTTCTACTGCCAGTTGACGTTCAAGTCAAGTCAAGTCACCTTTATAGCGATATAGCCCCAAAAACATTATAGAATTTTCATATCAGTCGGTATTGATAAATGCCATGATGAATGTCAGAATTTTTCATCCCTACTGGCTGAGAAAACTATTTTCTCGAAAGTGGAGCTTATTTGAGGTTACCATCAGGTGCCAGTCTTCAATGGGGACATCACAAAAATAACGGTGATAACACCACTTGGGTATTTAAATTTGGGAAGACGTGGCCTAATGGTTAGAGATTCAGACTTGCAATCGAAGGGTTGTGAGTTCTAGTCTCGGGCCGGCAGGAATTGTGGGTGGGGGGAGTGCATGTACAGTGCTCTCTCTCCACCTTCAATACCACGACTGAGGTGCCTTTGAGCAAGGCATCAAACCCCTAACTGCTCCCTGGGCGCTGCAGCATAAATGGCTGCTGACTGCTCCGGGTGTGTGTTCACTGCTGTGTGTGTGCGCACTATGAATGGGTTAAAAGCAGAGCACGAATTCTGAGTATGGGTCACCATACTTGGCCACATGTCACGTCACTTTATTTATAGCTCTCGGACTAAATCTAAAATATCTTAAACTGTGTCCTGAAGATGAACGGCGGTCTTACGGGTTTGGAACGACATGTGAGTTATTAATTACATAATTTTCATTTTTGTGTGAACTAACCCTTTAATAACTGTACACTGTCTATTGTATTACACCTATAATACATTTATAGCCTACACATTGAGAATTTAATCAAATCAAATTTGAGCATCCTACATTTCTGCCAGAATAACATGGTTAGAGACCGTTAGTGTTATAGTAAATCTCACCGCCTCTCGACTAATCTGCGTGTTTATCAAGGCAGAATTTCAAACATGACCAATCATTTTAAAGTGTGTAATTTAAATAAATTGACATTTTAAGGCTATAACACTTTAAATCTTAATTCAAAACAATTTTGATCCCAAATGAGCTAATTAAACGTACCGGTTTAATTTTTGACACCAAAACTTGCCATTTTAAGTAATGTTAAGTTATGATAACTTGATTTCGTTATTATTGAAAAGATTCGGGTTTACAGTCACATTCATAGATCATCTGGTTTGAGTAGTAAGCACTGCATAATTGCTACTACCTATATTCAATATGTGACTTTCATAAAGGTTAATCTTATTGCTTTTTAGGTTAAGTAAGATAAATTATAGGATAAGCTCAATGGTATTGTTTTAATAGGTGATTTTTTTTTTTTTTTTAAGTAAGCTTATAACAAGATGGTTTAAATTCTTGAATAAAGTGTACACTGCTTTGCTTTTTTTCAGAATTTTCACATTAATTAAAAGCTTTATTTTGTGCTCTTTTGTCTTAAAAAACAAGGAGAAAAAAAAAAAACGTTTAACTTGCATGTTGTAGGCTACTTAATGAGAATTTTTACTTAGATAACAATACTTTTGGGAAATGTGGATTTATATGATATACAAATATTCTACTTAGTGCAGGGCATAACTCAGTGCTTCTGGCTAGGACAATCCAGGACTCTCAAACAGCAGGATATTTGCACTTATTTTGATGTATCATTGCCATCTTAGAACTCATTCAGAATCAGCACTGACCTCTCATAACATAGCTTTAAAACTTTTGGAAGTGCTGCTGTTTAGAAAGAGATGTGTGTAATGAGGCTTGAAGTATATCAGAGGATGCAAATCTGAACAGAACAGCACAAACACAAAGTAATAGCTGTCATTTAATACTGCAAGCCGGAGCTGAAACTAAGATTTGAATGGATAAATGTTAATGTCAAGGTGACAAATGAGAATCTGTGCATTTAAACGTATACTTATATCCACTATTAATAAGCAGAGCAGTTAAATATGTGTCCAGATACTTCAGCATTCTTATAAAAATGCAAAAAACATTGTACTGGGCATCTAAAATGACACAAAGTTAGGCTGGACAAAGCACATACTTCACAAAGTGACTGGTAATTTCCAAGGCAGGCAATTGAACACTATAAGAGGATAACAAGGGAAAATGCCCAAATTCTAGTGTAGTATGCTTACTTAGTTATTTATTTATTGGTGCAAGGGATGTGAAACTTGATAATACTTTCAAACCTTCAAAGAGGTTTAACAGGCAAAAGGGGAATTGAAGACAAATATAAATAAGCAGTAATTGATAACTTCTCATCTAACATGGATAAAACACCTCTTAAATTAAAGATGACATCTTAATTGTCCATCACTTAATAATCTTATTTTAAATAATTTCCATCTCTCCAAAATATTATTTGTATATGGCTCTCAAGTCTACCAACTACAACATCATTAAATTACTCATAATTACTCAAATTTTATTTTTTCTACTAGTTACTCTGCACTTATTGTAAAAAAAAAAATAATATATATATATATACAGTCTTGTTCAAAATAATAGCAGTACAATGTGACTAACCAGAATAATCAAGGTTTTTAGTATATTTTTTATTGCTACGTGGCAAACAAGTTACCAGTAGGTTCAGTAGATTCTCAGAAAACAAATGAGACCCAGCATTCATGATATGCACGCTCTTAAGGTTGTGCAATTGGGCAATTAGTTGAAAGGGGTGTGTTCAAAAAAATAGCAGTGTCTACCTTTGACTGTACAAACTCAAAACTATTTTGTACAAACATTTTTTTTTCTGGGATTTAGCAATCCTGTGAATCACTAAACTAATATTTAGTTGTATGACCACAGTTTTTTAAAACTGCTTGACATCTGTGTGGCATGGAGTCAACCAACTTGTGGCACCTCTCAGCTGTTATTCCACTCCATGATTCTTTAACAACATTCCACAATTCATTCACATTTCTTGGTTTTGCTTCAGAAACAGCATTTTTGATATCACCCCACAAGTTCTCAATTGGATTAAGGTCTGGAGATTGGGCTGGCCACTCCATTACATTAATTTTGTTGGTTTGGAACCAAGACTTTGCCCGTTTACTAGTGTGTTTTGGGTCATTGTCTTGTTGAAACAACCATTTCAAGGGCATGTCCTCTTCAGCATAGGGCAACATGACCTCTTCAAGTATTTTAACATATGCAAACTGATCCATGATCCCTGGTATGCGATAAATAGGCCCAACACCATAGTAGGAGAAACATGCCCATATCATGATGCTTGCACCTCCATGCTTCACTGTCTTCACTGTGTACTGTGGCTTGAATTCAGAGTTTGGGGGTCGTCTCACAAACTGCCTGTGGCCCTTGGACCCAAAAAGAACAATTTTACTCTCATCAGTCCACAAAATGTTCCTCCATTTCTCTTTAGGCCAGTTGATGTGTTCTTTGGCAAATTGTAACCTCTTCTGCACATGCCTTTTTTTTAACAGAGGGACTTTGCGGGGGATTCTTGAAAATAGATTAGCTTCACACAGACGTCTTCTAACTGTCACAGTACTTACAGGTAACTCCAGACTGTCTTTGATCATCCTGGAGGTGATCATTGGCTGAGCCTTTGCCATTCTGGTTATTCTTCTATCCATTTTGATGGTTGTCTTCCGTTTTCTTCCACGTCTCTCTGGTTTGCTCTCCATTTTAAGGCATTGGAGATCATTTTAGCTGAACAGCCTATCATTTTTTGCACCTCTTTATAGGTTTTCCCCTCTCTAATCAACTTTTTAATCAAAGTACGCTGTTCTTCTGAACAATGTCTTGAACGACCCATTTTCCTCAGCTTTCAAATGCATGTTCAACAAGTGTTGGCTTCATCCTTAAATAGGGGCCACCTGATTCACACCTGTTTCTTCACAAAATTGATGACCTCAGTGATTGAATGCCACACTGCTATTTTTTTGAACACACCCCTTTCAACTAATTCAACTAATTGCCCAATTGCACAGCCTTAAGAGCGTGCATATCATGAATGCTGGGTCTCATTTGTTTTCTGAGAATCTACTGAACCCACTGGTAACTTGTTTGCCACGTAGCAATAAAAAATATACTAAAAACCTTGATTATTCTGGTTAGTCACATTGTACTGCTATTATTTTGAACAAGACTGTATATATATATATATATATATATATATATGTATATGTATATATATATATATATATATATATATATATATATATATATATATATATATATATATATATATATATACTATTTATTTAAGTTTGTTAATGCAATTAAGGTCATGTAACTGGTTATTTGCTCCTTGTTGACCAGTAATTCCAAAAAATAATCTCTGTCTCAGGAAAATACACCTCATTGTCTGATTACAGTGTGCAGAATTCAGTCTCTTTCATTGTCTTTTTTTACCTCTCATATTTCCTCTCTCCCTCTCTCCTGGCCATGTGTGATAGACTTCATCATGTTACCCTTAATAAACCCAAGTCACCGCCATCTCTCTCTTTTTAGCTGTGCAATAGAGATGACTCATCCACTGCTCACTCTGTGCAGATAAGAACACTTTCTTTTCATTCATGATCTTGACTAAAGGAGACAACATGCTTGAAAACAACAACTGCCTTCACACACTCACTACAGTGTGATAAACAGACCAAAAAAAGCAGAAGGACAGAACAGATTTAATTAGCCGTGGTGATAAAAGAAGAATGAGAGAATAGCCCTTCTTTCTGTCCAGATGTTTTGTATCCTATTGAGTAAGCTTGTCACTGGCATTATTGTCAGAATGGTGCACATCATTATGATATTTTTGTACATTTAATGGTCAATCCAGACACTATTTGTGGTCATTTATGAAATAGCTGTGTGGAAATTAAAGAACAGCTGGTGCTCCTAGTGCTCTTCAGAGCTTTGTTCAAGCAGCGTGAAGCCACTGACACACACACGGACACCTACAGGGTAAATACCTTCGTCTAGATATTAATATTTTCTGACACTTTGCGGTGGACACAAATGTTCCAGCTTGAACAAGAGTACATTAATATTAATATTTACTGTCCGTGGAACACAGTCCAGCGTTATCACTGCTGCACAATGTACTCAAAATGACACGTTCTTCAAAAATATAACTGAGGAATAATGTTCTGCCAGCATTGGGATAAGACGGTGACTGCAGACAGAAAGAATGAGTCCTTGCTGGAGATCAATGTTTGATGATCAACAATCGCTGCCCCAAATGGCATAAACGCACACGCTTGAACACGAACGGTATGAGAAACGTAATTCAGTGTGGCTTTGTCTTGTCAGATCGTTTTATTTGCAGTTGAATGTATCTTCTCTCTTTGTGAATGTTGCAGGAAAGGACACCTTTTTGAAATTGAGAAATAAGCTGAAGATGAATGGCAACTTTGAATCAACACTTCTTCCTGTGCAAAAATGTGCTTACTGCCTTCATTATATTCACTGCAAAGAGAATTTCCCTCACCTGGTTGACTGTAAGAGTTCATTCCAAGAAAAATGTCCCTACATTATCGATCTAAGAAAAAGAAGCTGCATGCATTAAATCAAGCCAGTGTTCGTGCAATCTATCTTCAAGGGCATAATACATTTTTGATTATAAATAGATAAAAGCATTCTAAATTAATCACAGTATCAAAGCATCACAATTAACCTTTTTCAGCAGGATTCATTGTTGTTCTCACTCTTACAAGAATTGTCTGAGACTAGAACACACCTGTGTAATACACATACCGTTTACATATTTGAAGCCAGAAATACTTTGTTTTTGAAAGAAGTGTCTTATCCACAAGGCTACATTTATTTGATCAAAAATACTACAACTATCAATTTAAAATAACTCATTTCTATTTTAATACATTTTGAAATGTAAATTATTCATGTGATGGCAAAACAGAATTTTATAAGAGTCATTACTCCGGTCTTCAATGTCACGTGATCCTTCAGAAATCATTCTAATATTCAAATTCTTTGCTCATGAAACATGTATTATTGTATTATTATATATGGAAACGGTTGCTTAATGCTTTTGTGGAAACCATAAAACATGTTTTCTTGAATATGTCTTGAAGTATTTATCAGAAATAGAAATCTTTTACATTTAATGATTAATTTAATGCATCCTTACTGAATAAAAGTATTCATTCCTGTAATACAATTAAATCATGCTGACCCCAAACTTTATAATACTAGTGTATTTAAAATGCAACATGTTAAAGGGGCAATTTTGGCATAATCAAACCTGTTGATGAAGATTTGATCTGAGTTTGAACTGCAGAAGCACATGGGAACTACAACTGGGGTAGAAGCAGAATTCTAATTAATTTAAATTAATACAAAATTATTTATGGTAAACCCTGAAAGTCTTAACATTTGAAGATTTTATAGTCCTTATGGACAAACAGATTATTGACCAGGATGGAAAAAACATTCCCAGAATGCCATTAACTGTGAAACGGCGAGTCAGAAAACTCCACTTCTAGTATATATGATAATAATAATAATGTAATATATATATACATATATATATACTTCCTGTGTGTTGTGGCAAATTCAAATCCACACTCTTGAAGTGGAATATTGTAATTCTGTACTGCAGTTTTGTGAATTTTCGGAATTGCCCCCAATCCTGATATTTGCATGTTTTTGTGTGAGCCAAAAAACAGGAAAGAAAGCAAAGACAGTCGTTCCGCATAGTTTTTAACAGTTTGTTACAGAGTGGACAGATCCTCCTTTGTTATATCAGGAAAAAATAACAATGACACATTCAGAAAGACTGTATGGTCAGGGGAAAAGAGCCATAGCTGCTCTCAGCGGACAAAACAAACACTCACACCTCGTTACAAATCTGACAGGAGTAAATCAATTTTTCTCCAGCTTCCTTATTTCAGCTGTTATTATCTGAGTTAAAACAATTATTTGTCAGTGTAAAATTGTAAAGTCTATATTTGGACAGGATTAGTGACAGGGATAAAAAAGAACTTGGTAAATTAGACTTTGACATTTCTTCAGTATCAAAATGCCCTTGCAAGCAATGTAAACATTAATTTAGCACATTCTTAATTGCAAATATTAGTTTTGCTTCATCAAACATTCAATGATAATAAATTACATTTTACATAGTCTAGACACATTCATATAGATGTAAATATGGAGAAAGTTATGTCAATGCAAGTTAAAATGAGTATCATTAATATTATATTCTCAGTGTTTAACTCACTTTAAAGTGCAGTGACATCATGGTTTGACCGCTGGGACCGCTTGTTCCATTATTTACACATTCTACCTCTTGCCTGATCTTAACCCTTCTTTTTATTGCTCGTTCCTCCGAAATATTTTTCCTTTTTTTACCTGGCATTTCTCACAATGGTCGACCTGCTAATATCTGTCCCGTGCACTGAGCGCATTATTAGACACGCCCCTTACTGCTGATTGGCAGCAAGTGTGTTTTGGGACTTGGTCATAAGCTTTTTTCTAATACTGCTTAGAGCACCTTTAACTTCTGACCACTCCATAAGAATTATATCATCTGACTTAGCTTTGATACCCATGGTACTGAATTTCCACGAAATGTCAAACAGAACACAATGACTCTGCATTAGATAAGTTTGCCAGGGGAAGACACCTGCAGGAGTCCTCCTCATCCTCTGGTGTGTCCCCGAGTCAGAAGCCCAGCGGTCTGGGACATTCCACCACCTGATCATGCGAGAAACAATCCCAACTCTTATGGAGATAACCGCTCTGTGTTATTTCATCCTGCCGACTATGCCAAAATGTTAGATTATCCACGCCAGATTATTAAGATCCATCCCCGGACGCAAGATCCTGTCAGAAAATATCTGTTTTGTCTGGTAAAATAACAACTAGTCAGCAAGTAGTCTAATACCCAAAACCCAAGTCTTGTCACGTACCCAAAATACCAGTTTAATTTATTGAATAATCTTAGTTGCGTATGTTTCAATGCTCAGACTTCATCTGACCAGCACAAATCCAATAAGTGGATTAATTATTAAATGGTAATTATCTAACAGTATCTGTTACTATTTTATAATTCAGTTATTTAATGACGGAACTAACAAAGACTATTAAAGATGCAGTAAAGATAAGTAAGATAAACAGAAACTCATCTGGTGAGCAGCTGAGAAGTCCCAGAGAGTAAGTTACCGCTAACAGCACATTTTCACCAGTGAGCAGGAACATGCCCCCAGCCCATCCATGTGATCAAAGAGACCCTAAAAGTAGCTCATCATTTGCAACTAGAACAAACGATGAAGGTGAATCTTTAATATGCAGGCGTTTTGTCTTACAAATTATTTAACATGAACAGACTAGCTTTTCATCACTGGTAATTCTGCAGAAGAGCATTAGGCCTATATGTCATGTAAAGTGAGAACACAGGGCGCAAAGACCCCATGCATATATACATAACACATATAATAGGCTACATCCTGTAGTGAAGCAGTGGGCTCATCACTTCTTTTACACTCCTGTTGCATTATGGGAACATGTTGTCTCATGAGTCAGACATTGCAATAGAGACACTGGCCACCATGTCATGACTTACTAAGCCATTAGTATGACCAAGATTTGAGCATCTAAGACTAATCAAAGTCGAGGACGAGGAGCAGAAAGAGAAACAGAAAGAGACATAAAAGACGTTTCTGCTTGATTTAATTGAGTTTGTATTATAAAAGGGAATGTTGAATGTGAGTGTGATATGAGAATAGTTAGCATTGATTTTGGTTTGTTTTGATCATGTGAAAAACAAACTTACAGTTGAGCAAGGTTTACAGACAAGAGCTTGTGTCTGCAGCGTTTTTCTTTGTTAAATCTGGGAGCAATTAAGATGCAATACAGACAAACATCTGAACTGTGTGTATTATAGTTCACCTCTGAGTCATTCTTCCCTTCGGCTCGCTTTTTGTCTTTTCCCGTTCACCCCACAGCTTGCCGAGAGCACAGACAGGAGAAAATACTAAAAAAAGAAATGAAGTGACAGAGGTAGAGAACACAGAGACACAGTGGGAAGAGTTTGTTCTCTTCTCTATGTGTAGGTAGAAGGAAAATGATGCATTAGTGTGTGATTCACTAGCAGCTAATTCAATCTTAATTACAAGCATGAACAGCTCTAAAATGTCCTGACACGTGATCTCACCGATTAGAAAACATAACAGTAGAACACATTAGCATAGTGTTTCAAATAGTCATGCACTGAATCACTATAAGCTATATTAAAGCTGGACACCAACTGTGAACAGACTGAAAATAGACTTCTTTGAATTGTTATACAAGATCAGAACATAACATCTGAAAAGATTAGGACAGCCGACTTATCTGACATCTCCAAATCTGCCATTAATTCACTATAGGGTAGATAGGAATGGTTATGTATTTTTTATAATAATTATTATTCATAATAGCTTATTGTCATATATTCGCCTGATACTACATGTATTTGAACAAACTACAGCATTTTGTGCAAACTATATAAATAAGCATAATCAAACGTTACTGGTATCTTTGCTTTTGGCAACACAAGACATGGGTTATTTATTAATGCCAGTCTAAAATGATTAAAGAAGCTGTGCTGGCTAATTACTAGTGTTAATGCGCCATCTGGTGGCCAATGCTTAACTAGCTAAACTTACACCTGTCTGTGCCCGACCGGAAATATATTCATTGATTAAAGTAAAAAATAAACCCAATATCCATGTGTGCAATAGACGGTTTATGTTGTTGCCGTTGAAACCGTCTATATAACTAAGTCAGAAATTTTGAATTATCTTTAAACAACTTTTCGAGCACATTCCATAGCTTGTCTAAATTGTGTTTGCAAAAATTCTAAATTCAATTCAAACTACATAACTTCCTAAAGGAAATACCTGTGCTCATAGAGCAAAAAGAAAAGTGCATTTAAACCATGTAAAATATTACTGTAGTTAGACTAGAAACTCATATATAAATGAATAGGTAAGGAGAAAGTGACTGAGATTGATGGTAATGCACTTATTAGATGCATAAATAAATAAGTCATCTTCTGTGCTGAGTGTGCTCCAATCTCAAGACATCTTAACCAAATAACCGATATGCAAATAAGTGTACTTGAAATTTCTATGGTTGCATTTTGAATACTCCGTCTCAGTAGCAGATTCTGGATAATTTGAAATTAATCTTTGAGGTTTAAACTAAACAAAAATACCCAAGTCCAAAAAAAAAAATATCTTTAAAACAGAGTTTCGGTGTCATATGTTAATATAAAAAAAGTTATATATAAAGTGCTGGAGTTTCAAATAAACCCTAACCAGAATGTTAGAGCAATATCAAAACTGATATGCTTTGCAAGTACTGTAATACATTTAAGTGGACAGTCTATAAGCTCTGCTCATGCACAGAGTATAGGATCTGTGCAAGCATTTACAGAGGTCAATGTATATACATGTATTGGAAAACTGGACCTGAAGAGTCATTTAAAGATCCATTCCTCTAATACGGTTCAACTTCAGTATATACAAAAGAGTAAAAAATTTAATTAAAACAGTATTATATATAAAAAAAAAGTTTTATTTACAGAGTCTGAAAGTTCTGAGGTATTTACATTGCTATTTATATTTCAGCGGTAAACCAGAAACTGTAACGCTTCACTAGATAACAAATAATTGCCAATGAGCCAGTCACTCTTCACACAATGAAAATAATGCATTGGTGACATTAGAGGCCAGTGGGATGAATCTACACAAACAAATGATGACTGCAGGCATCTGGAGAGTGAAAAAACAAGCATATTTGTAAAACACATCCAGCCAAATGAAGCTTTGCTGAAAAGAGGACCTGTATAGGTTTGGTCCTCCTGAAAGCAGTATATGTAGCCACCTGGAAGTCCACAATCACAGAAACATGATGCACACAATACACTTTCAGGCTGTTCAGTTAGACAAACTCAAGTTACTGCGGTCACACACACACACACTCAGTCTGAGTCACTGCTGCTGCTGGAGGAATCGGTTGACATGGCCTCAACATCATCTTCATTTTCCTTGTTATGACCAGGTGGCTCCAGGCCAAAATCGTTGCCATGGTGAGGAGGCAGAATCCCCATGGAAACATCAGCGGACTGCCAGGGATACTGTGGGGTTAGAATATCTAAAAGTGAAGGGGGGGGGGGGGGATTAGCAAAAAATTAACATCAAGGAAGTACATAGCCCAAGGCTCTACAGTGCAACCATTTAAGTTACATTTGGGACTGAAAACTACTGCGTGGAACAATGAAAAAATATTTATGAGCACCAGTGTGTCTGGGTAGCATTAAAGGTTTCTTCTCACAACGTGTGTTTGCAGCATTGAGTAATGCAGCACAGCACAGATATTTATGACCCTGGACAACAAAACCCATCGTATGGTCAAAATGACATTTTGCTTTTATGCCAAAAATCATTAGGATATTAAGTAAAAATCATGTTCCATTAAGATATTTAGCAAATTTCCTATCATAAATATAAAAACACATTTTGGATTAGTTATGTACATTGCTAAGAACTTCATCTGGACAACTTTCAAGGCTATTTTCTCAGTATTTTGACTTTTTTTGCACCCTCAGACACCAGATTTTCAAATAGTTGTATCATAACAAACTATACATCAATGGGAAGTTTAGCTCAGCTGTCAGATAATGTATAAATCAAGTTTTGAAAAATTGACACTTAAGACTGGTTTTGTGGTCCAGGGTCACAAATAAGTTGATTTCTTAACCAAACTGTTAATCAAAATCCACTCACTGCTCAAAACACCGGCGTTTTGTATCTTTCATTATAACAAACAAAGTGTAGACACAATAAAAAAATAAGAAGTTCATTGTCTAGTGTAGGGATCTTCAAATATGACCTTGTAATAGGAAAGCTAATTTTTAATCAGAATTTTTGATTATTGATCAGAAAGTGCTCCTGAATTTTTTGTGCTCCTAATTCAGTGTGGACAAATGAAACGAACATCTGAACAGAAGAGTGAACCTGCCTGGTAATCTCCCAGCAGCCAATGCGTCTCCAGGCAGGTGCCCGTTCACTCCGTTGGTGGACATGTTGCTCATGTTACCCAGTATTCCACTGCGCATCTCCAGATCAGTGGGGTACGGCCTGCGGGGATCACCTTCACATACACGCACATCATGAGAACTTACGAATACAATCGAAAATGTTTCTTAGGAAATCAAATGTTTGAAAGAGTTTAATAAAATACATGGACACAGAAAAAAAAAAAACTGTGTATTTACCTGGAAGCCAGTTGAGAGGAGCGCACACTGCATTACTGGCACTGATCCTGTGAGCGTATTTGATGATCTCCTCTGAAGAGATACTCCCTAGTGAAAACAAACAACAGAAATAGTGAGACACCACTAGAACAGAATCTATTTGATACTATGTTATATCAATATATTTAATCAAATAAATGAAATACAATTATCTGCATCTCTTTCTTGTGAGTGAATAAATTTTACTGACAACTCGCATATTTTCCACAATATAAATCACATTTTAAATTATCTGAAACCTGCTGCGACTTCAAATCCAAAGAGGCTAATGTAATGAAATTCATGTCAAGCAAACGTGAGTCCATGTTTGTGTAAAGTGCCTTTGCCACATGGCAGTAGTTTCACTGTCAGTTTGAATAAATTCCTTTAAAAAATGAATGCTACTATAATTAATGTTTGCTTTATATTTTACATTCCTGTTCAGTTATGAATATCATTAAATAAATTTATAGGATTTGTTGTGGTGTGAGGGAAACTACAATCCATCTTTACAGTGTGTATGTTTCTGAATGCAATAATAAAATGTCTTTTACAATGATGCTTCCTCTTAAAGCAAACTTGACCTGGTGCGACTTAAAGTCAGGTGTGACTTATTTTACAGAAAATATGGTCTTCATTTTAAAACCATCATAATACCTTTTCTGGCCTTTTCAATAGACTTCAGTTTTTCTTTGGCTTGGTAGACAGCAGTGGCCTGATGATGAATGAAAAACAGTTATTTTCAGTTTAAAGAACGGATTCATAAATATTGTGTCAAACACAGTTTGTATAAAAAGACTGTGTGGGTTGCACTTTATTATAGTGTCCTTGTTACAGTTTAAATACACAAATACATATTGGTTAATATTAGTTAACAACATACTATAGGTTTAAGGTTTAAATCTAGGGTTAAGTGTTTGCAATTATACATCATTTACTGTATAACTCCTGAATAACTGTTTTACTGTATAACTACTGTATAACTGTATTACTTTATAACTACTGCATAACTCCTGCATAACTCTTATAGTACATATAAGAATATTAGACACATTAAAAGTGTTTTTTTTTAAGTGTCCTCATTGTGATTTCAAATGTATCAAAATACATTAGTCAAGTCATTTGTCAACTATGTAATGCAATTCATCTCTCAAAGAACCTCAAATCAAACTCACAAGAAAATAATAAGCAGTTGTTATTGTTAAAAATATTGACAGTCAAAATTGAAATCATAAAAATAGTTAATTTTTAACAACATCGAGATGCAAAGCCTACATTATTCTTTACCATTTTTAAAGCTACACAAAAAGTGATATTCTGTGGTGTGTAGCTGAATGTTACTGCAATAAATGTGCATTGGCTCATGTCAGTTACCAGTATATGCTCAGCCTCTTTGAGCTGTTTCTGGAGCTGCTGGATATCGCTGTCTCTCTTCTCGACTTCCTTCTCCAGTGCCTGCATCTCCTGGTGCACTTTGCCCTGCTCCACCGCCGTCTGCATCAGCTCCTGGAACTCTCTATCTCTCTGCACCAGCAGCTCCAGTATCTGCACACAGTCAATTCATGCACTACACTGCCATCTAATAGTCCTTCAAGCACAAATCAACTCCCAAGGCAATAATAATGCTAATATGAAACTAATTAAACAGCTAACCAAAATGTCAAGGATTTCTCAGGATGGTTTTATTTTTCCCTGGCCAAATCTGAATTTCGAAACCTGTAGATATCGGATATCTACCACTAATTGAGTGTGGTCTGTACTTGTGTGTGTAGAGTCTCTCACCTCAGTGTCCTCTCCAGGCTGGGGCAGTTTCTGTGTCCTGGCCAGCGCCAGCATCTCTATCAGCTCTCTGCAACACAAACAACAAAATAAAAGAACCAAGGAGGAGCTGTGTGTGAAAGGCAACGTAGTAATGTACAAGTAAGTACATGTGTTAATAGTTGTGAAAAGAATTGACTCGAGTGGGCAAAGGAGACTGTGTCTTATTTATTCGATTATTATCTAATCCAGCACACAACAATTTATTTACAAACATGCAGAATATATGAAGACAAACCTGGATAAAACTTCAATATCATCCAGAGTGGATAAAAGCTTCTCTTTCGTGGATTTCTCCGCCGCCGCCATGACTGTTTGTCCTCTCTTGCGCGTGCGTGAGAAATAAAACGTATGCGCGTGAGTCAGACAGTGACGCCTGCTGGCAGAAGGACCGCAATCGCTCTCGATGAAATATTATCTGTGGTGTTCGTAACAGAGCAAACGACTGGGAATACTACAAGTATGACAGCAATATTTGTCACTTGTAGATGCCATTGGTGTTTACTCGTTCATCTTCTCAGCGCTGGTGAGGATCGGACAGTATTTACCGATTAAGAATATTTATTTAGATTACCATTTATGTTATTTAAGAGTCACTGAAATTAGCATATTTAACTATGTACGTTATTTTTATTTATTTATTTATTATTATTTTTTTTTTTTTTGGATAGAGATGAAAGAAGATACAAATGTTTGAATTCGCCGCAGAATGTTATTACATTATTCATTTCAGGGTTTGTAAAACCTTTTGAAAGAGAAATTCAATGACTTTCAAGTATTTCACCCACCTATTTCCAGCACTTTAAAGATCTGAAAATGATCCAACTTATTTTTTAATGGGATGACCAAAATATACTTTGTGGTAAACAAATACAAAAAAAACCCCACTTCAAATGGTATTAATTTATTTCCACATTTGTGCTTTATATTTTGATGTTATAATCTCTATTATAAAATGTCAAATCATTAAAAAATCAAATTTTTCTGCGTATGAAGTACGCTAATATAAATCCCTTGAAAAACAAACTTTAATTTGCGAAAGAAGATAGGCCTAATAGTAAAGAGCCTTTTATCACTTTTAATCACTGAACTTGTCTGTCAGTTCAGTATAATACTATAGAAGAAAAATGGTAGTCAACATTTAATAATAGAATAATTTAAAAACATAGAGAGAGACAGAGAGAGAGAGAGAGAGAGAGAGAGAGAGAGAGAGAGAGAGAGAGAGAGATTTTGCACTATTGTTAATACATTTTGTATGCTTCCCAAATCAAACTCAGTGCTTTTACTGCCAAATGTATATTAACAAGAAATGCATGTGTAAATGTATTAGTAACTGCTCTGCTAATGTAAAACAATAGTCATTTTTTATTTATCCACCATCATCTGTAGAAAATTAGTGGCGTCACGTGCCACTGCTCTCAAATATTTGGAGCCATGTAACTATTTGTCAGTAATAAAAACCCACTTCCCTTCTTAAAGTAACATTGTAAACATTACTGTTAAGAATTTAATTGAAACCTAGCCATGTAAACCTGTTATTAAATCATCTAAACAGTTACAATAAAATTGTGTACTGTTAACAACAACATCATGTTTATTTATTTATTTAGGTTTATTTTTTATTTATTTATTTATTTATTTTTTTGCAGTGGTTCTCAGCCTTCTAAGTCCAAGGCCCCACACCGTCTGACAATATTCAAAGCTTATTGTTTTGGCTTCTTTCAAAGCTTTTTTCGTCTTCTTTTAAATGATCTCAAGGCCCACCTGGAAGTCTGCTGACTGAGGCCTTCTAGGCCCAGATTACTAGTTGTTCTAGAATTGTTTCCTTAGAAATTCTACATTTAACTGTAATTAAAAGAAGGCCTACAGGCTACTGGTAATTCTAACAATGTATTGAGAAACACATGTTAAAAGTGATTGCCATAGTGCTGGTGTAGCAGGTTGATTTTCTGGTACTTGTCACTAGAGGCAGTGAGAGCTGTTGATGTTGTGATCTGTTAATGTGCGTCACACGCTCACGCGCACACACACACGCGCGCGCACGCACGCACTCACAGACTTCGCCTCTGATCAGGAAACTCAACGCTTTCATTTTGCTCTGTATTTATATTCTTCCTCGGTTTCGCGGAAACATCCATTTACAGAAACTTTTCAGCATGGTTAAAGTTTCTTTTAGCAACGCTCTCGCCTTCAAGGATCCAAAGAAGGAAAGCCTCATTCCTGATGGAGAGGTAAATTACTGTAGTTACTAATACATCTTGATGTAAATGTATTTCTATTCAATTGCGCGAGCGCATTTTAAAAATGTTGCGTTCAATATTATGTCGTTATTAAGCCCTTTTAACTGAAAACGTATCTGTGCACATTGATGTTATATTATCTTAAGAGAAGTATAGAGAGTGTCGCAAAGTGCCTCAAGTGTCCTAAATGCAGAAGTAAATGTGTTTCTTTGTTCAGGTTTGCGCTTCAAACTTTGTTTAGGTTCAGTGAAAATGTTATACAATGGCTGACAAAGTTTTTGTCAAAGACGGATAATCACTAATACCATGGTAAAATGTTACCGATTTTTTTCCCCACCTCTATAAAATTAATTGAACAACATGCCCTTTTATATAAAGAGTTGCCTTAATTAGTACACAGAGGAAAAATATATATTATTCAGTATGTCTTTTTTTTCTGATTTTTACATTAAGTAAGGTTAAATTAATTGTAATTAATTACTATGTTATTTTGAAAGAAACATTTTACCATGGAACGATTTTTTTTTTTTTTTCATTGTGCATAATAATGCATTATTTCCTTGTAATGTTGGATGTAAAACTGCCTGAACAGGTTATACTTTGTGTGTGTGTTGCCAACTTACACAGCCTGTTGTTGCTTCACTTTTTCTACAAGGTTTATATATGTACACTGATAGAAAAAAAAGCTATTTGATACTTTTTTTGTTGAAAAAATATTTAATATTAAATATTATGACAATTGAAACGTCATATATTACAAATACATAATAAATATGATTGTTATTGTTGTTATTAGTAAAAAAGAATAGTAAAGAACAGAATATGATAGAACAGAAAATGGAGAACAGGTATAGAAGGTTTTCCTGTGTGTAAGGCCAAATATTGGAAAATTTACTCACAAGTATGAATGATTTTAAATAACTGCATGTGGGTTAAAAATGATCAAATCAATGTTAGACTATGGGCCAGTGGTGCTGGTAACTCCGAATATAAGGGGGCCATTTGTAAAAGTAAAACTGAAATTGTAACGCAGTAGGTGCATTAAATTGGACCAAGGTTCCTGCAAAGTGGACTTAACCATTTAGCTTTTTTCACAACACATTTTAAAAATCCTCACTTAACAGGAGACTTCACTGTTACATATGTTAGTGCTTTTCGTGGGTTGTGAAAGAAAGACGAGTTGAAGCATGTTTAGTTTCTGCACTCCCAGACAAGTTTATGATACACGCAACTTTAAAGAAAATTTGTGTATTGCACAAGCAAGCAAGAACTGCAAGCCAAGAATACAAAAGTTTGACTAAGTGTAGAACTAAAAACTATTCTACTGCTTGTCTATACCATTTGATTGTGGTTTTGAGTTGATTTCCCGGCTGTATCTCAACTGTAGTGTCCTTGAGCTGTGGAAAGGTTCTATATGAATGAAACCAAATTTTTAAAAATGGAAAAATAAAGAAAGAAACCAAAATGCTTAATCCAAGCATAAACCATATGTACTGTAAATATAGTGCAATTTTATCTGATTTTACTGTGGAACTGAAGTTATCTCTTTTTATCATTCTGATAGTAACTTAAATTCCCCTTCTGCTAATCAAATAGAAACTGTTTGGTTAACCTTCTCTTTCACTGCATGCTTGTGCTTGTATGCAGTTACTGTTTGAGTGAAGAAGCATTTAAGTAGAGTTCGATCATTTTTCCTCCTCATGACTTTTTGTAGAATTTGCTGACTGTTTTAATGCCTCTTGACTTGAAACCAGAGATGCATTGTGGATCTCACTTCTTTTTTTCTTTTGTTCCGTTTGTCTCAAAACTCCCATTTGTCCTCATTTCTGTGTAAATAGGCTCTGAGTAGACTTTTTCTGGGTTCATTTGTTGTGTATTTCATGGCAGATAATATCTGCTGTCTGTGAGTGGTGATTGAATGTCTACTGGGACAAGACTGAAAGTTTAGGGTGCAGGTCAGATGGGGAGAGTCAGGCCCTATTGCATATTCTGTATATTGTGCATAGTGAATAAAATCAGGCATTCATTTGAACCAGGAAAAATGAATCTCTATACAATAATTTTCATATTTTGTTTAGTACTTTGGAAATTCTCTCTGTAACTCGGATAGACTACTTTAATTCTTTAAAACTTTAATTGATTTATTTTAAAATTGAATATACCTCTTGGATGACGACAGCTGGTTTTTTCAGCAACCTTTCTTCCAGTATTCATGTCATGTGAACCTTCAGAAATTACAATTTTTGATGTTCAAGAAACCCTTATCATCAATCTATGTATCCAAATAATAGTTTGAATGTAAAGTTGTAGCTCTCATTTGTTTGCAGGATCCCGAGGCAGCGGTGTCGGGGCGTCCTCGGTCTAAGGTGTTGTGGTGCTGCTTCTATCTGGGGTTGGCTCTCATCGTCTCTGGTGTAGTGGTGGGAGCAGCCCTCCTGTATAAATACCAAAGCATCTTTATGCAAAGTCATGTAAGTCTTTGAAACGACTCTAGAGCATCCAAGTGCAGCTCTTATTTCTTTGAAAGAGGAAACATAAAATTCTCCAAAACTGTTCTCTAAGTTGAGGATTACATTTTTGTATATTTAGTCTTTGTAGATACTATGTGCTTATGGTGAGATAATTGATGTTACTATAGTGATATCAAAATCGAAACATCGGAACATCTAACTTGTCTTCTTTCATTGATGTTTATCTTCACTTTAATTCATTTCTATAACATTTAATTCATAATCAGTCTAAGCCTTGAAGCAGTGTTTTTTGAAGCAGGGATTTTCAGCTGGGGGTTTTGACCCAGAAATGGGTCACAGATTCACAAACTAAGCATAAATCAAGCACTGCCAGCAAATGTCTGATATGGGAAGTGAAACTGCTCATGGGCTGACCTCAAGGCACTGCAGAGGGTGGTGAAACTGCCCAATGCATCACAGGGACGCCACTTCCTGCTATTGAGGACATCCAGAGGAAACGCTGTCTACGTCGAGCTCACAGCATTCTCAGGGACTCTTCTCACCCTGACTCCGTACTGAACTCTGCCCTCTGACACCCATCAACCCCCCCCCCCCCCCCACCATACACACAGACTCCTCCCCCTCCTCATTACTAGATCTGACTGATTTATTTATTTATTTATTTACAACAAGATAAAAACATTAAACTTCAAACTTGTTATTACTTGCACTACTGTCAATTCATCCAGAAACTGTGTAATCCATTTGCATACTGAAATATTTTCTGTGCTCTTTACTGTCCGTTGCAAGAGTGTAAATGATGTTCGTATGTTCATAGTTCTGCCTACAGTGTACAAACACTTACAGAATCCATCTGTATAGGTTCAGGGGATCATGGATGGCAGAGTGGCGGAGAGGGAGGATGACTACATGCGTTTCCCAGAGGTGAGTATAAAGGTCATGCCTTTTCACAGGTTTCTAGACAGAGAACACTGGAGACACTTAGGAAAGGAATTGTTGATAGAGTTTAGTTCTAGTAAGTAGACCACGTCATACATATGAGACCAGACAGTGAGCTGAACGAGTAACAAGTATGTGTGATCAGAATTCTGATCAGGGTGAGCACTGTGATTGGCTGATGTTGGAGGTTGGCAATTCTGTGGCAGTACCCCACCCGGTTCTGTAATTGTAATTTAATTCTGTATCAAGCTTTTTGTTTTTTTCAACTATTATATTGTTTCACTTGTGACATGCACCTTCCTTCCACAACAAACAAATTGATTTGCCTTTTGAAAAGTGTACAATTTTCTGCCATTTTATGTGACTGCTGTTTGTATTTCTTATATTAGTATGAGCACTGGGAGTGCAGTTTACCATACAGTGATGAAGACTATGAGATTGATGAGGAGGAGGATAAGACGCCGCTGATGCTTGAAGAGAATGTGAGATTTTTCGAAGACGATGAGGTGGAGCTCATCAACGTACCAGTACCTGAGTTCAGAGATGGTGATTCCGCTGGCATCATGCATGACTTCACCATGGTATAAAAATGCACACTCAAACACACGTTTAGTGTTCAGTCATAACCACCTTTGAAATATTATCAGCCACACTGCTGGATTCATATCCATTATAAATTTAGCAGGGATGAACTGGTTTTCCGAAATGTTTAGTGTCTGAGATTATAGGTTGCAAAATGAATATTTGTGATGAATCATATTTGAAATATTATCCTATGTGATTGATATATACTTCCCAGATCACAACCTGTTTTAGGAAAAATTTGGGCTTGATAAGTATTTTTTTAATTACTTTATTAGTATTCCTCAAGGCTGCACTGAATTTATCAAAGTTGACAGTAAAGACATTGAATGTAACATAACAGGAATAAATAACATTTTAAAATGGAAAACAGCTATTTTATATTTCACATTACTATTTAACTGTATTTTTGGTTAAATAAATGCACAAGAGACTTCTTTCAAAAACATCTTACCAGCGCCAAACTTTTGAACGGTTGTACGGTTATTGTACATTTAATGTACGTTTACTGTCACAAATACTAATTACATAAATAGATAATAATAATTGGTTGTTTTTCACTGTGAAACAACTTAAAATTTTTAAGTTACAAACATCACATTATAAAAAAGGCCCTCAAAACTCTAATAGGCTGACATTTAGATTATAGAATATATCAATATGGGTTTGTCAATGACTAATTCTTTAATTTTTCGTTAAAAACCTATTTTAGTCTTGAATATTTAGTTTCGGCTTTCATTATAATACTAATACTATAATTTTCTCAGTTTTAATCAATCTGTCTGTTTCTGTGTCAGTAACCTTGTGTGTCATTCTGTGCTGTCAGAAACTGACTGCTTATCTCGACCTGAATCTGAACAAATGCTTCATCATCACCCTCAACACCTCTATCGTCATGCCGCCCAGAGATTTCCAAGAGTTCCTGGTCAACATCAAGGTAACCAGCCACATTCAATAACGGGAGATGCTGTGAATCTGTGCCAATAAGTGGTTCTTGTGTTGGATTGGATGTATTTTTCACACAACTGCATTTCAGATGTTAGGTTTACATGTTCTTTGTGTGTTTTGCAGGCAGGGATGTATCTTCCTCAGACGTACATTATTCGAGAGGAGATGATGGTTACAGAGCGGCTGGACAGCACCAGTGATCTGGGCTATTACATCAATGACCTGTGCAAAGACAAAGACACGTACAGACTCCAGCACCGAGACATGACACTGGGTAAGTGGACACAAACAGACCACTAGATAAGACTGTGTTTACTGTAAATGGTGGTTACACATTTCCATGTTCGCAGCGGATCCTATTTTAAAGTTTTAAGCACAAATATGTGCATAAGTGAAGGAGGCGCGCATTATTTCCTCTCATGTTAACCATTGATTTGAGGTTTTATATACTTTCAAACTTCTGAATGCTGAATGCTCCACTGCAGGTATGCAGAAACGTGAAGCCCTGAACTGCCACAAGATCCGCCACTTTGAAAACAAGTTTGTTGTGGAGACGTTGATCTGTGAGCCATGAAGATCATGAGCCATGAGGAACAAGAACAGCAGATCTTCAGCTCTTCCATTAATTCAGTAAAAACCTTTTCTATCGTAGGCCTTCTTTTCACATATTTTTTTAAAATCTAAAATGTGAAATTGTCTTTTCTGCACAAAGAGGTGTATTATGTTTTTAAGTATACATGTTAATACATGTACTATGCTTTTTTTTATGAATATTAGATTTAATAAGGGACATATTTTGCACAAGAGCAATAAGTGATTAACAATGGTGATTTTAGCCTATATAGAAGTCCAATCTGACTTTAAGATGGTAAGACAGTCCTGTATTTTTAACATTTTTGCATTATCTACTGTACTATCCAAAGTTTCAGCAAATGCAGTTTCAGCAATGTTGATGTGCTAAAGTGCATAATGTCACAATTTCAGGTATTCTTGAATTTGCATTTAATTTGCCTATATAAATATTGTTTTAAATTATATGGATAACCATACAAACAGAACGTTATCTTTAAAATGACTCCAAATGTTCCAATCTGAAATGGCATTTTGTTCTTTGCAAATCTGTATATGATGATAAGATTCTAAACTTTAATCCTTTCTGTCTTTAAACACAAGCTTTTAAATAAGAAACCAAAAATAAAATCAGACAAAATGCTTTTGTCATGCTTCTGTGATATTTAGTTAGGTTTGTCGTTATAAACTACTATTCAAATATTTGGGGTGGATTATTTTTTTCCAGCTCGTACTTTTGTAATTTTGATCCAATAAATGCAAAATAAATAAAAGCGCAAGGTTTTTAAAAATTTTACTGACCCCAAACTTTTGAATGGTAGTGTAAGTCAAATGTAAAGCAAGCAGAGTTTGGAAAAGAGGAAATGTGATAAAGGAGTGATAAGGTTAATAGGCCTTTATATATCCTTCCTGATTGCTCAGACGATCATTGTTTATACAGTTAATATGCATTGTGTATGGTCATTAGTTGAAGGTGGTTAAAATGTTTCGATTTTCTTCCTAGGTTAATATGCAAAAACAATCAAAAGCAAGCAATTAGTAGGTTTATTCCTGACTGAGGCACTGTAAGAATATCAGCACTGCCAGAGAAAAGCATTTTCAAGTGATTCCACATTTCTTAGCAGGTACGGCTCAAGTTATTGGCTCAAAGAGCTCCTTGAGCAAAAATGGCAGGAAGCAGGTCACATACTTCTGGGGAATCTGCCAGCTTCTTCCTGACAATATGTCTTTAAGAGCTCACTTGCCCCCTCTGGTGTTTAAAGCCCATTCTTGCATTAACTTTGAATTAAATCCGTAAAAAAAATAAAAAATAAAAGACATATGATGGAACTAATCCTACTAAACACCACTCACTCATCAACTGACCACAGTAATGCCCCCTGAATTGTTAAAATGACTTTTAAAGATCTGTCATGTCCACACTAAGTTCACGAAGAAGGCCTTTTATACTTTCTCTAAACATCGGATGAACAAAACATGCACATCGAAGTATCATAACTGAGAACTAGTGGACTTCTTTATGGGAAGCTAAATGCAAATGACTGGCAGCTGTGGAAGACTCACTCATTTCATTAAAAAGGCCATTTGAAAAGGGGAAATTTATTTGAAGACACTGGAATGAGGATGTATAAATTTTTGCATTCATAAACAATATGGCTGACAGTATTTGTGACCTGTAGTTTACTTTCAATACAACACCAGTCAGAGACCAGAACAGCTCCTTCCACATTGGTTAACCAACAATGGCGAAGTACAAATGAGGGTTCGGCTGACTCCATCAGAAGAGCAGAAAGTAAATGCCAAATTCAAAGTCTTCTGCTTGATTTCTCAAGTAGCTTCATATAAGCACATTCTGATGGAGGCCACTGGTCTCCAGAATTAACATTGGTAAGACCGAAAGGAAGGCAAGGAAATAAACCATTTCAAAATGGTCAACATTTCAAGGGAAGATCACCACTTCTGAAAGTTCACATCTGTAGAACCAAATTCAGCTTTCTCCTTCATGAAAAGAAAAAAGCACAAAGCATGGTATACTAGCCTTGTCTGCATTTTGTGGTCACAAAATTGGATTTATTTGTACGAGATACAAAAATGTAAACATTGCAAAATAAATAGTTAAAACAAGTGACGCAGGACCAATATTCATGCTCATGATCCCGACATGAACTGATGCACTTGTCTTGCTTGCATTTTCAAGTGCAAAAGCATGATGACCAAAAAAAAAAAAAAAAAAAAAACAATCTAGGATTCAAGTAACAGAAATGACAGACTAATGATACAAATATACTATTTTACAAGGTAGTGATAATTCCCAATTTTACAAAATGTACACTTATAATATTGACAAATTTCTCTTAATATTTTGATATGCTGTTATTGGGTATAAGTCTGTGTAGAAGTGCGCAGCTCTTAGCACTTAAGTCTTTGTGTTTTTGGATGGGCTATGTGACCTCCATTGCGACTGTGGTCTCTGATAATCCATTGAGAGTCAGCCTCTCTGGTTCGTGATTCTCCCTGCAACAACAATATATTTATTATTATTACTACTTAAAATTGTATTCATTTAAAATGCACATTAGATATTTGAAAATGAAACACTACAAGGTCTTTACTGTCAATTTAGAAGTTTTTTTTATTGTTATTTTTCAAATGAATTCTGTTCTTTGAACTTTCTATTCAAAGAATCCTGAAAAAAAAAAAAACATTATTAATATATTATAATTATTATTTTTGTGAATACCGTGATTTAAGCAGCATGACCATTTTTAAAAGAAAAAGATGAAAAATTTCACCCCACCACCAAAAAAGAAAAAGATAGGAAAATAACTTACGGGAATAAGTACCATATCTTCCGCACTATAAGGCTCACTGGATTATAGGCTTCAATGAATGGCCTATTTAGGAACTGCTTTCATATATAGGGTGCACCGGATTATAAGGCGCATAGAATAGAAGATACTGCAGTCAAACGTTTGACTGGGTTTGTGTTATGCATCCACTAGATGGAGCTGTGCTAAAGTGAATGTCAACATTTTGACAGAGTACCTTGATCCATATATAAGGCGCTCCGGATTATAACCCGCAATTGTTTTTTAAGAAAATGAAAGGCTTTTAAGTGCGTCTTATAGTGTTGAAAATTCGATACTGTTTCTCGGTACCAACCTGGCAATGTCGATGGCACTAGTGGGGGTGACTTTGGGTACCCGGTCCAGACTGCTAGCAACACTGGCCAGCTTTAAGGCTGAGGGTGAAGGGGCACACAGGCGTGCACTGTGGTGTGTGTGTGCAGGAGATACAGCGCTCACGGTACTCAGGTGCCCATGGCCGTGAGGCAGAGACTGAGGGACGGGCAGCTGTGGGCTAGACGCATTCGTCATCCGTACTAAAGAGCCTGCCTCACCACCACCTCCACTCTGTGCAGAACGGTTCAGTTTTGCTTGTCTAAAGCTTCCTGCAGGAGACAGAAGAATCATTTAAATATGATCAGCTTTCTTTAAATTAACTGCCAAAAACAGATCTCCAAATAAATTCAGGTCTCATTAACAGTTTTGCTATTATTCCCCACAAAGTTCTAAAAAAGTTTATGGTTTAAAAATATTTCCAAGAACTACTGAAACGGACATTCTCGTGCAATGATTCGTTTATATTTTAATACCTCTGCTCAATTTCCCTTCCTTCCTGAAAGCATCACTTGCCTGAATTGGGAAGGACACCATTGACACTAGCGATCTGTGGCCTGTTTTCATTGTTAGGAGTGTTGACCACAGCAGAGGCAGCGAAGTGTGCACTAGCCGAGTCCAGAGTCTTAGACATGCAGTCAGATGAGACGGTGTTCTGTGGAAATAAAGAAATTATACATTTTTTATTTCCTCTCTATGAATTCATAATTGCAGAACAGAATGTGAGTGAGGTTTAGCCCCATAATCCGTTCATTTGGTACGTGTATATACTCACAGGGAGATGTGTGTGCAGTTCTGGTGCTGTCGAGGTCTGCTGGAGTTCTTGCTGCTGTAACTGTTTGTGCATCTGAACCAGCTGCTGCTGATGGGAGTGAAACTGCTCTTCTGTGAATCCAGCTGCATGTGCAAGAATATCGAGGGTAAATTGGGTCATTTGTGGCCTAATGGTTAGAAAGTCAGACTTGTACGCGGGTTTGAGTTTCAGCAGGGAATGTAAGTGGGGAGGGGGGTGAGTGGGGTAAATGACCAGCTCTCTTTTTCCACCCTCAGCACCACGACTGAAGTGAGAGCCTGGAGCAAGGTACACTCCACTTTTTTGAAAATAGGCTCATTTTCCATCTCCCATACTGTTAAACAGTTGAGTTTTAATGCTTTCAAATCCATTTAGCCGAACTCCAGGTCTGGCGGTAGAACTTTTAGCTTAGTTTAGCATAGATCATTGAATCTGATTAGACCGTCAGCATCTCGCTAAAAAATGGCTAAAGAGTTTCTATATCTTTCCTTTGTAAAAAATTTCTGTAGTTACATCGCATAATACGACCTATGGAAAATTAAAAGTTGCGATTTTCTAGGTCGATAGGACTAGGAACTATACTCTCATTCCGGTGTAATAATCAAGAAACTTTGCTGCCGTAACACGGGTGCAGCAGGCACAATGATATTACGCAGCGCTTGAAAACACACACTGCATTTAATTTGATTAGGGATGCACGATATTGGATTTTGGCCGATATTCAATATGCCGATATTTTCAAAATAATTTTGGCCGATGCCGATACCGATATCGATATATATATACAAATATATACTGATATATTTAAACTTTAATTTTACTGAAGAGAAATCCATGTATCTCTTCTGTACTGATTCTACCATAAATTTATTATTTTACAAATGTAGACAGACATTCACATCTGAAAAACAGGTCAATTATTTCACTTGGAGAATATCGGTTTGGCTCATCGGCAGAAATATTCATATCGGCCGATACCGATAATGGTCATTTTAAGCTTTTATCGGCCGATACCGATATTGTGCCGATATTATCGTGCATCCCTAAATTTGATTTTGTTTTATTGTATGTTTTAACCATGATTCCCATGCACTTCCATTATGAGACTGATAGACTGCAATGGTTTGTGTTCAAAATCTTGGTTTGTGTTCTACTGAAGAAACCAAGTCATCTACATCTTGGATGCGCTGGGGGTAACCGGATAAACATCAAATTTTCATTTTTGGGTGAACCATCCCTTTAAACATGCTCTGCATTCAGACTTCATCCACTAACTGACAACCACCTAGAGCTGTGAGTTTTAAGTATAGTACGCTATCTTGTATCAGGCGGTGCATAAATAATCAAAATCAACCGGCAAGTCACATTAAAAATGATTGACTGGCTGGATTTGTTGAAAACAAAATAAACTGGAATAAACTGACGGTTACAATTTAGTTGATTGACCTTCTGAATCCAGTTGGGCTCAGATGCCTCACCTGACACACTGTTAGAGAGAGGCGTCGCTCCACCTTTTTCCACCTGCGGAGTCCCTTTCTTGTCCTCACCCCTTGAGTTCTCCTGTAGCGGCCGTAGGTGGAAAAACTTCCACCTGCAGGCCTGGATGTCACTCAGGAGCTGAGTCAGTGAGCGCTGAGGGCTTAATTTGGAGTTGTGAGAGTTTGTATTTGCGTGGACGGGAAGGTCAGGCACAATAGAGTCAGCAGAGGGATAAAACATTTCAGGGTCCAGATGCCTGAGGGCACGGTCCAGATCTGACGAGGTGCGATCCAAAACCACCCTGATGGAATACAACAGAGTGCTTTTAGATATGTGATACAATCTGCACTGACCATTAGGGAGTAGCTTCATGAATCTGGACTAAATAAATTCACACTAAACATCATCTCTACGGTGACTCATACTTCAGTACAGAAAACAGATTTCATACGTTTTTTTTTTTTTTTTTTTACAAAAGATAACTTAATTGATGAGAAACTGTAAATAGAAGTATGTTGTACCTGCCACCTCTGCCCACCCTCCCCCGTGCCACTCCAATACAGCGTCTGGGCACGGACAGGGCAGTGAGACAGTTGCGCTGCCATAGCCGGTCCTGACCCTTCTGCTGCCAGTGAGGAGAGCAGCTCTGATCCACCAGTGGCTGAGGACACACAATACACATTTAACAATGACAAAGGAAATGACCAAAGCACCATAGAGCCTAATAATATGCTACTACAACTAGCTGTGAAGGTTTGTATTAGTTACATGTTATTCACACGCACTAAAGCAGGGAAGCAGTATTGGCCAAGTGCTTTATTTACACGTAAAAAACCTTCCACCTGGTCTCATTGACCCACATGTAAGAGAGGGTTCATTACTGCGAATCAGCTTCAATACGTTCAAAACAATGATCTGATGTCATTAAAATTCACACTTGTTTTAAAATCGTCCTCAAGCAGCATTTTCTCATGCTTAAGGTTAACAATTTGCACTTAGGTAACAAATTGCACTTAAGTAGGTTGCACTTAAATAATACAATTATTTTAAAAAAATTATATAAAACACTTATTTGTGCTTATTTTTATTATTTTAAATGCATTTTAAATGTTTAAATAAAAGACATTATCTACTTGACAGAAACGGCTGATTGAAGTGATGCTAGAAAATGATTTGGGGAAAATATCCAGTGGTTCACAACAGGGGCCGGGGGCCCACTAGAGGGCCTCAGTAAGCTTACAAAGGGGCCTGATGACTTAAAATTAGGGGTGTCCCCAAGGATTTTCCTAGTCGAATCGGAATTTTAGAATCTTGCCGATATTCGACTGACAGTCGAATCATATGTCGCTTTGGATAGAAGCGTCGGCTAAATGCATACATTTAATTTAATATGTTTCGGGGGCGGGGCAAAATACATCAAGAGCCAAGACAGACATTCAACACTCAATCACGTTAACACACAAGGAAAATGTGCATATGACAGTAGTTATTAGTGTTCTGCATTTCTGTTTTTAGCTACACACACTGAAGATGACCAGTAGAATGAAGAATTTGATAGCAGGTTTTTAATCAATGGGATTTAACTCATCATTTATCTCATACAGAATATGCTTCATTATTTATACACCATACAAGTTAATATTACGACTTATAGGCTATCTGCACAAAATGTCCTAAATGTTGAGCTGCTCAGAAACACAGCAACTAAACTCTAAAAATTCACAGCATTTAATTATAATAGTGTTCTAATTATAATTGTTATGTATATAACAGTCCCAGTCATAGTTATTAATATTCTGCATTGAAGAGATATTCACCATAGTACTACAATGAAGCGCTTTACTGCAGCGCAGTTTAACCAAATGCATCTTATACGACATAATTTATACACAATATATATAAACCGGCTGAAATGTTTTGAAATCACTTGTACCCTACCGGATCAAAAAAAATCCTGTCTTTTACTCTGCCTGTGTCAATTTGAGTCTTGTAAAGTTTTAAATCCCTGCCACCAAGTTGCTCCTCTGTCGGTTACAGATTGTGGAAAGTGAAACTTAGCTCTATAGGGGTGACTGGATTAATTCACGCATGTTAAAATATTTATTTGAAGATTCTTTCTTTTCAGCATTATTTTAATAAGCTGTATATTAACTTATTGGGAGAAAACCAGTAGTTCTATGTGAAATCAGACATTTGAGCTCCCCCATATAACCAACATGGCATGATCATAACACCCCGTGAATATTCGACTGTGAGATTAGTCGTCGAATCAAGCTCCTTCTATCGAAACATCAAATCTTAAGACTATTCAGGTTCACCCCTATTTAAAATTACTTAAAATACAACAAAACAAGCATATAAATAAGCTCAATATTTATTTGCTTGTTTTATTAATACTTTTGTGGATTTTTGATGGCAGGAAATCTATTTTTGATACATAAATCACAAATTTCACTTGACAACTTAAAGACAACTGCCTTTTATGATCCAGGATTCGCAGACTTGGAAAATCAGGATATATGATGTAGACTAACAACTAATGTAATTTTTAGATCTGGAAAAATGAAGTATATTATTAAAATCTTAAAACATTATGGGCATTTTTTTACGAATATATATATTTCACCAGTTACAAAGCTCTAAATTATTTGCTTGTATGGAGTTAAAAGTATGTTTTAAAATCCATACACAGTAAATCACTAATGATTGTAAGAGTCAAGTAAATTCACTAGTTAAACAGAGTCCGAGGCCAGGAAAAATAATCTGCATCTAAAAGTTTTGGAATTATAAAAATTTTATTATTTTAATTCATATATATATATATATATATATATATATATATATATATATATATATATATATATATATATATATATATATATATATATAAAATTAAATATATATATATATATATATATATATATATATATATATATATATATATATATATATATATATTTTTTTTTTTTTTTTTTTTTTTTATTATTTACACAAACTACAGTAAAAGTGCCCATGGATAAAAACAAGTTTTGAAAACAAACTAGGACTGCGGGACATTCGAACATTTTTGTGGACAAGTTGAGAACCACTGCTTTAAGCCATGTCAGGGCACCTTAAATATCAAGATAGAATTGTTCTGCTCTAACTGGCACAGTGGCAGCCTTCTTTAATGGTCTACAGCCAGCACTGATGTAAAATGGGAAACTCACTGTTACTCGAAATAAAACACTTTTGAATCAATCAATGTTCTCCATTTATTCCTCTGCACTCCACTCCGTCACAACGCACGTTCAACAACAACCCCACAGCCCGGAACTTCATAATAAGAGTCCCTTTTTAGTTTCAATAAACTGGCATGTGAAATACTAAACAGTTTTCAGCATAGAGATATAATGTGCGTTAACACATTTTATAATGTCTTAAACTTAACAAACTCCCACTCTTTAAAAAAAAAAAATCTTTCAATTTAACATACTAACAGGCCATATGGAACAACATTCTAGAACAAAAATACGACCTAACATATTTCAACAAACTCTCCAGTCAAACATAAGAACAGACTTTGTTTTAATTCAATTTCCATTGTCCTTCACTCAGTGCCTTGAGTAACTGACAAGTTGATGCTCCCTTTTTGGTAAGACAGTCTGCAAGTTGTTCTTTTGTGTTGCACCACTGTATTCGCTCAACTCTCTGTGTTTGGATAAGTTCTTTGATACCACTTATCTCCAGGCGGAGTCTTTTCTCAGAGACTGGCTTTGTGGACTTAATTGCATCAACAAGTGAATGATTGTCAGTGACACAGATTATTGGTAGAGCATGTTCAGCATCACCAGTAGTTAGTTCTGAGAACAGTGTGGACAGAAAAATAGAATTGTCAATTCCATCAGACATTGCCAATGTTTCACCAGCAAGTGTACTCCGCACAATCCTTTTGACTTTCTTTGATTGCCAAGAAAGGGGAGAGAATTTTCCATTTTCTCCCATTAAAGTAATCAGGTGTCCTCCTTGAGTGCCTCCATCTGAAAGATTTCCAAATGAAGCATCGCTGAACACAATCATCTTAAGAGCACTGTCTCTGCCCAAGTGTTGGAAATTTAGAATTACCTTCTTGGACTTAAGTTTGCACACTATCCGGTTTGCTTCATGGATTGTCTGCACAGTTGCATTTTTTATGTTTGATGTCAAGTTGCTAGCATCAAATATGACATCTGGCCTGCTCTGCCTTGCCACCCAGAGAATTTGACCAATTTTGGACCTGAGCTGATCCTTTTCCTCCTCACAGAGAGGTGAGTCTTGTTCCACAGCTCGTGAAGGATCCATATGAATGTATTTCATGTGCTGAATGTAGTTTTCCTGGTGTATTTGTACTTTTCTTTCGACAGTCACAAAGTCTATTCCCACATAACAGAAGTGATCATGTTCCTCACGACCAACTTGGAAAACAGATCTTAGATGTGGTATTATGGTTGTTGAGAAACTTTGTGTGCCCCCCCATATGAAGTCATCCACATGACAGGCAAGTACCCCAGTTACAGTGCAGTCCTGATCTAGCCAATAAAAAACAGCTGGATCAACCTTGGACATTTTTCCTCCTGCTTTCAGCACTATGTCTTTTACTCTATTGTACCAGTACAATGAAGCATCTGCCAGACCATATACACACTTTTTTAGCTTCCACAATGTTCCCTCACATATAGCCTCAGGGGGAGGCCTGATGTAGATGTCACGTGACAGTTCTATCCCCTGCAGAAATGCAGACTTTATATCCATGGAATGAAGTGTCCACTGTTTTTGACAAATAACTGCCACCAGCAATCGAAGAGACTCAGAAGCACATGTGGGAGAATCTTTTTGTAACTCTAACACATTTAACTCCTCAAAACCTCTTGCCACCAATCGTGCTTTAGGTACTAGTCCAGTTAGTGTTTCCTTAAGAGTGCACACCCATCTCGTAGAGATGCACTTTTGTCCCTCATCCTGAACTTCCTCAAACACACTGTTGTCTCTCCAACTCCTCATCTCTTCTTGTTTGGCTAGGTCGAAGGATAGATCTTTTGTTATCAGTACATCCTCACTGACAGTTGTGGCACTAACATCAGCAACATCGGGTTCCATTTGAAGACAGTCTAGACATGATACGTCAACTGAATCTTTACTGCCTGCAACATTAGTTGGTTCAATGAGCAGAAGGTTGTACCAGTTTTTGTATTTGCCAGTAGCTTTGCCTGCACGCCCTAGTACTTTTGCTGTGTGCAAAGCCCCACTATCTCTGTCTCTGTATTTTAGAACTTGCCCTGTTTTTAAATGGACATCAGTTCTCCGCTCTGTATCACTTTGTGTCACTACATCATCACTTGTGTGTTGTGCTGCTACATTCTGTCCCATAGTGGGTACCCCTGTGTCCTCAGTTTGCACTGAACTCTGCTGTATTTCAGTTACAGTTTCTGTTCCCTCCATGTTGTTGACAGCAGCTCCTGCTATCTCCTGTCTTTGCATGTTGTTTGTGTTAACTTCAGCATCATCCCTAATGACATGTTGATCTCCACTGTCTGCGTTTACTTTTTTTAGTCTGAGATAATGTACTCTAATGCAGGTTCCTCCATGTCTAACAAACACCACTGCACCATCCTGGCCAATGACAACTCCTGGTCCTTTCCACTCTTGACAGTCAACTCTCTTGTAATACACTTTGTCACCCATTTCATATTTTTCATCTGTATGACGCAATTGTTTACGTAGTGCTCTCCGTATTCTTTCTGAGCATTCTGCTTCCGTAAACGCCTTTCTTGATGCATGTAGAGCAGAGATGTGTTTTGCCACCCACTCACTTTTCGTTGTGCCCTCTAAAGCTGGGGGCTTGTCGGTTAACACAGAGGGCAGGTTGGGATTCTGTCCAAACACCAGTTGATGAGGACTGTAGCCATGAACATTTTGCATGGTATTCTTTGCCATAAGAGCCCAGTCCAATGCAGTGTCCCAGTCACAGCCGTTACTTGACTTCACTTTCATTATGATCTCTGAAAGTGTTTGATTGTGTCGCTCTGTAAGACCATTGCTCCACGGGCTGTATGCTGCTGTTGTCTTTATTTCTATATTGAAGTTTTCTGCCATGTCTCTAACCTCATCATTATTAAATTCTCCCCCATTGTCACTAAAAAGTTTCTGAGGTGGACCATGGACACTTATCCAGACATGGACAAAGTGTTTCACTATTTCAGATGACTTCTTTGTGGTCAGTATGCTGCCTGCACTAAATCTTGTGAACTGATCAATAATGTGGAGATACCACACACCTGGTTCAAGTTCATGTAGATCTACTGCAACAGTTTCATTGTACTGAGAAGCTAGCGGTAGACCAACAGCAGGCTTTGGTTTGGTCTTACTGTATCTTTGACACGTTCCACATTCACTCACAATTTTCTCCAGAATGACACTACATTCTGCATCTTTATTTCCTGAGCTAGTAAGAAGTCTCTGCAATCTGTCAGCAGAAGCATGACCAAATTGTCTGTGAAGCTTCATTAGGATTTTGTGTTTTTCTGCTAAGCTCATTTTGTCTGATATTGTCAGAATTTCCTCAGCACACTGACTTTGTACATCCGCATTCTTTTGTTCCTCAAGAGTGACATCTTCAACAGCAACCAAGACACAGTCATCACTTTGAATGTTTTTTTTTTTATTGTCCATAATGTTTACACAGTAATGACCAGAGCTTGTAAAGTCAAGTTTTACAGGTTTACTGAACATTACCGCACTGTCATTTTCCATATCTAGCACTGTCCCTGCTCTTTTCATGGATGCCTTGCTTAAGAGTAATGGAATGCTCGCTGGTACAACTTCAGTTTCAATATGACACCTAGTTTGTCCAATCTTTGCAGGAATTTTCAATTTTCTGTTGGAATAGACCACTTTTCCATCACCAAACTTAAAAGGTCTGTGACTGTGAGTTTCTGTCTTCCTCATGTCTTTTATCTCATTTTGGCTTAGTTCAGCAATGTAGTTATTTATCCATTCCTGTCCACACACAGTTCGTGTGCATGCAGTGTCTATTATTGCTGAGCCAAAACACTCAGTCATGAATATTTCTGCTTCAGTGGGCGAATCTTTTGTATACAGAGTAATGTTGCATTCCTCTATATCATCTGCTTTACAATCTTCAGTCAGTTTGACTTGCTCACCTCGGTGTGGACAGTCTTTGGCCCAGTGGAATGTGCTTTGACAAACAGCACATTTTGATCTGCGTCCATACCTGTCCAGAGGGTTAGTGCCAGGCAGTGGTGTCTTTTGCTGAACATTTTGGGACCATGGCTTGCTCCTTTGTCGTCTATGTTCTGTTACATATGCTGTTTCCTGATTAATTCCCACTGTAGAAGCAGGCTTTCCTCCGAAAATCCTCTTCAGTGCTGACTTCATTGACGCAAAATCCAAATCTGTACATGCTGTCAGCGCTAACTGTCGATCTTTCACTTCCAAGCACGCAGTGTCCAGCAGTTTGAATGCCAATACTGCATCGGGAAGCTCCATCTTATATTTACGCATCCGTGAGTATCGCTGTTCAAAATCAATTATATAGTCTGTCATGGAAACACTGCTATCTCTCACAATCCGATCAAAGCTCGAGTACGCCTCGTAAACTTGGTCCTTTTCTTCTTTAAGAAATAAGTCATCGAGTTTCGTAAGTAAAGTGTCCATGCCAGTGTCCTTATTCAGATCGTCTACCGGTATTTCCATCGCCGTTTCTCTCGCTCTTCCCGAAAGCGCCAAAGCCACAGCAAGCGCCTGCTTTTTTTTCTCGAGGTCTGTAACTCTAGTCCAAATCGCGACTTCATTCTTCCAACTTTCATAGGGTTTTCCTTCATCAAAGGTCGGGGGTACTCTGTAGTTGCTAACCATCCTCTGCTACCAATGTTACTCGAAATAAAACACTTTTGAATCAATCAATGTTCTCCATTTATTCCTCTGCACTCCACTCCGTCACAACGCACGTTCAACAACAACCCCACAGCCCGGAACTTCATAATAAGAGTCCCTTTTTAGTTTCAATAAACTGGCATGTGAAATACTAAACAGTTTTCAGCATAGAGATATAATGTGCGTTAACACATTTTATAATGTCTTAAACTTAACACTCACAGCGTGGTAACTGCAGCCAGCTTTCCGTCTGAAGGCAAAGATTCCATCAGGATCATTCTCTTCATCCGGCTCTGAAGCAGGAGACTTCAGAAGAAAAAGGAGAAAAAAAAAGACCTAATTAACATCTTTTCAGTAAAACCTCTAAATATGACATCTACACTGAAATCTGCACTGACCAGCGGGTAATCCTCCTCTCCAGAACTGTGGAAGTCATACTGTTTAATGTCTGCCTTGTTGATGGTCTGCTGTCGCTCTGGCCGACCAGGCTGGCGAAATGAATCAAGTCTGGGCCTCTTGTTGTACTTTTTATGGGAACGCACAAAGTCAAAGTAAGGCTCAGGCTTGACTGTGAAGGGATGGAGGTGTTTGGGTCCAGATGTGTGTGACTAAAGGAAAGAGAAGAAATAGTTTTATCATGACCAGTGAGCACAGTCAAGCTATTTCTTGCACACAGATATATCCTTACCTTAATTTTGCTCTCTGCCTTGTGTCGATTGCTCATGGGTAAGGATATGGGCGCAGGGTAAATGCTTTTCTCTGCCAGAGGTACAGTGACCTCATTCAGAATCTCTCCTGAGAAGTCTCCGATTTGATATCTAAAAACATACAAAACATGAAGAAACAAAGGGTTAAAAAAATAAAAATAAAAATATAACAAACACTTAGCATTTTTCACATGATTTAAAACTAAGCGAGATTGGTGATGAGAGAGATGAGTCACCTTACACACAACAACCGTTCTAGCAGTTAAATGACACAAAACACAGCTTTATTTATATAGTGAATGTAACAGAAATCATCTAAAAGCAGCTTTATAAAAAGAGCAACGTTTACAAACCTCTTCTCAAAAACTTCCAGCGTCAGATGCAGCAGCTCTCGTTTGCTCTTTTCTCTCTTCTTGATCATCTCCAGGATGCTCATGGTTCGGCTGAATTCTCTCCTCAGCTTCAGCATCTTCTCATAAGACACCTCGTCATTCTTGCGATTCTGCAGAGATTGCAAGACACACACCAGTAGGTGTCAAAGCCTATATCCAACTCACTGTTCTATTGAGGGGGAAATGTTGGAATTAATAAACATGCTGCACAAAACAAATATAGAACTGAATGCAGATGTCTTCAAAAAGCTGACGTAAATAAAAATGACAGTATTATTATACTATAAAATAATACTATTAAAATAAAATAGATGTGACATAAGGATAGCTGTTTGACGTGCAAACGTATTAAAAATATTGCTTTTGGAAAGTAAGAATAAGTCTTGTCTGAATACCCTCTAACATTACTGTTCGAGGCATGCATGACAAAACACAGAGCACATGCATACCTTCCTAGTCTGCATCTTCTCTGTGCGACGCCTGAAGGCCACGTAAGCATCGTTGTTGGTGGAGCCATCCCTCTTCTCCTGTCTGATCTGAGGGATGAGCGATGGGCCTCGGCAGTTCTTCCTCTTCCTCACCCAGTAGTCATACACTGACTTCAACAGGTAGTCATCTTCATTTAACAGCAGCTTGGCCTCCTGAAGAGTGACCAACTACACAACAATTATTGAGAGAGAGAGAGAGAGAGAGAGATGGGAATGTGTGAGAATATAAGTGAAACATGAGAAGGTGAATGTGTAGATATGTAGAACTTTTAGATTAGTTTGCATCCCATAAATGGCTCTCAGAGAGTAGGCGAAAAAATGATGCTTAATCCAAATAAATATATAATCAAGCATAGTTAGAATAACAAAATAAAAAGGCTTATCTTTTTCAATAAGCATACTTTTTTATGAGAAAGAAGTTATTAAACAAAGCATTACATAACATTTTGTTATTATTACACAAAACCATGTGTGAAATCAAAACCTATGATATTTAGGACCAAAATAATCTGTCACTTGGTAAAAGCTAGCTAAATCAGACAGGCACTTTAACAACCTCATTCTTGAAAATTATGAACAAATCATTATTTTAAAAAAGTTAAACCATCTTACAGACCCTGAACCTCTGTAATATTAATTCAGTATTGCTTAACGACACCTGTTACTTTCATACAAATCTGATACCATGCTGGTTCCCAACTTAATGTCCTATGTGATTACCTGATTGGTGCTGGCTTTCTCTAACCGATCCATCATGGTCTCAAACTGCACAGGTTTGAGCTCCATTTTGCGATTGAGTCTGTTCAGTAAAGTCTCGTCCTCTGAGTCCATATCATAGTCAGGCAGCTCATTATCCAGACCCAGAGCTGGTGCAGAGTAACAGATACTAATCAGATTGAGATTCAGATTCAAATGACACTTTATTTGAAACAAGAAACTCAAATATCCAGAAGTACTATCTTGAGGTAGAAGCTGAGAGTCACTCACGCTGGATGTGGATGAGCTGTTTGGGTATGCGGAACTCTCCTTTGTAAAGGCGATCGTAATACGTGATGTTACTCTCTGCCTCTGGCACAGGGATGACCATACTCTCCTTCTTCTCCCTGAACACCTGCTGGGCAGAGATGGCCCTCTGGAGATGGTGCTCCTGAAATACCGTGAGAGAGAGAGATTCTTCATTAACAAAATTGGAAAACTCAAATTTGTGAAAAGGTTACACCATACATGCCACAACAGTAAAGATTGTCACCACAAAGTATTTCCATTAGCAAGTGAGGCCAGTTAGTTAAGCTGAAACTGATGTAGCTGGACTCAGCAATAAGAAAAAGTTCAAAACTCCTGGAGACGGAAACAAGAATTGGACTTCTAATGCAACTGAGAAGAACAACGTGATGAAACCCGCTGCAATGGCTTACACAGCTCGCAAGCATACAAATGAACTCCAAGTCGTTCCAATGACTTTTTGATTCATAAGAGAGTTACTGTGTAGACAGTTCAATCATAGAAAGGTGATCAGGTCATTATCAGGTAGGTGAGGAGAGCAAACGCAATCTGTGGCACATTACTCAAGTTTTTAACATGTACCTTGTAGAGCTGGGACAACGCGTCGAGGTCATCGATGACGTCGTCGCAAAAAATACGTTGACGCAAAATATGAGCATCGATTCGTCGACCTGTTTTTATTTCTCTAAAAAAAACGTTTGAAAACGTTTACCTTATGTGCGCTGAATATACGCGATGGCCGGATCAACATTCTGTCCAACGTTATATAACCAATCCAGGGGTTTTTCTGCATTGATCTTTTTTTTTTTGGCAGTTGTCAAAGCCTTATTTGATCGGTGAGTGATGTAGAATAGAATTACTGCTGGGCCTGACGGCACGTACGAGAGAGAGCCCTGGCTGCACGCGCACTCACAGTCTTCAAACAACACGAGTGCTTCTTGCTCTCTCTCTCCCTTGTGCATATTAATCAAAATCATTAAACCCGATAGAAAAAGGGCGAAACACCAAAGTTTCACACGCGCTCGCGCACTCACACTCTTCAAACTACAAGAGCGCCGTCTTGCTCTCTCTCTCTCGCTCTCTCCCTCGTGCATATTAACAAAAATCATTAGACACGATAGAAAAAGGGCGGAACGCCAAAGTTTCACGTGGAGCATTCTGAGATTTTTTTTTTTTTTTTCTCCATGACAGGCTGCTGATTCCCACTGTTATTTTTTTTATTTATTTTTTTGTAAAAGCACTCTCTGTATTAGCTTAAAGCCCTCAAGTTTACATTGGTTACTGTATTCTTTCAATTGCTCTAAACAAGTATTTTGGGTGACCTTTTTTATTGAATGCTAGACATCAAGTTGTTGTTATTTTCATCTGAAAGAATAACTTTTTTTCAGTAAGCTAGGCCCTATGTGTTCAGTAAGCTTGTTTCAGTAAGCTGTGTTTTCAAGGCTTCAAGGTTTTATATTGAATGCTATCTCTATACAAGTGCAAAGTAATCCATTCTTAGTCAGTCTTTTATTTTGTGATTTTAAGAGAAATAAACATAAACTGCAATGTTAATGAATTCATGTTTTTTTTCATTCAGATATGTAAATCAACATGTATGAATTGTTAGTAGTCAATTAATGGGGAGATAATCGAAATCGAATCGGTCTGAAAAATTAATCGTTAGATTAATCGATGCATCGAAAAAATAATCGCTAGATTAATAGTTTAAAAAAATAATATTTTTAAACTATATGTTTATCCCAGCCCTAGTACCTTGGTCTCTGTACTGTATCTCTGTCCAACACAAACTCATGGATACATAGCAGTTCATACTTCTGTTGTAATAACTTCACATTAGGGCTTCACAATTAATTGAAATGGAATCGAAATTGTGATTCAACAGAAGCAGCGATTTTCATGCGTGCGTATCTTTCAGTTCTGTGATCAGTAGTAAATCTTCATCTGAAGGCCAGAGGGCGCTCTCATGCTGAAAATCCAAATATGCCTCGAAAAAAAAAAAAAAACAGGAAATGCCTATAGAGGTAGCTGAATGAACAAAAGATTTAACATATTTCATCGATTCAGCATCATTAATAAACACACAAATACAAAAATGTATGGTTTATCGGAGTTCTTCTTATTATTATTATTATTCTGTATTAAAATAAAGTATATGTATAATAATGCAGTGCTGTTATCAATGCTCAGAATTCTATCAAATATGTTGCGTGCCTTATTCTAGGATTTATTTAAACACTCAACTGACGTTATGTTTGGAGTAAAAATATGTTAATAAATGTGGTATTTTCATGCACTCTCAGATGGAACAACATTTACTACACAGAGTCATAATTCACTGAGAAGCTACACAAACGATTTCATAATCGTGCAATAAATTGTCTGCCATTTTTTTTTGCATAGCTTGTCAGTGAACTACGGCAGCTCCATCTGAAAGCATGTGATAATGATATACAGCTGATAACAGAACCGGCTTACTAACAAAATGCGCATGACAATCGCATTCGATTAATCGTGCAGCCCTACTTCACAAATAAAATTAAATCAAGATGAATCAAACTGAAGAAGCCATGATGATCTGCTGAACATATTTCAAAATAGCTCAAGATCATGACTGTTGTGTCAAGTGGTGTAACCAAGTAAATGCAATAAATATACATTTTTGACAGAATGAATACATTGATGTTTTCTTTAACAAATGGAAGGTTACTTGATTTGACCTGACCAAAACAGTTTATTTTATTTTTTTCATAAAAAGGTTAAAATCTGTAATGTTTTAAAAGACGGTAGGGGGATCTAAGAGGGTTATTTCAATTTCATGTTTTTCTTTACATATGACAACAACAACAGCAACGCTTGTTGGGGAAATTCGTGGCTTAATGGTTAGAGAGTTGGACTTATAATCCAAAAGGTTGTGAGTTTGAGTCTCAGGCCGGCAGGAATTGTCGGTGGGGGGAGTGAATGTACAGCTCTCTCCACCTTCAATACCATGACTAAGTGCAAGGCACTGAACCCAAACTGTGCCGCAGCATAAATGGCTGCCCCCTGCTCTGGGTGTGTGTTCACTGCTGTGTGTGTGCACTTTGGATGGGTTAATTGCAGAGCACAAATTCTGGGTCACTTTACTTGGATGTATGTCACGTCACTTTTGCCTGTTGGTTACTATGACTTTAATATTTTTTCAGATAATATTAGCTACTATGTTAAAACTAAAATTATTGTTTTAAGTTAATAATAATAATAAAGTAAATTTTAAACTATTAATAATAAATTACATCTCATTATATAACTCCATAAGAGATGGAATATACACACAATATTATTATATTATTGTGTGTGTGTGTGTATACATACAATTAAAAATGCATTTTACATTAAATAGTTCAATTAAATAATACTAAGCTTTTTTTAGACATTATATTAAACATATAAATGTGACATGGTATGACATGGTAATATATGGTATATGGGTACCTTGATATATATATATATATATATATATATATACCATGATACTGAGTGATTCCCATATTCATATACCACTGCATTATGATATTGAAATGCAGCAGATAAACATGCCATATTAAAAGATGCAGGCTTCAAAAGCACGCCGTTCAGCTGATGTATTCCTGTCGTAACTTACGAAAATCTCTAACGCATCTGCGCAAAAAGACTGACGTCAATCTGCATTAACCACTACCAAATGTCTCACGAAAATAACCTTGCTCACGCCACTAGTGTAAAAGATTTTCCGCAACTACGCAACTGTCTCAAATTCTAAACGTAACCTAGACCCTTAGAACGGTGTTTGCGTATCCATTTGATCAGAGAATGGATTTACGTATTATACGTGCGTAAGAGATACGTGAATACCAACACCCTGCTATGCACCTGAACCTCATGAAAAATTATGGATTTCAAATCATTTACATACCGACTCCTCTTCCTTTTCCATCCCAGTTGGCATTTGTGGAACCGCTCGGTTGATGGAGACGCAGTCGGTGAGGTCCGGGAGGTCTTTATTACGGTAGATCGGCAGCGGTTTGGCGGCGTCTAGCGCTCGCGCGCGGAACGAGAGTTTACTCATTGTTTTCAGCGATCACAAACACACTAAACACGGATCATTCGGTACAAATACACACACGAGCCAACGGTTCTCTCCGCGGCCGCGCTCACTGACGTCCCTCCGATCGAAATCCGGTAGTTAAAGGCATCTCTGTGCGAGTTATGGTGTTTTTTCACGGGCTTTTTTTTCTCGGCTGGTGTGAAAACATGGCGGACATGATCCCGACAGCCCGCGCGACACTGCCAAAGAGCGTGAGCGGGAGCGCGCGTGTGCTGCTGCGCGCGCACCTCATGCAACATGCGTGCACAACAATATCACGACACACGGGCACGAGGGAGCACATGCTTGCATCATAGAGAGCTGTCACATAGCTACATTTGAAGAGGACATTATGAGACTCCCGTGATGATGACGTCTTTACATATGCCACGCAGGCAAAGATGGCCTACCATACAAAATAATCAAATATTCAAGATTTTGGTCCACAGAATGTTTTAATTGAAAATCCCATAGGCTATTTATGGGCCTTTGGAAAAAAAAAATGTCTAGAAAGACATTCCCCTGAACAGTACATTCAAATTCATTGAACTCACTGTACCTCTATCCCCTGCAGACAAGTTTTCATTCCCATCAAAAAATACACTGTAATCTAAGATCTGGTCGTCTTATTGCCAGTAATGAGAGTAAAGAATTTGGCTTGCTTAGTTAACGAAATATAAAGCTCATTTCAATTCCAACAAGGCTACTTTAGATTATTCCTAAAAATCGTGGTTGTTTTTACTACGCTGTTTTGTCACTACATTTGAATCAGTGAAATTATCAAAATGTACTCCACATATTTTACTGTGATTATGGTTACTCTGCTATTGAGTGTTTTCACACTAACATGATCACAGTATTCTGTTGACATAAGTTTCTTAAATAACATCTTTCCTGATTCATGTTCAGTCTGATAACAGGCGAGCAGCCTGCGGAGAGGAAAGTGTAGCATAGAGAGCTGCAGGGAAAAAGTTACCTGCAGACACAAATCATTTTTAATGAGAGGAACGAGCAGAACTTTGAGTGCGATGGATAAGTGGAGAGTGTCTGAGAGGGTTTCTCTACAGAACATTGCCTATATTGCTTACACACACCCGGATCCTTGAAATAATTGGACCATTTATGTTATACACTATTGTTTAAAAATTTTGGGGTGAGTAAGATTTTCCTTTTTTTTAAAAAAGAAATTAATACTTTTATTCATTAAGGATCCATTCAATTGATTGATTAACATTTCTAATGTTATAACATATTTATATTTCCAAAAATGCTGTTCTTTTGAAATTTGTATTCACAAGAGAATCTTGGGGAGGAAAAAATGTATTATGTTTTACACAAAAATATCTTTCACCAATCAGCTGGTTATGATTCCCCATCATTTAAGCTCAACACACACAATGATGTCCCAAGTCTCAAGACAATTAATTGTTGGAATCATTGCATCATTGAGATCCAGGTGTGAATTAGTGTAAACTGGGATCAGGATGAAAGGTGAGTAAGTAGCTGATAAATTTAGCATCACAGGCTTCAAGATGTCCGTTTCCCCTTATCACAAATGGTTATCTTCCTCTCTTATATTACCCTTTTTTCTCTTTGACTTGAATATTTGTATGTGTGAACCTTGTCTTTTAGTGTAGTCCAGAGGTGTTTCAGCCTCTCTGTGCTGTGAAGGCTATGATGTTCCTCATTACTGTACTGCATATTGCTCTTCTTTCCCCTCAGGGTCCTATTCTTTGGGTACACAGGGTTCTAGACCTTTATGTCCTGGGAGTTCTGGATGTGATGTTCCAAGGAGCCAAATAATGGTGACAGCCAGGAATGTGGCCAAGTATCTCGCAGTGTTATAAGAGTAGTTTATACTGCTGATATTTGGTTTGAGTTGAACTCCCTCTTTATTTTTGATCACTATACGATTCCCTAGGGTAGAGGCAGGAGTAGAAGTTGCAGCTTTTTAGGACTCAGTGAATTGCAAAAAGTGTGCAAATGAACTAAACACCACTTGCATTATATATTATGAGCATTGCATTGCATCATTACATGCATTCACTGAGGGGGAACGGTGAGCCAAGGGGCCTTTGTGATATTGTGACATATGCATTACTAGACCCAATTTTATCTCAGCTCAAGTTTGAATATGGATTCAGTGTGAAACTTTTTGGTCACATGATATTGATCTTTCAGTCTGAAAATATAAAGGGAGAAAAGTTACCACTTCTATTCAAGATTCAAGTGGCTTTATTAGAATGGTAAAGAAGGCTTTAAATTACAGGCATACACATAACAAACCAATAAAAAACACACAAACCAACAGTGAGAGGGATTATTCAAGCCTATCTTGACAGAAAAACTAAGCACAGTCATATCTTTATAGTTTTAACTGCTTTCATTTCTTATAGGGTTTCTTTGGAGTTTGGAGGTTATAATTTTCCTTTTTGCAGGACACATTTATCATTTATCACATTTCACATTTATCTAGAAAAATAGGAATATGCCCTCTGGATTGGATTTAAAATATCCTTCAAGAAAGCTGGAGAATGCTGTATACATATTCAGTGGTGGTCAGGTAAAATAGATTTGCTCAAAACCAAAAATCAACTAGGAGATCATGATATGTGTTTATGTCTGTCATTAATTGAATTTGTGCACATTACTATTGATATTTTAAGCACATTTCCAGATCTCCAACTGTGGTTTGGACAGTTGGATTGCAATAAATCTAATTTGTCATGGTTGATTTAACATTTGGCTTTTTTAGACAACTGTTCTGTCCAAGACAAATAAATAAATCATATGTGGGAACGGAGAGCTGTAAATGTAAAACCTTGCTGATACAAAAAACATTAAATTGTCACATCAGCAGTTTTTCTGGAATCTGGAACCTTGCGAAAACACATTTTTAAAGACCTATGTTGTTGATTTTAATTTAAACAAATACCTTAGGGAAATAATTAAAGTCACATTTAAAGTTTTTTTATTATTATTATTATTATTTTAATGCCATTCATATACATTTATTTTCATAAAAACATTTGTTGTGCATTTTTTCATTTGTAAAATTTGTTTGTAATAAAATTGAATAAAAGCTATAGAGAGAGAGAGAGAGAGAGAGAGAGCTTTAATTACATTTTATTTCAGATTCTTTAAGTTTAAACAATTTTTGTGTCTGTGTTCACAATTTACATTTCAATTTATGCATTTTTTAGGCAAAGTGACTTAAAATAGACATTACTAATTTGAACTACATCTGACTTTATGTAAAAAAAAAAAAAAAAAAAAACCTTTAACAGCTTCACAAACATTTATTTTCTTAAATATGAAAATATAATGTGTAAAAAGTAAAAACTAGAGCATATTCAAAATATTAATAAAAACTATAATAGAATGACATCCTTGTTATACTTCTCAGAGCTTTAGAAATAAGTCTCACCTTGTGGATGCATTAGGAGGTTTTTTTATGATTAAAAAAAAAAAGTCAGCGAAGCACATAGTGTGTTAGGAGAATGATGTGTCGACTCCCACACTGTTATTCAAAGACATTTACAGCAGCCTGAGGTGCTTCAATTTAACAGAGAAGCAGCGAGATGAGATGCAGTCCACTTTATTTGATATATAACCTGTAGATCCACTGCTAATGGATCAAGATGGGACAAGACACAATGACAGAAATTTGAAAAACACTTGAAAATATATGTCGTTTTCAGGATGTGTAATAAGAACTATATGATAATAATGTGGTGTTTAATAGCTGGTGGAAAAATATTCAAAAGTTTGAGTTGGTTAAGACTTAAAGACCTTAAGGTTGTTTAAGTCTCTTATGGTTTCCAAAACTGCATCTAATCTGCATGATTAAACTGTATTTATTCAAAGATATAATAAAAATGGTAATTTAAATGAAATATTTTTTACATTTTTATTTCAATTTAATGCATAATTGCTAAATGATAATCGTTTTATTAAATCAGTAATAAAATAATAATTGATTTACTCAGAATTAGTGAAAAAAAGAAAAAAAGAAAAGAAAAAGGAAATCGGGAATCAGAATCAGTGTAAACAGAATTAGGTCAAATGCTGACATCTAGTGGTGTGTTCACACACAACATCATTCAGCACTGATTCCAGCGTTGAGAAAATATGCATGCACGTATTTTCAGGTAAGTTCAATAATTGAGACACAACACACATTTGAGAGCAGTCACTATACTTTATTTGAGGGGAATAGTAGCATAAAATTCCATCTGTACATTATGTAACAATTACGTCTGATCAGGCCCTGAATGCGTTAAATCCTCGAGAGAAAGTTGGACAAAAATGGCATGTCCAGCACAACAGTAATACAGCTGCTCGCACCTAAAATGCAGAGTTTTGGTAAAGTGGAGATATTCACTCAGTGGTGTAGTTGAGAAGAAAAAAACATGGTCACCGAAGACCCAAAAAGTGTCTGAGAGAAAAGACCGAGAGAGAAGCTGCTGGTCGAATCCCAGGAGCAATACTGGCGTGCTACACTGTGTGTTCAATCTTCTGAACGCTGTGAGTGGAAGTCTGAGGTAAAGGATTGATTCTTTAGTAGTGTTTTAATTATCTGACCAGTTTTAAAAATAGCATCACTTCTCATTGATCCAGTAAAGAAGAAGGACAATTGGGCCATGATATAAATTAATAAAACTAAAATACAGATGTACAAAATGAACATTAAAATATTTAATAATAATAAGGATTTTTTTTTTGAGACATTAAAAAAAAAAAAAAAACTCATGCACTTTTCACAATCTAAAACAACATTCATATTTACATACGGTGCATTTTCAATTGAGTCCTTTACTGAACATGGGGCTTTTAAAAGTTTGGCTTTACATATTATTCAACCTTCATCCCAGATTCCCTAAATAGAAAACCAAAAACAGACAGGGAAACAGGACAGCACCTGGTAAAAACACAACAGGCCAGCAGCAGTCACTCAGCTTATTGAATCGTCTGTAGTGTTTACAATCGAAAGTTAAATCACAAGAATCTCACGGGAGACACTGTCAGACCAGAGCACTCATCCTGCAAATTAACCAGTACTTCAGTTTGGTCTTATAACTGACTGACCTTAAATTTTGCATCTACAGTGTGAAACTAAGGGCCTTTGAAAGATGGCATGGCCCCTTGTATTAATTTACCATCCTGACAGCAGTCAGATGAAATAAAACAGAATGAGCATGCTGAGAATGCTACAGTAGAGAGAGATAGAGAGCTTTCATTGAAAGGGCTTGATTGCATACTGTAGTATGGACCTGAACATTGTCAAATGCATCAAACTGTAAAAGAATTGTGAAAGCAAAACACACCAAAAATGAGCCACTGAATTTTATGAATCTCATATCAGGATTTGTTCAGACAGGCAACAGATATCCGATTTTGTATCAGACTCAAATCAGTTCAGATGTCTGTAGTCTGAATGGATTAAAACAAACAAACATGAAATGCATTGTCCACAAACTGGATTCAGACCACAGCAGTATGTGGTTTGAAATCAGATTAAAATCAGGTTTTTACAAATATGTTGAGTCTGTATGGTCAGATCAGATCTTACTTGTTTTTTTTGTGTTTTTTTTTCACCATTCAGGATGATGTGACTAGTATAGAAAGCAAAATGAATGAAAATGAGCCACCAAATCATATTAGATCATTTGTTCAGACAGGCAGAATAAATCTGATTTAGTATCTGATTCAAATTAGTTTAGTTGATTGTAGTTTGATTGGCGGAAAAACAATAAAAATTTTACAAAAATGATACAAATCACATTAATATGTGGTTTTAAATCTTTTTTTTTTTTTTTTTTTTTTAGAAATGCATTCAGCCCGAATTGTCAGTTTTCACCATTAAGGATGTAATGTGACTAATACTGAGAGCAAAATGAGCCACTGAAGCATATTTTAGGACTTGTTCGGACAGGAAGCAGAAATCCATTTAATATCGGATTCATATCAGTTGATTGTGGTTTAAATAGGAAAAACCCCACATAAAAAGATTTTTTTAACAAACCTGATTGAAATCAGATTAATATGTGGTTTGAAGTCAGATTAATATCAATTTCACTGTGGACAGTCGGTTTAGATTTAGTCAGATTAGAGCAGTGTTTTCGTCATCTAGTATGCACTGTGATGGTAATGATTGATATTGGGTCCGAAACAAATGGATCAAATCTCTCGCAAAATGAATCGAATTGGATTCCAGAGCAGTGTGAATGAAGCCTAAGAGCAGCAGCTTTCGTTTGAAAGACTGTGTCAGCCTGTCGGCAAAGAGTTACTGCATGTGTTCGCTCTCCATTACAGCATATTATTAGCTTAATACTCTCAGACAACCGTGCGTCATATGCATAGCCTGACGTTGTCTTCAGTTTGTGATGTACATTATGGTTTAAGCAAACTGCTAGGCGCTTGTATTTTTACCACACTGGAAGTGGCCTGTGAGCTGTGAAACAGCCCCTGCTTAGGATGTTATTGCACATAATATGACCACACTAATAAGGTGTTATATTAAGGGCCCTTGCATCCATAATATAACAAGGGTCACCAGAATGGCACCAGAGGACTCAAAGCAAAGGGAAACGCTTCCTGAGACATACTGAGGGACAGTTCTTGTAGAAGTGTGTAGAAGGTCGCCTGGTTGGTGATCTGAAGTCAGTTTGACGTGTCACTCGTGAGGTCGGGCTTCATGAGAAGGCCGGTTCAAATGCAGCGCACGAGGGCGGTCTTCTACTCGCAACGCCACAGGAGCGGACAGTGAGAAGACCGTAGAAGACCAAGATTGGAGGATTCCCAATGAAAATGGAAATGAAAGAAAAAGAGTGACGCCCCCGAAGACAGGAAATAACATCAGATGAACTAATAAAGAAGGTGTTTCCATGACTGCTAATGGGATCTCATGCACAAGCTCCACATGATTACAAATGTTCGAAAAACAAAGGAAATTTCAAAAGGAACAAAAAGAAAGAAAAGAAAACAAGGCATGCACGTATGTCAATGCTGTAAGGACACCGCAAACCTATATTGGTAAGTGCTTCTGTATTATTTTCACAAAATTCATATTCTCAGGGATTGTTTTCTTCTCAACAGGTCTCGATAAAGTCAAAATTTGTTTGAACAAACAAACGGTCACAATGCTAAAAAAAAAAACCCAAGTATCACATTTTAAACAGCAGGGCAACACAGAGAACAACTAAAAGAAAGAAGGCAGAACACTGGTTTATGAATGGCCATCGTTTCTTGGCATAATCTGTCATATAAAAAAAGTTTTTCCCCGTATTTAAAAAGCTTCCGTGCCAAACGGAGGTCATCGAAAAGCCTCTTTTTTTAATATCATATAGTGTTACAAAACAAACGTATTATTAGGATGAGAAACTGAGGTATACCTTGTCGAGAGGTTGGTGGTTATCTGACAGAAACTCTGAAAGCTTTCAGAGGAAACGCGTGTTGATTTGGGTTGTATCACCATCACCCTTTCTGTTGATATTTGTACAGCAGCGTCACACTACACATTCAAAAAGCTGTTTCTTATTGGCATTACAATAGTCATTCATAGGAACACATTAAATGTGTCTTTTTTTTACATGGACGTTGCCCTTTTTATACTGAAATGACACGAGCGCCTTGCGGAGGACAAGTCTCCTTTACTCCTTGAACGTGAAAGTTTATTCTCCGAGCAGAGAAACGACAACAAAGAGGTTCGGCTTATAATCCATCCGTCCTTACCAGAGTGCCACGTGGTACTAGTATATATATATATATATATATATATATATATATATATATATATATATATACACACACACACACAGATACAATAACGTAGCTGGCTCCAGGTATTCGGCACAAAATGCATCTTCTGCATTTGCTCCAGCCTTAAGTAAAGGACAATCCTCCAGCATGTCTGAAGCCAGCCGTCAGAACAGCAGTCCACCACCATCTCCGACACAGCTTTTCTGTTCGGTCAGCCGCAATTCACATGCTGATATCCTCTAGTCATAGACTGGACTCCTTAGGGGGATAGTCCACATTGGTCACCATGGTTACAACGGTGACTATTTCCTCCGGGGCGGAGACGCTGGTCTGCCGCTGCATTTGGATCACACGTTCCTCGACGCAGCCCGCGGAGAGACGCGCCTCAGCCTCGTGGTCCCAACATTCCTCTATTGTCTCGCACAGCATGGCCAGACCCTGAGAGACAAATGAACATGTTTCTATCAAGCATGATATTCACTTAATTCAAATCTTCAGCTGCGGTGGGGTTTAATGATGATTACGTACCGGATGTTTCTGCCAGCACTCCCTGAAAGTGGGCCGGAGCTTTTTGTGGACCACCACCTCCTGCATGTCCTCTAGAGTGGGGTGCTGGCCCACCTCCTCCTCAAACGGAAGCATGTACTCATCCACTGGACCTTAAGAAAAACAAAACAAGATACTGGATTTTGAAGAATGTTGGGTACCAAACCATTTTGGTGACCATTGAGTTCTAGGTATAAAAACATTTCTCAAAGTATCTTCTTTTATGCTTCTCAGAAGAAAGTAAGTCTTTCAGGTCTTGAGAGTGAGTAAATTATGATAATTTGTGTGTGTGCCTTTAGTGGTTCTTGGCATCAGTGTTTTAAAACCCCTGTGTTAAGAGTTTTGCTGGGAGAATAAAACTACGTATCAAAAATGGAATTAAATAAGTGCTGATAAACACTGACAAATTAAAATAAGATTGGATAAATAATCCACATTATCAACAAACGCCAAACAACATTTTGGAGAAGTAGCTAAACAGAATGACTTGAAACCACCCGATCTGCCATCACACTCTGTCATCCATTCAATCCCATCATGCACTGCACTCAATGAGGCTGTCAGAAATGAGGACCTCTGTCACAACAGTCCCTGAGGTCCGCTTCACTTTCCACACCTGATCAATATTGTTCCATTAGACCAGAGACCAATAATCAATAATAGTGATTGTGAACTTACTGCACTTACAGTGACAGGCTTATTCAGGGACCCAAGTGATAGTAAAACATACTGGAAAATGTGTTCGTGTGATCATGGAGTGCTGCCAGACCAGTAACAACTCAAATGTGAATAAAATTTCTATAAAATAGCTGATATAACAGCACAGCTTAAATGTCAAAATAGTGTGGGAGTAATAGCAGCTCATGTCTTCGTACCATCAGATGCAGTGCAACGGGCCGCCAGCTCCCACAGCACCAGTCCCACCGCATACATGTCTATCCTGAGGAAAGAATCTCGCTGGAAGTTGATGGCTCCCTCCAGTACCTCTGGGGCCATGTACCGTCTGGTTCCCACCTGAAGTGCACAGAGAGACCCCCATCTGGTTAGCATAACAGATTAAAATGGAACATGTACATGCATATAGTATGCCTTGATGAGTAGTGAATTATGGGCAACGGTCCAGCCGCCAGAGCAACTATTTCTATTACTGAAATTCTATATCTGAGAATGATTTAGTGATCGAGATACATACAATGATTGAACATGCTCCCTGGGCCCCACAGCATTGACTACCCACTGCTCTGGGAGTGTGTGCACCGCTGTGTGTGTGCACTTGTATGGGTTAAAAGCAGGGCACAAATTCAGAGTATGGGTTACAATTTTAACCCATCCAAAGTGCAAACACACACCAGTGAACACACACACACACACACAGTGGGCAGCCATTTATGCTGCGGCGCCCGGGGAGCAGTTGGGGGTTCGGTGCCTTGCTCAAAGGCACCTCAGTCGTGGTATTGAGAGTGGAGAGAGCACTGTACATTCACTCCCCCCACCCACAATTCCTGCCAGCCCGAGACTCGAACTCACAACCCTTCGATTGCAAGTCCGACTCTCTAACCATTAGGCCACGACTTCCCCAGTTAAGTTCATTGTTATCCTTGTTCTTTTGTTTTAACTGTTCTATTTGTTCATGATTTTATTACCTGTTTACCAGAATAATACCTTGTAAAAACCTCAAGATGTGATTACTTAATGGAGAAACAGTTGAAGGCTGCATGCCATGGTTTTAATGGACTTTGGACCTTTTTGCATTCAATAGTATATACATTTTTGTTGTGGTACAGAGAAAGAAATTTCATTTCTTATATGGTGTTGTCTAGGGTTGTGGTAGTGAGGAAATTTTCCCACCGGTTAATCGTCGTTTGACAACACTGGTAATACTGGTATCAGTATTGGGGTGGGGGTGTTAGTTCGTTTGAGTTTCCCTCTTGTCTTCGCTTTCAAATGGCTTGAAAAACTGCTGTACAGATTTTACTTTAACTTTCAAATTAGTGGCAAATGAATTGCCAGGATTCAGTGTCAAGCAATTGTTCGTATGCGTTTTCCCTCGGGTTTCTTGGCTATCAAATAGTTTGAAAAAGCGGTGTGCGCATTTTACTTTAACTTTCAAATTAGCATTTGGGGTTGATTCAATTCAAGCAAAAACAACGTCAAACTCACAGAACTTTTATTAACAAAATTAATAAAAATACTCTATATATGCCTATTAAAACAACTAATTACTTAGGCTACACAAAGTTTAAATGGGTATATAAAACCGATATAGTGCTCAACACTTTGGAACCAAACAAACAAGAAACAGAACGTTTATTAGCTAAACAAATAAGAAAGCTTGGAGGCACGGCATATACACCTTGATATAAAATAAAATAAATAAAATACACAAAGTTTAAATAAAGCAAACAGCAAACACTGTGGAACAAAATAAATAAGAAACAAATGTTTAAAGAAACGTCCAGTCAATAGGCTTTTCAAAATCTAAAATATTGCCAAACAGGCGCCTTTGCATTTCCTTTCTAAACCGTTTTCTGTTATCATCTTGTCTTTCTCACCTCACTCTTGTCATTCAGGTTGACTCACTTTCCTCACACAATAAATAAAATCTGACTCCTGCTCCATGGTGCACTGTAGTTTGCGCATGATTCGGCACGCTGCATTCAGCATTTCGTTTTTAAAAGTGTCTGTCCTCTAACTGAACTTGGCTAAATGATTTTTGTCACTATAAAAAATCTAAAGGGCAGTGGGGGGTGCTGTGGAAGGTAAGTGAAGTATCAGTGTTGTGGCTTCACACCGGTATAACAGAAAACACATCGCAGAAAACCTAGTATTGACTACTGACATTTTTGTGTCGTGACAATTCTTTTATGTAGGCAGCACATTAGGTTTTGAGATACACACTCTGATACACCTCCACAGAATCATATTCATATTTAAACACACTTCACAGAGCAATCAGCACCCGTTTTAGAGGATCTGAACAGTTGTCTTTCAACACTTACCTGGCCATGTGTGTCCCCAGCTGACTTTCCTGCCTCAAACTTCAAAGCCAGACCGAAGTCAGCTATACAGGCCGTCAGGTTTGTCTTCAGCAGCACGTTCTTGCTCTTAATATCTCTGTGGACATACAATACAATTGAACATTTTCAAGTAAAAATGGCTTAAAATGCTCACAATGCAGTTTTCAACATGGTTTCAGCAGTTTTTGTCTATAAAATTAAAGTCAGTGGGGTCTAAAACAACACTGTACCACAGTGAATGTCACTGCATGAGGGGAAAAAACAAACCAAAAACCCTGCAGAAGAAAGGAACTCTTACAGGTTTGGACCAACATTAGTATATGTTTTTGGGTGAACTATCCTTCTGTTCAATATATCCAAGGACCATAATGGTTCTTCGTCTCTCACCTGTGGGCGATGGCTGGTTTGTGGCCATCTTTGTGTCCTGGAAAGTCCGAGTGCAAGTAAGCCAGGCCCCGAGCCATGGTTTGAGCAATGTGACACAGCTCGTTCCACGTCACTACGTTTGCCTTTAGGTAGTCAGTCAGGGAGCCCTGCACACAGACAGAACAATCATGGCTTTATATCAGCCTGCAGTGCAAACAACTAAAACAACTATAACAAAAATGAAAATTAGATCAGCAGCATTGAAATAGTAGCCAATTTACTTTCTAATTTTTTATTACTTTACTTGTCATGTTTATTTCTCTGTGTTCAGCATCTGGAATTGATCATTTCATTAAGCAAAATCTCTAGTCTGATGTTCAAAATTCATATAAATTAAAAATAGACTTTTTCCATTTCATTAGCAACATAGCAAAAAATAATATAGCATGTAATCCCTGCTGATTTTGATGGCAGAGATAATACTTTATGAACTCTACAAATCTCTACGTAAATCTAGTATGTTCCTGCTTTTAAGTACAAGCTAAAACTGTCCAGCCCTCGTAGAGCTCCACACCTTCTCATGGTAAGCCGTGATGAGCCACAGCTCGATGTCCAGGTTGCTTCCTCTCTTCTCTGCCCCGAGGAACTGAAGAATGTTTTCATGCCTCATGCCAGAGAGATTGTAAATGTCATACTCGTTCTGCCATGAGAGCTTGTCCTGAGAAAGACACAAAGTGCATGAGTATTACAGCACACCGGTATGATGGGCAATCCCCTAAAAAACACTGAGGCCCATCATAGATAAGTCAACAGCAGTGTGGCTGCTAACTGACCATTAAAACAACTGATACGAGTTACAGAGCCTTAGCTGGCATTCACAGACAACTCCAATTATGTAAGTAGTAATTTACCAGAGCGACTTATTACATCGTTGATTGATGGATGACACAAATTATTTTTATATTATTATTATTAGAGCTGTGGAGCGAGACCGTTTCTGTTAGCTATTTCTACTAAAGATGCAAAAAGAGTAAAAACACTGTAATATTTCGAAATATTATTACAATTTATAATAACAATTTTCTATATTTTAAAACAATTTATTGCCATTATGTCAAAGCTGAACTGCTGATTTAGTGCTCAAGAATTTTGCATATTTTGCTGCAGGACTTTTAAGCTCAAATTTAAGACCTGCACAGATAAAATGAATAACATATGAGCTGGGTTGGGCAATGTCTATAGAACCATATTAAACTCTAAAATGCATAATTTACAGGTCAGATACAAAAACAATACGTTTTATAAAATGCTAAACTTTACATTACAGACTTTAACTCTGTTTTAAGAAAATGGATTCAAGAGTCAAAAGTATTAATTATTATATTAGTTTGAACAATTATTGTTTATTAAATTATTATATAAATTAAATAATTTATTTTAGGGGTATGCAATATCGAAAAAAAAAATCTTGATCATTTTCTGGGATTTTATCGATAACAGTAATTAGATAATATTTTGCTATAGTGTGTTATTGTGCTGATATCTTATCTGTAACTGTGCTAACAGTTGGCTCCTGAATTTTTTGATATTCTTCATCTTCTGTGTGGTAAGTTCACAGCAATAATAGAAATGAATAATTTCCAACTAGTTTTTAACAGCCATTTTAACCTTTAAGGCATTTTTTTTTTCTTTTTCTAAAAATGTGCACCATCTTTTGAGTAAAAATTCTTGCATTTGGGCTTTTACCAAACAAATGAAATCAGTATCAACAAAATTGACCTTTGCAATGCAGAGGAAACACAGAAGCGGCATTAGAAGTGTCATTTAGATGCATTTACACAGTGTTCAATGCAGCTCTGAGGGACATTGCACACTTTTAATACATAAATAATGTTTTCATATTTAAAACATAAAACATTGAAAACTGATGTTTGAAAAATGAAAAGGTACCTTAAATATGAAATGAAAACTGCCAGTAGGTGGCAGCAAGTCAACGTTTAGTGAGTCATTCCGTTTGAACTGAATCATTTACATGGGCGATTCATTCAGAAACGAAAAACTGTTGTGTTGTTCAGAGACGCAAAACAAAGTATTTGGAATTATCTTTGTGAGAGAAAGAGCAAAAACAGGAAATATGGTATCTGAAACCCTAAGTCTCTTAATATTAACTCCTTGTTTACTGAAATGTTGTATAAAATCAATATCACATTTGTGATCATGCTGACCTTTGGAGAAAAAAACGTCACTCTTTGTGTGATATTAACTATATGAAATGATAGCAATATATACATTTTCTGCCCCATATCTTGAAGTATGTGATAACTGTAAATGCATTTTAATAGACTGATTCATGCAGTGAAAGAACGCACTATAAATGCACACGCTCTAGTCTAACCTGCTAGACTTCATCACTTACTTTTTAGGTTTTTATAATGTTTTGTGTTCTTATCGATCCACCCGTTCACATTTGAAGCTCTGCATGTTTGCAGGGTAAAAACATGGGTCAATTTTCGCATTCATCTGAACACTGAACAAAACAACAGATATATTGAAAATGCTCATTCATTCTCTGCCAGCAGGTGGAGCGTTTGATAGAATAGAACTGTTTCCCCGGGTAAACAAGTCAAGTCTATCATTAATTAGAAATATTAAACATTACTCTCAAACTCAGTTTGAATTAAATCACATGATGTGCTAATGTTCTACATGCAGTGCATGTATATGTAACTTCACAGGCTGACACATGGCTCAGCTCCATGTTTGGCTGTGTAATTGGTAAGCAGGTTAGATTAACTCTTCAGCTTTAGGAGCTGATTCCCTGGCCTTGGGTTCACGTGGTACCTGAATGGGGAAAATCTTTACTGCCACATAGTCACTGAGCAGCTGAGCCTTCCACACACAGCCAAAGCGCCCCCTAGCTTTGATTTCCAACAGCTGTAGTGGCTTCTGGACCAGGGTGGGAGATGGGGGCATGGGTCCAGGGTCCTGAAAGACAATAAATAAGAAAGGGTAAGTCATTGGGTTGGATGAACAAACCATCTGTAGGTTTAATAACTGCTGTAGACTTCATCACTATGAAGACTATCGTCAACCGACTAGTTTCACAGCGACTGTCTAAATCACAAGCTGGCTGTGCTGATTTCTGAACAACCTCTGCAGGGTTATTAAAGTGCCACCATTAACCACCATAAGGTCATTTCAATAAGATGTGTTTACAAAGAAAGGCCATTCAAAGAGGTCATTACAGAAGGACACAGTCCAGATGCAAGACCCTGGTATTATACCATGAATCCTTAAATAAAATACCTTGTCTGTTAGATTGATTGCTGGTGCCACTGGTATATTGTGATTCCCACTTTAAAGTAGATAAGGGTTGGTTCATGCTAGATTTTATATTCAATTTCATACACTTCCATTCATTCACATGCAAATGAAGGAGAATGGGTACACAAGCACATGCAAAGATTTTGTCTTCCGCTGCACACTAAACTCTGACCTGTGAATTGGCGTACAGAGAATCTGTAGGGATGCACCGATGTATCGGTCGCCGATATTTACTAGCCGATTTTTACTCAATTTAAAACCATCGGCATATCTGCTGTATGAGGAAAAAGGCTATAACAAGCCGAATGTTTACTAATTAACTGAGTGAAGGCATTGAGCTGTATAATGTCTTAGCGCTGCTGTCTGATCTTTAATGCTAATCAAATAACAAAAGAGAAAAGATCAAACACTATTCTAACACTATTATACGTTTTGTGAATATAAAATGAAAAACAACAGCATTTATTTGGAAAATAAATCTTTTGTTATGTTATAAATGTCTTCACTTTCAATTTAATGTCCTTTCTGAATAAAAGTATTAATTTCTTTCAAAAAAAAATAAAAATCTTAGAATCTCAAAAACCCTAAACTTTTTAAACTTTAGCATAAGGCAATTTCAAAACAACAGTTTCAGTTCAGAAGAGAAACAGCTTTAATTTAAGCCATTTACCACCAACAATAAAGTTGTTACTATTGTAAAATGAGCACTTTGCAATGGACCACATCAATTGTTATAGGAGAAGGGTATTAAAAAGAATGCAAACCCAGCAGAATACATGTATTCATATTCATTAGGGTTATAACACATTGTGAGAACATTGTAAATATATTAACAAATGCAAACAATACTAGATGTGGTTATGTGTTAAGTGGAGTAAAGGTGGACCATGTCATGCAGCTGAGCTACAAAAAGCTTTGACAGAAGGGGCTTATGGGAGTTGCAGTTCAGAGCTTGTTAAACATAATCCATAGCATCTGTAAGTGGACCACAGATTTGATAAGCAGCTGACCTAGTTTGTGGGTGCTGTTAAATGCACTAGCATGCCATTACACCTTGAAGGCTTGAACCTTTATGGACATGCCTTATATAAGCAGAAACCATTTAACAGTTCGTCTAAATGCAAGAGAGTGCGCCCCAACCTCGTCCGACACCCAACATGACCTTTTCTGACCAATTACCCTTTGTCAGCAAAACACAATAGACTGTTTCCCGCTTATCAAATAAGCTTATCCCAATTATTCAAGCGAATCAGTGTAAGAAAGCAATATAGATGGCCTCTATAGGCACAGATGCAACCCCTGCCAGTGTGCTTGCTGTACTTGGCCATATGACTCCCCTTATACTCAATGCAAGAGTAAATCGATAAATTTCAGGTGTATATATATTTATGTTTGGTATGTAATGTAAAATGTTTATTTATATAAGATAATAGGTATGCCACAATTCTCAATATATTATTCGGTATGACATCGTTTTTTAGTTTAAATAATCTAAATGGGTTTTATTTTTCTCTGAATTGCTCTGTTTGTGTACCCATGAGTTGACGCCGAGAGCAGGAAACACCTCTCCATCTATAGTCTCACACAGCCAGACTTCAGACTGACAGCAGAAGGTCTGGGAACTTTGGCTGCTTTGAATGGCCAAGGACCGCCCAAGAGGCCATATGACTGACAAGTAAAACAACCAATCACGTTTCATTTTGTGTCGCATCATGTTTAGGGGCGTGGAAATGTCACCACAATAACAGACCGGTGTTTAAACTCTTGGATGTATCTGTATATTTATACGAGTCTATGCCTATGCCTATATGTCTATGCCCTAAACTTTACATATTTCACATAGTTTTGAAAATTATAAATATAATTAAACACAAATATACTTAATTAGTGTGAAAATACCCGTGATGGCTTGAATAACACAGATAAACTATACATTGTCTTAGTCAAGTGTTAATTTGTCTTCAAGTTCCATTATCAATGTTTCTATTAGGGATGTCCCAATACCACTTTTTTACATCCGATACCAATGCCGCAGCTTTTGCTATTTGCCGATTCCGATATCAATCAATATTATACCACTAATAATAATAAACTAAATGGAAGCACTTTAGTGCATCAAGTCGTTATTTTTGTTTTATTCGCTTACAAAAAGTGTTAACCCATATAACCCAGAATGCACATCTGGAGTATTCTGGGCAGTCTATGGTACAGTTTCAAGCCTCCAGGTTTTCATCCAAAATATCTTAAATTGTGTTCCGAAGACTAACGGACGGTTTGGAACGACATGGGATTAAGTGATTAATGACAAAATGTTAAATTTGGGGTGAAGTAACCCTTTAAGTGCTTGATTGGAGAAAAAAAAAAAAGATTAATTTGGCCTCCTTTTTAAAACAAATGGTCAATAAGTAGGTATGATGAAGAAACGCTGTCCACAGAGCACCTGCTGGATTGCCGTTTGGAGTTCAGGCAAAAGTAGGACAAATGCAGAACAGGCATGTTTTTATATGTGGCCTACATTTCCACCAACTGAACATGGAGGGGAAGGCACGGTTGTGCTGAACTGAGACTCTTTAGCATATGGATCTGGGTTGTTAACTAACTTTCCTCCAAATCCTCAAGGAAACAAATGCTGGAGAAAAGTACATCGCATGACTGTGGGTGGGAGGAGACAAGGTTAAAGAACAGAACATCTATCATGCAGAGAAGAAAAACACGAAACGGTGAGGACGCAGGCGAGAAAGCGAGTACTTCTGAGATGGCAATGCTTTGCTGTTACACAAACCGAGAGAAGTCGACATTAAATGAGGGAAGATGGAGGTAACTAAGCTCCTGAGGGGGACGTAAAGAAAACAACCCTCACTCTGACCTCACACATCTACACCTACATAGGTCAGGATCATGTTTATTTTTCCATTTACCTAAACGTCAGTCACCAAGTAGACACCAGTCATAAACATGATGATAATAGGTTTTACTGGAAGTGTTTGCCCCTGGGGCAGTGGCCATGGATGGAGGCACAGACTGACATTTTTAAAGCATTCCTTTTCTAAAATAGAGAAAAAGAAAAACAACACAGGTAATTTAAGAGGGCTATCCTTCTACCCAGATGCCTGTGGCAGATATAGTATGTCAGAGTGAAGGTTACTGGAGTTGTCTGTTTTGTTCACTGTCTGAAATTAAGAGACCAGTGGAAAAAGTCTAGCAGAGACAATTGTTTGGCATGTGACTTACATGTGAAGCATTCATACAGGTATTTACATAGGTCCCGAATTCTCATTTCTCAGTCTTTGAATAACTGGTTTTAAACAGATTATTGAAATGTCATTTGCTTTCTATTTTTATACACAAACATACTGTAACAATCTGACCACAGCCAGTTTGTTTTTTAATTCACCATAGAAGGACAACTCAAAAATGTGGCTTCATTATTTCGTGATGTATCAAATAAATTCAATTTAGACGTATTCACTCATGGACATTTTTTATTGCACTCTACTATAGTCTACTATAAAAGTCTACAATAAATGTGATGTATGGAAGACTGAAATGATTTATCTCACCTAACAGAAAGCCACCATGAGGTTCATGACTGTTTACTAAGACTATACTTTAAAAAGAGTGCATCTGGGATAACTTGTTCGGCCTTGAAATTTTTGAGGGCTTTTGATCTCTTGTGAATTATTTACATACAGTTATTCATTTGAAAGACACATTTCAACCAAAGCAATACACATTGGTTTGCTGTAACAAATTCAGCATTTACACAATGTAATGCAGAGCTAAAACCTTATGGACCTAATGGACTTCTTAGTGCCAGAGTGCATCTTATCAGTACTGGCACACAGGTGGATAAAAGCATTTATGCGATGTTTTGTATTAAACCTTCAGGATGGACTAAATCTCAAGAGCAATCAGACAACAATCTTTGGCTCCAGAACCCTGAGTGACCACTTGAATTCCGTTACTTGTTTTTGGGCTGCCCAACATTACTGTTCAACCACCCTCTGGGAACACGGAGCGATTCAAAAAGATTGTAAAAAGGCAATATCTTACTCTTTTGCAGTATTTTATTTTCCCCTTGAGGTCCACTTACAATATTAGTCAAGGTTTCCTGGACTAAAAGTTAAATATCCTGGTCATAATTCAGTTTTTCCCCTCCATTTTCATCTTTCTTTCTAGCCCCAAGAAAACAGGCTGCTTTTACTGTTAGTGTGATATGGAAAGTGATCACTGAAAAAAACATAGTACAATCTATATAATCACTATACCACCGCATTACTTGTTCGGAAGGAAAAATCCAGTCTTACATAACATGACCCTTTTAAATCTAGCAAGGCATTTTTTATTTATTTATATTTTGTTGTTGTAGATTTATTTAGCTCATGGACGAACATCTGTCAAGAAGTACATTCATGCAACTGTAAATACAGCTCAGGACTCATCAGGGAATAATCTTAGTTCATTCCAGTTTTTAAGAGCTTTGCCGCTCTGGCCAAAACTGCAAATGAGTGCCGCAGAGACCCACAGCCTCACATCTTTCAAAGTTATCAAGCCATTTTTCATGTGTATTTTGTGTGTGCCGAAACTGAAAATGTCCACGAGGTGACACTGATGCAATATGACAGTTTGCCATGAATCTTTCAATAGGACTACAAATGTTTCATAGGTTATGTACAATATAAACACTTTCCAGCTGTTCCCCATTCCCACATTCATTCACAACATTCATCTTTGCATACATTTGCTGCATGCTTGGAGACGTGCATTTTTAACCTCAGTTCTGCCATTTTACCATGCACCTAAATCAAGGGATCTCTGCCTGAATCCCCTGAATCGGAGAGGATTAGGTTTTTGTTATCCGTGCACCACAGTCAGAGCATCACAGACTGATAAGGCAATGTCCAGGGATCAACACAAAATAAAACCGGTGGGATATAAGAAGAAAATGTGCTAACAAAAACAAAGGGGTGCTTTGGATAGCAGTGAAAAAATAAAGAGATTAAAATGAGGTTCCAACATAATCTTGAAAAAAAGATGAGTGAATCAGGCTTCTCTTACCTCTATCATTATATGAAAGGCGTGCTAGTTTAGGAAGGAAAGAGGAAATCAAGCGTTAGTTTTAGTTTAACGTATATGAGATGGAAAGAGGAGATGGGGAATTTCATGATTTCTTGAAGAACGAGTAAATGTGTTTCAGCATTTCTGTAGGAACTTACACTTGCTGGCCAACATAATTACATTTTACAGGTTAACCCAATAACGTCCGTCAAAAAGATTTAAAATTTATGCCAAGCTAAAAGATAGAAGCACTATTTTTTTAAAGCTAAAACAATTCCGGTAACACTTTATTTTAAGATGTCCTTGTTACACGTTACATGTACTTAATATTCTAATAACAATTAATTATGCATTATTACATGCAAGTAACCCTAAACCAAACCCTAATCCTAACCCTAATCATATAGTAAGTACATGTAGTTAATTAATATTACTCCGTACTTAAATATATAATTAGACTGTAACAAGGACCCCTCAAAATAAAGTGTAACCAAAATACCTTCTACTTTCTTCTCATACTTTAATGTGCAGAGACTAAAAGTAAGCCATTCATAGGTAGGTCTTGTTCAAAAAACGGCCTGACATAGCAACATTTACACAATCAATGGCTTGTGTTTGGGATGGGAAAATCTGTTGGTCCAAGCAATGATTTTGGGATTTTTTATTTTCGCAATTCTGTTTGCTGCAACTTATGTACATGCTTCACAATGTAAAACAGCATATACTGGTGCAGGCGTGGGCCTCGAGTAGATATTCTGATTGAATATCTTGCCTTATGTGACACATTTTTTGGCTTGTCTGTGATTTTTTACTGTGTGAGTGAATATAACGGTAAAGAATGAACCTCCAGCCCCAAGGATACCAGTCAATGGTTGCTGCTTATACCCGAGGCCAAATCTGCATGTTACAGCAACTGCCAGACTTTTAACAAGATTCTGAAAGACTTCACCAAATAAAACTGAAAACTAGAAACAATTCAGAATGTTTCAAAAGAAAACACCAGAGATTTGAAAGAGTTAAAGAGAAAATTGGGCATAAATTGTTGATGTTCTGCATTCCTATTCATCAATTCAATATAGTATTGTACTCTACTCAAATAACTAATATAGGAACAACTTAACCATGACTTAAAAACAAAACAACAACGAGAAAATAGTGTTTTCAGAGCTGTGGTGCAGCATTTAGCACACGTCTTCCCTCCACATATACCAAAACATTTCCTGTATAATGCAACACAAATAAAAAGTAAAAAAAAAAAAAAAAATGCGGGGAAACAAAAATTGTGATTTAAAAAAGAAAGAAAGACAGAAACATAATGAGTTTTTACTGTCACAAACAACCCCATAATAAGTAAAAGAAAAACTGACCATCTCAATGCATTAGAGTTCAAATCTGAATATAAAAAATGGATTCAAAGCAATAACCTGTGCATGAATGCAGAATCTGACCCAATGACCTTTTCTGCAAATTCTGCAAAATGCGTGCAGCTACCTGAATGCCATTCCTTCCTGAAACAAAAAAAAATCTTCACAGTGAAGCCAAGCACTTAATGCGGTTAAAGCACACTATACTCTCTTTCCTGAAGGACATGTTGGGTCTTGAGTCCTCATAAGAAAACTGTTAAAAAAAAATCAAGAAGCTTCTATCTGCCTTCTAAATGGTATGTGCCTCTAAAGTGGAGGCTTGGGGCCAAATGTGTCAAAAGACATTATTTTTAACTACATACTTTAAAAAGGCCTGAGAATTGATGGGGAAACATTTCAATCAGAGCTATTCAAAACAATGTTGATGACGACTGCTAAGGGCATCATAAAATGATTCTCATCTATGTTGATAAAGTGCCCAATGTAAATACATGCAGCAACAACCATCAGGCCAACATACACAGTTAAATCTAAATGGGATTCATCATGCGTTTTCATTTATGCTGTTTAAATGTTTACAGAGATCATATCAGTGACTGAATAAACTAACCAACAAAGTTATAGGAAGAGAAGAAACAGTACAAAAGATCAAGTCAGGCAGCCCTCAAATTACTCATATTTAGCTCAAGCTGCACAAATAAGTTGTGAGAGTTGAGCTCATCTAACTTAGCACTGAACACTAGAAAGAAAGGTTATATCACAAATGCAGTAGCAACCCTGTAATAATAGCTCCACTGAAAGGCTGAAGAAAGCAAAATGTTATTTATCAACTGAGAGTGAGCAAGCACTTGGACAGTAATGGTTTCATCAATGAAGAAGAAAGAGAACTAAAACCCTTTTCTGCACTCAAACATCTTTTAGTCGATGAAACAGACTGTCAAAGAAACTACATTTCTAATCATTTCAAAACAGGCTGACTTCTTTGTGCCACTTTGGGAAATGCCACACTTCCTGTCAACACGTTACAAAATCATTTCTGGCAATCTTGCAATGTTGGTGACGCAGTAGACTGACAGCTAGAGCCAACATTCTGGAGGAAATAATCGATCAAAACAAAAAGTACATTAGGATATAAACTACCATTCAAAGGACTGAGGCTAAAGCTGCCTTTCCACTGTACATGACATTCGGACACGATTGTCACACTTCTCTCTCTAGTGGAACCGCGCAGAACTTTCAAACTGGTCGTGCAGCAACCATTACCTCGACATATTCACCATGGTAAAATTAATAATTTAAATGAATATAAATAATGTATGAATGCATCGTAACAAATCAGATGATCCCCCCAAAATAAAAACAGTAGGTTTAATGGGGCTAATCAAAGTAAATAATGATTTAAAAATTATACAATATTTTTTCTGAAAGTGGAAGTCGTGACATTTGCCAAGTATGGTAGCCCATACTGGGAATTGGTGCTCTGCATTTAACCCATTCAAGTGCACACAACAAGTGAACACTCCCCTGGAGCAGCGGGCAGCTATATCCAGCGCCTGGGGACCAACTGGGGGTTCAGTGCCTTGCTCAAGGGCACTTCAGCCATGGGTATTGAGGGTGGAAGAGAGCGCTGTTCTTTCACTCCCGTCCACCTACAACTCCTGCCAGCACCGAGACTCAAACCGGCGGGCGACCTTCTGGTAACTAGTCCGGCTCTCTAACCATTAGGCCACAGCTGCCCCCCTGCCCCCTTCTGTCCAATTCTGACCTTGCGCCGATAATTTTGATTAGAATACATCACATCCAGTCGGGCGGTCACTAGGGCTACTCCGATCACGATCGGCCGAACTTTAATGCGCAAATAAACGCTGAAAATGAACGTGGATTTGCGCATCTTCTCAGTTAACAACGGCTCTGTGTAGTAACAGCTGCTCTATGTGAAATCACGCACCTGAGGGAATTTACCGCTGATTAAAGAACCCGCTTTACTGACAAGATGCGCATTAACGAACAGCCGATCGTGATTGGAGCAGCCCTAGTGGTCACATATGGTCTAGCTGCAGAAGTTCAAATATTTGAACGCATCCGGAGCTCAAATCGGATCCAAAATTTCTGCATACGCATAAGATCGGAACTCCATGCAGCTCCCGCACTACTTTCCATTGGAAATGAATGACTTCCGGTCTGTCGCTTGTCATTCGTCGGAGACAGTGGAAAGGTGGCTTTATTTAAAAATGAATATTTTATATTTTAATTTATTGTAAATTGTAAGTTTTCTCATTTAAAATTTGATGGCAAGCTACATTTTCAAAAGCCATTATTCCAGTCTTCAGTTTTTTTTTCAGGATTCTTTTGAAAAAAACAAAACAGCATTCATTTGAAATAGAATTCTTTTGCAACAATGCAAACGTCTTTTGATCAGTTCATATGTCTCTGCTAATTAAAAGTATTCAATAAAAAAGTAATAATTATAAAATAAAACCTTTTCTTTCTCCAAAATTACTTTCTTTTTCATTTGATGTCACCAAACCCCCTCATGTTTCCTCTCCTGCCCAACCATCTGTCAAACCCTTACAGTTTATTTTGTTTAAAACAAGGTTCAACTTGGTTGAATCCAAAAGAAAGAAAAAAAATACATACCACACACACACACACACACACACACCATTAGGGAAGCTGTGATTGCAGTTTCATATTAACTAAGTGTTGCAATAGTCCCTGAGGACTTCTGACTGCTGAATCAAGAGTTAATTAAGTTCCCTACATATATATATATATATAAAAAAAAAAAAAAACAAGTTTGGGCTGATAATGATACCCGATATCAGCAACGCTATGGGGATCTGTCAGATCTGGCCTACATAACGCTGAAACTCAATCGGGGAATTCCAAATGCTCACCTGACACAAAGGTAACCCTTTGTGCTACCACAGAGTCCATAAAAATCACCCCGGCACACATTAATGCATCTATTCTGAGCTGCTAAAGATGTCCCCGAAAGGCTCAACAGTAAGGATTTTTTCTTCCCTTCATTGGCCAAATCTATAAAGATCTATTGTGTAATTCAGAAGTAGATGTGAATCTTAACACTAGTCACACACAGGGAGTAAAGGTCACCTGATTGCTCATGTCTTGTTATGTCAGCTCGGTTATCTCGTCTTTCTGGTGGAAGAAGAGGGCACTGAAACACAACCGTGTCCTGACAGATCAAGTTTGATTTCAGCTGACAGTGTGTTTGAGCTTAAGCGAGTGTGACATTGAGCACATTAGATCCCTGAAATCACTGTCATTTACATCAACAGGAAGTGCTGCCCAGAGGAAATAACAGCTCCCAATAGCACCGTTTCTAGTGGCATGAAAATGTTCTGAGACACTGAAACTCAAGAGCTAGAGTGATATGAGCAGATGGATTTTACAACACTGTGCTCCATGTGATTCACTGACATTAGTGTTTCACTTCAAAATATGGGAACGCTCATCTCATTTTACAAAAAGTGAAAACACATGCATTATATATTAAAGTTATCAATTTACCTGGGTAGGCACCAGAACAGGCGGATACGCCAGTTTGTGGTGTCGATACATCCAGAAGGAGAGTAGGACAATGGCTGCGATGCCCATGATGGGCACGATGGAGTAGAGAACAGTGCTGAACAGAGGTGGCGTCTGAGTGAAGGTTTTAGATGTTGCTAGGGAGAGAAAAAGAATGAGAGACATCAGTGCTGATCAATGATTTTTATTAGGTGAACGATGTACACTACTGTTCACATGTATTGTTCACACTAAAGCTGCATTTAGTTGATCAAAATACAGTAAAAACAGTACTGTTATGAACTATTGCAACTTAAATAAATAAATAAATAAATCAAGTTTAATATATAATTTATTCTTGTGATGTCATCATTGTCATATGGTCCTTCAGAAATCATACCAATGTGCTTATTTGGCACCAAAGAAACATTTCATAGTAATAATGTTTAAAACATATTTAATTATTTATTTTTTAAAAGAAATCTTTGATGAATAGAAAGTCAAAAGCGGATAACTTTTTTTTTTTTTTTTTACCATCACTTAAAAACAAACAAACAAACAAATAAAAAAACTACAACAATCTTACTGAACCCAAACTTTGGAATCAAAAGTATATCTGTGACCAGCATGCTACTAGGAAAACATGGGAATTGACTTCACACAAGACAGATTCCCACATTCTTGTCATGAACACCATTTACATTTAGTATTTTAGCAGTTGTTTTAGCCATAACGACTTGCAAATAAATCAAACAAATAATGAAAGATTTTGAAGGCAACATTTTTTCAAAATGTTTTCAAATATACAAATATGCTTGCTTACTGTATTCTACAAGTTAGGATGGTCACAATATACAGATATTATATAGGTCCTAATGCCTTTACAGATTATATTGCTCACTATATTTCTTAAATTCTGAAAGTCTAATTTTGTCTAATGTTCTAATTTTGCTTTAAGTAACAAAAAAACCCCAAAAGTAATCAGATCTAAATAAAAATAAATGTAACATGTAACACAATGTAATATATGCATATAAAACTCCACATTCTAAGCATGTATTAAAGCTTTTATATATTGGTTTTACAGTGAACTGCTTCATCATTTAATAAAAAAAAGAAATGGATAAAATCAGCAAATAAATAAAATAAAAAGGTAAATTATTATCAGCCACAACAAGATGTTAATTATCAGTCCAGAAATATAGTAGTTTCCCTCCTAAAACATATATGCTATTTTGGAAACATTCCTGAAACCAACATCATTATGATACTATTGGCTAAATAAGTGGTATGAATGTGAAAATGGATGACATCAGCATTTGACAGAATGACTTCAGCTTAAATTAGCATTACTAAGCAGAAACTCAGACGAGAGCAAACCTCAAAATCAACAGCACATGAACACAACAGATGACAAATGAGAAGTCTAGCACACACCTTCTATACATCGCATTAGTGAGATAAGTGGTGTACACTGTGAATCTCTCACTGCATATGTTCCACACCTTTTGAACCCACTAATAGCAATTCTTTCACAGCAGCCTTGAAACAAGGTTGGTTTGATTTTCTGAAGGCTGCTAACAGATCCTGTCTTATGCAAACAGCTTTATTCCAATGCATATGCTTTTGTACAAATGCAAATTCCCATTAAGAGCGGTTCAATGGAACTGCATGAGTGTGCACTTGAGGAAGCATAGCATGCATGCTTAGTCAGTGCACACGGCGGCCCTTGATTTCTCTGCATCTAGTGCCAAAGATTGGATTGGGCCATGGCTGTTGGCCAGATGCAGTGATCCCTCACTATGGCAGAACATTTCACATTCACCCGGGCTGACCGCAGGACCATGTGCATGAACCACCCGGTTGAACTTGAGATAAACCTTTATTAGGATTGGTCTCATTCGTGATGCCATTTCTTCTCTCTCGTGCCATGTATTGACATTGAAATCGGTTAAGGTCTCTGGATTAATCCATAAGCACAGGGAGAAAACACACACACACACACACTCCACCTCTAACAAAACGACTCTCATCTGACCCTACTCCACCCTTCCCCCAATCAGCGGACAGAATTGCAACTCGCAGCCGTGGGGCATGAAAGTACCCGGTCACAAGGTCATAAAAAGCACACTGTTCCATGCTCGCAAAAAGCAAATTCTGAGAAACTCCAATGCGCTTTGTGCAACTCTTCATGTCCCTGTGGGTTTTTGTATTTCATATCAAGATCATTCCATATGGAGTGAGTCAGTGCTGGAAATAGACCCATTACATAAGCACAAGTGAGACCCCCCCCCCCCCCCAATCACCCACCCACCCACCTCCTCTGCTACTGAAATATTTAATACTCTTCTACCCAACACATTTACACTGATACCTACAGTTGTAATGTCAAAAACTCATCAGCCGGTGGCCCGGTGCTCAACCAGTACTGCACACAACTACATTCATCAGCCGGAGCTCAACCAGTACTGCACTAGAGCTGCAACTAACGATTATTTTTTTCTGTTGACTAATCTAACGATAACGAAGTACAACTTCTAATATAATATTTCAACCTTTATTCATTTTTTTCCCAAAAATACTTCAAATTTTTACAGTTTACAAAAATAAAGAGGCAAAGAAAATGATTTTACTATGTCAAATATGAGTTATCGATAGCGTTTATAATTAAACCACAGTAGCCATAAATGTACAGTTGTCTGAGACGTCATGAAATGTTCTTTAGCATCACAAACCATAAAATGTAGTCATGGTTCTGCTATGATTTATTTTCATAATAGGTAAACACAGGTTACAAGTTAACACGATCACATTTCCTTGATTAAACAGCTTTTTTAGAGAGTCCTGTCTTGAATTCAGAGATCTGGAGCTAGTTCGGTGTAGATCGGTGGTTTGTGACTGTTGCCTCGCGGCGCACCGTCTTTTAACGCATGTTCGAAACCTGCACCAACACAGACTTACTTTATTTTTTTGTTTATCCTACTTACTTCAGCCGCTACGGGTGATCATACCAATAACTTTGAATCTTTACAAGAATATCAGAATCATGCAATGAGCATGTCTGCGTTTATTAGACACTTAATTATATCACATCAGTTTGTGCTTTTAGAATTGCCGAATCTGCTGCGGTCGTTCCATCACATCTGCAGCAGAGACCTGAAACAGGATAACACGGTAACCAGTTAAACCGTAACACCGGAGCGCACCGGAATGTTTTCTTCTGAGGTGCTCGTGCATCGCAGTTGTGCTGCCGTCGTGCACCATATCGGTTTTGCAAATGCAACAAAGGACCATTTTATTTGGCCTCTGTTTAAAGTATTCCCATACTTTTGATAACAGTGGTCTCTGTTTTTGTGATAGAATGCAACTTTCTCCATTCCCAGGAGCAGAAGCCGCCATTACGCGAAATGTAAACACTGTGACGGGTCTATGCACTATACTGCACACAACTAAACTCATCAGCCGGAGCTAAACCAATACTGCACACAACTAAACCCATCAGCCGGAGCTCAACCAGTACTGCACACAACTAAATCAGTCCATCTTTTCAAGAGACCACGGGCAGATAATAAATCACGGCTGCTGAAATGTCCAACTGACCCCCTGCAGGGAGCTGAGAGCACTGGGCCAGTAGATTAGAACCGCTGGGTATGTATTCGCTGACATGCCTCCATCCCTCATTTCGTTAAGAGGATGTTGATGTCAGTGTTTACTCAGAAGGGATAAAGCGACCAGATCAGCCTTGGTAATCTAAAAGACATGGTCATCTCTGAGGCTGTGAGAGCATGTTACGCTGCTGAAAGCCCAAAGACAGCAAAGCAAACTGATGTCTTTATTTACACACACACACACACACGCTTCACAATCTTCAAAATGTGTCATTTTAGGATGGATGAGTGAAAGCCGAACAGATTGGAGTTGCAAAATTACAGAATTGCTCAATAGAGATGGTTGTTCAGAAGCCATGCTAATATTTGGTTTATGCATTTTGATGATCTAATGCCGTGGATGAAGATCTACATGGGTTCAAAATCTGTAATGTTAAGCTTAGATATTTCAGAACAAAAATGCATGTCATGTAAAACTGAAGTACTGCTATTTATTTAATCACTCACATTTAAACATAACTGTTTCAGCCTTACACTTTGGTTTAACTATGCTAATCAGTAAGTAGTCAGCGTACTCTTTGTAACATAGAAATGTTAAATCTTTGGAACAAAACTGTTGTGAATGTACAGGTCCTTCTCAAAAAAATTGCAAATTGTGAAAACGTTCATCATTTTCCATAATGTAATGATAAAAATTAAACTTTCATATATTTTAGATTCATTGGACACCAACTGAAATATTTCAGGTCTTTTATTGTTTTAATACTGATGTTTTTGGCATACAGCTCATGAAAACCCAAAATTCCTATTTCAAAAAATTAGCATATCATGAAAAGGTTCTCTAAACGAGCTATTAACCTAATCATCTGAATCAACTAATTAACTCTAAACACCTGCAAAAGATTCCTGAGGCTTTTAAAGACTCCCAGCCTGGTTCATTACTCAAAACCGGAATCATGGGTAAGACTGCCGACCTGACTACTGTCCAGAAGGCCATCATTGACACCCTCAAGCGAGAGGGTAAGACACAGAAAGAAGAGTAGAAACATCCAGAGCCACCGTGCACAGGCATGTGCAGGAAATGGGCTACAAAGAAGCAGCACTGGACTGTTGCTCAGTGGTCCAAAGTACTTTTTTCAGATGAAAGCAAATTTTGCATGTCATTCGGAAATCAAGGTGCGAGAGTCTGGAGGAAGACTGGGGAGAAGGAAATGCCAAAATGCCTGAAGTCCAGTGTCAAGTACCCACAGTCAGTGATGGTCTGGGGTGCCATGTCAGCTGCTGGTGTTGGTCCACTGTGTTTTATCAAGGGCAGGGTCAATGCAGCTAGCTATCAGGAGATTTTGGAGCACTTCATGCTTCCATCTGCTGAAAAGCTTTATGGAGATGAAGATTTCGTTTTTGCCAACTCTCGTGACCTGAACCCCATAGAGAATCTGTGGGATATTGTGAAGAGAAAGTTGAGAGACGCAAGACCCAACACTCTGGATGAGATTAAGGCCGCTATCGAAGCATCCTGGGCCTCCATAACACCTCAGCAGTGCCACAGGCTGATTGCCTCCATACCACGCCGCATTGAAGCAGTCATTTCTGCAAAAGGATTCCCGACCAAGTATTGAGTGCATAACTGAACATAATTATTTGAAGGTTGACTTTTTTTGTATTAAAAACACTTTTCTTTTATTGGTCGGATGAAATATGCTAATTTTTTGAGATAGGAATTTCGGGTTTTCATGAGCTGTATGCCAAAATCATCAGTATTAAAACAATTAAAAACATTATGGAAAATAATGAACTTTTTCACAATATGCTTATTTTTTGAGAAGGACCTGTGTAGTACACTTAAAAGGTAAGAATAATAATAATAAAAAAAGAATGGATACATTTCTGCATCTAAAACCCCTAGTGAACTTTATGATGACTTTTTCAGCTACTTGATTATTTTCAAAAATGTTTAAGCCAGATAAGTAATGTTCCTCTTTAACTAAATAAAATGTTCATAATTAGTTTTTTTTTTTTTTCGTTTTTTTGTTGCATTTCTGATATTAAATAGCACCCGAACTTACAAAAGCCTCAGGTTGCAGCAACATCACAGGAATCAATATAAATTTTATAGAGAAACCTGCCTCTCTGAAAAGAACTGCACGTTCTTTTGAAGTAAAGCAAAGGTTATGAAACATGAAAAAGCCTGATGAGCTGCATTAATAAGATAACATACCAGCCAGAAAACAAGCTCTTCATTCAAAAGCAGATTAATCTGCAGCCACTGAGCTATGCAGTGGCCACGAGAAATCCAGATATGAATGCGAGCCTATGTATACAGTAATTAAGTGAGCTTTTATCCATGGGGAATTGGCTGCTTGGTCAAGATAAGCACATCAAAGCATGTCTCGATCAAAGAAATAAAAAATTATCTGAGCAAAATGAATAAATAAAACCCAGTTTATAAAGTCTTAAAAGCAAATTGATAATCTGATATTTCTGAAATCAAATATTACATTCAAGGCAAAACTATAAAAGGAAGGCACAATGGATTCATTTGAACTGTAAATCTATTCAAAAGCTAAACTACACATCCATGAGATACTATCAAACTCAAAAAGCTCACAGAAAACGAACCTCATCAGTATGAATTTCTTAGAAAGATACTGAAAACAGACAAAAAAAAAACATGCAGAACCAACTTCAGTTGCAAAAAAGGTTTCCAACAGAAACTAATACTGAACATTTACATGGTACCACTGTGAAATTTGAGAACCAGCACCTCAAGGGCATTTAATATAAACATCATAACACTGATGTTTTGATGTTCTGTTAAATGCATAAATGATGTGACATATCATAAAACATGGTAACAGAGAAAGTGCATACGTTGTTAGTGTTTCTCCTAATGTGTTTGTTTTAATTCAAGTTTTTCATTAAAGATTTATGTTCGTAAATAACACGTAGCACAACACTGATGTACAGACTCTACATGTACTGTACAGTTGAACTGCGGCACAAAAAGGGTCGCTACACAAATAATTCAGGCCATGAAACACATGGAAAAAATACACCAAAATTGAGATCAAAAAGTGAGTGAGATTGTTAAGATTTTTGACTTGAACAGTCATGAAAATGCCTGAGAGGTTACTGGAGGTAATTAATATGAGGTTATGAGGAGACAAAGACAAAAAGGAAGGTTTTACACTGACAGAATCAAACGGCAGCACAATTACATCAGAGGAAGGGGTATAGCTGAAGAACTTCCAATACCCTTAAAGACTTTGCTGTTTGTGTCGTTGAAGGGAGCCTTACTCTTAACTGGCGGCATTTCAGGGTTGTAGAAGAATTTCTCGTTGCACATGTTGCCCTCACAGCAGCAGAAGAACACATCCGGGTCCTCCTTTTTCTCAACACACTCAGTGCTGTAAGATAAAGGACAAGCAGAGCTGTCAGCCCACAACTGTTTTCTTTTTTTTCGCATTTTGTCAAACATGAAAGTGCTCAACAGTACATATTGATTACACGCAATTCAATCGATTAATTAAATAGGTTATGTCATTTAAAAATAAATAAATAAATAATAATAATAAAAAAGATAGCAGCACTATTTTTTTTTATATACATCATAAAAATAATTTTGGCATTAAAATAAAGATGGCATAACATTCGGAGATCGTTAAGACAAGCATGCTGCAAGGTTTATTTGGATTTTGCTCGGGTTAGAGAGCAAACAAACGGATAAATTCACATGGGCTGAAAATGCCTGTGCCAAAGAAATAGTTTCTAAAATCTGGCAGCCCACATCAAAGCAGAGCTCTCAGGTTGGCTTAAAGAAGATAAACAAAGCTTAGCAGCACACCAATAATCCTTAAGATACACACACAGGTGCAAATTAACAAATAAGAGGGGAATGGATGAAATTCCAGAGGCAGTTACATTTATGCATTTAGCAGATGCTTTTATCCAAAGCGACTTACAGTGCCATTCAGGATATACATTTTTGTTTTTACCAGTATATGTGCTCCCTGGGACTGGAACCCACATCCTTTTGAACTATTAACACAATGATCTACCACTGAGCCACAGGAACTTAGTGAGCTTTTCAGTCAGAAATTACGTTGTCAGAAAAGCGAGTCCATTCCTTTGCAAAACTTGACATGGCAGTGCAATGTGCATGAAAAAAGAAACATAAATCCTTCCAACGAAGGAGGTAAACGTGTTCAGCAGCATGTTAGAACAGAAGTGCTGCTGCCTTTGCACGCTATCAAAACAGCTCTGTTCAGGACAAATACTTCCTGATCTGGCAGCAGTGCTACTTGTTGCATAGGGGCAGAAGTGCTGATAAGACCGTTTTTAATATCTCTGCTATTATGGATGAAGGTTACAAAGTTCACAACCAAACCTCAACATGGAAACATGTTTACACAAGACTTTATCTGAAATACTGTGAAATCTTGAAAAGGAAGTATCTGGTTAAATGTCTCTGCAATGACCATGGGATATATAGATCATTTTAGGTTAAGTTAAACAATGCTTAAATAATACTACCGTATATTTAAATAAAAATAATGATAATTTTGGAAGATGTCTCTTATGAATTTAATTGATAAAAAATATAGTAAAACAGAAATGTTGTGAAATAATATTATCATTTGATGTAACTGTTTTTGATTTTACTGTTTTAAAATTTTTATTTATTTTTGTAATGGCAAAGCCGAACATTACATTAGTCTTCAGTGTGACATGATCCTTCAGAAATTATTCTAATATGCTGATTTGCTGCTCAAAAAAATCTTCTTATTAAGGTTAAAAAAAAATGTTTTTCCCGGATTCTTTGATGAACAGAAAGTTTAAAAGAAACAGCATTTTTGAAACAGAAATCATTTGTAAAATTATAAATGTCTTTACTGTGACTTTGGATCAATGAAATGCATATCTTCTATATAATAAATGTATTAATACAAAATATTATCAAGTCAAAACTTTGAATGGTAGTGTATCCCACGCTGCAATATTTTTATCCCTTTAATTAATACGTTCATCAAATTTGACAATCATTCTACAAATGTGTGGCGAGTGGGGCGGGGCCGAGAGGCGTGGGAACGAGGAGTGAGGCCAGGTGTAGTGATTGGAGATGAGCTACACCTGCGCCCCACCGCCAGTATCGAGTCACACGTAGGAGATGGAAGGATATAAAACTGGAGTGAAAAACTGCACATCACCAGCAAGAACATCTTAACTACAGTTACAGCTTTAGGTACAATGATACAGTCAAAAATAAATACTGAACGTATGGGTGCCACTGAAGGGTTCATCCACAGCCTCTATAAGTGAAATCAAAACAATCATTATTCAGAAGGAAATCTGTGACATATGACTACGGTTAGCACTGAACCTAACACTCACAATGAAGCTGATTAACGGCGACAGAGACCATCAGTCAAAAGCCTCATAAACTGCTGGGTTATCAGTTTGAATCATCAGAGCAAGCACTGAATAAACACATGGATCACTGAAGCGCAAGTCATTGTCTCTTTCAGTTAAATCAGACTCAAAATTATCAAATTAAATTTAGTGCAGTTATTCATCAATGGACCACATTATGACAGACACATTTTTATATATATGTGTATTAACTGCTAAATTTTTTCCTCCCTCTTATTTGTATCAGACCATATTGGTTAAATTAAATTAAAATTGAATTAAAATAAATTAAATGTATGCATTTAGCAGATGCTTTTATCCATGGTGACTTATAGTGCATTCAGGCTAACAATTTTTACTGGTTCCTTGGTAATGTCAAACAGGCATATAAACACAAGAGATTACCTGTCATAGCAGCTGCTATCATCAAGCCAGCAGCCTTGCTTTACTATTTCAACCGATCCAGACACATTTCGCCAAGTTGCGAAGCAATGAAGCCTCTTGTCCTTTTCTCCCACGCAAGACTCAATACCGCTGCGGTTTCCTCGGTTCTCCAAGCTGGGGTTGTAGTTGTAGAACACACACTCTTTTGTCTCTGATCGGCCGAGAATGGCACCTGGAAGAGAAACCACAGGGGAGTCTGGTTAAGACACGGACTGCCTGCAGTGAGAGTGGAAACCTGGGGGCCGGATTCACCAAAATCTTCTTAGATAATTTCCACAAAGTTTGCAAGAATGTTCATTTTGGAAATAGAAAATAATATCTACTTTCTTCTAAAAAAATAAGAAGAAAACATCAGTTTCTTCTTAAGAATGTTTCATGAATCCGGCCCCTGCTTCAATGATCACTCAAGCTGACTTCACAATCAACCCAAAATATAAAGCCAAAACCACAACCATCAGTTATAGACTGGCAGCTGAATAGCAGTGGAAGATGATCGTCAATGGAAGTTTATAAATGAAACTAAGTTGGTTCAATATAACCCAAAATTTAAATCTACAGATGGGACTTCATATCATTTGCAGAAGCTAATTCATAGGTAACCACACGGTAAAAAAAAACACACTAGCAAGTATCGTGGTTAACCAAAACAACAAACGCAAAGTAGTGAGCGAGATTAACACAGAAGGGCTGCTCTAAAACAGGATGTGGTGGAAGGCGGTTTCACAACTTCTTCCTAAAACCACCGCAACTCAGATAGTCTTTGAATATGGCACTAAAGGGAAGTGAGTGCTGGGAAATTATCCAAAACACACACAGTGTCATCACCATCACTTAAAAGACAAGACAAAAAAAATCTTAGAGGATTTACCTCACTTCCTAGTCCTGTTGAAAGATACCAACAGGGCTTGCAGAACCACTAGGGCCACATCTACGGACTACTGTATTTTCTAGTTGTGCTATAAAAATGTATCACCACCCTGCATGAAGGGCAATCTTAAATACAGAGCTGCCATAGGTCCTTTAAGTCTTCAGTCTTATATTTTCATTTCATCTTACCTATAATGCCTGATTAAAGTAGCATTCATGAAAGCAGGTGTTTTGAGTACAGCCCGGGAAACTGCTCTATTCTGCTGGTCCAGAAGCCCCTCCTACCATCAGAAAATTAATTAGCATTTTCAGTAAGTCTGTCTGCTGTTCTTACAGACCAATGTGGAAATGGTCCCATGTTTTTACAAAGCAAACTAGGGGTGGGCGATAAAGCCTCAAAATTGGATCACGATATTTCAAGAATGTTTGCAATAACGATGTTTATGACGATATTAAAAAACTATGGAACAACGTTTTACTGGTAATTGCAGTTGGCAGGTAGCAGCATTTAATAGTGCATTTTTCATCATTTTCCAATGAGCTACTATCATCGATGACAGACTACTTAATTCAAAGTGTATATCTATCTCAGTGTATCATGCCAAAATACCTTGTTACCCCTTATTTACACTGCACGAGTCTGCAGCGCATTATGGTTCCAAGTCGACGCAGCCACTCGAGTCAATACTTGTGTTTACACCAGCAGCTCTCCGTCACGTGTCGCTTCGCTCAAGATAGGTGCGTCACCTATTTTTTATGCTAAGACAGTGTGCTGGAATATGCTCTAGAAACGCTCTTGCGTTACTGTGATGTCATTCACTGATCAGTTTCCACAGCAATGCTTCAAATCGAACACACCTATTGGGTTTGTGGTGCTGCTGTTGTGCACGCTAGGGAATGTTAATGTGCAATTTGTCATTGCATCGATAGATCAATGATATTGCAATATGACACTTTGTTTTAATCATCTAAAAGTTTATACCAGTATTATCGTGGACTGTATGATATGGAAAACCCTTATAACAAACACATTGTTATTGTGAAAAAGTGGATCGACAAGAAGCTAATGGTTGCTAAAAATGTTAATAATTAAAAGACAGCAAGACATATGTTGTCATGTTTTAAATTCATATAATTCATGTTTGACTTAAAAATGGATTAATGATTCTGTGAAAACCTCTGTCTGCACTGTAAATCATCTAATTTTATGGTTTAATATGTTACCCTGCTCCACTCATATTTTATTATTTGTTTGTGTAGGTCTTAAATAGGGTAATAAAAAGCCATACATTTTATTTTAAAACCCATGCAGACACCCTGTAAACAGTTAAATAAAATTATTTCCTTAATATTTGTGTTTCGAAAATGTTTCCGAATGATGTTTTGACTCCTATCCAGTTTCCTATGCAACAAAAAAAATTGTCTATTTTATTTGAACTAGTTAAATTTAACTCAGGCTACCAAACTCTAAAGAGTGCCTGCTCGATGGGCTACCAAGGATTTAGAAATTCTGCGAGCTCTCCACTAGGGATCTTGTGCAGCTTGAGCAGACTAAGTTTACGTATGTCTGGACATTTACAAAAGATGTGTTCTTGTGCTCAAAAACATATCCACAGAGCGTAACAAAATAGAACAGAAAGTCAACCATTGGAAACACTACTTTGGCTGCAATCTGTTATCTTTGGGAACCTTGGTGATCCAGACATTTGGCAATGCTTGAGATGATGTTCATATATTGCGGCACAAGGAACAGTTTATGCTTTGGGCCAAGTATTTGAGGACTGGCTTCACAGGTTTAGTGGCGGCACCGTGCTGAGTTTCATGCTGGAACAGAAAACAATGTGTGTACATAGCAATAAAGCGATTACAGGAACATTCTTCAAACACCACAAACAGTGCTTTAGTATTATCCAAAAATACTTAAGCAACTTCTTTTAAGAAAAAAAAAAAAAACAATTATGTGCATTCCACAACCATATAAGGCATCTATGGTCCAAAAATGTAATTGCAAATTTGTGTTTTTATTACCACAATGGCAACACAGGAATGGTTCATTAACACCAAACACATGCATGAATACATCAGCGCATAGTGCCAACCAGTGTTTCTGGCATCACTATTTAGGAGTAGCAGTGAAAATGACAAACTGAATATTACATCAACACAAAACTTTTAAAAAGCTTGGGGGTAAAGTTTTACTTTCTGAAAGAAATTAATACTATTATTCAGCAAGGATGTATTAAATTGATCAAGTGACAGTAGCTTAAACATTTATAATGTTACAAAACTAGTACAAAATGTAGTTGTGTACTGATTTGTAGTTTATGAAAGTATAACGTTATGTAATTATGTATATTGTTATCAATATTGGGCAGCACAACGGTTTTCAACATTGTTAATAATAAGTAATAACAGTCTTGAACACACAATCAGCATACTGGAATGATTTCTGAAGGGTCATGCGACGATGGTAGTGTACATAAGTAAATTCATGCAAATTAATGGTGTCGTTCTTTTACATGAATTAGACTAAACTGATCACAATCCTGAATCCTGGACAATCACAGAAGACTCACTTCTTTGACTGGAAAAGCTTGGATGACAGATTTGCCAACTGAGCTGAACTGACTTAACTTTTTTGAAAGTTGGTGTGTGTCCGATTGGAAAAGATAGGTTACTGAACAATTATGGTGTTATGTGTAATTTTTACATTTAACAATGTAAATCAGCCTATACTAAATTGCTGTGCACATGACAATGTACAATTAAACATATCTGCGAAATTATGAAGGAAAATTATTTTGTTGGGAATTAATTTGCTATTTACCCTTTAGAGGGGATACATCCACAGGATTTGTTCCAGAGACACAAGTTACGGTTATTGGGATTAGAAGGAAAACTGCTAGAATTACTGTCACATCAAGGTAGAGAAGAACAGTGGTGCACAAGATGCACATCAATGATCGACAGAGGGAAATAAAATCACATTTACTAATTTTAAATAACAAATGGAGCACCCCAAATTGCTCCAATGCCTTCAGCATCTGTAAGGAAACATCTAGAACAAATTAAAAACTAATTACATGTGACAAACATAAAGGGAATTACTCACCTGCCCTCAACATTAACAAGGAGATGGCTCAATAAATCTTTGACCCATATTCTACGACTAATCTTCCTGACAACAGCTCTTGCCCCTCCGCTGAGCTGCTCTGGGTTTTTAATATGAGACGCCGGGATACACAGTCTCCTCTGAGTCAGCAGGGTTATCCGAGGTAAAACGACAGAGTAAATATATGAAGCGGGTGGAGGAGGCAGCTTAAAACCACTCTGAACACAGCCCATGAATGACAGCCAACACAGTGAGCGAACAGACCATATTCCGTAATGTTAATGGATCACTTATGGTGGTTTCCTACACAAAATAAACTTGATGACCAACACTTTGCCTGCACATTAGAAACACAGTTTTTTTAAAAGGTTTTGAATAGCAGAAGTGGGCTGCTAATGGCATATTTGGAGTTCCTCAAGGATGAATTTTCCATCTCTGACACATTTAAAGTCTTAACATGGACAGAGAGAGAAATATAAGGCTACACGTATAAATGTATTCATGTACATCTGGATTCAGGCACATTATTTTGCAATGCATTTGCAGTAATAGTGACCAATACCAAATATGCTTCTAATATGCATCGTTTTTTTTTTTTGTGGAGCCTGGAACATGGTTTGTATAACATTAGCAACACATTATTAGTTGTTCAATAACAAATCAAGCCAAAGGCTAATGATTTCAATTTCCGTTATGGATTTTAGAACGATCCAAAGAGCATCTCATGCTCAATGTCACAAATTTGATTATTTGATTAGTGAGCTAGAAGTCCAGAATCTGAAATATTTATTTATTTGACATCATAACATTTTAGCTTTTAAACTTCTTATGCTCTAACAAATTTACTTACTGTGAGTGAGAGGAAGACCATACACCAGATTTACTATCAGACACTGTTTGATGGGTAATTCATTCGCTATATAGCTGTATGTTTTGCCTCTTGATCTAATAAGACACTTCCGAAATAAAGAGAATTACGGGAGGAGGGGGCGAGGACTATTATTCCTAAAAAAAAAAAAAAAAATTACACAAACAAAACCATGACCCCAGCAATGGGTAGTATGTATTTTTTATGTGACATCAAATTTATGTTACAAATCACCTCTGTCCATGAAGCATAAGAAAGACTTAACACTCTATTAAAAGTACGCTGCATCACAAATCAGTTCTATTTGTTTTTCTATTTGCATGTTAAATATTCATTTGCATGTGATCAGACTGGATGTTCATTTTCAGTCATGCCTACATGTGTCGCTTCAGTAATGATGCAGACATCAGTGCTCAACTACTATACCTGTGTGCAGCATAAGACACATATTGACTAGAGGAACTCACACGTGCGTTGGCCACCAAAATGCCTCATCACATTTGGCATTAAAAAGTGTGTTGAGTAATCAGCTAGTTACATAATTGCTATTCTATTGGGTTAAAACACATAAAATTGTCTATGTAAACACACCCAAGTGTTTTTATGTGGTCTGGGACAATTGAATTACAATCAGATAGCTATCCAATTACTTAAGATGCAGTTTCATGGCAAGAACAGGACCCAAGCCGTGGAGGATGGTGGCATGAGGCGCTCTGTGTCAGGCCACCCTCCGGACTGACATCAATAGAGTATAAATGTCATTGCTCCAATTCCTATATGAATGGTGAGAATGAAAGGAAACTGAATCATTGGATGCTTTCAATTATCTACTAATGTGAAATTGGAAATCTGATTCCATAAATCTTATGTTTGCTGCTCTGACCACATTCAAATAATAATTTGACGGATTTGCACTGCTACTGGAAACAGAGTGTTAGAGTCTTGTGTCCACTGTACATTGTAAGTCAGTATTTAACAGTCTAAAGGACTAAACTTTAAATAGAAAACATGAATAAAATATATAAAGATGCAATGTAGCATATAAATGCTGAACTTCAGTTATAAACCCTGTCAAATAACCACAACAAAAGGTCTTTTAAAGAACTTTTCACTGCATAATTGAGCATCTTAGGCTGTGCTCCTATTGAGAAGCTCAGACAAAAGCCCTCTCAGGCAGTGTGAGACCTTGCACTTTATCATTACAAACACACTTCCTGGCATTCATGTCAGTTCTTTGCAAGAAATGTTTGAACACGGACACCGTTAGAATGAGGCAAATATTTTACGAATTCTTGCATTTTTTAACGAAACTCTCCAAACAAGGTTCAACAAGCTAGTCATCAAATAGAAAAGCCAATTGTTTAGCTGATCTTTCTCAGGAAAAACATTGTTTAACAAATATTAGCAAAATTATTTCTTCTGCAGTGTAAAAGTAACTAACTACTAGATTGAGTTCCTGGATATAGCACATGAGAAGATAAAGCTGAATATACACTCATTTAATAATTTAGGAAAATCATTTGACACAAAAACTTATCGACCTTGAAAAACAGTAAGGTCATGAAGGTCTCTAGAGATCCTTTCTGTGATACAATTTCCTGTTTATGGTTTTCTTATCACACATCATCACAATTTGGGTCATGCACAAAACAAACTTCTCAACTTCTCTTTCATATCCTCTGTATCAGCCTTCGTTCCGGTGTCAGAAAGCAACTTGACGCTGCGTCACACTCGAAGTTGTTCGTAAAACTCATGTTCAGATGTGTAATGAAACAAGATTTTGGAAGACACTTGAAAATCTTGTCCAGGGGTTGAAAATGAAACCAGGGATGAGCGGTTTAATCTGCCTCTTTGGAAAAATCATTCATATACAGAATATTTAGGCCAAGCAGATCTTTAGAGCTAAAGGCCTTAAACACATCTAATGTTACAAACAGATATATTTACTCAATCATGACTTAACCACTCAATTTTCTGTCGGATGAGAAACAGGAAAACTAAAGCACAGGTCAAAGCAGACCTTTAGAGGACGAAGGCAGCACATTTGATTTCAAATAGCCCTTCCGTCAGCAGTGGTCAATCGTGGTTTTAAATTATTCACAGAGGCATCTGCATCTTGGGCGGCAGTGGCTGTAACCTGCCTATGTCATGGAAGTCCAGTTGGTGAGGATCAAAATACACTTCAAAGCAACTCAAGGTCAAGAAATCAATTAAACATTACCGCTTTAGGCAAAATAAAAGAAATGGGAAGAATCAAATTATAATGTGTTTGTATCATCAGAATCATAGGGATCAGAATAACTTTAATTGAAGTCAATTTTTTCTATTGTAGTCCATTTAAACTTTTGTTTGGATATTAGCGCTGTGACTTTACTTAACAGGGTGAATTATTATGGTTTTACAACTGGAGCACATGGGTTCAAACCGACATTTAATACTGGCTTGAAAACATCCATCTGATTGGCATTGCTCATCTGGGTAAAGATACTTTACTGAGATACACCGACTAAACGAAGCAAGACTAAAGTCATACACCAAGGCAGAAGTTCTGACACCTAATTATTTATGTTTTCTTCTTAACACAACAAGAATGAATGATGTATGGCATGCCCACATTAATCAGGCGCTTGATCATCTAAGGACAAGAAGGAAAATCTGATCAATATTATAACAAAAATGTTTCCTATATATGTCTAATTTATTTATTGAGTGTGGGCAAACATCAAACCACAGAGATTTTATTTTAAACTAAAGCTTCTCTTTTGTTAACAATATATTTATGAACATTACAAGATTGGGAGGATGGTTGGCACAAGCCGTCTCTTCACATAAATGCTATAAGTGAGCCAAACTCACAGAACTGGCAGATTTCATGTGGAGCAGCGTGAACCGAGCCTTAAGAAATTTAGGTTTTTGAGGAAAACATCCCAGGATTTTTGTCCATACAATGGACTTCATCTGTTACAAACGGTCCAGTTTCAGAGCAGCTTCAGAGGCCTCTACTCGATCCCAGCCAAAATTATAAAGGTCTTATCTAACCAAACAATCTGTAATTTTCTTAAAAAAAAATTTGTATATGCTTTCTGAACAAAAATGCACTATGCATTACGTAATCACATTGGAAAGGTCACGGGTGATTTAGACGGAAGCACCGACCCAGAATTTACAAAGCGAACATGCAAAGAAAGTCGAACACACTTTACAAAAAAAGGTAAAACAATGTCGGATGATTTTGAAGTTGGTGGAGAAAATGACCTTACTTTCTGAACTGGAGTACACAGACAAAGAGCTTACCGCACTATACGCACAATACAAGGATTTGTAGTTAAAAAGTATAAAAAGGTTTATTGTTTTAAGAAAATGACCAATGGTTTGGCTAGATAAGACCCTTATCCCTCAGCTGGGATTGTGTAGAGCCCTTTGAAGCTGCAATGAAACTGCAGTTTGGACCTTCAACCGCTTGGTAACAGTTGTAGTCTACTATTTGGACAAAAATCCTGGGATGTTTTCCTCAAAAACGTTCAATTATTTGACTGAAGAAAGACATGAACATCTTGGATGACATGGGGGGGGGGGGTAAGTAAATCATCAGGAAATTTGAATTTGAAAGACGGCAAGTGTCACTTTCTTATTTACTAGTCACACATTTAGAAAGTTTTAAATATTGTATTTTATTAAATAATGTATTTTTATTTTTAATTTACTGCTAATAATAAATAAACAGAGACTCAAATATGTGTTCTTCTGGGTCATTACAATATTTTATGGCAAAATTAATATTAATTTTCATTCTGAGTGAACTATTGACAATACATTGTCACAATCCGTGATTCACATGGGTCTTCTCATGGTCAGAAAATATGGAAAATCCCTGGTAAACTTCACATACGGTTGTCTACAATTACAAGTCAACATGAAAACATACTCATTTAAAATTACAATGGGTGCTATGAAGCGTCAATTCTTTGCAGAATCCCTCAGTTTTTCCAGACACTCAGATAACAAATCAGAAACAATAAATTTGCTAAAGCACACACAATACACAGATCAAATCAGCTGCAGCATGTAAACAAATTGTGAACTGACCCCCCTGAAAACTATTCAACCTGAATGTAGGGCTATGAAATAATTTAAATCCAAATTAATCCATACAGAAAAGATTAAATTGATACATTATTCCACAAATTATTCCAAAATAGGGCTTGTGAGCATAGGTCATGTTGCTTTCCTGTTCAGGTCTTTTGGATGTGTTTCATGAATTGTGGAGCTGTTTTACTCAAGAAGTCTTCAATGGAGATACCAAAGATAAGCACAATCAATCAACATATTCAGACTGAGATCTCAATGTTTATTATTATTATTTTTATTTTTCTTTCTAACAGTCAGATTTTAAAATTGCATATAGATACCATCACTTCATACAAATGGACAAGATGCGACAAGACATGTTGACGTTCAGGTGATTTTCAACATACACCCCGTTAAAATAAATGGAACAGAAAAACCAATTGTCTGTGACCATTTCCTTCTGCACCTACAATGACAGACAACTAACAAAACGACGTGACATACATCCAAGTGTGGTGACCCATAATCACAATTTGTGCTCTGCATTTAACCCATCCATGCACACACACACCATGAACACACACCGGAAGCATTTATGCTGCGCCGACCGGGGAGCAGTTGGGGGTTGCTCAAGGGCACCTTAGTCGTGGTACTGCCGGCCCGAGACTCAAACCCACAACCTAAGGGGTTAGAAGTCAAAGTCTCAAACCAATAGGCCACGACTTCCCCCTAACTAATCTTGTATATGTACTATGTTGGCAAAATTCTGGGAATTTTCAAGACTGGAAACATGGGAATTAATAGGAATAAACTGGAAATTTGCAGCATTATCTTGGTAAAAACAACCTAATTTAATGGAATTTCAGTTAGGGCTATGAAGGCCACCGCCGGTAGTGCATGTGATGTCACGCATTCTATAACAAGCATAATACTAAGTTTTGTATCCAAGAGTAATAACAGTAATAATTGCAAATTGTTTTATTTAGACTATGTCTATGTTAATTCACAAATTACCTCAAACTCCGTACACAGCGTTTCCTTTAGACTGGCAGGTTTGAGCGTAAGCAAACTAATTTAGTGTTGGGCGATGGACTTTTTTGGGAAACCAAATCGCCGATCTGGAGCCATCTCCATTCATGTCACCCATCTGCCTTTGTACAATTAAGTTCCCATGATTGCAAACGCCTGGCAGGTCAGTTTGGCGAGGCTTTACCGCACAGTAGCACTACTGCAAACAGAAGCAAGTATACAGCATACATTTTCTGTCGGCGCGTTATTTGAACGGACTTTGCTTCTTTTGCGATCTTTTTAGCTTGCACTTTTGATAGACTTTGATCATTTTCAGATGCCGAAAATTTGGTACATCCCTACTTAAATCCCCTCCTTGTTTACAAATCCCAAGTAAATCCATACATCCGATTTAAACGCAGAAGGGGCTTTCCTGATAACTTTATGCAATGTTGTCATCTTTATTCTACTAAGCTACTGCATTCTGTAGGTGACCCAGTTGACCTCACCAGAAGAAAAAAAAAAAAAAAAAAAAAAAAAAATAACTCAACACCACCATCTAGTGAATTGTAAAGAAATTGATTTGAACATTCTACCAAACAGTATACTAAATGATCAATACTTGGTGTACGTGTATTGACACAGTATTGCCGTGGAAAATATCATGATATGATTTTTTTCCTCCACCCCTACCAAAATGTGTTTATACAGTATATATCTAGCCAATAAAATCAAGATATGAAAAATCTAGGCGAGTTAGCGCTATTTCATTGACAATTTATGCCAATTTATGATGTATAAAGTAGCTCAAGCTGTTATGCCCTTTCTGCAAGCCAGCTTTCTGTAAGGAAGTAATGTAAGTGAGAGGGAATGTAAGTGGTGGTTGCATAGGCCCTGCCATTCTCAGCACCGTCAAAATAAAAGTTGAACACATCGGCAAAACAGAAAAATGAATCGGATACATCGGTTGACCACTAGTCATAAACTCATGCCTGGGCAAAACTTCTGTGATAGCTTAGATGTAGCACACACAAATCAAACTGTTCAATTGTGTCCGGTATCTGACCAGTAGCAAAAACAGACAAAACATCCCGAAGAATCTCTAATGGACATTCAGTTGTTACAACTATACAACACAAATCACTAACTACATTGACTACTTACTTATGGATCTAAAAAAAAAAAAAAAAAGACACAGTTACTACAAAAATCAAGTGAAAGGTTCTTCATATCGCTTCAAGCAGAGACCCATTAGTTTATACCAATTCCTCAGAGACAGCATGGTTAATGTGACCCAAAAGATATAGTTTCTTATGTTACCCAGATGCTCCTGAATACTTCTGCCTTTAGGCTGATATAAATACCGAAGATATGTGCTCAAATATAACATTGTATTGATTAATTGTCTCTGTAGCCAAAAGAGTGCAGGGATGTGTGGGCAAGTGCGATTCAAGATGAGGGATGTAGTGGGAACACAGAGTACGGGCACAGACTGTGCCTCTTATACACTTTCCAGTAAAAGCAAAATCCAAACCTTGATCAAAAAGTCTGTTAAGAAATATCTGCCATGTGCCTTGCTATTCCTTAAATATTGCTGAATAACTATAATCATTAAGTAGCATATCAAATATGCTCATGTAACTCCAGCACTCAGTGATATCTAATCTAATGTTCTCACAAGCAAATATGACCTTTGGTCTTGCCAGCCTCATCCAATATTTATGTATTTATTTATATATTTTTGAAGCACTCATATACATATATGTAACAGTCCTTATCCATAAATTATACAAATAAAAAAGGGAGCTACCAGTAGAGGGGGTTTACATGCAACATAAAACATGCATGGCATGAGCAGCAGCAGCCAGCAAAATGGAATTGGTCAATATTATAGGCACTAACAGTAGTTCAATACATTCCTAGTGTATTTTCTTAACTCCACCGAATAGGTATTTATGTTAGGGACTCATCAGAGCAGTTACTGAAGAAAGAAGCTGCAAAATCCTGGCAGCAAACGCTGCTCCTGTATGGATTATATTCAGATGGTGTTATGTAGCTTTTTTACAAGAAACCTGTGAATTTGATCTCAGTGCGGCGTAACACGAGAAACAGTCTCCAGTGGCACACACATGCACAAAAAAAAAGAGAGATGTCATAATACAAATCTACACTCTGTATATGCATATTGCATTTAAAGGGGTCAAACATTTTAACACCCACCTGAGGAGCAGGAAATAAGGAACACTCCAAACGCCAGCTTCGTTGCAGGTCCCATTTTTCAATCTTCTGTTTTGTCCTACAAAATTCCAAAGTCTTTGCATTCAAGGCTCCCCTCGAACCGTTGATCAGCAGTCAGTGAAATGCATCCATGTCACCGAGTCAGTGATATATGGCAATGCACAAATCCAATGCCAGTTTATAGTCCTTTGATTTTTAGATTTAGAACCGACATTAAGTGTCCACTGGTGTTAGTTCATTCAAAGCAGACGAGCTTTTAGAAACAGAGTGATCTATGACTGTCCATGCAGTTTGCTTTAAAACCCATATCAATAACTAAGAAATTCCAATGGGTACGAATACTGTATCTATACAATGTTGCCCTGTCTTGCGCTCAGAATAAACGAGCCCGTTCAATAAGCTGTTTCAGTAAATGGGCCAGCTCCCAACCCCAGTGATCGGAACAACTGGACAACCTATGCATAGAACCCGCCATAAAATATACAGGTCAATATATTGTTGTTAATGCAAAGGAACTGAGCAATGCCTCCAGACAACCTGAAAAGTATATGGCAGTTCACTAAATGCATGCACATTCACGGAGATAAAAAGGAGTTAACATTCCAAAACGATATCTACACATCACGCTTAATATTTAAATATGTGTATTACACCAGATCATAGATAAAGTGAGATAAATGGGGTCACGCGCACGTTTCAGCGCAAGCGCGAGCTCAAGTTGACAGTGAAGGACTTAAATATGGCCAAACGCGTTATTTCCACATTTCAATCGGGTGTTAACGACTCAAACCTGCAATTCCCGACCTCACAAAGCGTCTCCAGAACTGCTAAGGTATGTAGTTAAAACAAACAGTCGTTTTAAACTAAGAGATTTCGACGGCTGAATAAAGCTTAGCACGTACAGCCTCCGAAATAACTTCAACAGCCCCGTCGGGAATATGACGCCAAAAATGAGACGGAATTGCCAGATAATGTCACTAAATGTAATCCTTCAATATGTATTGTCCCGGTGCTCACGGTCGGTTGACTTTTTAGAGCGGTCGGAACTCAATTTATCCCGATTTCCCTCTCCGTTGCTGTCAGTCACCGTTGGCTTACTGTATTCAAGATGGACGCCCGGGTGGATTTTTGTTTTTTCTGTCCTCCGCTGCCTTAATCCGCCCTTTTTTTACGTCAGCCCGGCACCACAATGATTGACATGCTCTTTAACCAATCAGAAAAGCATATGTAAATACTTGAAACCAACCATAGTGTTGGGTCCACATCCTATGGTCCACATAAACCCATCCCTCTCTATGAAGGGTTTGTATGTGGCAGGAGAGTGGAGTTCAATCGGAATGTAGGCTGTGAGATATTCACTGTATAGGATACTATTATACATGTGATGTAACATTCTATCATAATAGGTCATACAACCACTGATCTGCATAAAACACATTATTGTAGAATAGACTTCTGTATATTTGTTTTACCTTGCACTTACATAGCCTACTGGGGAGACAGGGGCTAGTCCAATTATAAAAGTGTCTGTGTTTGTTTTGTCTAGTAAAGGTTTCGTATGTTGGTTTTACCTATTTCAACACCCTCTACCAAATGTATATTTGTTTAATCTAATGAACACAATAAATTGGCTGCTGGCACTCATTGGTAGATTTTAACAGAAAGATTTCAGCATAAAGGTATTATCCGTAAATGTGATCTTGGGGTAAGCTTTTATTTTTAGCTTTCATCTGTACCATTTATTATGTGAAATATACATATATATATATATATATATATATATATATTTTTTTTTTTTTTTTTTTTTTTGGCCAAACTTATGGTTTTTATATTCTGCTTGTGAACATTTTTCATTGGCTAATTGTTATACTTTGTACATTTTGCTGGAAAAGCTATAATCCGGTTGTTTAGTCTGATGTCACATGTCACCATTTCCAGGTCCAAAGAAAACCAGATGCTAAATGCAAAATAAATGGTGCTACACATACTCACTGTGTGCTGTAGCGCTTCTGAACAATCACGATCCTAACTTTTATCTCCATGCTGAAGTCTCAGTTGGCCAGACAGTGATTCATCTTTTTCAGAATCATTAAATCATCGGTATCCAGGACACAGTGAGTTTGGAGACTGTAGTGTGTGTACCATCAGAATTTAAAAGCTTAGATCAAATGTGTCATAAATGAATACTGCTCATAAACAGCTTTTGAGAAAGCATTCACACTTGAAGCAGAGTAGAGACTTGGGCCTGGAAACAGTTTTCACAACTTAACAATCGGATATCAATGGCATGTTCCACTGTGACAACTTAGCCCATAACGTGACAACATGCCTTGCTGTTGAGGTGAAGTAAACCTAGCCTGCAGAAATATTTGTAATTCATGAACAGGAGTCATGAGAGGGAAACCATCAAGCTTTTGTGAAAGACAAAGAGGCAGTGAGTGATGTATTGTTCTATTCTTACTAAAAACAATTAAATGTCTGCATTGTTGTCAGACTTTGATGAAATAATGACATCTGACTGGATGTTTCACCTTAATAGCATTGTTATTGATTTGCCTTTAAATAAAAATATCATTCATTATTAACCTTTGCTTCATCAATATATAAACTCAATTATTATTTTTTCCAGTAATTTCCAGGACAGGCACTTTGACAGGCACATCTGAATTTATAAAATAGTTGCACTGCACTCATACTGGATTCATCTGTGTATTCATCTTGCAGTAATATTAATCTGAACACCTCTGTGATAAACAGTTGTTTATTTTAATGTGATTTTGTACATTATAAATTACTATTGTGATGTTTTTCAGACATTTACTCAAGAGGCATTAATACTATATATATAAAAAATATTAATGGCATGAGATAATTACTAACCAGACCATTTTTAAATGAAAATCATCATAAATCTACATCACAAGTTCTCCACAGAGGACTGCTCTTGTAGTGATTTGTGTTCTGCTCTCATTGTAACATAATAGCAACTCCCAATCTGGCTCAATGCAGCCTATGTAATCTGATCCACAAATATTCACACATAATCCTGATGCCCTATTTAACCATAAGCATTTTTTTTTTCATTGCTGCAGTGATCTTAACCTTTGAAGTCATTCTGTTTCTTCATTTGGTGCCTACAGTGAAAGAACTGAAAGTGTGCAAAGAGCACTCTGGAACATATTTCACAATGAAATGTCAATTTCCCACCAACCAGAGGTGACTTTGGAAATCTCCAAACTAAGCTACTGTGAAGGTCAAAGACGTGATCAATGGCAGTGCCCACCGCACTTTGTCTCCCTCTCCTGATATTTCAAACCCCAGAGAATGCTGAAGAACGCTCTTTTAACAACCTCCACTTCCTCTTTCCTTTTTAACATGAACCAATGCAGTTCCATGATAGATCGATAGATAGATCGATAGATAGATAGATAGATAGATAGATAGATCGATGTAAGGCTTGTTTTCATCTGTCATGTGATTCCCACGTTTCCCTTGTATTTATGCCGCATGTGCTTTTGTTTTCACTATAGTGTTTAATTCTCATTGGTTTCAATATGTTCAGGTATAGCACATTTGCTCAATAGTAGTTTGAAGTCCTGATTTTGCCGTGCGATCTTGGTCTAGCTTTGTCATCTTTTGATGCTGAAGTCAACTGTTGTGAGTTTCATGTCTATGGCATGCTTTATCTAGTCAAGTTAAAGTCGTGTTAATTTCAGTTTGTTGGTTTGTTTGTACACTTTTTGAATCATGGAATAAACTGCCTTTTGGCTCGGAAAATTGACTGCTTTAGTGGAACCATTACAATGGCCTACTAAAACAAATGTTATTATTATTTATTTATTTTTGGTCATGATTTATATATTTTTAGAACAGCTGTGAAAAGGAAATTAACAGCATGTACAGACTACAGACCGTCTCGCCACACTGGCATTGAATTCACTGGTCATCATCCACTCTGTGCTGATCGACAGGAATTACATCTCAATTGCTCACAGCCAGAGCGGTGTCGTCAAGCAATTACAAAGATTCCTTGCCATTGTCATTACCAGAAAACCTCATTGGTCCATATTGTGCAGCTAATGATTTTGTACTTGCGGTTTATAATCTAAAATGGAATTTCTCTTTTGTGGCCTTTGAGGGATTGTCAGCTTGACCATAAGTGGCTGTTAAGTGTTTATCTTCTCTCCAGCTCATCGTAATTAAGGGCTAGGAAATCGGAATTTATCTACAGCAGCCATGCGCTCCCACTGAAGGTCATTACTATAACCCATTTAAACAGCATTCACACACGTGCCATTTTATCGGCCTTGTGACACACAGGAGCCACTTTTGAAGTCAATCACCCACACCACACGATGCTCGAGTGGATACTTAACACATACTTCGACTGACATGTTGTCAGCACAGTGTCTCAGTGACAGCACACATACATTCTCTCTACTGGACCATGACGAATATTTTGCCTTGTGGGTTGACATGCCAGAGTTCTGCAGAGGCCTAGCATATCTTGTCCTGTGAGTTCATTAACTTTTAATCAAAATTCTACACGTGCCGGAGATTATCCTGATAGATTTCAAAGGAAGCATGTGAGATGGCAACGCATCTGTCAGTGTTTGTCATCCCCGTCGGATTGGGCGTCCTTGGGCAGATGGACATGTGGCTCTTCTGTGTGGCTAATTAACATTTCCCTTGGTGCTTTGTCTGCCACTGCTGCCCAATAATTATGCATAACCTGCGATCAGGTGCAAAATCCCAGTCACAATGGACCTGGGTGTGTGTATTTGTATAGTATACTACTAACATCAGGCTAAATCAATGAATTACAGTGTCAGAGATGAAATCAACCAGATTGGGTGGTTGATGCAAACATAACCCCGGCCTAGATATTGAGCTCACAAAAACGAAGCCACATTCTTACGTCTGAAATTACCTCTTCCTGCTCGTGGCTAAGCGCACAGCCTTAGCATGGGCAAATCACATTACATCCTGTTCTTTTAAAGCACATTAATGCTGAGCCTTTACACGTGGCAAGAATACCCCTTTTCATTCACCATAACGGCAAATCAAGGCATCATCTTCCATTTCCCTTTAATTTTTTTTGATGTAATTATTTCAAGGCAGCCTTAATGAGGCCTTATCATTTATTTTGAAAGCTGTAATCAGTCTCAAATGCTAAATTACAGCTATTTTGCTGACCGGCGTTCAACAATAATATAGCAAAGATCTGAAAACAGTCCTGAATAATGTATTCTGGGGAGGGAAAAAAAGATGATTGTTGATGTTTGCTTGAGATAACCATGGTGATGTGGATTAAACCATGCATATGATAGTAAACTGAAAATGCATTGTGCACAACAGTGTCAGTGGATGTACATATATTATGTCCCCACCTCTGTATTATACAGCAACCTTTAAAAAATGCATGTATCTAAGGTTGAACTTGCTTTGTAGAACATCTAGTCTTCATTGTGTTGAATGAGACATTTTATCATTTCTGTTTTACGCAAATGCACCCAGTTTTACATCAGTTTTAGCTGTTCAATTTTGTCTTGTTTCCCATGAAAATTAAATATTATGTTTTAAAGTGCATTCAGATTAAAACAAATTATGACTAGCAAAACGTTTAATATAATAAAACTAGTTGTCAGAGATACTATGTTGAATTAAGTTTATTTTCTTGCACAGTTGGCAATTTTCTATTTTCTCATTTTATGGTTTATCCTAACTAAGTTTTGTTAGATTTTTGAGTAACACACTAAGGTTTCAATTGTTAAAGGGGTCATATATGCAATTTCAGTTTTTCCTTTCTCTTTGGAGTGTTACAAGCTCTTGGTTTATGAAGAAGATCTGTAAAGTTGCTGAGACTAAAGTCTCAAATTCAAAGAGATATTCTTTATCAAAGTTAAGACTCTGACACGCCCCCCTAAAACAGCTCGTTCAAACACGCCTCCACATGTCTACATCACTATGTGGAAATATTTGCATAATGCCACCCAAATGCTCATGCTAAGGAAGAAGGCGTGGTTTTCGTAACCACAGTTAATGTTGAAGCAGCCATGTCTGGGAGATGCTGTGTGTATCTAGGCAGAAGCAAAAGCCCTTTATTTGGGCTTCCAAAAGTAGATGCATTTAGGAATCTTTAAGATTGTTTACAACAGAACAGCAACACATTTTAGGGACGACTGTTTTGTGAACCTAGGAGAGGAAGTAATTCTGACTTTGCTACGACAATCTGGTGCTTCTGAATCAGCTACTGTAAGTATGCTTTCTTATTAGTTTAAATATTTGCTATTGACTGTGTGTGTGTGAAAGAGACAGAGACGGTCACACAGTGTAGTCAGCTGTCTTAACCATCCGTGGCTTTTGTTCTGCAAACACATACGAGCTTCATCACTGTCTGTCACACGAGTCTGTTGCCCTTTCGGGAACTGATGGTTAAACTAAGGACATTATTAACTGTCTTTACATTTATATAGAAAGATGAAGCTCCCAATTATGGAAAGGAGCATTCCATTTCCGACGAGTGCTTGTGGTGATCGGCCAATCACAATGCACTGGGCCATCTGGCCAATCAGAGCAGACTGTGCTTGTCAGAAGGAGGGTCTTTGTAGAAAGCGATGCGTTTGACAGATGTGGGGCGTAGAGGACCTACAATAATGTACAGTATTTGAAAAATAAAGTTTTTTTTTTTTTCACATTAAAGCATGTCAGCTTATTCTGTTATACCAAATACACAAAATAATGATCTTTAAAAAAAGCATCATATGACCCCTTTAACATTAGTTTACTATATTAGTTAACATTAACTAACAATGAAAAATACCTCTAAAGCATTTATTAATCTTTCAGTTAAAATAATATAATTGGCGAGTTGTTTTGTACCCCAGTGACTTTCATTTTAGGAACAAAAACTGCTAAATCATTCTTCAAGTTTTTAAATTCCATATAGAAGAAAGAAACAGGCTTAACATGAGGGGGAGTAAATTAAAGAATTTTCATTTTTTGGTGAACTGTCCCTATATATTCTCAGTAAACAAGTCTTTAATATACTTAGTTTTAAAGACTGAGGGAATAAGACTGACCATTTCACTGCAGTGGCTCTCTTCTATGCATCTTTAATGTTATGCAATGAATATGGCAAACTCAAATTAATTGACCATCATTTAGATAAAAGGAGCGCTGTTATTACATACTGCTGTGAAAAAGTACTGATTAAGGTGTGCAAGAAAGAGATTTGTTTTAAGAGAAGAGGCTTAAGGTTGAGTGTAACTATCTCAGAGACTAAAGGTGACTAGAGATTACCTGAGTGACCCAGGCCAAAGTGACACATGCCCAATTAGATTTAATCTCACTAATGCAATGCTGTCTGTGAGCCTGAGCATGTGAGCCAGGAAAGTGCTTGCAAAAAAATGAACTATATGTTTAAATTGTCTAGTAATATTTAAATAATTAAAACCTAAACATATCATATCAGTGTTCCAACCCTAAGGCATTCAAACGCAGCTGGGTCGCAGACTGAATTGGGTTTCTCCGTGGAAAGTTGAATTCTTTTCATGATCTGACTGTAATTGCGTTTTCAAATATCACTGACCTTGTCATTGTCCTGCTGTCTACATCAAGGTCTACAGTCTGAAGCTCTGTTAAATGAATCTGTAAGGCATATGGAGAAGCTAGTGCTTTACAGCAAACACATAAAAAGCAGAAAGAGCTCTTAATTATTTTTCAGTTCCTTGGTTGGAATCAACGCTCTAGGCCACAGACGCAGGAGGAGGAATAAATGACTTTCCCCTTGAGTATCAAACGGCTTGTGAAAAGGTACAGTAGGAAAATAGTCACAGCATAGGGTGAAATAAGAGCCTGCACGCCCCACAGTTTGACTTCAGACTCAAACATACTCTCACATTACAGACTCTAGCCTCTCTGTTTTTACTGAAGTCAGAGCTCATAATGTATCATAGCAAGCCATGGCCTAGTGGTGAGGCCACAGGCTTCATTCCACTTTCAAATCCGGTTCCCACAGAGTGATATGAAATGGCCCCTAAAATGGGGTTTTATATATATATATATTGCATTTGTTAACAAAACATTTGCATTCTCTTGAGAAATTTTTTGTGTTCCCCTAAGAAACTTTGCATTTTCTCGAAAAGCTATTACTAGCTTTTTGTTGGTCAATGGCAGGTTGACTCCATTGTGAAATCTGCATGGTGAAATCTTTCAGCCTTTGATCATGTGGATTCATATTCAAATAAATGGATTGCGCCCATGAAAATTCAATAAACAATGGTAAAAGTGACGCTTCCTTTACAGTACATACACATTGTATAATTTCACCAAATCACACTTATTTTCATAGAAAATGTTATAAAATTACATTTATCACAAAATTTGAGGTTTTGATGTACAATAAATGATATTGAATAAAATGTATAATAACATGCAATTATGTATTATACACATTTAAACATATAACATTATTTTAATATGTTTTTTTTTTTTTTTTTTTTGATGACATTCAAAAAGGACAAGTGTCATCAAGTGAGCCTCTACAGATATCCTCTTCTTCTTCTTCTTCTTAGTCTTTTTTTTTTGTACCTGCTTTGTGTAAGACAATCATAGTCAATCAACCCAAAGTTCCCTTTCAGAGAGAAACCAACTGCAGGCTTCACTCCCTGATGGTTTGGTCTGTCCGTGGCTGAAATGAAAAGCTAGTGGCCAGTGCCAAGTGGGGTTTCATCCAATAGACTGGCAGCTTGGCTGGACAGAGACTGATGGAGCCATAGTGATAAATTCCTCACAACACGAATGCGTCTGTCACTAGACATGTTGTTCCACTGGACATCTTCACTTCATTGTTATCTTGACCACTACTGACAAACAGTGAAGCACAGAAACATTTGTTCTGCAAGAGTTGAGGCAAAATTGATTCTCTGTGTTTGTGACAGTACTTCCACGTTGGCACTGCTACTGATGAGAAAAGTTTGGTGAAAAGATAAGAAACTATCTATCTAACGATTGATTGATCATCCGTTGTTTATCTGTTAGTCTATCTCTAATTCTATTTCTCATATAATGGTATACATAATGGTTCCCCAAATTATATAGTATAATTATAATAATATTACACAACGGTGTTAATCAATTTTTCATTTAACATATACATACCTGCATGGATCACCGTATGTGAATTGAGCCACAAAAGCTTCCTATTTTTTAAAGTTATCCTTAAAACTCTCATGAACAGCTCAGATTGGGAACCCGAGTAGTTGTGACAGCATGACTTTCAAGGAAAGCTTGTCTGATCTAGCCCCGCTTTAAAGGTTGTGAGCTGCCCCCCGCTGCGGTGTCGCCCCACACCTGGGCAACCCGGCAGGGGGTCACTTTTGTGTTTGTCTTTACCTGGTGGTTATGGGGTTGATGGCTGTGTTATGACTACACGACCTGAGAAAGCGTTCCTGGCTGTGGCTTTGACATCCACTAGACCAAACACTGGCAAACACTTCAGACACTGAAGAGTCCTGCCCTCATTTTCACTATTTCAACTCTTGGCGAGGGGTGAGAGAACACTGGAAAATTCTCAGGCATATATTCCACAAGACATACATAACAGCACTTAAGTTGTCAATCGATTAAAATGAATATGGGATTCACTACAATCAAATTGCATTACTATATACTACTCAAAAATGAAAGCAGTAGGCCAACAGGTAAGGTTGTAACAAGCAGATGTGGTGTCTGTGTAGCAAACCGGATGTGGGAAGTGAAATGGAAAAGATATTAATATCTAGATCAGCATCTGTGGAATTCACGTGCAAAGTTAGTTGTTGCTTGAAAACACAAGCAGAGACCAGTATGGCGTGAAATTATGTTGTATTTGATCTTTTATTGCTGGCGCTTACTTTTGCAATCACAAACCTTAAAACCTTTCAAAGTCAGTACTGTAGCATTATCAATGCTACAGTACACTCAAATGTGGTGTGATGACTGAATAAACCAGACAAAATATATATATTTGCCGATTCTGAATAGTTTTGAAGAGACGTTCTGCAGAATATCGTCAAATGTGTTAAATGGAGTTGAGAGTACTACACTCTTATTGGTGGCTGAAAGCATTTTGATAAACACACGCGGTAACTTTGTAAAAGACGGCAAAATCTGCACAGATTCCACATGGACCTGCTAATGACCTTCAAAGGCACAGCACAGATGGTACTACACATCCCCCATTACAGTACTGCTGCAGTATTTACACCACATTTTTAGAGTTACTGAACATCAGGAAAGAGACATTATAAGATGCTCACTGTATATTACAAGGAAAAAAACAAGACATGAGGAAATGGTGAAAATGTACAAGCTTAGTGAGGCATTGAGGACTAGGAATTTCTGTGCATTACCACACTTTAAAGAGTAAACAAGGGTAAACATTCGGAAATGCCCTATTGTCAGAGTTGACCCATATAGCATATGACACCAGAGTAAACTCTTCAGGAACATTTAGTTTACCATCCTTGTTCTTTGTTTAGTTTTCTGACCCTGTTCCACATCTTGTTGACACCACATTTCATCTTGCCCTTTTCTGTAATTATCACGTCTACTGACTGTGAGTGAATATCCCTGCTGTTTTTTTATTGTCTTTCTTGCTTTTTTATGTTTTATTATTTATATAGATTTATTTGCAATGACATGTGGTAGCTCTGACCGAGCAGAGCTCGTTCCGTGTGGGCGCATCAGTAATAGCCTCTCTCCAGCAATTAAATAGCCACTTTATTTGATTTCCTTCAGTTATTGCGATCATTGTTCACTCATCAATGTGTCCAGCCTGTGAGAACAAGAACCATCTTTGAATGGCTGGAAAATGGCTGTCCTTCAGTGTTCTTCCTCTTAGGCATGGGCATTTATACTGAACACAAAATTAAAGGAATAGGGTGTGTACATTTCCTTTAACAGCCTGATATGACAAGAAAACATAACTATTTTACTATTTAACTATTCTGTATAAATTAAAGTTTGTTTTGATTCATATGGAAACTTGCGATTTTTTGAAAAAAGTTAGCATGTGGTCCTCCCCTAAACCAAACTGTCAGTAAGCCATTATACAAAAACATATGAGTTAGTTACAGATTGCTATGAGAGTGTGCCAGCTTCATGAGAGAATGTAACCCTGGAATTAGTGAACTATATGTTTGTTCAAGTAATGGAAGATTCAAAGAGTTTTCAGGTGAACATGAAGTAGAAGATGTTAGAAAATGTAAAGGTAAAATGGTTTTCTCGAGATGAACAATTCTCTTAATGATATAAAACATGAGAATGGCTGACTAAGACAGAACTATTGTTTTTTGACACACTCATGCCCATGCTCTGGGGTGAGTTAAATGCGAAAAATGATTAAAATCATTAACCATGTGAGCAATAAAATTTTAGCAAGTGCTGCTAATTACATACAGGCCTGTTTCAACTTACCTGTTTCAGTGCTCTTGTATAGCTCAGGGGCATTTGGGTAAATGGCGTGGTTATTCACCATCCTGTGATGAACTCATTCTCTGCTGAATGTACTTACAGGAAAACGCTAAATTCTTGAAAGACAAACACAGATCGCTCAACTCATTTACATTGCTGTGTAGAATGCTTCTTGTAAGTGCCACATAAGAAACAAGCCATATGAATTTAAAAGTAAAATCAAACCTGCAGATTAGATATTGGGGACTATAAATGATCAATAAGAAAATGAACTGTAAGAAAATCTGTTGATTGACCAATAGGGGCTCAATAGATTCCAAACGGTTTGGGAGTGTATCCTCAAAATGCATATGCTTTTCCCTCAAGCCAACCTGATCATGTCTCTTGAGAGGAATGTTCTGGCCTGAATGCCCATGCTGCTCCTGTCCTCAACTGAACCCAGTTACCAAATCGGCTATACGCTTACTCACATAAACACGCTTCTGAGAAACTTGTCCTGGCAGGCTCTCCTGATGTCTCTCTCAAGTGTGGCCAGCATCAGAGTCTCTTTAATCTCAGCCCATCGATCAACCAGCACTTTAGTGCTGATAAAAGAGCCATTTCTCAAGTTCCTGCTTATCCCTCCCCTCCTCGTACTTTCCTGCCGAAGTGGTTTTGTTCAAGGTAGTTGATCTAAATCACACTGAATGTATCAAAGTGCTCCATGTGAGAGCGAGTGCCAAGGGGGACTAGTGGGGTTGACAGGCCTCAACCATTACAGCCATAGGTTGAAAAAGATATTGTTCAAGATCTCAGAGAGAGGAGCTTAGAAAATTGCATATGCTTCCACCGTGTTGATTCATTGCAGTTGTTGCTGTCAGCCATGGCCGCATTCTGGAAAAGTGATATTGTCAAGTCTGAAGGGTTGCCAGATGGGTTTCAATTCCCCATAATGGTTTTACCCAGCCTGTTTTCTCAAATTCACAAATGTTTTAATTTAAACAATTCACTGTGAAAAAACGCAACAAAGTTATAAAACAAATATTGCTTATAAAATGCTGAATAAACTAGATGGGGGAAAAAAAGAACACAGAGAAGCGTTTCACTGTATACGCATAAATTTAGTATCGTATAGGCGTTTCGTCCACATGGATTCGGCACTTTGGGAGAGTGAAACCGATATTTTTTTAAAACTGGGTCCCAGAATGGATACATTTAAAAGCGCAGCCATTGCGTTTTCGTGTGTACAGCGAATCCGTATATTTTCTGAAATGATGAAGTCATCAGCCTACGTCTTGCCCCTAGTCAGACACCTCTACATCAAAGCAAAAAAACAACAACAAAAAAACATGAACAAACTCTGAACGCTAACATTAACACAGATGAATAAATGTATTGTTCCATATTTGTTTGTGTACCATGCGTAAGGTTTATGTGCATAGTCCATGTCTTCTTCTCCATTTTTAGTGTATCTCTGTGGCATAATTACAGCACCACATGCTGGTCTGGCATGTATACTACATCGTTTTGTGGTTTCATGTGGACGAGGATATTTCTTGAGTTGAAGAAAAAAAAAAGATTGGATATGAAAAGCTCTGGCTTTGTGAGGACGTAGCCTTAGTGGCCTGATGCAAAAAGAAGAAAATGCCATCATGTCATGAAATGTTATCATGAGCTAGGACAGTGTGTCCCAACAACGTTCCTAGAGAATTCACTTTACGTGTTTTCTTTTGTCAGAAACCGTCATTTTGGGTCTTGATGTCTGTACCGATGAGCTGATGACCAGAATCAGGTGTGTTTGATAAAGGAAACATGAAAAATGTGCATTGCTGTGGGTGTAAGCTGTTCAATGGAATGTCTTCTCAAATAGTGCTCTCAGTATGAAGTCCCTAAAGGAACATGGCTATGAAAAAATAACACTTTTGTTTTTGCCCCCATTTTTCATTTTTGAGTGGCCTTTTATTTTGGCCAGCCAAGAAACACCTGTGTAAGAATCATGCTGTCTAATCAGCATCTTGATATGCCGCACCTGTGAGGTGGATGGATTATCTCGGCAAAGAAGAAGTGCTCACTAACACAGATTTAGACAGATTCGTGAACAATATTTGAGAGAAATAGGCCTCTTGTGTACATAGACAAAGTCTTAAATCCTTGAGTTCAGCTCATGAAAAATTAGGGCAAAAACAAAAGTGTTGCATTTATAATTTATATATGAAATGTTTTTTTTTAAACAAATTATATTTCGATGTGTATACATTTTTTAATTCTTACACAAGACTTTTGTGATGGAACTAATATGGAAGGAAAAAAATATGAGAGGTGAGGAAAATGTATATTTTTAAAATATTTTTAAACTAATGAAACCTGTTAATGGAACCAGAACCATTCATTTTCTCATAAAAGCTGAAATGTTTCAATCATTGCATACTTAAAGTTTTTCCATGTCGCATTTTTTAAAATAAGTATTAATAATAATGTTCAATATTTACAAAGCAATGGATAATGGTTAAGGTTATGTGAAAGAATAAAAAGAAAATAAGTAAGTATTATTAAAAAAGTAATATTCAGGAAAATATAAAATCTCAAAAGAAGGATGCATCGAGAACTAGAATGCTGATACAGGATGAGTATGTGCTCACCTTTTCCTGATGAACGTAATTATTGGAATGCAAAAAGCTCATCGGAGATCAGCACAATTTTTTTTTCTTTTTTTTATATACTTAATGAAGAATGGCAAATCTGAAACAATAGACATCTTTGTGTAGCATGAAATGTGCTTTATGCTAGCACAGTTGTCCCTGAAAATGACACATTGGAAACAACTTTGGGGTGCATTTTAATTGCTTGTCTGCGTGGTAATGATTTTGAATAATGGGTCAACAGTTATGAATAATGTGATTTGCCAGAGGACATCAATGCAAAGTCATTTTCCAAACCCGAAAAAAAAGAGAGCGAGAGGAAAAAAACTCAGTTGTCAGATTTATTGGTGTTTTCTTTTGTTTCTTGGCAGTAGAACAAGCGCTTTGCTGTAAGCTCGTCAGACAATGAAGCGTTTGCTTTTTACGCATTGACAGTTACAGTATCTTGGAGCAGATGCTGTGAAATCGAGGCCTGTTCACATGAGCTCTGCAAGTTATGTGAAATCTGATGTCATAACCTAAAGCAGGAGTGTCAGATTTTTTTGTCATCCTGCTATTTCCATTGTAAATGTCTTACTGTAACCCCAAATTTGGCCTTTTAAGCAACAAATCAAAAAGATTTTGTTTGCCAATCAACCTTATGCCATGTTAAGCCAAAGCTTAACTTCTCTTGAACCCGGAAGTCTTCTTTAATGATTCAGTTCTTCCCTGTTACCACATATAATCCCTTCGAGAGAGATAAAGTCCACAAATCTGCACAGCACTTTATCCTGAGGGGACCAACAGTGCGGACGGCACACTGACAGCTCCTTATGTCATGGGTAAACACTTATTCCGTGGCAGGCTTTTTGATGCCTGTCTTTTTTTTTCAAGAGCCCCTGATATCAGATTCTCACTGCGCCTGAGATCAAACGCCACAAACCAGGAGACGAGATGGCGTCTGCACATTATTTGTAGATAAAATCCTGATCAGAGATGCAAATGAAACCTGAGCTTGGGGCCTGCGTTCCTAACTGCTGAAGCTGTCTGCAGTAAATGCTGTGATATATGGTACATGGTTTATGTGGATGACTCGAGGGTATTTTGAGATGCACAAAAAAACATCAGATCAACCAGAATCTTTTAATATAAGATATCGCTTGCATTTTCTTACTGCCCTGAACATGCATTGTATGATGAAAATGATTAGCACTATCTATTTTTTTTAATTCACATCATAATATTTATACTGTATACATCATATCAGGGTTATGTTTTGCTCAGTAGATACTTAAACAGTTTACAAGGTAGGAGGTTTCACATTTCAGTCAAACTACAACTTCTTACAAAGGTACTAGAGGAAAAAAAAAATATATTTATTGTATTTATAACAGAGGTAAATAAACAAAAATGTAATATTGAGCAACTTATGCTTTAGATAGCACATTGAGTTAAGGCCCATTTACACCAACTATAAAGATAATGATATTAGACGAGGACAATACAATTATGTTTATTATAAGTGAAAGCTGCATTATTGTCATCTGTTGCTTTAAAAGCTCTTTAAAGTGGACTGTATAATATGACTTAAAATTAACACATTTTTGGTTTAGCTGATCAAGGGATTTGAGACGTGATGGGACAAAAAAAGCTGGAAAACACTGAAAATATATTTATGTAACCATCGTAACAAACAGTAAATTGTTTTAAAAAAGTGTGATATTGGTTTACTTTCTCTTTGAATCTCTCCATCGACATGCAGGAGATGGATTTCCTCACACCTTTACAATTCTCACTTCACTTCGAGCTTCAATTTCTCACTCCAGTCACCTCATTTTCATTTCGCTCTGCTCGCACACGCAGCCTGAAGCTGGCAAAACCCCCCTTTGAAAATGTGCTCATTCAAATCTCACTGAAATTATTCAAAGCAGAGAACTGTTGTTGCTTGGCGAGAGCTCCAGCGTGACAGCTGCTGCCGATCTTTGAGGCGGCGTGCGTGGGCCCCTCTGACGGACGGACCTCTTTGTGGTTTGTCCCTGGGAAACCCTTTCAGTCTGCAAGGTCGAGAGCCACTCTCCCACACTGCACCGCTTGCGCCGGCCAAACCTACAGTAGAAACCAGTCACCAAAAGTGTGCAAGGCAGCTGTAGAGAGCTCGAACAATATTTTTCGCGTTCACATAGCTGCCTCTCACCGTGCCTTTGTCTGAAACCATTGTGTTGCCATTGAAAAGATGTAAAGCTTAATGTATTGACAGCATAGAAATAAAAGCCTTTTATTATGAAGGTGCTGTGGTGGTTGTGCATTATATGTGTGCCACCTTTTAAAAAGTGGCTCATGTTTTGTTGTTGTTGCTCAGCTGTCACCCCCCGATGTGTCAGTCCATTTGCATCAGGGCTTCGCCATAACCTTGATGCTCCTTGGCTATTTATCCCATTAAACCGACCGTCATGAGTGAGGACAGTGTCATGAAATGACAAATGAAGGAGTTTGGCACCTGCGCAAGGCCGCCTTAGAGAAACCATACAAAACACAACTTATATATCTAACAAATGTCTCTCACTCTTCCCTTTATACGCGTCTCTATTAAATGAATAGTCAAGTGCATGTTGCTCATAAAATTTGGAAAGAAGCTCTTTCAGCATGAGGTCAAGGAGGATGTGAAAAGAAAAGGAAAGTGTGGGAGTATATATAGGAAATGAACACAGAAAATGATCCAACTTCCACTGAGCAGAAAAAAGCCCAGCAGCTGATTGTTGTTTATTATATGATGTGCAGTGATGGTGGGTTAAGCAGGAAATAACCAATATGGCTGAGCTTATTTTGAAAGCCTCAGGGGTTCTTAAAGGGATACTTCACCTAAAAATGACATCCTTTTCATCATTTACTCACCTTCATGTCATTCCAAACCCTTTGACTTTCTTAGATCATAGGTATAAATGTTTTATGGATAATTATTATAGTCATTTTGAAGCCTTATAGCCTGAGTTCCCATTTTATTTGTATAGGAATGAATGGCTGGTTTATTCTAAGATATTTCCCTGTCGTGCTTCATTGGAACAAAGAAAGTCATACAGGTTTGGAGCGACATGAAAGTGAGAGAAAATGATTATTTCATTTTCCCGTTTTCAGTATTCTAATCAAATTATTCTGCCTTCCCAAGAGGTCTTGAGCACTGGAGCCGTATTCAGCAGAACTCTGAAGTGTTTGTGCAAGCAGTCTGTTCATTCTTAGTGAATTTGCCCCTCAGCTGTTGAAAGCGATGTTACCTGTGATAGTTCGCATTTGACTGCTAGAGCTTTCATGAAATCATTATGTGCCAATAGACTCTCTTCACCTCTTTTTGAAATTTTATTATACATGACAAATTTTGTTTGACTAATACAAATTTTATTGATCTTATTTTAACAAACAAGTCAACATCAAAATTTGTCAAATTTCAATTTGCAAAACAGAAAAAATATTTTGGGATTTATTTTGGATATGATAATCACCCATGAATCTAATTATATAAATATCCAATTATATAACAAATTAATAACCAATTTACAGCAAAATGATCTTAAATCTTAATATCGGTGTTCGTTAATATTTATATTCATTAATTTATATTCACTACATATGCAATTGGAATCTTCAACTGTTCAGATTTCTAACTTTACATTAATATTTAGTTTTCTGGTAAGTCTCTTTCAAGCATGCATGTCTGAATATGCATAAAATCATGAAATAAAAATATAATCACTGCATTTCTGTACAGGTGATAAGAATGTATGAAGAACTTTGGTGCCATCAAGTTAGGATCCGTATATAAAAGAATACAGTGTATCAACTGCATAGACTGCTTTGCTTTTAGGCAGATGGAAAGACATTGTTTCAGGGCAGCTGGCCCACATTTCTAGATCAATTACCAGTATTTGTTTAAAGTGAGAGGAGGAGATTAAGCAGGGCTGTTTTACTAGAACATAACCACAAACACAATCAGAAACTGGCCAAATTACAAAGATTAGTTTTCCAGAAACTACCTTTCAGTGTCAGCAGTGACCAGCTGTTGTCTTGTAAGTATTGGGGTGTATGTGCTCTTCTGGCTATCCGACTCATTTGGAATCGATAGTGTGTATGCTTGTTAATAAGAATGGCTGATGGTCCACAAAACTTATGCTCATATATATGAGGTGTAATTATTGTCACACTGGTGTGGGTCAGGGGTAACCCTTCTGGAGTAGCTAATTATTCGCTGGTTGTAATTAAGGAGCAATTTATCCAAAGATTACTTTAATTAGCCAATTAGCTGATCATTTCCAACATGAGAGTGATGAAGCAAGTGCCATTTGCAGAGCTTTGGTCTCATCAGAAGAGCTTACTCGCACCAGCTTTCTGCTGAGATCCCTTTGATCGAGCGAACGGCTGTGCAATTGATGAAAGCAGTGCGGTGATATTGTCACATTTAGAACAAATGGCTCGATGACACATCCAAAGCCGTTGGCTAAAGGGTCACTTAGTTCAGGTTTGCTTTTAATGTGGGTTCCAATTAACAGTGTATATACATATCTATCTTCACTTATGCATGTGACATAAAGTTGTATGCATTAGTCAATGTGAATGGGTATGGTAGGGGTCAGCAACCTGTTTGGGACATGAAATGTAATTTATATGTACAGTGTGTATATGTGTACTGTATGGCTATATTGTGTAGACCCCAAACTGAACATTTTGTCATGAAACACCCCCATGTCGTTCCAAACCTGTAAAAGCTTAGTTCATCTTTCAGAACCCAATTGAAGATATTTTGGATGAAAACCGGGAGGCTTGTGACTGTCCAATAGACTGCCAAGAAAAATACACTGTCAAGGTCCAGAAAAATATTTTTAAAAAGCATCGTCAGAATAGTCCATCTGCCATCAGTGGTTCAACTGTAACATTATGAAGTGAGGAGAATACTTTTTGTACGTGAGGTAAACTAAATTAACAACTTTATTTATTTTTATATTTTTTCTTTTTAATTTAAAGTTAAGTTAGAGTTGTTTTGTTGTGCTTTTGTAATTTGAGTAGTTGTTTGATGTCTTGAATATGTAGAGAGATTATTTTTTTTCAGCTTTAGATATGTATTACATCAAATATTTGATGTTATGATTTTTTAAAATGGTTTGTTTTATGTAATTTTTACTATAATAACCCTGATTTTATAATGGTTGTTGTGTTTTATTATACAGAATGCATTTTCCATTTTGTATGGCAAGCATTCCGGTTTGTGTCTTGAATGCTAAGAACCTATCAGGAGGAAACCTCTCAAACATTAATAGTGGTGACTATTTAAATTATGTAGGCCTAGTGTTCTGTAAACAGAACAGCATGTCCAATGTGCAATACTCACAGAAAATGCAGCATTGCATAAACTGATCACTTAGACACAGAAAAAATATAATTTATACTTAAAAACATACTTGGTGAAGGGTTATTCATGTTCATTCAAAGGTATTTCCCTGAAATCATATCTCAGTGATTATGATGATTGTTTTACACCACATAAGCTCTTTTTATACAAGTTGTTATGCTTGTTAAATTAACCCATATGGAGAATGGGATGAGCGTATCATTTAACTGACTATATCTTCCAGTTTTGTTCGGCAAAATGAACAAATCTTTATTGATGTTATTTTGTTCAAATGTTATGTTTCTGTGAACATGTTATATTCGATTTCTAATTTCCCAGAACACATGCAATCTTTAATCAGAATTAGGAAATCATTATGATGCACCTAAAGATAAACTGTGAGAAAGATAAATTAAAGAGTTCATTTGTTACATGACAGGCATTCATGAGTGACCCATTTATACTTCTGGTATAAAAAAAATGCAGTTGGTTTCTGGTTTACAGTGTGCCGTTAGTTGCCTATTTCCTGAAAACACCATTTAAAATGTCTGCAAGAAGATTTTTAAATCCTGACATTTTCCGCACTCGCTGTATATGCCGTCTTTCAAGTTCAGTGGAAAATAGTTTTCAAAGCTTTAATCTAAAAAAATGGCTGGCAAACATATGCCAAGACCATTTTACCATTTCCTCACACTGAGGTCTGTAGCAAATATTTCATCATAGGCCTATATCTGCTTGAACTGCAATCCGCAGAGGATTGAAGAAGACTAGTAAAGGGCATCAGTGTCAGTGCTCTAAACTACAACTAAACTCTTCCAACACTGCAGTGTGTGGGAGAGAAGAGAAAGACCTGATGAACTCATGCACAACAGATCTAATATTAGGTTCTGAACCAGTTCACAGATATATATGCATGCACCAACAAATAGACACTACATATATGTAATATGTATATATTAGTTTATTTTGGTTTATGCATTAAAACTGTTTCATTCTATTCTGTGTGGTTTTCAACATTTAGATATGAGCACCAGCACTCTCTCTCTCTCTCTCTCTCTCTCTCTCACACACACACACACACACACAAATCCTGTTCATCAGTAAATAATGAATAAAAGTGCTTTTCTTTGCACCAATATAACAGCAAATTTATTTCTAATCTCATTATAATATTTATAATAAGCTCACATGTGTGAAATATCATTAGTGCGTGAAATGCTGTTAATGAGAAGGCCAGCAATGCTGCTGCAGGCTAGTAGCAAAAATACTAGCATTTATTATTCAAAAACTGAATCCACTACACTTAGAAAAGAAAATATGTATTTATCTGCAAATTTCAGCAAATTTAAATAAGTCCTTTGTAAGCAGGACATGATTTGTGCAATGCTATCAGCAGGTGCACTAAATACAATATATTTTAGCTACTAGCCTGCAGCATGCAGTTTAGTGGGATATGCAAATGAATTGCACTCAGTGTAGTGCAATTTTGTTGAGTAACACATTTTAAACACACTTTACGAGTGTCTGTCCTCTAATTTAACACATAATTAAAACCAGCTTCGAGACTACAAATGGTTAATACATAATAAAAAGACTTATGGCTGTCTTTCTATATTGCTCAAGTGCATGTAGTTTGCTGATCTCTAGTCTACAGCAAACTAGAGTAACATTTTCACAGTAAAGTAAGCGGGATACTATTTATTCATCAGCCCCTTGGTTTCCTTGGCTCTGTCTCTCCATGGGGATGGAATCCGATGCTAGCGATACACTCAGCTCCAACCTGGCAAGGCCTTGCGTGGGCATTCTTACAAAAGACCACGCTGCTCCCTCAATAATATGTCATTTGAAAACAGGGCTCAAGAGCTACTAAACAGGTCAAAGCATGCGCGCCGTGGCTGTTTCGGGACAGCAGGGGTGGAAATAGGTAAGCTGCGTGACATCTCCACAGCTGTATGATTGATGTTGTTTCCCTCCTACACGGCTGCGCTTTCCCCGTGTTACAAATTAAGCTTGAATTGCAAAGACTAGGTGCAACAAGGGTATCTAAGGACAACCTTGGCAGTAACAAATCTAGTCAGCTGACCAAGCTGAAAACCTCTCCACACACAAAAAAGTAAATAATCAGGAGTATGTAGCACAGTGTGCCAAGTTTGCCAGAGGATAAAGGACACGTGGTCCTGCCCTTATAAGGAAGAACTGAAGAAATCCATGGAGGCCTAAAAAAAAACTAACAGCTTTTGGTAGAAATGAAATCCAGCTATACCTGCCTTAACTTGTAGCCACCAGCTGCAGAAACCTCCATTCAGCATCAGGCCATCTGTTAAGAGCATGTAGCTAGAGATCAGTGTGCCAACAATCAATTATTAATGCAGTCATTTACATCACACACTGATGAACACAACAGATGACTGCTAGCGCTAATTAAGATTACAATTCAGAAACACATCCTCATTTGATAATCATCTTTAACACCCTCACAGAATCACCAGAACGCTTGTAATCCTCAAAATGTATCACATTTGAACAAATACCCATTTCTGCTGTGTTCTGAGATATTTAGGGGCAAATTCACTTAATGGTTGCGCTACTTGAGCGAAAAAGCCTGCAGGTCACTCAAAACCATACGCAATCTTCTTTTATCTTAAAATAAACATACTCAAATTGTGCCGTTTGGTCATTTATTTAAATTAAGTCAATGTTTTATGCAAACACACCTTCTTTATATGTAAATTAGGAGCAATCTGCAAGATTGGGAATTGTAACATGCAAATTGCGTTCAGGACAGATTTTGTTTTGAATGGTCTGTTTGGCTTCTACAGCTACATGTTCTCCAGTAGCGAGTGTGCAAAGTACAGTATGTGCACAGATCAGGACTATGCTTTGGCATGAAAGGAATATATTTTCAACGTTAGCATGTGCATGCTAACGGAACAGATCTGCTCTCTTATAACGCCAGGCGGTGTTGTGAGGAGCGTCCCGCTGGGTTGCATGTCCATGCTGGCTCTGCAAGCCACTTCAGCTATGCAGCCTGGGCAAGATGGTCCAGGCAGTGTGCCAGGCGAGGGTGGTTCAGGCCTTGGCACAGGATGCATTTCCATAACAATGATGGGAAGAGATGATTAGCAGCTACTAAACGCACAGACCATGCAGTCACTCAGCTCAGCCAAGAACAGTGGGAAAATTCACACACTTTCTCACTCTTTCCGATGATCTTTCTCTTCTAGGCCAGAGAAGAAAGTGCCAAAGATGACAAAACAACAGTTGTCTGTGGTTCCCAAAGCTATGCTGGACTGTGTATTAGATGGTGCACTGTTTTTCCTTGTTTTCGCTCTCAACTTTTTTGCCTCCTACCTTTTGTGTGTGTGGAGAAAATGTAGAGAAATGGTTTGGGAATCAAGGAGTTCTTATTCAGAACTGATTTAATTGCTTAACTCTTCTGCTGTGCTGAAAATCCTTTATCTAATTTGGTGTTCTCGGTCAAAAATTACCAGCTTTTTTTCTTGTAAATCTCTTGCTATGCTATATTTTCCTATAAATTATTTTGTCAACTTGTTTTCTTTCAATAAGGTTTTGTATTTCTTTTTGAAACTGATTGGCCATAGGGCTCTTTAACCTGAGCTTATGCACAGCATCTTTTGGGCGAAAAAAATTATTAGCATTATTTGCTGATAATTTTGGCAAAGCTCACTGAAATTCTGAGGTGCATAGGCTCAGATCAATGAGGACTACAATCAGTCAGTTCCAAAAAGAAATACAAACCTGTGCTAACTGAAATGAAACAAGCTGATAAAAAGATTGTATGTAATGAGAGAAAGAGAGAGAGAGAGGTTATGTTGATTAAAAACTGCATTCTTATGAATTATGATGAACAACCTCTTTTTAATGAGTTACTCAGAGTGATTCATAAATGAGTCACAGGCAAACTCATTGGTCTAGAACAAATCATTCACTTAATTAACATTCAATCACTCAAACTGAGCCACAAGTCATTACTTACGGTCATATCTATGCGTTCTTCAGACTTGCGGGACTAAAATCAGCGCAATTGCAACTATATTCATCACATTTCTTATGATTCTCATCCATAAGGAACTACTTTTAATGCTGATGAAGTCCTCATTCCTCAGGTTACTGGGACAGGAACATGTCTTCGGAACTTTGAAATATTGTTGTACCTATCCTTGTATACATAATCTATAAAAATAAACAACAGGAAACAGCTGATTTCCATTGATGGTCTGACTGGCCATTTAGTATAATAGAGATTTAGTCTCCCATTAGTAAGGTTTATATTTTTCCACAAGTTTACAATCACTCTTAAGCACTGAAACAGTTGATCGATTCCATGCGGTGATGCAGTGTTAGTGCTGCATATGAAATCAATAGCGAGCTCTATTCCTCTGCCAAGGCAAAAAGGAAGCTACAGACGTTATGTTTAGCTTTTACAAGGTACGGAAATGTTACAAAAATAACTGACATCTAGAAGGACTGAGATGTTCATGTTTGAATCGATTGCAAACTGTGATCAAATTAATATCATGGTTTGCTATGGAACTGAATAATTCCTAATTAATTGCATATATCTGCTGTAGAAAGTCCCCAAATAAAAATAATATAATGAGTTTTCATATAGTCAACTGTACATAACATTGTCAGGACATTTTATGCTTTCAATGTTCCTTTGCAAGTAAATTGCAGTTTTAAGTTTCAATCACAGAGGTCAATGGAGAGCACAGAATTACGTACTGAACTTTTCAGTCATTGGTATATGGCAATTGAAAGCAGTATTAATTGTTTTTTCCCTTTTTTCCCCAGAAAATGACATATCCTCTCAAACAATCACAGCGCACCATTCCACACACTGTAGACAGTAATGGCGGTGCTTTGAATACACCCAGAATCCTAGTTTTCCTCATCTACTTTGTACTTTGTGATCAGCAAACACAAAGTAGATGAGTTTTCCTCATCTACTTTGTAACACTGTGATCAGTGTTAGTGTTTTTATTAATGCCATTTATGTTTTTGTTAATACAGCACATTGCACTAGTCAACTAAATGAATGTAACATGGCAAAGATGAATGCACTTTTGGAAGTTGAATGTAAGGGAAATGTAATTTTTGAATTTCTGTGTCCAATGTGATATTGTTCTTATTCTTGATGTCCTTTTTTTTTTTTTTTTTTTTCTTTAATTTATAGCATTAAAAAGATGACCCGTTGAATTAATTTTGGAAGCGATGACTGATGAATGTATTTTTAGTCCAGTGCCTGTATATAAGATTAGTATTGACCAAGTTTAGAGGCTGTCGTATGTGGATCAACTTACTATGTTGTGTATTCTCATCAGTTTCAATATGAAAAAATAACTTTCATATTGTTTCAAAGAATTTATTACATTTTGTGGAAAAAATTATTAAATTTTATAATAAATATAATTAATCAAAATGGATTTATTGCGTTTTGGAACCAACTCTTCATATATTACTACAAATGTGTCTTTACAAATGAATTTGATGTTTTATTTGATTTCCTTATCAAAGAACACAAGCTGCTGGTCAACAGTCCATGCGTTCACCTTTTAGTTTATACTCTTTGGTCAGTGTTTCATATCTCATAATTATTTTTCAGTGTTTCCCAAAACTGAATCCAGATGTTGTATTAAAAACCTGTTTTCTGTTTTGCCCATTCCAGCTATTTTTTTATTTTTATTTTTTTTAAAAGAGGAGCACTTAAAATCAATCACTTTGAAATTTATGTACAGGTCGGGGGCATGAATAATTGCCATTGTTTTTTTTTTTTTTTTTGTTTTTTACCTGTAATTAATTGTATTAAATTGACAGCCCTCATCATAACCACTGTCTGAATTCATTATAGGCTAACTCTAATACTAAAATGACAGCACCATTCATTCCCTTTCTTTAAAAGCACGCTCCATTGTCGCTCTTCACTGAAATTTTTGCTTTATTCAATTGCCAAAGAATTCAAGCTTAACAAATCATAATCTCCACCACAATTAGGACACCTAAATGCTGGTCTCAAATCAGTGCTGAAGGCTTTTAAGTTATGTGGCTATTTTCCAGATCCTCCCCTCCCTTCCTTTGCATCGCACAGTACAAAACAATGCAGCACTCAAATAACCTGAGCTCCAGCCAACACACAATCAGTTCTTTACTGATTGTACAAGTACTTATGGGTGGAATATCTGATAGAAATGTATGTTACTCCACTGCACAATAGTATCTCATTTGATTGTGTTTGCATTATTGGCATGATCACTGTACTGCTGGTCCGCCTTTGTTCTTGTCAGATGTAATCTATCAACCTTATCATGGGATACAAAGGATGGTGAATCAGCTGCAGGGTAAGGCTAAAAGAAGCTTATTATTCTATTATTCCCCGGGTGCCACAGCACATGGCTGCCCAATGCTCAGGGTGTGTGTTCACTGCTGTGTGTGTGCACTTGGATGGGGTTAAATGCAGAGCACAAATTCCGAGCTGGGACACCATATTGGCCACACATCACTTTCACTAAATTTGCACATCATACACCTGTCTTTTTAGGCAAGTAGCAAATTTCTTTGCATGAGCCTCAGTGCCCAGAGTATTTGTATTCATATGAATGCATGATGTTGGGGTGAGTGTAGTGTGACCTACATGCCAAATATGATATTAATTAAATGCCATCTAGTCATTAGATAACTTATTTCTAATTTTGATGACAGTGTTTTACAATGTTGATACTTCAGTGGTTAAATACCTCATGCTGAACAGGTTTTCATTATGACAACGGAATGGATACAATAAAACTCCAACTTTTGCCAAAGGCTTATTCCACCTGGTTGTTCTCAGAAATGTCTCTTCATGCCATCAGACAGAACATGTCCTTCTCCTGCAGTTGATGCTAGTCTAGCCTATTGAGCCTATCTAATGAAGATGACTCACGCCCCTATCAGTTTGTTCTCTATCCCTGCTTCAGATGGTAGATGCGCTGTTATCCTGTTACTTCAACTCATTGCTTTTCTGTAACCATATACAGTGAATCAGATTCTGTGGCTACAGGTTCAATTTTTTTCTGATATCGATTAGCTAGCAGGCTTTCAGTCTGGTTTGCATCTGTTGTAAAACCATAGGTCGCGCAGAGCAAAAATAGAAGCACAAGCTCTTGTTTTCTATGGACGCGTGAGCATGTGTGTGTGTGTGTGTGTGTATTACCGCGATCGCTGAGTTCCGCTCTGACTCTCGCCAAAGGAATCTGCTGCTCGGGCAGTTTGCGCTCCCGTGAGTAAACCGGAGTGAACTGATTGACTGTTTAGTGACAGTCGTCTAATGCTGGAAGAATTATTCTCTGGAAAAACAGCTAGAGTTGGAGCTCAGGTAGATTATTGCGCACACGTGAACACGCTATGGTTTGAATGTGTGTTTGAGCCCTCACACTGAATAGTAGGCTACTGTACAGCGTATATATATATATATATATATATATATATATATATATATATATATATATATATATATATATATATATATATATATATATATATAAATTATTATTTTTAGGCTACTATTATTTTTTATCGCGACTATATTAATTTTACATATCTTACACACATCTGTAAATATGTTAAAATATTCACTTCTGAACATTTAAAGAAATATTCCAGGTTCAATACGATTAAGCTTAACCAATGTGTGCCATAATGTTGATTAAAATAGTGAGGGACTTACATGGTTCAAACTTATATTAGTGTATCATTTCAGAAGGAAACTGTTCAAATTAATATTTTCATAGTTGTAATAGGGTTCTGAGTTCATGGTGTTGCATTGTCATGCAGCAAAGTTGTGAAATTTGGATATACAATAATTTTACGCACATGATTTTTTTTTTTTTTTTTTTTTACATAAAAAAAAAAAGCTTAACACAGATCTTGTTTACATCTTTATTTTACACGTTTGTCTTGTTCCCCTCCATTATAAGTGCCTCACTGTTACTCCGATTTTTTGACACGTGGAAATTAGATTTTTGTTGTAATCAACATTATGCCACATCAATAGTTTAATTTATAGGAATGCAAAATATTTCTTTAACCTGACACTTTAGGTGCCCAATCCATGTAAAATACACTAATTACATACCATTGCATAATGTGACAATACAAAAACCATAAAAAAAAATGTGTCAGTAAGTCCAATGTTCATTAAAAATGTGGCATTGAGTCTTATTGTGGTGTGTTTGATTCTGTTACATCGACAGCGAACAGGGGGTCACAAAAAGCATAATCTCTTCCTGACAAATGTTAGCAAACCCAAATTGTGATCTTCTTAATGCAATGCAAACACATGTCTGCATAAAGACCTTTCTGTACTGTTTCTATAGTGTTTCTGTAATAGTCCTCTTACTGATGTTAAGAAACAGGATTTCTGCTGGGTGGAAATTGCATAATCTCTCTATGAAAAGAGTGCGTGGGCTGCAGGAAGCACAGCATGGATAATAGATGACTCTCTTAGCAGCAGAATTTAGATGCGATGTGTTAGGTCGTGCCGACCCTCCCCACTTCAACAGAAAGCTGCGGTCAGCGTCTCTGATCCATTATGATAGGAACATTAAAACCTAAATAAACAGTCACAAACCTACTTGTGCACCTTACATTTTATTGTACCATTAAATGAGCATATTTCCAGCATTCTGTATAGTGTATAGATCCTACTGATCTCATACATGTTTAGTATCATTACAGGATAGCTGTATAAGTGTGTTAAAACATGGCTGAATCAAAACCGGCAAAATTATTATTTTTTAACATTTGAAGTGTCGAAATCATGCAAGGTGTAATATATTTGGAGGTCTCAGAGTGAAGTGAATCCTTTGACAATGCCCTGCTACATAAATGGTTTTTGTCTGCTGCTTTAAACAGTCAGAAGCAATTTAGTTATGACTACAGTGACAATATTGACTGTTCTTTTGCACCACATACCATCGGCCACCTGAATGATGCCCTATGAGGTCGATCCAAACCCAAAGAGGCATGCAAAAATAAAGGCCTGTGAATAATTCATCAAGCTCCTGACAACATCACGCACGGATGAGTAAGACACATTCTGCATGCTCCAAGGATATGAATATCAACTCCTTAAATGAGACAAAGTAAAAATAGAAATGCCACTACATCTCTGAGGATCAGCAGTATGTCATTTTGTTTGTATTTTACTGCACGTTAAGTATTTTTTTTACGAATTTATGAGGATTTAACAGATTTTCTGAGTGTGAAGAATTAGTTTTTTGCCTAAATCCTGGAGCTTCTTTTAAATATCACGGGCCATAAAGATGGCACTGACTTTTGGCCAACCAGCATTTGTTTCAGGGTGCTGTTACTTGGTTGTTGTATCCGTCTAATTTGAAATGAATTCCCAACTGTAGGTTCAGTCCTGTCAATCATCTTTATGATATAAGCTGTCCCAGTGGAAATTCTTCTGGCATCCCTTCACCCCCTTCTCCTCCTCTGTTTTTTTTAATTCCTCCTTCACATCTTACTATAGAGGGCTTCTAACTCAGAGTTTGAGCTAAACATAAGGTTCGAGCCTCCTTCAAGTACACACATTATAAATGGGCAGGCGAATTTATAATGTTGTTGTTGCATTTCCTAATGGGTAATGGTCAGTTGAATACATATTATGCTATGTTTTATGGTTAAAATGTTTGAAAATGTAATCTTTCTTTTTTCATTGACATATTGACATTAGCACCACTCTCACTGTCTGCCATTAACTAAAATATTAGTACCTTGCAATTTATCACTTTTATTTCTGGATCATGTACATGTGCTTTAAAACATTTGGTTTTATTGGCAGGATGAAGTGAATCTAAACCATTCCAGCAGAAAAGTCTGTTCTCTTGTCTGATCTATTTTAAAATAAACAAGAAGATTACAGAAAAACAAAGATCCATTTAGCAAGTGAGTAAAGCACATAATGCAGTGTCTGCCATCAAAACCAAACATACCGACCTCAATGTCATTCTCTCTGACACACTGACATTTACAAACTAATTGAATAAATGGACACACCAGAGGACCTCTGTGGCCCAATAACATCACCCTGTTTAAAGGTTAACAGATGACCTTATAAGCTCCAGTATTATTTGTTGTGGGTTAAGTCGCTCAGGTTAAATTTGTGCATGGAAACTTTTGACAGACTTCACCTTCAACAGCCATTACATCCACTGGTGATGTTAAAGAACTTGTTCACTTGAAATAAAATTCTGTCATCATTTACTCATCCACATGTTGTTACAGACCTGTATCACTTACTTTCTTCTTAGAAAAGAACATTTCAACACATATTTTGTGTGTACATACAATAAAAACTTTCTTCAAAATATCTAATTCTGAGTTCAATTGAAGAAAGTCCGTCATTAAATTTTGAATGGAAATGTTGAATGGACCATATGCACTTTAGCGTCCATGCTGCTTTGGCTAGTTTAAGCTTAATTCGTACTAGTCTAACTGGAGAAGCCATATAGCGCAGTCCTTCTGCTGATTTACTAATAATGTCTTCAAGGTTAAGATTATGAAGAAGTTGTAAGACGTAAGCAGCAGGTGGAGTGAGGGGGTTGCAGGTCCTCCATCAAGCTCATCCTGATGTGAGCCTCACACGTCACTCTGTTAATGGCTGTTGATTATATACTTCACAACTCTATTAAGCTTTGTGAGCCGTGGTGACCTACATGTCACATTAGAGTGATTACAAAAGCAAAGGTGACACAGAGAACGATGCTATTTTCCGCCCACCCTTCATGCTGTTACTGGAAACAGTGTTGAAGCTGTTGATCGCAGCTGTTTGTTATTACATAAGACATCATCCTCAAATGAGAAAGTATTGTTTTTATGGTAAACATAAAACAATAGATAACTAGAAACTATATATTACTGTTCAGAAGTTGATCTGTAAGGTATATCTATCTATCTATCTATCTATCTATCTATATTGTGTTAAACATATTATGTTTTGGTTAAAATAATTAAAAATAATTAATTAATTAATAATTAAAATTAAGTACTAAAAATTTAAGTCTTAAACAATTCTAAATTTTGATAATGGTAGTAAAAAATGATTTTAGTTAAATATAACAACATAATTTTGAATGCAAATCAATATTTCATTCACATGTTTATTTATGTGATAAGTAGCCACGTAATAAATGGGATAATGTGCAGTCAGCTGGTCATTATCTCAAAATAAACCCATTTAGGATGATACAAAACCTCATCAGTTAACACTGGGGATCTGATCACTCTGTCAAAGGTTTATTTTGTGATAGTGACCAGCTGACTGCACATTATCGCTTCACATGAGGAAGGTTGTGAGAATTCATTGTACTTGTATTTCTCATTGAATTCCAGGATTGGTCACACGATTGGTATTAACAAATGCACAATATGTGGTCTTCAGTGGGTCACTGACACAGATTGTGAGACTGTACTGTGCCGCTGGCTCACCCAAGTCCTGCTGCATGTAGTTCAGATTGTATTAAATATGGTTCATATCATGTGACTAGAAACCCCAGCCCCAGCCCCATCCCCCATTAGCCCGGGAGGACTAAGCCATTGTGTTATTAAAAAGACACATTTCATCCAGAAGCTTACAGTTATCCGTGAGAGGGCAGCTGTTTCACTAACTGAAGAAGCTAGGAAAGCAAACACTTTTAAAAACAAGCTCAACATGAATCTGGTGGTGGTGATTCACTGATGCAGACCCATGTGTGTTGGACTGATGCAGAAAATGAGCCTTCACTGATTGCACACTGTATATGAGATAATTAGCCGCCTTCCTTGCACACACACGTTTTTTATAAATCAATCAATAAATCAATCAATTAATCAATCAATCATTTTCTTTCATCATTCATTCATTCATACTGTTGGGTTAATAAACAGTTGATGGTAGCCAATGACTTCCATGATAAAAAAATAAAATAATAATAATAATAACTCAATGGAAAAAATAAACACACAGGTTTGGAGCAAGTGGAAGGTAAGTAACTTACATATATATATGTTTCTTTTCATTTTTTTGCCACACGAGTCACAAAGGACATGGGGGGACAGAAAACTGTCTATCCTGCGTGTTAAGCAAGTTGCACTCCGATGTCAGCCCATATAGCTGGATCCCCCACAGCTGAAACAGCAAACCCTGCTTCAGGGGGACGGGTGCTCTTATCCCGTCCTCACCTTCCTCTTTGGGTCGCGGCTTAGAGGGAACATGGCTGGCTGAACACATGTCTCCCAACATCTTAACACACATTCTGCCATATAAATAGCCCCAAAACACCAACACATGCCCTGGGGCACAATGACACCCTCAATGTCTTGATCAATGGATAATAATATCTCTAGTTCGTAGGGGTGTAACGATACGCGTATTCGTATTGAACCGTTCGGTACGACGCTTTCGGTTCGGTACGCGGTACGCATTATGTATACCGAACGGTTCGTTGGAGTAATTAATTATATTTGAAAAAAAAAAAAAAAAGAGAGACAAAGAAATATAATGATATGCGTTCAACAAGGTAGCCCAATAACCCAAACAACGTAACAGGCAACGCCCCTGACACTCCCGAAGAAGAAAAAAACACCATCTTATATGTTTATGTTAGGCTACTCAGCAGGCGCTCGCTCACTTAGTACACACTGAAGGCTCGTTGCAAAATAGCCAATGCGTTTAACAGACTAGAAATGAGAAGATCCTCCAATAACCAACAGGTCTGGTGTTTGGGTGCACTTTGGATTCCCTTTAAGCTATAATGGTGATGGCAAGAGAGTGGTGGATAAAAAAACAACGGTATGTCGCATCTGCAACATGACAGGGTACACCAGCGGGAATACAAAAAAAAAAACAAAAAAAAAAACAGCGGGAATATCTGGGATATATGCGTCAGTACTATCTGGGAAAAGACGAAAAAAAGGAGAAACATGCACGCAGCAAACTATCCCTGCAGCATTTAGACACTATAGCTTACAGGGAATCCAACCCAAACACCAGACCTGTTGGTTATTTTAGGATCTTATATTTCTGGTCTGTTAAATGCATTAGACATTTTGTAACGAGCCTTCAGCGCGTGCTGAGTGAGCGAGCGCCTTAGGGGCCGTTCAGATATCGCGCCTAAAAACGCATGGAAAACGCTAAGCGCGTCTTTCTCCTCCTTTCCAAAGCGCTCGGGCAGAAGCGCTCATGAGGCGTCCGTCTTTGCTAAGCAACAATGACGTGCTCTCTCCATGAGACGCGGAAATTTCAGCGAAGGATAAATGGATTTGCAGCTCTAAAAATCGCTTGCAGTAGCTCTGCTACTGAATTTATTTCAAAATTGCAATCCATATACAACTATGATCAGCTGTTCCTTCATCTTGGCTGAGCTCTCAACGTTGTTACGGGAAAGGATGAAGCTGATTGGTTGGTTCTTGTCACATGACCCGCGGTGCGCTTGCGGCATTCTGAAAAGTTGAGATGTTTTTACATTTTGCTGTATCTAAAACGTATCGAACCGAACCGAACCGAACCGTGACATCAGTGTATCGTATCGAACCGAACCGTGAATTTTGTGAACCGTTACACCCCTACTAGTTCGGTTATGCCCTATTTTGCAAAATGTAATAAAGTCTCAGGTGTCCCCAAGTTTGGGAAGTGTCAGCTCAAAATACCTCGCAGATAATGTGATAATGTAGTGCCTCTCTTTAAGTGGAAGCAAAAACAGCCAGTTTTCTAGAAGAGGTTAATGCCTTTACACCTAATGCCTCAGATGCTACGGCAACAAAATATCAATTTGTGCTTGATTATTGCGTTCAGACTCACATGACATTGCAATTCTTCATCCTCATGAAGAGTTTATTTTTTATTTTGTGCATGCATTTTAAAAGCCTTTTCAGTTTAAACTTCTGATATACTGTAGTTTTTTCTAAACGCACACAGAAGGAAACTTTGCAGATCTTTTTATGCACAAACAGCAACATTACACACTAACGTAAATGTAAAAAAGCACAATAGGAAACCTTTTAAAATGTCTCCTGTGCACCGAAGCATCTGGGTATTTTGTTACAGTATAGGCAGGATGTTGGTGGTTGGCAGGTTTTGTTTTCCGGCAATTAAACTCTAAAATATTCCCTTAAGGGTACAAATTTGGGTTGTTTTGTCTGGTGTGAAACTTTTGAATAAAAACAGTCTGATGAACAATTGTCATATTGAAAAAAAGTAACCTGTCTATATATCAACTGAACCTCTCATTATACAGCATATCTGAGACCACTATGCTAAATATGCTTCAAATTAGAATTTGTCTAATTGAATACAATGTTAGCTTATTACAAAATTGATTCTTAGCATACCAGTTCAATTAAACAAATTCAGAATTGTTTCTCAGTTGCTTGATGGCAGCACTAAAGCAGCATGAAATCTACAAGTTCGTTTCAAACCTGATGATCTGAGCATGGTTTGAGATTATCCACAAAACATCTGGCCATCTACACAAAGTAGTTCACATGATGAGTGCCATAAATCTGATTATTGACCTACAAAATATCAAAGAATCTAAAATATTTCTTGTTGATTTTACATCATAACCTGTTCACTTCTTTTAATGCAAAAGGTTTCTGTTCATTTCTAGATTTTGACTAAATGTTCTCTCTCTTTTTATTGTTGTAATGTATGTTTTAAACTTAATGTATTTTTTTTTTTTTTTTTTTACATTTTAAATTAGACTTTAGGACCGCACAGTATATATAGACATGTAACTGTAAACTGTAAAGCCCTTCAGTCTCGGAAAAACAGGAGTCCTAGCTTTGATCCTGTGGAGCCAGCCTTCATGTGCGGTTACATGAAGTAAAAAGGCACATAAAAGAAAGGTTTAAAATGGCACATGGCTTTAGAGCTTTTCACCCCCCACCACACGCAGTCCGGACTCACAGAGGACATCAGTATTTATAGCCTCAGGCAGCTCAATAAACAATAGAGCTTCCTTCAAATTTGATGATTAGATTAGGCATTCCATTGTATCAGTCACAATATGGCCCCTTTATAAATTCAGATAAATGTTTCTTAATAGTAATAAAAGCAGAATGTCATCAAAGAGTATATACTTTCTCAGATCCACACTCAAAGTTCTACAAGACTTGTTCTCTCCTAACGGCATGGTTTTCCACCAATATCCCTCGGCCTCATCTTTTATATAATCTGGTCAATGCCTTACATGCAGTTGCATCATGTATTACATCATCAGGTATCAATAGGGGGTCTTGCATTCACCATTATGTTGCATTAGATGGAGCCATAAGCGCTGCCAAGAAAATCTCATTAAGGTGGCGGTGGAAACTACCTCATTACACAAATCTGACATCACTTTTGCGGTTTCTCTAAGGGTTTTGGCTATGGATGGCTCTAGTGTAGCTTTACCCCTAAAACCCTCATTAAGATCTTCATTCTGAAGTGCTGTGCTCCAATGGAGGAGAAGACCTCTTCTGAAGATTGAATAACATTGACTTCTTGTGAGAATTCAGCATGGCATTTATGAGATTTATTAATTAATGAATGTTATCTGTAAATATTCTGCTTCTGGATTAAATCTGGTTAAATTAGCATTTGTGTATGTTTTATAGTACTTGTTTTAATATGTACAGGGCTCCCAATGCTGAGTCTCGTTCATCTCAGAAGGAGCCACGGTTGACTTTGACTCACTATGGGTATTAAAAATCTAACTTAATTTCTGTGGAACACAAAGAGAGCCGTTAGGCAGAATGAGTTAAAAAATTATAAAAAGATGCTACGCAGGTGAATGTTGACCTTGGCTGTGATTACTTTCTGCCTAAAATCTCTTTTTGAGTTTCAAGGATGTGATCATCATGTGACTTTATTTATTGTAAACCTGGTTTAAATCTGATTATAAATGTACTAGCATTTAAGGTAGAAAAACACCATGAAATAGACCACCAAGTTCACTTTTATTTGCAGCAGTTGTTAAATATTCAACATTTGAACATGTATGTAACCAACTACTGTACTGTTCAAAAAATTCTTTTAAAAAAATAATAAAATGTTAATGTAACGTGAAATGAAATATCCTCTATAGACAGTCTTTTGCTGCCACCTTGCGGCTAAATTGTCTTCTGCGTCACAGAATAGTCCACAGAAAAAATTAACATTTAAACACTTTGTCATCATTTACAAAGAGACACGCCCAAATCATAGATTTGAAACAAAATATTTTAATTGTCTCTATTGCAAAATGTTACACTGAAAATAAAGAATGGTTAATAACATTCATTAAAAGTATGAGTACAGCTCATGGGATGTTCATGACGTTGAAAGCCAATTTTTTACCATTTTTTTCAACATATTATTTTTTTTTTTGGTTGTACATGTATTTCTTTTTTCTTACAGTCCTATTGTTCCCAATAATTTAATAACGTAATGTTTATTTAATCAATTAGTTGACATTAATTGGTTTTGAATAGTTTGATAGGGTTCAGTCCAAAGCTATAATGTTTTCGTATTTAGACCTATTAACTGTGGTCATGAACTTGTTACTGTAATTAGTTTTTACATTTAAATGAAAATGGCTATGTACTAAACCTGATTTATTTCGTATATATATATTATTTCGTTTTATTTCTGCTACAAATATTTCCATTCAGGGGAAAGTGATTCAGCGGTTGTGTCTCTTGAACACTAGAGGGCGGCATGGTGACAGTAACACTATTCACTGGCTCATTTGACATGATTTAACACGTGGTTTTCAAAGCAAACAAAAACACTTTTCAAAATGTTGATTTATTGCCTACTGACAGATTGAGTGTAAAATAACATGTTATGATAATCCCAACCATTTAAAAGCACTTCAGTAATTTCATCAGTTTGACCTTGTCTAACAGTTTTTTATTTTATTTTTATGAACAGTTTTTTCCCACGCTAGTTTTCTTGTGTAGTTTGAGAAAAGAAAAGAAAAGAAAATCATGGTTGTTATAGAGTCGATGGCTAAACACAAGTCACTTCCTGTCATTTGTCCCAGTCTGAGCATTTAACGGTATGTTAACAGCTGCAGGGTGTTCAACAGGCCAAACTGGTCCACAAGTGAAACATTAAGTAAGCTTTTGGATATTCAGGTTTATGCAAATCATGGTCACTGTGTGTGTGTGTGTGTGTGTGTGTGTGTTTAAGATTTAATAATCCACAAGGGTCAATCAGAAATGATCAAATTCACACGGTGCACAATGCCTTCTTAATATAAATGTTTAGTTAAGATTGCTTTTAACTCCATACTGCTGGCTGCTTTAAGTATTACCGAAAACCATTTTGAGCACTTATGTCACCTACTAATATGAAACAGGGTATGTTGTCATAAATGATGGTTCATAGCTGTGGAAATAACTCAAATATCTATATAAAGAAAGGTAACATTATTTATTTCAATGGTTCATGTGTAAAAAATCTGTAAAAAGAATGTTATCAAGGTTTATTCTATTTTATTTTATTTTATTTTATTTATTCTGTGACCACTCTTTGGCATTATTTGTTGTTCCACAAATTTCCCACAGCATTTATAACAAAGCAGCCTGTATATCATCATCTCAGCAAAAGTTAATGATGTTCTCAGCAAAAATATAAAAGCATTAAAGAGGTTTCCATATCTGTCTGGGTGACTTGCACTTGTGAACTTGTTTCAGTTTTGGCCACTGCCTGTAATCTGATCTGGTGGTAATACTTCAGGTTTAAACAATCTCTAATTGCAGACTAATAGCCCTGATCTCATTATACTCTTAGAAAAGCACAGGTGTGTTTCAGAAGAGATGGCTTCAGGGCTCAGAGGGTCACTAAATTACCATTCAGCGAGGCTTTTAATGGAAGCAGATGTTAGAGGTAAAGAGTGACAGCAATTTCTGTAGGAAACCACGCACTTGACAAAATCACCTCAGATACTGTATAGCAAATACCGGCCTTTGCTTGAACCCTGCACAAATGCAGCATTTTTTAAAAAGCATATTAGTAGTGTATTTTTTTTTTTGTGTATATTTCATTTTTTTTTTTAATGATCACAAACATCAACAAGACTCTTAAAAATAAAAATGCTATAAATAAATATAATTAAACTATGAAACTGCTGACATTTACTTTACAATGTGCATATAGAAATGTTTTTCTTAATAAGAATCAGGCAGATATTTTCCTCCTCCTCTTATACTGATGAAGCTTTGCTTGCAAATCTTGGCTTGGGCGCATCTTCTAAGCCTGGCATTATTCATCATAGTCGGATGCCACAGTACCACTGTATAATGCCATGGTATCCCCCACCTGACTGGCACTCCACTGATAACACACACACAAGACCACTGTGGACCTTGGATTGCTGGCTTGTTGGTATTTCCTTTTTTTTTTTTTTTGTTACTTTCACAGGCCGAAAACCTTCTAATCCAGTTCTTACAGTTCCCAAGCCACAAGCCAACAGCTTTATTCCAATATCCACTTCATAAATCACACTGATGGTCTGCACAGTCACACACACACACACACACACACACACACACACACACACATGCACTTGTAATATCCATTAATTATTTGTAAAGCAAAAAAAAATAAAAAAAATAAAAAAAAATAAATACAAATCTGATCTTCAGTAAACAAAATATACACATAATTATAGGGACTAAAAGAAAAAAATATGATAAATCCGACATGTATTGTGATAATAAAACACAACTCCCTACACAGTTGTTATCTTTGAAATATTAAGTGCACAATAATCATAAATAGCTGTGACGTGTCAGAACTCAAATGAAAATTCCAGAATCCACATTGTTTGTAAGATTTAACCGAACAGCCAACAACACTCAACATGCTTTGTTATGGTATCAATGAGAGCCTGGCTGGATTTCATGAGAGAAACACTTTTAGGGACACTCCAAGTCCAACTGTTGACGCAATACTACTTTCAAAAAAGAAAGGAGGTAAAAAAAAAAAGGTTGACATCGAACAATGCAATTGTTTATGCAAAAACTAAACAGTAGTTTAAAACCCTAAAATGAAGGACTGTTGCCAAACCAAACTAGCTAAACCTCCTGAGCTACTACAATAGTCCCAGTCTCAAACACAAAGCCTTTTGGGATCTGTCATGTAAACAATCACCAGACATCCTGCAATGTTATAAAAAGGTAAAAAGTGGTATACAACTGTGTTACTGATGAGAAATGATTAGATGTAATCATAATGTACACAACACAGATGTAGACAATTATTGCATGACTCGCACAGTCTTGCACCTGAAGATATGGCTAATCTTTTACATCTTACATTATATACATATATACAAACCCAATTCCAAAAAAAGTTGGGACACTGTACAAATTGTGAGTAAAAAAGGAATAGAATAATTTACAAATCTCATAAACTAATATTTTATTCACAATAGAACATAGTTAATATATCAGATGTTGAAAGTGAGACATTTTGAAATATTTAATAATATTAAATGTACATAAGGAGCAGCTGGAGAACCAATTTGCAACTTATTAGGTAAATTGGCAACATGGTTGGGTAGAAAAAGAGCCTCTCAGAGTGGCAGTGTCTCTCAGAAGTCAAGATGGGCAGGGGATCACCAATTCCCCCAATGCTGTGGTGAAAAATAGTGGAGCAATATCAGAAAGGAGTTTCTCACAGAAAAATTGCAAATAGTTTGAAGTTATCATCATCTACAGTGCATAATATCATCCAAAGATTCAGAAAATCTGGAACAATCTCTGTGCGTAAGGTTCAAGGCCGGAAAACCATACTGGATGCCTGTGAACTTCGGGCCCTTAGACGGCACTGCATCACATACAGGAATGCTACTGTAATGGAAATCACAACATGAGCTCAGGAATACTTCCAGAAAACATTGTCGGTGAACACAATCCAACGTCCCATTCGTCTAAAACTCTATAGGTCAAAAATGAAGCCATATCTAAACATGATCCAGAAGTGTAGCCATTTTCTCTAGGCCTAGGCTCATTTAAAATGGACTGTGGCAAAGTGGAAAACTGTTCTGTGGTCTTTTGAAGTTCTTTTTGGAAAACTGGGACACCATGTCATTCCTACTAAAGAGGACAAGGACAACCCAAGTTGTTATCAGCCCTCAGTTCAGAAGCCTGCATCTCTGATGGTATGGGGTTGCATGAGTGCGTGTGGCATGGGCAGCTTACACATCTGGAAATGCACCATCAATGCTGAAAGGTTTATCCAAGTTCTAGAACAACATATGCTTTCATCCAGAAGTCGTCTCTTTCAGGGAAGACCTTGCATTTTCCAACATGACAATGCCAGACCACATACTGCACCAAATACAACATCATGGCTGCATAGAAGAAGGATCCGGGTACTGAAATGGCCAGCCTGCAGTCCAGATCTTTCACCCATAGAAAACATTTGGCGCATCATAAAGAGGAAGATGCGACAAAGAAGACCTAAGGCAGTTGAGCAACTAGAAGCCTGTATTGACAAGAATGGGACAACATTCCTATTCCTAAACTTGAGCAACTTGTCTCCTCAGTCCCCAGACGTTTGCAGACTATTATAAAAAGAAGAGGAGATGCCGCACAGTGGTAAATATGGCCTTGTCCCAACTTTTTTGAGATGTGTTGATGCCATGAAATTTAAAATCAACTTATTCTGCATATCCCTACATACAAAAAAAAAAATAAAAAATAAAAAATAATTACAGTAAAAGTTCATTTTTTTGTGAGGAAGAATTGTGTGACTGGATGTGATACTCGTCTTAGTACATCTATAGTTCTGCAGTGCTTGCTGCTCCGATTTCATGACTTGTTTATCCACCTTTGGAAGGGAAAAGCTGGACTGGAATAATAGAGCACACTGGTTTCCTTTATATATTTCACAAAAGAGATTTAGATGCCAGATAAATTGAGGTCTGGCTGATAGTTGGAGCATGAATGATGTATTGTCTTTGTGATGTACGATGACTTGTTTGGATTTGTTTCATTCAGTAAGTAAAATGTCTCAGAGCTCTTAAGGGTTCCCCTATTTGTTCCAGAAGGTGAGGAGAGGATGACAAACACATAGGCCTATATGATATTGAATAAATTAATCAATTTTGCTTAAAAATAGTGTACCAAGTATGAATCATACAACAGATACAACAGGTCTATAAATGTCTTTTACATGACCTCCTAATTGTTTTTTCCCCCATTCCACTGTTCATGAGTGCCACATAAAAATAAAATACAAATAAAATTAATTAAAAAAACTTTTTTAATGAACAAAGTTTCTTTGGTTTTTGATACTGTTGTGTGACATCTTAAAGTGCTTCTTTTCATTTGGGGAGAAGAAGGAAAATGGCACAGCTTTTAGAGGAATAGTTCATCCAAAATTGAAAATTTACTGAAAAAGTGCTCTCCATCAGGCCAACCAAGATATACTGTAGATGAGTTTGTTTCTTTATCAGAACAGTTACAGAGAAATATAACATGACATAATTTGCTCACCAATGGTTCCTCTGTAGTGAATGGGTGCCACCAGAATGAGAATCCAAACATCTGATCACAACAATCATAAAACCTCACAATAATCTACAGGTAATCCACATGACTCCAGTACAACAATTAATGCCTTGTAAAGTGAAAATCTGTTTGTAATAAACAAATTATTTTTTGGGTGAACTATTCCTTTAATGTCATCTCTAATGACTGATATTGACACGTTTTTTTCGCGGTTTCAATGTTTAACGTGTGAATGGTAATCTTAAAGGTAAAAATACAGAAATAAGTTGCTCGTATGAACAGAACAGAAGATATGATATACTTACCAGAAAAGTCTGGCAATCCAGCACATTTACCATAATTGAAACCAACTTTAATGTGTAAAGGCAGCTATTGTCCATTGTCCAGAAAAATGCAAGTACATTTCATTACAAGCATCCAGACAGAATTATTTATCCGATTTCTTATTTGGAGTCAATAAAGGTTTATGGGAACTATTGTGGGCCAGTTTAACATTAATAGCATATGACAGCAGACTCTTGGGTGATGTCCTGAAGTCATACTGACATTTCCCAACGTTACAGTCAAGGATTGAGACTAGTGGACCTAATTTAGACCCTAAAAAATGGGCTTCCACCCAGAGTGTCCGAAACACCAAATATCTTCCACTGTCTTCTCTTTGGAAGCACGGCGCAGGGCGTTTCATATGACCTCAGCGGTATATCCACATGATGTCACTTGGTTGGATTTAGGACACAATGCACTTCACTGTTTAGACATTGCCTTCCCATGAGCATCCTTATTAGACAGAGTATTAATCGACTGAAGAACAGACTGATGTTGAACAGCCATAATCAAATCCGGTGCGAAAGGCAGCACAGCGCATTTGTAATGCGACGTAGCTGATTGATTAAAAATGTCTTTTTGTTCTCTGCTGGAATTACTAAGTATAGACTCATTGAACATCCCATGAGTGATTGTTAAACTGATTTCCTGATTCTCTATTTATAGCGGCAGCACCACATAAACCCGTTTTTCCCACAAGTTCTCTCTCACAGGCACACGGACGCACTGTAAAGGTCTCTGAACACCCCCTACACAGATCTCTGCGGATGAAAACTCAGACGCTCACAGCACTAATCACTAAGTGACCATTCCCAGCAGCCGAAGGAGGGGGTCAAGCACAGGGCAAATGGGCATGGGAAAAATGCAACAATTATATCATTTCCTGCTCTGCCTTCACTATAAAAAAATGGAGAGTGTTTACTGCTGGGTGGAGCTATTGAGTTGAGTGAGACTGCTGTGTGTGAGGTTGAATAGCTGTCATTTTGTGCTCTTCCCCTGAAAAGGGAACAAGGGCTCTCAACCAAGCTGCTAACATTTATTTACAACTATTTTAAATCACATTTTTTTTCTTGCATAGATATATATTTTAAAATGTTATTTAAGATATTGTTTTAAAATTTTAAATAGATTATTATTTTGTAATAGCATGAATTCTGCCCCTATATTAAACATTAAGGCACAGTGTTTAGTATACATTCATTTTCTCTCCAGATCTTTGATTATAAAGATTAAACAAGTAGTCAAATTCTAAACCAGTCAATAGTAAAATAAAGACTTTATCTTTAAAACATATATTAGAATGATTTAAGCGCTGCACAACTGAGTTAAGAGAAAATATTTGACACTCGCATTTGCTAAGAGTTAAAAACATTATAATTCACTTTTATCGTGTGTAAATTAAAAACTAAATATAAAATATATATAAAAAAACGCATTATGCATAATATGCATGCATAATAAGACTATAACAATTTTATTATGCATACATAATAAAACTAATTTCTTATTAGCTGCTTCAGGTGTGTTTGATTAGAGTTAGACGTGAACTCTGCAGGAAGATATCTCAGTAGCAACCTTGGTTTAAACAATTAAAGGGCTTAATGGAAAAGGCCTGTGGAATGTTTGGGTAATGAACTCTTGGAAAGGGTGTAATTGGTGTCAGGTGTTCCAGTCAGTTCAGGTGTGACACCCCATAACTGCACAATATTAGTTAATATTAAAAACCCAAACAGTTCTGAATTGATGTGAATGCCCCACAACTTCTCAGCAGAACTGATTAGCATTTATAGGAGCTTTCCAGTCACTGATACAGAAAGTTGATTATCGAAACTATATATGTTTAACAAAGATGGTACTGTAATATTGTGGGTTTTCATGTCTGTGGTTCATTAAATTATATGGGTTGAATTATTTGAATCAAATGAATTTAAAGCTTTTATAGGAAAATCTGAAAAAATAAAAGCAGAAATCCAGTTAATTCCATAGAGTTAATGAATTTATATGTATCTTGTATATACTATTTTTCAAAGGTTTGGGATCTGTAAGTCTCTTAGGCTCCCAAAGGCTAAATGAATGTGCACACCCGCTGTTTTCTGGACTTTTTCCATTTCGTCAATCATTTGCTGTTTCTCGTCAATTGCTAATTCGCTTACTCATGAACATTATTCATTTAACAAGTCACAATACTGAAAAGACATTTCATGCAAACCACAGATTAGACTCTATCTAACTTTTTCTTTTATTTATCTATCTATTTATTTATTTATTTTTTAATAACTAGAAATTGATTATACAAGTTGAAGTAAAAGACAGGCCTCTCAATGTCAAAACTAACAGAACATTTATCTATCAATTTCTAGAGGCATGCATTCACACTCATCTATCTTGATGGGAAAAGCCACTATTAAATGTTCAGCTCTCACAAAAAACCTAAGCCAATGTGTTGCCATAAAAGCTTGAGGTAATGGCAGACTGGACTGACTTTTACACTAGTGTCTTTTTTTCCCCCTCATATAATTCACCCCCCTGACCTGTATATGCAGTATTTCCATGTCATATGTTTGTTACCTATGAGTCAGAGTGTGGAGGGCAGTTGGTGAGCTATTTGAATAAGTGTTTGGATACCATTATGAAAGCATTTATTTAATTTGGCTTGAACGGTAAAACTACACACTGCCTTATGAGGTAAGAATAATAGCGACAAGGTACTGATGTCAGATGCATTGTGCTCACAAACTCTGTCTGTTGCTATGAAACAAGAATCTAATGAAGCATCTGAAAACTTGTACTGGGGGGAAAAATACTAATATAACAAATAAAATGTCACAATGTTGTAAACATGCCAGTTTTTTTTTTTACTTTAAAAAAGACAAGTGTGAAAATGGTGATTACATATAATGCTCCAAGGGACATTATTATTTTTTTATTAATAAATAATGGCCACTGTGAGGGCTCATTACTACTCTAGGCTTTCTTCTGTCCCTATATGCTTATAAAAGCTGTGTCCAATGGGCAGAAAGGTTTCTGTTTCAGAACCGTGTAGCGCTCTGACGACCAGGCAGCACACTATCCTCAAACGCCTCTTTTCTTTCTCTTCTGTGGGCTAGTTTGAGAGAGGACAAGTGGGTTTTTCTTATCCCCTTCCTCCCTTGGCCTTCTCAGTCTTTTCAATGTCACACAAAAGCTGTGAAAATCAAGGCTCAATTTCCCTCTCTTTCTCAATGAGTTTGGTCTGAATTTATTACGATGCCAGAGACTTACTCTTTGATGTCATTAAATCCAAGAGGGAGTTCATTTTCTCTCAAAGCGCTTTATCAAAGCACTTCAGATGCGTCCTCAAGCTTCCTTGCATAGAAATGCTCTACCAGAGGGCTGTTCACCACAGACGCAGTGTGTCCTTCCTACGAGCCCATTAAGAATGAGCTGCAGTAGCTCTCAGTCACTTTATAACCTAGAGAACCAGGAAGGGTCAAAGGTCAGATCTCATTCTATCAATCTACCTACCCTCCCTCCCCCCTTTTTAAAAATCTCTAAATGTCCATTGTTTTAGATCAAGTAAAAAAAAAAAAAAAAAATTATATATATATATATATATATAATATTTTTTTTTTTTTCTGCAGACGCCTGATACCTGACATGCAAGGAGTTTCAACATGTAGAAATAAAGCCCAAGCTAGGGCAATTTTACAGTTTGTTATTTAAATATAACGATATATTTAATCTTTAATAACTTTAAAAATGTGCGTTGGTATCTACATGTCATTTGCAATCATTACAACTCATTGTGATTATTCATTTATCTGCTTAATTTATTCAGATTTATTCTGCAGTGTCCCTACGAGCAGGACACAATGAGAGGCAGATTTGAATCGCTATCTTGTCACAATGTCATTTCATATTTGAAAAGAGGAAGAGATGGTCATTTAACTCGCAAATAAAGTGCCAACTAATTAAATCAGACAAGGACAATGAGTTGTGATACATAAACTCGGGTAAAACAGAGAGACTATGAATATCTCAAAAAGGTCTATGATAAGACTGAATGGTCAATTCAACACTACAAAATGAGGTCTCCTAAGGTTATCTTGGATAAATTACTTTACTCCGCTGAAACAAACAATACAGAACTGACAAATTGATCATATGCGCCATTGTCTGCGGTGGAGCGCAAGCTTTTTTAGACCGTGGTGCGTGACTTGAAACAGGGCAGTTTTTTTTATTTTTTTGAGCACTTCAATAAAATAGAGGAGTGAAATCTGTAAAGTTTGTGTTGAAAAGCCAAGGCACTGAGACCCTTTTCTTTATGTGTGTATTTAAATTCATACTTAAAAACAAATATGTGTCCTTCCATGTGGCATGGCTTCTAAGACCCAGCAGATGAGATGCATCTGTACTCTAAAAAAAGGCTCCTTGAGAGCGCGATGAATCTCTGCATGGAGCAAAAACAGAGTGGCTTGCATCCAAACACTAACGCAAGACAGTTATGCAGTATTCCCCTTTTCTTTTTCACACACTACGTTAAATAGTATGCTACAAATAAAGAGCCAGCTCAACATCAACACTCGCACTGAAATCAAATAAGTTATTGTTCTGCACAGGGTACTGACTTGTTTTTCCACTGAGGATTCTGCAGTGAAAACAAACCAGAAATGCTCAAAAAAAGTGTTTGAATACAAAAGTAGATCTATGATGAAAAGTATTGTAATTAATAAGGGCTCCATATACCCCACAGCCATAGAATATCATCACTTAGTGCATGTGACTGCTATTGTTGAAACAGCCTCATGTTCTCATGAGACCTCCGTTCGTTCAGTTGGTTTAAATGCAGTAAGCCAGCTGTTGATTAATGGTGATTCAAGCTATGTATGTTCTCAGTAAGAACCGCGCTGGAGAGCCAGTGAAACTTGGCCAATTTAAGCTGCCTTTGAGCGATATCTATCTCATACATTTTCATAAAACACACCTTCCATTCACCCCAAAATCCTCTGAAAAAAATTACTTTGGAAAATAATTGAATTTGGACTCACGAGAATGGCATAGTGTAAAAAGTGTCAGGTATCTATTGCCACCTCTGATTAAAACCCATTTTGATCAAATATCTTTTTGTGTGATTTTTGAGAACTTTGCTTTGGCATTCTTTCACTTTTCGAACAGCTCAGTGGGGTTTCACTACAGGCCATAGTGGCCCATGGGGATACTCTGCCACATTAAAATCATATTCTCATGGTGATCACAAATCTGCCAAAATCTCCATGATGTTCCTCAAGTGTTTGTTTGAGCCACTTCTTCTTCTCCTTTCTCTGCTGGAAACCCCGTGATCAGAGGAAACCCAGACACATTGATCCAAACTGAAAACAAAATGTTTATTGTAAGGCTCTGTATGGCAAATAGGGTTTACATGGTGGAGTGTTGTCTATGAAAGTCATAAAAACAAAAGAGGGATGTGGCTCCCAGAGCGCTTGAACATTAGCGCAGGAAATGGAACAAGGTCAGAAAATTAAAAGTGCAATTTTCCGGTTCTCATTTTCGTAATTCATTGCAGCTTAAGCTGTTCTCTGCTAAGGCTGGTCGGAAGGAAGGAAGGGGTTTTGGCTTCGACCAGTGGTCTCTTAGCAATAACACAAATCTGTTCAAACCAACATGCTGGTGTCCTTGTGGCACCCCCTCATTCCAACCCCCCACCCCTCTTTTTGAAGAATGGAGGCTTCAAGTTGTAGATGAACAAACAATGAACCATGTTAGTTTAAAGCTGCTACTGCTGAGGAACTGACAATAAACAGCAAATCTGCAGTTACAATGAAATCCAAAGGATGAATGTAACATTGGGGTTCTTATTTACTTTCAGGGTTCTGAACTTCACTGAATTGACTGTTGACCTATGCCGTACTTGTATATACACTGTGAATCAATTATAAAAATAAACACATAATAAAAATTGCACAGATTTGTGTGATTTATTCAGATCATATTGAAATCATGAATATATTTACACATTAAACGTGCAAATATAGGTTCAAAAGAATCAAATATTTTTTAAAGGTTTAATGAAAATTGAAACTACACTGTAAAAAATAAGTGTAATTTTAACTGTAAAATTTTGTAAAAACGCTACGGAAAAAAACTGATAATAGGTTAACAGTAAGTTCCCGTACTATATACAGGGAAAAACTGTAAAAGATCTAACAAAGCATTTAATGTAAATTTACAGTAAAATTCTGTTAATTATACAGCTTTTAGAAGTAAAAAAAGAACAAATCAATGTATAATTTACAGTCTAAAACTGTAAACTGATATTCCCAGAATTCCCTGCGTGACACTCCACGTTTGAAAGTATTTTGTTTAAATAATCATGTTTTTAAATAGTTCTTGTTATCAGTTATGTACATTTGAGCTTTATGTTACATCTTCTGTTGCTTAATGAAAGTTTTTTGCATTATTTAAGTATCACGTGTGTTACCATGATGGTGTTTTGTGTTTCCATAAATGTGCACCTTCTATATGTTAATATATACTTCTGCTTGTGGTGAAGCTACTTGTGATGAGCTTTGATACTTCATGTGGCTTTCTCTTATACAGTACCATCTTTATTATTATGGTGGTTGTCAGTATTTTCAAGGTACAAAACAGATTTAATTTTGTGTGTTGTTGAATTTACTGGTTTATATTCACATTTTCTTGTTTGTAAATTACAGCTTTATATTGTAAAATTATCAGTTTTTGACGTAAATGTGTTTACAGTTTTCTGTATTTTTACAAAATTATTCTGGCAACCACAGCTGCCAAAAAGTTTTTGTAAAAACAACAAGAAATTTTTTACAGTGTATTTTAGGACTTCAATTATCAGTTTTTGTTTATTATTGACAATTGCAGAACATTCTGGAGATGCTGAAAAATGCAGCCAATATTAATCACAAAATTGACTTTATTTCTCCATTCTACTATACCATATGCAACCAATATAATTTAAAGAACACAATAAAATACATTTACTGTAAATGGTTATTTATTTATTTATGCTTTAACGCCATTTCAGCAACAATGGCTATATTCATGGCAACATTAACAATATATTTTCAATACAACTGTGAATATATAAAAGCATTCAGTTATATAATAATAAAAAAAAAAAGAAAAATGCATTTTCTTATCTTCTAAAAAAAAAAAAAAAAACGGATGAATTGAAGAAAGATGCACAAAGAGCTCCTGTATCATTTTTATGAAAAGTGTACAGTTCTGTGAAACATTCCTGGATTTGGATATAGCCTCCAACCACTGACCAACCATTCACATCAAATGAAGTGTAGATTGTTCGCAATTATACACCTTTCAAGTATTTGGTAACACAATACAATTCGTATTATTTTAGGAGAACAGTATCATTCACTGAAAGTGAGCAGCTTTGTCACCCTCTAAGAATTTAGACCAGTTTTTTAAGGAAAGCTAAAAAAAATTAAACAATGTAAGTTAGTAGTTCAAACTGTTAAAAGAGCCTTTGTTAAAATCTGTGCATTACATTATATTTCCTATCTTGCCAAGCAATGCCTTTTCTCAAATATGTTATTGTTGTTTTGGTGACTTTTTCAGGGGACCGTTCTTTTGTACCTTGCTTAACACATCTGAGATCATTTGAAAGAAGCCAGATCTTCTAGTCATGATGACTGAACTCATGCTAATTTGGTCTCTTCAAATGAATTTGCAGATTTGATTAAAATATCTGTATTAAGTTGTCTAAGAGATTGGTTTGAAAGTATCATACCTACTGTATGTTGCTCTGTGTTCTTTTGGGTTTTGTTTGAAACTATTTATTTTTAATTGCGGAGATAAGGAAGTAGGCTAACTGTTAATAATTAGCACTTAAGCTACTCATGTTTAACTTCATGTTTATTTAACTGTTTTATAAAAGCAATATCAAACAATTGTGGGCTGTTTTATAAAGCCAATATCGTCATAAAGCAACCCCCACCCTTGTTTCATCTGTCTAGTGCTTGTGTATACATGTTGTAGTTTCCTTCTGTATAGTCAACTAAATTAAGAAAGGGCTCTTATCAGCAACTATCAAGATTTCCACTCTGAAAAGACCCCCCAAATTCACTAACATGTTACATATGGCACACATGTTTGCGATTACAGCCATTTTCCTAAGCCACACACTTCTGTGCTCTTGCAAATGAGAGGTTCACAGCCCCGCTTCGCCACCACTTGCCTTCGATTCATAGACTCCTTTTGGCAAAAAGCTGGATGGGATGCAGTGTTTCAGCCTGCGAATCCTGATTTTATTTCCTCCCCATCTGATATACATTGGAAGTAATGGAACTTGCATATAGATCAAGCAATGATATATTCCAGTCGAAATCAGCGACAGAGCTTTGAGGTTGATTGTTTCGTCTTTGGTTGCTCGCTAATGATAGCCTACTTTTGCACATCGTTTCTTTTCTATAATTTTATTAAATATGTACCCAATTTGCAAGTCAATATTACTTGCATTAATGATAAACATGTTGCTTTGTTCAGTTGATTTCAATGCAAAAAAAACAAAATAAGCAGAACATCAAAATATCCCAGTCCAAGACAAAATGTAACGCCACAATTGTTGAAACTTTCCAGTTGCTTACAGCTTAGAGATGAGATGGGCCCTCTTGGCACCCTCCCTCTGGCAGTGTCTTTGCACACAAATATCCGAGCTATCCTGTGCCAGCTCTTAAACACAATCCTCCGATGCTACTCTGGGTTTGGCACGGGCCTGGAATTGGGGACCAGAGCTAAATAACTCCAGACTCTCTAAGCATTTGAAGGGCAACATTTCTGATGTACGGAGCAGGAATCGGGGGCCTGTGTTTTCCAACCAGACTGATAAGGCTATTAAAGACATTTTTTGGTGGTGCTGTGTCTGTGGTGAAACAGAACGTGGCCAGCTAGCGGGAGAAAAGCAATCCTTTTGTTATTGAGAGGACGGAAGGATTTCTTGAGGCCTTTGGCTCTTTTGTAATCACATCCAGACTCTGTTTGATTATGATATGTAAGCTATCGCATCACTGAAATCCCTAAAGTGGCTTATGGTCTTATAGGTGACATTTGCTGATGTGCTGGCCTGTGTGTTGTCAATACACTGCCTGCTCACCAACAGTTATTTAATGCAGAGATATGTTACATACACAAGACCAATTGTTTAGAGTAGCATTTAGCCCCAGCAACCATAAAAACCCCAAATTACTATAATATATATATTTTTACCTATAGTCATTGCACAGCTAAACAAATTTGTGGCTTGGGGTAAATTATTTTCATGACTTTCATTCAGTCATGTTCAAAATGAAAGACAATGCAAAGATGCACTGGGGTGAAAAGTCATGACTCCGTCAACCCTGTCCCAGCAAGCCACTGTGTTAGTCACATGACTTCAGAAGGCTCACTTATGTTTAAATGGCTTGCAGTGTCGTTGTATTAATCGTTCAAACAGGATGCATTTACAAGTTTTTCCGTATTTTTGTCCGTAATCTTTCATGAATCTGCTGAAGGGATGTATTGTACTTGAACACACTCTCAAATGTATGATAGATGTTTTAGTTATAAGTGCTAATAGAATGTTATTGTGTTTTATCCTAGATTTATTTTGGGAAAAATGTTCTCTGTTACATGAAATTGTATGATCTGGCAAACAGTGCTGTCAATGTCTTATTAATTAATAATTGAACTTATTGAACTAACATGTTTACAAATTTCTGCATTTAATCATTATATATATTCCATAATAAGAGATCTTCCAGCTATTGAAGAAATTCAAGCTTGAAGTACATCATCTTTAATGTAAGTCCATACTTTGCACAGCTCCAGCTATCGGCATTCATGCAACTCAAATATGCATCATGAATGTTGCTTTGTTTATACAAAAAAAATCTGCCAACACTTACCCCTTCTTCAATTAATTACATGCAAATAATGCAATAATTTTTCAAATTCATTCTTTTTTATTGACAACATTAGTAGCAATATATTCTCTGCAATATAGATTATCTATAAAAAGGAGTCATCTGAAGCAAGTAATTTTTGTCTTTATATTTTTTGAAATGATGTGCTTCTTAAAGACCTGTTATAATGATAAAAAATATAACCTTTAACACTTTTCCGTATTAATAATTTAATTGTATGACATTTCTTCTCAGGTATCTATGATATGCAATGTGTCAAGAAGCGAGGAAAGTTTTGTGAGCTCAGAGAACGTGTTTGGTGGCGAGCATCTTTTAGCACCCTGCCCATATGGGTGATGATGTGGGGGATGTGGGGGAGCCACCAATAAATATATTTCCACATTTAAACAACGGATACGTCGATCAAAGAGCCAGATCCCTGAGACAGGTACCAATTACTCTCCGGATCAGATATTTACCATGAAGCTATTCCTGCCTTTGTGTGCCTTTCATATTGCAGACAGTTTAAAGAAAGGCTGTCTTTGATCAGACTGATAAACCATGTTGTATGCCAGCACACGCATGCACATTCTAACACGCTGTGGCACACACACACTAACGCATGCTAAAATGCACTCAGTGCCACATGTGCAGCCATTTAGCAGCTGAGTGTTTACGGGGGATCCAGATGAGTTTCAAACAGGGCACGCTGCTCGGCAGACTTTGATGGCTTACAGCTTTAACCTGCTCTCATCACATTGTTAGAGTAAAAATGGTTGGAAATGTCGTTGAAACGTTTGCTTTGGTTTAAGGGTCTTTAGAGATGGCGTGGGCTGAGCAGGCTGGAACTGCTGCCGCATGCCAACTCCTGGAGTCACGCATCTTCGACATGGAGCTCAATGTGGAATGTTTCAGGAAAAAAGTTACTTTTTGTTTACCACTGAATCATTTTTAAAATTGCAGTTCTTAAAAAAACAAACAACGACAACAAAAACCACACCTGTATAGCTCCTGTATAGCTAATAAGACAAGCTTAGTAGAGCCATAAAGTCGGTAGCTATAGTGACTGATTCCATATCCCCCCACCACAATTTTTTTTTTTTTTTTTTCACAGAGCTTAACGCATTGTTCACATCTTCATTTTTTCTCTTAACCTCCCCCTCCCCATCATGTTGACGATTGCTCCTACAGGACACAGGGATTACAATCCAGCACGGTGGGAGTCAGATTAAAGGAAAAATATCCTAATGCAGACAGACATGTTCAAGTTTAATAGAGTTTCTCAGTTTGTGCCACACCTATTCTGGCCCTCATTTTATCAGATGAAGTCTGAAATTGTTATTATTATTTTACACACGTAGCATCAAGGCATTTTCTTGTCCCAGGTTATGGTCTGTACCACATTGCAGTTGTTGTTGTTCTCCTGATGGACTGCATGCTGATTTGAGAGCTCATTTCTTGGAGTGGGCATGCTAATCTGATGGAGGAGGATGGGTTATAGGGCCATGATGTACACAAGTGGGTCAGATGTGCAGTTTTGCATCCTGTTATGACCTGCAAACCTTTCCAAGAGGGGAGTCTGAGTCAAAGAGTCGAGCAAAGCTAGACCCAATATATGTTTTCCATATAAAATTATTCACTGATGACAGGGTAAATCATGCACAGTCAAGACAGTCAGCATATTCCAACCAGCAGAATAGAATGGCACATTAATATGATATGCACATGTTTTATGTATTTTGTGTGTTTGATGCCCAGGAGATCTCATTTGGTGGCTTCTCCAATGATCCCGACTGCTCTGCTGGTTATCAGAGACCAGTTCGCATTCTTCAGATCATTCCTTCCAAAATGGACTTTGAAGTCAGTGTTCCATAAGGAGACATTGGTCTCAGGGCGGCTTAGCTCTGGGATGTGCTGGACCTGAATGGAATAAAAGTCAGCACTGGTAATAAGACGACTTTAAAATAATAATAATAATAATAATAATAATGGTTTTGTGCTCCATTTTGACAAGGTTAATTATCACAAAAATATGGTAGACACTTACAAAATAAGTGAATAGGGATGATTTTTAGAGTTTAAAAGCAGAAATGTGAATTTTATTTTAAAAAAGCACTTTGATTTTTTTTTTCTTAAAACATATTGTTTCAGCTATGTATTTATCGTATAAAATTTTTTAACAGTTTTTTTTTTTTTTTTACATTTTATGCATAATCCAGATTTTTGTTTTTCAAGAAAAATACTACAACCTAACGAGTATTGAACCTGGAATATTCCTTTAACAGCTCTTAAACATACCCCTTACTGACATGTTCCACTCTATGATGTTATGGTCGAAAATTGAGAAGACTTTATCTGGCGTCATACAGGGTGTACCCAGGGGTCCCAGTGAGTAAAGTTGGAGGACGAGTAAGCCTATCGGCCCAGTATGTGCTCCGAGGGGCAGCCTTGGCACTGTGCCATGGGTTCAAACACGCAGGGTAAATATTTGCTTTTCTTTGGTAGGCCGACTTCACGGAGGTCATTCGTCTGACATTCCCTTGGCATCTGCCACTCTTTGTTGTTACAGTTGGCATTTTTGGCACAGGAAAGGTGGTGGGGCTGCAAAACGGTCACCTGGAGAATGAAAGAGAGACTTAGGAGCAGAGCGGAAGCGTCGGAGCTGGCATTCACACAACTGTTCCATTTGAAATTCAAGTGAAGCCCGTAAAAATGCAGGAAATGGAGAAGAATGCATTTTGTCACTATAGGTCACCTCTCTCTTGTTTGTCAAAGCCTTTTATGTGGAAACACTTCGAAGAGGTTTTCGAAGTTACTCACTCTTTCTCATGTTCCAACTATAAGACCAATGTAATCCATCTTTTATTAAAACGATTTCACCCCTATCGCTACAATGAATTCATTTATTCTTCCGAATCATATTTGATATCCATAAAAAGGAAACGTCATCCTACCCACTTCTGGCCATCTCGTGATCATCTGATGGTGTGCTGTATCAGCCTGTAGATGGTGCTGTGTTCCACTGATCTCCTTCTCATCCCTCTATCATCTTTCTACAATGAGTCCATTGTTTTCATATCCTGTCTCACCTCCTTTGCCCAAGATCCCCAACCGTCACTTATTCACCCCCCCCCCCCCCCACCAACACCCTCACTCTCTCCCACTCGGTTTGACTATATTACTAGATTTGTCCCCCCTTCAAATTTCAAGATACATTTTGTCAGTCTTTTTAAACCCACCCAGCCAGGGCAGGCCGGGATTATGCCATCCGCTTGCTATCGTGGGCATTTTGAGGAGGAGGAGGAGGAAGACGGCGTACAACTCAAGTGCAGAGGAGGTGGAAAGGGAGGGGAAAGGCACATATACACAAACACACATTTCCCAAAGCACTCTTGGGGATTGGTGAAGGCCAAGAAATCTCTCTTCCTTGGAACACCTAATCCTTGGGTCGGGGCCAAGGACCACAATCTCTGTGCACAACTGACACTGGCCACCAGAGACACTTTAGGGTTTTTTAGGCGTGTCCTGTTCTCTCTCAGCTCACCGCAGCCAGGGCATGAAGCATGGGAGAAAGACTCGGCGGCCCAAAGAAAATAAATGATGTGGGGAAATACAATTTTGAAGCTTTTCATAGGTGCTCACAGCCATTTTTTCAATGAGAAAATCACAGTGTATGTTTTCGTGCCGATGTGTGTGTGTGTTTGAAAGGGGAAAAAAACTAAACAGAGAATGTGAAACGACAGTATGGAACGAGCCTTTGGGGAACTCAAGTGCTAATTTAGGGAACTTGATTGTTTCGTGTAACTTATAGGCTTCTCAAGTTCCGATGAATCCTTGGGTTATATATGAAACGGGAACTGTTAGATTTGTTAAATGCAAATGCAAGCACAATTTACATTAAATATGCAAAGTGCTTGATTTGATAAAAATTTTTTTATACTTAACATATACTCTTGCATTTAGTTTTTTTTTTAGGTTTGTTTTATGATGCAACATTTCCTCTGCTATGAAAATGTATCCTCTACAAATCATGGCTGTAACCAAAATGGTAAATAAAAAAATTAAAAATGGGAACAAATCACTCATGCATGCTTCACGCTGGCTTTCAATCTTTCAACTGGCATCTGCTCAAATAACACAAATAGTGAGTGACATGTTGCAGGTACTCTACTGCTGTCTGAGCATTTATACTCTAATGATGCACGTTTGTGGAGCTGGTTGGCATACGGCATGTAAATCTTCGACAGCTGTTGCATCCTGAAAGGCGTTGTGTGTTTACATAAGCGTAAATGCCACACTTCCCCTGGTTTTAAAAATGTAAACGTCGGACATGGCCAATTAGAAGCAGGAAAATCTGGAAATGTCAGGTGTGCACCTTTGACCTCACAGCAACCATTATTTCCTATTCACTCTTAAGAGTGATGTGAGTGAATTATATATAAACACACATATACACATAGACATACACTGAACAACATTATATATGCAACACTTTTGTTTTTGCCCCCATTTTTCATGAGCTGAACTGAAAGATCTAAGACGTTTTCTATGTACACAAAAGGCCTATTTCTCTCAAATATGGTTCACAAATCGGTCTAAATCTGTTTTAGTGAGCACTTCTCCTTTGTTGAGATAATCCATCCAAATACACGTAGAGCACCTTGTGTTACTGTTTGTCATTCATGGTCATTTTTTTTACTTGGTTTGGTGAGGTGCACCAATGTTACTTGACAAAAAAGCTGTACAATAAGTTTTTTTTTTTTCATAGCTGATGTTAACATTGTAGAATAAACAATGACATGCTGAACTCTCGGACACTTTTGACCATTGGGTTGTGGTTTGAGATGCCGTGTGTTTCTTGACAATCAAGAATGCACATTTGAGGGTGCTCCTGTGGTTCACTCTGTAACCCTGCTCAAAAACACATCACACCATATTAACCGAAACCTGACAAATGGCCAGAACAAAGTTCATCTACAAACTTTAAAATGAATAAAACTGTGGGAGAAAAACAGTGCTTGTGGCTATTGGCAATCAAATAGATGGGCAATTAGCTTTGACATGTTTTCCCCACGATTTGATTGATATTTACATTATCATATTCTAATTGTCTGTTCATGCATACTTATTTAGATTACAAAATGAGAGGGCCTTATTGTGTTCATCTTAAAAATCATTTGCATAGATTACAATGTCACTAAGCAAATTATGTGCAGTCAGCTGAACATATGACTTGCTCTGACAGTGTCGGCGTTGTCAGAATGTGTACAGACAATCTGTGATATTAGTAAAGAGCAGTTGTCATTTGATTTCTGGTTTTCCTGGCTTGTTTATCTTACTTTCCACAGTAAAACCAGACTGTGTTACACGCAAGATGACTGAGCCTGTTTGTATGTGGATCGCAACACCAACTATTGATTGAATGATCGATGTTATCAGGTATCAGATATGTTCAATCTACGATCCTAAACAGGTAATTCTATCTATTTTTTGCACACTGTAATTATTCTATCAGATAGAGTGCATTTAATGTGACAATAGAATCTTGTACCAAAAGGTCATGAAACTGCCAGTTTTTTTAGAATCTGATTTGCCTAGGAAAAAGTTGATTTATGTACTGTAACCCTAATTGATTTAAATTGGGAAACAATATGATGGAAACAAACACAGTTGATGCACAAACTGTGGCACAACTTCAAGTCTTCAAAAATATATATTTGGATTTAAAAAAGGGTAAAAAGGCATCATCATGATGAAGAAAAAAAAACATCACTTTTGAAAGCTAACTGTTGCATTTAAAAATACACTTAAAAAATAACTTGTCAAAAAATGCACCAGTTTTGCAGATCAGTTGAGTGTGATATGGGGATAGCAGTTCTTAGAGTTTGTTGGTATAATATCCCATTAATGACCTTTTCATTCAAGGCCACAGGAAAAGTTCTTTTAAGTTCATGATGATGCACAAGGGCCATTTCCTCAAACAGATGCTGGGGTCACGAGGGCTCGAGTTGAAGGCCATGGATGTTTTGATAGAGGAAAAGGCTTAAGACTGAACCACTGTCACTTTCTCTTCGGGTAAATAAAGCACATTAACTGTTAGTTGTGAGTAAGGTGGGAGGTAAAATGTTGACACAAAATTTTATTAAAAAAATTATAAAAATTAAAAAAGATAATTCCATTTCACCTAAAACCCCCAACTCACCAGGACTGCAAAACCTGTGATTTTACCATGCCAGCAGACCCTAAACTCTCCCACATAAGAATAAATACACATGCATGCATGCAAGGAGCTGTGGGGAGATATGTCAGGTACCGTTAGGTCAGGACGCTCCCAGCACGCCTGTCGTCTGAGTAAGATAATCTGCCATGGACCTGATTGCTTACTTCAGCTGCTCAGTGCTGACCAAACACTTCATATTACAGCAACAAATACTTCCACCCCTGGGGAGACACAGTCGTCTGGGACCGAATTAACTCCCATCATCCACTTAAGCACATTTAATTGCCTTTTGCCATATTAAGCTTCCTGCAAAGTTTTAAGCACACATGAACTAATTGTAGAGTCTAACGAAATTATATAAATATTTGCACATTCCTCAGAGTTTTCCTTACTTTGAGATTCTATAAAATATAGCTTCATGCTTTAGCTTAAACACATACTCTCATTCATATATATATATTTTAAAGACATTCATGCTTTTGTTCAGCAAGAACTAATTAAATAAGTATTTTTAAATCAGTTTCAAATAAATGCTGTTCCTTTGAACTTCTATTCATCAAAGATTATATATAAATAGATATATTTTTTTGTATTTACATTATAAACTGCAAAAGTTCCCCTTATGTGTGAATACAATTGTAATTATAATAATAATAATAAACATTGCAGTTGGAATACAAGTGGAAGTTAAACAAGACAACTAAAACTAAAGACTAAAATATTTTCAGTTAATTGCCCAACATATTATATATCACTGAATCTATTTATAGATATATTAATCACATAATGAGTGTCCTCTGAGAGTGATGCTGATTCAGCAGGACTTTTGTATGCATTGACCTCAATGTGATGAGAATCTGACACAGTCCACACTAATTCATCAAAGACATATATATATACATATAGGAAAGCGAGGTGCTGTTTTTCATGCGGTAATTCTAGAGGACAGATGCCATAGTGTATGTGCTAAAAGAGGGGTAATTCTGAATTTTAAACAGAGGCCAGTGTATGCTTCAGGCTGCATTTAAATTTATGAAGATTGCTGTCAAAGCGATATTACTCATATTTGAGTTTTTCAAGGGGCCAATTCACGTCAAATGTATGCATGTCTTATTAGGTAGCAGTGCAACCTGAAAGGTTAGCGCGTAGCATTAGAAATGAATTGCACAAGGCTACTGGGCTTGTATCTTTTAACACAGTGTGAAGGCATCAAGTAGAATCTGGTGAGTCAGTGACCCATAAGAACTCTGTAGTTATGGGGGAGGATAGATTTATGGTAATGCTTAACAGATCCATTTGTATTGGGGGAGATATCACTATTAATAACAGGAAGAACTAAAATATATCTGTGGACTAACTAGAAACACTGCATTTTGTACTCGACCCTATAATACTTCAAGCACAATTCCCACCCACATGTTCCTGTAATTTTCAGTAATTTTCACGTTTACAAATTATTCAAAAAAAATTGCATCTGAAACAAATGAGAATTAATGTTTACAATTTAAATTTGCTACTTTAGATAATATAAAAATGTGTATATTTTAAAAACGATTTAACCAAAAAATAACTAAGTAAAAAGATCACCTTGTGTGCTAAAATGCCATTTGAAAATGTTTTTTAAAAAATCTAATTTTCTTCCACTTTTGATGTAAACAAGTTTGCCTCAGACAGACAACTTATATATGGTGCCATTTATGTGTGCATGATTTCCCATAGGCATAAATTATCATATATTATGAATCATCAAAAAACCTGCCTATCGCCTCTAATTGTTACTACCAAGTTGACAGCACTAATGTAAACAAATGAAAGTGTGAAACTTGAAAAAAATTTTTATGGTCCTAGGACACAATCTTCAGGATGCAGCATGTAACCCCCCCCCCCCAAAAAAAAACAAAACATGCAAATTTGATGACTTTTAGTGTTTTTTTAAGGGAACTCTACAAACACAAATCAAGTGAGAACATTTGCTTCTTGTTCCCATGAGGCCTGTGTCTCTCAGTCCCTAATCAGACAGGTTTCGACAAACGCAGTTCCTTTGTTGATAATGTGGGGTAATTAACACAAATGACTGCTAGTGGAGTCTCTGCCTCGCAGATCTTACAGGACTGGCCCCTGGTGCGATTGTAATCATTCCTAATAGTGAAATGAAGGCCTGTGCTTGTTCATGTGTTTTTCATCAGAGCATGATGAGCTACCTTTAAGGCCCAAGATTGGATGCAGTAATTTGGCATAATAAGGCTGTAACTTTGTGGTAAAGGTTTGTGAGAGCAGTGGCTTTTCTTTGAGGGAAACATAGCTTACCTCAGCAGAGGCAGTTGTGGTTGTGTAATCCAGCACTCAAAAAAAATGACAATCATATTTTTTTCAACCATAGTCTACAACAGCCTGAAATTATGTTTGGTAGAGATTTGTTGACATATGTATAAATTTTCACCCTGTTAAAATATTGTTAGACAGCTATGCTACTACAAGTAGATATTGTAGTATCAGGGTCACCATACACTTTTATAGATGAGATCATACATGACCATGGTTTATTGTATATTATATTAATCTTTGAAATATATATTATATAAAAATCTTGTATTCTTAATCTTTGATAAAAAATTTAGATGCATATGTGTGTATATTTATTTATCACAATTATTGCGATATTGAGTTATTTCTATGAATCAAATGAATTTGAAAGAATAATATATAATTCATTTAAAAATATCTAAATATTTATGTAGTTAGGGTTAGGGCAGGGCTAACCCTAAAACAAAAAAGCAAACTACTGTAACAGGTAACACTTTACATTAAGGTTCCATTAGTTAACATTAATTAAATTTTCTAATATTAACTAACAATGAGCGATGCATTTTTTATTTATACCGTATATTTATATTTATACCGTATTTATTATTCTTTGTTAACACTGGGTAAAATTAACATTTAAAACTTTTGATTTCAATGTACAGTATTAGTAAATGTTGTAATTTATTATGTATTAGTAAAAGTTTTTTTCATTGTAAATTCATGTTACTAATGTAGTAGACTAATGGAACCTTATCGTAAAATTTTACCCTGTAACAAACTAAATCATACTGTACAAATGACTTTTTTCACCTTCATCTCCCTCCGGTTTTGTTCATTTACATGAGACTTAACTTTTGTTTCCCTCTTTGACTTTGTGCGTTTTGCACAACATTTTTCACCAAATGTTTAAAAATAATCTAACCTCTGATTAGAGTCACCTCTTCCCTTTTAATTTCCTCATGAAACTATGAGAGAGGGAACTAAGGTTGAGCCAAGAGTGGCCTGTCGCAATCCAGTAGGCCAAACGATGTACCTGGCAAAGTCTGAGTGCAGAGATCTGGGCAGTGAATCATGCTGATAAAGCAGTTGGGTTTTCGTGGAGGCTGAACCTTAACTGGAATGCTGCCTTTGAGTTTCTCAATACAGAAACACAAAAGAAGCAGTTTCACCTCTCCTTTTACCTCATTTGAGGACAGTGGTGAAGAAAGTACAAGGATTGCAAAAGAAAAACTAGAGGGAGGGTTAGGGAGGGTTGCTTAAGAAACTGTCTCAGAAAGACATGATACCTGTGGTTTAGATACCATGCCTGTGAGAGTTTGAAAGTAAAATTTGACAATTAAGATAAATTATTAATTATTGATTAACAAGCAGATATTTAACATAGTAGAAATGAAAGACACTTGTGGTGTGCTTTGAGTTGTTGAGTTAATAGACCAAGCATATGTGACGTTATCTCAAATTAAAAATTATAGTCTGAATGGTTCATGCATTTTTAATAAATATTTAGCTATCTGATCATGAAAAAAAAGAATGTGTAAATGCACATGGTTATTTAAGCATCTATCTATCTATCTATCTATCTATCTATCTATCTATCTATCTATCTATCTATCTATCTATCTATCTATCTATCTATCTATCTATCTATCTATCTATCTATCTATATAGGCATACATTATACCATATATATAAAGTGTAAATAAAATGTAAAAGACTTTTTAGGGGAACTTCGAACTGCATCCTCTAGGGGTAGCTATGGGAAACTCCTAATTGTGACCCATGTCTAAAGCATTAATTGAAAAACACCAACAACATGTTGGCCGGCGATAGCCCATTACGTCACTACCAGTGCCACTATAGTGTAAATAGGCTCTGGGAGAACACATCATCCTCTTCTTTGTCTTCACTGACTGTTTTGTTTGAAGCATGCATTTTGAACGTGGTAAGAGCGATCTTTATTATATCATGGTGAGCACTAGCAAAACGTTTAGAGGATGTGTGCATCCATGTCATCATTATTTGACAACTGGTGACACACACAATCTCTGCATTCTTTGTTTGGGTGAAGAACATGCATACAGTGTCCTTGGTGGGGGGAGGGGGGGGGCAATTTACTTGCATTGTGAGCGTTTTCTGCTCTCATTTGTCTCTCTTTTCGAGGAAAGAGGTGCAGATATCTCCTTCCCATGGTTTAGGACCTGCTGCTACTGAGGCACTGAGGAGAATGAGCTTGTGGGGATCGCAGGTGGATCTGGCAGATGCGTTTAAAGAGGGGCTTTCCTTAACATTGCTGGGTTCAGACCAGGAAGATCCAGAGATGTCTGAGGATGGTGAAGAAGCTGAGACTGAGCCTTCCCAATCCTCCATACAGAGATCAAGAAGGAATGTAAGAGGCCATTTTCCTCATTCATCTATCGATTTCAGTATACGTGTTGCACCAATATTGGCCCGCTGTAGTCCTCTCTTAAAACTCTCTCTATGCCATCTAAGCCCTTTCAGGATACATCCCGCTTAAATGGCAGGGCATACGCAGCAGCAGGTCAGGCTGTGGCTTCATTGGACATGATGGCGGTGCTCCAGGCATATCAGCCTGATCTACTGAAAGACCTGGATAAAGGCAAGGGCCATTCTTCTGATGAGGTAGCTGAGCTGCACCACATCACAGATCTCACTCTCCATGGGCAGTTCTATGGTGACTATGGTAGTAATGGAGAGACATCTGTGGGAGAACCTGGCAGATATTGAGAAGAAAGAAAAGGGCTTTCTTCTTGATGCTCCGGTTTCACCTTCCAAACTTTTCAGTACTTCCATCAGGATAGTGGTCTGGGAGTTCAGGAAGGCAAAAGGTACACTCACCGGCCTTCAAATCCTTCATTCCACAAATATCCGGGTGTGAGCCCGAACATCAGAGGGGTTCTGGTCCGTCTCGTTCTGAGGATCAGAGATGGGCACAGAGGGCTAGTGTTGTGACTCGCATTCCTCCACCACCTGCAGGTAGGGGTAGGAAGAATTGCAGGTCAAAAGAAGGTAGGCAAGGCCTAAGGGATGTGATACAGACAAGGTGTAAGTGCTTTCATCCAGATCAGAGTGATACTTGAGTATCTACTCATTCCCTTTGGAGGTTTTACATCTGCCCTTATCTAAGTTTAATGTAGCAATGTTGTTGCTCAGTTTTTTTAAGATCAGTTTTAATCGTGTAACTGTTCAAAACAGATTTGAACAGAGAAATAAAGTGTTACTACGCGCAAGACGAGAGATGAGTAAAGAAAACACAGTAGTTATTAAAACAATCACCTTTTATTTCAATATATGAACACAGAAAACTGCTGTTAACAGGTTAATATATGGTTTACTATTATATGAGTAGTAAAATAATGGCAACTTACTCTGATGAACACGGAACTCCTCTGAGTAGCTCTGAGTATCTTTGAGTGCTGTGTCTTCTTCTTGTTTGACAGGTGTCAATGTTAAAGCTCAATACTGCCACCTGGGTGCTCAACCAGGTACTGGTGCAGGAGTGTTTACATGTGGTGTTATCATAAGAGAACTGTTCATTTTAAATATTGTGGTTATCACTAATACTGGTATATCGTCACACACTAAATTAACATGATATCGATAATTGTTGCTTTGAATATCATGATTATCGTCAATACCGGTGTATCGCGACAGTCCTAACATCCGGCTAAGTCACCCTGAGGGGCTTCCTGTTTACCAGGATACCTCTTCTTGCTGAGGCATCGAGGGGGAAGTAAAGGACGAGGCATTCCCCATAGCGACCCCTAGAGTACGCAGTGTGTTGTTCCCTACTCAGGGAACCATGGTAACATAAGTAACCTGAGACAGTTTCTATGTACACAAAAGGCCTATTTCTCTTAAATATTGTTCACAAATCTGTCTTAATTTCTGTTAGTGAGCACTTCTCTTTTTCTGAGATAATCCATCCACCTCACAGGTGTGGCATATCATTTACATTTACATTTAATCATTTAGCAGACGCTTTTATCCCAAGCGACTTACAAATGAGAACTTCAAGATGCTGATTTGAGAATTTGGCAGTACATCCAACCGGCCTCACATCCGCAGACCACATGTAACCACACCAGCCCAGGACCTCCACAACCACCATCTTCACTTCCAAGATCGTCTGAGACCAGCCACCTGGACAGCTGCTGCAACAATTGCTTTGCAAAACCAAAGAATTTCTCCACAAACTGTCAGCAACTATGCTCGTCATCCTCATCAAGGTCTCAACCAGACTACAGTTGGTGTTCCCTGAGGTGGTGAAGTAGATATGGAGAATGTTTGACCAGGCTCAGGTGGACCTCTTTGCGACTCAGGAGACATCGCAGTTTCCCTTCTGGTTCTCTCTAGTTCATCAAGCTCACCTGGGACTGGACACTATGGTGCAGACTTGGCAAAGGCTTCGTCTGTACGACGGGTCGAGGTTCAGCTGTTATTTGTGGCCCCATTCTGGTGGGCCAATTTTGGTTCTCAGATCTGATCTCACTCCTCAATGGCTCTTCATGGGAGATTCCAGTCAGGAGAGATCTACTCTCACAGGCACAGGGTATGATAATTCACCCAGCCCAGAGTTGGTGCACAGCTCATAGCATCTGGTCTCTCAACCGAGGTTGTTGAGACCATCCTCCAATCCAGTGATCCCTCAATGAGGAAACTGTATTCCATGATGTGGAAACTTTTCACCTCATGTTGCAGAGACTGACAGCTTGACCCTGCTATCTGCAGGGTTAACCCACTCTGCCTTAAAAGTTAACGTGGCAGCCATTGTGGCCAACCATGTACCCCTTGGTGGCCAGTCAGTGGGCAGACAACCCCTAGTGGCACGTTTCCTCCACAATGCGCTGAGGCCTATAAGCCTAGAGATTTCAACCTCCTCCATTGGTGTCAAGCGTTTGCTCCCAAAGTGTGTCTGAAAAATAAGATAATATGTTTAATAAAAAATAATAATAATACAGCAGATTATACCATAATCGTTGCCTGGGTTGCATATGTATGTGTGGGGCAAAGTGGGGTGAGACCTTTTTGGGGTAGGGGCTTGTTATTAGCTAATTATTTTGAAGAGTGCTCAAGAAATTGTTTTGAAATTTTAATTGCAAACGTTTATACATTTAACACAAATTACACAAACAGACACAAAGTAGAAAAATCGACTTCACTTTGGCCAACTGAGCTCATTTCATTCATTTTCAAACATTATATTATCACATAGTTTTTATTTTTATTTTTCATGACACTGTATGAATGAGACTTAATGTGTATTAAAACATATAGTCAGCTTAGCATCCAAAAGCTTAAAAACATCCACATGAAAAAATGCAGCACATAACAACAGTTGCAATCAATTAAGATGCATGAATTGAATATAAGTAATGCATGAAACAAATAGGCCTTAACTGGTCTTAGGAGTCAAATTAGATAATTTCATAATGGTAAAAAAGAGAAGTGCTGCCATTACAAGTTTGATTCATTTTAATTATTTGCACTGACCATCTGCAGTAATCTCACAGATCTGTAACTTATCCTAACATGTGATTCTAGCTATGCCACACTCCAGCTGGTGGACTTCTTTTGACTGGTTTAGATGAAAATATGGACCTCTGTACTGTAAGTTAGCTATGCTGTTTTATCTTCGCATGTGGAAGAGGATGTGTGTAATACAATTTTAAATAAAATTTTGCATGCACATTTTCAAGTGTGAAAAGTCCGCCTCTTTGACACATGGTGTCTTTGAGGCGCTAGCTGACTCCCCCCCCCCCGTTTCTCAGAAATACTTGAGATGTGAGGTGACAGGAAGGCGAGAGGTAATCACTTAGGCAAGACGTGTGGATTGAAACAACTCGCTCGTTGACTGACAGTTCAAAACCCAAATGGCAGACTTTCAAGCATTCTCTATAGATTCAGTAATTCACACTATTATTTATTTTTGTTTTTATATTTTTATGTTTTTGAAAAGAGATATTATGCATTTTACATAAAGGTCAGCCTTACTGCTGTGTGCCAATGCGGTGTTTGTACAAATCTTTATTAAACCTCAATCAGAGTATGATTTTTCCATAAGAGAATACATTTGTGGATGGGTATTGCTCAACATGAGCAGGTGGAGTTCTAGCCAGAGGCATGCTGCCATGCTGACCCCCAGTAGGGATTAACATTGCACCTGCTTTACAGGAAATGGAGGGGGAGGATTTAAAATGGGAATGGGGGAAGAAGAGGCGAGCACCTGTGGATGTGGGTGACTCCGGAAGCAGAGGGAAACCCTTAGGATTAAACTCCATCTGCTCCTGGTTAAACTCCCCTCTCTGGAACCGCTATTAACTTTGACTTTGACTTCCAGCTTTGTTGAAAGGAGTTACGAGGAAAATAACTTTTTTTGTGACATATTTGCACCACAGCTCTGATATTTAAATGCACATCTCAGATTATGAAATAGAGTATTTATTATTGAATATGTGGTATGTTTGAAATTTGAATGATACATAAATAAATGTACACAATTAAAGTAGTAAAAAGAGTATACATTTCAAGAGTGATTTAAAAAAAAGCTTAAGATCACTTTACAATAAATCATTCAGTCAATTAATCAGCCTACTAACCAAAATTTAGTATTAGTAGTAATAATAATTTGAATAAAAATGAACTAAGTAAATTGTTGTAGTGGCTTTACAAAGCTCTAGGTTGCTTTAATCAACATACTGTACATTCAATTAACCAACAAATGATATAATAATTAATAATATTAAATTTTATTTCAGCTTGTTGCAAGGCAACACTGAAATAAACATTTATTTTTATATTTATACTTTATCTCAAGTAATGTTTATCATAAAATAAACCATTATAAAATATTACTAGAAGTAAAATAACCCTGCCATCAGATCTATTCATATCCATTCATATCATCTAGATATTAAATTGCTTACTGTGATGCATCCTTATCACCACATCATCCAAATTCCAAAAACAAGGACATCTCTGGATTGAAATTTTGATCATAAAATGATGGATCAAAGTTGTCAGCCAGATAATGTTGTTCTCTCTCCATATTTGGAGCATCGCCTGTTCCTAACTATCCCAAGTTGGACAGCTTAACGATGCTGTTACTCTTCAGTTGGATCTGAGTCTCATGGCCCAGTGCGAGTCCCAGCCCTGCATTGTGGGTGTTGTCCCATTCTGCAAACATCATCCAATTCACCACTTTATACATTCCACAAAAATTTGGAACAGATTTGGAAATAGTTTTATTCTCCATCTCCTCCATTTTGTATCTGGATGCCTTGCAAAGTCTGGGTTCCGTCCAGTTTGGATATCTGGGATGTCTTCTTCACATGCATCGCGCTTGTATAATCAAAGTCTGAAGCTGATAAAGGTAAAATGCAATACATTTTTGGCTGTGACCTGTCGATCTTCACAGATATGGTCTGGGTCTGTGCCATTTCCATTGCTCAGTGGGCTGTCTCTCTTCAGCCAAAGCCAAAGCAGTTGTAAAACCAAAGGAGTGTGCTATCAAATGAGCCTGACAGGGGCCTGATAAAAACAATTTTTGCCAGGGAGAAAAACTGAGACTTGGCTAAGCACACATAACTAATGTAGGTCTTGCATCTTACGCTCCAGGATTTTAGATTTCTCGCTGCTACCCTTGGCAGATGGATCACTCGTGTTCACATAGGCAAAGGACCTCCGAAAGAGCACCAATGTCTGCCAAACTGCTCACAGCTCAGTTTAAGGAAAACAGTCCAAAACTGTACTGAAACTCATTTCATCCCCCTGGGCTGTTAGTCAGGACCTGAAGTTGTGTCAACTTTCGGGAGATTTTTGAAGAAGAAAAAAAAAAAAAATCACTACAAATTTTGCCACTACTGTCTCTGGCCAACATTTGCTTGAACTTCATGTATTTTCATAAGACTTAAGTTTGGGGCATGCAGCCTCCTTCCAGTCAGGACCGTGACTCTTGTAAACAAAGTGAGCGGAGATTAAACTCAGTCTTGAAATCTGTGATGGACTTGAGCTTGAGTTTTCAATATCAACACACTTATTATTAGCATCGCAAACAAAAAGTGTTTGTTGCTCATCGGAGAAATTGTAACTCGATCTGTTGAAAGCGTAAGGAAAATCGGTGTATAATTCACAGAGGCATTCGAAAGTTCAGAGTGCTAAATGTGATCTCTTTTTTGGTAATGAGTAAATGAAGATGTTTGTTTTTCAGAACAATTGTAGAGACAGATGCTCGCTCCGTCTGTGTGTTTGACACTCGGCATGGAATCTGTAGCCTCTCTTTCTTTTTAACCATTTCACCAGTTGCAGCATGGGCTTTTAAGATTCACAAGTATTCCCTCCAGAATCCATTAATCATTTAATCCCGGTATCGGCGCCTCTCCTGTATGAACATCTTGCTTTAGGTACTTTTATTCCTTGTAATAAAACTTTAATGTGGTTTCCTCTATATATTCAAGTTCAGGCATCAATATTTCCTTCTTTAAATACTTAATGCACAGCCTGCTTCATATCTTTCAACTTTTAAACATGAAGAGTGCAGAAGTCGCTGGCTCAGATGTCTAACTCACTGAAATACTTTCATGCTAAAGATCAGATATTGAGTATAATCATAAGTATAATCACATATCTGCTGCAAAAATAGTCCCTTCACCTGCAGGCTGAGGATTCACATTGATGGATCTGTTGGTTCTGGAGTTATTTGGCAACGTATTTGCGGATGTGGCCTGTGGCATTCAAAATGTTCTTATAGGTTTGCTGTGAAGATAATCCATCATTCAAGAGCACAAAGGGCCCTGCTGGGACTCACCCCTAGAAAACTCTCAATCCAATTATGCATGTGAGAACAGTCTTAACTGTGGGCTTGTTGTTTTTTCTTCTGCGGAAGAAAATGTATGAGTTGATTTCTTTTTAGTTTAAATAATAATTTACAAATAACATGAATGGGCTATAGCCTCACAGATGGGCAGGTCCGTCGCTAATGGGATTAAAGGTGGTGATGATTGTAGGAGCCCATGGCTGAGGAGGGGCCTGACCTGACCATGTTTTGCTTACATGCTTTTTTTTTCTTTAATTGCTAATTCAACATTTTTACAACACAGACTGAACAAAATTAAGCATTGCTTGGTAATTGTTCAACAAAGTATTGATAGTTGTGTAAATTTTGTCATACTAACAGTTGTCTGAAGTTTTGGTTGATTGTAAACCATTATATATCTTTCTATCAAAGTTGGCTGACATTATCAAGATTATTCTTTTTCTGACACAGTTTAACTCTAAGTTATTGTCATATTTTATTACCGATTTCTAAACTATAGCAAATAAACTGCGATAATGTAAGAAATGTTGAAGGTGTCTGAATAAATTTTGGTTTGACTGTATATTTTATTTTAAAATGAAGATTATTCAGTGTTATTTTTTTATTTTATTACTCGGTTTCTGTACCTGGACACCTACAAACTTGAAAAAAAAAATAAATAAATAAATAAAACGTTAACATAGTGTAGATAGCACAAATAAATAAATAGAATGAACATACATTTTAAACCATTTCAAACAGGGCCCACTGGTACTCCAGGACCCCGCTAACCCCAGCTATGGCCCTGCAAATGGGTAGAGAGGCTGTGGTAAAAATACAGTAAAACTTTTTTATTTTTTATTTTATGAAATACTATTACAATGTAATTTATAATATAACTAATTTCTATATCAATAAATCTTAAAAAGTAATTTATTCCTGTGATGGCAAAGCTGAATTTTCATCAGCCATTACTCCACTCTTCAATGTCACGTGATCCTTTAGAAATCTAAGAAAGCTTTAGATTTTACTCTAAGGTTCAATTAGTTGCATTATTTCATGAAATAACTAACAATAAATAATAATGAACATTTCAGTAGAGAATTCATTAACTTAATGTTAATTTCTGCATATACATTTTTCAAGAAAGTTGCATGGAAGAACATCAGCAATGAACAACATTAATGAACATTAACCTATATTAATTCATTTTGTTAAAAATGGTTGTTCGTTTTTAGTTTGATACCTAATTAAATAATTTTAACAAACTGAATATTGTAATGTAATGTTTTTTTCTTGTTTTAAGAATAAACCTCTCTAAATTGTATAGAAATACTCGCTATTTCTCAGCGACTTTGTCTCATTCAGTCAGATTCTATAATAAGCAGTTTGATGAATTCTCAGGAATGAACAGAATCTTCCGTCAAGCTGAGTTTAGGTAAGTAATCACACCTAATCAAGAATTTAAATGAAGTAATTAACTGCCCAAGGAGAGCTCAGTGCAGGTCATGAGCAGAGCATTACCATTCATTAACAAATTATACCTTGTGTTCACATCATGTATATTTATGCCTCAGGTGTAATTGTATAGGACACACCACCATTTGCCCCATGTTTGACTGGGCGGGTAAAAGTTACGGAGCGTGTAATTTGCAGCTCAACAACAAATTACATAACCACTTATCCCACTCCACCATCCCTGTAACACGACAGGTAGAGCCTGCAGCTGTCGGCCGCCTCCTGCGTCTCAGCCTGCCGATGCTGGGAAGCGCTTTTCATGCCTCATTGAAACAAAGACATTGTGGATGACATGTTTCACCTGGCACGCGTCAGAGTCTGGCAGACAGCCGTGGCCAGTACACCTGAGGCCAGCACTCCTGGATCACTTGCTCTCTCTCTCTCCGTCTCTCTCTCACTGGCTTGCTCTGTATTTGATCTAATGTGACATCTTGAGGGAATACCCAGCATGCTGTTATGTCTGGTCTATTACCGGCTGAGTGCCTCAGGTTTACCTCTGTGACTGTGTGTGTGCGTGTGTGTGTGTGTGTGAGTGTGTTATCTTGTGCAGTATTTTTATCTACTGTACATCCAAGTAGCAGAACTGACCGTTTTTCCTGCCCTGTGCAGTTCTATGTTTAGTTTTTACACCTCATATAATATTTGAAAATTAATGTATTCATATTTATGTGTATTGTATTTATTTTTATTGTACTAAATGTTATAGTTATATACTTTATAATATATATCCCTTTACAATTATTTGTTATATTAAGGAAATAATTGTGATAAATTATTAAAGATATAAATATAGCATTTAGTATATAAAAAATACACAAATATAACATGTAGTACTGAAAAAAATTATAAGGCCATTCTATTATGCAATTAAAGTAATTAAAGAAATGCCTCCACCCCTCACAGTTTGGTGACGGTGACCTTTGACCCTTGTTGTGTGTGTCCACAGGTTATAATAATCTCTTCTCATCGTTTCAATAATTCTTTTGAGCCAATGTGTATTGGAATGGCTGATGGCTAATGAATCAGATCTTCAGACTGGCAGCAGATAAGAGAGTCTGTAATAAAGGAAGTTTGAAGTAAAACATGAGTGGTCTGAACGTTTGGCAAGACAAATGTTAGACAATATGTTACATCTGAAGCGTTCAAAAAGAAAATTATGAAAGGCTAAAAATTTTTTCCTTCATAATATCCTACTGTCCACCTCAAAATGCTTCAGTTCACAAAGATAATTAGAGGTGAGTGAGAAGAAGCAAATATATCCACAAAACCCCTCAAGAATATATAAACACAAACATAAAAATAATAATAATAATAATAATAATAATAATAATAATAATAATAATAATATATATATATATATATATATATATATATATATATATATATATATATATATATATATATATATATATATATATATATATATGCCAAATACCATAAGTACAGAAAAGTATACATTCACATGTATTTGATTTTGTGCTTATATAAATTATAAGCACTACATTATCACGAATACATTACTGTTAAAATGTTTGGGTTCAGTATGAACATGTTTTCTAATTTTTTTTTCCAAACCGTGACAAATGCTAGTCTACCATTTTTTTTTTTTTTTTTTTTTTTTTGCAGAATAGGATATATGCGCTCAACCAAACACAGTGCATCATTTCGTGCACTGTAAATGGTAACAGCCAATCACAGCACACCATTCCTTGGATTCTAGACAGTAATGGCGCCATTCTGAATACACCTGGCATCCTATTTTCCTCATGTACTTTGTCATTTGTGATCAACAAACAAGGACTGCACGAAAAATCACACGTGATTGTCATGCGCATCTTGAAATAAATAAAATAAAGCCAGTTCTGTGATTAATAGTACTGGTAAATCTCTATTTACTTTGACTGCATTTAAGTGTTTACAGGTGCAAATGATTCAGATGCATTCAAAATGCCCCTATTATGCCAATTTTAAGGTCGCTAATATTGCTTTATGAGTCTCCTAAAACAGGTTTACATGCATGCAAGGTAAAAAAAAAAAATTTTTTGTAGGAAAATAGATTACATTTTTGCCTCAATATCAATGATTCATAAACAAATTGTGCGAAACAGTTCAAAGAATCAGTCTCGCTAAAACCCTGGTTTCCATGAGCCCTCACTGCCAATTCACAAGTACGACTGCAGAAGGACGTTTCTCACTGGTAAGTGTTATGTGTTGACAAGTTTGTGGTAATTATGAGATGTTATCAAACTAATTTATTCTCAAAGCGTAGGATACACCGTATTCTTGAAATGATGTTAACCCCATAGAAATTTTACTGTGTTTGTGGTTAGGCAAATTGGTGACGTAAAACATGTTACTTCATGACGTAGAGCCGCAACAGAATAAGGTTCAAATACCTGACGACTCAGCGATTGCGAGCCAACTCTTTTTTTGACAGATAATAACTTTATCTATCGTGTACTGTCGGCTTCACAACTTTGCAGACAGTTTATGTTCACATACAGCTACATGAAAATAAAAGTTGAAAAAGCATAATGGGGCACTTTAATACACAGAGCCATAGATCACTGACAAGTAACGCTTTCACATTAGATTATGAAGGTGATATTGCGTAGCTTATCGCATGTTCTTATTAATGCCATTTATGTTTTTGTTAATATAGCACATAGCACTAGTCAACTAAATGAATGTAACATGGCAAATATGAATGCAATTTCGGAAGTGTAATTTTAGAATTTCTGTGGTTTAATGTGATATTATTCTGGTTCATGATGAAATTTTATTTTATTGCTGTAATTAATTTATAGCATTAATAAGATGATCCGTTGAATTCATTTTGGAAGTGATGACTGATGAATGTATTTTTAGTCCAGTGCCTTTATATAAGATTAGTATTGACCAAGTTTAGAGGCTGTCATATGTGGATCAACTTACTATGTTGTGTATTTTCATCAGTTTCAATATGAAAATAACTTTCATATTGAGTCAATGATTTATTGCATTTTGAGAAAAAAAAGTGTCATGGATTTATTGCATTTTGGGAACAAAATTATAAAGTGTTATGATAAATCTTTAAAAATCTAAACCTGGATTATACTTTTTTTATGTTATTATAACTTAAAGATGCTTGGTGAAAGTTTGTAACAGAAAATAGTGGTTTTCATCTTGCCACTTTCTTGGTAAAGAAAACACATTTTTACTCAAATGAATCAAAATGTATTGCGTTTTGGAACCAAGCTCTTCATATATATATATATATATATATATATATATATATATATATATATATATATATATATATATATATATATATAGAGAGAGAGAGAGAGAGAGAGAGAGAGAGAGAGAGAGAGAGAGAGAGAGAGCGAGAGCGAGCGAGCAGCCTTTTTGAGGATAAGAGACTTCATTAAAACACCAAATAATTATAATTTTTTTTTTTTTTTTTTTTTTTTTTAACGGTAGTGTATATGTTGCCCAAAATCTAATAATAGATATGTATTCACCACATGAGTTGGACGTGGACTAGAGCTAGACTGATGTAGTCTTAACCTAATAGCTCCTCTCCAGCAATTCAAATATCAGTGTTTAAATATATAATTTCTTATCCAATCACAGTTTGAGCTTCTTTTTACTGCGCAAATTACTTCATTAAATGAGTGCTCTTCGCTAACCATGGGAATTTTACATTTCTGTTATTATTTGGTGCACAATACCTTCCCAATCCATTTTATTTCAAAGTGAATGCAGTAGCACAGATTTAAAGAGCATAGCCTTCCTGCTGAGAGAAGTCCATATGTTTCAGTGCAGGTCTGCATAACCTCATTTGTAGCTGCTTGTCCTGTTCATTCATGAATAATTCAAGTACGCCGACAGCAAGTGTGCTGTGCATGACTCCATATGCGTGTGTGTGTTGTATGCATGGAGGGAACACTGTCTGAGGAGCCCTTGCCCCAACTTAGAGACCTCCAACTGTGCTGCAGAGCATCTCGGTATCGCTGCAGATAAAAGTCTAGAGGCCTGTGTATGTGTGTTTGTGTGATCTGACATTGAAGATATGCTCTTGCCTTGAGCAAATTTCTTCCCCTCTTCTCGAATACAACCAAATCCTCACGAGAACGACATATTAAAATAATGAATACAAACACAATTGCGCTTAGCAGATCGCATAAACAAAGTCAGAAAACAATCAATAATTGATCTCGCAATTATATCTTGACTTATGACAATAGGAATAATCAAGTCAGATGGAGAACGAGGATGGCGGATGGAGTCAAAGCCAAACGTGTTCAAAGGTGTTAGATGTTAGGTATGGAGGTCAAATACTCCAACTTCTTTTTTTGACCTGAACACTTTCCTTGGGCTTTTGACCTTTCAAGATGAACCAGAGAACTTCTTGAGCTCATTAGGGAGCTCAAATCAAAAAAAAAAAAAAAAAGTCTGCCTGGTGAATCAATAGTTGCAAAAACGAGTGGCCCAGTGTGCAGACACACACACACACACACAAACAGATTCTCATTATTGTCTAAAACACAGACCTTGGGCGTCAAAAGTATGTGGAGCAGGCCAAATAATTCCTAAACATAGACCGCAACAACCCATTTTGACAAATAAGAGCAAGGGATAAAGTAACGTTTGGAGATGTATTCCGCTGGTCGTGTTGAGATTCTCCTTGTTATTTAATATTTAAGGAAGAGTGCAGCACCTTTCTGTAACATGGAGCAGATGGTAGCAAATCGAGTCCTGCTTTTGCCATCTGTGAAGAGCATGTGTCTGCTAATTGAGTCGCAAAATGGGATTCAGTCCAGGAACTACCTGACCAAAGACATTTTTTTTTTCACTGCACATTTATCTTCTAATATTTCCAATATTTCTGCAACCTCTAGTCTTTTACTATCGTCATCTCTCTCCTGTAAAGTCACTCTTCTCTTCTCTCTTACCCTTGGCCCACTATTCTAAAGGAGATGGGGTCGCCTCAGAGTCCAGAGAGGGCAGCACAAGTGTGGCATTGTAGGCCAAAGGAGAGACGGCCATTGTTCCTGCCCGCTGCCTGCCACAGCTGTGCACGAATAAGAGCAGGGACAAACCACAACATATATCAATGTGGAGGCTGTGAGGGATGGTCCACGGGTGTCCACACTCAAAGAAGCCTAGTGTCTTTCAGCTAAAAAATGCCAAAGGGAGCACAAATCACTTAAGGTGACGCTTTTATTGCTTTAAATCCACAGGAGGAGACAAGAGAGCTAGTAAAGGAACAGACTCCCGAGGAATAGAAAATGAGTGAGATATATTATCCATGCATATGTGTAAACAAAAAAAAAGAAAACAAACAAAACAATCCATATACCTCAATAAAAAAAGAAAGTAAGTATATTCAAATTGGCTTTGCGAGTCATTTCAAATGAAATTATATTAAACTGAATTGAAATTGATTTATCATTATGTAAATTCCATAATATTTCCCTACTTCTGGAATACTTATTGAATGCATTTCCTAATAGAAACACTAATATGTTTTATCTAAACATCAAATAAACATAACTGCATGCCAATAGGGAAATGCAACAAGTGTCTTCTCTCTGGCCAGATCTAGCCAATGATCCTGCGGTGGAAGATGTAAATTGTACATTTTCAGCCTGGAAGTTAGAAGAAGGACCTTCGTATTTGTGCTGCATTTCACTTGAGTCATCATGAAACTAAGTAGAAACATCTCACTCTCAACAGGCCGCTGCATCTAGGCTAGTCAATGAACTGGAAGGAAATTGGACATGGTATCTGCAGGATATTGGCAGCAGACAGGGCTCCCTGTGATCGCAGCTGAAAACCAATGGTGAGGGGGCAAGTTGGTCAGAGCATGCTCACCCCAAGTGTGCCCTTTAAGAGCTGTGAGTGCATGTATCGCTGCAGGAGCGCCCTAAGTCCACACTAAGCTTCTCTTCCATAATGTACAGAATTATCCCTCACTCTTTCTCATGCTCTCCTTGTGCTCCTGTTATTAGCTACCGCTCTGGACAAATATTTTGGTTGTGCAGTCACAAGAGATATCCATCTTACAAAATTAACAAGATAGCGACAGAAAGAGGTTAGGAGCTGTGCTCTTGGACAGTAAAAGAGTTCTGGGAGGAGCATGCACATTAAAAGCTCAGAAATACTTATTTTTCTTGAAGTCATGTCAGTTTTGGCCGTTAATATATAAATATATACATAACTGTTTGAAAGCATGGTGTCAGAAAGATTCTTTTTTTGAAAGAATATTAAGAAATTTAGCTACTAACTGCTAAATAACTGTATATTGATATTTATTAATTTAATGCACAAATACAGTATATGGCCATTTTGCATGTCACCATTTTGATCATTCCATGCCATATCTTCTGCTCTACAATGATGTGACGTTGAAAAATATTAAAATTCAACCATTATCATGGATTTTAATTTTTTTTTGTTCTGATGCCACTTCTGAATTGAAATCTTAATAATTTGCTAAATACAGTACATGCATAGCAAAATGTTCAGAATAATGTTTCAATGGCAGATGTTTTAGCAAGGGAATGAACAGATTTTTATTAATGTTTATTGCACCTGACGATGACTGCATAGGAGACTTACTCTGAAATCACACATGGGACCTCAGAGAAATACTTTTCTTCTTCTCAGATTCCCCTCTATTCTCCTGAACAACTTTACGACCAGCATTATATGCATATGATCCACAATTGATATTTCCATTAATGTCTCATATGGTGAATTAAATAAAGCCAATCAGCTTTGCTTACACATCATTTATCGCGTTTTTGTAACAGTTTGAGGTCCTCTTCTGCGGACCTCACCTTTGAGCTGCTATGTGTCACTGCTGTGTTAAAAGCAGCCTTTCACACTCATCTGGCTTTGCATACGAGAGCAAGCATTGCATTATGGGAGTGGAATCTTGTCAACAGGAAGCTGGATTGTCCACAAGGCCTCACTCTGTCATTTAAACAGCCTCTCTGTTGTGATACACTGCTCTGTCCATGTGTGGAAAACAAAAAGACAAAAAAACAGCTGGACATAAAACCTCTGTGTGCGAGTTTGCACGACAGCATGTTTTACACTCCGAGCACCACAGATAATGGTGCGATCCTCTTCTAACCCCCAAGGATGCACTTTGGCTAAGGAATGGGGACCGGGGACAGAGGGGAATCACAGAAAGCGTTATGAATGTGCGTTTGATTTCATACGCCACAGGGGTCTGTGGCACAGTGAGCCACTTGTTGTGCGGCCGCCCAGATGTGCACCCGCCCGCTCGGATGAGGTCCCCCCTCAAAGACGCCCTGTTAGTCCTGCTGTCTGGACAGACAGTGAGGGGCCCTATACTCACCTCGCCCTAAGACACGCGCACACACACACACACACACACACACACACACACACACACACACACACCTCAGAAATGAATCAGTCCTGTACCAGGCAGAGTAGCAGTGTGAAGGGAAGATTCAATCATTCCAGTGTTCGTGTTTGATTGTGTTGAAGAGCTCGATTGGCAATGTGTGCTGTATAAAGGCGAAACGTGAACAGAGAGACGATATATGACCCTGTGTCTGTGGGGTTACATACTGGGAGCAAATAGCAAATTATATGTTTAAGAACAATGAACAAGTCAAAGCATACATCCTTTCTGGGGACACAAGAAGATAAAGATATAGGTTGTCTGCCATAGAGAAAAACAAACCTTGTTCCTCTGTGTAAGGCCAATGGAAATCTCATATCTACATAAAAAACTCTGCACAAGTCTTTACTGTTTTTGTGAAGCACATTATATGGTTCACAAAAACACTTGTGTTAAGATGGTTATAACTTTTGCTTTTGTGTGTCAACACTTTTAATTTCCCAAAAATTCATTTTGCCTTTGCAGAGGACTCAGAAGTTACTGAGATTCATAAATCTATAGAAGAACTGGAGCAACTTTTAAAAGATGCTAGGAAGAAACTTACCTGCAAACCCTCTTGGGAAAAGGGTGCTGATTTAATTTAGTTAAAAGGAGTTAACTGATAAAAACTATGGCCATGGCATTTTTTTTTTTTTAAAAACAACCTAACTTTTCAGGCTTTTGTTTTTCACTAGTGGCTTAAGCTTTTCAAACTTTTCACTGCAGTTTACAGGTTGTTACTGTAATGTCTTGAATAAGTTGCCAAATGTCCTTCTATGAATTTAGTCTGTCTTGTTTTTAATGTCTTTTTATGTAATACCGGACTTTGATGATGCTGAGATCAGATACCTATATATATATATATATATATATATATATATATATATATATATATATATATATATATATATATATATATATATATATATATATATATATATATATATATATATATATATATATATAATATTATCACTACTATTTGCAACAAGAATGTTTTGAAATCTAAAATGAATATTTTCTATTGAGATACTGAAGCAAAATATATAAATAATTGTCTTTTTTTTGTGATGCATCCAGTTTGACTAATATGGTGGTACAGTATTGTAAAAATGCTGTTAAAATAAATTAAATATGATATCTATCTGTCTATCTATCTATCTATCTATCTATCTATCTATCTATCTATCTATCTATCTATCTATCTATCTAAAATATTTTCCATATAAATACAATACTTTTTAAAATAAGGAACGATTGGAAAAGAAAGGAAGAGGAAAGGGGGATGGAGCTCATCAAACACATGAATGCAGAATTAACTACACACCTGTGTCCAAGTTAAAACTACACACCTGTGTCCAAGTTAACAGAGCGAGCGATTCATGCACTTTTTCCAAAGAGGCATTCTGTGAGCGACACAACTCTAAATGGCACTTGAAGATAACAACCTGAGCGTTGTCAGAGAGCACCATGGTTGAGGATTCTGACAGTGAAGCACTGAGAGTTAAAATTATGAGATGCCAAAAGTCATTTATAGCAGCGGGAGTGTTTTTACATTCTCTTTTATGTGGGTTATTGATGTGGAGCTCCCGTGAGAAAGAACAACAGTGTACCTCCAGGTGTGACAAGATGCTTTTGTGTTCGCAATGATTCCTTTGTCACACACCTTCCCGAAGGAAGGCTAAATGGCCACTGTCAGGCATTTAAAGGGGATTCAGCCTGCTGCTCCTCATTCATAACTCGATCAATACTCCCAAAGGGAGGTTATCGATATGCCACACTTTCACCTAGACCAACGTACGCTTATAAATACAGCAACATGTAGGCCTCAACATACACACAGTCTTCTTTCTACAGTACACTAATTCTGCTGAAGGAGTGCAAACACTAATTTCAGCTTGCTGATCTTGATAATTATTAAGAAATTGTTCTCGCAGGGCTATCAATAGACAAAAAAGTTCACAATTCATCTCAAATTTTTAATGTGCTAAAATACGCAGAAGTGGTTCCAGAGTCAATGAAAGTCTGGAATTCTAAATCTAATTTAATCTTTAAAAAAAATAATTTTTGGAATAAATGTTTTAGGTGAATTTAAAGCAAAACTAGTTAAGAGAAATAGTTAAGATTCATTAAATAGGATGTAGATAAATGTGTTTTCTTTGTTAGATAAATATAATGGCATTAAATGCATATGATTAGCCTCACCAGGTAATTTTGGCACCCTATGACTACTGAAAGTTTGGGGTCAGTTGTTATTTATTTCAGTGTAGTGTGTACTTTTATTCAGAGAGGATGCATTGAATTTTTCAATTGTGACAGGAAATATTTATTATATTACAAAAGATTTTAACTTAAAATATATGTGCATTCTTTTTAACTTCATATTCATCAGACATCATGAGTCCTGAAAACAAATTGCATCACAGTTCATATATATATATATATATATATATATTCTGTAGGTGCTTGTGACACAACAGATTTGGGTAAAGGCTGCTGAAAATTCAGCGTTGCCATCATTGTGATAATTAAAATGTTTTAATTGTTAGAATATTTCACAATATTGCTGTTTTCCTGTTTTTAATTTAGTTATTTATTTATTTTATAAATGCAGATTTGCTAAACATAACGATGACTTTAAAAAATATTTGTAAAATCTTACATTAATGTATTAGTTTAGGGTTAAGTTCTGATCCCAGTGCCATTATTGATCTCAACAAATTCAAGCTAAATAATTTTTTACAAAGTGGAAGATTTATCAGTTTAGGAACATGACTGCATGGCTCATGTGGAGATGTGGTGTGACTGCTCTTCCTGGGATGTATAGTGACCCAGATAAAGATAATGCATTATTGATGCACAACGAGGGGCCTTTTTATCTGTGCGATCAATTCAATGCATCCACTCAGGGTCCATCTCTACAGTACTACAAGACACCTGCTGAAGCTTTAATATCTGACCAGTCGATATCTGTAGCCTTTCACACCACAGAGAGAGAGAGACAACACTACTGTCAACCTCTGCCAGCTCTCAAACGATGGACGTTATCACAAACGATAAAACACAGCACACTCTTGGGAAGATGTGTAATATTATGTATATATATATATATATATATATATATATATATATATATATATATATATATATATATATATATATATATATTTTTATGCGTACATAATGAGGCATGATGGGTCAATGGGCATCTTTTGGACAACTGTCAATTCAGTAGTCTTCTTCATGATTGTGTAGCCTACAGAACCTGACTGAGAGACCATTTAAAGACATTTGCAGGTGTTTTGAGTTAATAAACTGTTTAACTGGCACCAGGTGTCTTCAATATCAAACCTTTTCACAATATTCTAATTTTCTGAGATACTGAATGTGGAATTTTCCCTTGTTGTCAGTTTTAAACATCAAAATTAAAAGAAATAAACATTTGAAATATATCAGTCTCTGTGTAATAAATATACAAGTTTCACTTTTGAATGGAATTAGTGAAATAAATCAACTTTTTGATGATATTCTAATATATATATATATATATATATATATATATATATATATATATATATATATATATATATATATATATATATAAATAGAGCTAGATATTTATAAAAATGCAATCATATCACATATTTAATATTTTTGCACAGCCAAGTAAAAAAAATAGATCAAACAAATTACTTTTCATGGTATGTTATTTCCAAACAACCCAGCCATATACTTCAAAAAGGCAGTGACAAAGAACTTTGTTTAAGGTTGCTATCATCTTTCAAGATGGAAATAAAAATGTCCCACAAGCTTTACATTTTTCAAAAATGTTCTCCCACAGGACAGTTTAAAGTGAAACTGCAAACTAAACAAATACAGCGGTCAGGCATACTCATTCTCCTGTCTGAGTGAGTCAGCTGACAGGACGCGGAGAAAGGTTTCAGGTCTCAGACGATCATATATGTGTTCATATATGAACATACACAAATAAATATTAATTCCTGTAGGAATGATAATAGTATTCCTTTTATTTGCTTAATTAATTATTATATACGTGACAACATTTTCTCTCTGATAAAGATGTATACACTACCTCAGTGATTATGATGAGTATATTGTAGTAATGTATTGGTGACATCAAACAGAAGACACACTCTAAGAAGTCTGTTTATAACCATTAGCAGCGACAGTGCCTAACCTAGGCGTGACCTTTGTCAATTAACTACTGTGTAGCGATTACAGCTGATTAGCCTGACAGTAAGCGTCTATGAGTCTCTGTAATCATTAAACAGTGGCATTTCTCCCAGCAGCATGAGACCCGGCACTCCAGGCTAGCAGTGACGGATGACATGGTTCAGGGCTTCAGGGGGGTTTTGTGCGACCTTCGAAATGGTAAAGGGGGCAGTGTGGACGTCGTCTCTGTGTAAGTTAACAGAGCAAGTGATTCATGCGCTTTTTCCAAGGAGGCATTCTCTGAGCGACACAACTCTAAGGGCACTTGTAGATAACAACCTGAGCGTTGTCAGAGAGCACCATTGTTGGGGATTTTGACAGAAATTAGCCAGGACCTTCTGGTCATGTGAACTGACCACAACTGCCAAAAGAAAGTGTTCCAAGTGTTCAGCGCTTGAATGCATTTGAAATGCAACGCCACGGAGTAGATGAGATGTTTTATCCTTCCGTGACGAATCACAGTTGGGTTAATAAAAAAGATGATGCAGTGATTCTCAAAAAACTGCAGTCTGACCCATTGAAAACAGGTAAATGAAACGGTTTTGTGCCATTTTATATGGATTCAAGAAACAAAACAGAATCAAAATATTCCGAAATGGGAGCAAAATTCCATTGCATCTTTCAGCCCGACAAAGAGATAAGCACAGAAGCAAAGTGTGCAGCCAAACAGTGTCTTGAGAAGAGTGAATAGGATTGCTCTTCTATCGCCCTCTCTTCTCCCAGAACCGAGCTGACAACCTCCGGCGATGCTTTCCATTCAAGCTTAGCGGGAACACGTTTTCATTTCAATATCACTGAGTGGGCTGGGGCGGCCTTTGATGTCTACCTAGCCGGTACCTTATGGGTAATCTAACACTTGGATTAAGCCATTTCTAAAACATTTTCCCCCTCCTCTCTTCCACGGCCAAGATTGCCATCACTGCCTCCGTAATCTTTTGTAAAAGAAGCTAATGCAGAAACACCTGCCACACAAGCCGGGCACATCCAGTCCTGCCGTCGTAAGCAGATTACATTCTGCAATGCCAGGTATTTGAGGAATATTCATGTTGCTAAGTGCTTATGTAATGAGTCATAAAGTGCTATAGGCTCCCCCCCCACACACACACTCCCTTGGTTGTTTTTGAGTTGATCTCATCCCCATAAATGAGTGAGCCTTTGGGGCATTGTTTGGGTTGAAATCCCTGGCCCTTGCCAAGAAGTGAAATTGCTGCGCCTTGGGGGTCTCAGAGACAAACTAAAGAGCCAATCCTCTGACTTGCTGTTGTTTCACTGGTAGTCTTGTGATATGATGCTTATTAGGAGCATGATGTTTTGATAACAACTCCACATGTTATTAATCATATCAACATGACACAGTAGACTGAAAAGAGCAGTTTACAATTCAAGTAAATGCTAATTTACATTGGTTTATCTCTTAAAGAACAGTCATCTAAATTATTAGTAATGTGAATAATAACAGTGACGCATACAGCACACATCCATTCAAGTTTGATGTTTGGGAAGATTTTTTAAATTTGTTTTGAAAAAAGTATCATGCTTATGAAGGCATTTATTTGATCATTCTAAATTATACAGTAATACTTATCACGAACATCATACATCAAACATGTTCACTCAGATATCGATAGTAAATTTCACAAATAATTACGAACAAATTGAACACTAAATGTGACGTAATGTAGAAACGTATTTATTTTATTTTATTTTTTGCTACAACTTTGAAAAAATAGAACTATATTTTCTTATGAAGTAACATGATCAAGTTTTATCAGTCAGTAGGGAAGGTAAAACTCGTTTATAAGAAAATTAAGTAAAATTCATATTATAATCAAAACTGAACTGATCTATCTTCATAAAATATTTATTTCATTTATGATAAATGAACAGCAAAACCCGTTCTTCAGGCACTGGTTATTCAAATGAAGCTACACCATGTTATAACTCGAGCTCTGAGCTGTAGCCTAAATCTCAAGACATATCTCTTCTGCAAATCTGACACAGGAGGAGACAGAACTGAAGCAAAAAGAAATCTGGAACAAAAGTGAAGCCATCTTTTCAAACAACAGCCCGTGGCTCCTTTCACTTGGCATCTTCAAGACGCATCTGATCCTTTGCTTTGTTTAAAGCCAGAGCGTCTTTAAAAGTGGATTTATTTGTTTGAGGTTGTTTCTCTATTTATTTCTGTATTTACCAAGATCATCCAGTTCTGGGAGGGAAAGGGATGGAGGGTATTTGTCAAATCCTAGAAGGTTTCTTGGCACTGGCGCAAACACAACTTGATGACTTACAAAAGACAAAGATGGTTAGTTAGCGACTGTCTGCTCAGGGGTTGTTGTGATATATCCATTTCCCTGATCAAACCGATTTTAAAAGTTCAATGTGAATGCAGACCTGTAATTGAGGGAATGGTGCAAATAAATACTTAGCGGAGACAGGAAACAATAACAGGATCTCCTTAATTGTGCCTTCAAGATTTATAAAAACAACTAGGTAGATAAGCTGGAGGATCAAGGGAATAAACAATTGTGCAGTGGAACTGAGAGCCATTAGATCAAATAGCTTTAATTACCTGATTACGGTGAGCTAGAGCTGACTAGCTTTCTCTGGAACGCTGGCTGCGTGACAAAATTAGCGGAAGAGATAAGGTACAGCGCCAGATCTGCTCCACCTTACCTAATCTCAATCAGGTTTACCATCAACACTGCCGGTGACTCAGTTACTGTTGCATGAGTGTGGTGGAAATGCTGTTTTTCAGCTATTTCTGGCCTGATCATTTGGACATGACCCTATTTAGATAAGGGGGGCTGTTACAGGAACTTTTATTGTTTAAGACAGAGTTTGAGAACGAAGCCGGTTGTTTAATAGGGATAATTGCTCTTTTATACAATCCCATGATAAAGGCTGGCAGACCTCATCAAGTCCACAGTAACTGGCAGTGACACATCAAGGCTTAGAATCCATTTTGTCTCAGAGTTTCATTTGGACACATTTACATTAATACACTTGACGTTCTTATCAGATGTCTTATGTTCATGGTAGCAAAGGTAACAAAAATAGGGGCATGCATAAAAAATATCACACAAAAGACAGAAAGGGATTCAGACTGAAAAGCTTGTGTTATTTCGTCATTTCATCTGTACATATTTCAGAACTAAGAAGGTATGTATCTGGTTTGTCTCCCCATTTGCATTCTTCACAAATGACCTTTTGACCTCAAAATGAAGCCATCCAAAGGCCCGGTGACGTAGACATATTAAATATTTTCTTTGTCTTACTTTTGTTCACAATTGTTTTCCGGTGTTGATTGGATGTTGGGTCGTCCTGTGTTGTACTTTGTTAGATAAAGTCCTTGCGCCCCAACAAAAGCATCTTAGAGATATGTGAGGATTTTAGTGTCCTGTAACTGCTTGACTGATGGGTGTTGTCCGAATGATCTCAACTCTTGTGGCTTATAGTCTGTTTTTCATTTCTGCTGAATCTGATTTAGTTCATGGTATGTGACATTCATTCTTGACATAACTTTTTTTTATTTCATTTTTTTAATCTGCGTCATGTGTTTATCTGATCTTAATGTACACAAAATCACAACTAAGTCTTACAATGGAGCTGAGGAGACAAACCAGAGCCTGCGCTCTTCCCTTCCCTCATGCTGCACTGTCAATATTCAGTCCTCAAATACTGTACATCAATTTCGAGGGCAGTATTTGCATCAATGATTTTGCCCTATGTCAGTTTCTCACAGCTGACAGCGGTGACTGCTGAGGAGTTTGACTTCAGCCCTGTGGATTTACTCTTGACAGAGGTCAGACCCTGATGTGACAGCCAGATTTACAGTCTGGTGACAGCTTCCCTGTAGACCAGATCACCAGGGATTGATTTTGAGCTTACGTCTGGATGGCAGTGATTTTACTGGCTTAAATACCTCTGTGAGCATGTGGATTTTATTTAAAAAAAAAAAAAAAATTCCATTATATCTCAATGTGTCATGTTGCCTTCATTAGTAGAATGAGTTCACCCAAAAATGAACATTTATGTCAAATGACAAAAATGAAAATCATTAATGTTGCTCCAAACTTGTATGATTTATTTCATTATCTTTCCTGCAGAACACAAATGAAGATATTTTGATGGCCGTTGTAACCCTTGCAGTTTTGGTTACCACTGAACTTCCACTGTATGTACGAGAGAATAAAGAAAAAACTAATAAATGACATACACAGAGACATTACTCAAATTATCTTGTTGAAAAAATGTTGGGCGGCTGAAGCAGTCATGCAGTTTAAAGGACAAATAAGGCAACATGACAAAGTGAGATATTCAAGTTCTCACAACAATAATAAAGATAACCTTTTAATGATTGTCCTCAGTAATGTTATTTTGTTTATCCATCTTGAGTTTTCTGTGTTCTATTACGTAACTGTTACAGTGTCAATGCGTTTATGTTGATTAATGAAGTTTCAACAGCATATTTGATTGTATTTTGAATAAAATATAATTGATACATTTCAATTATAATGTATCTTAAAGGGAATTCAAAGTTTTTTACATTAAAGTTTATGCATGCATTCATACACACACACACACACACACACAAACATGTGTATGTGTGTGTGTGTGTGTGTGTGTGAGAGAGAGAGAGAGAGAGAGAGAGAGAGAGAGAAAGATAGAGAGATAGAGAGACACAGAGAGAGAGAGGGAGACAGAGACAAAGAGAGGGAAACGAGAGAGGATGTGTTAGCAATTGCATGCTCAGTCCCAGGAGACACAAAAATCATGAGAAGCCATCCATGCAGCTGCTAAAAGGACATGATGAGAGCACACACACACACACACACACGCACACACACACACACACACACACACACACACACACACACACACACACAAACTCATGTGTCTTAGAAAGGTCATTTACCTTTAAAAGCTGATTGTTGTCTCTCAGTCATTACACAACATTACATTACACATTGATAAGCAAACACAGTTTTATCAGGTTCTCAGGTCCTCAGGTTAAAACGCCTGTGTGTGTGGTGCAATGTTAGCAATAGACTGAAGTTCTGCCTTGAGACAGGAAAGGCCCTGGCAATTAGGCTGTTTCATGTCACTGGACTGTGTCTGTTTTCCCCTCTGGACACTTCTGAGTACTGCTTAAGACACCTAAATGCTGTGGAGTAGGGAGCAGAGCAAGAATAATGTCATTTAGATTAAAGAACCATGACTGGGAGTGGTTTTGGATCAGATAATGGTCTCTGTAAAGGAGCATTATTTCACATGAGCATGAGTCAAGCTCTTGTCTGATGTTAGCAGGTCCGATATCTATTTCATGTTTGATATAAACATGGGATATCAAATATTCTACCAAAGGATCAGTTGAAATGCCTTTTTCAAAAATGAAGATGAAAAATTCTGACTGAATTCAGGTTAAATTGAAGTTACACAAACAAATGTTTCAGCTTAAAACACATACACACACACATAAAGGGTATCTGGAGAATTTCCTGTTCCTACCCACCCACCTTAAACTGTCTCGTGGGACAGAAGAACAGAAGATGAGGTTGTCTATGACACAGATGCTGAAGAATTCTTAGGAAATGCTGCAGAGCTCAAGTTGTTTGTGTCCCTGTCTATTTAACATCCACGTCTTTGACATAAGATCAAATAAAGTCATACAGTGACTAAGTTAATTAATCTGATGCATAGGTTTGATTCTTCTGTCATGATAGGTCAACAGTTTGTTTGAAACAGAGAGATTAGCCTACTTATGAGGTGTTCTATTGACTGTGAAAGTGATGGCAGTGGAAATTACTCTTTGTTTTGCTTGGGCAAAAGATCTACAAAACAAATACAAATAAGTGGTTAGAAGAAGGCCCATGTTCACTATTTGTTTTCTTCTTAAGCATTTTGTTCACTTACGGTACATAAGGTCAGAAATATGGGACAGCTACATAATGAAACATCAACAACAATCACTTAAAAAAAATACAATGGTTTCTTTTATTCATATTTTTGTTCATATCAGATCAGTTAAAAATCAGTTTTCATAAAAAATAACCTCTAAGACACACTGTAAAAGCCTGAAGTTTAAGAAACCTGTTATTATGATTATTTCTCATGAATATCATTGGTTGCTTTATTTTACAGTACGTGTACTTACATGTACTTATTGTGTACTTACAGTGTATTAATCTAAGAAAGTTCTGGTAATACAAGGTAACTACATGGGGTAAGGTTAGGTTTAGGGGTAGGTATAAAGTAAACTTTGACAGTAGAAAGTTTCTTAAAAATTCTGTCTGGAATTGTAGTCATTTTTTTTTAGAAACACTTAACTCAAGGTAGAATACAACAACAATTATTCATTCTGCTAAAATAGTCTGTAAATGGTTATATATTATGTTATTTTTCCGGCCCATGCTTTCCCACAAATTTTCTTTTGTGGTATCACTTTGCATTTACACATTGATGTATATGTTGTACATTGCACATTAATATGACGCATGAATACTGTAATGCAAAGTGTGACCTTTTTATGTTTTTCACATCCATATATTACAACTGGCTAGATAGATCTAGTTCCTGATGGGGTGAGGAGAGAGTTGTAAGGCCATTCAACACCACTTGCACTTAAAAAGAAATACAAGCCGACAGTAACATTCCCCTCGTAAACATTTATGAAAACAGGGCGTTTGTCTTGAGAAGGCCAGGTTCGCAGACATTTTCACAGAAATATAATATCCGTTATCACAGTTTCCAATTTGTCCCACATTATTTTGGTGGAAGTTTTATGGCACCTGTGATTTTTCTTTTCTATGTGAGATAGAACAGGACTCAAGAAAACAGAGTAAGTCTTAAGTGGGACTATGAATCCTTATCTGATGTTACAAGTACTTGAAATATGAGATCATATCCAGACCCAACAGCTATAGAGAAGTGGGACAAAATAGGGAACACATATCTGCGATTATGGTTTTTCTTTATGTCAAGGCTCATTATTTTTATCTGTACATGGTGGTAACTTTAGCCATGTTATTATAGACTAACCCTGTAAGTAGAACAAACAAAACAAAATTAAAAATTTTTTTGAATGTAGTAATGTGGTTTCATCAAAAGGTGACCTACTGTATATTGTAAAACTAGTTTAAAGCAAACGTTGACCGCTTTTCACTATCACAGATAAGTGTTTATGTAACTTTCATATTGTGAGGTTAAATGAATGTCAAAAATCCAAATGGCAAAGCTGCGTAAGTGAAAAAAGCCTATTAGGACAGGGACTATTTTCGTCTATCATATTGCAAAGGAAAACAATGGTAAACAGGCAAACACATCTGTCCCCAGCTTATCTGTGTATTATGACGCACTTATCCAACCACCTAATGCACACATCATGATGCCTGATAAAGCCTTCTGTAGCTGGACTTAATGATACTTAGCAAAGGTCCTTTTTTATAGGTCGCTCAATACAAGCATTTACTATAAGCTTTATGGGCTGACAGGTTTGGGATTGGTGACTGGCAGATATTTGTTTTCAGTAATGTTGTAATAATTGAGTTAAAACAACTGGGTTCAAATGATAATTACTTATTTTTTTATGTTTTATTACTAACTACTCAAAATAAGTTAAAGATACAACACTACTTACCAATATCAGGGCAATAAATAAGCATTTTAAGAAAAAAAGTTTGTCAATCCATTTCATTTCCTGTCCTGACAGGATAATTGTTGTATTGATGAAGGGCTCACATTACAGACTGCTCATCCAGAGGTCAAAAGTCAAAGACAGAAAGAGATTTGGGAGGATTTAGTTTTGCTGTCGAACAGCTTTTATAATCATGCCAATCAGAATTTGCAACCGAACAAGCAAATTCCTGCAGGAGCTTTCCAAATTAAGAAAACAACCTGAAGCGGAAAGATTAGTCTCTGTCTGATTTCCGCTCATTTGAACTGTTATTTCAACCATCTTCACTTTCCTGTGCCAATGGTGAAACAAATGTCCTGTTAAACATTCCAGGATTCATCCATATTTAATTACTCCCATCTTCATTAACATATGACTCCTCTAATGAAGAAAGTGTTACATTTATTCACACCAAATGGCAATTCTGCCTTTGATGACCTCAACAATTAGAGAACATCAAAGCCTAGGTCGTGCAAACTTGCATTCTCATTAGCATAATTAAAACAACCTGTAGACAGTAAAAAGATGAACATTTGCAATGGAAAGTGAAATTATATTTATGCTGCTTATGAAATAATTATGTACCTTGTACTCGATTAAGAATTTGGTAATTGACTTGTAGTTTATACATAACTAAGAAATTTGATTAGCTGTGCTGTATTGAAATAGTGATGTTGCTTTTGGTAAATCTGATTCCTCGCAGTAAAACGATAAATCTTTCATCGTTTAAGATATTTTTAATGGCAGCTGAAAAAGTGACACAGATAGATTAAGATTAGCATTTTTTTTAAATACCTTATTTCTGCAGATTTCATACTAATCTCTAATAAGAGGTGTTTTCAAGATGTCAATTCACCCACACAAATTCTCTCTCTCTGTCTCACACATACACGTGGTTATGTACACACAATAACTCACTTGATTATAAGATACTGAATGTATTCCACATTTACTCCACTTGTTTGTTATCATATGTGAGGATCATACTTTTCTGTCCACATTATAAACAAAGTGCGAAGTAAAATAAAACATTCTTTGTCACTTATACACCCCATAATTAATGTTCCAAAGTTTTGGGGCAGTAAGATTGATTGATTGACTGATTGATTGATTTATGTTGTTCATTTCATTTTTCAGCAAGACTGAATTAAACTGTGTTTATGTGACAATGAAGACCTTCATTATGTTACAAAAATGTGTATACAACTTGAATACAACTGTATTTTTAATCAAATAATTGGAGCCTGTGTAAGCATGAGAGATGTCTTGCAAAAAAAAAAAGTTCACACACACACACACACACACGCACGCACGCACACACACGCACGCACACACACACACACACACACACACACACACACATATATATATATATATATATATATATATATATATATATATATATATATATAGTACAGACCAAAAGTTTGGACAAACCTTCTCATTCAAAGAGTTTTATTTATTTTCATGAGTATGAAAATTGTAGAGTCACACTGAAGGCATCAAGGGCTATTTGACCAAGAAGGAGAGTGATGGGGTGCTGTGCCAGATGACCTGGCCTCCACAGTCACCGGACCTGAACCCAATCAAGATGGTTTAGGGGTGAGCTGGACCGCAGACAGAAGGCAATAGGGCCAACAAGTGCTAAGCATCTCTCTGGATTTCCTTCAAGACTGTTGGAAGACCATTTCAGGTGACGACCTCTTGAAGCTCATCAAGAGAATGCCAATAGTGTGCAAGGCAGTAATCAAAGCAAAAGGTGGCTACTTTGAAGAACCTAGAATATGACATATTTTCAGTTGTTTCACACTTTTTTTATGTATATAATTCCACATGTGTTAATTCATAGTTTTGATGCCTTCAGTGTGAATCTACAATTTTCATGAAAATAAAGAAAACTCTTTGAATGAGAAGGTGTGTCTAAACGTTTGGTCTGTACTGTATATATATTCATTTATTTATTTATTTTATGGTAGTGTATATATGAACACAAAACAGACTACTCTATCACTGAAAACTAAAAATGAGTGTTATGCTATGCTGATATATGCTGATATATATTGATTTTTAGGGAGCAAAAGTGTCTCCCTCCCAAAGTGCAAGCGAAACCTACGCCACTGACAATACCTCTCAGAGATTTCCAAACACTACACATCGTTTCATGCCTCTCCAGTCACTAGCATATTCAAGAAGGAAAGTTCAGGAACTTGTTGTGTTTGGCCTTTGCACTTCATCCATGCCCTGTTCAAAATCAAACGGGCGTTCTCGTTGTGACCTGTTCTCTACTCTCGACTGTCGACTCTGTTAACATTAGCCAAACTAATGAGGCAGCACTCCTTATCTGCCTCCCTCCTCTCTTGACATGAGCGTCCTGCACACAGTTCTCTTGCAGTCATCGCTCCTCTGTGCGTCAGCTCCCTCAAGTCGGGGAGTTGAACCCCTCCGGCCCTCGCTCTTCGTGGGAACAACATGCTTCCCCCACCTCCCCGATGGACCTTAGGCCTTGTCATCTTTAAACCTTCAAACAACACCCGAGTCGTCCTCCCCCTTCCCACGGTTAAAATAAATTGTCCTTAGTGTAGAGCCGGCTGTCTGAAGCTTGCAAGTTAGGCCTTCCTGTCTTCAGGATTTTGGAAGCCATCCCCCAGAGAGTTAGAAAGACTTTGTGAGAAAGATGAGAGAAGAGAGGAGGGGCAGGAAAAGAGCGCAAATGAGAAGAAGGTGTTGTAATCCCTGCCCACTCTTGAATCAGGACAGCGCCCACACACTTTTTCTCAAGCCCCCACGAGCACCGATGGCTGGGGTGATATAGCATGGGATGTGTGTGAGTGTGTTGTAATGACGGTGAGCTGGCATTTAATGGCTGGCCAAAGTATCCTCGTGGGCGACTGCCGTTCCCATGCTCCAATGCATTCCTCCCTCAGATCCCAGACGCGTTCATTTGCTACTATTTATTTTTCCTTCCCCCTACATGGAGGCCAGGATGTACAACGAGTGCATTACCAGTGACCTGAGTGGGAGGGGAAACATTGGAGTCCTCCTGAACACAAATGGACATACACACATAAATACTGCCATTAGTCTGGCCCCAAAGGGGTTATGCTCTCCTTTTAACACAGCAGTGGCACCGCATGTAGTGCGCTCTGGGTAGTTGTGTAGCAGCTTGGCCCATCTTGAGGTCTGTGTGATTATCTCATGTTTAACCTGACAGGGACCAGAAATAGAGAGCACATCACTCCAGTTTTGGAATCCCTACACTGGCTCCCTGTCAGGTTTCGAATTGATTTCAAAATCCTCATGCTTACGTATAAGGCCTTGCATGGTTTGGCACTAAATTATCTATTGGATCTTTTAAGTGGAATCTACGTTCCTCTGATTCTGGCCTTCTGATTGTTCCCTCTACTCGTTTACTCAATGGTTGACCGGGCATTTTTCTTTGCTCCAAAATTCTGGAACTCTCTCCCCTATAATATTAGACATGCAGAATCTATTGATGTGTTTAAATCATCTCTTTTTAGACTTGCTTATCTGTGATTTGTAAGATGCTGGGGGGTAGGGTATTGTTTTTCTGTACATTGTTTTTGATGTGTTTTTATTGTTGATTTGCTACTATGTTTTGCTCTTTTAATCTTAATTTCCTCTTCAGTGAAAATCACTTTGAGAACTAAAAAGTCCAATAAAAATAAATGTATTATTTATTATTATTATAACCCAGTTTTCTTAAATATTGATGAACATGTTAAATTAAAGTATTTTTTTTTCAGTTATAATAATGAGGCAAAAAAAAAATGCACATAATGATTATAATCAGAATAGTCAGAATGTGTAGGTCAAAGTGTAAATGCAATATTTCTGTAAATATAGTATAAAACAGACAATGAATATTTACAATAGTGTTCTCCATCAGTGGCTCCTAACAGGAAGTAAAACTCACTGGCCAGTTTTTCTTACTCGAGTCTTTAAATCTAAAGTACCCTGAATTGTTCACGCTTGTAGTATTGAGGTCTGTAAATGTGGGCTGAACCCAGGGTGGCACCACGAGGGCAGGGCTGATCCGCATCTGCAAATTGATATGATGATGGCCAGGGGCTCAGCCACATCACAGTGAGGGAGATTATCAGCCATGACAAAGGTAAGAGAGCTTTGGGCCTTTGGATTTAGGACAGTGAAATCCTAATTTCATTTTCTTTCTCTTTCAGTGCCGATAATGGGTTATTTTATATTAGTATAGGTTCTGTGTGCAGTAGATGTTGATGGACAGGGCGGTACAGGTATTTGAGATAGGCAAACTAATCCTAAGAAACATTTTAAAAATTAGAAAAACAAAATGGGAATATTTATAGATAGTTCAGCACTCTCTGGATACTAATAACCAGTATATTCTTAACAACTATGAAGTATTTATGAATATAATTAATATTGTTAACTCATTTAGCATCTGCAGATAAGACTCCATGTATATTGTCATAAATAGGCTTCATTAATGAATGTCACAGTTAAGTACTGTACAAAAGGCATTTGGTGATATATATATATAAATAAATCTCAATTGTGAAATGTAAAGTCGCAAATTCAAGAAACAATTACAATTATGAGAAATGAAATTATTACTGCACAGTATAGTCATATTGCGACAAATAAACTCAAAGGCAGAGATATACAGTCAAATATAGTCATATTATAAAATAAGTCAAACTGTGAGACACATTTTGAGACATAAAGAACAAATTGTGAATATAGTTGCAACTTATATAAATGCAATTTCAAGAAACAGTCACATAAAAAATTGCAGTGCAAATGCACAATATAGCCATATTGTGAGATATAAAGTCATAGTGTGAAAAATACAGTCAAAGTATGAGATACAAAGTCAAACAGTGAGATATGGAGTCACATTGTGGAATATAAAGTGAAACTGCGAGATTGGTATGACAGTCAGTATACATTTCAGGAGACAAAACAATAACAGTCTTGTAACAGGGCACAGATTCATTCTATCAGTAAGGAAAAGATACTCTAAAACATGAAGAACATCTAAAAAGGAAATGGGCCTAAATCCACTGCTCATGAGTTCTTCCTGAGGCTCTTCTCCCTGGGAAAGCACGGGGCAAGCCAAACACCCCACACTTTCTCAAAGCCCTCACAATCTGCAGATCTGACAGGCCCACTTCCTGTCGGGGGAACTTCCCACCTCTCCCTGCTGGAGAAGAACAGGATGCAAGGACCCCCTAGGTGATCCAAACGTGGAGAGGACATCGCTCTGGGGGCGCTGTACAGAGCTATCATAACACAGCACAGATTCACACGTTCTTACCCCTCCAACCCGGCCCGTACTTTCTCACAGAGTTTGTGGTGCGCTGGTTTGTGCATGACGGCCTCTCAAACAGGAGGACCGCCGCCTTTTCACCCCTTAGAAATTATTGTTCTTGCCTTGTCTATTATTTCAGCCGAAGACACTGATGACTCCTTTAGGGTCTTTTTTCCTCTCTCTAACTGTCTCTGTGTTTTTAAATGACCAGTTATCTTGATTTACTAAAGCACGACTTGCAGTGAACTGCATTCTCACGTCAGCCCCAGGAAAAGCGACGCCACTCTCTCGGACGTATCTCCATTTAAAAATGCATAAATATTTGTCCTCTTAAGGACTGCATTGACAACTACTCTAAAAACAAGTCGTTTAGTGACTCTTAATAAATCTATATTTAGCTACCACTTCAGCTGAAACTTAAGTCATTGACCCTGAGTCAGAAGAGAGGGAAAAAAAGAGGTTTTAAAGAGAGTGAAAATATATTTGGTGCTGGAGCACATCTGGGATTGGTTACCCTCATGGAGGTAGGTATTAAAATGGGAAACACGCTGGATTTTCCCTGAGCGTATGCTTTAGTGACTCTAAACAAAGCAGAACATTTACACTTCCGTTTTACACGCGGCTTAGAGAAGAGCAACATGCCCCCGTGAGTCCACCTGGTCGGATTCCGCTATCACAACAACGTTGGACCAGCGAACCAACTATCGGCCTAATCCTTGTGAGAAACAGCCACCGTAACCTTTTGTAGACTGAGGGACGTCAACGAGTTTGAAGTTCTCCCGTACATTACTGGACGCTTTGCTGTTAGCAACTTGAAATTATCCCATGCTTCACTTGGAGACCATGCCATTCCACTCATCTCACATAAGTGCTCTAAGCACTGTGTTCTTTTTCCAGTTGCTTGACATCTCAGGCTGACTGCGCTAACATCAGGGATATACAAATGAGGACGCGTTAAGGGCCAGCTAGTTCATTACAGGAAGCTTTTCTGCAGGGTAAAATAAAAAACAGCTCATTTGGACAAGACAGTGAACACATCATGAGAAAACATGCCACTCATGACACACATGTCATCAGTAATCAAACAAATGCTGATAAATTGAATTTAATTAGCATGTGTCAGATGCTTTTAGTGTAATCAGAAATGATGGGCCAGCCAGTTAAGCATAAACATTAAAGAGTCCCAGAGTGCTTCTTTAAGTAGAAATATTGGTAATTTCTCTTTGCTGTTTGTCCCTTAACTTTTCTGTGGATGACCGATTATGGCGGATTTGTCAGTTTTATAGTAGTAATACAGACTAATCACGCTGACCATCTTAACACATGTATTCATCCTTTGAAATATTTTCCCAAACCACATATTTGGGAGGTAAGAAAAAGTAATGTTGTCAGGAGCATAAAAGGATGACTGGTGAACTCAACAGACAGAATTTTTTGCTCTATTTGTTATACAGTACAACATAGAACATACAGGGAAATTAAAATGAATAAAACAAATGTTATTGATGATCTGAGAATTTCTAAACAGGGTTGTCATATCTCTCTCTCTCTCTCTCTCTCTCTCTCTCTCTATATATATATATATATATATATAACCATAAGTCCAGTCTTCTGTGTCACATGGTCCTTCAGAAATCATTAATATTATGCTGACTTAGTGTCCAAGGAACATTTATTAATATAAATGTTAAAACAGTTATGTTGCTAATATTCATGTGTAAACTTGATTCAAAGAACAAAAAATTGTTCATTCATTGGTTGATCCGAATTGCTGCATGGATGCATTGTAGCTTCGCAACATAAGTTCTGTTCTGAGTGTGGCGTGAAACTCCTGTGTGAAAAATGTAGTTCCCAGTAAGTGTATGAGCAAACTGTGATTATACTCATGCCTGATATGGCCTTTGTATCAACACCTCCAATGAGTGAGGGGGCTCTTAGCAGCCATTAGAGACCACATACAAAGAGCTCTCAGCTGGAATCCAAACTGTATGCACTGCACAATGAACTCAACTTCCTCTAATTCATTTTCCACCTGTGGAGGTCCACGGTCCAGCATGTTCTCTTAAGGAGAACTCAGAACATTAAAACAACTCTCCAAAGAACCAGTGATGAATAAACCAGAAACAACCTGATGGCCTTCTTGTACAGAGGACCTGAGAGAGAACAGCTGGCTTATAAAATTCGAAAAACCTCTAACCCCTGATGATTTTTTAAATAATGTGAATATAGCAGCCATTTAACAAAGTGCAAACATACCAACATACATACAAAATAAAAATAATCATGATTATTTTGAATCAGCTAAAATCTTTTGTTGCAAGTGCTGCTTTTTTATTTTTATCTTTATTTTTGCTTTCAAAATGTAGTGCATTCAGTTTTAATGCATTTAGAGGGAACTCAGTGATGATTAAATTCCACCATACAAAACTGCACATAATTTTTTTTAATGTCAGTTTAGGTAATTTTGTTAAATAAATGTAATTATATTCAATATAATTAACTCTCATAGCTTTGGTATGTACGTAAGGGGACTTTGTTTAAGAGTGCCGATCATCAACAATACATTATACTAAACACAGTGGGCTATGATTCTGCAAATAAAGACGCATCAGTTGTGTTCTAAAAAAAAAGAAACAAATAAATAAATAAATAAATAAATAAATAAATAAATAAATAAACAATGGTGTCAGCCATAGAAAATAACAACAACACATCAACACTGAAAGCCCTGAAAGAACTCCAACTTACAGCATTTAAATGACCTTTAATACACCTTACAGCAGCAGACAGCCACACATTAAGCTAGCGGGACCGAGGATTTAGCCCAGGCTTACAAGACCTCTTCACTCCTGACATTTTTTTTTTTTTTTTTATCTCACCACATGGACATTCAACTTGAAAAACTACTCAGACAAGGTAGAGGATTTGGTAGAGCAGCTTTATTTTCATTAATCAGTCTTAAAAAAAGCAATCTCCGGACAGATGTTTTTGCCTCCTCTATTTTTATTTTTTACTTCTGACGGGCAGCTGTAAAGCCGTTTTAGGATGAGATTGGGAGCAGGACGCCACCTGTGTCAGCAGTTCCACGGCACAGGCTCTTGTCTCTGGGAACATCTGAACTAATCCGGTCAGATACAGGAAGTGTTCAGTATGCTGATACAGATAAAATGGGCATATTGCTGTTGGTGAGCTGGGGCCAGATGTGTCATGCTGAAACTGAACAGCCATCAAGACAACCAATGATAAAAAAAAAAAAAAATGTTCCCCTTATTATAGTGTAGAGTTCAGTGTGACCACTTCATCGATCTCCAGGGTTATCGTATTGTAGAGCTTCATGAGAGTGTGTGACAATATATTTTTTAGCTCATGAATGAGTCATACGACAATAAGAGTAAAACTCATTCAAACCTATGGTTCATACTAAATAGTTGCATTAGAGATACAAAATACCACAAGTACCAAACCACATGCTTCAACAATATTCATTCTTCAGCTATGCACACTTATTACACTGTCTCTAGTTTAATTTGTCTATTAATAATGGTTTTGTATGCATCACAGGAATTTTTATTATATTTTTCCCTCTGAATCAATAAACTGATTTTACCACATCACAAATGTTGCACTGTGTTTGTCATAGTGGTGGAAATGACAATGTAATAGTTTAAGAAAAAAACAAAACAGAAGACTGACTCATTCTCGAGTCAAGAACCATTTCTATCAGATGCGTCTGATTCGTGAACCGAGGAGCTGATGATACTGCGCCTGTGTGATTCAGCGTGAAGCAGACTGACACACAGAGCGTCTGAACCGAGCTGATTCTTTTGGTGATTGATTCTGAACCAATTCTGTGCTAGTGTTATGAGCGCGGGTAAACCAAAGGCTTGAATCAAGGGCAATCATTGCCAATGACGCCATTACGTCAAGCGCAAAAAGAACCAGTGAACCATTTTCTTAAACCGGTTTATTGAATCTAACTGTCAGAGAACTACTGGTGATCCGAAAACTGATGCAACTGGTTCTTCACTCGTGAACGAGTCAGTCAATTGTTTGTTATCTGGCTCGGCTCGGTGTTCATCTTCAGTTCTCTCTTCACAGCAGTTGGACTGTTTGAGTGCATGCATTACTCCGGGATATTGGTTTGTTTGAACTCAGAGGGAGTGTCAGCCACATTAAAAAAGTTAACAGTTTAAGTCATTTGTGGATTAATGCTTATTGGAGACGCGAACCGTTTAAAATGATTCAGTTTGATTTGGTGAACTGGTTCAAAAAGATCTGGTTACATCGAATGATTCATTCGCGAACCGGATATCACAAGCTGCTTTTTTTTGATCTCTCTCACAACAGACACAGAAGAGAAGACAATGCTGAATAAAGTCATAATTTTTGCTATTTTTGGACCAAAATGTATTTTATTTATTATATAAATGTATATATAATATATGTATTATATTTTCTATTTTTATTTTTTCGATGCTTCAAAAAATTCTAACTGACTCTCTTTAGTCTTTGCAGCTTTAGGGATCTAATCTATACATAAACAGCTTGTAACACTCCAAAGAGAAAATAAAACTTCAAATCGCATTACATGAACCCTTTAATAGTTAGTATGGTAGTTCTTTTATTTAAGAATGAGGTTGGATTAAGGGATCTAAAATATGGTCATGCATAATAAATGATGATGAAGGCTTGAAAAAAGTTTCTAATTTTCAAAAGAGAATGTGAGAGAGAAAAAAGTTGGAACATAAAAGAGGCCATAGTTGACACTATACACACTATAATATTATAAGTATGTTTTCCAATGCCCTTTCTGTCTCAGAAGGCATCCTGTCATCATTCAACTCTTTAATATCATAGTCAGCACACTGAGGAGATGATGATTCTAATCCTGAGGCGAGGATTTTGGTTTTGTTGTTCAAAACTTCAGGACAGCCACAGCCAATCAGATTCCATTCAATTAGAACGTCCATTGCAAGACTCATAAAGCTCAAAAGACAAGGTTAATGCTGCCAATGGAAAGAAGTCAGTGGGTTTTTAAAACAGTGGAGGAAAGCATGCTGGACTATCTGTAAAGAGTGAGAAATTCTGTTGCTACATGTAACAGGGGATACACTGCAATTCACAACAAGGTGATAGTCACCATGGATGTGAGGCCAAGTGGAGCGGGCTCCCAAAATCCCATTTATAAGAAGGGAAAGATTAATCTGGGCTTTAGTGCCATAATTTTACATTTAAAACTGTATACTATTTATGCTGCTCTTCGATGATGGATGCCTTCTTACAGTCTCCCACCTTTCTGTTCCCAGTTTAATCTCTGACCACTGCTCCTGAAAACCTCATCCATCCACCCCCATCCATAATCACTTGTCTGGTGCAGCTGATGTGCATTCCCCGCTGTTGGAATTTTCCTTAAAGGAATACTTCAGGTTCATTACAAATTAAGATCAGTTGACAACATTTGTAGCATTATGTTGATTGACTTGAAGCATTGACTTGTAGCATTATGTTTATTGACACTTTTTCACTTTTATTTTTTAATTTTTATTTTTTATAATTTTTATTATTATTATTTTTATTTTTTACAATTTTGAGTTTTAACTATACCTCTTTCATAGCAACAAAGTTGTTTAATTTAATATTAATTTACACGGAAGGGTAGTAAGTTATTAATACTCCCACTAAAATCATATTAACACAAACGCTTAATCAACATTATGCCACAAATGGTGTCGATTGAGCTTTACTGGTGCTTAAACCAGAATATTCTTTGAATATTTACAATGAGAACACTACTATACTAAATATTGCTTATTTGAGGCTCTTTTTTTCACACCACTTGAAATCTAAGGGATTTTGGTGAATCCAGAAACTCCAAAAATGTAGCTAAATGAACCAGCCTTTCTGGAAAATGCTTCACAATTCCTGTTTTGGTGAAATGACTCTTTCTTTGAATCCACCAATGAACTGGAAAAGTATTGAATAACTTTAGGCTGAAATAAGCATACCCTCTACATTGGCAGTATCTCACCACAAACTTGTAATGATTATTGTTGCATTATTTTGCTTTTGGAAGGATTTTCGAGGCTCTTCTCTTCAAATTGAACTCAAAACAACCTGAATGAACATGCTAAAAACTCTAGAAAATGAACCCGGCTGATTAATTGAGGTGAGAGGCGCATGTCTGTTTAAAAACATCAGTGACATTTCACTGGGATTGAATAATTGCAGCCTGTCAGCTGCGAAAAACATTCAAAAGAAAACCACACTCTTTGGCAGCATAGACATCTCCTTGGTGAATTTTAAATTATATGTTGTCGATGGAAGTATTTGAGCTATAATTTGGTGTCTCTCTTTCATAAAAGTTTAAACTTATTTAATTGAACAGTGCGGAGGGAGCTTTCCAGTTCATGGATCACTTTCCACTCTCTTCACTCAATGGAGATGATCGTTGTCTTTGTTACAGAAATGTCGGAGATGTGATGCCATTATTCTTCCGGAGCAACAAGGTCATTAGCAGATGGCTAAAATGCTGCCTTACAGCCGATGTGCTTATCAAGACACATGTACTGTATATCTTCCCTTTCACCAGTGTTTTAAATAAATATGGTTTTCTTGGTTGCTAAAGCATGAAAGGTTCTCAGGTCACAGAAATATATGATTAAGCTCACACTTCACTCTTTTAAATGCCTTAATGCATTGTTTCTTTTCACTTTAGCATATTGCTATAGAGCAGTACTCCATGTAAACAAGCTACCAAATAAAAGAAATATGCTTTGCCACATTTTCCCTGTGCTTTTTTTCTGTATCACTTTGTTCCAACATCTGCCAAATAGATGTGCTATTCCATATTTGTGGCATTTGGAGGCATTAGATGGATTTATGGCTTGTTTAACCTTTTTTTGCGCCTTGGAAATTGTGACAACAAATATTCGTTCCCTCAATACCAGGACCAGAAGAAAGGCATCTGTTCAGGGATTCACAATGGTCTCAACATGCCTGATCACAGAGCAGTGTCACAGCTCAATGGAGCCTGTGAGGATGGCCTAAGAGGTCAGGATTTACCAGCGTCCTCCCCACACGCAGATAAAATCCTACTAGATGCTGTGTGACTGGATATGTTTACATCGTACCTGCATTATGTTTAAACGGTGATAGCCAGAAAGCGATGTATGGTCCCGACAAACTGCTTAGATGCTGAACATATAATCAGATTACTGTAAGCGTCATGCAGATAGAGAAGGGGAATATATAAATATATAACTTAGCTTTTTAAAAGCATTTATCCATGGAATTACAAGCTCATCTGAGGACATGTGTGTCGGTGCATGTGTTGGTTTGTGTTGTGACGGCAAACTCAGTTCCACAGATGTTGTAACATTTAACTGTAATCCACTTAATATATCTATCTATGGCTTTGCAAGTAAGTCAGTTGGGTGACTCTTCTTAAAACAGCAACGACCTTGGAAATATTTCTTAACCACCTTGAAACCACTCTCCTGATATTTACCACTCAAACAGTCAGGTTGATAGAAAGCTTGAAAACTCACTTGAAAACAGCGGTCAAAGGATGCTAACCATCTTGGTCAGCAATCGCATTTGAGACCCTCAGACAGCCTGCCAAGTGAAATAAGCATGGAGAGTAAAATTAACTGAACGTCCATGTGCCAGACCTCAGCCTCAATCCTGGAACGCAGGATCCTCTCACAGGGAACACGATAGCAAGACTCTGACGCTTCCTACCAGTCACACCCATACACGCAGGCCCCGTGACCTCATATTCATGCTTCCCTAACCCTGTTGCGAAAAGCTCCCCGGCGTCAGCAGACAAAAGGAGAAACCCTTTCCAAGGAAAAGACATTAGGGCCTTTGTTTACTCAAGGGCTGTGGAGAATGCTCTTGATATAGAATCCAGTAGTTGATACTCATTTTTATAATTTCATGGCCTCCTGAGCCCTGAGAATACAGTCATACGGTGTGTTAATACAGTGGGGAGTGGCACTATAGGCTGCTGAGAATGTGAAAGCACTGAGGTTTGAACTTTCTCCACGACAGCTCAGTCCTCAGACCAACCGATCTTTACCACACTTTTGGTCGGCTCCTCTGGACATCCATTTGTTTTTTTTTCAACCCGCTGTATATGTGATTGAGGTTTCAGTCCATGAACACAGTACAGCCAGCCACTAATTTGTACTCCTCCGGCTGTTTTTGAAACATGTCAAACCACTGCTGCTCTACTTGTAAGCTGTCAAATTCAGGAATGTGTCATATTCGTGTTCTAATACATTTTCAGAACTTCAGTGCTCAACAATTGATCAGTGTCAGGTTCAGTGTTTTTGAATTCTGCCTCCAAATGTCAAATCACTGTAAAATACTGTCACATAATATGATATGATTGGAGCGGACTATGTACACTTGTCACTTTGAAATATGGCATCATTCATAGGCCTCGCCATTTGTGCCTGTTGATTAGCCACATGGATGTGTTTCAAGAGAAAAGTGATGGAAAGAAGTTAAGTTGTCATTTCCACTAAATAGCATGTTTATGCACAGCTGTGGTTTTGAAACCGGTACCTTTTGACATATAGCATGGTCAATTGTCTAAAATTTGGTCCGCTGAGCACAGTTGAGGTTTGGTAGTTAGTCCCTCAAATCTGGCCTCCACAGGTATTTGAGGGAGGCTTCCCAAAACAGGACTGAAAAATAAAACAGTCCGCACCAAATCAACCTCTTCTGATCTTTTTTTTATTCAACAGTTTTAAGACTTCTCATCTGACGTATAATTTCAGCTGTGGTCCTTTTGAAAGCGGCACCGTGGCTTGGCTGACATTTGACAAACCTGTGTGGAGTTGACAGCATTGGTCTGTGGTCTACCTTATTTGAAGCGAGGCTGCTTACAGCACAAAAAAAGGTTTGAGTTACTGTTTTGAGAAACACCGCCACGTTAACTGCTGGGTCCAGAGAATGAGAGCATAACTCGAGAGGCATGAGCTCCACCTCCTCTGCCTTCAAATCAAACTTGCCAAGGTTGCTTGTTAGGGAAATGTCCAAAATTAAGGGTCAGTTACTCTGTCATTTCAAAGTGACCTCATGAGTATTCATCAGTATTCATATGCAAAGTGGTTCTAGCATACATTTTTATTAAACACTTTGATAGCATTTATGTATGAACAGCTTCAGGGATGTACACAATTAAAACTATTTTCAGCTTTGTAGAATATTAGTTGATTATATTGTATTTCTAATAAATTATATTAATTAGATTCTTTACAGCAGTTGCATTTAACACAGTTTGCATCAAGTGGTTTATTGCTTTATTAAATAGTGGGAACAGAAATATGATAATCGAGTTACATTTAATATTAATAATCATAATAATAACAATTCTGTCCCCAGATTATATGACTGATTATTCTTACAATAGCATTAATGATATCCATTTCTAATAATAATATAACTGTGTTTCAGTATTTACCCAAGTACTCAAAAGTGTGTTTGTACACTTTACACACTTTACTTGCTGGACTTACACATACACAAGAGATGCCCTTTTTCTTTTTGTTGTGACCAATACAAATGACTGATAAATGGTGAGCATTTAATGTACAGTGTACACATTTCAAAACAAATAATAAATATACAAGAGTACATTATGTTTGGACTGGTCAACAGTCAACACACATGCTATATTTTTAGCCAAGATCCCTTCAGTGTATGTGTGCATGCATTTCAAACACTCATAATTAAAGAGGTAAAATAAAAACGCAACACACTCATTCTCTGTAATTTGCAGACACCAACAAAATGGAAAACAGACAGCAAATGGACCTTCCGACCCCATACACACTGGAGCCAGTGAAGTGTGTCAAATCTAATTGGAATATATGAATGTTTCCTTTGTCTGTTGCCCCTATCCCACTTGGCAGCAAGGGAAAATAGGTTAGATACTGCTTCTTTTTTTCTGATCACCAAATAAACCATAAACCTGTGCAGAAGCATTTTTTTTTTTGTTTAATTTATGTTGCACCCATGTAGCATGGTTATGTTTTGTTAGTGTACAAATATCTATCTATCTATCTATCTATCTATCTATCTATCTATCTATCTATCTATCTATCTATCTATCTATCTATCTATCTATCTATCTATCTATCTATCTATCTATCTATCTATCTATCTATCTATCTATCTATCTATCTATCCTTTGCCTAAATGTAATAAAAACATAAAAATAAAAAATAAAACAGTATGCCATTAAAAGTGTCATTGTTATATTTTAGACACAACGGTCTTGCCAATTAAATTAGTCAACCACAAAAAAGTTACTCAAACATCCAAGTGAGCAAATCATAAAAATTTGCAACCACAATTTTTTAATGGCATCAAATATTCCACAGAATCACTGTTGGCAAGAAAAGCAGTTCTTACCACATTTAGCAGCATTCATTAAACTGTCTAGCGTAATACCTTCACTCTAAGTATCTGCTTTTACAAAACAAAACAATTTTGTGACAGAAGTGAATTAAATCTTTCTAATGAAAGCCAACATAATCCTGTCCTATGTGCAGATAGGTTAACCATTACCCAATGAATCACCCCGAGACCTAGTGAGTGCCCCCTGGCACCCTGTCATCCCTGGTTCAGAGGCAGAAGGAACACAGAGGATTCCTGGACTTGGAAATGACTGCAGTCTCTGAGAAAAAACTATCAGAGGCTCTTAGCAGCTCCAGCAACAATAATAAATATACCCTGACTTTAAGGTGACATTCCCAATTCATGACTATTTGTGCCAATGAAGTGTATTCCTTGGCTCCTGACTACTTCAGCCTGTCTCGTAGAAAGAACACTACATTTGGCCTGCCTGAGACACTTGGAAATCCTTGTCCTTCTTTAGTGAAGCTCCTCTCACCATCATGTTGTTTAGCTTATTTTGCATATCTATTTGACTATATAATACATTTATTATGATAAATAATTACATTTTGATTTACAAATGCTATTATCTAGTTATACATTGAAACTACACTAACAGTAGATTTACCATTTATTTGCACAGAACCACCATTATAACTGTATGTATTCAATGCATGTACATGCATACACTTCCATTCAAAAGTTTGGGGTTGATACAATTATTTTTTGTTCTCTCTTACGTTTACCAAGGTTGCATCTATTTGATCACAAATCATGAAATTTTACAATTGAAGATATTTGTTTTTCTGTTTGAATATGTTTTAAACACCTTACTAACCTTTTGAACCTTTGAATTGTACTGTAGTGTATTTCAACTCTGTAGGACAAAACTGCAGTGTCATGCTGAGGAGATTCTGCATGGAAATGTCATATTCCGAGATCGTCAATAGACAAATGATCACAATAAAAATACTTAATCTATCAATACTCAACTGGGTAGGCAGGAAGAATATGGACATGCTTGAGATGTGCAAACAGGCTAAAACCAGCAGGACCATGAAGTACCGCTTTATATTTTATTTGCAAAAAATGCTTGATTCTTTGTCTCATGCCCTGCAAGAAACTTCCTGTTTTGCTAGCCTTTCTTTCTCTTCTTAAAAAACAAGACAAAAAAAAGTTAGGCTCTGTTAAAAAAAGACATGATTAATGTAGAGAGCAAATAAACGGAAATTTGACGTCTACTGAAAGGGGGCCTCTTTGTAAAATGAAGCCATTGAGAACAATGAGCCATGCGGAGCCATTTTGGACCTGCCAAATAAAGTTTGACTTCTGTGGCGGCCACAGATGCTATGGCAACACGCTCTGACAGGGAGTTTATTTTCTCTAAGCTCTGGTGGAATATTAATAACTGAGGCACACATCCTGCCAAGTGGATCTGGATGGGGCATAATCCCAAACTGCACGAGAAACACAAGTTGAATGTCAAATCGCTTGAGCTTCTGGTATTCCATCATGTATATGCAAAACGTTTGCGTTAGACTGATGCCATGTCGGCTTTGGAGATGTTATATCATCACTGCAACTGTCTGTAGGTTATTTTCAACTTGTTTAGTGCTGAGGTTTGGTTAATGTAACAAAAGACGGAATTAATCTTCACAGTTCAGAACGTATCCAAGACAAGATTTTTTTTTTTTTTTTTTTTTTTTTTTGACGAGGAATACATCAATTTACTTGCCTAGCAATTAAATATTGCCTAATATATCTCAATAATACCATATTTGTATGGTATGGTTACCACATAGCAACTTATTGTTATTACTAAATCAACAGCACAGTGTTGATTCCTACAATTCCCTGTTTGTGTAGAATCCCCCAGTGCTCAGACTATGGCTGCTTTCTCAGGGTGGGAGTCAGGTACCGTAGCCAGAGTACCATGGGTCTGGTCTCTTAAATGTAGGGACTGCTATATCGCATGTGTTTGACACAGTGTCAGGCCACAAAACTCCCACCAAAGCACTCAGGCACTGGGGATGTAATGTTTTCCCCAGCCCCTAATCATTTTTGGTCCCAGATCAACTTCCTGTTCTGCAATGAAATGGCTCAGGAATACCATTCTTCTGATACAAGCAAGGTAGAGAGAGAGAGAGAGAGAGAGAGAGAGAGAGAGAGAGAGAGAGAGAGAGAGAGAGAGAGAGAGAGAGAGAGAGAGAGAAGATGAAGAGGAAGTCTTCATGTGCTCTGTGTGTGTGAGAGATAGTGACACTGACCTGCTTGAACAGTGATGGCTTGACTCTCACGTTTCTAAATCCCTTGTGTCAACAAACTACACATTTTTAGACCACACTCTTCGACTTGTTGAGCTGGAATGCATCAGGCGACAGGGGAGTGTAGAGGACAGACTTTTCCCACATCGAAGTAGCAAAACGCTTTCGAACCTTGGCCCTAAAATAGCTCAGTTCGCTCCAACTGAATCTGTGCGATCGGAGGTCAGCCATAGATGGAGCTGGCGTCGCATCTCGTTAACACAAACAAGCACGGTGTCACAAACTTTCTGTGTCTTTATTTGGTTTTCGTCTTGGGTGACTTTGCTTGCTTATAATTAATTACAATCTGTTCTAAAGTTCCATATGCCACAACAGCATTGTAGAGGCCCAAATCTAGAGCACAATTCGGTATTTTATGGGTTTGATTTACATAACCCTCATCCAGACCACATCAAAGCCTCATGCGAAGAGTAAAGAGCACGTCAAAAGGCTCCCCGAAGCAACGTGATGTCTTGAGAGGTTTCAAAGCAAACACACGCTGCCCACAGAAGTCCTCCGTGTGGAGCCTCTCTCTTTTTTCCGCTCCCCCCCACCCTTTTCTTTGCTCTTACAGGGGTGTTGAAGTGACTGCGGTGTATTTTTTATACAGTTCCATCCCCTCTGAAAAGAAGGCGCCTCGATTGGCTTGAACAATGTTTAAATAATCAAGGAGCTGTGAGTCTTTGAACTAATTTCACAAGGAGAGAGATCCAGATGTGGCCTCCCTTGCTCTGGCTCTCATTCTGGTTTCGAATGCAGCGTGAGTGAGAAAGGCCTTTACCTCATCTTGTGGCACCGTTTGGGTTGAAGTTTAATTGTGTCAACATTAGAGCAGGAATGATGGAGTCAGAATATACACTGCAAAAGTGGTAATGCATGTGACATTTGCAAAAAAAAAAAATGTTCAAAGAAACAATTCGTAGAACTCTTTCATATCTAGCATACATGCAGGTATAGTGTCTCCCGAAATGCTTTCACCCAATGCATTCAAATTACAATATATTCCTCCCTTTGGTGCCATGTGTTTGTACTTACCCCAAATGATCCTGCCTAGAAATGTGTGCTCAACATTTTCTTGACTTCTCTTGGGTGTTGAGAGAGATAAACGTGCATTTGAAAAATTCTGAGCGAGAAGGGCCACACAAGATTTCATCAAACGTTTCAATTGTATACGTTCATCAGAGGGATATCTCTAATCAGATTTGAAAGGCTTGATTTGAGGATGATGAAAAGGAGAGGCTGCAGAGGGACTGCATTGCCTTTGGCAGGATGAAATGACTGAAATTTGGAAGGAAGTGCTTTCATTTGAGTGCCTGTAACAAAGATAATTTTACAAGGTTTCCGTTCTTTAAGTGCAGCTCAGGTGCAGTGCAGACGAGAGCATTTGCATGCGTGTGCGCACACACACAGCACAGAACACACACATGCATGGTCATGCACATCTGCAGACTCTGTGTGCAAAAAAGAGCAAACCTTACTGTCACAAAAAACAGTGTAGAATTGAATAGAATAGAATAGAATAGTGTAACAGGCTGGTTCTGATAGGCATTATGACATTATTATTATTATTATTATTATTATTATTATTATTATTATTATTATTATTATTATTATTATTATTAAATTATAACAACATTTTTTTTTTTATGCTTATAAGAACATTGATAATGTGATGGGTCACCAGTAATATAAAATATACTAATGGCTAGACTATCAGAAGTGTTTCACAGGAAACATGCCACTAAAATGTTCTAAAAACAACTTGTGTGTTTGAAATGCACATACACACACACACACACTTCTTTTTTTCTCTGAACTGTGACACAGAGAATGTTGAACCTTAAAGGAAAATAAACGGGCCACTTCTCAGCTGCTTGGGCTCTTTCCCAAACTTTCACATGAGAAACAGAGGCAGGAATGCTGAGGAGCAAATCTCTCTCTTACACAAGTACATCCTTCTCATGTGTCCCTGCCATAACATACCTTTAATTGAGTCTATTTTTAGACGTTTCCTGCTTCTCCGTAGGGGCAGGACTGGGGGACGTCTGGTGTGTGTGTGTTTGTGTGTGTGTGTGTGCGTGACTTAGTCAGTCACTCAGTTCCGCAGGGAATAGGCTGTTGTTCTAGCCTGGGAAAAAATGCACCTATCTCGTAAAGATTTTTGGAAAGGAGTAAAAAATGTTGGCGAGTCTCTCTGTCAGAAATCCCCCATTTATTCAACAACGAGAGCACAGATTTTAGTCACACTGTTTCCCATGATGCATAATGAGGTTTGAAAGTTTAATTTTACAATACCCTTGCTCACATTACAAAACTCCTGGTTTGCCTCTGAACTGAACAGAGATGACTGCATTGTTTCTGACTATATTGGGTTGGTGTTTTTCCAACAACCTTTTTCTCACTGTGTGTTGTGAAAATGAATCTATCCATCCATCTATCACATCACCTTTAAATCTACACTGTAAAAAATAAGTGTAATTTTAACTGTAAAATTTTGTAAAAACGCTACGGAAAATAGGTTAACAGTAAGTTCCCGTACTATATACAGGGAAAAACTGTAAAAGATCTAACAAAGCATTTAATGTAAATTTACATTAAAATTCTGTTAATTATACAGCTTTTAGAACAAATCAATGTATAATTTACAGTCTAAAACTGTAAACTGATATTCCCAGAATTCCCTGCGTGACACTCCACGTTTGAAAGTATTTTGTTTAAATAATCATGTTTTTAAATAGTTCTTGTTATCAGTTATGTACATTTGAGCTTTATGTTACATCTTCTGTTGCTTAATGAAAGTTTTTTGCATTATTTAAGTATCACGTGTGTTACCATGATGGTGTTTTGTGTTTCCATAAATGTGCACCTTCTATATGTTAATATATACTTCTGTTTGTGGTGAAGCTACTTGTGATGAGCTTTGATACTTCATGTGGCTTTCTCTTATACAGTACCATCTTTATTATTATGGTGGTTGTCAGTATTTTCAAGGTACAAAACAGATTTAATTTTGTGTGTTGTTGAATTTACTGGTTTATATTCACATTTTCTTGTTTGTAAATTACAGCTTTATATTGTAAAATTAACAGTTTTTGACGTAAATGTGTTTACAGTTTTCTGTATTTTTACAAAATTATTCTGGCAACCACAGCTGCCAAAAAGTTTTTGTAAAAACAACAAGAAATTTTTTACAGTGTACCTTATGCAGAGGGTGCAGGACAGATGAAAGTAGAGCAACATCAATACACTTTTACACACTGCATGTTTGTTTCAAAATCCAGAATAGCAAGCAGTCTCTCTCAAAGGAAACAGAGATGTGGTCAAGAAGATCGGCCCTTTAAATGGTCCTTGTGCTGTGTGTGTGTGTGTGTCTGTGAGCTGGACAGCAGCATGAGGGTTTCCCACCAAACACACATGGCCTCTTTAAACTCTGGTGTGCTAACTACCCTCCCAGATGTAAGGCGCTCAGAGTGACATCAGAGAATCCTGGATGAAGCCAGGGCCAGTTAAGAGAAAAACAACCAGGGTCGTCTATCCAGAGAGGCTGGCGTTCCTGAGATGGGCATTCCCCATTTCTAGAGAGAGACAGAGAGACTCAAACTCTGCTGCTTATGAACAGCAATGTCCCATGTACATTATTTAAACAGAGTAGAAATAAAGCGTGAAAGGGAAACGACCAAATACAAAAAGAGAGTGAGAGAAAGAGAGGGTGGGTTATGGAGACAGACAACTTGAAAGAAACCAAAAGAAAGAATAAACCAGGAGAAAGAGAGAGAGAGAAAGAGAGAGAGATGTGTCTTGAGAGACGTAAGAGTTGAACTATGCTGCTCTTGGCAGTGCCGGGCCGGAGCGATGGAGCCGGAGGCGTCACGGCGCCACCTCAAAGAACGTTCCGGCGCAGCCACTCACTCGGGCGTTCACTCCCAGCACATGGCATTCATTTAGAGGGGGGGCTGCCAGGCGAGCACGGGCCGCTGTCTCCCCTCACAAAGCCCAGCGGTGCCTGGGCAATTAGGAGGCCGCAATTACCCAGGGTGGATCTCCTCCAGAACATGTCTAGAAGTTACTGCAAGCCCTTGCCAAAGGACTCTGATGGAAGTGACAGGGAGGAGAGCTGCAGGGTGCTCGGCACACTTGATTTACGTGAGGAAAACTGTTCGGGTTTTTGTTTGTGGATATGGGTTTCATTTGTGCCATTTAAGTCAAAGACACAAACACATTTGAGGCCCGGCCTCGGTGTGGCGAGGATAATTAAAAATATGCGTAAGCCACATCCTCTGAGTGTTGTAGCAAATACAGGCAAAGACATCCTCCCCTTTGTGATGCTTTAGAGGTCTCCTAAGGGCGCATTTCCTCACCGTAATATTTTAATGCCAGAGATTCCTCCCTACATTGAAATAGGTTAGCATGTTCCCAGTGTGGCTGGAGTTTATTCAGATGATCTGATTTGCCATGAGTCATATATGCTATGAGGTCAGGAAGGAATGAACATGTCAAGTGCAGCTTCAGCAGGTTTGCTCTCAAATTCGGTTACATAGAGGTTATTATGCTATTCAACACATCTAACTTCACTGCAATAGAAAACGGCATACAATCTATACACTGATGTGCAAAATTTTGATTAGATTAGAAGTACAGTAAAAACATTAATATTGTGAAATATTATTAAAAAATTAATGAGCAGCATTTATTTGATTTAAATATTATACTGTATATGTATGCATATAATATTTGAATACATGCATTTATTAATGTTTTATCACTTTTGATGCAACCTTGTTGAAAATCTATAAAAGGGATGGAAAAAATGGACTTGAAAAGAAAAAAAAAGGGGAAAAAATGGGCTTGAGTTTAAATACGAAAAATGTATCTTGTTGCTTTGGAAGCTACAGTTTGAAAGATGTTCTTCTCATGTTGTGGCTCTCAAATAGTATTAAAGAGCTCTATTAGCAATGTGTAGCAACCTACATTAGTGTCAAATGAGCATTGTAGAAGAACACAGTTTAATGAGACGTGATCATAAACCAAGGTCTACAAAGTAGTTTGTAATCCCTCTGGCAGACTAGTTGACAAATGACATGCTCTCAAACGGTTAAAAGTGAAGTGTTAAAAAAGCCCACACATGTGAGCTGGTAATCCTGCTGTTTTCATCCAGATTTTTCGCAATAATAATCCTTAAGAGCTGCAGAGAGAGACGAGGAGGGGTACGTCTCAGGGGAGAGTTCAACATGAGAATTAAAATAGGCTAAATGGCAGGGTCCCCTCAAAAGGAACAGTGACTGGCCTTCATCTACAAACAACAATGCTGAAGCCAAATCTAAACAATGTAGTGAATTCCATTGGGAACGTTTGAATAAGTTAATTTAATTGAAATAAATGACTCTTTACTGAAGCCACAGTGGAAACATTACAAACAAAACATCATGCCATAGTATTTTGAGAATTATATATGAGAATACATTTTTTTATATATTTCTGAGACATCATTGTGCTTGCTACATAATATATTTCAAACAAATGACTTCTGAATTTGATATTCAGCAAACATACTAATCTCTCTTGACTCTCTAAGGTTAAAGCAGCAAGTCAGCAAGTGTTCACTTCTGCATAAATAATCGGACATTCCTATAAACATTCTGCTCAATTTTTAGTGAAGGGAGGGAGCAAACAAAGGATTTGCGCCAGGACTGGACATTTTGAGGTTTTCTTAAAGCCATCCAATGTTTGTCAATAATCATCAAATAACTCTAAAGAGACCTGAGCCTAGACGGTTTTCTAATCTAACCATGCTAAGCTCTTCTCAGAAAACTCTTACTGTACTGCTGAGAAACCCAAATCATTATAATATCATTATAATATGATACGATTTTATTGCTTTTGATCCACTGTATTTCGTCAGCGGTGTTTTGGCACTGCAATGCTCACTTGCATTGTGACCATTCCTGTAACTCCCTTCTAATGCTTCACATCTGTTATGTTTTACTCTTATTTTGTTAGCATAAAAATCATTCTTTCTTTACGATTGGACTCACTGAGCAACAGCTAGTAAATAAAAGCTATATTTCAAAGGAAGAAGAAGTAGAACAATTGATATGTTGAGGCCATGAATCACTGGAAGAGCACTAGAACTTCATCTCTGAAGAGTAATTGACGACAGAGGCCATGCAGCAAAGATTTGCCTGCTCTATAAAAATCAATGAAATAAGAGATAAATGCTTAGCAAATCTATATGGAACAGATCCAACTGTCGTAACTCTACTTCAGCTTAAAGAAGATATTTAAAGACAGCACACAGAGATGCAAATATACTGCACATAAACAATATTTAACAGCTGTCACCTTGACTGAGTCCAGACGAACACTTACTGGTATGACAATAAGGGAATTTGGTTCTTCTTCTTGGTTTGATCTTTCTAATGATACTAATACCTCAGCTTCACTGCGGTAAACACCGCTTGTGTGCGAGACTCAGCTTGCTCACGCTTACATTGATGGCCCTTTTAATGAGATAACAAAATTATAATCAGGATGTGAGAGAGACTGAAATTGAGCTGCAGGGAACGAGAGGAGGAGAGTGAGGGCCACAGATAAAGGAAGAGACGGAGGAGACGGAGGAAATGTAACATGACAAAAGAGTCTTCACGCAGACTGTGAGACGCCATGCTGCCTGCTCAGACAAATAGCCTGTCCGAGTGGTGTTTGCTTGTCATGTGCTTGTTGCACACGGCCACTGACATGACGGCATGTGATGGGAGGGTCTGTGATGATGTCACTCATGTGGGAAACAGGTGGAGGCTCCACTGCCTCCTGTAACCTGAGGGGCGAGAAATGAGTGGACAGCATGTGTAATGAAAGCCAGCAGAAGGGAAAATAGAAAGCATTCAATCTCAAACTTTTAAGCCAATAATGAATAATTGAAACAAAAATGTACAAATAAAATAATTAAATCTAAAAGTTTGGAGTCATCTCTTATGCTCATCAAGGCTGCATTTATTGGAGAAAAATAAAGTAAAAAGAGTAATGTTGTGAAATATTTGTACACTATTAAATAACTGTTTTGATGGCAAATAAATATTTTTTAGAAGCTATTGCTATCTGCTCTGTCAGTTCACTGTAAAACAGATCCTTCAGAAATCATTATAATACTGTATGCTGATCAGGTGCTCAAGAAACATTTGTTATTATTTTCAGTGTTGAAAACAGTTGAGCTGCTAGAAACTGATTTATTCAGGATTCAGTGATGAATAGAGAATTCAAGGATTCTATTTGAAATAGAAAATCTTTGTCAGTGCTTCCAGCATTACGCCCAGACTTATGCAAGACATGGGTTTCAGCTGTCACATCCCTTGTGTCAAGCCACTCTTGAATAACAGACAGCGTCAGAAGAGTCTCGCTTCAAAAAAAGGTGGACTGCTGCTTAGTGGTCCAAAGTTATGTTCTCTGATGAAAGTAAATTTTGCATTTCCTTTGGAAATCAGGGTTCCAGAGTCTGGAGGAAGAGAGGAGAGGCACACAATACACGTTGCTTGAGGTCCAGTGTAAAGTTTCCACAGTCAGTGATGGTTTGGGTTGCCATGTCATCTGCTGGTGTTGGTCCTCTGTGTTTTCTGAGGTCCAAGGTCAACGCAGACATATACCAGGAAGTTTTAGAGCACTTCATGATTCCTGCTTCTGACCAACTTTATGGAGATACAGATTTCATTTTCCAACAGGACTTGGCACCTCCACACAGTGCCAAAGCTACCAGTACCTGGTGTAAGGACCATGGTATCCCTGTTCTTAATTGGCCAGCAAACTCGCCTGACCTTAACCCCATAGAAAATCTGTGGGGTATTGTGTAGAGGAAGATGCAATATGCCAGAGCCAATAATGCAGAAGAGCTGAAGGCCACTATCAGAGCATCCTGGGCTCTCATAAAACCTGAGCAGTGCCACAGACTGATCGACTCCATGCCACGCCACATTGCTGCAAAAGGAGCCCCAACTAAGGATTGAGTGCTGTAAATGCTCATACTTTTCATGTTCATAATTTTCAGTTGGCCAAGATTTCTAAAAATCCTTTCTTTGTATTGGTCTTAAGTAATATTAAAATTTTCTGAGATACTGAATTTGGGATAATCATGAAATATATCAGTCTTTGTGTAATGAATGAATATAATATACAAGTTTCACTTCTTGAATGGAATTAGTAAAATAAATCAACTTTTTGATGATATTCTAATTACATGACAAGCACCTGTATATATATACTGAAAACTGAAACTGATCTGCTAGCACAGACTAATATGAAACCTGCTATAAGGAAATTGTTTGAACAGTAGCTATTTGTTGACACCCAATTTAGCCAAAGAGGTGTCATTTCCTTAAATTCAGTTTTATAGCCATTTAATTGCATTGTCTCAGGATGAAACGAGTCTTGCCACAATATTACCACTTTATTTTTATTTTCAGACACTAAATAACATTCTTAAATACATACTATTGCTTTTGCATATAACAGAGTGTAAAAGTAGTCTTGGCATCCGATCCGCAGAGATACAGCGAGCAAGCATTTTCATGGAGATCTGCTGTCATTACATCAGAACTACTCACACATTCACAAAAGCTTTTCTTTGTCTGTCTCACCGGAGAAGCACTGTGTTTTTATCTATAGTTGAATTCTAGAAGTTACAGACAGTTATAATCATGAATACAAAGAAGAGCCAAAACTGTTGGATGGATAGGTGACATTTCATTTGACTGGCATAATGATTAGCTTCCTTTCTCAAGTTGCTACACTGATTTATGTTGTATAGTATTGCTAATATGTGACAAATTAATTGGGAAATTAAATTGTGACATTTCCATATCCTTTGTTGAACCCTCTTAATGTGCCTTTACTTTCGGCCCTTAACATCTGACATCATTCCTGTTAGGTTTGTCTGGGTGCACTTGATTGTTTTCTCTGAACTAAAAAAGTCTGCTTTTGTTTCTTGTTAAAAATGAGCCTGATAAAGAGATTGGTGGGATCAAAACAAATATCAGCTGCTGTGGCTTCATCAAATGTCTTGGAAGACCACCAACACTTCCTTCTTGGCTGGAATAGCCACTCATCCAGTGTTTGTGTGTGTCCAGTGGACCGGTTGTTATTCTACACAACAAACTTGACAGCAGAAAAGGTAGAGCATGTTTTCATTAATTATGAGAGCCAACAAGCTTTCACCTGCTAAAAATATTTTTCGTCCCCCTTTTTATGCACCTCGAGCGAACTATAGCAACTTTTAGCAAATCTGTTTCTTTGAGGTCTCGGCGAGCTCAGCCAGCTCTACTGACAAGTTCTTTTGTCTCTAAAAGTGACTGTTGACCTGGCCTGTGTCTTCTCTCAATGCATCCTCCTCCCCTTTTGGCCTTGGGAAAGCATTGGATATTGCTTGCCATGCTGAAGCAAATAATCTGGAATTAAAAAATGGATTCCTTACTCCTTATCCCTAGCAACAAGCCTTGTGCCATCTGCTAGGCCAAAAGGGGCCACAGTCAGTGGGAATTTGGGCTGTTGTGAGGCCTCTGTCACCTGTTCTTGTGTGTTCTTTTGTCCATAAGATAATGATCCTCTTCAAATGTGAAGCAGTGAATAGCCATGAATATATATATATATATATATATATTTTTACTGTAGCTCTGTATCCTCAAAATAAGTTTTTTTTTCAAACTATGTAAGCATAAACACAAATTATGTTTGTTTTAATAATTAAACATATATATGCGCAACAACAGTATAAAACTATTTTAGGAGATTCTAGGGACCAGTACAGTTGTGGAAAGTGCTGTCAGGGTCTCATCTTACTAAGAAAACAAAACACCAAAAATGAGCTATGCAATTACAAAAAGGAAATATGAGTAAATGTTTACCCAGACATATCTAGCACATTTAGAAGGATTAATCATTAAACTCTTACTGGTAGGATGTAAAGACAGAGGGAAATGATGGGGTGAGACAGTGCCATTATCTCAGACAGACTTAAGCCATGGGCGTCCTGCTCACCTGGGGGCACCAACAGCTGCTGAGTTTCCCTTCTGCTCACTTTAGTACCTCTAATCCACTCTAAAACTCCATCTGAAACCCTACTCTGGAAGAACTCAGATGCCACAAGTGTGAAGTTCCCGAGACAAATATTTTATTTTTATTTTACTTATTTATTTTTTATTATGTAAAATCTGCCTTCAATTTGTATTTGTGCGCTACACAAAACACACTGCTGAAAAAAAGTTCAAACTGATCATTCACATTATATCTTGCGAGGAAGACACATAAAGAGAAGTTTAGCAGAATGTCCAAGCTGTTTTCTCCATTTAATGAATGTGAATGATTACCACAGCTGTACACTTTCACTGAATGGGAAAATAACCCCTTTTTGTGTTGCATGAAAATGTCATACAGGTAAAACTCTCCTTTAAATGAGCATTCACACTGCAATAAATAAAAACCTTGTAATTTGAAAACACATTCTCTGTAACATTAGAAAACACAAAACTACCTACAATACTTCAGATTGTACGAAGAATAAAAAAATTGGCAGACATTTTGGATAAAAGTGTCTGCCAAATAAATGTAAATGAATAAATGTAAATGTGAATTCTAAAGATCACGTTATCTTAACTGCTATTAAATTATAATCAATCAGCTGTTGATTTATTATATTAATTTAAAGTGTAACTATTATGCCATTTTTAAGATTCCTAATATTGTTTTGGGAGTCTCCTGACATAGGTTTACAAGGAACAAAAAAAGTTTTTGTTTTCTCAAAATATGCATTAGTATCACCTCATTTTCCAACAATTCTCAAACGATTCATTTGAAGCAGTTCTGAGATTCAGTCTCTCTAATCCCTCCTTTCCTACTCTGCTCCGATTGGTCAGATTGCCCAGTCTGTTGTGATTGGTCTACCATGTACAGCATGTGCCTGAAATTATCTGCCCATTGCCATAGTTCTGTATTCTGGACAATAACTATATTTATCATGCATTTCCGGCTTTAGAACTTTGCAGATCGTTTACATTCACATACAGCTACATTACATACTGCATAAAAGGACATATTGAAATTTGGCATAATAGGGGCACTTGAATTAATTCTATTCTACAAACACATTCAAGACAGGTGATTGGATATCTTAAAATCAAGTTGCTCAGTTTCAAACACATGTAGTTAAACTACAGCAGAAACTTCTGCCTTTAAGATAAAAATACGCAATTACAATCCGGTCTGTGATTATCCAAAACCAAAGGATTTGTTTAGGCATAGATGACATAGTGACAAGGGGCATATTGAACCCAGATGGGCCAGTGCCGCAAGTCAAGATGTGCTCATCACTGGAATCAGAGCGCTACCCTCCCACCAGGAGGAAATAGAGGAATGCAGCGAGATTATCTTTGTTCGGCTCAGGGGTTCTCCAGGGGGAAAAAGAAACATGATAACATGGTGAAGAGATATGTGCTCAAATAAGAATTTCTAAAAATCTGAATAAAAAAAGAGAGACAATATCATTTCGGTGGTTGGCGTTTAAATTAGTGCAGTCACAACAGTCAGAATCCTCCAGGAAACCAACATCCGGTTGACTGTAATTCAGAGAGAGGATACAATTAAGGACATGCAGGACTTACGTAGGAATTCATTAAATTCCAGTAAAGTGTGCAGTAATGACGTATTTGGCTGGCACGAGACTTCATGCTTAAAAACAGGTATGAAATGTTAGTTTTTGGATCACAGAGTGAAAATCATGCACAGCCTCCATAAAGACAAAGCTCAACTTCAGCTCTTTGCCAGAATACAAGTGAGTTGATTAAATCTTTACTTCATGTACTTCTAAGAGCAGCAATCTGCTTGCTAAGCCCAGCTGTGGCTATTGTGTTCTTGGTCTCTATGAGTTTAAATAGTGATGGGTTAATGGTAATAGCAAATCCTTGTAAATTGACAACTTTGTCACAACCCTTTAAAACAAGAGTAGAAACGTTTAAACCATATATAGTCTATACCATGGGAGGGAAGTCAATGCTTTCTGATTTTTATGACAAATATTTGGAACACTGCATGTGTTGCAAATGGCATTGTTTGGAAGGAAGTGGAAATGTGAGGAAAGTAGAAACTGGTGGCTCTGGTCCAGTTTAGAATAAATCAATACACAGAACTGTACTGATTGCATCATCATGATCAGTTGTTAAAATAGTGTGTGGCCACTTATTGATATTAAAGGGGATATTTCCCTGCAGTCCTTGCCTGCAACTGCAAATCAGGCAATCAATCAATCAATGGACTGTATCTGTGTGGATATGCCATTTATAAATTTAATTGAAGCAATATCATTTAAAACATTTTTTCCCCCAGCTTTGGAAAAGCCTTGCAATAAAAATGCAAACTGGCAATCAAATATTTGATGCAAAAAAGAATCCAAGGCTGAGAGCAATAAAGCATTAACTGTTTCCTCCATAACCGATTCCTCCGTAACCAGTCTGATTATTTCTGTTGCAGTGCAATCAGTTGTTAGATATGCAAACAGCATAACTGTCAGAGTTGCTACTAAAATTTGACAGTGATCAAAGTCACATTTCAGAACCATCATAGACTTGTTTGTCAAGGTTTGGTAATATGACGTCTACATCTAGATGTGCAAATCTATCCATACCTCAGTACAGGCCAGACACAGGATAATAACTGCCCCCGGAGGAGAAAATATGTTAGACTATGAACAAAGAGTTTGTTTATTTGCATTGGAAACAACTTGCCATTTTGACAAAGGGATATTTTATTTACTTTCTCCTTAAAACATAACAAATAAAATCCAATTTAACATCCAGAACAAGAAGAGAGCTACCCGTGTATGCATTGAGTGAGCATTTCATTTTTATTTTGTCAGTTTGAAACCCCGAATGCAATTGTGTGCAACAATTATAATGCTACCTCTGTTCCTAGAACAGGGGGCAATATGTAATTGTGCAAAGGAATGTATGACCAACTGCTATCCACAAAGACCTCCTTAATAGCAAACAGATCATCTCATATTTTTAGAATACCGTCCCAACAATGAGATTTCATACCCGAGAGTTGCCAAGCTTGATATGTAAGGTCCCCTGTGTTCAATAAATGCTAAAGCTGGCATTCCACATGCAGTCCATATGCATGTACAATACTACCCCACTGGTGAATATCACAGAAACACAATGTTGCCAATCAAACCTTTTTTTTTTTTTTTTTTTCTTTCTTTCTTTTCTTGAACAAAAAGCTTCTCATATACTGCATGATGTTTTTCTTTTTTCACTTTTTATTTTGTTTTCAAGCTAAATAGTAAGTACATCACAAGGTCTGCTATGATGCCATGGAAAACATATAACCCTGTATCTCCAGCTCTTCCCCAGTCTCAGGTACCTGGCTCCTCAGTTCCTTTGAAAAACAACTTAATCTTGAGTGTTCAACAGAAGTCAGCATTTTAATGTCAATTACCTAGGCTAATTTACTTGCAAATCAAATTTTATGGCACAAACATAAACCTTAACTAGGGCTATTTTAAAATATTTATTGATATTAAGTTACTTATATTAAGTTGCAAGCTCCTTACAAACCAGTCACAGCTGGCTGCTACATAATGACAGCAATATAAAGCAAACATGTTACCATGGCTTTCAGAATTCAACTGATTTCTTAAATAAAAGGTGCATATTCTAACTTAAACTTAATTTTTTTTTGTTAAGAATAATTTTACCATGTCAAAATAATTTGCCTTTTTGTACACAGATGACAAACTACTCGTTGATTTTTGTACACAGATGACAAAGACTCGTTGATTTGTATCAAATTCATGACTTGAAATATGCCTGACAAAATGTGGCTTAATCACATTTGTCCTCAACTAAAAATGGCCACATCAAGCCCATCATTGGTACAGGTATCAAACGAGCGTGTGTGTCAGGTGACCATAAGGGCAACCTCTCGTGTCAACCAAGGCCACATCAAACACCCCTTGCCTTGTAATGAGTTAATCATTCCTTTTTGGCCAGCATCCTGCTGTGTCTGAGGCAGGGGGAGGATAACAGCACCCCTGCAGGCCAGTGAACCAGCCTTCAAGACAGGACTTTCCACCCCAAGCAGTGCAGAGAGGATGAAGAACCACATTGTATGAGTCCCACAATGACCACTCTGTCACCACAATCCCCACTAATTTCATTTGCCTGCGAGGTAGAGCAGAAATTCCCCAAGAATTCCTGTGATGAAGAGTTGCCCCCAGACAAAAATGTGTGTGTGTGGGTCCGTGCATATGTGCATGTCTTCCTGTCTACAAAAAAAAAAATTGGCTGTTGAGATGACCTTTTTTTCTGAAAGGGACATTTAATGTCATACACTGTCCGAAAATGGAATCAGACCATCACTGGAATGGAACATAAAATGTTTTTCAGTGCCATTTTTGATGAACCCAACAAGCTTTGTTATCATCTTGCAGTCTTAGTCTTATCATTAGCTTGTAGGAGAAGGGGTCAAAAGTCAACTTTAAAGGGACTGTTCACCCAAAAATGCAAATCATGTTGTTCCAAACCTGTATAACTTACTTTCTTCTGTGGAGCACAAAAGAAGATATTTTGAAGAAGGTTGGTAACCAAATAATTCTTGTCACCACTGATTCCCATTTTATGGATTCTATCTATCTATCTATCTATCTATCTATCTATCTATCTATCTATCTATCTATCTATCTATCTATCTATCTATCTATCTATCTATCTATCTATCTATCTATCTATCTATCTATCTATCTATCTATCTATCTATATACTCTAAGAAAAAAAGGTACAAAAGCTGTCACCGTGGAGGTACCTTTTCAAAAGGCACACCTTTATTCCTAAACAGCCCATATTGGTACATTAAAGACACATATTAGTACCTAAAGTGTACAAATTTTACCTAAAAGTTACAAAACTGTACCTTTTGAAAAAGTACTGCCCCAGGGACAGCTTTCGTAATTTTTTTTAAAAGTGTATAGAGAGAGAGAGAGAGAGAGAGAGAGAGAGAGAGATGTATTCCTTTCACTAAATGTATTTTTTCATTTTCCACAAAAGTTATGATGTCTTAAAAATGTGATAGTAGAGGGCTGACTTTTTAAATAATGGCTGTCAAAGTAACACATTATTAAGTGTGATTAATTAAAAGAATGCAATTAAAACACAATACAATGGTTTCAGAACTTTTTCAAAGGCTAATTTTAATGTGACACAGCATCCTACAAAAGTGAGAGGTAACAGATCTCTCCTATTATAATTATGGTTACGTTTATGGGTTGGACTTTTAATTTTTATTTTTATTATTATTATACTTTTTTGATTGTTGAAAGACTGGGGGACATGTTCTTGTCAGTGTACACATAACAATATCGAGAATAAAACAAGAATGCATCCTGTGTGAAGATAAACAAAGATGTATACTGACCGAAAGTTGTTAGATATTACTTCAATTATTGTTAATACTTCTGGATGATTCATTTTTAATAAACTGTATTATTTCATTCAGTAACAGTTATTGCTGCTTCACAATTTTCAAATACAGAACGGCGTTCACAGCGAAGAGCTTTTCATCTGTGTTCTTAATCTTTGGCATCAGAAACAAGCAAGCAGGGTCTTTGAAGCTCTGCCATGACTTCAAAACCATAATCATATTCCCAACAGAACTAACTTAGTTTGTGATATTATTTATAACCATTATCCGTTGTAATTTGAGGTGAATAACCAGATTTAATGTTCTTGTAATTATTTTCAAAATCTTGTGAAGCCCTTGTGAAATGGGCACTTGCTTCTTTCCTCATTTGATCTGGCTTATTAACCTATTGTGAAATTTACAATTACCCCATTTGACTTTACAATTTCTGTTCCTAATCTTTCTTAATGAATGATTTGATATGTTTGATAAAAATAAATCATTTAAACCTATCTGTATTTTTTTATGTTGAAAGACACTCACATGTAATCGGATCAAACCCATTTGAAAATTGCGACATACATTTTCAACGTGATCTTGGCTCCATTAACGAAATCTGTGAGTTTCAGGACTTTAAACAAACTTACAAAAACAAAGTCTAAACCTCAGAGCTCAGCCTGCATTTAAATGGTATTCTTGTTTGTAAATACTGTGACATATTCAGCATGCAGGACTAAAATCAAAGGCTTTCAAGTGTTTGATGCTGCTTAAGTACCCACAGGCTTAATTTGAAAATGGATCTCTTTGAGTCATGCTCAAATCGCCACTTAAACGAAGACTGGCTTTCACACAACTGAACTTTGTTTTCAGGAAAGATATGTGAGTATGTGCATTTTAGCCTTCTATCTCACATATATGAAGGAGCTACAGCTTTCCTCAAGAGAGCGTATTGTGCAAAAATGGGCAGGAAAACACATCACCTACATTTCTAAACTAAGTTTTTTTCTTCTTGTGCAACCATAGAAACAGTAAAATATTGACCACACGTGTTTTAATTTATGGCTTCTGTTTTGGAGATTTCAAATGTTGGAATACTGAAAGGGAATTTTTGAATATTTAAAAAGTTTTATGAAATAATTCTCTCTACATTTCTACTCTTAATCACAGAGTAAAAAGCCACATACGTCCATAAAAGAGTCAATGACAAAGCCTTCACAAAATCAAACCTCATTACATACTCAACTGAAACGATCTACACACATACCATACAAATATATGATACTGAAATGGTAAAGGGAAAAGGGAAAATAGTCAATTTTGATTGTAATAAGTGTCAAATATAATATATGTATGTACAATATAATATGTATGTATGAACAGTATATTTACAATCAACAAGTTCATTCACCATCTTGGATAAAAAGTTTCACTGTTTACTGCACTACATTCTAGGATTACATCATTAAAGGGGGGGTGAAATGCTCGTTTTCACTCAATATCCTGTTAATCTTGAGTACCTATAGAGTAGTACTGCATCCTTCATAACTCCAAAAAGTCGTTAGTTTTATTATATTCATAAGAGAAAGATAGTCTGTACCGATTTTTCGTGACGTGTGGGCGGAGCTAAAGAATCACGAGCGTGAGTAGGCTTTTGCGTTGAAAGCGTTTGGAAGCTGTGACATTACCGTGAGGAAAAAAACATTGAAAACAAACCATGGCTAACAGTCAGATTCAGCCGTTTATTTATGATCCAGAATCAGATCCAGAGGCTGAAACTGAACGAGAGCAGCAGCAACAACGACTCGCTCCGAGCGGGGCTCAAACCCCAGTCTCCGATGGGAGGCGGACGCACTAACAAGAAGGCAGAGATATTTGAAGCAGTTTTACTCATTGCCTGCGGTTCCAACACACGATCGTGACCCTTTTTCATTGGGATTGCATCATCCTTAAGAAATAAACGATACGCAAATCCGTCGTCAAACTGGGCCTTGTTTGTAAAACAGGCATCTTCGAAATGCAGGGGAGCAAACAAAAACACTTGCACAACTCCGTTGATGCTCTGTAAAAATAAACTCCATCCACTGGTCCCTTAATGCTGTTTTTTCTTTGGTAATCTGTGCAGGGTTGTCTTGCCCTGGCAACCAAAAATACACTTCTTTTTTGACATTTCGCGACACTCTCGCTCTGATCAGTGAATGCCTGTGCTCTCTCAGTGCTCTGCTATACGGGAGCGCGCTCTCTTCCGGCAGACGTGCCCTCAGGACCCATATAAGGAAATTCCGCTCCATCTAACGTCACACAGAGCCATACTCGAAAAAAACTTTCCAAAACTCGTGACAAACCGGAAGGAGTATTTTTGGAACAGAAATACTCCCTCAAACGTACAACTTAATTTTTGAAACTTTGTCCATGTTTAGCATGGGAATCCAACTCTTTAACAGTGTAAAAAACTCGGTATGCATGAAATAGCATTTCACCCCCCCTTTAATTTGCTGCAGTGTGGAACTGAGAAAAATGATTTTAAAGATTTTTATTTGTCCAGCCAAATTATGTAGGAAAATGGAAATCTGGCAAAGATGTTTTAGTAATGAAAATGATCTACTTAAAAATATTGGGCTCAAACTTGATTTTAACCCCTAATTTGAAGTTACTGTACTCTGCCTTTGTATTGTCTGCAACAAGTCAAGCCAAGGCAAAAATCATTAATTTACACATTATCAGTATTAGGCTGCTGATCACCATTTATACAATCATTATAATAGCACCTGTATAAAATCTAGTGATATCTCAGGCTTTAACAACCAAACAAAAGGTTAAACGTGATTTTTGCAACCAATGTATTTTAAATTGCTTTTACTATGAACGGAATAAAGTAGCCTAGCATAAAATTACTACTTGTGGATTGGTGTGAATGCAAATAAGTAGGAATAATGCTCAGAATGCTTGTGGATTAAAATGGCGTTCATTGCCTTCATTTTATCGGGTTATAAGAAAAGGTAGGACATGGATTTAATTGTGAACTATATTGCTGATTTTATGTGTGATCACACTACACCGTCACAGCATTTGAGTCCACACACATGCAACTTTGGGCAGCCCCAGACTGACAGACTGGCAGTGAATAATCTGCATTATAAAAAGATGAAGAAGAAGAAGAAAAAAAAGAAAGATTATTTATGATTACTTATTGTTGCCAAGTTATAGTCTTTGCTTGTTTACAGTGCTTTGATATAAGGAACAGTTAGATTGCGATCTAATTAGTTTGTCTAATGAACTGCTTCAGTGACAGATGTATGAAAGTACACAAGTTACACCATAATTTAAATTAATGAACAAAACAAACAATACAAATGCAAAATACTGTATAACTCCAGGCTGGCACAATGACTTCATATTGACGCACAGCTAAACAAAGGCAGAGCACCGTAACTCAATTTGAGCTTTCCAAAACAAAATCAAAGAGTAGTAACTGGTGTTATACAGTATGTGTTCTGCCTTGGTTTCTCCTTGGCTTTTTGAAGATACTTTTAAGACAACCCATTAATTTCTTGAAAAAACAACAAAATTGACTCAAGATACTTATCCACATGAAAAAGGAGATCAATAACTCATTTTTGACCAAAAACTAAGTTGTGGCCTGTTGCCTTTGCATGGCAGAACTGTAATGGCCTTATGACTGTAATCCTTTCTTTTTTAAAATTTATCTTCACCTGCTAGAAACCTAACCCAGAGGGATAATCTACAATCTACTAATGTACAGTTTATATTTTGCTTGATTTTAAAATATCTTTTGATTTCTTGTTTTATCTTTTTGATATATATATATATATATATATATATATATATATATATATATATATATATATATATATATATATATATATATATATATATATATACACAAAAATGCACACTACCGGACAAAAATTAGGATTCTTCTGCTGCATTAATATTGTGAAATATTATTACAATATAAAATGACTGTCTTCTATTTAATATATTGTAATAAAATGTAATTTATTCCTGCAATGACAAAGCTGTCATCAATATTGCTTGTTTATTTATTTAGGAATCTGAGATACATTTTTTCAGGGTTATTTTATAAATAGAAAGTTCAAAATAACAGCATTTATTTGAAATAAACATATTTTGTAATGTTATAAATGCTGTTATATGCAGTCAAATGCTGTAATAATAGGGCTGCTCTGATCACGATCGGCCAATCGTTAATGAGCATCTCGTCAGTAAAGCCGGTTCTCTAATCAGCGGTAGCCTATGTAATACTGTAATTGTGTGTTTTTTTTTTTTTGTTTGTTTGTTTTTTGCCAGTTTAATGCATCCTTTAAAATTGCAAAACATTTACTTTTTTAACTGTAATGTTTTTTTCACAATATTGTTTTACTATATTTCAGATCAGATAAATTCAGCTTTGAAAAATTAAGAGACTCATTTCATTCTGTTATCCAACTCTACTCTGAACATTTCTTTTCACATTAGTTCAGCTAAAGCTATTGACGGCGTCAGCATTTGTCAGGGTTTTTTAAAACTCCGTTACACAGAACTGATGCTCCTTTAATGAATCGTAATAATGGAGGTCATCAGACATTATTTAATTTTGCTGGCCCTTCCACCTCATCATTAAACTCCTTACTGCCATACCTCAACCGCTAACAGTGAGAAATGTATTTTTCTGCTGGAAGATGCTGGTCATAATTGACGGTCTAGCCCTCTCCCCAGGTTTCCATGAGCTGAAGGTGGAACTACTTACAGTTGTGGTCAGCCGTGTTACCTCACACCGCATGGCTGAGAGGATGATCAGGAGGATGAAGCAGACGAGGGGTGCGGTTACACCATAACGTATTTGTGCTGCTGCCAGGGGCCAAACCCACAGGCTGAGTGAGTGCAAATACATGGTGAATGACAGAGAAAACAAACTGAGAGAAAGAGGGTGACGCAGTATTTAGGCAGTCAGAGTGCAGAGGCTGCTTAATGAGATGGGGTGGTCAAGTGTAAACACAGCATTTACACTCTACTCAAAAAAAAAAAGTGACTATACCGTCCCAGATGTTTAAACGAGCTTGTTTTGGAAGCACGACAGAAGCATGATTTTATTTAGAAGAGTTCTGGAAACTTAAGCTTTAAAGATGTGCTTTAAATGTGCTGTGAGTGTTTAGAGCAATGTTTCCAATCAAACACTGTATGGGAATTCACACATACAGCGATCTGTACTGACAAAGCAACTAGAAGTTGTGTGATGTACAGTGACATGGGCGGCGTTGACTACTGTATTGTATAAAGACGCATTTTTGTTCTAAGAAATACTATGTGTAAAATATTAAATGAAAAATATTTACATCTGACAATAATTAATTTACCATACCCCCATTTGTACTTAAAAAAAAAAAGAGAGAACTACAAGAGAGTGATTATAGAACAGAATGAAACAGTAATAAGGTCATTTTTTTTTCGTTTTAATTATTTTATGTTCTATTTATTTATTTCAAAGTCATTTTTTATTAACCTTGAAATATTTCCCAATAGGGACGACAGTTATATTATGCATCAGATTTTGCAGCAGCTGATACACACGCACATTTCCTTTCAGAGTGGATTTTGAAAAATAAATATTCCTTATCAAGTAATCAGTTCCTATTATTTCCATACCCAATTCTCAAAAGCAATGCCTTATTGTGCAGCCCACCAATAATGTTAGGGCATCCAGCTGTGTGAACGCCCACTACAAGCAACAATAGATCCCCTCTGTGACCTCCAGCACTGTGTATGTGGACGCCCCATCAAAGTGCCGCATAACATATAACACTCATCACAACTTATACAATGTATATGTATTTCCACAGACATCCTCAACACTGTACCTCTGTATGTTCCTAAATTTATTTCAAATGCCATGAAATGAGTGTCTCAGACCCAATATTCCCTTCTTTCATCAATTTATTGCTTATACACAACAGTAAATGGATGAAGGTAAAAGCATATATCAAGTATGCATGCAATGTCTGTAGCTCATCAGCTGCTGTGAGGTGCACTGGAGTGACGCCAGCTTGTTTTGGTTAGTACCTGTGTAAATCTGGGACCTCTGCCAGTGCCTCATATTCCAGCGTTTTCCTCCCAGGCCAACAGCTCATAAAGCTGTCAGTGCACTTGTAGCCCTGGTCACCTTTGCCACGGTTTAAGTCAGCAAATTTCCTCCATCTTGCCTCACTCGCACATCACTCTTGTACACACGACCTCAGACATGACGTGCAATGTGCAGCTCATTATGACAGGCAGGTTGCTTTACTGCTAAAAAGAAAGAGATGATATTAAAATAGCAAATTACTTATACATTTATGTATATTCATAAATATGAGTAATGAATGGGTCATTTAAAGCATAAAAATGATGACATCCAGCAACCGTTGCCTGAATCCCTTGTGTTCACACTGACATGTTTCTGAGGATCTCAACCTAATTATTCCCAAACAAAGTATCAATAATTGTTTATGTCAGAATGACTCAAATAAATACATCTGCCACAGCAACTAGAACAATATCACTTTAAGATTTGTCCCCTTCACATTCTCGTTCAGTTAGGAATAATTCACTTTTTGTTGTTGTTGTTTGTACTGTTTGAAATGTTTCCTTCAGTATGACTTCAATTCAGAAAACTGGCTTGTGTGTGTTTTGAGTTTTAATCATTGTAAAATGATATACTAGGGGTTAGCATCCTTACTGGGAGGAAAGGCGGTGTGAAGCAAATATCAAAATGTGAGTTTTCCATAAACAATAGACAGAGCAAATGATCAGGTGTCACATCCTCTCCTCAAAGAATATAAAAAGGTAATAAAGCACTGCAAAGCTATACTTAGATCAATTTTTGGTGAAAAATAAAGGATTTTCTTGATTTCTTTTTCACATGTTCTTATACAACTTTCAGAAATGTAATTCAGATTGATGCAGTTTTACAATATTTTTTTAAATGAACAAACAATATGTAAATAGGACTTGAATATGCATTTTTTTCTTATTAATGCTAAAACGATGTGTGAAATAAGCAGCATGTCTGAATTCACAGTGTTCATAAAACAGTTGCCCAAGATGACCTACTACCTCTGGCGAGATTCTGAAGTGTGCATCCACTGGACATTTTGCTGTCCCATGAGGCCATGGGAGAGGAGTTGTGAGTAAACGTGCCATAACTGACTCTGTAGGTCACATGACATTAATAGTATATACAAACAGATCAGTCTGTTTTTAGAGTAATGAAGTAGTTGTTTAAAATAAGCACCTATTTAGAGAATGTGTGATTAAGGATACAGTCAAAAACAAATATCCCAGTGAAGTCCCAATGACCTTCCCAGCATGCACTATGGAATGAATTATTAATATGGTGACTTTGACTGTTTGCCAGTTTTATTTACACCGTTATTGTTGCCTGTTGTCTTGCTTAGTAACTTATTGTTATTGCATTGTGTATATACTAGTGTTGAATTCTGTGTGTGCTGTTGTAGAAATTAGATTTTTTCTTCTTTGTGGGTTGTTGTCCATAGTTTCAGATAAGCACTTATTACAAACATTTCTCATAGAAAACAAAAACTTAACTTTGTTTTTTTAATGATTCATTCTACAAGTGAAAAAGCTCACAAAAGGTCACAATGATGGCAGATTAGATCACATTACACTTCAGCTACTACTGTATCTACTTCATTAGTATGATAATTGTTTTGACCTCAAAATATGCTCATTAGATATACTGTATGATCAGGCCATTAGCAGATGTCAGTAGTGCTTTATGTCTTATAATTGTCATTACTGGTTGGCCTGCAATGTGAACATTTGGATTTTACCATTGGGATCATTCAGACAGCTTAGAGGCTACAGGTATTTTCAGCAAGCTTTTGCATCAAATTCATCCTTACATAACATACTTTCCCAAATGCATGTTATAAATCTTTAATCTAAACATTTATAGCAATGCTAAGATTGAACTAGTAATGGATTTTTTTAAGGATGTTAGTTATAATGTTCCTTGCAAGAAATTCCCAAGAAATGCAGCACATGAAGTGAGTGTTTTAGAGTCTCTGTGACAAAAGGAGAGACAGCCCTTGTCAGGGTTCCAGATTCTGATAGCAAACAAACACCTCTATTCACAGAACATTTCAGTGGAGTCATCTGTTTTACTGGAGATTGACTTTTTGTGTGTGTGTGTGTGTGTGTGTGTGTGTGTCAGAAGGGAAAAAAAAGGACATTTCAGTGTGATCCTAGCTGTAATGGGCTACCAAAACACATGTGTCTTTGTGTTAGCTGCCCAAATCACTTGATGTGACTGGAGGCTATTTTTTTGAGTGCACCAAAAATGTCAGATGCATTTTTACATGCTTCTGACATTCTGAAACGTCAGGAAAAGTGCATTTCACATGGTTCTATTATCATTTAGAGTGAAATAAAGCAAATATGACATTGCTTGAAATTGTCACATATTCATATGTTAAGTTACTCAAAGGTTTAGCTTATCTTGAGATATGTAATGCATGGAAAAACAGGCATTTTTTTAAAATCCAGACTGTAAATCAGTTTTAAACTGAATTGCGATTTTAAAACTTTCTTGTGATTTGTTATATCATATACTTTAGTTCATGATTAACTTTATGTTCAGACTGAAGACTTTAATGTGCTGTAACCAATGTCCACAGTTAACTTTTTGTCACACCTGCAAATAATTGTACAGACTACAATACTGTATTTGTTATAATTTTCTCACTAATACATTTATTTTAACCTAATGAAAAAGGAATTATTTAAGAGTTTTCAGTCTAACGGCAAACAGTGCTGGTTAATTTGTTATCCACAGGATAGCCCATCTCTCAGGGAAATGTCACCTCTCAAAAAAAAAAAAAAAAAAAAAAAAAAAAAAACCTCCATCTCTTCGTGAATTTATTCTCTTTTATTTTCCTTTGTCAGGAATGGGTACATGAAGACAGCTTTAAATACATAATAATAAGGCTTAATCTTTCCTGACTTGTTTTATTTTAATTCATATTAAAACTCAGATATTCTTTTTTTTTTTTTTTCACAGACACCCACTGGATGTCCCCAGATCTGGGGTTTAAAACCCCACCAGACTTGCCCTAGAAGAAGTGTTTTATCTTAAGCAACTTGCACATTTATCATAGTTTGATTATAAAGTAAATCATGAAACTTATTTCCAATAAGAAGGGTCAGATTAGGGTTATTACATTGCAACAATTCAAAGCAACCAGTATTTTACCTTATTTTTTTAATTATAATAATTTGTGCTAGGGGACAGGGTCATTGGAGATAGCTCAGACTGGTCTGGTTCCTCACTGGCATCTTTGTACATGATATTCTTTCTGACCACTAACCTCTTCAGCAAAGGTTACCGAGGCCGTGCAGTGACCCCAACCTTTTCAAATCAGGTACAGGTCCAATTGTTGAAGCAGCCCATCAAAAGCAAACTCACTAATCAACTCTGATACAGCCTCTTCATAACTCATTAGAGAGGTCGTTGGGAATTCCCTTAATGAGTTTTAAATCCTGTTGTGTGGCCACAAAGCTGAAGAGTGAGATGAGGACTGAATGTGGAGGACTGGAGTGATGGAAGGCGTGAGTGAAGTGGAGAGCACTGAGGTAAAGAATAGGATTAAACAGAGTGACAGCTGGAATCACATCACTGACGTTAACTAGACGAGAGGAGCTTGGCAAGGTAGCTCAGCTAGTGAGAGAGTGAGGAGTTGCTGTAGTTAACACGTCTGTCAGGTCACTGCTCATGGAGACACTCTGTGGTGAATGGCTGCAGGCTATGTTTATGGTACAGGAGTTAAACAGTGTTAAAATATGAACTGCTGACAGTGATGTCTGTTAGTACGGTTATAGAAAATCTGAGGGAGAGAAAGAAAATAAACGCCTCTACATAAAGTTGCTAAAAATGATGATTATACAGTAGGATATTAGCAAAATATATGCAGTATAGCCCACACATTTTTTTAATACACTTATATTTCACACTGTTTGAACAAACAATGAAAAATACAAAAAAAATTAAATTGAAAAAATTAATGATTGTATGTTAAGACACTGTTCTGTTTGGAAGTTCAGTGCAATCATTTAACCATTGTGTTTCCTCATTCAGCAAACCACACCTGGGGAAATGACCTGATGTTGTCACTTCTTCTCTGTGGTCAAAACTGGTGCAACATCCTTTTGACCACATAAAACGTGTAAACAATTATTTAAAATGGTAAACGTTAAACACTAAATTAATCAATAGATATGACATATTTGCTAATTAAATACACATGATGCTAATTAAATTAATAAGATGACCCTCACAAAGTTTAATGAAGGACAGCCTATACCTGATATATGTGCCGTGTGAAAATGTCAAGCACTTCCTTTTGCTGTAAAGATGTTTATTCCTATCTTGAATCATTTCAGAGGACTGCAACTTGATGGGGTGTCCTCTTTGCAAAAAAAAAATAAATAAATAATAATAATAATAATTTTTAAGACCAAATAGTGAGAAAAGCAAGGTCACAAAACTTGTTTGATTTAAAGAAAAATATCCCTGATGAGCTGCAGCTCAGTAAGTGAGACAAATGTTCATTCAGTAGCCGCTCTGATTCAGTGTGTTCATTAAGTGAAAATTTGTCAGACTGATTCAAATAGATAAAGTCTCGGTTACATACGTAACCCTCGTTCCCTGATGGAGGGAATGGAGACGTTATGTCGTTATGTCAATGACGCCAATCATCTCTGAGTTTAAGAGAAAACACCAATGAAAATTAGCTAGTGGATTTTGCATGCTGAGCCACACCCCATACCTACGGGTATATAAGGCGAGAGCGTGAATCCACTCATTCAGGTTTTATACTCAGGAGCCGAGAATGTGTCCAGGCAACAGTGAATAGTTCAAGGCTGTGGGGACATAACATATCTGTTCCCTCCATCAGGGAACGAGGGTTACATACGTAACCAAGACGTTCCCTATCTGTTGGACCCAGGGGGCAGTACTACATATGAAATGGTCTCTGAGGCAGGTCCTACCTTAGAGTAGCTGGACCATCTGGGGATGGAGTCGCCATTCCCCGTGGAAAGCTTTCGTGAGAGTGCATCGGCTGCACAATTGAGTTCCCCCGGAATGTGGACAGCATGCAGCGCTCACTTGAGCTGAGTCTGACTCCAGAGCAGGACATGGCGGGCGAGTTGAGACATGTGACGTGATTGTAGACTGCATTGTCGGTTGATGTGCCAAAGCAGTCGAGATCCTGTCTAGGACCCTTAAGCTGCCTGCCTGTTGCATGCTGCTCACTTTTTACTGTAGTCACAATGTTATGTTGAGTCATGTTCATCAAAAATCATTGATAAAAGCATATACCCACATTTTATTGGTATTTTAATAGTACATGTTTATGTTGATGTTATCTTGATGTTATGTTTATGTTATCTTGAACAGATGGCTCTGTATTAAGCAGTTTATAATAAAAAGTGTTTCTATTGCTCATTAAAACTTTTCTAAAACATCTGTGTATTTGAATTTTTTTTTTTGCATTTTATTCACTTCATCTGAGATAGAGTATGCAAACACTGCGAGAGCGTCAAGAACAATATTTGTGACGAAAATGAAATTACTTTTAAACAAGAGCTGTTGCTATTATATTGTACCTGGCTAGGTGAATGCAAATTCTACAAAGCAATTCTTCACTCATGTTTCATGCTGGTTCATTTGATTCTTGAAGCTTGTATTTGAGCTCTCCACGGTAACTTAGTCACAAGAATTGGAAATATAAATGATGATTTGCGCACAGTTTGAAACAGTCCTGAGAAATAGTGGACTTCAGGTGCAGTACACGACCAGGAACAGTGCAGGATTGACCAACTTTCTCACATTAAATGTATTTTTATAAAAATATTTTATAATATTTTATACACAGGTGTACTCCCATGACCCCTGTGGATATATTTGTGTGATTTATGTTTTATAGGAGATTTGGTAAAACTCCTGTCCAGACTGGGTCTTTTGTGTCATACGCAGTGCACAACATTTTTAGTGAATTGTTGGCCTTCAAGTATGTAAATTTACTGTACAAAGACTTGATAGGGGCTAATTTTGCTTTGATTACTGCCTCAGTTCAGCGTGGTATGGAGGTTATCAGTTTGTGACACTGCTGAGGTGGTATGGAAGCCCTAGTTTCTTTGATAGGTTTTCTTTGGCCTTCAGTTCATCTGCATTTTTTGGTCTCTTGTTTTTCATTTTCCTTTTGACAATACCCCATAGATTCTCTATTGGGTTCAGGTCTGGTGAGTTTGCAGGCCAGTCAAGCACAACCAACACCATGGTCATTTAACCAACTTTTGGTGCTTTTGGCAGTGTGGGCAGGTGCCAAATCCTGCAGGAAAATTAAATCAGAATTTTCAAAAAGCTGGTCAGCATGAAGGAAGCATGCAGTGCTCCAAAATGTCTTGGTAAATGTGTGCAGTATTTAAAAAACACAATGGACCAACACCAGAAGATGACATTGTATTCCAAATCATCACTGTTGAAACTTAACACTAGGCATAGCAACTTGGGCTATGAGCTTATCAACCCTTCCTCCAGACTCTTGGACTCTAGGACCTTGTTTTCCAAATGAAACACAAAACTTGCTCTCATTTGAAAAGAGGACTTTGGACCACTGAGCAACAGTACAGTTCTTCTTCTTAGGCCAGGTAAGACGCCTTGGACGTTGTCTGTGGTTCAGCAAATTCCTTGACACGTCTGTGTGTGGTGGCTCTCGAATCCAGCTTCTTTGACAATGAATGTGTGTGGCTTACCCTCCTTTTGAAGGGTGTCAGCTGTCAGATCAGCAGTCTTCCCCATGATTGTGTTGGTTAGTGAACCAAACTGAGACCATTTTGAAGGCTCTGGAAACCTTTGCAGGTGTTTTGAGTTGATTAGCTGATTGGCATGTCATCATATTCTAATTTTTTGAGATAGTGAATTGGTTGGGTTTTGTTAAATGTGAGCCAAAATCATCACAATTAAAAGAACCAAAGACTTAAACTACTTCAGTCTGTTTGCATTGAATTTATTTAATACACGAGTTTCACAATTCGAGTTGAATTACTGAAATAAATGACATTTTCCACGACATTGTGTGTGTGTGTGTGTGTGTGTGTGTGTGTGTTTGTGTGTGTGTGTATTTATATTATTTCTTGTAATTGTAACTTTACTCTCAATTATGACTATTTATATCTATTTATTTGTATTATTTAACAAAAAAAAGTGTGTTGTTCGGTTTAAACTTGCGCACATTTTTTTTTTTTTTTTTTTTAAATATTATTTATTCTGGGACTTCTATGGATGTCAGATGAGGTTTTTGATTGGGAGAAAGACGTGCCGTTTTGGCCCTTATTTATATATTTATATTATATTATTGCAAAAAGCAAATGTACTGTATATGCTTCTCTTCTAGTTTTATGTTTGTGTGATATGCATCGGCAAAGAACTTGAGAATTAAAGATGTTTTATGGTAAACCAAGCCGATTTGTCACTTCTGTCGTAATAATGGCATACAGTTGAGAGTGTGGGAGTCGCAGTTTAGCAGGTTTATTTCCCACAAACTGTTCTTGATACCAAAGATGCAAAAATGCCACTGATGGTACCGACTCTTTCCAAACCACAGTGGCACATGTGAGTAAGCTTATTATTTTATTTTGAGTTGTTATTATTTCCGGTTTTGTTTAATCAGGCACTCCTTATTTCAGACTTTTGCCCCCACAACATACATCTCAAACAGGGATGAAAGTTCCTGCAGGCAAGATTAAAAGGATCGCTTGATTTGACATGCTGGAGAAACACCTATGAAACAAGGAATTTATGATGGCTGCTTCCTTCTTGTTACTTTCATCACACAAAAGAAAACATCAGTAATAGTTTCCCTTTCCGACCACTCAGTGACTATTCACCCGGGCTCCTGGACTGATGTGGACTTTCCAGACACAAAAGATACTCCTGGCATCCAGTCAAGGCGCCTCCCTTCATGTAGAGTTTTCATAGCCATAGTTGTTGCTTAAAATATGCTTTCTCTGAGTGAAGGGAAATGGCTCAACTATTACTGTCAGTGTTTTTCTTTTAATGTGTTTCATTGCTGTAAATCAGGGGGTGGTTTCACATTCCATCTTTGTGTTTTTAGACATGAAGTGAAAAGGACAAGAGAGGCCGTTTTGAGCTGTTGTGTAAACACATTATTTACCCTGTAATTTATGGAAACAAATATCATACTTTTGTCTTTAATGAAAAGCAATCTGAGTACTTGTGAGATTCTGATCCACATTGCAATATATTTATTACCTTATGCATTCATAATTAAGAAATTAATAATTGTATTAAGGATGCATTAAATTGATCAAAAGTGACAATAAAGTAATTTATAATGTTGCAAGCATTATTTATTGAACAGCAAATAAGCATATTAAAATATTTTGTATGAAGGATCATGTGATATAGATGATGAAATTCAGCTTTGCCACTGCAAGAATAAATTGCATAAAAAAAAAAAAAAAAAAAAAAAAAAAAAAAAAAATATATATATATATATATATATATATATATATATATATATATATATATATATATATATATATATATATATATATATATATATAATTAAATTTAAAAACTATTATTTTAATTTGTAATAATATTTAAAAGTATAACTGCCTTTGCTGTATTTTTTTTTTAGAATATTAAGAAACTTTAAAAAACAACAACAAAAAAAACTATTTCACCCTTAAAACATATCCTCCATTACTCTACAGTCCTTTCCTTACCAAACCAATGTACTAAATCAAAAATGTCATTCTTTGCTATGGGCGTGTGTGCTGCATATAACTCCATTAGCTACCAGTTGTGACAGTGTCTCTCATATGGGAAGATTTTTTTTTCTTTCCGCTATCACGCATGGCCATGAAAACCACCTATCCAGGGCTCTGTCCCAATCTAAACACATTTTGTCATAACTGAAAGCCTCTACCTTTTCTGCAGATACATGGTGTAGTGTTTCCAAACTGCGGCTGAACGCTCTGTCAACATTGTCTGTTATAACAAGAGACTACGGTGGGAGGTTAGGGAGCTGTGTACTCAGGCAGGACTCGGTTTCCCCCTCACTAAAGGCTCTGGCCGTGAGTGATGAGTACCCAGTCAGACATACCAGACGCTTCATCTTTGATTTGTTGTCCCAGCAACCTGGCACCTCCAAGCCAACCCACCAGACTCCTTTTTTGATCCCCACCGCCAACAAAAACCATAATCATTCGACAAGCTGCTGTTCCCAACATTCCCCAAAACCTCCCATTATACACTCTCTGCTGTGCCAGCTATCGGAAATCTAGAGATTTCCATTTTTACTTCTTCTTTTGGAGAAATAAAAGAATCCCCAAGGAATTTAAGCATATAAATGTAAAGAAACCAAAAAAGATTGCAGAATGATCACTGTGACTTTCTAAACAGTGTATTACGGCTATCACTGATGAAAATATGAGTATTTATTTATATCAATCATGCAAATAATTATAAGTGTTTATTTATTTGGAATGTGACCTGTTGTCAAGCCACTGTGACATTTTCTTGACAAAGTGCTGGTTCATCTAACTGTTATATTTTTTATTATTAACCAGTTCCTTTTTTTTTTTTTTTTTTTTTTTTTTTAGAATAAAGAAATTACAGAGAATGCTGACAGTAAGGTTTCCATGCCACAAAAGTCAAAAGGTAGGTTTAAAGGAGTACAATGCCTTTGTAAATTCTCCCTCAGTCTTATATCCGAGGTAAGTCAGTTGCACTTCTTAGATTGAATCACATTATGGATAATGAATATCAAAGTGTACTGTAGTAAAGTAAGCACATATAGCTACTAACCAGAGGATAATGCAAAGTGTCTGCAATTTGGAACATTAAGTGCAATGTGATTGGCACAGCCCTCATCATCTGACCAATTTCTAGGGTGGTTTTTGTTCAGCAAGTGTTTAGTCATAATGGGTGTGCATTCTGAAAGGCAGTGCCTGAACTTTCACATTTTATAACAGTACCAACTCAATTTTTTTTTTTTTTTTTTTTTTTTTTTTTTGTGTTTAGCACCTATCATGTTGACATCAAAACTTATGTCATGGCTTATGTTATTATCTCATGTATCATTAAAAACCTGTAACCTTTAATCATTCAGACATGCAGCATTATGCCAATATCCCATGCTTCTAAATCTCACACAAGCTATAGCTGTCTGTGGCACCACGTTACGGAGTGAAATTTCATTGCTGAAATGAAACGAGCTGGGTCAACAGAAGATGACTCCCGCTTCAATATGAGCATTCATTTTTTTTTTTAGTTTTTGAAATTGGCCAGGCAGTTCCAGACACAAACACATTTGTTGCTGGGCCTGATGACAGAAGTAGCTGTGGCTTCCAGCTGTGTGTTAACACAATAGCCTTAACACTTTGGCCGGATTCTGGATTGGTCCCTGGAGAACAGCTCTGCTTTTTAAAGGTAAGTAATATGTATCCAGAAAATCAGCCATAAAGGGGTCCCTTTTCCCTCCCACAAAAGCCGCCTTGGCCATTGTCAGTTGCGGCACTAGTTTACTTTGGCTCAATGTGTGGGGTTTTCAGTTCAAATGGAAGACCTGACCCAGGATGACTGGTAATATGACTCTAGTTTCAGCCAGCAACACTGATATCATAGGGTGTTTAACGGTTGTGTAGAGGTTGGGGAAAGGTTGTGAATTAGCTATGCTTGTAGCAGCTCATATCAGAAGATCATTTCATTGTAAAAGTACAATGTCTCGAAGTCGATGAAGTGTACTGTAACTTTATTGTGAGGAAATACTGGACCTGGTGTGGTCTTAATTTTGGTTATAGCTCATACCAATTATAAATGTGTGTTTTTTTTTTTTTTTTTTTTTTTTTTTAGGGTGTGTATGTATGTATGTATAAGGTAAAAAAGTTGTTTTATTCAGCGAGGACACATTAAATTAAAATGGAAGTAAATATATTAAATTCAATTAAAATTTAAAACACAACAGTATTAACAGTTCCTTTAAATTGTAATAAATATTTTTATCAACTATATACATTTATCATACATTATACATGTAAAGCCACAGGAGCAGTCCCAGGTATCACAATGAGGAATGCCGTTTGTAACTCTTCTGGAAAACAGCTGAGAGGAACACAGTGGAGGGCATGAGACATTTGAAGAGCTAGTGGTGATGGGGAGGTGGAGCTTCCAGGAAGATGGACATAAAATAAAGCATTGCTGACAGCATTAACATGACCTGCCACCACATCCCAGTTTTAAGGTTTATTCTAAGCTGAAATTACACATAACACACAGAGACACACGCACACACACACACACACACACACACACACACACACACATGCACACACACAAGATGACATACACTCTTACAAATATGTCCACTGTGCAAACTGCTCTAAACTCGTCAGTGAAACACTTCCTTTTTTTCCATGTCCTTTTTTGCACTTAAATTCTGAAGTCTTCTGCTCCCTTTGAGAGCTAAAATAAAGTCATAATACTTGAGCTGTGAGTGCTCTCACTCCAAGCCAACATCTCTAAGTGTCACATATTTGTGGTTGCACTGGAAAACCACAATTTATGAAATTTGTTGAATTACTGAATGTTGAGTATTTGTCAACTTAGTTAAGTAAATCTCAGACTGCCAGTGACCAAAGTCCAGACCTAAAGCAAGAACAAGGCTAGTTATTTAATTACCACAGTTAACAAAAGTTGTATCCTAGGTCAAATCTATACCAAAGTTATTAGGATTCTTAATTATATATACAGTCAAACCAAAATTGATTCTGACTCCTTCAACATTTTACACATTCAACATACACAGTTTATTCACTTTAGTTTAGAAAATGGTAATAAAATATGACTAAAACAAAGTGTCTGAATAATTTTTGGTCCCAAATTAAATTTTACTGGTGGTACACTATATGAAGAATTTTAGGGTATAATATGTCACAGTTTTCTCTATTTTGCTATCATCACTTACATAAATTAACTATAATGTCTTGCACCCACTTACATATATAAATAAAATCTAAAATTATATCTGGTGTCTGAATAATTTTTGGTTTAAATATATTTTGGTTTTTGTGACAAGAAACAGTTCTGTTCTTTTGCTGATGTTTTTTTTTTTTTTTGATGTTTTATTATTAAGATGTTCAATGTGTGTTCCCCGAAAAATATAACAGCAAATGGATTTGGAAGAACAAAACACGATGAGAGACATGATGGTGTGTTCAGCTTTTACATCACAGAAATAAATGCAGTTGAATGTAAGAGACTTATTTCAGAAAACATCTTACAGACCACAGCCTATTGAAATTTAGCAACTGATCATTCATTAACAAATGTATCAAGGAAGAATAAAAGGCTTACTGCAGTTGCTTGTCACAGATGAGAAACAGGAAGACTGAAGCCATCGTAAATAAATTGCCTATGAAACCAACTGACATATCTTCAGACATCATAATTTCAGTTGCTCTTTTCTCATGATAGTGTAGCATCTTTTAAGGAATATTTAGGAGCATTGCTGTAAACCGAACATTATTAGCTTATCACTTCTAACCTCTTCCCATGGTGCTCTGAGCCAGCGGCTGTGGCTCTGGTCAGTTTCAAGTGCATAACTACATTCTATCTTTCTTCCTCCCTCTCACTCTCCCTCACTCCCTTTAGCAGTCCCTGATAACGTGACATCCTGTTTAACTCGGTCAAACTCCTTTCTGACAGACTAACCTGATGTTGTGATAGAAATAGTGTCTTATTCTTCTATCTGCCGGCAGCGCTGTGAAACGCTCATTCATTCTCGCTTTAGTCCTCCTACACACTCCCTCGCTTATCATCTCTGCTGCTAAATCTACCTGACAGGCCCCTCACAGGTAAACCTAATCCTCTCTGCGGCCTCTCTCGCTCTTGCTCTCTCTGTCTCTCTCTCCCTCGCAGTCTTTCAGTCTCTCGCTGCCTCTGTCTTTCTGTGTCTGTAATGCTTCAGACAACAGCGAGAGGGATCAAACATGCATCCTCTCCTTGTTGTGATAGTTGGTGTGCTTTACAAAAAAGCTGACATTTCATCAAGGCAGTATCTTTTCTGCTGTGCTCTCAGATATATTTACAGTTAACACATTAACATGACAACTTAATAAACAGATAAAAGGTCTGATGTAACGTATTTGCTGCAGTGGGTGAATAGTCTCAAATATGAGACCTGTTAAAACATCCTCTGTTTTAAAGCTTGAACGTGTCAATAGCTTTCTTAAGAGGGAATAATAAGCACAAGTTAATACAACCATAAAACTCAATGTTCAAAATTACAGACACTTTGCATTATCCTCTGGTTAGTAGCTATATGTGGTTACTTTACTACAGTACATTTTGCACTTCATTATCCATAATGTGATTCTCCTGAAGAGGTTAAATTACATTATGAAGACATCGTTGCAGCATTGCACAAGTAGGGGGAACGGCGTAAGCTGTCTCACTTTTGATTTGACATATCTAGACAAATGATAAATGAGATGGGCAATTATTTCAGGACGCCTGCTATTTTCTTATTATTTATATTTGTATTATGAATTATTTATACAGGATCAATACTGTTATTGTGTTTTTTATATTTAGGTTAAACAGTACAAGCTCACTATCACTCTTAGTTAAGCCACGAACACATCTTACCCCAAAGCATAAAAAAAATAATAATAATAATAATAATAATAATAATTATAATAATAAATCTTAATTTAATAATTTATAAATAGTCCTTAGCCAAATAGTTTAAATTGTTTACTTTGACAGTTCACTGACACGTAAAATTTAAGACCTGGATAGCTTTGCTCTGACAAACTTACTTTGACATGCAAAAATGTGAAAACAACACATTTTTTGTTGTTTCCCCCCCCCACACACACCTAAACATACAGTTATCTGCCAAATATTATTCACAGCTAGATTAAAGAAGTGACATAGCTTACCTACTGACACATCTTACCCCTTCCATCCCCCCTTAATCAAAATCTCCAAATTCTTGAACATGCGCTAGAAATCAGCCTCTGTGTAAGAAACATCAGTTTGACCCGCTGAACTCTCTGTTCAAGCACATTATGTTGAAACAAGTCACTTTGTTTGACTGTCAGAGCTAAACACATTTCCGTTGTGAGCAGGCCACTGATATTCAGCACATACACACAACACAAGCAAGGTGTTGATGGTAAATGTCCTTAAAAATAGTTCAAACACTTTCTTTCACACAAACACACACACACACACACAGAGGGTACAAAAGGGAGACTATGCACAACACACACTCTGAGTGTAGCGGGAGAGGTGATGATGGCCATGACAGCCGTGTGTACAGTAATCAGAGGCTGGTCACTTCCTGCAGACTTCCCTCTTCAGCCCACCAGGCTTCACCTCGCTGTTTCCCCTAGAAGATTAGTTCTGCTGTTTCCTGAGCACCGATTAAGGGTCCAACACAGGGCCAAAGCTCACTGAAGTTCTACACTTCTTATAGTGTCATATATGGGCACATGTGGCCCGGAAAGAGAAAGAACGGAAAAAGTATGTGACATGAAATCATTGAGGAAGTCACCTTCAAACTTACTTCACCTTTTAATTGCTTGTTTACTTCCAGATGCATTTTGTTTATGGGTGTTGTGTTTGGACTGTAAGGTTTATGAACTACTGGTTTTGCCGAGGCAGTTACAAACCTTAGTACTCAAGGTGGTGATAGGGTTTCTATCAAATGCAGTTCCTTTTAAACCATATGTGTTATTATTCTAGCCAGCTAAAAGCACGCCATCTTTAACAAACTTGCTTAGCAGGATTTCAAACTATTACTCTGCCATGCCAGTAGTTGACCTGAAATAGAAAACTGACTGTAAAGTGAAAGTGATACAGCCAAGTATGGTGACCAATACTTAGAATTTGTGCTCTGTATTTAACCCTTTCAAAGTGTGCACAAACAGCAGTGAACACACACCCGGAGCAGTGGGCAGCCATTTATGCTGCGGCGCCCGGGGAGCAGTTGGGGGTTCAGTGCCTTGCTCAAGGGCACCTCAGTCGTGGTATTGAAGGTGGAGAGAGAGCTGTATATTCACTCCCCCTACCTACAATTCCCACCAGCCTGCGACTCGAAATCATAACCTTTGGGTTAGGAGTCCAAATCTCTAACCATTAGGCCAAAACTTCCCTAAAAGAGTATGGCTTGTGCCAGAGGTTCTCAGATATATACTACAAAGGGGACAAATTGCAGACTTGATTTAGGGCTGTGGGCCAAAAGTAAATGATGTGTAATCTTCAACTATGTTATTATTATTATTTTTAAATCAATCCATTAAAAACTAGTTATTTGCAGTACTAACTGTGAATAGAAATTTGTTCCACAAAATAAAGGAAAGTCATGAGGGCAAGTAAACGATGACAGATTTTTTTGGGCGAACTATTCTTTTAAACAACAACAAAAAAGATTTGAGATCATCAAGCGCTGTGCTTGTAACAGTGTATCGATCACAGGTGCTTACAGTCTCAGTGGTTCTTGAAATATGTGAGCTTTATAAATGTGTGTTCAGAAGGACATATGGCTCTCCATGCTCTTTCAGTACATCTGGAGAGAGCAGATTTCCTGTATCATTCTTCTCTCGAGCTCAGGGACACTGCGCACCAACGATGTCCACACACATACGCTCCAACCTACAGTTCTTTGTCAGACTTGTCAAGACACTTGCGTATCCGGCCTGCTTTATCGGCAAACCTGAGGGCAGCTATATGACAGGCCTGAGGAAACACCAGAGACCAGCTCAAGAGTAAATTTAGCCCTGACCTGACAGCCTGTCTCTTTGTCTGCCTGACAGGAGCTCGACACTTCACTCTGGGCACCATTGATTACGATTCTGAGCTCATTGTGGCTTCTGTGTCACTTGAAGTGATATTACTCAAATTTTTCCTCTCTCAACTGTCTTCACCTCTGCCCTTTACTGACAACAACATGAACTAAGTTTCATTAGCGCAAGTTTGGCTGCCGTTCCAGAGGCAAATTAGTAGTCTGGTTTGCAATCATTTGGTAGATCATCTTAAAAAAGAAATAGCTTTCAAATATGAATGTTAATTTTCCAACCTATCTATAATAACTTCCCTTGAGGTTGGCAACAGGTTACTGTAACTGTTACTTAAAGAAACTTTTCTAAGATCGATCATGTTCTTCTTTTTTTCTCTTCTGCATTGAACACTAGAGTTTTGATATGCGTTGCCACATTGTGAATTATGAAAGCAAAATTGATGATTCTTACAATTTTCTTATGTTCCAGTATATTTGTGTACAAATGTTAAAAAAATAATAATAATAAAGTTTTCTAAAATCAGTTATTAATGGCTCATCAGTTGAAAGCCATAGACACACAAAGGAGCAAACATTGGTAAATAAGTGAAAAGCAGAAATAAATAAATAAAACAACATTTATTTTATTAAATCATTTATTTTAGGAATTTCATATATGCCCTTTAATCAACAGAATAGTACAAGGATTACAAGAAAAATCAATAAATAAAACTACTTTTAAAAAACATTGTTGACCCCTGCTCATGGGCATTTCAGTGCAATTATAAGTTGCATGTTCTTTACAATTAAACAGTCTGTTCAGATGTATCAACTACCATTGCATATTTTCCAGTAAGAGGTTTCATTACCTTTTTCTGCATAATCATGACCTTTGAAGCACACTTCAGCACTTTTTAGCTCATTTACCTCTGCTCAAGAACTGTTGCTGCAGGTTACATATTTTTTTCTATACTTCCTGCTGTTGTGCACAATTTTGTTTTTCTCTTTGCACTGGAAATTATACTTTTTCCTCTTTTATCTTAGTTCAAAGATGTATTTAGTTAGTTATTTAGTTGTGTTATCATATGTATTTCATATATTAAGCATATTTATAAAAATAACTTGAAAAATGAAATGCTCAATATATTAAAATACCTTTTGTCAATAAATTAAAAAACCTTTTTACCATTGGGCTAATGCTACATAGGAAGTAAAATACTTTCAACTTTGAAACTGAACTTTGCAGACTGCTGTAGTGCTCTTGAGAAAGACATCTGCTGCTTCTGTGGCTCTCCCTCACATCACTATTCTTATTTGTCTGAATGAAGTGAACAGAAAACTCCCATCTCTCTGTCAGGACAATTGCACTGTGCCAATAAAAATATTTAAAATTCTTCTTCTTCTTTTTCTTTCTTTCTTTCTTTCTTTCTTTCTTTCTTTCTTTCTTTCTTTCTTTCTTTCTTTCTTTCTTTCAAAGCTAAAACTGGTTTAAGTTGATATTAACTGTATTTTCATGACTTCAATAGATCAGATTAAATTAGACTAAATAAAATTACCATGTACCAGAGATTCAAATATTAAATACACTTTACAATGCATTCAGAACAGTACAGGTCTACAATTTTTTTAATTAAAGGTCTAGAATTTTTAGAGTAAAAATCTTATTTAGCATATCATGAATTGCAATTATTTGATTCCAAAGAAAAAAAAGACTTTTATAGATATTTTATAATGCATTTCCTATATATCATAACTTTAGACTTTTAGACAAGCCTTTATAGTTAAAATGACTATGTAGCTGGAACAGTTCATTACTGCATTATATACAGTTTCAGTACATACCACACAGAGACGTCGTTTGCTGATGCTGCTCTTGTTAAATTTCAGCCTCTGGATCTGATTCTGGATCATAAATAAACGGCTGAATCTGACTGTTAGCCATGGTTTGTTTTGGATGTTTTTTTCCTCACGGTAATGTCACAGCTTCCAAACGCTCTCAACGCAAAAGCCTACTGGCGCTCGTGATTCTTTATCTCAGCCCACATGTCACGCCTCCAGCCGGTCGTGTTTTTCCGGGATAAAATGGTACAGACTATATTTCTCTTATAAATATAATAAAACTAAGGACTTTTTGGAGTTATGAAGGATGCAGTACTACTCTATAGGTACTCAAGATTAACAGGATATTGAGTGAAAACGAGCATTTCACCCCCCCTTTAAGAATTAATATTTAGTTTATTAGATCATTTCTGCATTCTCACATTTTAAAAGTAACAATTTTGATTAAAAAAAAGTTATCTTGTTCAACTGACATCATCTGTCAAGAAAAATGGAGAGTAGGTGTGTTGTGGCAGGGATTTACTGATACAGCTTATGTTAGGCATCCTGTCAGGGAGCTCATGATTGTGCATGTGAGCGTGTGCATGTGCGTATGTGTGTCTGCATGCATATGTGTATGTGTGTAAACGTGCATCTGAATGTCACCACCTGGCGCGAATCACGCGGGCCCCATGGTTTGATAGACCCACAACAGGTGTGTGGAGGCACAACACCCTTGACTCCTGACAGGTGTTGAAGTTTGAGTTTCAGCCCAGACTGCACTGCATTTGCTTGTGGCACTCACATTAGTCACCGACTTGCTCGCCGGACCTCTGACTCTAATAGCCAGCTAGGTATACTAATCCCTCCATGGGCCATAAATGTGAATAGCTTACTAGGTACAGTTATCTCCAGTGGTGACATCTGGTCTACCTTAATCTGAAGATGTATTAGAGGAGGAGGGGTAGAGCAAATAGGATGGAGGGATGCTAGAATAGATGGATGGGTGGAATTACAGTGATCATAGTGGGGCACAGGGGAGTAAAATGTATCATTTGGCTTAACCCACTACATCATACTCCTGTGCGTACTGGGGGGTCCAAATCCGGTAGGCTGTGGGGGGTTTAAATCTGAGGCTCTACGGGTAAAAAACATTACAACATTAAGAGTAAAAAATAATGCTATTTTAATGATCCTGTACAGTACAGCATTTGCTCATTTGGTCAACATGGTGGTTGTTGTGGGAATATGACACAAACTATTTATAACAGATATATAATAATAGATAATAGATGATGCCGGAAATAGTTGATGACACAATGGAAGCCCATTTCTGGCTAGGAGTAAAAAAATAAAAAGAAAGAAATCTTTTAGACTTTCTTCTCGTTATTGCAACTTTATATCTCCTGATTAGGATTTTATACCTTTGTGACCTTGTTTCTCTAAATTGGCTTTATAAATTCCTATTTTTACTTTTTATGTCGAAATGTGACTTTTATTAATTTTTTTCCACTTTGGGGTGGAAACAGGTTTCTATACATTTACCATCAAGTCACTACAACCACGTGTGTGTGTGTGTGTGTTTGTGTGCGTGAGTATGAATGTACAGTATATATGTACTGTATGTATCTAATATTCCAGTCATTTAGAGGTAAAAGCAAAAGTTTTGACCGTACAATTAAGTTACCCAAAGAAAGTGATAGGACATAGAAATGCTGCAATTGCGTAGTCATAATGTCCGATTTATTCATGGAACACATGACATTTACAGGAAGACCTCTAAACAGGAACCTGGTCAGGAAAAGAGCTGTTGCGCCACATTAAAGCAGTAATCAGAACGAAAGTGAATCATACAGGGGCTAAGGTGTGCCTCCCATCTGTGCGGTCCTGATGTCTTTCAGCGGGGGTCAAAAGGTCACAGTCCTGCTGCACACTGTAAGATTCGGAATGAAGAGTCTGTGTTATGTTCAGATCAACAAATCACAGTAGACAAAATTGTATATAAACCTTAATGCACTCACTTTTCAATACTAAAATGAGACCCTGAAGTTGTTTTAGCAAAAGTCTTGATATCAGAATGATTTATAAGCCTCTGACAAACATGGTCAAGATCGTTACACAATTAATAGCCCCGTAACACTAGTCTTTTCTAAGACACGAGTGTAATCACATCACAGAAACTCGTCCAAAAGCACTAATCCTTCTTTATTTTGTAAGCTGATAGAGCGACCATATGCCCCTACATATCACTCACTCAATTTAAGGTGAAACCAACCTGACCTCCCCTCCCCAAAATAGTGTTATGTTTCCAAGGTCTAATATTAATCTGTACTTTTCCCCCCTCAGGATTAGGCCACAGCACTCCCCCACTCTTCTCCTTTCCACTTAGACGGGTATTATTGCCATAGATGCACTCAGATTAGTCATGTGTTTATGTTGACAGCGGCTGTATCTGGATTAGATCATGCTTGTGGGACACAGGGGATGGGATGTTTGTGTCCGTCTGCATGCACATCAAGGGCCCCTGTCTCGTTTGACCTGCACCTATAGTCTCCCCATGCTAGACTGACAATAGGTCAGACAAGACCCTTGCATGCAGACTTCACATGCAGACTTCCATTGTCCTGAGACGTAGAGTGGGCCAGACACAGAGGGGGTGGAACGGGTGCAGCTCGATGGACCGAGAATGGTGACAATGACAATATGGGACCAAGCAACATCATAGGTGTCATAAAAAAAGTAGTTTGAAGAAAGTTTGAGTCAGAAATGCCAAAGCAGTTGTCCTTTTTATGACAGTGTCAGACTGCAACACATGCAATATTAATAAAATGCATCGTATTGATCATTGTTTCCAGTGTCTCACCCTGGAGGGTAGTTCGTACTGAGATTGTGTCTCTCGCAGTGTTGCAAGATGTACTTAGGCAACAGTATATGTGTGTGTGTGTGTGTGTGTGCGTTGGTTTGTTGGGGAGGTTACTAGGAGCTCACGTGGTCACTGTATGGTAAACCTTTCCTCAGGTTTTTGTTGACTCATTCTCTCAGTTCTCTTTTATATTTCCAAGAATTTGCTGATTTTAAACTAACTTTGCCTAGACTAAACAGTCACTCTCGTCTATGTGAGGGGCTGATGATGTGGCAGAACTTCCCTCTTTCCATCCTGTGCCCACAGGTATTTTGTCAGCAGTCTATGTTCTGTGTTTTTGTGGCATAATCAGGCCTAACTAGTTGTTCAGTACTAGAAAAGACTCAGACCATTGAGTGTCGTCTTCTTCTTGACATTTTCCATCTGAAAGATCAGTGGTCTCTGATGACCTGTCAAAATTATTGGTAAAACTATATCGAGTCAACGCATTTATTTTTTCTGCTTTCAAGTTTTCTGAAAGCAGTAAACTCCCCCTGACTGATGATGGAACAGAAGGTTTTGCTCTTTGTAAAAGCTGTGGTAGTTTGATTTGATTGATCTGGTTCTTCAATGGGTAATTTTTTTATTTTATTTTTTTTTTGTCACACAGGGTGGATCAATAGTTGACAGAATTAATTGAATCTTTTCACATTTTTTAAAGACATTCCTTTATTACTATTTTTCAGTGATGCCAAAACAAACATCTAACTAGCAGTAATGATTAAGTCCTAACAATTTAACAAATGTGCATTCAGGGTAAACGATGAAGAGAGCCAGAGGAATCTTTTTATATGAGACAAAGGGATCATTTGGGAACAGAAGTATGTGGGTGAAACGTAAGAATATGAGGTCACGTTGGTTTCTATCATTGTGAATGGCAGTTAGAGAATCAGGAATTGAATATATGCCGTTTTATCCTCGGAATGTATTAGTAAGAAATCTCGCGAGGGGAGCTGATTCCAGTCAAAGTGAATGAGTAATACAGCAGAACTTCTGCTGCCAATTGACACCAGCACACACAGGACGATTAGCTGAGCACCGTCCTTGTTATACTGGAATCTTTCGTTTACCTCTCCAGAAAATAGGTCATAGTGTCATAGAATACAAAAAAAAAAAATAATCGACACGAATACATTTCTAGGTTAGGGTTTTATTCTGTCGACTATGATCCAATTTCACGCCACACTTTTCAGCCGCACAAACACGCATTCATAAAAAAAAAATGCATGAAGAGGGGAAAAGATTATTACGTATTTTTTTATTATTATTATTATTATTATTATTATTATTATTATTATTATTACATGCATCATGCGCAACGAGGGATTTACAAGTGCGCAATGCTCAAGCAATGTCTAAATAAAATCGATTAATATAAACGCCTCTAGTGAAATCCAATTGGTCTTTAATGACTACATCGAACAGCACGGGTATTTTATTGGTCAATCAGTAATCCATACCACAAAAAAAAAAAAAAAAAAAAAAAAAAAAAAAAAAAAAAAAAACAAAGAGAGAAAAAAAGGGAGGGTAGCCTCATTTTTTTCACACTGTACCAATCAGAGTGCTTTTAATAAATCAAGGAGTGTTGAATTAAAATGAAAGATTAACAGCTAAAGGATATTGAAGAAAAGAGGGAAACGTTTAAATATATATATATATATATATATATATATATATATATATAGATATAGATATAGATAGATAGATAGATAGATAGATAGATAGATAGATAGATAGATAGATTTTGGTGGAAATTATTGATTCTTGATCACCTGCTGCAACGAATTCATCACGTCTGGCTTGGAATCTGTCCCATAACGTCATTACACTATCACATTTAATTGCTCTGTGCACCCTGGAGCCCGTAAGCAGTCCGTATTTTTACAGTACATCGCATATACAACATAGGCATGCTAATATGCAACACTGATCACCGTGCGAGATCAGAAGTAACAATGAAATGTCAGGTGAAAGAGCTCGCGCGCGCACACACCACACACAGGTGAGCTACCTGTCAGATCCCTGCAGCACCGGAAGCCTCTTATTCATCCTTTCAGCTCCTCTTCCTTAAGATCATGCTGTCGATGTTCGAGTTGTAGCCATTCGTACTCTGTTCCGCTTGCATTATAGAATGTCCACCGCCTCACCTTTCCAAACTCCCACCTGTGTTGCAGAACGATAGACGCGAGCACCTGATGTAGTTCATCAGACGACCTCAGTGTTTCTCCATCTATCCCACCGTGTGAAGATAGGTGGCGTGTGTGTCAGAGTCTCGGAGCGCAAAAGTAAAAGAGAGAGCGCAGAAATGTCATCTGAAGAGGCGGAACACGTCAGTGCGTCCTCAGGTTTGTTCCGTGTTGTGGCTCACAGAGATCAGTCCAAACCTGTCCAACAGGAATAACGGTCCCTCATTATAGAGCAGAGTCCTCCTCAGCGCTCCAAACATCTCTGTGGCGTTTTCCTCCCCTCTAACCGACTCTTTGGGGGAATTTTCATATAGAATCGGGTAGGTGAGCCTGTTTCGTGTGTACTTGAGTCCTTGTGGATGCTTTTTATACACCCTATTTGACTTTTTAACCCCCTCCCTAATATGAGATTGCAAATCAACTCGGCTTCAGCCGGCGCAGGTGAGAAAGGTGCGCGCGCCTCACGGATGCTGACACACCGGCAGCTTCACGCAAGGATAATGATGAGGAGGAGGATGTCGCTCGTTATATTTATTTGTGCATGTTTACGCGTCTGTCATAAACGGGTGCGTTCCCTTTAGACAACAACATAAGAACCCTTTTCAGATCCGTGTCTCTCTTAAGTCTTATTTTAGGTGTTAGTTACAAGAGTTTTAGTATAAATATTTAGACATATTTGATTGAGAAAAAAAAATAGATCCACAGAATCCACAAATTTTCCGAGACTTACCTTTTCTGTGATGAAAGGGTAATGTAGAATTTTTGTTTGTTTATAATGCTTGGATTCTCTTTGTTTTTTAAGAATTTCCCTGCACAATGCTGGAATGTATTATTATTATTATATATATATTTTTTTTTACATTATGGTAAGATGACAACTACAGATGCAAGATGTATTATAAGTAATTATTAGAAAAATAAATGCCACACGTAGCTAATGTTTTGGTTATTTAAAAAAATAAATAAACAAATAAATAAATAAATATATGAATTAATTAACACTATTTTTTCCTTTAGTATTTTAAAACATAAACTAACGACATTTTTAATGACAATCCCAAGCAAAAGTAAATATACTTGAAATTCGGTCAGTCAGTGTAAGTCATACAACAGAAATCACGAAGCCAATTATTTATTTACATCGATCAGACTCACATAGAAAGCAGCCCACGAGATTAGAAGTTAAAGCTGATAGAGGGGGAGAAATGACAAACTACATAAATCATTTCCACTAAATCGAAGTTCCCGAAAACTTTCATTGCTTCTCATTCTGTTAAAATCTCTATACAACACATGCTTTATGGTGACTTGAAGGTGTCGGTGTGTCCGTCCCCCTTCATTGGCGCACTCACGCGCTGCTGTCCGATCATACACACAGACACGCACGCACACACACACACTTCAAAAGATCAGACGACGCGCAGGACGCTCAGGGTCCCTCTCAACAAACCCTCCTGGATAACTTAATTCGGACTTCTCAGTCACTCTACCCCCCAAATATCATTTTCTCTCCTGTGAGCGACACACATCCTCCTTCCTGTCCTAAGAGTCCAATTGTTGCCGTGTGTGTGTTGCTTGCTAGATCTTGGATGAAGGAGCGGAGCCCATGCGGACTGCTGCCATCTGACCCACTCTTATCAATGAAGCAGGAGATCATGGCGGAGGGTCCCCGGTGTAAGAGGAGAAAACAGGCCAACCCGAGGAGAAAGAACGGTGAGAAAGTGACTTTCGGCGAAAAACTGAACTCCGGCTTGTTCTCGCGTCTTTAAAACAGTTGGATTTGGGTGAGATTGTGCGTTGTCAAATTAAGTGCTGTCCAGAAGAGTGCGGAAAACTCAGCGACAGTGTAAACTATTCTCTTGTGTGCTTAAGGTATAAATCTACTGGCTTAAAGTGTTTTCATTGCAGTGGAAATGTTTAAGTTGTAACAGAGTAAGAGTTAGTGGGAGAGTTCAGATATGAGCCTTTATTATCTCACAGCACAAAACCGTTATGTGTGAGAGAGTGCGTGCGCGCTCGCGTGTCATTCGCTGGACACAATACGGCTCTAAAATATCTTTAAATGTTTCAGAAAGTTGTTTTGAGTGTTTTATGCGATTTGAAAACCGTTTTAGTTATACTTGTTATAGACTTCTGTCTTTGCTGAAGTTGTAAAGGATGAAGTATTGCTACAGGTTATGTGCTCGGACACTTTTCGTCCCTTTCTTAATTTATAAATATAGGCACAAGTGTTATGACCTATTGAACACATGCCTTTTGGTTTGTGTCGAAGGCATTATTGAAGCAAATTTAAGTGACTAATGTTTTTGTTGGAATCCTAAGAAAAAAAAGACGAAAAGTCCTGGTAGCCTACAATAGTACTGGCTTGAGCAGCATGTTAGACACAAAGAAAAACAAACTTCAAAATCTTCAAAGATCTTCAGGCTATCATTCACCCTGTCATGTCCTTCTTTTATTGATAACAATATTTTTTTTTGTAAGAACTGTAATCAGAACAGAGCGTTAGATTTTTTTTTTTTAAAACACTTGTTTTTCAATCTGTAAACACAATCTCTATTTATGTTTTATATATATATATATCCTACATGTAAATATTGCTTTGGTTATTTTTGGAGTGGCATTTACACATTTTCCCGGATCCTGTTAGTTATGTTTGACCTCGATACCTTATTAAATGCGATCTATTGATTTGATAAAAATCGATGCAGCGTGTCGCGGAGTGTATGACACTAAATAAAGTCGATGGGTTGAACCTTATTTTCAAATAGGGGCAAAAATGAGTGAAGCGGTCAATCTGAAATTATTGATTCGGATTGGAAGACAAATGCATTATGTTGACTTTATGATTATTTTAAGCTGCTAGGGGAAAACATTTTTGCTCACTTATTTAACTTTTGGATACACTATACTTAGTAGGCTTTTCATTATTTTAATGACAGAAAATGTTTGAGGAGTATAAGGAGAGGACTGGATAAATAAGTGATGACTTTGAAACGAGTCTTAAATGGGACGTGAGTTGAGTAAAATGTTTTGAATCGTCTTAACAGGCCGTTACAATAGAAATGCAAATAATAGAAGTAAAACACACACATTAATGATATTGACTAGCTGTATACCTTTCTGTTGAAAAACTTCGCTTTTAAGCCTACATACAATTATTACAAATTATTCAGCAGACTTTATTATTATTTTGCATGAACCATTAGTCATGAGCATTTATTATGAAATGTATAAATTGTTTTCTTACTTTATTGACTCATTAACGCAATTGTTTAAAAACAAACACACATTTTACCCAATTTAAACAATTCCCTGAATATTACAATGACAGATTCGTTAAATAATGGATCCACATTTATTTTTATTTTTATTTTTATTTGTATTATTATTATTATTATTATTATTTATATATAGTTTAGGTCCTCTTCTCTCACAACGCGGCCCCACCCCGCTGTTTCGAGGGCCCAATGGGAGGTCACATTAGGCCCTATGTGAAACTTGATCCGCTCTCTGGCTGAAGTTGTGTTGTGGTTGTCATTTACCCTCCCACACCCCCAACCTCCCCCCTTTTTTTCACAACACGTCACATCCAGCTGTGAGGGCCAGCTTGACAAAACTGTCAGAGGAACGAGACTGTAAAGTTGCAGCATTCTAGAGATTTTCATGGTTCTGTTGTTGTGTCGATTTCTCTTTAATGAGAGATCACTGTAAGCTTGTTGTGATGTTCAGCCGCATTGGTTTATAATTTTTCTCTGGTTTGTCCTGTTATTAGGCATAATTTTTATATGATGCATACTATCACTTTAAAATTTCTTTTTGATTCATTCTTGTTTGTTGGCTTGTTATGAAACTGATGCTAGAGCTGCTATTACAAATTATCAGAAGCCTTTGTAAGAAGTCACTGTATTGAGTCACAGCAGTTAACAGATTAAATCACTTGTTTCTTTGAAAGGAACATTGTGTGATATTTGTTCGGATGGCATAAAGAGGCTAGCAGGTTCACTGAGACAAAGCGCAAAGACAATGGCTTGTCATTGGGGCATCTCATGGCATGCTCTTATAATCAGCAGTACCAGGGTGTCTAGTGTACTGTCTTTGGCACACATCGCACACAACCGGGCATTGTGAATGCAGCTGCGGCAGATACCTTTCACCCTCCTTCTTTAGCCACTTCCTACTAAATACGTCTTTTCAAAAAATAAAAAATAAAATAAAAAAAATTCTCACAATTAATTATTCACACATTTACAAATAGAGGCCTCACCCTCTAAAACACATGTACACACCAATCTCAAGTAGCTCTCCAGCAGTACCATCATCTGTGCTGACCTGAATGCCTTTCATATCTGCTATGCCATGTTTCAGCCACCCCCTTTCCTTCACTCTCTCTCTCTCTCTCTCTCTCTCTCTCTCTCTATTTTACCTCTCTCACTCCCTCTCTCCCTCCTCCACAACACACCCCCTCAGTAAACACCCCCGAGGGCAGAACAAAGAAAAGGAGCTCCTCTCCTCCTTCTTAATCACAATTCAGCCCTTTCACTGCTGCCAGGCCACTCTCTCGCTTTCAGCATCCCAAAGCCAGAGATGAAAAGAGTGCAAAAAGAGAAAGGGGAAAGGGAATGCAAGAGCGACCAAGTGAGGAGAGAAAAGGTGGAAATTATGATCTAGAGCTAGAGGTATAAAGGTAGAGTGACATAACTTTGGTGCCTCTTTGCGATTGTTAAACTCCCTTGGTTACGCTACCCATGCTGGTCAACTGCTCCGCCAAGGGATGGGGTCCTCACTAATGGCTAGATAATGTTACTGGATGCCAGTCTGGAACTATTAACAGCCAAATAGCAGACGAGAGAGAGAAATAGGGAGGGACTTTGAGACCCCCCCCCCCCCCAAAAAAAAAAAAAAAGAGATAGAGATAGACACTGATAAGGTTAGCAAGAATTGAGTGAGATAAAACAAGTTAGTGTGTGTATACTGGAGAGGATCTGGGGGCCAGTTAAATGGAGGGGCTAGCAATAGATTGTTTTATGGACCCAAAATAAATATCACAAGTGCTTGAGACCATGCAGAATCCATTTTTAAAGTGCTGCAACAGGCGTTAGGTGTTAGATGTTTATGTTGTCACTTTGTAGCAATATCATACGCTCAGTTTTACCTCGCTCATTTTGACTAGCTTCTGTTGGTTATATTTTTTTTCCCCCACTCCACCCCTAAAGTTGCCATACATCTGCCATATTCAAGATAAGCCAACGACCCAGATATAGAGATAAGAGAAACGAGACGTTGGTCTTTAGAGATCCGTGGATTTGTATGGGTGGCGGGACAGATGCCACTCTCAGGACCGCCACTTTCTAGCAGACCATCGCTTTCACAAAGTGAGACAAAACATCCAGTCAGGGGCCAAACGCCTGTGCCTTTTCACTGACAGACAAGACATCCATTATTGTGTCTTTCATTCACTTTTCCCCCTGTACCTCAATAGGTCAGGGATCACAAATGCAAATCCACAGGCATACCGAGAGAGAGAGGGAACGTAAGAATACTCAAATGCACCATGTGATATGAATTCTTAATTTTATCTGTTTCGCTCCTTCCCCCCCTAGACTTTTTTTTTTTTTTTGCTAAGAAAAGGAGATTATCTGTACACCTTCATTCAAGTCCCCTCCCCTTTCAGCTGGGCCAAGCTGTTCAGGATTTAGGCCGATTTACTTCAGCAAACACCTATGGACACTGGGGAGGGGACGGACCCTGCTTGGAAAGAGGGGGTCCTTTGTTTGCTGGGGTGCAGAAGGCCTAATGCTTCACCGGGCGGCCGTATTATCGTATTAAGCTGTATGCTGGTGGCCCAGGGAGGCTGGTTAAAGCTAAATCAGTCTGCTATCTGCCTAAGACAAGGGAACATACATTAGTGTAGAGATGTGCCCCCATTGTGTGCCTCAAACTTCTTCTCTGGACATGATAGATTAGATGGTTCTAGGTAGAGGAGTTGTCTCTGAAGCATCTGCAAAAAGTACATTGGTACATGCCTGTATAATGAGCTCCCGCAAAAGCTTGTGATATTTTTGAATATTTGCTAGGAGATGCTTAGATTCCTATATACTTTGTGGCAGGAAACTGTCTAACCGTGGCATAACTATGGTGTTTTTATTCCAAGTTAAGCCCATCCCCCATTTTTTTTCTTTCTCCAAGCTAGTGCAGAGAGCTTTATCTGACTCTGTTCTCCTAACATCTGTCACCGCTAAGAGGGACAGGAGAACACCACCGGAGGCTTCGTTAGTCCTGCGTCACTTGTGACTAACCAGAATGGGCAATTCACAGTAGCGAGTCTGTTCCCTCCTCTTTTCTCTTGCTCTCCCACTCTCTAATAGATGATAGAGCTTCAAATGCTACAGCTCTTGTTTTATGCACTCCATTACTACATTGGGTGTTGGTAGTTGGCCTAAGAGTGCCAAAAACACCCACACCGGCCATGATGACCAAGATAGTGTGTAATGTCTCCGTAGTCAGAGGCTGTACTTTACAAGTTATCTGTTGTAGTTCAAGGTGCTCAGCCGTGGAATTGTATGTTTGCGGTTCAAGGTGACTGACAGAGTTTGTTGTGCATCTTCCCTCTAACTAACTATGTGCACATTTTCTTCACGAGTGAGTGCTGAGTAGCGCTGTGACATTTTGTGGTGCCAAATTGCCTTTAGCCTAAACAGTGAAGATTTACCAAGGTCAATAATGAGGTATGTCACTGCAGGCAGCAGAAACAACAGTCCTGGTGATAATGAATAGGACTAAGGTTAAGCTCGACTAGGATGTGTGTGCGTTGTTGTGAATGGAACTTTCTATATGGAAAATCGATAAGCTTCTGATAAAAGTTGTTTTTTTTAAAGCATTTAACCCCTCTATTTTTCATCCTTCCTTGACAGTTTGGAATCATGGTTAATTGTTCCCTCAAGTCTGGCTTATGTTTGCCTACACATATGGATGCTCTCTCACACACCCCACACGTACACCGTACACACTCACATGGACATGTCCGGTTTGATTAGTGGAACACCTCCGGCAAGGTCATAGACACACGGAACAATCAATAACGGATCGGTGGATTAAGGTGTCATGACATCTGTGGACCCAGACCTCCCATGTATGGGTGAATGCCTCTTAAAGCTCACTCTGTTGACAATGTTCCCGCCCTAATGCCAGATCTATATTACAGACCCACAGAGTCTGTGTCCATGGGCTGCGGCCTTGCTGACAGTCATCTGTGTTTGAAGGTTTCCCCTCACCGAGCTGCGAGGAAAACACAGGCTGCATCTGTTGACGCATATCTTCCCTTTGCTGTGATGAGGGTGGAGATGTTGGCCTGTGATACGGTAGTTAAGTAATTGGAATAGATTGGTCTCAGAGATTAGCTTGAGTGTAATGGCCTCTTTCATTCTGACCCACTGCTCTGAGATCAGACTAAACATGCACGTCTATGTCGGAAGGGCCAATACCTGTAATTTCCTCAGTCTTGTTATCTAAAGACATTCTTATTCAGTCATCTATTTGCATCATAAAAGTGAAAGTAAAAGCGCTGGCATTGGGCTCTGACATTTTCCTATGGCACAGATGTGGATTCCAGATGGTGAAAGGGTGGTATGTGCTTTTCCCAGTGCTTGCTTGGGACATAGGGGCTGCGCCATAAGCATATGTCAACCTGCTACCTAAGGAAATGAACAGTATTGAGGAATTACTCCTGACAACATTTCTTCTATGCCTCCTGTTTAACAGACAGGCCGTGTTTGTAGCACCTCATTCCCCGTCATTCCTTGAATCTGCTGTGTCTTATCATTATCTGAGGTGAAGTTGTGAAAGCAGTCACTGAGCTCTGCCTTATCCTTTTTACTGCTTCTCCAACTGTCCACCAGCATGGCTCTTGTCTGAGATTATAGGGCACAACTTTTTTTGAGGGTTGGAGGTCTAGCAATTACAGTAATGAGGAGACTTTCTACTCACAGAAGCCATGGCCTGATTGTAGTGCTGACTTGCTGCCTTTCAAGTCGATAACTCCTGGCCCACAACCTCGGGCAAGGCATGACTGCTCCTTATCAGGGAGGATGTCCTGTGCTTTACATTCCTGGGCTAAATGATTCTCTTCCTTAGTGTAAGCGCTAGCACTCAGGAGGATTGGATCTGATGGCCCCGTCAAAGCAGCCTCTGGTCGCTAAAAATGAAATGTTAGCATGGACTTTGCACACTTCAACCAGTGCATTTATTCATGTTAGGGAATCTGAGCTGTTCAAAGGTGTGTGAAGTAAAGTTTATTTAACAGAGAGTGTGCGATTTTAGTTATATTTTAGATTTGAAAATGTAGAAGTGAGCAGGGTCTGGTCTGTTTCTACATGACCTTGGCTGTGAAGTACTGAATTTGTAAATTACCTGACTGAATGATGGGAGACTTCCTTATATTGATGTACATGGTTCCCTGAGGGTCTACTGTAACTGAATGATGTCAGGCCTTAATAGTCCAATTGCTAGGTAGTAGTGGGATTGAATTGCCATGTGTGTCACAGATCCAGATGGTACAACTGAACCCACCTTTTGAGGCTGGCAAAATCACAGGTCTTAATGCCATCATCTTTTCAAGTATTACAATGGGCCAGGCCTCGTTATTACCAGTGGTGGCCTCTTTGGCGAGACTTCCATAAAGAAAGTGTTCCTCAGCAATTAAAGCTAATGAAATATTCATGTGTGGCACCTTCTTCAGCCATCCTCACAAATGAGCAAGCCATCCCCCCACCCCCCACCCCCAGCTTTATTATGGTGGTAGCCTGGCATGTCTGCAATTAGTGCGCTGTCTAGCAGCGCTGGCTGGGTATGGCGGGTAGCAATTGGCGGAGAGGGGAGGGGAGTGTTAGGGATGTTGGAGGGTTCACGTGATGCTGTGGGAAGGTACACAGGAAGTGGAAAAGGGGAAGGACTGAGCAAGCCATTTGTAATGCGAAGGTGGCACCGCCTGCTGATTCACTTCACACACCAGCTTTTGTGCAAACATGCAGGGAAGCAAGGATAGTCATGCTTGTGTTGAGGTGTGAGACAATGAGTTATTACATGTTTTGTGAGGAATACTTATTGATGGCTGAGAGGTTATTTTCTCAGTTTCACAATGCCTTTAGTTTGGATGTGATGTCTCCAGTATTGGAAACTCCTCTTGTCACGTTATATTAGAAAGAAAGACACCTTCTTTTGTTTTAAAAAAAAACACTGCTCACTCAGGCCACTAGTTGATCTTTTACACAAGCACACACAGCAAGTTTCTTTCTCTTCTTCCTTCATTCTTTCTCCAATGTCTCACACATAAAGACAGATGGACACGAATATCCATGACAATGTTGTTTTGTTAAGGCAAAGAAAAAGGTGGGAGGAAACACTGAATAATTGTTTATCCAAGCGATCAAACTTTACCTGTGAACTCTCCAGTTATATAAAACACTACTTTTTTCATTCAAGACTTCAGCATTACTTTACTTTTTTTTTTTTTATAGCACCAATCCTAAATTTGCATTAACCAAAAACTTCACCCATCTCCACATCAACCTGGAGAGGCCTTTGTCACTTTATGAGGTTTTCACTTTGCCAGTGACCCTTTTGCATCTCAATGAGGTGCTGTACCCTCTCCTCCCTCATTCCCACGCAACGAGGCCTTATCCATGGCGCACCTTTCCTTGAAGCTCTGTGAGAAGTCCCGTGCATCCTCCAAACCGGCCGGCCCTGCCGTGTTTACTGTGGGATTAGGGGGTGGAGGGGGCGGCTGCGGGAGGGTCCGGGGGCAGCTGAGGAAGAGGTAGCCATGGGAAGGGCCCCCCAAAGGCATGGAATGCCGGTGAGGTCAGCAGGGGTTGGTGCGGGGGGAACCAAAGAAGCTCTCCGGGGATGGAGCAGGTGCTTTTGTGTAGTCCGTCAGGCATCAAAGACGTGACGAGGCTGAAAAGGTTATTGCTGGCACTGCAAAGTGAAACACACACACACACATTTTTTTTTTTTGGCTCTGTACTTGTGAGAGTGGGTGCAGGAGTGAAAGTGAAGGCTGGCTCCCATGCTCTGGTGTTCAGAGGTCACATTTTGTACCTGAATGGGCTCCAAAGGAAGAGAGGTCCATGGCAAATGCTCAAAGTAAAGTTTTCCGCTCCGTAACGGCCTGTCTGCAAGCCTGTCATCACAAATGCACTTCATTCAGACACATATGGGGCTCGAATGTACCATCAATCGCTAAGATGACAGTCAAATTAATCGTACCTATGTGTTTAGTTAACCAAGGTCCAGTGATCTTGTTAGGCTAAACTACATTCCGCTAGCTTTGAAACATCTCTTTAGTTTTGTTAAGGTTAATAAAGTGTATTAACTTTGTTATTTATAATTATCACTATAGATTTTTTTTTTCCAATAAAGTCATTGAGTTTTTTTTTTTTTTTTTTTTTGAAACATACAGAAAGGACAGTATTCAAATAATTTTGTTGTTAGTTTTTTTGTTTGTTTTCAGTTTCAGGGACTGCTACTGCTCTGACATGGCACTGGGTCAAAAAGCCCAGTCAGGCATAATGCTGAGGAGTCTTTGCAGCCTATAGCGACAAATTGTCTTGCCTCTCCCTGCATTTGACGTCCCAGCTTCACCCAATCATGCACCTCATGTCTTTTTTTCTATCTCTGTTAGGATAGGCGAAGCAGGAGGAGGAGGTGAGGTGAGGAAGCAGGGGGGCGGTGGGTTTCAGTTGTTGCAGGTTGCGTCATGGGACCCGCGGTGTCCCCTTTTGTGCAGCACGTCAAATGTGGTTAACATGCGGCCATTTATCTGCAAACCCCCTGGGTTTACAATGGCCTTGCTGTGTGTGTGTATATGCAGAGGGGGAGGAAATGGTGGGCTTAGCATCGGAGCGTTCCCATTCTCTTTCCCTGTCGCCGTCACCTCCCCTCCTCCCCTCATTTCTCCTCTTGGCTGCACACAACCCCTCAGTCATTGTTTCGTTCTTTTTTATTTCTCTCCCCTGGGGTGCTGTGTGGAGCGACTAGGTCAGGCGGCATCTGACAAGGTGCTTCAGAATGTTGTGAGCTCCCGTGAGACGGATTGTTCCCCGCAAAACGCGGTGTATACTGCCAGGGTGAGAAAAAGAAGTAACGCTTCAATTCCCAACAGCACCTAAGCATATTGCACAGTGCAGAGTCAGATCCAAAAGACCCCCCATGTCACTTAGTCATTCTTTAAGGCTGTTTCATTTCTGAAATGTGAAAGGTTCCTCATATCGTGAGGTCCTTCAAAACAAAATCATAGTCAGCGTGACAGTTATGGCTCTTTCGATTACCTAGTTTGTTTTGCCTGAGCTAAGCCTCCTTTTCAGCAGTTCTGTGCCAATAGAAGTGACATGCATGCATTTCACAGGTAACAAGATTACTCAGACCGGTGATTGACTCATTTGCCAAGGGAGCTGTTGAAATAACCGCACAGGAGCTCGATGTGAGATTTGTTAATTTTATTTCTTCAGACATGATACAGTCAAACAGAAACCTATGCTGTCGGTTCTGATAAACTGCCTTTTCTGTTTGTGTATGTCTACCCTAGAGACAGCAGATGCAAAAGGGTCAAAGGCCAGTGTAATGATATAAGTGATATAAGGATGTAAATGCATTTTTCCATTGAGGTTTCTCTCTTTGCCCTGGTATGTGTCCACTGGCTTATATCTATCACAGTCTGATGACTTTGAGAGATGACTAAAACAGAAGATTGATAAACAGTTTGCCATGAACTCAAAAACATCTTCACTTGACAGAATAATGCATTAGAATAGAAATGAAATAGGTGGAACTGAATTGCTTTTTGCTGAGATATTTGTTATTGTAAAGCCAGCTCATTTTAGGTTGGACGAGTCACTGCTTCAAACATTGTGCTTGTACATGTTGTTTTCCTTAGAATGGGTGGTTACTGTCCCTGGAGGCGAAGAGCTCTGAGAAGCCACAGAGAGCACTACCATTTTTATTTTCCATGTTCTCCCTAAAAATACACCACAGTACATCCCTGCATTTTTGCGGAGTCCCGATGGTTGGATTTTTGTGTTTTAATCCCATGTCATGTAAGTGCAGCTGATTTGTTTGGGTCCGGCCAATAATTTCCCATTCCATCTGATTAAAGGAAGAGTAGTTTACATTAGCAGTGCCAACAAAAAGCTTTGGCCAAAAATGTTCCAGGAACCTCCCAACTGACAGTTAATGTTATCTATAAATTTGTCCAATTAACCTATTTACCCATGTCCACTTGTTGCTGCTTTTTACCTTAATTTTCTTTTCTTTCAGCTAAGCATACTGTCAACAGCACATTTGCATCACATAAACAGTTTCCAAGCCAGCCCCACACTTATTTCCCATGACTGCAGGGGCGAATGTCTTTGGACTTGCTTTCTTATTGTGGTTCTGAGTTAACTAACACAGAATAATCTGATGTTTTTGTAGCTGCTTGATTACAAATATTTGCTGGAAAGCAGCTTTTTTTGTCAAAAGTCGCAGGTTTATGCATGAAATAGTTACTCACTCATAATGTTTCTCAATATAGGAAGTGGCATTTAACAGTCATACCCCATAAGATAAGTACGGTCGAAACAGTGTGCTCCAGCTGTCTATTGCTACTCGACTGACGGCAATCAGCAGCGAGCTGTTGACACATGGCCATCTGTAAACATTTAAAAGGATGAGTTTGCTAACAGTCTCTCCCTTTTAATTAAAGACCCGAGATGGCGCCCACACTTTTCCACAGGTTATGTGATAACTGCACCTCTCTGTGAAGAATGAGAAGGTCTGTTGACGTCTTCTCCAAAACACTCGAGCAAGGGTGGAGATTCAGCCGTGTCCTAAATTAGGCCCTCTGGCGTGAGCCAGTACAATGCGCAGGAAACTTCCTGTTGCATTGATTTGAACTGGGCTGTATTGATACACACTCATTCTCATCTGAAATGAACTGGAGCGAATTAGATGAGGTATCATTGACCTTTAAGATGACACACTTTGCATTTGCTTGGCTTCCTACGATCACGCAAAAGTAGCCTTTTTTTTTTTCTTTTTTTTGCTAAGGTTGTCATAATAGTGAGTTACTGTACATGATGAGTCGTTTTTTTATGGCAGTCACTGCTGAAACTCTTTCGGTCTGCCAACCAAGTGCACAGGGTGAAAGCAAATAAACAAGTAAACAATGTGGGGTGAGACAGGAGACAGGACAGGGAGGGAGGTGGAAAGAGTGGGCGTTCAAGATGCATTGAGGAATCCTTCTGGGTCACCATGTCAACCAGTTCACCTGAAACTAATGCCCCAGCAGACACTCTCCCTTATGCAGGGCCCTAATGAATATGAGGTTGGCGTGGGAAAGAAGACAGGGAGGCATAAATAGGTGACCCACTAGGACAGGGTGGGGGTCATACCTCTTGTCTAAGGGGTCTTTTGTTAGGATGTCTAAGACATGGGAATTAGTAAGACCATAACGTTGTGGGTTATGGCTGGTTTGTTATGAACAGCTTGACCCATGGATTAACAGTGTTCTAATTATATACTCCATATGATGTATGTTATAAATAAAGTTTTTTTTTTTCTTGTTTAATTTGTATCTTTTTTGCATTCTACGAGCTTTAAACTTCAGTGAAGTTTTCACTTCAAGCATTGTGTATTTTCTTGACTGTTTTGTTTGTTATTTTATGATCCTTTAAGTAATAAGATGCAGGAAACATTGCAAAGTGGGGGAAAAAAAAACTATGAATCCTACGAATATAATACAGGCTGAAGTCAGTTTGTAGATGTAGTCTGTATTAGTTCATATTGACCACGCCGATCACATGGTGTAATCCCTGTCAAACTGGAAATCTAGGTTAAATGCAAATTGATTCAAGCCATACCAGACGGTAATTAACATGTTAGCTGTGTATACGAGCACTAGACCAGAAAGTCATTCATTAAGATATGGTTATGTCTACAGTTACTATTCAAACCAGTTATTTTTGAAAGCAATTATTTTTTGAATGCTCCATAGAGTGAGAGTCAAAACTGTCCGATAATTTATTTTTGTCTAAATATCCTCTGGGATATATATACCGGTATATATAAATGGTGAATGTAAATATTATTATTAATATGCTAATTACAATGATGTGCCTGGTCGTCATTTTAAATCTGTATGCACTAATTCTCTCTTTCTTTTTTCTCTTTCTCCCTCGGTGCTGGTGTTTATCTCATCTGTCCATCGACACAGGTAAGAACATCTTCATATATGCACACTTTTCACAAGAGCTAAAAGCCTGTTTGTCGTTGTCTTCTGGTTAAAGACGCCTTTAAGAAAGCTTTAGACTTCCTCTTTATTATACTTCCTCTGCTGCACAGTAACAGTCACAATTGCATTACGGTTTAGCTAATTATTTGACTCGTACTTGATAAGCAGCCTCACTGTTCTTCACTGCTGTGTGAAGTCTATATTTCACATCCAGCTGTTCATACGTGATGAAAAACTGTGCTTGTGTGGAGCTGTGTTGTCTATTATTAGATCTTAACTAGCTACAAGTTCACCATACTTCTAGATTGGCATTGTGATAACTGACATCAGGAAACCATGACTTTCTTGATTTCGAAAATAAATTTTGATCACTGTCCACAGTTTGAGTCCGATAGAAGCTTTCTCAAACATATCTAAATAAACAACACTCTAAACAAACATATTTTGAGTGTTTACTGGACACACTGCAAGCACTTTCTTGTCTTGTGCCATTAGCTTTTGGTTATGAGTATAGGAAACAACTTTTCAGTCTTTCAGAGGCGATTTCACAAGTGGAAGTACCTGTCTTGCTGTATATAAGGGATGTGACACTACAAAACCTAAAGTTGCTTTTCATAGCAGCTAACTGAATGATTCATATTAAACCGTTATAATAAAAGATGCATGGTTTCACGTGCAAGGCAACAATATCTCTTTCCACCTGGGGAAATGAATAAATCCCGTTTCCCAACTGTGCAAAATCTGTTCTTTAATGTGTAGCACAGCCTAGCCTGCATCACGTGGGTGGGCTGATGTTCTTCCCACTAAAAATCTAGGATACTTTTCTGTGCTTTTTTTTTTTTTTTTTTTGCCTGGCTGAGGAATGCATTCCCTCACCAAGATCGGAGAAATCTTCGGAATCACTGAAGAGGTGTCCCCAAGGAAGCTGGGAATGATTTGTAAAATATAACCCATAACTCAAATTGGTTATGGAAAAATAATTGAAACATTTTGTTTGATTTAGTGATGTAGTTTTATTTTACCGTTTTACCGTCAAATATATATTTTTTGTCTGTCCTTGGGTAATACAAAGCAAACACATAATATGATATAATACAGTATAACATAATAATTTATGTTATTAAATTATTTTATTTCACCTAGGGACAGACAGCACAATTTTAGAATAAAAAAATAAATAAGCTTAAAAACAACAAAACTATAAAAACTACATTTATTTTTATATTTATTTTACATATCTCTGTTGAATATTTATAATTCATAGTTATTAATATATCATATATCAAATCATATAATATATTATAAAACAATACGTCGGTTTTCTTCAGTAGGCCTACAATCTTTTTTTTTTTCTTTTTTTTTTTTGTCAGACTACAATCATTATGTCCGTGAACATATTTTTGTGAAGTTGGATCATTTTATTGTTGTATTGTTGTTCATTGTAATTTCATCATTCCGTCCAGCACGTATACATATTTATCAGACTATATTTGGCCTTGACATTATGCACATGCTCTGAAGGAAGACTTGAAAGTCAAACGGAGGTAGATTTATCAAATATTTAATTGCATGTATACTGTAACAAACTACATATACAAACATGTTTAGTGACAAAAGTTTAAACAGGGATGAGAAAATAATATTAGTGTCATTTTGAATCTTCACCTATTACATGGTTTGGTTCTTAGACTGTTCTAGACTCAAGACTGTTCCACACCTTTACCACAGAAGCTGACAGTGAAGGCTATTTTGAAAAGTGATGCTTGGGAGCTGATACAACTGAATTTACAGTGTGAACACACAGAAGAAGTGGTGTTAAAGTGCTTCCTACATACATGTGTTGAGTGTGTAACAGACCTCATGAAGGATTGTGGCTGAAGAAAAACAAGACCAGTGTTTCGGGGGAGTAAAATGTGGAAATGCGCAGAGAGCGTATGCATGAGGATGGGTGTGTGAGGTACAAAGAGCGTTTGCAGATAAAAGCTGGAAGTCATTCTGCCTTTTAGCGACACTTCTATTTCAGATACGATAATGTCCTCACACAATCCCTTTTTCTGCTGCGCTATCAAGACTCTTAAAAGCGACTAGTGCTCTTAAAACTATTCTAAGCAAAACAGCTCGAGCATTTCGAGAAGTTCCGTTATAAGTGGCAAATTGTTTTCCCATAATAGAACCGAGCAATTGCTAATTGGAGCCTATAGTCAAATTGACCGAGGACTGATTTGAAGAGAAAGACAGAGGAGGAGAGAAAGAAAGACAGAAGGGTCCTTCACGCACTTTAGAGTGCACCTTGAATGGGTGTGCTAGTGTCTCAATGCATTGGGATTTAAAGAGCAGAGCGGCAGTGGCGCAGGTCCCAGACTGTGGCTTTGGATAGTTGCACTCAGGTTTCCATTTTCAAAATGTTTATCCCCTGCCAACTTCACCGGAAAGAAATTAGGTGAGCTGCATCACTTTGAAAGGTGTATGAGGTAGGGGGGATCTTGCAGCATAATCTGTGGGTAATGGAAGGATTTATTTGGAAATGCGCTTCAATCTTCAAGCTCCACCCCATATTTCCAGATTTACACTCCCTGAGTAATAAGTATCTCTGGGAGTGACTTGCTGGGCTAAAGGCAGAGAGATGCCAGCATGACTCAGGAATGAGACATGGCGGATTGACATTTCAGTTTTACCTTCTGTAGGTGTCATCCCCCCACTTCTTATTCCAACATCTGGAGTTGATCAAGCGGTGCTTTTAACCACCCCCGCAGCTTAAAAGGGGGTCGACAGCTGTTAAAACACCTGAGCACGCTTGCCGGAGACCCCTTCCTCTTCTACATCCCCGCAGAGTTGCACACATTACATGCTGGTGTGGAGAAAAAAGGGCCACATGCTAACTCAGGTGGCCTGGCAACCTGACACCACGAGGTTCACGAGTCTAGACTAAAGTTCTGGCCTAATTTTCAGGGCATTTGAGGGTCTGCTGGGATTACAGCCCTACAGGCCTCTTTCTACAGCAGGGAGCTGTCGACTATGGGTAGATTGTATCAGCAATTAAGGTATTGTTGGCGGGTAATCTTTAAGGTTGCAGGACAAGCTGGGTTTCAGACAGCTGTAGCCCTTTTGATCTTCCAGTCTCCCAAGATAGCTTTCACTCACATTCACCTAAAAATAGTACGTCTGGAAAACAATACGCATCAAAGACACCTTGTGCTGTAGTGTGCGTTCACAATTATGTGACCAGCTAAATTACAGAAGGCTCTTCGGATTCAAAGGGTGTTTTTAGTGTGAGGACAAAACAATGGCTTGGTGCTGAGGTGATTCAAAAAGTAGTTCATGACCCAGCCTTTCTTTCTGCTGCGACTCAATGTAACAGAATCAGTGTTAGCCTCTAGCATCCCTTGGGAGAGGGCATTATGGCTGCTGTATTGTTGGCTAACCTCCTGCCAACTGTGCAGGGAACAAAAGGCCGAGCATTTATTACCAGACCCTGCTGTGTTAAAGGAAGCCCAGACCAGCCCTCCTTTCCTGGGGATGGCCTTCTTTTGGCTGCGCTTTCATCAAGCAAATGAAGCTCTTGCTAATAACCAGGTAGATAGTGGGTTCTCAAGAACAATGTGTCTTTTTGAGATTTGTGCGAATTGGATTACTGATTTAAAACTGGTAAATAATCACAGTGAGGAGGCATGTTAGTTTGTGGTATGAGCAGTTTTTATATACTTTTTCAGAGAATGATGATGATGATTATTATTATTATTATTATTAACATTTAAATTTAACTGTGTGTTGAGTATTGAGGTGAGTTCTTATTCATATAGTTTTATATAGGCATCATGTAGTTTTCATGAATTATTCAAAACAAACACACACACACACACACACACACACACACACAGAGAGAGAGAGAGAGAGATTCCCATAACATCTTGGGTTTTTCTTTCCAAATGAGTCCTTTTAGATTATCACATTAAAATCAGCTTCCTTATTTCAGCACAGTCATATGATAAAACAGGAAGTGGCAAAGAAAACAACTGTGGTAAGCTAAATTATTGCTAAAAATGGCTGAATCTATGACTTCTGCTTGATACAATCAGAGTTGCTTTCTCGCACATCCGCTTAATTTTTAGAAATTTAGCATAATGTGTTTGTTGGTTCAGTGTCTGCTTGTCATACCGAAGCTATTCGTTGTGTTCCACATGTTCCAAAGAAAGACATGTTTATACAAAGCTGGACACAAAATGGCAGCTCAGTGCCAAGAGGTAGGCTTGCTTGGTTATCCCCGTCCATCCCTGGCTGCTAGAGCACATTTTTGGCGCTCGCCCTTGAAATCATCTCCACCTGGATGTTGTAGGCCAGAGTCCAAACACAATAAGGAAATAAAGTACGAGTGTGAAAAGCTAGCAAGAATGGCTCTTTTCCCACTGGGACCCGCTGCACTCCACAATGCATTTCGATGACAGGAAAAGTTTATGGCGATTTGTTGAATCAAAAGGAGGAGGATGGGGAAAATGCTATGAGCATGAGCTGTCACATTCCGCACCCATGACGGAGGCATGCATATTTTTTCACTAGCTTAGTCCAGCTGCTACATGCTAGCCTGAGAACTAATCGTCAAAGTTGGCCACTGGCCCACATGGAAGAAAATTTGGGTTGTTGTTAAGTGGGAGTGAAAGTTATTTCCACTGAGATGGATCATTATTGTATGACTGAGGGAAACAGTTGTGTGGGACATCTCAAAAGAGTATTTTAGCGGACTATTCAGTGTTTTCATTAGCATTATGACCCACTGTAAATTTTTATATATGTTTAACTGTGCAGCCAACTGTTCTCTTTTAATCTGTGTTATCATTGCCATGGGATAGAATAGCTAGTTACTATTGTCCAATTAGCTTTTTAAAGTGGTCATATGATGCTGCTAAAAATAACATTAATTGGTATATTTGGTGTAATGAAATGTGTTTATGCAGTTTAAGGTTAAAAAATATATATATATTTTTTCACATACTGTGCATTATTTTTCCTCCTCTTTGCCCGCCTTCTGAAACGCATCGATTTTTAAAAGGCTCATTGGTCTGAAAAGCGAGGAGTGCTGTGATTGGCCAGTTATCCAGTGCGTTGTGATTGGCTGAATACCTCAAGCGTGTGACAGAAATGTTACACCCCACAACATATCGTGATGCCCTGTCTGGCCGGAGTGATGATACATAAACATAAAACACATTATAAACGTGATATAAATTTGATTTCTAACCGTGTCCTCTTTTGAAAGGCCAAACAAATAGTTTCGCTTTCTCAACGAAACATCATCACACACTACAGCCTTGAGTGAGCGAAGGCCAAATGCCTAGAGTAAGCCAAGAGTGAGCGGAGGCCTGCTCGAGTGAGCAGAGGCAGGCTTGCGGCAACCACATGTGACAACCCCGGGCTGGACTCCGCTTCGTCCACGGTGAAAGCCGTGACAAAGTCTTTTGGAAGGCCAAACAAAGTAGTTTCGCTTTCACGCTGAAACACACAACTGCTATACGACATGGCGGCGGCAACAACAATACTACAACGAGAATAAAAGGTCTGGGCGGCGTTATGCAAATCTTCCCACATACTGATGTAGATATGTGGGGGCGTGTTAGAACGAGCCGTTTTAGGGGGATGTGGACGAGTCTTAACTTTTATAAAGAATATCTCTTTGGATTAAAAAAAAATATTCGCTTCATATGACCCCTTAAGGCTCTATTGGACTTCAGGGATGGTACAGAATTCTGAGGTGGATAGTTTACTGTTATCATGCTGTCAATGATGCAACAAACTTTAATAGTCTTGTTAAATGCATGAGGGTGTGGAACAAGATCATTTTTTTTTTTTTGTATGTTTTTTTTTTATTTTTATTTTTTTTTGAGTAGGGAGTAATGAAGAACAAATGACTACTCAGAAATCATTTATTTGATTTTTTTTTTTAACCTTCATCCTACCAATTCACTTGGGTGGAAAGTTTTGCCCTGGGGAGCCCATGGCTGTCAGTTTCTCTTATCTCAGACAACCATTGCCATCGACGATGTCGAACACTAACAGTGGGACAAATTACCCGCACAGTGCCCAGGGGGCAGGTGGCTTTTAGGGGTCGTTTTCTCAGGTCACATGTAGGAGACGTACATCTGTCACTGTGAAGGTATCACTGGGGGGACACACGTATTGCCGTTCCCTGATGTGTAAATTGATTCAAATTGACAGACGGTGGTACCTTTTGCTTGGTTACTCCCTGTGCCCTCTTTAACCAGGGGATAGGATCACAAAGCAGGGCTTGTTAGGGTAATCTAGGCCTTTGTCCGCTTATCAACATGACGAATCATCTGTGTAGAGCTAGACAAGGTATAATGCAGTTCCACTGAGTAGCCGTTTATTTGCCGTTTATTCAGCACTCGAATTAATTCCCCTTACAGGACCTTTCACATTATCTTTCTGGTACACAGTAGTCAGACATGCATGGGTTGGGTTCAGGTTGCTGAGGACAACAGGAAGAAATTTGCAAAGTAAAAAAAAGAAGTGTTAATTAAGTGTGAAAATAGTCATCTTTTTGTAAAGTATTGTATTTAGTTTCCCATTTCTGTAAGCTCAAAGACAGATGTAAGGAGACCAGTATATGAAATTTATGTTTTGCTGGTTTAAACCAATTTGTTATCTTCATTTGTCATTTACTTTCGTTCGCAGTTCATCTTATCTTAAGCACACATGAGACAGTTCTAATTAAGAGTTTGTGTTGCGACCAGTTGCTAAGACATTCACTTATAGTGTAAGTGACTAACAGTCTAATCTATTTTAATTACATTTACATTTATGCATTTAGCAGACACTTTTATCCAAAGGGACTTGCATTGCATTCAGGCTATACATTAATTAATAATATATTAACGTTGTATTCATGTATTTCTTTATATCAGTTTTTTATTTGATAATTAAATTTATGTTTTACTATTACTTAAAGCGAATCAAAGACATTTTGACTAATAATGTGCTCTCTCTTTCCAAAACCTGCTGGGAGTGTTTTGATAATGTTAGAAATATAATCTTGTTTAATATACCTATATCATTGTATAATAACATTTTGTACACATTTGACATTTGACACTGAGACATTTATCACATTTTGGTGGTGCAGGCAAATCTTTAGTTGTGGTTTATCACCACGATCAGCCGGCTTGTACAGTTGCGATGTACTGTAAGTGGCCTTTTAGTGACTGACCCATTTAACTGGCATGCAGTGGTGGTCAAAAATCATGGCAAGAGGTCAGATTTGCCTGGCGGATGGCTGCGTGTTATTGGTGGACAGAGATCTGGGTTATTTAGAAGTGGTGGCCAATCAACAGGGATCTGCTGAGTTATGTAGTTTCACTACTGCAAAAGTTTGTCACAGGAAATTAACAAATAGGTGGAAGGACACACAAAGAGAGGCTTAAAATTGTTATTCATCATAGAATAACTGCATAAATTCTATTCGGTGTGAGAACCCAAGATGCCCCACATATTTCGGCCTTGTCCACACGAACGCACTTATTTTTAAAACCAAAGCACCAGGTCACTTAAACCAAACCAAATTTGGAAAACGGCTGCCAGGGTGAAGATTTTCTAAATCTCCAGTTGCAGTGTTGTAGTATAGACAGTGAAACTGCCATCAGCTGTAGTTTGTGCGGTTCTTTGCTGCTAGTTCTTTGAAGTTGGCTTGGTGTGTCCCAGCCTTTACTGGAACATCCATGGCAGTTTTTTTTTGTTCTTATTTATATCACTACACTATCACACACACAAAGCTCCATGTCAGACTCCCCTCCAGTTACACTAGTCAAAAACTGGAAAAAGAGGAAAGGACATACCAAACAATATTATCATAGACATGCCTATCCATTTATATTTTCTAGCTTTTTAAACATGCTGGGTTGTGAAGTCTGCATTCAGAAATGTAGATCCAGAAATGAACTCCACTAGCAGGGCATGCTTCTGTGCCAGCTTGCATAAATTACATCACATACAAACCAGTTATTATTTCACAAGGGAATGAAAAACCCCCACAATGATTCTATGCCCTGGACCAATGCGAGCCTGTTGCAGAGATTACAATACATAGTAAGGTCTGAATTGTGTTAGATGTGAAACAAAGGGCTCCCTGCAGTCAGCCTCTCAGAGGTGAAAGGTCAGCCCAGCACATCTGACATACTGCACATTAAGATGTGTGGGCCAGGGAGCCTGGAGGTACTATTTGCCACCTGGCAAAGATCAAGTTGTAGTGCTTTGTTTGTGTGTGCCCATGTGAATGTGTGTTTTGAGGGCACCTAATTATTATTATTATATTTTATTTTTCTTTGTTAAAATTGTAAATCAGTAACTCTGACGTAGCAACAGGGTAAAATAATACTATGCACTGTTTGCCTATATAGTTATTATTAAATGACGTATGGAGAAAGTGAAGAGGGTGTATTTTTTATTTGATCTGAAACATTAGGAATTAAACATGTTGCTTTCTTTTGTCAAAAAGGGTTTGAACATTTCCAGAGAGCACTCCCACCTAGGTCAATAAATAATTCAGGCTTTTTGGAAGTAGGCCTTGCATCCCCTTGAGAGGCTAGCGGGCTACTGAAGCCGGAATGGCTTCATCATTTCAAACATTTACATGGGTATACTGTTTGCTGTTACACTGGAGCTCATCTTCTCTGAGGCAACTTTTCAGGTTTGAAGAGTCTAGACATGCCAAATCAAGCCAAAGTGGGTTTTCTTGCAAATAAATGTGATATAAAATGTGTAAAAGTAGAATTAGTTACAGTTAGGAGGAAAAGGGATAATACCTTTCACAAACACACACACATACTTAAGTGTTCACACACGGAGCAGTTCATATCTTTGTGTTAGGGTCTTATCAGAGACAACCACAGACCTTTTTTTTTCCCCCTCTCTTTTGACAAACAGCACTCTGTTGCAGCAACATTACCGGTAGGATGAGGTGAAGTGTTTTTTTTTTCTCTCTTCTTCTCTGTTTTGTTCACCTTTTACCAACTTTACCACAATATGTTTGTAGGATAGTTCACCCAAAATAAAAATATTCTGTCATAGTTTGCTCAAACATGACTGACTTCCTTGGATGGAAATAATGGATGTCCAAGCTTGATTTTTTTTTTCTTTTTTCGTAAAATAAAAGTGAAAAGGACTGCTCTACAAAAAAAAATAAAAAGTATAACATGTATATCATTTAGTGGTTTTGAAAGACATCTAAGAAATTGACTTATTTTATTTTTATTTTAAACTTGCCAAATCACATGATGTGTGCTGCATTGCTTATTGGTCAGTGATGGCTAAATTTATTTGTTTGATAGATTCATTCAATCTTTCTTTCTTTCTTTCTTTCTTTATTTCTTCTACAACGCAGATAAAATGTGTGAATATTTTTAAAAGAATATATATGTTGACTACAAAAACTGACAATAAAATTGAACAGTAGTGTACATGTACTAGCACCAAAACACATGTAGTTGTTAGCAATGTGTACAGCTCATAACATGGTTTGTTTTAATTAATATTGTGTAAGTTTACAAAAATGTAATTGGTTCAGAAAAGGATATGAAAGTAAAGGCTGATTTATACTTCTGCATCGAAACTACACCGCAGCTATATTGAGTTTTGTGCGTGTTTTTTGCACTTTTATATATTTTAATGTTACACCTTCTATTTAAAATAAAACAAAGCGAAGAACAAGTGTCTTATTTTTTTGTTGTCTGCGACAAACAGTTTTTCTGCCATGTTATGTTACAAGTCCACATGGAGATTGAAAGAATGCATTCGGTTATAGTCTCTTTTTTTGTAGTTTTAAATAAATTATCTGTTCTTTGATATTCATTTGCCGCAGTCACGGCTGATGCTTCTCCGACAAGCAGCTTCTTCTTCTGCTATTGCCGTCATACTGCGGGTTACACAAGCAACATGCCTGTGGACATTGCAGATTAGCAGTTTGCATGTGTACTGCACGTCGACACGGACAACAACACAGAAGTAGAAATAAAAAACGATAGCATAGAGGCTACGGCGTAGGTCAGACGCAGAAGTATAAATCGGCCTTAAAGGGTTACTCCACCCCAAAATGAAAATGTTGTCATTAATCACTTACCCCCATGTCGTTTCAAACCTCTAAAAGCTCCGTTCATCTTCGGAACACAATTTAAGATGTTTTGAGGCTGGAGAATGTCCCATAGACTGCCAAGTAAATAACAGCGTCAAGGTCCAGAAAGCTTTTCTGTGTCCTCCGCACCACAAAGTTCCCGTCGCTTCATATAACCCAGATCTGATGGCAGATGGAGTATTCTGACGATGACTTTTCATACCTTTTATGGACCTTGACACTGTTATTTACTTGGCAGTCTATGGGACTGTCTCAAGCCTCCAGGTTGTGTTCTGAAGACGAACTGAGCTTTTACGGATTTGGAACAACATGGGGTATTATATAAAATATATAAATGTGATTAATGACAAAACTATCATTTTAAGGTGGAGAATCCCTTTAAGTCATATAGGTAAAAATTGATAGCCAGAATGCACTGTAAGTCGCTTTGGATAAAAGCGTCTGCTAAATGCATAAATTTAATTTTAATTTAATTTAATGTAATTTAATTTAAGTCTTACGGGTAAGACACTCTGATGTGACAACTTGGACATGTATCGGCTATAGATTCTCTTCTTCATTTGAAAGGAAGTTGAGCTCAATCAAGTGACACGGCCTCTCGGTCAGATGTTAATTTCTTTCTCAGTGCGATCCATGGTAACACTAAATATTTAGTAAACAGGCAGAGGACCCAAGGAAAATATGTGTGTAGCCGTGTGTGTGTGTGTGTGTGAGGGCACGCTAGCTTTTGCATGAGGGGCCTGTATATCACATGCTTTGTGATACTCTATCTGAGTTCAAATGAAGCTTACATTGACTCAGAGCCTCACCAGGTTGTTTATGCCAAAAAACCTGAATAATGCTGCTAAGATTGTTTAAGGGCTTTGTTAACTAGATCACAAAAGAACCTAAACATTACATAAATGCAGATAAACTAAAAAAATATATATATTTTATTATTAATATTTATTTCTTTGAGCATTTTTTGAATGAAAATTACTGCCAATCATATGTATTCAACCTATAGCTGGAAAAAAACTCCTAGACATGACTACAAAAACCGACATCCATTGCGTGTATAAAAGAGGTTCAGCTGCCATTTCGGTTAACGTCTGCTCAGCTCCCATCTCAAGGTGCTAAAGGCTGATTAAGTTCCTTTTATAAGCACCTCTGGCTCAATTGCTGGGCCTCAGTGATCACACCTCTGAAAGTGGAACTTGCCACCCTTACCAGGTCACACCTTATCCTCTCATGACTGATAAGAGCAGCACAGGGGCAGAAAAGAGTTTGTGTTAGCAAATATGTGACATACAAAGCAGCAAGTTGTTGTTTTTTTTGCCGCCAAGTCACCGTGACATTCGGTGTACAAAAAAAAGTTGCGGTTTAACGTGCAAACACGCTCTATTTATCAGTTCATACTTGAGAGGTGTTAAGAAAAAAGGGGAACTGAGTACTTTTTTTTCTCCTTTTCATTCGTAATTCATCGAAATATTGTTTCAATGGAGCCCAAATAGTTAACTGTCTTATAAGAGCTCAGAAAACGAGAAGCCATTCATGAGAGAATGTGACCTACGGTCCTTCACCCTTGTTTAAATAACAGGTTTTGAGACCGTGGAGGTTTTTCTTGGCACCTGTTGGAGTCAAAACTCCCCAAAACAGACAGTTTCACAGGCTTTTGTATTTTAAGAAAACATGTATTTTTGGCCACCGTCTAGCTCTGGTTTCCATGGAGCTCTGGGAGAAGGTCAGAAATCAGCTTTCTTTTAGGGTGACCATACAAAGATCGTGTTATTTATTGATATATTTATTTAGACATTTTTTAACTGAAAGGTTTGAGCTGTATTGCATTTTCAAAGGCACAGCTTTATTACTCAACAGCAACAATAGCAGAGCCAGCACTGAAAGTTTATGAACTTAATAGGGAGAATTATATAGTACAAAGTTGTGAATGAAAAATAACAATTAACATTGTGGTGTGAAATAATAAACTCTTAAAATATATATTTTTAGGGCAGTTGTGTGGTGTGTAGGTTTCAACACAAACTACCAGATGCAATAATAATAAAAAAACAACAACAGTTTAATGGTGATATCCATATGGCTTAATATGAGTGATAATCTGGTAAAATGAGAACCTAACATTTCTAGACTATTACAGTGAATATAATTGCAATAATTTGATTAATATTTTACAGCACACTCCACTGTTTTGATGGTTCCTCCTGATGGCCATTATCAAGATGGATTTGGTCACAAATCAAGCTGCATACACCTTTAAAGTGACTTTCCAGGGTACAGTAACTCTAACACTAATAATTCCGCCTGTTTGTAAATGGTCTTGGCAAGCTTTATTAGCTCAACGCTTTGCCACTCCCTGTGTTAAATCATAGATGATTCCCTAACAAAGCGGCAAACCCTGGCTGCTCAGGAGTTAACGTGGGTCTTTCCTGTTCTGTGAAAGCCCTGCGGTCCACAGCATTACGAATGATGTGGCTTCTGAGAGCCTTAACACAGTCGACGGAATGAATAAGACTTCCCTTTTAGACGATAATATGATCCGCGTGTGCTCCCTGGAGGTGTCATCAAGGGGAAAGACGAATCCTCCTCGCTGAAAAGAGGAAGTGAAGGAAACAATGGCCCCCTCAGTATTTACTGGTTCTCCACTTTAAGCCTGTCTTATAATCGCCTGAACTAAGGAGATGTTTATGGCTTCCCCCTGGACTATTTGTACGTATGCTTGTGTGTGTGTGTGTGAGAGAGCTTACCCAAAGGAGTGGTTACAGAGGCAGGCTGTAGCTTTAAGCTCTGCAGTACCTTTTGATTCCTGTAATCGGCATTCTAATTATCCACTTGAGCTAATTAGCACCTTGCTTTACCCCAGGTATGTTACTGTAAACATCATCAAAGTAGCTCACTTTCATACTCTTTGATGTGCTCCTAATCCAACACCTCCTCCCAGAAAACCAGATCAGGGCATCTTGATGCCGTGTTTTCCAAGGTAACCACATAATGTTGCTCCTTTTTTTTTTCTATTAGTATAAACATATTTAAATATAAACTTTGAATCCAAAATAACTTATTTATTTACTTATTTTTGTCATTTTAATTAATTTATATATTAGAATATTTAGATATTTTTCAGATACAATTATTTAAAGAATGTTTACAATTAGTAAATTATCATTAAATTATTTGAATAAACTATTCAATTATTTCAGTTACGTATAAATAAATTTTAATATAGTATATACATTTGTATGCAAGTATAATTTACTTTTTTGATATTCATTTTTTAATTTAAATTCAAGTCTAATTATTTTTTTATTTTTTTGATATATCAATACAGCGTTTTAGTGTTTCTTATGTATAGAAATTAATTTGGTGCAATTTTATAAATGCTCAAGGCAATACAAGTCACGGTTCAGCGCTATTGTCAGCTTTGTGGATATTGTAGTTAATTCATTCAGTTCTTATTCAGTCGTTATTCTGACAAAACAGAAGGGCCAAATTTGGGTCCCTAGTGCATCCCATGGGTCACTGACCTTTGATGGTAGTTATGGGGTAAGGGCATAGAAAAGGTTTCATGGGAGTCAAAGATTGACCGCATAAAGGGCCGAATCCTTCCCTTGTGAACTACCTGCTGGGGAAGCTATTCAGGTGACCAAAGTCCGAAGTGTGTATGTGTATAAGGATGTGTGTGCAGGAGGGGGTGATGAACAGATGTGTTTTACTCCCTCATTAACATCAGAAAGAACTGCTCTGATTGAAGGTCCTGGACCAAGGAGGCTCTATTCCTCATTGGATGTGGACTGTCCCTATTCACTCACACACACACACTCACACACACTGACCTCTTTAAAAGGCTCCCACCTACACTGCCAGCTGGCAACTGGTGAGGTTTTGCTGTGGCCTCCACAGTCCACACCACAGATCTGTGCACATGAGCTCTCCGAACACCTCAGTCGCACACACCAATAAACATTTGCTTTCAGGCGCACACAGGGATGCACTTGCCACAAATGGACTCGACTTCCCTGTAGCGTTTCTGTGGGGTCAAACGATCCGTTTGAATCCATTTCAAAAGTGTCTTTAAATGGGAAACAAGCTCTGAGATAATACATATTAGCCTCAACCCAAATTCAAAAACCTTTTTAGGATAGAATACCTTGGAAATCCCTGTTAACTATTAAGTAGTTGGGAATACGGGCACCCTCAATCGACGATGATTCAGGTTTCACCCCGGCTCTTTTTCAAGTCAAAGGAATAAGGCTTACTGTAATCTGCACTGGCAGCACCGTATGTTATTATCGTGTCCTAATTAATCTTACAGAAGGTGTAATTCAACTTCAGATTAGGCCCATACCTCACACAGATTAATTAATGTCTCTAATCAGCAACAGCAAAATTAATTTTGCCCTGATTACGTGCGTTTGAATTTGCATGTGCTTAAAGCAGGCTCTTTATTTCATTATGATATTGAGTGCAGAGTCTCACACACACATAAAACAGGTTAGTCTGCCATAAACAGACATGCACTAGTACACACAACAGGATGGGGGCATAATCTGTGTTATTCACTCGTGTTTTGGCACACAGAGCACACAAGGTGCATGTACACACACGCTTGCGGTGGTAGCCAGGAGCTGTTTGCAGTAGAGTGTTATTGATGGGGCTGTGGGAGTGATGGAGAGAGAGAGGCTGAAGAACAACACAGCAGATGTGCTGACAGTTGTTCACAGGCAACCTTCTGCATGTTTAATACCACCCCAGCTGATCCTGGTCCTGCAGAACACAGGAGACCACAGCTTCCAGCCAGCATGCATGCGTGTTTGACAAAGCCACCTTTGCCCCCGTAGCAGCACATATGAGTGCCCATATGGGGAGGGAAATTGCATTCAGCTAGAGGTAGGTGAAATTGTGCAGTAATGCATTGTCTGAGAGCAAGATTGCGGTCTCAGTTGTTAATGCACTTCAGTGAAATTTTAAGGTGCAAAACAATTTTCTATAGTATGGTGATGTATGAAGCACAGCTCAGACAGAAGTCACTTTAAAACCAAACAAGTGTGAACAACTTGAACTGGTTGTGACATTTATATAGGTAAATAACTAGATTTCTAACCATTAACATATGCTGAACATCTGTAAATGTGACCTCACATTTAGGCTTGAGTGAACCTCTTTGAATCGAACGCATAACTCTCCATCCATAAATGAAGAACTTACCATCCAAGATAATGTGAGGGATTTTTAGGGAATTGTTAAAAGTGAATGGTTTCCCATGCAGTCAGCACTTGAGAAAGTACAATTAGCGGTCATATGCTGGAAACATTTGCCAAGACACACTGAAGAACGTCCAAAAAAGAAGAAGTTTTGAGAAGTAGGCTGGAAACCAAGCCATGTATCGCTAAAATTCTCAAAGGGTTTCTTATGATAAGGTAGAGATAGGACGTCTTTGTGGTGCCAATGAAAGAGGCTTGTTTTCTTTTTTTTGCTTCACAAATGAAGCGTACCATAAAATGGCAGAGGACAGAGTAAGGAAGTGTGGGAAGGTTGTGGGCAGGATGGATGGATAGATAGATAGGGCCACTCCTAACATGCATATTTCATTAGCAACCTGTCTGCTGGTCTGGAGCCTTCATTTAAAGCCCCCCTTTGAGGTCTTATTTTTTGCTCCATCTGGACCTGTTAGCTTTCAGAAACCCAACAAGCACTTCTGGCAATGCCACTGAGGAGTCTTATCAGAACCCAAGCTGTTTTCTTTTAGTTTCGCCTTTTGTCTGATAATAAACAGGTATCACAGAAAGATTGTTGTGTTCCATTAAATCAGCCTTAAATAAAAGGACTTACATTGATGGCCTATGGGGAGATCCAGTCATGTTTACAACATAAATGCATAAATGTATCTCAAAAATAACAATTCTATCATCATGTATGCTCTCATATTTCTTTGTGGAACATAAACTAATGTATTGTGAGATGTTTTTTCCATATAATGGCAATCAGTGGTTCCCAATATTCTTCAAAACATATTCTTTTGTGTTTCACAGAAGAAAGTCACACTACTTTGGAACAGTGTGAGGGTGAGTAAATGATGAGATAATTTAGCATTTTTGTGTGATCTGTCACTTTAAATAATAAAAAAACGATTATGGTAAATGTTGGTTGAGTGCTTTGCATTCTTAGTAAAGAAACAGAATGAATTTTACCTCTCTAAAAAGGACAAAACCATTGCTTATGTAACAAAAAAAAAAAAAAAAAAAAAACTATGTAAGGTGTCTCGTTGTTTTTTTTTTCTCCGAGAGAGAACCTGGTGTTGTTTTGCTCGTGAAACTGTTTGAACAGCTAGTGACCGACGGGCCAATCGCATGCTGAGAGCCACTGAGCATCTGCCGGGAGATTTGCATATTAATTGACCCATATTAACTTCCAAAAAAATTTATAGACTCCGAACTCAGCCAACAAATTCATCTGCCCATGCTTCTAAGCCCTCACCTGCCGATTTTATAGAGTTTGATGGTACAAAGACGTCGTGCTCAAAGTAAAGAAAACCTCAAATTGCAGGTTTTGTTAGCGTGTGTAATTTGCTTCATCTCTTTTCAGCTCTCTCGCCCCAAGGCGGTTTGGGCTTTTTGTGGTTGTTCTTTCCTCCCAGAGTGCAACCTGACTGATAGTTCGCCTGAGATAGAGGTTGACTTCTTTATCTTCCTCTGCACAGCATATTGTGTTCTCCTCTCCTCCTGTCTTTTCTCCTCCTCAGGGTAGCCCAGTGAGCTATTGTGTGTCTCCAGCTTTACGAACTCACACACACACACACACGCACACACACACACACACAGGCACTCTGAGGCTGGTAGAGGCCCAGAACAGTTGTCAAGAGAGAGAGGGGTAACATGTGCATGGGGTGGGCACAGATGGTGGGTCTGCGTGGGGGAGGAAGGGGGAAAGGTGGGCCGTCTGGCGGCATGAGCAAGCCTCAGAGAGCTCTCTCTCTCTCTTTCTCGTGCTTCCTTTCCTCCCCTTCTCTCCTTCTTGCCTGTTGCATTGGGTCCTATAGTAGACAAATGGGAGTTTAATTCAATTAGGGCCAGGCTACTGTTGCCGCTTCACGGCAGGGTCGGTGGAGCACCGCCACCCATTTACAGATGGGTGCATGCTAGATAAGTGCACACACACACACCATCTCTCTCACTCTGCTTTTTCACACTCACAAATATTGGCAAGTACTGAAATACTTAAATACAAGGAAAACAAAGCCGGCCACAGTACACACACAGACACACACACACCCTCTCCAGGTTTGCAGTAATGGTTCACGCATTGCTGAGTTTTCACTGAGGATCACAGCGGCACAAAAGCGGCCCCTCTCTTCCTGGGCCCTTTGTTCCCCCAGCACCAGTGTGACCTCTCCGGCTGCCTGGCCTTAAAACAAACACAGAGAGCCTCGTCTCCCATCACACACACACTGTAAACAAGAGAAATTTCACCGGCCGTTATCTACATTGTAACCCCACAAGAAAAAAACAGACCCAATCCAGACACTTTCTGTCAGGTTCAAGGCCTTCGCTGACATAAACAGCCTTGTGTGGGAGTCACAGATTCATTGTTGAAAAGTGTGTGGTTATGTACAGAACTTATTTTAAAGACCCTACCGTCATCAGAATAACCTTTTATTTTATATGCTGACATATGCTGTTTGATAAGTTATATTTATAGCAGATTATAGCTGAAAATGATCTTGCTTTTCCTTCTTAGAAAACGGACCAAAAATACTGATGACTGATCCTGCACATTTTGTTTTATTTATTTTTACATAATATGCTTGTCCTGCCCAATCTTCTTCCTACCTTCTTTTAATCCTTACTTCCTTCAGGCAATAGGACACAAGACAGTATACAGCACTTGTCATATTAATTCTGTTCTTCATAGACTGCTATTTTATTCTTTATACCTAAAATGAGATACATTAAATGTTATATTATGATGTCCAACAGGTGAAAATCATATACTTTCCTATCAGATCCCTTTGCATTAAAAAATAATAATTAAATTTCTCTCATAATACAGTTATTACCCATTTATGGTACATCAGACAGTTGGTTCATCATATACATTACCTCTGTGCACTTTTCTGAGGCATGAAACGAGTAAAAGTTTGCCCTCCCTATTGCATTTTTCACATGAATGGAAGATGACTGACTTGATTTACATGGATCATTTCCAGGCTATAGCCACTAGGCAGCGACCTCCTTTCAACTGTTTGGAGCCTTACCTAGTGCCCCCCCCCCCTCCCCCACTGCTCGCTCAGGTGATGCACACCGCACAGGAGAGAGAGAGAAAGAGAGAGAGAGAGAGAGAATAGAGCAGTTATTTTCCACCGTCTGTTCTGCCGGGTTTCATTACCGTGGCAGAGAGGCACCTGGGAAAGACCTGCGGAAGACTGATTCTCGATATGGATGTTAAATATGCGCTTACCTTTCTGTTTCGGCCACTAGGAATCAACGGAAAGGAGATGAAAGGAAAGGGAAAAGATGGATAGCAAGCGGATTACCTGTGGTCAGGGAATGTTGAAAAGGTGTGTGAGCCAGCGGAGGTGTCGTTCAGTCCTGATGGATGTGATTGTTGTGCGTTTGGCACAACAGAAACCTTTTCTGTCTGAAATAATCAAAAGCTTGAAATCGTCTTTCGCCACATACCAGTGAAATGGCTCCAGTGGACAGTTTGGCTTTGGGTTTGCAGGTGTGTCTGCAGTTTTTCCCCGAGTGCTGGGAACACACTCCGCAGATGAGATGAGAGGATTACAGTATAAGAGCTTGTGACAGAGCACACACATACCTGTCCAAACAGCTAAACTGCTGTATGTGTACATGTGTATGTGTGTGTGTGCGCACAACTCCAGGCTATGGAATGTGTGCACCTCACCCAGTTAGCGGAGACAGTTTTAGTTTGTCCAAACTGGACTGACACAAGGTATCATTTCTGTAATTATGCTAAATGTTTGCTTGCTAATGTATTCTGCATTTTAATGACTCTACCTATCTAGCTTGTTGCTCAGTTCTTGGTAATGATGACTTCTGGTACCATGTTGAAATGCATTATGCCCTATTCTCAAAGGACAGCTACCAGAGTGATAGGTGGGGTTGGTGGAGAATACGAAACAGCGCAGAGAGAGAGAGGGAGGGAGGGGAGAAAGGAGAAGTCAGGGCAAGAGAGAGAAGAGAGGTGGCTTCTTTGTCTCTAGGGCGAGCACAATGGACCGTTCACTGCAGGAATTATATAGCAGACCAGCTGCCGGAATGACACACTAAAATGGCAGCCAATAGAATTGCAATGGGGGCAGATCTACATGGGGAAGCACATTTGATTGGCAGATGTAAAATAAAGTTACGCGTATATATAGAAAAGTATTTGTATGTTTTAATCTTACTTTGTAGTTTTACTGTAAACACATTCAAAATTTAAAATTTAAAAGTTTCAACCTGGAGGAGTTCATTCCACTTTTTAATCACTCTGAATATAATTACTGATGAAAATCGAATTTTATGATTTGAAAATGCAAAAAATGTGACAAGTTAGATGGATGAAAACAAAGATCTTACAATCATAAAAATATTTACTTTCTTCATGAGTTAATTAGTTAATCAATTATTATTATTTATTCTTTTTACTCCCACGTAAAAAAAAAAAAAAAAAGTGCACAAAGTGCATAGAATATCTTGGTCACATCTGTCAGCCCATGTGACCTTAGAGGCAGATTGCTTGATGGATTGCTTTAAGTGCCCGTCACTTTCTTTTCTATCACTTACACACACACCCACACACAAAGGCAAAGTATCTGCTTGACGGAATTCAAAACATGCCTGTCCCTTTTTCCAAAATGGTTTTCAATCCTCAGTGTTTTCTATTTCTATTAGTGTTGTGAGAGCGTCTCTGCAATTACAGTAAAATTAGAAAAAACCTTCAGAACAAACCATGCTGACTTTTTGTAAAAAAAAGAAAAAACAAAAAAAAGAAAAAAAAAAATACACATCCACTCAAATATTCCACCTATGCCATTCGGAGTGTGGATGGCTAGCATATGCTGTCGAAAAGCTCAAAACACAAAAACTGGAAAATGTCATGTAAATAGTTTAGTGTTTTGTGTGGGCTTAAAGTCAAACCACTCAGCAGTTCACTATTATAAATATTCAGCCCTGACCTCTGTATTAATCTTCATGATTCTTTTCCTAGTCCTCCCACTTCTTTCTATTTCTTCAGAACACTCCCACCATTCAAACGCTGAATGACTGGCCACAGCTTTTTAGCTCCAGTACCAAAATTCAGGGCTGCCTTATGTACCTGCGCAAGACATAGTGAAGTGCACTTATTACTGGCGTAAAGATGGAATAAATGGCTGTTGTTGGAGAGCAAGAGAGAGAGGGAACAGAGGAGAGAAAAAGGCAAGATAAAGTTGCTTAACGTCCAAGGTATACTCGGACCACACAAAGAGCCTCTCATGTCTTACTTTCAACCACTCCCTTTATGTCTCTCTTTTGCTTTCTCTCGCTCCCCTTCTCCTTTTCATTCAAGGAGGGGGGGTCTTCACCCTCGGCCTGAAGCCGCTCCTAAATAATCCCGCTGGTCACACCTCTTAGTTAGAAAGCTTTTTGTCCCACGCCCTTCACCCCCGCCATACCACCTCACCCTGCTCTTTGGTATTCAGCCCGGGTCAGTGCATTTCGACCATCCCTTGTACCCGAGATGGTTCCCCTTTTAATTTGCACCTGTTGCGCAGTTGTCTGGGGGAGCAAATGCAGCCCCATGGATCAGACAAAGATCATATTATGATCAGATACGTGCGGCTAATCTTCACGTCCTCTGGCAAGAGCCGCCAAGAAAAAGCAGCCTTTCTGGCATGGGAACCTGTGATAAAAGACGTCATTGGTATTTGTTTTATTATTTTTATTTTTATTTTTTAAGTGAATAGGCTCCTAGGGAGAGATTAGGGGTAGTTAAGGTACGCAGTGGGAATCGAGTGTTCCACAGCCCAGTCGAGTCCATTTGACGCCAACGAACTGGGAAATAGAGCACAGATGGAAGGGAAAGTTTGTTGTTTTTCAAAACTCTGCATTCGGGAGAGGGAGAAAATTGTCCCGAAATCAGCAATTAGGTTTTTAATCTTACCATTAGAGAAACTTCCCACTAGTTCTCACTGCTTTGGCAGCTTGCCTCTGAGATAAGGTGCTCGGAGAGCCTGGGGAGATGTGTGCTGTATTAGGCGAGGAAAGAACTTCAAATGAACCTGAACGTTAAACGGCTGTTCCCATGATGTAAGCTTCATAGTTTATTAGACCCTCAGCACCTCTCAATAAGAGAGTTTTGTGGGTTTTTGGTTTGCTTTATCATACTATCTGTTGTTGTATATCGAGCAACAATCTTGTCTAGGGAGATTTCCATTATTTTGACATCTAGAAATTGTTACTTGTTCCTGTATATATATATATATATATATATATATATATATATATATATATATTTATATTTAAATTCAAATAATAACACCTGTATTCTGTTCTGTCCACAGTGTTGAATTATGAAAATGTGGTGGATGCCGGTTCAGGGTCCGATGAGGAGGACAGACTCCTGGGTTCTGAGGGTGAAGGCAGTCCAGCAGGTGTACCGAGTCTGGAGGCCTCACCCCGGGTAGCCCATGCCCTGTTTTCCTGCCGCGGGGATGAAGAAAATGAAAGCCAGGATGGGGCAGGAGCACATGTCTGGCTCCATGGAGACCTGAATGGTTCAGGTAAGAGTGAGCGCTGAGAATATCAGGCCAAAATGAGGTATTAACATATGAAACATAGCCGAGTTTTTTTTTTCTTTTCTTTTTTAAATCAACCTTGCCATTTTTATATTACCAGGACAGAGCAGCTTTTATTTCTTAGGCTTGCAGCTGTTTGGCACTTTTGATGTAATGGCAACTTTTAGACTATTAGCTCACATTTCTACTTTGGTTTCTTACTTTTTGTCACAAAGTAGGCTACACCTAATCTTCAGTGCCTCATCACTGTCTCCACACCCCTTTCTTCTGGCTTCATTTTGACTCAACCACTCAAAACCAAAAGCGATCAAGATCACAGACAAGACCCAAGCTAGTGAGGCTTTAAAGACAAATTCTCTTAATTAGGGTTGCATAGCTATCATTTAGCATGAGCGTGCCCTGCTGAAGACTCATTAAAGGCCTTAAATGAAATTTTTGGCATTATGATGGCCATTTACATACATAATAGGCCCACAATTCCCTGTGCCTGGCTGACAGTTACAGAGTGAAGGGAGAACTCATGCGAGTCGCCCAGTTTAAAAAAAAAAAAAAGAGAGAGAGAGAGAGAAAGGGAGGAAAAAAAACCCTGACCCTCAGCAATCAGTCTCGGCTAATGACTAAACCATATGCATCACTTACTTTCAGAGAGTGTCACAGTCACAGAACTAAACAGGGTCTTCAGGGATGTGTCATTCGCTTGAACAGTGTTTTGTTTAGTTGATGTTCACACCATGATATGCTAGCTTAATGAACTTCAGTTTTTTTGAATGCCACGCCTCTGGCAGGATAGCATTATTTTATTTTTGTGACTAAATATGAAGGTATGAGTCTGCTTACTGGAGAGAAAAAAATAAATTGTGTTATATGTTGATAAAAGAGGCTGCATGAATCATCTTCTGCGGTTCTTCCTCTTTTTATCAGTGAGCTGTGGTTGCTACAGAAGATGCACCTCAAGTCCCCTCTATATGTTTTGCTAAGACAGTGGGGTTCAAATGATGACTTTTGGAAGTGCTTCTAATTTGCATTTTTCTGATATGTATATTATAACATTTCTGTTACAAATTCTAAGAATTGCAGTTTGAGTGAAAAGCATTTATTCGATCAAAATGCAGTAAAACAATAATATTAAGATATATTTTTACAATTAAAAATATCCATTTTATATTTTATTATATTTTAACGTAATTTATTACAAAGGAAAAAAGGAAAAAGCTGAATTTTCATCAGCCATTACTCCAGTCTTCAGTGTCACATGATACTTTAGAAATCCTTCTAATATGCTGATTTGATGCTCAGGAAACGTTTCTTCTTATTATCAAGAGCTTAGTAATTTGCTGGAAATGGTGAAACAGTTCGTTTTTATTTTTCAGGATTCTTTAATTAGTAGAACATTCAAAAGAAAAGCATTTATTTAAAATATAAATATTTCATAACATTGTAAATGTCTATACTGGCACTTTTAAGTCAATTGAATGTCTTTTCTGAATAAAAGTATACATTTCTTGTATGTACACACGCACAACCTACTGACCCTATATTTTTAGTAGTACTGTATATATCAATGTATTAAATCTTACATAAAGTGTAATTTTACATCTTAACTTTTCTTTAAGTTTAAATCATCTGAGTCTTCTGGATGCCACTGTTTTTTATTACCAGATACAAAAGAACATGTTGAAAATAAACGTTGCTATTTTTAGACTACTTTTCCCATTTGTTCATATGCTACAAAAAGTGAAATGACATAGAGAGAGAAGAGGACAGGCTGTTTTTCTGGGTCTCAAAAGGATGTTAAAGTACTTGTTTTTTCCTACACTGTATAGCAGCATCAGCACTTGTACTGTAGCTCCAGTATTTGCAAGCATATTTACAAGCTCCTTTGAAATAAGTCCACGTCAAATGGACTACTAAAAAAAAAAAAAAAAAGCTAGTTTAATTGTTCACCTAAAAAGATATGGAACTTCTGTGTTGCAGTGGTTAAAATCACAATGTTACCTCATGGGGCCTGCAGCTACCACAAGCAGAACTGAGACTCTAATGTAGTTGCCATTTTGCCACTCGAGGAAACTGTATTTCTGTCATTCATACACAGTACATTGATTTACTCTAAATTAATCTCTGATACCATTTTGGCCTCCCTTCAACAAGGTTTTTGGCGCACCACACATGACGTTAGGTCCTTCGTGTGACATTAAAATATCCCCATGCAAATACAACTAATCGCTAAACCCCCCAAACAAGTTTTAAGCCAATGTACCTCGAAGAAAAGCACAATGCAGAGAATTCAGGAGGGTATTTTCACTGGCCCCAGGCCTCGCACTTTTATCTACACAGTGCAGAAGGAGACAATTTCATCAGGAAGGAGTTTTGCGAAGGCAAGCCCCCTTGTTTCATTAAAACTTTGTTCACTGAAACACGTCCAAGACTAGTAAAGCTTTTGATGCTCAAAACATCCCTTCAAGAAGCATTGCTCTCACAATGATTTCAAACTCGGCTTTGAAAGACATCTCTTAAATGTGGTGAAAAGTGAGAGAATTCGTCAACTTTCAGAAGCTCTCTCAGTTGTCATGCTTAGATAATGAGGAAGGAAGTGGAAGGCAGTTTTGAAATGAAACAGTACTAATGCAGTGGAAGCATGTGTGTGTGTTTGTGTGTCAGGAGGTTTGAGTACCCTTGTTTTCCCCCTGCTTTTCTGGTGTAAATGGTGCTGTATATCCTCCTTTTGTGAGGGAAGCTTATGATACTTGTGACTGCCGATACGAGGTCACATGAGAGGGAGGAGGAGGAACAAACAATAGCTGCAGTATATGAGCAAACTCCTCTCAGGCCACCCTCCTCTCCTTCAAAAATACCTTGACATGATTTCTTAAGAGAAGCGGATCATTCTCTGAGCTGCTGTCAACATGTTTAAGATATAAGTCTTCCTGATATGTAGGAAGATCTCTATCGTTGTGTTTTTTCCTTTGAATGTGCTGTCACGTTTATCTCCTTTAATTACACTTTAACGTACATTAAACATGTTAACTAAAAGTGGCATGATAATGACAGACCATTTGCAGCTGAATTGTTTTTTTTTCTAGTTATGATGATCATTAAACATGGTGTTTTCTCTTATTACAGAGGAGCGAAAAGCTGAATACAACCCCATGAGCCCTGACATCTCTCTACATGGAATTGGAAATGGTACAGGTGAGATAACCTCACAATATATTGAAATATTTGTACATAGATACACAATAAATAACTCAATTTAAAGAGTTGGGTCAACGATTTCAAGTGATAATCAACACACCAAATCTTGAACATATACATTATGAAATGTTTAGGAGTTTAACGTCTCTTAAAACTAGAAGTAAATGCTTGGGACACATGTTAAATAATGCTCCCTCATGTGAGTCTATGGGAGATTTAAAGTAAACATTTTTAAGTTGAGCACAAATGCATGGCAAATCACATTTTGCAGCTAAATTGAGTTTAAGCACAAAATCAAATTTGGTCAGTCCATGTTCTTTCAAATTGATTACAAGGAAACAATAACATTTTCATTTGCTTACCCAATTTCCAGTCATTGAAAGAAAAAGTATGATTTAAAATAACTTTTATCATCCTATTCGTTATCTATCCACATTACCTCATTTTATTATTATTATTTTTTTTTTACATATATAAATATATACTTTTTGTAAGACGCAGTTGTCTATTTATCCTGTCAGTATCATTAAGTATTTCATCCCAAAACCCATTGTTTACAAAAATAACGTTTAAAATCTTGTTCTGTGCAATTACACATAACACATGATCTATAATTAGGTTATTGGGTCCAATTTTATGTATACAATGAGCAATACAAAGTGAGATCAGTTACCCTGACACGCCTAATTGCCATATAACCCAATTACCCATAATGCTGGAAATGTTTAAAGCATTTTCAAACATGCAAGAGGATGCTTAAAGAGTACTTGATGATCAAGCTGGCTCCTATTAGTCTTTGAAGTGGCCATTATGTTGTAACTTAAATAAATACTTCCACCTTGAAAGGCCTTCTAATGGTTTAGTCTCCACTACATCACACTAGAGTGGCCAGTGTCCTAATGTTCAGCTTGGTCCTTTCCAATGACACTGAGCATCAACCACTGGATTCATTTGTGCTTTTTCTCCCCACTTCCTCTGTGCAGTTAAGGGTATTGATGCCTCTTCAGAGCTGGAAAGCTTCTTTGCCAAGAGGAAACTGGATAACAGCGAGGGACATGCAGCGAGCATTGCGGAATACCTGCATGATACTGTTATTATTTACCCAGAAGACCCAGAGGAGGCTACACGACTGGGCACGCCAGAGGCCAATGGACAAGATGAAAATGAAAATGGTAGGCATTGAACTATACATACAAATAGGGTGTAATATTAAGACTCACCAAATACAATTAGAAATTCCATTTTTTTTTTTTTTTTTTTTATATACATTTAATTAAACTTATTTTATTTTATTTATTAACTTTTGGTCAAAATGCATATATTTAATTTATAAAATATTTTTGTTAATGTTATTTGAATATAAATGAGTAGCATATTTTCCTGTTTCACATAACTAAATGCAGCGCTTTACCTATCATTATCCCATAGCCTCATATGGCAAAGTTTTTGTTTTTTTTTCCAATCCCCCCTCCTTCACTCTGTTCACTCCTTTCAATTTTGCCCAGATCTGGCACTGAGGACGCCAGATGCCTTTGCCCAACTGTTGACCTGCCCCTACTGTGACCGGGGCTACAAGCGGCTGACCTCCCTAAAGGAACACATCAAGTACCGACATGAGAAAAACGATGAGAGCTTCCCCTGTCCTCTGTGCAGTGACACCTTCGCCTACCGCACACAGCTAGAGCGCCATATGGCCACACATAAGCCTGCCAGAGATCAGGTGAGACAAGGCCCACCTCAATTACATACAGTACCCACACTCATTACTTCCTCATGCTTTTAGTGTATCTATTGTAAATCCGGGTTCATTGTGAAAGATGCTGCATCATCTCTCATTCTGAGCTTGTGTACTCCACTGTCTGTGGAGAACATGTTTCAGCCTGTTAATAGCTACAGCATTGAACAAGCTCCTCCGGAAGCAACTTAATACTTGAATCCTTCACACCGGAGCCACAGCTGTGCACTGTCATACTCCCCTGAGTGTCCATCCACAGCCGGCCATGTGTGGGCTGTTCTAGCACACTGAGTCCTATAGGCCTGCCGACTTCTCACATCAGCTGTTGGAAAGGAGTCAACTCAAAAGATGCACGGAAAGCTGATGTTAATTCTGCCTATTAGGCTGGTCTCAACATTAGCATGCTGTGAAAAATTCAGTGATATGGAATTATTTGAAAGAGGAAACTCTATATGGCTTTATTACTGAAGGAAAAGGTCTGTTTTTGATGTGGTAAAAGGGATTCTCAGTTGTTTGATCGAAATAAAACAGGATATCCTGCATTTAGGCTTTCATCTTTGAACCTTAAGCAGACTTAGGCACGTTGGAAAAGAATTGGGAATACTTGCCTTGCACGCTCATCTTACTGGGTCATTCACACTCACGCATATGCACACAGGCATACACACATGTGCACCTCTTCATACTGAATCAAACACGGGCATATGGCTTTTTTCCCCAGTGATCAATAGTATCGTAATCTTATTTGCTCTAAAGAAGTATTTTCCTGAAGGCTTTGAACATTAATTCCTGGGTTCACCTTGATAGGTTTAGTTTTACATTCCATCATATGCTCGCCTCATTGTATATATTTCGATACACTCATACAGAAAATGAAAATCCAATACACATCTTAAACTGGCCTATGTGCACGAGTGTGTCTGAACTTCTGAAGAAAGAGCTTCACAGTACTGTACATAGTGACTATTTAACGTGCTCTTGTGGACACCCACACATTTTTCACAGACCTTTTGTGTCTGTGTGTGGGGTGCAGGGTGAATGCTGTTGTTTTTGTTGTGCATCTGGGGCCCACATTTGAATTTCAAATGGAGGAAGAGCACCTACGTTAACTTTGAATTGTGAATACAGATGCAGCCTACACTCTTTTAACTAAACCTAGACAACAACTGTTTAAGGTTTGCAGAGAGTAGTTTAATGAATAAGGCACTGAATAGACAAGAGGAACCATACAAATTGATAGTGTGAATTTTATCCCTGCCATATCCCCCCACCCCACCCTTTCAGAGTATCTGTTGCTTCAGTAACTTTGGAAACTTTCCTAAGTATAGTTCTGTTCTATGTGTTTCATTAATCAGTATAAATAAACATTATTTATTATCCAGACAGTTTTACATCTGTATCAATTTCTACAATCTTTCTCTCCCTTTACAGCCTCAACTGCTAAACGAAGGGGCTGGTAACCGCAAATTCAAATGCACAGAGTGTGGCAAAGCCTTCAAATATAAGCATCATTTGAAGGAGCATCTCCGCATTCACAGTGGTAAGTGTTTCATTGAATATTATTTTAAGAGCCTCCTTTCATAAGCACTGTGAAAAGAATGCCAATAATGCATGTAATCTTATTTCATATGTTTTCAATTTGCCTAATGGTAATTCAGTGTGGTTTTGTATAGTCTGGATATATGATGAATATTTAAACCATAATTATAAAATTATGCAAGAATATTTTTTTTTTATCGTAGGATCTCATCATCCTATCAATCATTAAGCTGAATGATGGGATGGGGAAAGAAGTTTAATGTAATTATAATTTAATGTGTAAAATATGTAAAGGAAAATTATTTGATTTTTGTTTTTGAATATTTGTTTTTTAAGGTGAAAAGCCATATGAGTGCTCCAACTGCAAGAAGCGCTTCTCCCACTCTGGCTCCTACAGCTCCCACATAAGTAGCAAGAAGTGCATTGGCCTTATCTCTATCAATGGACGGGTACGCCATGGAATCAACAGCAAGCCTGGCTCATCCCCAAACTCTGCTGCATCCTCCCCTGGCAGTCCTGCCTTAGCTCAGCTCCGTCACAAACTGGAGAACGGCAGGTCCATGAACTTCCAAGAACCATCTGCTCACCCAGACATCAAGTCAGAGCCCATGGACTTCAATGAATACCGTCTTATGATTGGTGGGTCAGGAGCCTTTCTCAATGGCAGTGGTCATGGAGGTAGTCCTACAGGGCTGCACTGTTCATCTCAGAACTCCCAGCAACATCTAGGCATTGGGCTGGATTCTCATCCTTTGAGCTATCCAGCGTTCATCAACAACATGAGCGAGGTTCAGAAGGTTCTCCAGATTGTAGACAACACAGTTTGCAGGCAGAAAATGGATGGCAACCCTGAAGAGATCTCTAAGCTCAGAGCATATATGAAGGAATTAGGCTCCCAGATGGAGGAGCAGAATCGGATTCTGGCCTCCCAGCAAGGCATCCTTGGCATTGGTCACAACAGTCCCACCAAGACCATCATTGACTACACACTGGAAAAAGTCAATGAAGCCAAAGCATGTCTCCAGAGTTTAACAGAAGATTCTAAGAGATGGCCTGTTGATATAAAAAAAGAAAGACCCAGCCATGCCATGGATCTTCTATCTGAAGATAAAGCACAGGAGAGGGATGCGCAGTATGCACCATTCTCTTGCCAGTATTGCAAGGAGACATTTTCTGGCCCTATTCCATTACATCAACACGAGCGCTATCTCTGCAAGATGAACGAGGAGATCAAGGCTGTCCTCAAACCTAATGATACTGTACCAACTGGCCACAGGGGGCTTTTCGGCTCAGAGCAGGAAGCTGGTGTGATCCCCTCATCCCTCGAGAGGAATGCCACCAGCCCAGTCAACCCCTACATGTCAGTAATGAAAGCCTACGGCTTGAGCAGGGAGTCAGCATTTGCCCGGTCACCTGTTTCTCTGAGCCAATATGGTGACTCAACAGCAGAGATACAAGCCATAACCAATGGGGATTCAGGGCATAAGTTGTCCAAATCGCATCGGTGTACAGGCATCACACAGACCAATGAAAAGCCACTTGAATCTGTTGACCACTTGAGAGGTGAGACACCCTCACCTTTGAATCTCTCATCATCATCTTCATCATCCAAACACTCACATAGCAGTTCATACACCCCTAACAGCCTTGCTTCTGAGGATGCCCATGGGGAGCCACTGGACTTGTCTTTGCCAAAACAAGTTTCCAAGAAAGAACGGAGGCCAAAACCGAATGGTTTTTCTGTTAATCACACTATCAACTCCTCTGCACGTGAAACAGGAACAGAGCCTTTAAATTTGGCCCACATCAAGAAGGAGTTCAATGGGCCCAACAGTTTGGGCAGTGAAAATCAGCTGGAGAAAAGCTCGAGCCCCATCTTTAGCATAAACCCTTTTGGTGGTGGGCACATGTACACCTCACTTCCTCCACATGGAGCATTCCCTCCTACTTTCATGTCTACGGCTCAAGCCAGCATTCCGGGACTCAGGCCTTACCCAGGGTTGGATCCCATGAGTTTCCTTCCACCTATGGCTTATACTTACGCAGCAGGGGCAGCCACTTTTGCTGAGATGCAGCAACGTCGGAAGTACCAGCGGAAACCAGGCTTCCAGGTAAATTAATTTTCTATTGTATTCTTTTTCTCTCTCTCTCTCTTTTAACTTAAAAAAAAAAAAATTGTGATGACGCACATTAAAAATGAATGTTATTGTTATTTATTTATTTTTTGCCAATGTGTGATTTATTTAAACAAATAAAATAAATAGATTACTTAATACAAATGTCTTTAAATGATCAAGGTTATTGCTTCCTAAAATGGTGTCTACAGAATTTCCTTATGCTGTTACATGAATTCAAACTACTTTGTTTACTAAGCTGAGAGAACCAATGTAAGTCAAGCCATATGTCCATTTCTTTGAGACCTCTTCTGGTGATAAAGGCCTTATACAAGTTACAGAGATGAGCTCCGTCCAGACTTGGGATTAAACATGAGGCAGGGCCTGTCTCTTCTGAGGTGGAAGGTTAGGATTAGGATTTGCTGCAGGTTAGGATTGTGTCAAAACTGTCTAAAATCTGTTTCTCTTGCAGGGGGAGCTACTGGACAGTGCAGGGGACCTGACAGACAGCGAGTCGCTGCTTGCCCGGAAGAAGATTAAGAAGACTGAAAGTGGTATGTACGCGTGTGACTTGTGCGACAAAACATTCCAGAAGACCAGTTCCCTCCTAAGACACAAATATGAGCACACAGGTATATCACATTTAGACAACTCTTTTTTTTTCTCTCGTCCATCCCCCTCCAAGTAATCCCCTTTTACCACATTGTTTTTTTTCTTGTTTCTTTCATTTCTTTCCTGCTTTATTTATTTATTTGTCCATTGCCATATTTTTGTTGTACTTTTTAAACCCATGACAAAGGTGTAACATTTCCTTCTTTTTGACAGGCTCAAAGGGGAAATATTAAAAAAATTAGCAGGTGACACCAATGATATTTAACATCCAGCTAAAATTATACAATTATTTACCACTTTAAATGGCAAAGGCACACACTACAATTTCTCATATATGTTTTGTACAATGAACCACAATTTTTTTTAAATCTTTTAAATTGAGCATTTGGACCACCAGTCTATATGGAGACACATTGTCAGTACAGTTTTGTTGGCAAGCCAACATGGCACAGTATGCCAGGTGTATGAAAGCCTGATGTGTATGTGGCATTTCTATGCCACAGTGTGACCTACCCTCCTGGGGGACTCCTCTCTTTCACACGTTTGCATCATCCTCACTTACATTCTTTGGTCGGAATGCAGAGAGAGGAATCTGCCGTCTCGTCTATTTCTGAACTTGATGAGGGGAGGTAGGGAAGGGGACCATCTCAAGTATGGCTGCAATGGAAGGTGTTGCAGACATGCCAGGGCTATTCATGGCCAAGAATATAGTACATCTGTTCATGCGCTTGGTGCTGATGGCGAGTGTGTGGGTTTTTATGGCAAGTATGTCACTGGTGGAATGACTGAATGCCAAATGGCAAGTCCCTCCTACTTCACTGTTTAGAGTAGAATTCATTTCCTATTTTCTGAGAGTTAGACAATGTGATCCAAGTTAGCAAAAGAGGAAGGTGTGCGGGAGGTGAGGTGTTTGGTGTATTCGTTACACAAGGTATCACAAGGCAGATGTCTTATCTAAGCGTTTTCGAATCCCCAGACCTGATGTCATAAACTCTGTCATAGATGCTGACTGCTTCACTTTCACCTTGTGCGGCATGAAGCAATAATCACCTGATCTTCTTGGCTTCGTTCAGAACAGTCACAGACAGCCTCAGAATAGCACCTCAGGACTGTGTCTTCCCCCTCACCTCCCTGCACTGTTTTGGTAACATCTAAAATAAACTGGTGGGGTTTGTCGCTGCTCGATATGAAGGGGTTTTCAGGTTTTTTGTAACCCAAGCTAATCCCCAACAAGAAGAATAAGAAGTCGTTTTTAATATAATTTAATCATTAGGTACAAGTAAGGAGGGATATGTGTGGTAACTTTAAAGATGTGTCTTAGTAGATATGTTTTACCTTACATTTGACAATAATGCAAACAATTTGTTGAAATATATTTGAAATTTGTGCATCCTCCACATACAGAATTTTCAAATTAGCTTTAAGATGTTATGGATGTTGGGCTAACCTGTTGGCTCCTCTCTCTTTGTGTCTCTTCAGGAAAGCGGCCTCACCAGTGCCAGATTTGCAAGAAGGCCTTCAAACACAAGCACCACCTCATCGAGCACTCACGTCTACATTCAGGCGAGAAACCTTACCAGTGCGACAAATGTGGCAAGCGCTTCTCCCACTCTGGCTCTTACTCGCAGCACATGAACCACAGATATTCCTACTGCAAACGGGAGGCAGAGGAGCGTGAGGCTGCCAAACAAGATAGCCACCACAATGGCGGACCCCTGGAGCCCACAGAGCTCCTCATGCGTCGGGCTTACCTTCAAGGCCTTGGGCCCCTAGGCTTTTCAGATCCAGAGGACCAGACCGAGGACATCACACGGGAAAAGACCATTTTGAGAGATGGAACTGAGGGGGGGACCAGGGAGGCAGAGGAGGCATATCCGGAAGTGACTGACAGGCAAGAGACAAGGTTGGTTGAAGAGGAGGAAATGGAGACAGAGGGACAGAGATTTGACACTCTGAGCCCTGATGGAACAGCAAAAGATGAGAAAGAGAGCGAAGTAATGGGAGGGACAGAGGACGAGAGCTCAGAAGAGGGGAAAGTGGCAAACAAAAGAAATCCTGACGGCGAGAATGAGGATTCTGACTAACTACTGCATTGCGGAATAAGCTTCCTGTATTCTTTGTTTTCTCTTCCCCTCAAGCTTGCATCGCACCCCTTTTGGAGGGACTTTGAGCCAGATTCTCATTTGTACCACACTGCCACGGCTTGGTTATCTGAGCATGTGCTTGAGGCTTGCACTCATCGATATAAAGAGTGTAACTCCAAAATCAGGCATCAGAAACTAGTCTGGAACATACAGGAAAACATATTATGCAAAAAAATATGATTGTCAGAATACAAATAAAAGAAAGGTTACTAAGATGTACAGAGTTTTCGGCCAGAAAGCTGTGCGGTGCTGATTTCCATATAACTCCCGTGTTTCATTGTGGTCGTAGCACAAGCCTGGAAATTGCACTCTGAAAAAAAAAAAAAAAGTGTTAGAAAAGAGGAAAAATAAAAACCACAAAAAATAAAATGGACAAAAAAACTCTTAGGTAAAAAAGGATTGCCTATATGTACTTATACTGCACTTGAAGATGCAGTAGTGTGTCAGTGTTATATTTCATTATCACTTACTGTGATACCCTTGGTTTTACCTTTCTTTTCCTGACCAGCCATTCAAGGTTTGGCGTCTCACCATGGCTTTTTTTTTTATGAAGTGACTTTAATGAAATAATATCTATATGATTCTTAAATGTACAAAGTCTTAAAGTTGGCCAGGGGTGGATGGAAAGAGTTTGGGTAACTGTAATGACGAAGACTCATTGTATGAGGCAACGTCACAACCCCTGTGTTTTTTTTTTTTTTCGTTCGAGAAAAGCCTTATATGCAAACCCTTTCACCTGTTTTCTGCAAGTGCCATCCTTGTACAGTATAAAGCGAAGTCAACTAGAGTTCTCTTTGCACCTGCTTTAGTATTAAATGAAATATTTCACCTTGTCGCTTGAAATACCTACGTCAGTATTAGTATATCTAGACTGCAGTTGTTTAGTTTACATATTGTTTGTGCAATTTTCTGTATTTTTTTTTTAAAGATCATCTGTCAGTATTATCTTGATTTGTTTTGTTTTGTTCAATACAAAATTCATTTTTATTTTAAACTACCATTTTATTTATGTGACTCATTTTATATTTCCTAATTATATTTATTTCATACTGTAGTGTACAGTATTATAGTTAATTGATATAGATATATTTTAGTAAATAAGGATCCTTACAAGTGGAGCAAATTTTACTTAAAGAGAGCATTTATTGTATCTGGAGCGATTGCTGTGAATTGCTCTTCATACTACACTTACCTGATGAAGGAGAATCTACAATTTGGGAACTTTTGATACAATATTGTGAAAACACTGTATTTTTGACTGAAAGGAAAAATTCCACTTTATTCATCTTATTTGTTTTTCCTTTTTTTTTTTTTTTTTTTTTTTTTAGCTAAATAAATAAAGGGGGCTGTGGTTGTTGGGATTTTTTTTAAATGTCTGTTGAAGTATAATTTAATTTTTAATTTGTAATTTCTCTTGAAAATGACCTTGCTCGAATAAATGTAGCCCAATTTTGAAAGCCTGTGTGACATCTCACTTATCAAGTCACTTAAATTTCCTCACAGTCTGACAGATATTGACACTTTTCATTTATTTTAAATGCAAAATAATCATTCCCATTTAAACAAGAAAAAAAGTCTAATAGTTGGCAATTTATTATCTTTGATATAATGTGTGTGTTTGTGTGTGTGTGTGTGTGTGTGTGTAATAAGTAGTAATAAGTATGACATCCATATTCTAAATCACCTCCATAAACTCTGCTATCATTTAATTAATTACTGGAACCTTTACCTTTTGATGTGGATTACACATAGCAATATAATCCACCTTATCAAAGTCTCTCACAGTATGATAGCCTTCTATTAGTCTCTTTGAAGTTGAATGATGTTGGGTTGCGCTAAATTAACATCAGCTGCAGGCTGCCAAACTGGCTGTGAAGTCTCGCCGTTGGAACTCTAAGGAATTTCATTAACCATGACCTTGCTAATTTTCTCAACTCACATACTCATCTCAAGTTTAATTTTCAAGGAACTATTCAAGACACTTTTCTCCTTCAGGGATGTACAGTCCATTTTAGAAGCTAAGGTTACTGTATAAAAAAGCCCCATTAAACTGAACTGCATAGTACTTATACATAAGCCACATTCTTCTGCAATATACTACATTTTCTCTACTGTCCAAATTTTGATTGGTATAGTTTGGAAAATAAATGCATACGTGGGAAAACCACCTAAATGTGCATATGTTCTGACACTGAATAATAATGTTTGGGATACTTTCCATTATACAGTATGGTAACTATAATATGCAGATTAAATTCAGTTAATAGAAGTGTAATTGATCTGGTCTGAGACTGTAGTTTCCATTCAGGTGATTATCTGAGGGGACCGTCGTGAATGCTGCTGAGCTGACCACACTGTACTTTACTTACACTGACCTCTGCACACAATATATATATATATATATATATATATATATATATATATATATATATATATATATATATATATATATATATATGACCAACATTTACCTATTTACCAACATTTATAATTAATGAATGTGGTCACTTACTGTAGTATTAACACTACTCTCATCAATCAATCAATCAGACATTGTCAAATAAATAAGACTAAAAGGATGAATAATAATAATAAAAAGAATGACTGAAGATAATAATTAGGAATTCAGTTTTCTGACATCATGGTTAAGCTTTCACATATAACTGCTGTCAGCTATAGGCACATGAAAATATTCTACCTACAAATGAGAGGTTTTATGGTTTCTAACTGGACCAAGCTGGTCATTTATGGTCTTTATAGCTTGCCCAAGCTGATCAGCTGGAATAACTGGTGGGTCAGAGATCGACCTTCTAGACCTTAGCTGGTTAGATTTAGTAGACTACCTGGGACCACTAAGCTACCACGTTCCAAAATCTGTCTTTCTGGCAGTTTACATGATAGGTATTCCAGCATAAAATGCATTTATTTTTACAAAATGTGTTACTATCAACAAAATACTTTTTACAAGTATTCATCCATCGCGAATTTAACAATTTTGTCGTCTTGCACTCTGTTCACACTCTTGCACTCTGCAGTTCACACTGTAGAATAAGAAGCACATTATGACGCCAGCAAACGACTTCGCGGTACAGCGGTAGAGGAGAGCGTAGGCTACTCACGCACCGTGACGTCATGACGTAAACACGCGCTCTGTGTCTTTCAGGAAGAGGTAAGGCTGAATTAAACACGCGAATGTATGTTGGTTTCTGCCTGCTTAACTGGCTTAAAATCTTACTACTGAGTGCTTGTGTATCGATCAATTTAAGGCAGACATGAGTATATGCGGCTGTGCAGTCATCGAAATGTGTCTAAGTGTTCCTTTTTGCAAAAGTTGAAGTTAATTGGTTCTCGTTGTGACTGTGATGCGAATCAATGTAACTGTTAACGTAAAATAATAAAATAAATATGAAACTAAGTAACATTAAACAGTTCAGTTATTGTGATGAATTGCACCTGTGGGTAGTCTACTACGACACTTGAGAAGAACGGTTTTCATATCGACAAAAACAAAAATATAATTGGTATCATATCAATATAATTGCAAAAAAAATGATGCAGAAACATGTCTTTCTTTCTTTATTTCTTCGTATGATGACATTTTTTGACTTTTTAATTACTGCTCTGAAATTCATACATTTTAAAGTGTGACTTTAGCTTCGTTGTACTTTTTGTATGTTTGCTGAATAAAATCAAGATTTTTAGCTGAAATAATGAAACCATTAAAAAAGATTTCCAGAATTATTATATTATATTATATTATTAGTCAGGGGTCAAATAAATGTTAACAATAGTGGACAAATGCAGTACATACAGATAAGTAAGACAAATTTGTGAACACAAAATCTAATACATTCAAATATTCCAGTAGTGCCTTTTTTATTTAGATCCATCGATATGGTACTGAATATCACAGCCATTGTTGTAAATGCTGCAATATGATACAGAGTAGTTTCTTCAGATCTTAATTCACATGGTTTCAGCTGGACCAGCTGTGTTTTTCTAGAAATGAGTAAGAGAGAGGAAATGAAGAATGCAACCTTGAAATGTCACAGTGCTGGTCTTGAGATTGTTGTCACTAGTTTATGCATTTTGTTTGATCCCTACTGTTGCATTGAAGAGAGAAAGGGTACTTTTAAACTAGCCTATTGCAATGTGCCATTATTTTGGGAAACAGAACTAGGCAGCAATTTGTGCCATTATTTTACTGTTATTTATTTGATCGGTTTACTTACGTACTTGATAGGTCTGTTTTGCTTAATTCAGGGACTGAAGAAGAGATATTCAAGTAATTTTTGTTTGGTTCGGAATTATGCGTGTTACAGTATGACCCCATAAATGAAGGAGAACCTGTGCGTTGCATTTACATTTTAAGCAGGAAGCATCTCTTACCCACAGATGGAAATACATAGACATGGAAAGCTCATTTGAAATGTGGGGACTTTTGGTAAGATGCTAACTCATTCCAGTAAATCGTATATATGAGGATTTGATTTTACTGTTCGACATTGTAATTCTCGATAATGACAGAAAGAGAAATTCAGCATTGGGATATTTTCCAAATGCAGTGTATATAGCTAATACCCTTTGGAAATAATGTCATCCACAAATTCAGTTATAGATTTTTTTTTTTTTTGCCTGTTTGAGGTAGCTCTGTCACTAAAATTTAAATTTATTTAACTTGAAAATAATTTCCTCCTATTTATTTTATTTTATTTTTTTTGTCTTGATCGTTAAAAACAAGGCTCTTTTGGACTTTATTTGATCAACTTCATGACTCCCATTTCTGTGATAGAGGCCATATTCTTCTTTTAAATGACCTGTTCAGGAATCAAGCGCTTAGTTTTTAAACTCTTATTATATGAAGCCTTGTCTAATTCAGAATGCTGTAGTCTGTCACCTAATTGTCACCCATAAATGATAAAGAATCTGGTTAAACTCTTCAATTCGTGGCACATGATCACCGTGCCTGGTGCTTGGCTCTCTTCATCTCCGTCAGCCGAGTGTGCAGTGATTAGCATGTAAGCGCTAGCATGTAATTACTGAGCAGCTTCCTTTCCTTTAATGATTACAGTTAACACAAAGCTTCTGACGAGGTGAATGAGGACACGGCTCACTCTATTAAAAGACAGAACAGACACTTGGATGGTCTAAAAATTTAATTCGTGGAAAATATGAACTTCCTCTCCTTTTCTAACGTGAGATCAAAGGCGTTTATGAATAGTACTTTGTGCCCTCGGTGCGTGTCGGGAACCTTCTGAAAGTGTCAGTGTCAGTCTGAGCACTTCGAATTAAAAGGTTTCAGGGACAAATGACTATCATTTAACAAAGCTTAATAGTGTTTTAGTTGATTGGGATGCCACTCAGTTCAGCAGAGACTTGTCTGGAGGTTGAAGAATGTGTGCTGGAAACATTCATTAGAGCAGTTTGTTAAACAATATCATTGCAGAAAAGCTACTTTTTTGACAGTTTTTTCATGCGGCTTAAGCTGATGAAAATGTTTTACTCATATTCAGTAAATTAAAATGAAACAGAAGTTAGGTCTGAGAGTTAGACTTTTTTTTTTCTTGTATTGTACCTCATTCTGTTTGAGGTAAACCATTAGGCCATGCAAAGTAAAACTTTTCACATCTTAGGCAGTGTGGTATTATCATAGACATGGTATTTCCAAGGTACAATATATGTTTATGAAATATGAAATCATCCGATGCTTTTTTTTTTTTTTGCCCTGGAGTGCTTAAACTTGATAGAAGAGCACATAAAACAAAAGTCAACTGCACTTGGGCAAATGCTAGCTACAGAGACGGCCCAGTGTCGGAATTTATGAGCACAGTGAACTTTTGAAAGAGCTCCACTGTTTGCCTACTCATTTGTGACCCAGACATTATGTGATGGCGCTAATATATATTTTTTTCTCTCTCTGTGCGTAGGTTTCTCTTTTTAAATTTGTGCGACAAGCTGTTATGGAAATGAATTGTGTTGATTCGGTGTCTACTGCAGCTCCTATTTTGCACTTTATTACAAAACATGCCTACAAACTCTCATCTGTCTTGACTTGACTCCTTTGACTTTCAAAATGAGCACTTCAGTGGCACATGGGTCAATAAGAGATAAGAGCGTCTGCGATAAAAAAAGAGGAAACATCCTTCAACACAGATTCTTAGAAATTTACTTGTGAAAACATTCACTATTAATTAAGAATTTCCCTCAATAAACTCCTAATCTGCTGCTTATTAATTGTTAGTAATGTAGTTGTTAAGTGTAGGTTTTGGATAGGATTAAGGGATCTAAAATATTGTCTTGCAGAATAAGACATTAATATGTGCTTTAGTACTAATAAACAGCCGATATGCTAGTAACATGCATTCTAATAAGCACATAGTTAATAGTGAGAATAGGTTATTAAAATAAAGTGTCACCAATATGGATGGGTGGGTATCTAATAATAGTTATTGATATTGTTTTTTAAATTAAACACACACAAATGATTAATTTTCAGGTAAATATAAATATCATATGAGTCACACCACACAATACTTTACAAAAGTCAATATAATAGTATAGTATGACTAAATATAATACAACATAGTGGTGAATCACCAATTAATTTAATTAGAAATTAAAAACATGCTTGACATAGAATAGGTTTATTCAAGTCATTGTGTATATATATATATATATATATATATATATATATATATATATATATATATATATATATATATATATATATATATTTTTTTTTTTTTTTTTTATAAATTGGTAGATTATGGAAAAGATGAGCTTCACGTCACTGATCCGTAAGCATGCATCATTATAATAGTCCAGCTTATTTTGTTAGTGTTGTACTTTGGATACAGATTCAGATGCTGCACAGTCAAGGCTCGACCTCATGTTGTTTCCTTGTATTGCTCGAGTCTAATTTCAAGTGATCAGCCGTGGCTTTGGTCTGCTGTGTGGGAGTACATAATCGGATGTTTCATTCTGGCTGAATTAGCCCTCCAGAAAGACCACATCACTTTAAGGCCTTCTCTTGCCCTGTCATAGTCCATCGCTGGTGATGTCACACACACATACACATTCAAGACATCCATGGATGGCTAGAGGCTGTTAAAATTAGGTGTTGAGAGTTGGCTCACACGCTTCAATGCGCCATGTTTCTGGATGTTTGTCACTGGGCAGTGCCATGCTATCTTCCCCCCTGTACTGGTGCCATTGGTAGAGTCACTTTTACTGATGGGTTTAATCGTCAGGATTGGTACTGCAGCTTGATATGATGTCCTCATGCACTGCTCCTCCGGATATATCAGCTGCATCTCAGTTTTTTTTTTTTTTTTTTCATACTCTGAGGCATTGTCTCTCTAAAGCTGCTTCTTCCCCAGTATTTCAAGAGCCAAAGGAAATCCTTTATTTCATTTGGAACAATGCAGATTAGATGACGGCCTGTCTCTTCAGGTGAAAAGTGTGTTTTTTCTGTGAAAAAAGAAGAAGGAATAACTATGGTAAATTCTCTGGGTTAATGCATGTATATTAACCCTATAAAGCCTACTGTGTCATATTTGATCTGCACACTGCTAAGAGCTCTTATTAACGAATAATCAACATGATCAAAACTTTGCTGACCTGTTGTATACAATCTTCTACATACCTTTCTGGTTATAGTAATGTCAGTAACTGCACCAAATTGAATATGAATAAACCTGAGGTGTTATACACATATTGAATGTATTTATATAGTGATATGTAGTATAAATAGTTCAATTTCATAGTAATCAGATTACTTTTTTTCAAGTAATTAAAGTTACACATTACTTTTTTATTTACAATGAAATATTTGAGTAAATTTTTCAAATAAGTAATGCCAGTTACTTTGTTTTTACCATGTATTGACTGAGAGCTCTTCTGTCCTCGTGTTGAGAGAAATCAAGAGTAAGTGCAGAGGCGTTGTGTGCGCTGTGTGGACATGAGGTTACTGTAGTTCTAGACTAAGTGTGAACATGCATTTACTCATCACACTTGCACAAAATCACATTCAGTATTCCTCAAAATGAATACAAAAAAAGTGAAATGAGGCAAACCTGCAATAATTAAATATGTTAAAACTGCAGTCTGTAACTTTTTTTTTTTTTTATTTAAAATGTTTCCAAAATCAGGATTTGAGCAAGCACATAACCATCCAGTGTTCGAAACTATCGCCTTACTTTAGCCCGATTCACAACGGTTAATTTATAATAATGTTTTCTAATTTGAGTGTTTTGGGTAGGCTTTCGCAGGAAATTCGAGCATGGCACTGCGTCATTACGTCACGTCGGTAAACATATAGAAGTAGTGAGGATGTGAGGATCCTGCAGGTGGCGGATCGTTAAATTTTGGCCTATCCACAGCAGCTGGAATAATTACATGGACAAAATCTATTTTGATGGTGCATTGTAATCGAGAAAGATTATGTGAAACACAGGTGAAATACATTTAATTATAGTCCAGTTTTAAATGTACTTCTGATTACAGATAGCCTGGGTTTATACAAGATACGTATTATAAAGACAACCATTTCGATGGGAGCATAGTTTGCTTTTTGGGTTAAAATATTTTTTTTAATATAAAAATTCGAATGATGAGACGATTAGAGATTCGACTGTACAGAAATTGAAATCTACACACTAATACACATACTCATAGTTACGCAATGCTGATGTTGTTAACATTAATAATTTGAGAATAAAGTATAACAACAATAATAATTTGCAGGGTGTGATGTGATGTGATCACCATTAGTAGCGTACTTTATTTCAATGATCTTGTCCTCAGTCAGAACAAAAAGTGGCTGACTTGTTACTTATTCAGATGACAATATATGGTGAAAATATATATAAATATATATAAAACATATATTCTAAGACGTAGGCTAGAATGTTATTACTAAGTACAGTGAATATCCACACTAGTGCGCTGATTGACAGCTACACATTCACCTCAAAACAGATTTATCAGCACTGGATCACAACCCACGCATGGAATATAAGTCCGCAAGGAACTGCAATTCCAGGTTTTTAAAGAGGCAAACTTACAGACTGCAGCTTTAAATTACACAAATAACCTTAATGCATTTAATCTAATTTTATTAACCAATGTCTTTGCTGCTGACCTTCAATAATCCATTCAACCATAATAATACCCAAAAATGACTTTAGATAAACATAACATTATAAGCAAAACGCAATATCGGCACCTAAAGGAAATTTTTTTACATACCCCAAATACCATATTTTCTATATTTAAATTATGTATAGCCTATATGATTTCTTCTTAATTTAAAATGCATTTAAAATGATCACTGACTGGTAGGCCTCCCATTGATTCAAAGATTGATTCAACGCTTATAAAGTCAAGTCAACACAGATGAGCATTTTGAATGCAGTTGAGCATTGACTCAGCATCCATCGACAGTCATGATGGTGCTTCTTTTAGCTGTAAGGTCTGGCACTGCGGGGTTCCCCTTTCGCATGAACTGTGTGGGGGGCTGAACGAGGCAACATTAACCCCTCACTTTCCTCTCCATCTTGAGGTCGATTGCTTTTCACGCCTTACCTGTGTAAAATGGAGGCTCTGAGGTAAAAGGGTAGAGGTAAATCACTGAGCGAGAAAATCCCACTCAGTACACCCGAGCGATTGGAAAACCCCAGTCTTTCAGGTTAGACGCTTGAACCTAATTAAGCTGTTACTTTTCCAGTTCCCTGTTGTGAAGTTTTGATTTGTTTTTCACAGTTCTGTTTGCTATGACGTTCTTTGCTCAGCAGTGTTTTTTCACATGGGTGTTTAGACTTGGAACAAAAAAAGCATGGTCAACGGCCACCACTTAAGTTACCACTTAAATACGTACAAACAAATGATTGTAATTTTGAAGTGTCTTGAGTGCCATCTGAGAGCATTACATTTATACAAGTGTTCAGTAAGTTGCTTTTTATTTTGATCTGTAAGCTATAACTACATAAAGGTACTTTTTATAGATATTACACAAATATGCTGAATTTATCTTCCACATAAACAGCAAGGGGTTTCTGAATGAATGACTCACTCGCATAAAAAACACCCTGATTTATACAACAAGCGGGAACTTGTGACAGCAGCATTTAACTAAATATTATGCCATTGGAGAGAAGACCTAGGAACTTGGCTCATTGAATTTTTTTTTTTTTTTTTTTTTGTCCAAATGAGCCAATTCAGTAAAATTAATCAGACTTCCCAGTACTACTTGTGGAAGAGCTTTTGACTATAATATTAGTTGATTCTGCAGTTTATATTTGTGCTTGGTTCAGTACATATTTTGTCACTACATGCTAGCTTCATGCTTCTTGTGTGACAAAGTAGCTTGATACTGTAAAACCTTCCATTTTTTTGAAAAAAGCTGAGTCGCTGTCATCTTATTGAAGAAGCGAGTTAATTTAGTAACGTTGCTTTTATTAAATTTCACCCTGGGACCTTATAAAAACAACAATCAAATTGAGAGGTAGATTTCCAAACGATCAGCTGAAGTATTTTTTTGTTTAGTTTTTTGCTGCCTAACTCATTATGCACTTTAGCTATGACTTAACTATGACACATATTAATGAAATTCTAGGTGATTTGGAAAGTACTGTACGTGGGCAAATTTTGCCAGTGCGATTATTATTAAAACCCTCTCCAGTATGTGGTTATTAATCATAGGTTATTAATAATTACGGGCTTCTTTTCTTTAAAGTGAGTCATTGAAATGTGATGGTTTAATTGTTTGCCTTTTCTTTTTTTTTTAACTCAACAGTAATAGTGTGCTTTCACACTAAATTTCGGATAGGCCCTGTATCCATGAGTGTGCTCTTGCTGGAGGCGTTCTGTGGGGGTTCCCACAAACAGCTGGTTGATCTTCTTAAAGAAAGTATTGAAGACTGTGTAAGCTTCACTCTGCCTGCAAAGAAATGGCACTGGAGGGCCAGAACTTCTGCTCTGTACTTCATGCAGGCAGTTCCAGCAAGTTCCTCGTACAGGTCAGTATAGGACATAGATATTTAAATAAACACATTTTTTGGACCGTTTTAGACAAAAACATGTATTCATTTCATTGGCCATTTACCAGTTCAAATATTTGAAGACGATACATTTGCATGATCTTAAATGAGGCCAGGTTAAGTGTAATCAGTGCACTAACTGACGTACGCTGTTGTATTGCACCTCATACGTCAAACATTTGTCATCCCCCTAGTCCTATACTTAAAAGCCACATAGCTGTGGTTTCCTCATTACTTCAAAGCATGGCTGAGGATATTTCACCATACAGTTCTGTTGTAAAACCAACTTTGCAGATGCAAAACTTGTACATGCATACTTACTGTATACCAAAGACTTGTTAGAATTTTTAAAATCAATCTTTTTTTTCTCTTTCTCAAGGGTTCTTGGAGAAATTTAATTAGGATAGGAATGTTTGTGGTGGTTTGATATATTATTTTGCAGTATTATTATATATATATATATATATATATTATTATTATTATTTATTATTATTATTATTTTTTTTTTTATATAATGCATGTTATATATTTTGACCTATGATTTTTACTAATTAATGATAATTTTCTACTTGTGCTGCTGGTGTAAATTTGACCGTAGATTTAGAGCAGTTTCCATACTTTCTACTGACATTTATCTAGCTATTCTCATCTTTTTTAAATGTCATCAAAACGCATGACAGAAGTTTTGTATAATAACAACTGCACAGTGTGGTTTGACATTTTTACACCTAGTACTTGGATATTCTTAAAAGTCAAAATCAAAGTTTGTCGAGGTGTTACTGGTATATGTGGGTACACAGTTTGATCAGTCACTAAATAACCTCCTGATTAAATAGGTGATACAAGATGAACACCAACACTGAGCTACTTGACAGTAGAGTAATCATGACTCAAACAAATCATGTTTGTTTAAAATGTAGCTTATGTTCATTTGTGCAACTTGAAATGTGAAAAATGTATTAGTTTATGTGGAAGTGAACATACATTTTGATTAATAAATGCTGTAAAAGTATTGCTCATTGTTAGGTCATGATACCCACACTAATGCATTAGTTAATGCTGACCTTATTATCACCAGAATCAGAATATTTTCATTTCACAATGATATTTTAAATTTAGAATACGTGTGCCTGCACACATAGTGCACTCCACGGAGAGATGACACCCTTGTTTCAGTATAGTACTTAGTGGAACTCTGTGAAGTGTTGGTTCAGATGGAGTTTCTAAAAATGCATAAACAAGGACACAAACACGTTTAGAGACTAGGATCCGATTGGGGACTTTCTTGCTTCCTTTTAAGGGATGGAGAAACCGCAGGTGGGTGGGGAAAACCCTGAGTATTCCTTCAGCTGCAATCTCATCTCACTACACTCAAAGTTAAGCAAAAGTCAAAACATGCATTTCATTCCTGAAGTCAGGTGTCAAATATGCCAGTCATAACCTTTCACGTGTCAATGAGCTGAAGGCACCTTCAAAACCTGTATCAACTGTCACACCATTTGCAACTTTCCAATTATGAAAATATTTGAATGTGGTCCATTTCAGTGAATATTGATGGTCAAAATATTCATCTACTACTTCATTTAGGGCATACAGTAATAATGAAAAGGTACTAAAGCAATAAAATCGCAGAAGAGCAATGCTTGCTTTTGCAGATCAGCACCTTTGATGATGCAGTTACAAACCTGACTCAGCACAGATCAGCATGCCCACCCACTGTGTCTCTTATCTACAGGTTCTCACAGAGCCAACATGTCTGGTTTGATTACGGTTAATAGTTTGCACTGGAAAAAGTCAGTAGGCGACAGTTACAGTTAATTAACCTTTTAATAGAAGCCAAAAATGGCTCCTATTTGCACACCTTGGATGAAGATTATATCTATTGAGTGTATTAAATTGAGATGTGACTAGTACTTTCCATTGAAATTGATGAGTCAGATTTAGTTTTTGCCTTTGGTGGGCCCTGAAATTGCTCATTAACTCACTGACCTAAAAAGATCCATCAGACTCGAGCGGCTGTCCTCACCTCCAGTTCAAAGGGAGCCAAAGTAAGCCTTCCTGTTTCATTAGTATTGACGCACTCCATTTGACAGTTTCAAGCAGGAAAGCAAGGCTAAAAATAGTAACTTCTATCATCTGGTTTGATTTTAGAGTTGTGTGCGAGCAAGGATTTGGCAGGGTGCCGTTCAGCACTCCTCCTGATGGAGTTGAGGAACAGAGACGTAATCCTGCCACACAGTTACAGGGGCAGGGGATGGTAGAAGCTGCCCCTTCATGCTGATCTTAAAGCAGTGTGATTGGTTTTTCGTGTAGTTAAGATTATGAATTGGTTAGGGGGAGCTGGTTGTAGATTAGCATAAAAGGGACACTTCTGACAGTGACAGAGTCACGGTTGCAAGGCCGCAGGCTCCCCACATCAAAGAGACTGGCGAGCGGGCTGCAGGGTTAGACTGACAGGCGGTGGGGGCTTAGAAGAGGGGGCGGGGTTCATTTAGGGAGACCAGAACTGAACTTCAAAGCCCTTGTCCCATGGCTCTTAGCACATACAAGGGTAAAATCTTCAATGGTCCCCTACTTGTGTATATAACATTTTAAAAGTTCATTAACCTTAATAATGTTTCGCTCAGTATGGAATGTGCAGATATTTCTGTGTCCTCTTGTGTTTCAGATGATGTATTTTATTGATTTGCAGATCTAGGATTTCATTTTTTTACTCTAAAGTCATTTGAGCCATCTGTCGCTGGCATCTTCAGCTATAGTTGCAGTTATTATGCAGTTTGCATTTTCCCAGTTTTGCAAACTTTTTTTTATTGTTATAATGTTTTACTATGTTCTTCCCTCAACTTAAACAAGTTGATACGTACCCCTCCCATCTCAGTGCATGCACTTAATCGCTGTAGCGCATGGGTCCACTATGTTAGCATTTAGCTTAGCACCATTCATTCCTTTGGATGGCAAAAACAAAATGTGGTGATTTTCTAAGCAGATACAAATTTATAAATATAATGTATTGCGGAAGAGCACTTTGGAGGATTTTGACTGTGACCCGGTAAATCGTACTCCGAATATTCACTCTTACATCAAATAAGTCCACACACTGAGATGGGAGAGATACGTATCAACTTGTCTAAGTTGAGGGAAGAACATAGACAAAACTTAAAGGAAAACGACACCGTTTTTCCATATTTCACTATCAAACAAATCACTTTTTTTTTTTCACATGCGGCAGCATGTTCTACATTTTTTGTTACAAAAAAATGTTTTGTTCTTTCAACCGTTTTTTTTTTTTTCTTTTTTTCTTCTTCTCTGTCTCACAGGGTTTTGTTCACCAGCTCCGTTCTCAATCTTGCTGAACTTGTAGCCCTGCGGCCTGATCTAGGCCATCTTAAGAAGGTCCTCTACTTTCACGAGAACCAGCTGGTCTATCCAGTTCGCAAGAGCCAAGAAAGAGACTTCCAATATGGCTACAACCAGATCCTCTCATGGTAACAGCAGAATCTGACAAACTTTAAAAAAGTACCCTTGGAAGAAAAACTAATGTTAGGGTACCAGATGTGTCTAATGTGCTGGATTTCAGTTTTATCTTTGTTTTCGGCGATAAAAAATAAATAAATAAAAAATTATATGCAAATTGATTTCAGAACTAAGTTTAAGTAGAACAAAGACTTGAGACTTGAACTCAGAACCTTAGTGCTACAAGTCTGACTCTCTAACCATTAGGCCACAACTACTATGGCAGTAGTATGGCATTGTATTATATGTCATACCCCATATCATTTATACTTTAAACATGAAAAAATAAAATAAAATTGAACATTAGAAATTTAAATTGAACTAGAAATTTCCCAGATTTTGATTTTCAAAAATAAGGTTGTCTTAACATATGTTAAAATGTCAAAAACAGTCTGTGTATAACAAGTTCCATTTCTGTACCAGACTGGATTTTAATTCACTAGAGAGACAGTGTGTCTGAGACAGAATAGTTTATCATGCACGTTACTTGGCATGATGTGATTGGTTAATTATGGGATTGTATAATGGCACTCTAATTCTCAAGAACGCGCTGTTTTAAAACCTAATGTCATAATCAATCTTTATGCTTGAAAGAAATGGTTTAAGAGCTCTAATTGGAATACATTGTGATTGTTGTCTGTCAGAGTATGATGTCAATAATTCAAAGGCCCTTTGCTTTCTCAACTTTATTAACGTTGCAGAACAGTGACACAAAAAAAGTGCTCGGCTCCTCTAATTCACTCTCTAATTGAGTGCAATGCAGTGATTGATTCTGGCAATTGGGGTTAATCAGTGTGCCATTTAAAAACATGGTGTGTTTGTTTCTTTGGATTATAATAAACATATATTAAGATATTTAAAGTGACTAGTTACTGTAGACGTCTGCTAAGTGTACCTTTTCTATTTACAGTTGAAGTTAGCTTTTCAAAACATATGCTGATTTTAATAACTCTCATTTTCGAGAATTAATTAAGAAGCATTATTGCCACAGTTTGACATTTTGTGGCTTTGTTTGTCAGTATTTGTCTTCCTTCGTCATCTTAAATGACAATATTTTCCCAGCCTGGTTGCAGATGTGGTGGCGTTCAACTCTTCATTCAACATGGAGTCCTTCCTCTCCTCCATCTCCACATTCATGAAGACCATGCCTGACCATCGGCCCAAAGATCTGGACCAGCTTATCCGGCCCAAGTGTCGCGTCCTCCACTTCCCAATTCACTTTCCCGATGTCACAAGGTCTGTTCTTATATCCCTCACCACAGTCTTCTAGGGATCACTCCTCCACTGATTAAAAAAAGTGCTAGCGAGTTCAGTCTTAATCTGCCCCCAAAAGCTGATCGTGTATGCAAGCGTGGTTAATGGCGAGTAGGCAAAGTTGTGTAAGAAAGTGATTAGAATAGACAGCTTTAATGTCCTGTGTGGATCACTTGACACACTCCAGCTACAGATACGTGCTCGTGCTCGTGCTCGGGCATAGATGCATGAACATACACAACATGCCCACTGGGACAGGAAGTGATCTCTCTGTGTTATAGTCTGTTTGACTGTAGATGATGTAGGTATTTGTGTTTGATTTTTGTGTGGGTGAGAAACCGATGATGCAATTAGTGAGGATTTGTACTCAAGGCATGTGATCTGCGAATAAAAAAGGAAATCCAAATAGTTTTATTAACCAGGTTATTAAAATCCACCATGTTTCCAAAAATCATTTTCAGAAACCTTTTTGCTCATTTGGCTAGCAACTGTAGCTACAGTGTACTAACTTTTCACACTGTGACCATTAATTATTCATTGCATTTTAGTTAGTTATCATGAAATAAATAACATTTAAAATAAAATCTCTTTTTTAAAAAAATTGCTTGTTTAGAAGACAAAAACAACTAAAAGTAAATATTTAAAATGCAGTACACTGAGACCAATCTGATGTCCTTGCGGTCTCAGTTGTCAGTCCCTGAATTGATTTTTGGGTCTCTGAGCACACTACTACTCTTTCCACCTACAGCTTTAAAATCTCACTGTGCTGTGTACTTCATTTTGACTTGTGCAGTCTAGATTGGCTTCAGAATTTGCCTCTCGAACTGTCGTCTTGGATCAGCAAGCACGGGTGGTGCTTTTTTCATAGCCCCGTTCCAAAGCAATGTCAAGAATAAGTCGGCTAGAAGCAACTCCACGGAGGGGTCTGCTTCTTATTAGAATCCTAACGAACAGCAAGCAGAACCCGAAACGAGTGGAACAATATTGTTAATTCATTTTGATTCAAGGCATTCTCGGGATGGCTTATGTGTGCTGGTTTAAAGATTAGAGAGACCGTAAGCATGTAGTACATAGCATTTCATAGCCCCCCTTTAGCTGTAAAGCGGTCTTTGTCATTTTGATGTACACGTAGCTATTGATTTAGAAAAATGTGAATAGTTGTAGATTGGTTGCAAAATTATCATATGAATAAATGATAAATTATAGTAGCTTTCATTATACAAACATATATATATATATATATATATATATATATATATATATATATATATATATATATATATACACAATAAATATATTTGTAAAATATAATTATATATTAAAATGATAAATAAAATTGTGCTTATATAACGCACATTATAAAATCTAATATAATCATTGGAATTTGAATTTCATGTTTGTATGAAATGTGTAAGCTCAGCATAAAAATGCCATGTCACATATTAGCAGTATATATTTCTTTTTAATATGCTTGCAGTCCATTTATTTTTTGGTCTTATCTGTGCTCTTTCAATCTAAATTGTTTATCTCCGAGGTCTGAGTGCGGCATGTTTTGCATTATCGCTCTGATGCATGACTTTTTCGCATTAGTCAGTAGATTTTTGGTTGACAAAATCAAGATTTTCAATGCACACTTAAAAGAAATATCCAGCCGCTTTGTGTTTTCAAGTTTGTTTTTTGTGATTTAAAAGAGCCAGACCAGCCTACTCCACTGAGGTCACGTTTCAGTGTTCTTCATCACTAAAACAGCTGTGTGCACTTTGCTGCGTCTTTTTGAAATGCACCTATATTGATAACGTAGCTCTTCATTTTTATGGGAAATAGAATTTAGAAATGTACAGTAAATGGAAAAGTACTGCACTGATGAAGAGTTTAATGCCCTAAGCCTAACTAACCTGTTTTATTCACTTACCAGGCGCTAAATATATCTCAAACAGCACAATCATTGGACAGTTTTACTGACTCCTTCCTCTGTATTTTAGTGTTCGTGTTTCTGCGTGTGTGTTTGTTGTGCGTTTCATTTCTATGAGGTGATGGACATGCACCTACGCTTTGTTGGATGACAAATTTGCCTTGTGTTTAAAATGTGGGTTAAGATGACATTAGTAATGTTGGTCCACACTATGTGAGTGTGTGTGTCTATATCATGGGTAAGAGATGCTGTAAGTAAGCTGACACTGATGACGCAGGGCTCTCGCCTACAGTGTTTCTCAGCTCATTTTCAGATGGTAATTCGCCCCTTCCAAAGCAAACTCACAGAGTGTAAGGAAACGATTATATGCATGGCCAGCCATCCGTCAACATGCCCTGGGTTCTTTTCTCAGCAACCAACTTTGTCCAAGCCTTTTTAAGAATTTAAAAATATTCCCAGAGACAGACAAGAGAAGAAGCAGAGTATTTGATTTGAAATATCTCGCAGGTGGGCTCCTATGTGATGCATATTTCTTATTTCATTCACTCTTTTGTTCTCTTTCTGCCAAAACAAACATAAAAAAATTGTATAATGTATATATGAAAATGCACTGCCATCCCATATTCACTATAGATGCTGTGGAAAACAAAAGACAGACTGCAAGAGGTCAAGAATACTTATATAGTATGTATATGCACTAGAGGATAGCCCATAAAGGTTAGCAAAAGGAAACTCCCTTTAAAGTAAATAAAGTACAAGGTTAGCCCGCAGTCACCATCCCCATTTAGAGGAGACTGATGGAGAAAAATAAACAAGGTAAAAGTAACCTCAGAATGAAAACATCTTTTGTAATCTCTCCTTGAATGTAACATAATCCAAAGAAATCTCTCTTTAACAGGCTTCTATTACCTCACAGTGTCCTTTGGATCAACTTAATGAAACCTCACTTATTAATTGGCTTTTTGCGTATAGCCGTAATTCAATCATGATTGACCTTAGTGAGCAGGAGCCCAGCTGAGCGAGACCATACCACATCATCAATCACCGAAATCCACAACTCTGGTGGCCCCTATCAAAGGCTAGTCTTTGTATTAAAACACAACAGGCCAACTGGGTATGTTTGCATAAAGTCACATGACAATCAGGTGTCCTTTCAAGAGCTTCAGTCCAACGGAGCCGCCACATCACAAAGACACTCCTGCAAGGACTCATATGAAATGCTTCACTGATTTCCATTGTTCTTTGCTCTGGCAGAAGAGTGAATTTGGTTTCCATAGCACTTAACTGGCATCAGATGTTTGCATAAAGTCCCACGCACCCCGATCAGAGCACAACGATTGATGGCCAGCACTGTATTGATCCCAATGCTGTGATCTAAAACAATGACAGTTTTTCCTAAGATGGGGACCACAGTGCTATCAAGCTCATCGAGGGGAAAATCCATCACCGGAATCTCTCGTAGACTCTTGTTGTCAGGAGGACCAGGTTTTCATTAGCCCATTTAACTCAGCACAGATAACTGAAGTTACTTTTCAAAGTTGGTGGGGAAAAGAGGGTATTTGGCTGCTTTTTAAAAAGCAGTTCAAAGGCATGGATGTGACTCTCTGTACCGAGACCTGCCGCCAATGACTGACTGGTGGAGTGATTCTGTTACTGAAGCAGATGGCAGGATATCCTGCTGTAGAGATTGTCTCCGAACGGTTCAAAGGGAACAGCACAGTGAAAATGATGCGCCTTGGTCCCATATCGAAATAATAAAGTCGCATCAAAGATGCCAATTACCTTGTTGCATAAACCAGTGCCACGGCTTCATAGTTGTGTGGGTTACATTATTTAATTGAACCGTGTGGGTGTGTTTTTGTAAAAATGTGTGTAAAACACTGAGTTGTGGATTTTATTTCTGGATGGCTGAGGAAACCATTCCAGTGTATTGGAAAATTTGCTGTTGGCCCAATGCAAGCTTGTTTTATAAACAAGTATAAGTAATAAAAGCTGGTTTTGTGTCATAGCCGTGATGTATCTGCTGATGTTGAGCTTCTGCTAATTCTGCTTTTCATATTTGCTCAGGTTCCCGCAGGGACCTTGATTATCGCCGTACTCATAGTTGGTGGCCACCAGCGGTCAGAAACTCATCACTTGGCACCCGATCTCCAAATCCTCATGCGCCTTACTACTCATCCTGTAGCGCTCTCTTTTTTGATTGTTGTTAAAGCCTTAATGTAGGCAGGATGGGTTAAAGAGGAGATGGGCTTTCTTAATCAAACCGCTGAGCGTTTAATCTTGTCGGTGAAACATCTGGCGGGCACCTTTTCTCATTTGTTCTTTGACATCGGATTCCACCACCTCGTGCTCGGAGGACATTTTCAAAAGGGATCTCCATCCTTGTGGCACGAGGACTCCTCAGAATGTGCCCTGTGAAAATAATCCAAAAGTAAAGCCCAAACGTATGGCATGCGTCTGATCTCCAGATCACATGTGCCAGGAACGAACCACAATTGAGTCCATATGGCGCTTTCAAGTGCTAGGAGCGAACCGCGATAAATAGGAATGAATCAAGGATAAAGCCCCTGGGTTCAGAGATTTGTCCCAAGCAGCTGGCTTAAGGCCATAGGTTTTGCCATGATGTAATCAGGACATGCAGGTATTTATAAAGCACAAGGAAATATGTGCCTTCTTTGATTGCCGGGTCTTGGCGAGGGGGAATATCTAATCAAGTATTTAACTAGGTATACATTTTATAGCCTCCAAAAGTGAGCATCAATGCACCCTGCTCACTTCAAAAGCACTTACAGAGCACTTGAAGTGAATACTCAAGAAGCTAAAGGGTGCAGATCTTTACTGTCTCATACATGCTGATTTGGAACACCCTATAAGAAGAAATTCGGTACTACTGCTTTATTTTGAATAAGCAGCATTAACGCTAATGGCTGACTACTGTGGTGAATACATCTTCAAATTGTGCCTTTAAAGGGATAGTCCGCCCAAAACTAAAAATTATGTCAGAAATTTCTCACTATAGTGTGTTTCAAAAGTATGACTTAGTCCCTTCTGTGATACATAAAATAAGAGATTTTGAAAAGTGTTGGTTGTGTGAACAACATGGTATCAGAGTGTGACTTTTGATAAACGTGGGGAAAAATACTGGGAGATTTCTTCTTGTCTGTTTCACAGAAGAACTTCAGTCATACAGGGATGGAAAAAAATATTACAGAATTTTTATAGATAGGGATGTTTTCCCTGATGTAGTCCTTTAGTGTGCAGGAGCAACCTGAGGGTTTTGTCAAGATAAATACATTACTTACAAATACAAAAATGCCCCAAATTTGAGCATTATCTGAAAAAACAAAGACCCGAGTTCACTACATACATGATGTTTTCGTTCATGCTTACACCTGTTCAGCTTCATCAAGAGTGTTGACAACAAAAAAAGAGAACATGTAAGCAAATTATAGACAGTTGTAGAAACCTGACATCAAGCCACATGTAAATTGATGTAATTGAAACAGAACTGGAGATTTTTGCCTTTCGCTCTGTAGAACAGCTCCTTTACACAATTTTTTATAGCTTTCTATTATCAGTTTCTAAACTAATTTCTGTTTTCTATCTTCCTTTAAAGAAACATTTATCTTTGTTTAGAGTAAAACAGTCCTTACATTGCAACCCATTCTCACTCCAAAGGCGTCAAAAACCGAAGCATGGTCAAGCGCCCCTAGCGTCACTTTTATGACGCCAAATGTGCCTCTCGGCGTCGAATATCGAAGCACTACGACCTTCATTGCTTTCAATGGGAAACTTTTGGCGTCAGAATTTGACACGAGGACATGAGATGTTTATCGCTATGAAATCACGTTCAAGAAGTCTCATTCAGAACACATCGCGATACTTGCTATCAGTTCCACAGTTTGGGTGAGTAGTCCTATATACGCTCTTTTAATGCCTTTTATAAAATGTATTCTGTCTTATTTATTAATCAAATTAGTGCCATATGTTTAATCGCTGTATTATATCGGTCATCCGCGGCTGTCTTTGAGTTTCATTGCGTTTAAATAAATGAACACAGCTGCTAATTAGTCTGATTAAACTCTATCTGTCACGTGACGTGTCATAGACCTTCGAACAGTTTTATATTATTATTAATTTCAGGATTAATGATGTAAGTTGTATTTGTAGTAAAATCATGGTAATCACGACACTTACAATAGTAATAAATGAAATGTGAAGTTAAAACACAGTAAACAGGACATTAGTAACTGTAATTGTAGTTTTACTATGGTATATTAATAATCAATACAACAATACAATAATCACCAAACCAGCTATGTTTGTATCACTGTAATGTTAGTGTTTTTATGTGCTTTTATATGACAGATATCACAGTAATCATATGTTCTGTACCATGCTTTTAATACCTTTTAATGTAAATCCCCCCCCAAAAAAAAATCAAATTAAAAATAAATAAAAAAACATGTATTTTTCCATTTTGCAGTTCATTCATATCAGTTTATATTTATATATACATTTATATATATTTATTATATCTAAATATTTTGCTCACAGATCATTATTAACATTCTTTATATAATTCAATTTTATTTACTCTCCCCATTTTATTATTTTTATTTTTATTTTTAGCTGAAAAGACATAAAGGCAGTCAGCCCAGTGTTGTTTCTGGAGAGGGATTCCTTCAGAAATGGAGAAGACAGAAAGCTGCGGAGGCAGATATATGCAGCAGTAAGTCTGTGATAGTTTGTCTCTTTTATCAAACATTCCTGCTGTTAAAATTTGTACAGCATTTGTTGTTTCTTAAACTGTTGCACTGTCCAAATACCCACACTTGCCATCTTTGCACTTGACCACTTGATTACTTATTTGAAGTCTTTCCTGTATTTGGCCTAGTGTTCGAGTGAGCATGATGACCACAAGTGTGTGTCGAACTTTTCATGACCTGATGACTGTGTTTCCCAATCCTGATCCTGGAGAACCCCAGCACTGCACGGTTTTGGTGTCTCTCTTATCTGCCTTGGAGTCTTCACTGATGAGCTGATGAGTTGAATCAGGTGTGTTTGATCAGGGAGACATCTCAAATGTGCAGTGTTGGGGTTCTCCAGGACCAGGATTGGGAGCCACTGCCTTATGGGACACTTATGTGTTTACAGAGATTTTTAATAACTAATTATCAATATTTCACTGTTACTGTACATTGGACAGCTTCCCATGACCTCTTGTGAGATCTCGGCAAAAAGTCTGACGATTTATTCCAAAACATGATGCATGATGGGATACACTAAGCTTTGTATAGCGCTCCGGAGCAGTATTGGAGAGGTTTAGTGTGTGTTAAGGACGCTGTGCTTTGGCATTATTAAGACCGTGGACAGTCTCGTTCACACACTGTCACGTACACACACTCTCAAGTTTTTACAGAGGCTGCTTTTATGGTCTAAACAAAACACAGTGTAATGTATAAGTTGAATGTAATTTAATATTTTCTTCCTTTCTGTCTTACAGGATTGTTTGAGGATAACGCTGTAGCTCCATCATGCACAAGGACTCACCTCGTTTACTCTTTATCACCCACACACACAGAAATGGTCCCTGGATCAGTGATTAGACTTTGCAGTGGTTTGATTTTTGCAGAAGATGTAACTTTGTTTTAATTATAAGCTCATAATGAATACATTACAGAACCAGTGATGAAAACAATAGTTAAAAATAGCGCTCCATATTAAAAAATATATTGCTCACTTGACATGCATGTCTTCATGGTGTTTTTTTGTGAGTTTGAAACATTTACATTGTGTTGTATAACATTTTGGTCACAACACTTTTTCCAGTGTTCTCTGAAAGACATACTGTATTTACTGTTTTGTTTTTTAATAAAAGCATTTTCATTTGCATACTGAAAATAGTTAATGTTTACAACATAACTGCCTTTTTATTCTTTATGGTGGCAAAAACTAGCTTGGTGACAGAGGATGCAGTGTAGTAATTTGGGCATGTTGTCTTTAAATGAGTTTGACATATAAATAAATAATGGAAGATCCTTACAAAAATATGCATGTTTATTATGCTTTATGTATTTATTTGTTCATTCATTCATTCATTTATAATTTCAGTTTTTATTCCTAGAGTTCAAATGGTAGAGAATGGTAAATCACAGAAACACAAATGTGAACAATTTTAACTTTAAAACACAATGTAATATACAATGTAAAGTTTAGAAGCACGTCATTTGATTAGTAAATATATTTGTCTTTGGTCAAAAAAAAAAAAAAATATATAAATCTTAAAAATGTGTCTTATATTTATTATAGAGGAATCTGTCTGTTGGATACAACTGCGACTGCTGGGCATGTGCACATCAATATTGCCCAATGTTTGTCAAGCTGAACAACGGAGGAAGGTGAAGACGTTAATAAAACCGAATCTAATAAGTAGTAAGCTTAATCTATTGTTAACCGAATCTATCCCTTCAGCCGAAAAACGAAAGACGTCGGTCATACATGGATAAGGAAGTGTGTCGCTGCTGCTCAGCTTTGATGTCATTGGCTATGAATTTTCAGGACAGTCTGTGGTTGGACTATCTTTTAACCCATATTAAACAGCGCATCATGTAAAAAAGTATGTTTTGCTGCTATCATCACATTAGTAATATATTAAGTCAACAATGAAGTGTTTCTATCTTGACAAAAATGACATCTTTAGCGAGATCCTAATCCTAACCCTAAGCATAACTTCAATGAACTACAAAAAACAGCCCCCTAGTGTTGCCTTTGCATAGATAGAACGACGGAGGCTTGTGGGTAATGTAGTTTAAAACTTTTTATTAACGAAACGAAATAAATTATTTATTTTAAGGAAAACTGGATATCTAAATATGTTTATTGTGCAAACATCTGTGATATATTTGAGAGGCAGGGTGAAATGTGGTATTTTACAGTGAGCAATATTTAAAATGCCTTTATGTCAGCTTTCCATTTATTTCTGAAAACTGAGCTCAACATTATTTTATCAGCATAGCATAAGTAATAATCCTGCCCATTTTCTCTTTGATATGTTAATTGGACTCTGATTTACAGCCATTTGAAATGTACAGTTTTGGGCTCTTCCGGGGGGTGCTACTGGGCCCCTGGGGGTAGAAGGGCAGTAAAACCTACATATATGTATTCTACTCATCATGGACAACAAACTGAGCTGAGTCACATTTATATCTGACAGTTTTCACAGTCCTCTGTTTTCTAATTCTTACATCATTGCTATTATACCTTTTGACAGGACATTGTGAGGCCATCTGATGAAACATTGAAAAATTAGAAAGAAATGATTTAATAATGAAAATAATAGATTATTTATTTGATTTTTGAAGTATATGGCAAGAAATATAATGGATGAACCTGCAACAACTTGCCTTTATCTATTCCCCACTGTAAAGCAGTAATCAAGGACAGTGTATACACATTGTGATACTTCACTATTACACAAGGACAAATTCATGCAGTGCTAAGAATATTAATTTATATATATATATATATATATATATATATATATATATATATATAACTAATTAGCAAAAATCAGTGTAAAAATGTCCTCCTCACCCCCGTATCTTGCTCCTCAGGTGCTGGACATCATGTGTGTGCTCTTGGTTTTAATGCAGTACAAGATCCACGTTGATCATTCCTGCTACATTCTCAGTTATCCCTCAAGTGTTTGTAACAATAAAGCCCATGGCACCATCTTGTAATGCAGAATAGTTAATCTCGTAACTCCCTTTATTTCACTAAAAAATGTGCATATTTGTTACTAAAATATAAAAAAAATACTTTCTGGTGTACTGATGTCCCAGATGTTATTAATCCGATCAAAAATGTTTATGTCTTAAATAAAAAAATAATCCCAATAATTAATATGTAGTTTTTCCAAGTCTAAAATAAACACATATGAGCCTACCTAGTAAAATTATGTATTTAACAAGAATCTTCAGAACACAATATTCACCATTTTCATTTTATTGAAGCATAGACTATAAAGTTGATAAAGTAGCATCAAGACGAATAAGATTCAATGAAAATAATTATCATCAAAAATACATTAACCTCATATATAAATCAGTTCACACAGATGAGTGATGAAATGTCCTTAAAAGTCACACAGTCCCATCCAGTCAACTGTGATACAGATCATGTGATACATATAAGACATGAGATACTGTTCCAGAAAATAATGATTCCCATCATCACATCTAAACTGGTTTCATCTCCCCATCGTGTTCTTCTTCTCTCGTGTCTGGAAACAGTTTGTGGTTGATGTCCAGCACTGATGTGGTGTAGCTTGTCCTCAGCCAGAGGATCTCTCAGTCCTAAGATCCCAGACCTGGTCAAAATGAAACAAACAATCCAGATGAAGTTGTTTAATGGACAGAGAGCTCAGCTTATGTTCTGTGTGATTTTAGCAGTGTGAGCAACTATGACCCTTGTAGTACTGTACACTTACCATTCTTCAAGCTGGTTTGAGACCTTTTGAGAAGCTTTTTCTCTGAAGAGAATTTAGCACATCCTCTTCTTTCACTCCTTTCAAGAGCATCACTTGGTCAAAACCCCTCATTTGGCTGATGAGATCATCTGTACAAATTAAAATACTGCAATAAAAATTAAAGAATTAAGAAAAAGTTACAGAGGCAAAGGTCTTGCTCATGAGACTGCATTAGCATGTGTAGTTCTCAGAGACTCTAGAATTCATCTGTTGTTGCAGTAAATGTGTTTTCTTCCTCTAGAATCTTTCTCCAAAGTTCCTGACTTCTCTCACAAATGTGTTTTAGTCTGTGCAGTGTAAGGCCTGGCTTCAAACCAATCCACTATCAATTCACAATTTATAACATAACATTTAGAAAACAATGAAATAATGTACATTGGTGTTTATATCAACTAAACCAATTTCATGATACTTGTCTACTTTTAAAACAGGTGGTGTGTTTTTAAAAACATAATATTAAAAATGTCCAGTCACACTTTGCTAACATGCTGTAATTGTAATAGTAAAAAAAGAAATCAAGGCTGACATGACCAGTTCTGTGAGAGATCATCATAAAATGTTGTATAACACAGCATTGCTTCAACACACACATACCAGTGGACTTCTGTTTGTTTGAGCACAAGATGGCCATCTTCATTCCTCATCCTGAGCAAATCATATCCTTGGTCTTCCTTCTCTTCTGTGAAACAAGATAATCTCTACTTACTCTGTGTGCAAATAATATTGCTCATTAAACATAATTAAGTTAATTTAAAGTAAGATTCAGACCAGAGCATTTGAGGAGTAAATGTTGATTAAAAAAAATATTCTAAACAAATGTACCTGGGAAGAGCTGATCATGGCAAGATTCGCTGAGACTCAGTAATAGCTCTTTTAGTTTTTAGGAAGGTTTGTGAGGGTTGGCTCTTGAGTGAGTTGTTGAGCTTGATATTTTAGACCTGAAAAAGAAGAACAGCATTAGGATTATCTGCAAAAAATCCTGTAAGACAGAAAGAAGGAAATATTATTAATTACGTGCAACTTGTACATTACACCTCTGTAAAGATGCTGTATAATTAAAAGTTAAATGCATCCATTATTGAAAGCAAGTAATTAATAGCAAGCTATAGTCATATGAATTCTTTTGATAGTGTCAGATGAGGCTGTCCTGGGGCTTGTACAATATCATACAAGTGTTAAACTGGATTATTAAGACTGTGATGTGTTTAGGGATCATTTTTAAGACTTTGACCCTGTCCAGATACCCACACTTGCAGTCTTGTCCACTTGAGAGTGTGTGTACGTGACAGTGTGTGAACAAGACTGTCCCCGGTCTTAATAATGCCAAAGCACAGCGTCCTTAACACACACTAAACCTCTCCAATACTGCTCCGGAGCGCTATACAAAGCTTAGTGTATCCCATCATGCATCATGTTTTGGAATAAATCGTCAGACTTTTTGCCGAGATCTCACAAGAGGTCATGGGAAGCTGTCCAATGTACAGTAACAGTGAAATATTGATAATTAGTTATTAAAAATCTCTGTAAACACATAAGTGTCCCATAAGGCAGTGGCTCCCAATCCTGGTCCTGGAGAACCCCAACACTGCACATTTGAGATGTCTCCCTGATCAAACACACCTGATTCAACTCATCAGCTCATCAGTGAAGACTCCAAGGCAGATAAGAGAGACACCAAAACCGTGCAGTGCTGGGGTTCTCCAGGATCAGGATTGGGAAACACAGTCATCAGGTCATGAAAAGTTCGACACACACTTGTGGTCATCATGCTCACTCGAACACTAGGCCAAATACAGGAAAGACTTCAAATAAGTAATCAAGTGGTCAAGTGCAAAGATGGCAAGTGTGGGTATTTGGACAGTGCAACAGTTTAAGAAACAACAAATGCTGTACAAATTATAACAGCAGGAATGTTTGATAAAAGAGACAAACTATCACAGACTTACTGCTGCATATATCTGCCTCCGCAGCTTTCTGTCTTCTCCATTTCTGAAGGAATCCCTCTCCAGAAACAACACTGGGCTGACTGCCTTAATGTCTTTTCAGCTAAAAATAAAAATAAAAATAATAAAAAGGGGAGAGTAAATAAAATTGAATTATATACAGAATGTTAATAATGATCTGTGAGCAAAATATTTAGATATAATATATATATATATATATATATATATATATATATATATATATATATATATATATATATATATATATATATATATATAAACTGATATGAAAGAACTGCAAGATGGAAAAATGCATGTTTTATTATTTATTTTTAATTGCATTTTTTTTTTTTTTTGGATTTACATTAAAAGGTATTAAAAGCATGGTACAGAACATATGATTACTGTGATATCTGTCATATAAAAGCACATAAAAACACTAACATTACAGTGATACAAACATAGCTGGTTTGGTGATTATTGTATTGTTGTATTGATTATTAATATACCATAGTAAAACTACAGTTACAGTTACTAATGTCCTGTTTACTGTGTTTTAACTTCACATTTCATTTATTACTATTGTAAGTGTCGTGATTACCATGATTTTACTACAAATACAACTTACATCATTAATCCTGAAATTAATAATAATATAAAACGGATCGAAGGTCTATGGCACGTCACGTGACAGATAGAGTTTAATCAGACTAATTAGCAGCTGTGTTCATTTATTTAAACGCAATGAAACTCAAAGACAGCCGCGGATGACCGATATAATACAGCGATTAAACATATGGCACTAATTTGATTAATAAATAAGACAGAATACATTTTATAAAAGGCATTAAAAGAGCGTATATAGGACTACTCACCCAAACTGTGGAACTGATAGCAAGTATCGCGATGTGTTCTGAATGAGACTTCTTGGACGTGATTTCATAGCGATAAACATCTCATGTCCTCGTGTCAAATTCTGACGCCAAAAGTTTCCCATTGAAAGCAATGAAGGTCGTAGTGCTTCGATATTCGACGCCGAGAGGCACATTTGGCGTCATAAAAGTGACGCTAGGGGCGCTTGACCATGCTTCGGTTTTTGACGCCTTTGGAGTGAGAATGGGTTGTACATTGCCATTGTTAACATCTAACATCCTGCTACAAAAGAAGTTTTTGTGCTTGTATCACAGTGATCAGGCTGTTATGTTTCTGTTTCACATGACAGATGTCATTGCTTGTGCAGTTGTGTCAAAATCTGCCCATTCTATGTCAGATTTGGTAAGCCATATGCACATTACATAATACGGAAAGTCTGTCATCGCTAAACGCATTCCACAACCCGATACAATCATATCCAGCATCTGTGTTAAATGGAAATGGGGCAAAGCTGTAGTGTCGCTGGAAACCTCTACTAGCCGTCTGTTTGGTTATGTCCTGTGACCTACTTTAGTTGTACTGCATGTACAACTAATGTAAGTCTTTGTCATTAAAATTTGGAATCCTCATTCCATCACCATCTGAGGTTTGATATTTTCATTCTCAATGTCATGTAGAGTAGACTGAAGTCCAGGATGTGTGTCACAGTTAGGGCTGGAAGTTTGGCGTTTGACTATGAGGTCAGTTGGTAATAATGAACATAGATGTTAATGTGCAGTAATGACCTTCTCTGTCCACATCTCAGAGGCTCTCTTCCGGTCTCCTGTGCCCATCATACTGGACCTCTGTCAAGCCACCCTACAGGGCAAACTGATGAGACTAATGCTGGCGACGGTGGTTTCAAAACGACACACTTGGCTACATTAAACCTTTGCGTGATCAGTAGCTTTGGTTCAGTGGGCAGAGAATGTTATTAGGGATGTTTCAGGTTCAATACAAGTTAAGCATTTCTGCCATAATGTCTGTTTCCACAGAAAATTATTTCAACTTTAAGAAAAAAATAAAATAATGGTTACGGCATAATAAATGGAGTTGTTAGCATACACCGTTTATAACCATTGTATTTAAATATTTTACAGTAACATTTAAAAGTTTGGGGTGGTTAAGATCTTTGTTTTCATTTATCTGTGCCTGCCTCCTATGCTCATCATGGCTGCATTTATTTGATCAGCAATGCATTTTCTTTTTCTTTGAATAGAGTAAAAAATGTACTTCGTTATTGAGATGTGATTCTGAATTTACAGGAGCCATTACTCCAATCTTTTTTGTTGAAAAAAATCTGAAATATTTCCAATATGATGATTTGTAACATTATCAAAGTATTTAACCAAATTTTTGGTAAATAAAATTATTTAAATGCGTTAACTGTAGAATACATGTTAATATGGGACAAATACAATATAAATGGTTAGTAAAAATCATCTGTGTTAAGTTATGTGTTAACTGTCAATTTTTATAGTCATGTTGACAATGGCAGTGAAGACACTAGTCATGGTAACTAAGGTAGCTGCTCAAACTTGCCCTCTTAAAGAGAAAGCTCCCATATAGTGCACTCAGTGGGTCAAATATTTGTCATAATCAACAAATAAAAATTACAGTTTGAACCATTCTATAAATAAAATAATAGATGTTTTTTTTGTTGTTTTTTTTTAAGCTAATTTTACACTTTGCTTGGCATTGTTTACTTCGATTGTAAGTACCTCATTGTTATCCCAGCTCAATTTTTTTTTGTTTTGTTATGGAGCAAATGTTGCCTGTTTCGCTTAAGTTGTAATGAACCCAGTTCCTTTAAGCTGTCCTGAGCCTCCCAGAAGAACTGCCCGAACTGCTGGAGAAAGTTTGCATGTCTCACATGTAGCTCTCTCCACTTCTGAGCCATTGCAACGGCCAACCTCAAGATCAATGGAATTTTTCATTAGCCTGGGAAAAGAAGAGACCGCTTGTGATTATTGCCAATAAAGGAAATTAGATGAAATGATTTTTGACTTTGATTTTCTTTCCTCCCTCTTTTCCCCAACCATCCTTTCACATTTAATCAACTGCAAGGTAAAAGTCATCACTGAAATTGCGCCTGATTCATAAATAAGCTAATTGGTGGCATTCTCTCTCTCCTGTTGGAGGACACGGCTGTGTTTTTATTGCCTAGTCAAAAGCTCCTCGTGTAATTTTCAAAATGGCCCTCGAAATGAAATTTTCCTCCCAGCTTGCGAGGCAGCTCCATCGCTCATACCTTGCCGCAACCACCTTCTTGTCATCTCTTCAGTGCAGCTTTATGTAGCCTGGCTCTCCTGTCCACATCTGTTAGTTAATTCATCCATTGCGAAACTCTTCCCTGGCACTTTTATCAATGGCTAATCTAATGGAGGTGAACTGCCGAGTGACTGCTCTCATTGATACTCTGTCTTTCTCAGGGACGTTTAGAGAATAGTAATGGCATATTTGGGTGTTTCATATTTGGATGGCCATTGATTGCTGCTGAATGCATATTTACTGAAATGGGTAAGGGATTAGAGCATTGCGTCTGAAATGACAACTTCAAAAGAGTGAACAGCAAATACTCTGTGGACGTTTATTTTGTGGCTTTAACAGCTTTCTTTGAAGGTTCTTCCATTCAAACCGCAATTTACCTATCTGTATTTGACTAACGCTTCCCGAACTTGTTTTCATCTAGATGAAAGTGCGATCAAAATGCACAAACAGATGCACACTGGTGAACTGTACCCAGAAACACTCTTAACACAGTTGAGAAGATAAAGAACTTTCGGAAAAAGTGGGAGGTAGAAATACACCCAACATTGTGGTGAGTCAAGGCGGCCATCTGTACGTAACTCTGAGAAAAAACCCTCTTTACACTCGGCTGCCTTTACAAGCCCCTTTGTTTTGAAGTCGATGAGTTCTCCAGCACTTGGAAGGATCCACCTATATTATAAACATACTGTGGGAAGTCGTGCTAAATTGGTTAGTAGTTCGTCATGTTGTACTGCTTCCCTACACCACAAAGACTTTGGCTCCCCGAAATACAAGTATAAGTGCCACTTATGACATCCAATTTATTCAAGTCAGTTTAATAAACTGCTATTTTTTTATTTTATGATATTATATTTCTTCACATATACCTTGTTACAGAGTGGGAATGTAAAATTATTTGTTTAAAAAAATTACAATTTAAAAAAAAAATTACATTTCTTTAATGGAAGCTTGCATCAGCAACCTTGTGTTTGGAGTTAATGATCTGCTTGTTAATTTTTGGTCAGTTATCTTGAACTGCTTTTATATTTTTTAAATGAATTCGTACCATACTAAAGAAAGTGCCATATATCTGTCGTTTTTTTAATGCTCGCTTAAAAGAGTACAAGATAGGTTATTTAAAATTTTAGCAGTTCCTTCGCTTCTGCTCCACTGCAAAAAATAATAGCGCGTCAGTAAGCATGGGGGAATCTTGCTCTCAAGCAGCTAATTGGCTTTGGTCCATCACCAAACCTACAATTAGGACTCGTGGTGCCGTGGAGGCAGCACATGGGCTGTGCAGTCGCAGAGAACCGAGAAAGTGCTTTCTGCATTTTATGGATTGCTTTTGGCAGTGAATTACGTGAAATTGTGACTTGTTTTAACTTCTTTAACTTGTAATAATCGTCGTGGTTACAGAATCCATCAGTCCGGTTGTGTGCTCGACATATTTTAAGACCGGGGAGAGAGAAATGCCACATGAGGCCCCTTTTTTTAAATGTGGTTTTAGATACCTTCTTTGATTATATTGTTCAAACATGTTATATCCCAACTGGTGTTGCCTATGAATTATTTGCTCCTTATGTTGTTTTTTTATTACAGAAAGGTTAGAGAAAAATTTAGGAATGTGTTCACCGTCATCGTGTTTTTTTTTTTTTTTTCATAGTTTCTCTTATGTTGTTTTATTGGGCTTTTTCCCTTTCGTCCTCAGATTCCTCCCTGCACACAAACGTCTCAGGCATTCAGTGTGGTGTGATGATATCCACGCTATGGCTACTCAAAGCCATCATCAAACATCAGCTCCAAGGTAACGTACTGTAGCACTGAAGACTGTTTATGCATTAAAATAGCCGAGACTGGTTATTTCTAGAGTGACCGTGAGTAATTGATGGGGGCCTAACTTATGACCTTATAAACCCCTGCAGTTGTCCAGAGCTCACAATAGACTCTGAGCCACCTGAGAAGATTGTGGCAGAGCAGTCCCTGGAGCCTGCAAGTATCCCACCATGCCAAAAGACGTTGCAGAATCATCCAGTGTCTCATCCGTCTGGCGATGAGAAAGGGAATCTTCAGCCACTCCACATAGTCTGGCCACATCGCTGGTAAGACCTTCACGATAACATCAGAAACATCTGTTCATCAAGAGTTCATTTAACATGCATTTATTTATGGAAAATCTGATTTAACAAAATACTTTCAATATTTCACTCGTTCTTTTCATTATCTTTTATTTTTTAATAACTGACTGATTCTTCATGTATAATTAAAATGAATTTAAATTGATTATAAAGATGTTTCTTCAACTAAGAGCACTTTTTGATCTTGTGGACTTGCAAAATATATATAATTTGTAAAAAAAAAAAAAAAAAAAACACGTCCACATAATTTTTGCTTGATTACATTCTGTGGTTGAATGACAAAACTTTTTTGGTGTAAAATGGATAACTGATAAAATCAGAGACTTTAAAATGCTATGTTTTATATATACATATTTATTTATTTATTTATAAGTGTATAGCAATAAAAAACATTTGAAAAGTAGCAATAAATAAGACATTATAAAAAGTTTCTGTTTTAAGTGATATTTAGCATGAAAGTACCTGTAGTTGAAGTGACACTGTATTTCATACAATTGTAAAAACTGCAGAATACAAAAAAAGAAAAAAAAAAAAAAAAAACTGCACGCACACAGAAATGTAATGTGAGAACCTCGTTTCTCAGCAGACTTCAAACATGTGTGACATGAAAGTGCCTCAAGCATCAGCCTGTAAACAACTACCATTCTGTAAGTTATTTGCTTTGGACTGTCCAGGGAATTGTTTGACAGTACGACAGAGGCATGGAAAATGGATAACATTCTTGTTTTGGTTCAACATGCATAGATAGATCACTGGTTCGGAGCAGGTCTAAGTGTGTAATGTGTCCATCGACCCCCTCGGTGCTTGTGAAATATTTCTCAGCATCATCTCATTGTTTCTCAATTTCAGTCTTTGCGAAAGCCACTGTTAGAATATTGTCAGTGATGTTGATGGCGACAACTGACAACTGTTTTGTTCATAGGGACTGATGGGGGAGGGATGAGAAAATATTTCATTGCCCGCAGGACTGCTCTGTGGTTTTTGTTGAAGTTAAATGTCTTCCACTCCCCATATTTTAGACCTCCTCTTGGCATGAGTGGAAACCAAACAGCATTGTATCTCTACCTCATCTGCCATGGGCAGAGAAAAAAAGCAACTGTTTCTCAAGCCACATATTTCTCCCATGAATCTTTACTCATCTCTTGGCAGCGACGGCATGTTTCCTTACCAAAAAACACCCATAAATAAGATTAACAACCGAAAAAGACCACCGGTGTCGAAGTTTGATGCTGGCACAGGGATTTTGTGATGTTTGTTTGTGTTATGTATCTGTCTTTCACCTACTCTTGTATCAGTAACAAAAGCGGCCATTGTGTAATCTCTTCAAAACTGAGCAAAACACAGATGGATTAGCGCTGTTAACATCCGTGCCTCGTAAACGTTGGCTTAGGTCCGAGTTAAATTGGGATTTACACAGGGCGAGAGCTGCTGGAAAAATAAGAAGGGGTTTGGATTATCTCTGACAGTGTGTCCCATTTCATCCTTTTTCTTTTTTTTTCCAGCCTCTCTTTTTGAGTTGGTTGCAGATTGTTAATCTCCATGTGGCCTGGATAGGTCTTCATCTGTTGGATTACAGGACTGTTTTATTGCAGGCGCTGACCGGGGCGTAAGGTCAGAGAGGGCAGCTGTTTGCAGGTACATGTGATGAGGGCTTAAATTTGCTTGCAAAAAGCCCATTTACCTAACAGGGCAACCTTTTCACGTTTTTCACGGTTCCCAACAGGCACATGTTCTTTCTCAAAAAAAAAAAAAAAAAATGCAGTGAAGACAGTGACTATAGTATAACATCAGACAGTCACATGGCCTGGCATGGGCTTTCCCTCTGCTGGACCTTTGTCTTTCAGGCGATCATTCTCCGCAGGCAGTTACGCAATGTTTTCTTTTCTTTCTGTGGCTTGTCTTGAAATCCAGACATATTTGTGCATTTCTCGTTCCTTCCAGACTGTGCAGCGGGCACTAATGACCAAGTAAAAAATATGCAGGCACTGATGCATCACCACACTGTGCTGGCAAGGATCGTGACTGGTTCCACAACTCCTCCTGCGCCCTCTTCATCACCAAAGCTGTGCCGCTGAGACCCCTGTTAGAGAGGGACGGCGTTTGGAAGGACATGATATGCTGGAATTTTAAAAACGGCACAAAGGATTTAAACCCAACTTTGCGAGCGAAAGCAGAATTAAAAAAAAAAAAATTCAACTCTTGATGGTTGCACACAATGAAAAAAAATAAATCTGGGTCGTGTTAGAGTAGAGAAGTGGAAAACAAATCGTTTACTGACAGTTAAAATGTAACCGAAGAAGTCCACATCCATTCATGTATGGTCACTCCCTTATTAGGACCCCAGCACGCACCCCTCCCTGTGGAGGAACAGCAAGAACGATCGACACGGTCATGGTTTGTTTTGTCTTGTTTTACCGGAGGCTTTGCCTCCGCTATTTTCAGCTGACCCTAATCAATCCCCAGATAACCGAATCCTGGGCTTTCAAGAGCCCCATTAATTAGCCCTTTCACTTCCTTCTGATTTGAATCCTTTACCGTCATGCTTTTGCAGTAAATAGAGTTTGAATTTTAAAACATGCACCTCATGGGTGCGACTTAAAGGGGAATATTTAATCATAGCTGTCTAAATGAGAGAATCATATTCTTTTAAGTAGTACCCGATGACTGCTAATGAGCATTCGCGGGGTCCCTGCAGAACACCCCTTTTTTCATATTTGTTTTATTTGGTGTCTTTTTCATTGCACTCTGAGGTCAAAGGGTAAGACAAAAAAACATTTTAGTTTTGGAAAGTAACATATTTGTGCGGTAAAAAAAAACAAAAAAAAACAAAAAAAAACTTTGGACATTTACACTTCTGCTCAAAATTTTATAGTAAGATTTTATTTTATTTCCTTCTTTTTGCAGAAATAAATTATTTTTGTTAAGAAAGGATGCATTAATAACACAATTCAAACATTTAAAGTGAGTTTTTTTATATATATATAGAACTGTCCTGAAACATACATTTCTTATGTTGCAAGATACTTATATTTCAAATAAATGGTGTACTTTTGAACTTTCTATTGATCAAAGAGTCCTGGAAAAAATAATAATAATAATAAATCAAAGCTCGGTGTGTGTTCCATGCTTGTGGTATAATCTCCTCAAACTTTATTTGGGTCATCCATACGTTTGCCATCTATCATTAACATCTGCATTTAAAATGCCCATTAAGTGTAGCTCCTAGAAAGAATCTAATAATTAATCACTAATATGTTTGTATTGTATGCTTGCTAATCTGCATTAAAGCCCAGGCATCACAGACCAGCATCGGCTGCGAGTGCATGTTAGTGAACTCATGTTTATGTGTGTTTATGCGGGTCTCCTCTCTTCATTTGAGTTTGAGAGGCACGTTGATCCCCAGCAATCCCTGCATAACATAACTGACATATTAATTAACCCTCCGCTATGCTGTCAGTGGGAAATAAGGCATCAGGGCCACATGAAGGCTGTTTTAGTTACTAGACTGACAGGCCGGGTAATGGGCATCCCTGCAGTCATCATGCCACCTCCCTGCAGGTCAACCAGTCTTAGTCCAGAGGAGGTAGCAGTCACATCCACAATGTAGCGAATCAAAGAGGCTGCAAAATTAATGAGGGAATCAGCATCAAGCCATGGGGGGAAAGGCAACATAAAAGAACCGGAAATGAGAGGAAATAAGCCCTCACTAATACCTCATCTAAGGAGATTCCACCCAAGTGGGAGGTGTCTTTTGTCAAAGCGCTTCTGCCCCGGTAATTGTTTTTGACCTTCAACATCGTCATTTTTGTGAAGAGAGCTCTTCCTCAGACAGTAAACAGAATGGCACTGCTGACGAGCTCAGAGATTTGTCAAAGCCTCTTTTGTGCAACGTGTATGAGCTCTGTAAGGCCGTTGTTCGGTAACATACCTCCGCTCTATCAAGAGGATGAGCTGCATGGATCACCAGTCGACTTTCAGGGTTTTGAAAGGACTTCATGCGCACACTTTGGGCCAAAGAGAAGGATTTCAAGTCTGTGCATTAAGGGTGGTTATATTCAGAGGGAAGCTTGTTCATCAGATGCGTTGTTAGCATGAAGGTCAGCGATGCTATTCTTCTTGACTGCAGAATAAAATTGGAACTGTCTCGTGGTTTGTGTACCTATTTTTATTTTTTTATTTTTTTATAGAAAGATTGGGGTCAGTTGATGACTGAATTAAAAGCAGTTGAATTTGGAAAGTGTGTTATTTCTGCTGTAACATTTTAGACACACTTTTAAAAAAAAACTATAATAATCATGAAACTCAACTGTAACAATAAAACCTTCATAATCATCGGGAGAAGGAGGCGGGAACCGGCGGACAATCAACTGAAACTTTAATAATCAAAATAAACCCAAAACAGCGCAACCGCCCCTTGCGGACGACTGTTGCGCACAAATAAAAATCAAACACAAAATAAAGTCCAGGCCTGGTCCTCTCTCGTCCGTCACTGTCGTCACTCCAGTTTTATATCCCTCCATCTCCTCCGTGGGACTCGAGACCGGTGGGTCGAGCAGGTGTCGCTCATTTCCCAATCACTCCCCCGGCCTCGCTCCTGTTCCCAGGTCTCTCGGCCCCGCCCCACTCGTCACATCAACGATACAAACTATTTTATTGTATCACTGATACACAATACAAATTATTTATTTTATTTTATTTATTACAAAGACTGGGCTAGACAACTCACTCAGCTTCTCAAAGAACAAACTAAAGTTAAAATATAAATTAATAAAACGTTCTTTGAAGTTCTCCTAATTTAATCTTACTAAAACCTGTAATGCTTTAAATCTAAGGCACACTTCAGACTTCAGAGTGAAGTATTCTTGAGGTAATGAAGCATTACCAGTGATCGCTGTGAAGCTGCTCGCCAGATCTCTTGGCTGAGCTCAGAACTTCAATGGAAGCACACCAGCAATCAGTGGCCTGACTGCATCACAGTGACAGAACATGTAGCCTCAGCTTCAGATGTGGAATTAAGGTGTAAGAGCTGTGATTCGAAGAGGAACTTTCAGAACTCTTACCACTATTGTCACAGTTAAAATTCATTATTAAACAAAACTCTCTATACATTCAACCTCATATTAAAATAGTGTATTATGTCCATAAAAGCCCTGTGATTTTTATGAAATATAAAAAATAAATGGCTCGTGATGTGCATCATCTGTTAAGCACTTTAGATAAAACTGTCAGCTGTATGATTAAACGTTAATGCTAATATGATTGGTAGTGATATTTATTTTTATTTTCTACACTTTATTTTTGAGCTCTCTTTTGGTAATATTTTTCCTGTTATTAATTAATTTGGAATTGTTATTGCTTCCAAATGTGAAACAGTCTGTTCTGTTTCTGCTGTGTCTCTTTCTGGCTAAAGGGAACATGACAAAGACCCACAGCTGTTCTTCCAGACCTTACTGAAACTCAAAGAACGACAGCTGAGCTTTGAAGTTTCTGTCCTGGGAGAGACCTTCACTGATGTTCCAGGTACATCATGTGCTGTACGGATTAGAGACGGGGACATAATTATAATGTGATATTACTGTTATACATGTTTTTTTTTTTTTTTTCATTATTTTTTTTTTAGACAAAATGTTCTGGTTGGCCATTTTTTTCTGCTTGCTTATTTTTATTTTTATTTACTTACCTTTCTGTTCTTTCCAGAGAATGATTTAGTTGTTTGACACCTCTGATGTCATGCACAAATGTTATTACATGTTTAACTTTGAAACAAATTTGTTAAGTACATTGCTTTAGGTTCAAAGATGGTCTGTTTATTGCACACAGGCAACATTTTCATTGGCAAAATACACTCCCCATTAGTGGACAATTATGTTTTAATATCTTTCGGACAGTCTTAGTATTTATGGCGTTGTGTTCATTTCATTTATGTGCCCACAAACTCTAGCGCTGCCAAAGTGAGACTTACAGGAAACACAATCTCTTATATTGAGATGCGAACTTTTATCATGGCGTAAACAGCTGCAGGACCAAAAGAAATAAACAGATCGTAAAGGTCGCTCATGTTATGAAATTATGTTTACGATTGCTCGGAAGGCAATCACACTGAAACGGTTTTAATCTATTTGGATTTTGCTAATAGAATCACATTATTGATTATTTGTGCCCTTCTCCGGTTTATGTCCGAATTTATGATGACCTTGCTTCTTTTATCTCCTCGCAAAATATGACCAAAAGTTTAAACATCCCTCTCTCCGCTAATTACTACACATCGATATTGAGGCTTGTGTCCCTTTCTCCGTTCCTTCCCACTATAGACATCTTTTCAGAAGCCAAAGAACAGTTGGTTGACCACATCCAGCACTGGGGTTTCATGCCCAGTAAGGAAGATTACCTCAAAGCGCTGTGCCAAGCAGATGTCGTCGTTTCCACAGCCAAGCATGAGTTTTTTGGAGTAGCAATGTGAGTTTCATCTGCTGTCTGTCACAGAAATATGTTCCCTGCAAACAGAAAGTCACCACAATGGTTTATTTATGTTTATTGGCATAAGTGTTGTGTGCTTTTTTCATGAAATTTTCAGTGTAAAAAGAAAAAACAACTAGTTGGTTTTGGTGAATTTAGTCATTCATATTAGTAAATTACCACATAATTCATAAGAACTTCTTTGTAACTTTGTTTAGTTATGTGGAAAAATGCTAATTTTAAAGCTATTCCAACATGTCACTTTTTAACAAAATTTGAAGATTACCCAAGAAGCCCAAACATGCCCAGAAAAGTTTGTGTATTAATTGAAAGGTTGCGTTTGATCCCAGGGGCCTGTCCTCTCTTTCTGGGGGTGTTTCACAGTCAAGAGGGTACCACATGTGTTTTTGAAAGCACCGTCCTTGATGTGTTCAGCATCGCCCGGATCAATATCTTCAGTCACCTGTGCTTGACTTTTGAAGAGTTTGTTTGATAATGCAAGGTAGCACTGGTCCAAAGTGCACTAGCAAGGGCTCATTCTACACTGGGGAATTCAGTCATCCTTGTTCTGTACACTAAATGTATACATTCTAATTAGATGACAGCACTGATACATGTTCTGGGCCGTGATATCGATTGGATGGAAACATCCTTTGCTTTGCAAGGTAATGGTTTAGACTCGTGTTCCCATCTGGGACTCTTAATACATACGGCTAAGGTTGTTCTCGATTTCATTAGATCAAAGTCCAGTGGAGAGGAGGAGTAAGGAGACCGCTCAGCTGTGTGTGTTTTATGTCCTCAGGCGATGTGTGGGTTCAAACACCTGCTGTCGGCTTTTCTTAATAATGTTTAACTTTCAAAAAACATCTCGTTTGAATTGAGCTGAATAAGAGTAATTAATGCAAGGATGTTTCCTTAATGAGATAACTGTCTCTTTTATGTACATAATGAAAATTTGGTTAAAACTTTAGATTAGGAAACATTATGCACTAACTAGTTGTTTATTAGTAGGTATATTACTAGTAAATTAGCTGTTATTTGTACTTAAAATGCACATATTAATGCCTTATTCTTCATGACCCTATTCTAAACCCCATAACCCCAAATAATGCTAATAGCTAGTTTATTATATATCATAAATACAATTCACAATTCCCAGTTGTGTTTTTTAACGGCCTAAATTACAGCTTGATTTGAAATGATGTACAGTTAAATATTTTATTTTAACGTTAACTTAGTTTTTACCACTTCATGCATGCTTGTCACTGATTCTGTTGTATATTTTGTAAACCAGTAAACTAACTTATTATTTTAAAAGTAATTTTATGATAGATTGTAATAAAAGTCTGGGACAAGGGTATGGTTTTAATAAAAAATCAACCCCTTGGACATAAAAGTGCCCGATGATATGAGAAAGAGGCCATAAGACCCCAAAACTTGTATCACCTGTTCAGATGCTTTCGCCAATCTGTCCTTGCTTCTCATTGGTCAGCTCCACACCACGCAAAGGGACTTTTCTCCACTGTGTTCTGTCCTCGTTATTGTGAAATTAGCTTAATCTGATTAATTGTCAGCAGACGCCCATCCGTGCCCTCCAGAAAAACAGTAAGGCACCCAAGCAGAATGATCACCTAATTATATTTGAGATGAAAAGCCTGATAAGCATTTGCACGCTCACACATTAACTGCATTGACATGGAACTGACCTTAATCAGTTTCATACGACGGGGCTGTCATAGACTCCAGCCGAGCGACTTTGATTTACTGTGCTCACAATGAATTTGATCAGGGAAGGGGATGTTGATGTTGCAGAGTAGGTAATACTACTCTAAACCTTCACTGTCTGGTGTTTGCTCAAGGACGGTGACTTTTATGCTTTTATTTAGCGTTTTCCTTTGTAGAGAAATTATAACAAGGCGATATGTTCTTTTTTTTTTTTTTTTTCATCTGTCTTATACTTTTTAGATTAAAAAGATGTGAATAAAAGTGCATGTTTTATTGCTTTGGTGCGAATAGAAAATGCATTGGACTGTTAAACAAAGCTGCAGACAAATGCAAGAAAGCATGTGAACTGCCCCTTAATAGGTTAGGATTCAGCAAGTCAGACATGTTGCCCACCTTAAACCAAAACTCCCTGATCCATGATTCATGTGCTAAAAAAAAATAAAGAAAATTAATTGTGTTCTTTGTTTTCCTATGTCACAGTTCTGAAGGTTTAATGTTAGCATTCTATGAGCGATCATTAAATATGTAAGAATACAAACCGCTTTGAAACACAGCTTTGCGATTCTGAGACGTTACACAAATCCACAGGATTGTTCGAGGAGATTTGTCCCATTGCTCAATCAGAATTTAGAAATTTCTGCAATGAATGGCAGAGGGCTAATCGGATATTAAAATATGCATGGTTTTAGCATGGGAAATGAGATGAGGATCTGATGGTGAAGGGAGAGATGGATAGACTAATTAAATATTAATACTCATTCTACAAAATATTTAAACAGCCGGTCATTTCCACTGCCAGCAATAGGGGTTCAAATGAGTTGAATCAGTTGGGAGCAAAGTTTGCCCTAGATTGAACTATTTGATGAACTAAAAGCATGAGTAAAACTATGGCATAGTTATGAGGTAGCATTATGAGAGTTTATTAGGTATTTGAATTAGTAGAATGATTTGAAAGGATTTGATCTGCTATGTATTATGGTTCATATGGATCAACATTTAGTCATCTGGTGGGTGGTGAGTTGGAAAAATAGCCTTCCCTTCTTCAGTCCTGGCAACGGTTTTTGTTTGTTGTCAGCTCCATTGCGCTGAACTTCTATGGTGCCATTTCAGAAATCGTTAATTGGGGAAATGCAGCCATTTTATTTCCATACATTTGGTCAATACAGTCCTGATGCATGATTAAACTGAATCTTACATGACATAAATCTTGTCTTTCAGGTTAGAAGCTGTCCATTGTGGCTGTTACCCCCTCTGTCCGAGGGCTTTGGTATATCCTGAAATATTCCCTGGTAAAAAAAAAAAAAAAAAAAAAATTCATCCATTTCATAAAATAGATTATTGTCACAGGCTAAGCTGCTATTCAACTTATGTATTTTATGACTTATTCATCTTAAAGCACAATTGAAGAATTTGCCATGAACCATTCTGGCATTTTTATATAAATAAGTAAATATAACCACAGTTCAATAATGTACAGCATCACGCAGCATGGTGTCAGCTGAATTTTTAATGCTGAAAGTGCCTGCGATCTCATCTGCTCTTTGAGGTTTCTGACTTATCAAATATGTATTTTCCTCTCGTAGCAACATATCTGTATTCAACACCTGAACAGCTGTGTAAAAGACTACAAGACTTCTGCAAGCGTCCGCAATTTGTCAGACAACATGTTACTCAGGTAAACAATGTTAATTTAGCCGGGAATCAAGTCAAGCGCAAAGACTTCTACAGATAATCCTAGTCATAAATTCTAGTGCTTTTTAGTCATAAAATTCTGTCACTGTAAATGAATAAACATTTATCAAGGATGCTACATACAACTGGTGGGTCGCAAGTCTGTTCTAAAGGGAAAAAGCAATGCTAAATGAAAAAAATACTCATGCACTGTTAGCTAAATGGTCTTAGTTTTCAAATTCAGTCAATTGCTGTTGAGGTCAAATGCCATGCATCCACTGTTTTTTGATGCAAATCTGCCACGTACTGTAGACGATTAAAAAAAAAAAAAAAACATGACATTTATACACTGTTTGCCAACCACAATGTGAATTATTGACTTTATAAATATACACAATACATTTCTTATTCTAATTCTAATATAATTTAATAACAATTTCATAAATGCATTTTAATATTTGATTTATAGCTGTTGTTTCTTTTTACTTATTTGGGTCCCACTTGATGTCCAGGTAAAATTAGACAGACATTTTTAAATGATTAAGATCTGCATCATCAAGCCTACCCATGTGAGAGAGACTGCTTAACTAATCCTAAGACAATCAAATTCCAATTCTGCCATAACATTTTCACTGTTCTCTGTCTCTTTCCCCTTTATCTATGTCTCTCTTTTCCCTAGGTGAACCTCAGGGCTTACTCCTGGGACACTCTTCGGGGCAGTTTCAGATCTCTCCTGGGAGCTGAAAGTGACAGGAAGTTAACAGAGGAGCACATGCCATGACATAACCCCAAGAAATACATTATGATTTAAAATCCAGCCTCATTGTGAAAGAGAGTTTATGACCCGAGAGTTTATGAAACTCATTTAAGAAAAACATGCATATGTGATTTTAATGTTCTCATCTGGTGGGGGGGAAAAAAAGAAGCAATTTTATATTTGTGGTAAATGGAAAAAAGATCAAAGTAAAAATAAACAATCAAAAAACCTGAAACCGCTTTCGTGTTGTGCCTAGGAGGGCCCTCTTCATATTTCGGTTCATATCCATTTTTATCCTTTGTGCCGGAGGACTCCAGCCTGGAATTCTGGAGTCTTCGGTTCCCACTCCGACAGAGTGGCAGCCAAGTTGCGGCTTGAAACTTTGTGGGCTCTCGCTCCACCTGAGGTTGCCAGGTCATGACAAAGTCCACCGAGGCTCAGTAAAAGTTGATGCAAGGCTTCCCCAGGACTGTGGTTGAATCTAAATATGTTCCTTTTATTTTCCTTGCATCCTAGATCTGGCTGTACGTTTCAACCGGGAACCCACTACATAATTAAGGGGGCATGGTAACTAGCTATTTTTATGTTTTTGCAAAATACAAAATCTGGCCAAACTAACAATGGCCTGTCAGATTTTCCAAAAAGATGTAAGTGTCTGCTTTCACATCACAGCAATGCCACAATCACAAGGCCCACTTCAGGCCTGCCAACATACATGCTATTAAAAGTGGCCTTACTTTTATTGCAAGATTTATTGAAGGATACCTCCTTTTTTATCAGCCATTTTCTCGATAAAGCCGTAGTCTACCATTATTATTTCAGATGCATTTATTATAAAGGTGCGCTGGATGGAGAATTTGAATTAAAGGCTCAAATAAAATCATGTTGCCGTTTTCTCACATGCATCCAAGATTAGTCTCATTACTCCTCATTAAGTAGCAGTGCTTCCTTTACAGCTCATAGAAAAATAGTCCTAATATCCTACCTCCATCTGTAATGAATTTCACATTTTAGGGGGTCAGTGAGGGAGACAATTTTGTGTGCCGTATGCCATTTATTGCGAGTTATCAAAGTATTATCACTTATGATTTGCCTCTTGTTGTCCATCCTTGTGTTATTTATAAGAAGCAGATGGATGCAATTGACCTGTTTCTACCTCATCCAGAAATATCAGATGAATTTGCCATCTACTCCTGGCCGACCCGAGGTCAAGACCTATGACGCCATAAAGCCTATAACCTGCCGTTTCGGCACAAAATGTAACCCCACATATAAAAAGTTTATAGCAACCTCTATAAAACTCAGTGCACATTAAACCATTTCATTGGCCTGTTGCTGTTTTCTCACTGATGGTGTTCTAGAACTATGAAGCTAATTTAATGCGGTCCAAATTCAATGTCAAAACAAATGATATTAAGACTTGTGCGGTCTTTTTTTTTTTTTTTTTTATGTTTGGTGTCCCACTGGAGTAGCACAGAGCTTGGAAAGCATCCATTCACATTAGATAACTAAATGTGTAGATATTTTAATATTTGACAGGGGAATCACTAAAGTGAATTTGATCTGATATAGCTTTCAGATATAAATACTTGTCTGTTTAAGATCAGCTTTGGGGTTAAATATGATATTCAGACCTTTGTTACAACGTTATCAGATAATGTTATCAATTATTAAATACTTGAATACTCTGTGTTATTTCTAAATGCATTGCTGTAACCAGAACAGAATTTAGAGCAGCAACTCACTGCAAATGAAATGACAAAGAATCATCATAGACTCCTCTGAAACCAGCAAAAGGATTTAGGAAATGGAAATGGCACTTTAATGTGAACCCTCAAAATGTAGTGGTCACAGTACAGTTAGAGCATGACTTTCACCAAACTAAGAGGGATTATTATTATTATTTTTATTTTAAAAAATTGGGCTATTTCACTAGATTTAAGTACATATGCATTAAAATGTCATTTTTAGCATTTTAAAAGAACAGTATACATTAATAAAGCGCTTACAAATCATTTGCAAATAAAAATTAGTGTGCTCAAGGGAACTTTTTCACATCTTTCTCATTTAACATTCAATATTTCAGGAAAAAAATAAGGTAGGTGAAAAATTATTTTTGGTGTTCCCTAACTGGAGCTGTATGTGAAGTAAATTTTGTATCATGAAGTAATCAGAAGTTACAGTATCTGGATTTGTAAAGATCAGTGCACAGTGCACATGCATTGTAAAGCTCACACTCAAATCTTTCAGATGACGCCCACGGCTACAGTATTTTGTGTTGATCATGGCAGTAGTTCTGAAAAAAAAAAATATATATATATATTTTCTTTGCTAGATAGCTCCTGCCGGTGATTCAATCCAGTTTAGAGGGACTATTCAGCATGGCTACATCTAGCAGGATAATGTACCATGTCACTAAGTTCAAATCATCTCAGCCTGGTTTCTTGAACATGACAATGAGTTCACTTTACTCAGATGACCTCCACAGTCACCAGATCTCAATCCAGTAGAGCAGCTTTGGGATGTGGTGGAAGAGGAGATTCACAGCATGACTGTGCAGCTGACAAATCTGGAGCAACTGTGTAATGCTTTAATGTCAATATGGACCAAAATCTCTGAGGAATGCATTTCGCCTTGTTGAATCTATGCCACAAAGAATTAAGGCAGTTCCGAAGGCAAAAGTATAGGTCCAACCCGGTACTAGCAAGGTGTACCTAAAGTGGTATAAAAAACACATTTTGGCTTTTAAATTTTACTTGGAAAGTGTTCAGTAAACCTCTTCAGCTGATTTATTCATTTCATGGATTTAGTTCTTGTACACAAAAGATGCAATGGTTGTTTTTTATTTATTTATGTATTTTTTTGGACTCATTTCAATCATGAGAATCTGTGTTAATGATGTGCTATTTCCGGATGTCAGGATCGAAGCATGTTTTAATGATGAGCATAAAAGCCATGTGAAAGGTATAACATGCACGTTTGGGGTTTTATTTGTTATAACTCGATGAATATCTTTAGATCTAAATGGTGGATCATAGTGAGTTTGCATTATTTTCAATGAAAATGATTTTCTAAAAGTAATGGCGTTTAATTTTCCTCAATCTATGCATTAATGTATCTGTAAGATTTTAAGGGAAAGCACATATTACCAATCAACAATTCCTTTGCTATGAGCTAATTAAAAAGTAATAATTGTGATAATTACAGGGACAATGAATGAAGAACTTACTATTTGTGTAGAGTCTATTAATGTATTAACCAGTTAATAAACTATGAATTATCCATAAACTAATAGTTTGTTTATGATTTGTAAGTACTTTATTAGTGTATAAAGTGTTACTAAATTAATTTTTTGAATATTATTATTATTATTATTATTAGTCAGAATATGTATTCCTTTGATAATAATAATATATTCTTATTTTTAAATAATTTACTTTCTAAATTAAGGGAAATACTTTAATAGCGTTTGTAAATTATTTGTTAGTAATCGACTGTACCTAATAAAATGTAATAAAAAAATGTATCTTCTCTTTGCCAATGCTGCTTGATGCCAGTTTATTTATTTATTTTTTTCCTCATACCAGCTCATGTTGTAGCATGCTGTCCAATTATACCATTACTAAGGGGGAAGTGTGTATTACTGTTTTGGTTGTACAGTACAGTTCTGTGATTATATCATTTGTTTGTTTCTGAACACAGGATGAGAAGGAGGCCCTGACCGAACTAATAGGTAGAATACTTCTCATCTTTTCACTGTGAGTTTGTATAACATTGCCTTGATCCCTGATCTTAAAGGAAGACCAGAGGAATGGATAAGAGAAAGAAAGAGAGAGAGATACATACTTGTCCTTATGTGACTCAGTCATATGCTATCAATATGCTGCCATGTTCTGTAGGAACCCAGGCTCTTTTTAATGGGGCCTGGTGGTTAGAATGGCAGGCATCTCACAGGGACAGTGTAGTGTTATGCTTTCATTTACTTTTGGGACCTTTCTTGCATTTCTTTTTCTTTTTTCTTTCTTTTTTCTTTTTTTTTTATTGCAGACTTACAAAGACGCTCATTTCCATGAAGCTTTGCCAAGAGGGATGGGAAAACAAAGTGTGGGGGTGGGGTGTGTGGGAGTTTGTCGGGTTTCGGAAAAGCGCAGTGGTCTCCAGTTATTACATGAAATCATTAGAAGTGGAACGTCTTGGCTTACGTAGAGAAAACATGAAGTTTCATACGGCTTTGTACGCTCCTCGCCCACCGACCGCATGGCGTCAATGGAGCTCTTCACACTGGTCAAAATGGTTAGCAGACCAAATAATTTGTTGCTATTTGTTCCCAAACATAATGATGGCACATACACACACACACACCCATATATATATATATATATATATATATATATATATATATATATATATATATATATTAACACTACTGTGCAAAAGTCTTAGGCTTTTTTTTTTGTTTTTTACCAACAACACATATTTTAATTCAGTTATTTCTATATTTTGTTGAAGTGCGTCAGTTTACATTTCGAAACATTTATTTTGCCATTAATTGGAATAATGCAGTTGGATTTTTGTATGTTTAGGAGTCTGACGACAGCCAGTGCTCCACGCACACAGAAGTCTGATCTCGCCATCATCCAGTCCATCTGGGATTACATGAGGAAACAGAAAAAAACTGAGGCAGACTCAATCCAGAAGACTACAAGAATCTTCAAGAACCCTTCCTAGAAATCCACCTGAAAAGCTGTGCAAGTGCACCGAGGACAAAGCTGTTTTAAATGCAAAGGTTGGTCACACATAATGTTGGTTTGATTTAGTTAATATGTTAACTGATAAATAAAATCTATTTATGACATTATTTTTGAAAGCATCCATACTGAACAGCTTTTTTTACACAAGTGCCTTAAACTTTTCACAGTATTGTAGCTTTGCAGGTAGGTTTCTTGAAGTGTATTGTACTGTATATATTCTTTGGTCAGTAAGATTTTTTTGTTGTTAATTTTTATTTAGCAAAAAAGCATTATGCATAAATGTTTCTTGAGCAGCAAATCAGCACATTAGAGTGACATCTGAAGGATCATGTGACACTGAAGACTGGAGTAATGGCTGCTGAAAATTCACCTTTGCATCACAGGGATAATTTACATTTTAAAATAGAAAAAAAAAAATGCAATGACATTTTTCAATATCACTAAGTTTTTTATTGTATTTTTTAGCAAATAAATCAAATTAAAATAAATAGCTACCCCGAAAGGTATACATTATTTTATTATATTGGCAAGGTCAAAATCTGTGCAGCAAACAATCTGAACAGCAATACTGAAATAAATACTTTTGACTTTTATATGATTTTATTTTTATTTTATTTTTTTAATTGTCTTTTTTATTTTTTATTGTGACTTCACACCACATTCTGAACACTCAAATTGCGCCACACCTTTTCGCAAGCCAATTTGGTGGGGGAAGTTAATTTTGCACATATTAATGAGCAAGGCACCACCTGCAGTAAGACGGCTCTCAAAGTGTGAGCTGTGTTGCACAAAGCCCTGTGTCATGTGACCATGGGCTCTAACACAGAATAAATCTGGGCATTCGCTTCATGTACACAGCAAATATCTGCCAATATTCTCCCCTGTGTTACTTTCTACTTCAGTCCATCCACCCACACATTTTGATTCCTTGTTATTTGAAGCATTTAATGCAAGAATGAACTTTCTTGGCCTCTTAGCTCTGCGCTGGCATCTGATGTTCAGTGCCTTTTGACCAAGACCCACACGGTGTGGAATAAATCACTGAGGTGCAAATCTATCATGACACTTGTCCAATTAGGATGAGACATTTTGATTTTAGTCCTATACAAACAATCTTTATTTTTTTATGTTTTTGTTATTATTGTTTTATATATATATAGGAATGTCTGTACTTGATTTATATTATATTATATTATATTATATTATATTATATTATATTATATTATATTATATTATATATTAAAATATATTAAAATAAAAGCTTTATCTGCATTAGAGGCATAATTATGGCTGTCCGTATATATATATATATATATATATATATATATATATATATATATATATATATATATATCCTGTAAATACTGTAATACTTCTGCACTGCATTTCCTTATTTTTTATTATTTTTCTGGATTTTCTTTTCTAGCATTGACACCAGTGAGCCTGTCTGACATGTGAATTTTTTTAGATGTCAAAACTGAATGAGGAACTTACTAAGCTATCACATTCAATACAAGATCCAAGCTCTCTGTAAACTTTTCGTGGTTTAAAAAAAGAAAAAAAAGAGTAAGTGTGTATCTTTTCAAAGGTTACAATGAAGGTCTTGGTGGCCTGCCGAACTTGTTAAGGTCCCTGAGTGAAGCACATCTTTGCCAGAGAGGTCACCAGAAGCTGCATCCCATTTCACTGCATTATTTTCAGTCGAGATTTAGAGAGACGCACAAGCCGCAAATCTGGTTTATGTCGCCCTCCTGTTCCTCCAATACCCATTCATCATTACTGCTCGAGATACCAAGCTATGAGGGATCTGATGCAGGGAAAATGCTACAAGGAGGGATGGCTCTCTCCATAATTACAGACTCTCTCTTATCTCTGGGATGGAATTAAAAGCACATTCCATGCAGACAGTCTCAGCACTGGCCTGCGGGAAGCAAATAAAAAGAGACTGCTGTTTGAGAATCGGAGAGGACTTGATTAGAAACCGATGTGATCACTCTGTACGTTATCTGACAATGCAAAGGGCCCATAGAGTCACAGTTTATGAAGGAGGCTGCAGGAGGAAGAGCAGAAAACAATGCAGAATGATGCCATGAAATACATTTTTTTTTTTTTTTTTTTTTCAGAAACAGAATCACTTTACAAAGATCACAATACAATACAAAGTAAAAACATGTTGCAACAGACTGCAAGTATTTGCTCCCAGAAAAATAATTGCAAGATCCAGTTTGGTATCTCAGGCTTCTTCCAATAAATGTAAAAAAAAAAAAAAAAAATTCAAACTAAAATTATCTGTCACAAAATATCAGTGTACAAAACCCATTTAAAATTGTTTTGAGGTATGATACAACTTAATAATTGCATTATACAAAAATAAAATTATAAGTTTATATATAACATTAAAAATGTGACCATTTTATGTTAACCTTTTTTGTAAATATGAAAACATCAGAGGCATCAGAATTAATTTCACATGTGTTTAACATTCAGCCAGCACACACACACATCTTCTTTTCCCCCCTCTTCTTCATTGCTTACTCTTTCCCAAAGATCTCCACGCATTCAATGAGAATGGACTCCACTATTTGATTCTGGTACACCATATTGACTTCCATGTTTCCGGATTCAAACTCGGGCCACATGAGCGTCGGTCCAAACACAATGCTGATGCCCTGAGTCGACATCAAGTTTTTCTGTGACTTCGTCAAGACTCTGTACAACAGAAAAACACCAGATCATTGATCCAATGCAATAGCAATGAAAATAGTTTAGTAAAAAAATAAAATAAAAGTCATCTTGAGAAGATCCCTAATGGTAGAAATGACTATGGCATGCAAATCATTAAAGTGTGCACGCTTCCAGCCATAAAAACCTACTCAGATTTTCGTTGACGGACTATCGGCAGGGTGTTTTTGAGGACTTTTGCCTAGTCTTTGGAGGCATCTAAGCACACTTTTAGTGGAATCTCTCTGAGCTTAGGTTTGGCTGTGGTGGAGAGACAATCAATACTGGGGTATTGGAGCCTCTTAGAAGGAGCCAGATTGGAGCCCTCTGGCTCTGTTATGGGTTGAGGCCTAGAAAGGGATGGAGGGAGGGATTGTGGTGGAGGGCTTCCTTCCAAGTTGTCAACGGGATCCTGACTAAGAGGTGGAAAGCAGGCTTAACATTTAGAATCGCACTTTGTCTGGTTTTACAGCGGCCCAGTTGTGAAAGGTACTGATTAGGAGTGTGTTGGTTTTACTGCACTCACGTATATTGTACCGTTCTGTAACCAACGTCCTGTGCCATCTACGTTTATGGTCACATCTATCAAAATAATGGTCTACAATTATGCGACACTACTCAACAATCTATGATCCCTGCGTTGCTGTCAAAACACTCCCGCTCAGACTTCCACAGCGAGACATGTTCGGCTCCAAACGAGGTAATGATCGCGTTACATGTGACGTCCCTCTGCATGTGTGTTATTGGAACATTGGGAAGCCATTTCAGCTGAGAAACACAACTTAAGAGGCAGGCCAAGCGTTCTTAATAATGCCCCATTAATGTGTATAATTAACCTCGGCCATTTCGTTTCCCCTGTACATCACAGCTAGACGCTTGTCCTGCCATGAGCATTTTAACCTAATTAGCGCACTATGATGTAAGGATCCATTGCTGCCATTGCTAATGGTCCGCTAATGATCTTAAGGAGAGAGACTTCATTTCCGAAGAGATTTTTCAAAACATTAAATATGAAGCTTTTTGTCGAACCTTTTAGTGTTTTTTTGGTAATTATGCCACTATGACACCACTATATACATGACCCCCACACCCCCCCACCTTCACATTCATCTCTGCTATCAGTAATGCAGGATCGATTAAAGTCACGATAGAGGCTTAATTACAGTCATTATCATTTTCTATTACAGTAGTGGCACATATTAGGAAGAAGTGCAATACAAAAATCTCTGGCAGGAGATTACAAAAATGCACATATAAAACACATGTAAAACACACACTATATATATGCTTTTAAACTAATTATGTCATGTGCTGTGTGACAAATAATGCTGTTTGGTGGACGTGCAATATATCCTACACGTTTCATACGAATAACATAATCGGAGAATGTTTTTTTTGTCTATTTCGAATTGGTTCATTATTAAAACATTTCACATGCAATAGATATATTTCTAATGTATGTGAGGCAACAGAGTTTACATTCATTTTTGATGCTCTCAAGTTCACAGGAACCGAGACGGCACAAATGGTCTCCAGTTTGGTTTCATTATTTTACAGCACACCAGGTTTTATTTTTTATTTTTATATATTTTAACATTTTTAATCAAATGCTTGGCCTAAAATAATATATATGATAACACTGTACATATTTAGAATATTTTATAAAAGATCATATAATTATAATATTTTATAATGTGCAAATTAAAACGTTTTATTAAAACAATATAATCTAAAGTGACTGCTGAGTGGTGCTTGAAACATTTTTCCCAATAAATAAATAATACAGAAATAAAAAATAATAATATTAATGAAATGCAAGTAGATATAAAGGTATATATGATTACATCGTATATATGTATATAGATTTTATATAAATATTTTTCATTATTTTAAAATTATGAGTTAAAATGATGCTAATACTTATCCTCAGATTTGTAAGAGAGTGTATTTTTTGTACACCTTGCCTAAATGAACAAATTCAGTAAAGAAATTTGTTGATTTGGAAAAGATAAAGATGCAATCTGGTCCTCAGTATCTGTGTATTTATGGCAAAACGCACTCATTAAACCATCAGCTGACTTGGAGCCCAGTGAAGAAGCTCTGGTGCCTGGGTAAGGGCCAGGCTGTGGGCAGCTTGACCGGAGGTTACTGCGTTACGCTTGGTTGAATCTGACAAATCATTGATATCCTGTACATAAGCCGACGTGTACAGCTCAACATGCCAATGGTTATTAATTAGCATCTCGTTTGCAAGCGGGGCATGACAGGAAATGGAGGATAGTGCACAATGCCGTCATTCCCCGCCTAGGAGGCCAGTGCTAATTGGGTCAGCCTAACCGGCTCCTGGAGAATCATGGGACGAATAATAAATTGAGGCGGGGTGGGGGTTTCAGAATCGCTCCAAGCTTTAAACTGTGTCGTTTTCGTGTTATAAGATGACGGCCATGACTGAACCTATAAAAGAAATGCTCACTGTTATCAGAGGAGCTTGAGCTTGACTTTGATTTTCCACTTACGATATATGTAGTTTGGGTATTCAGAATGTTTTTATTATTGTTATAATTTCCTGTCTGCACCATATAAGGTCATACACTGCTGCACATACTGTTGTGGATATCAAAGTTCGCACAACGGCAGTTTTCGTCCATCTAATTTGAGAGACACCAAAACACAGATGAGAAGAAATGTGTAATTCTTGGATTTCCTGATCAGAAGTTTCTCCAGGTTTCTTTTCCAGCACAAAGACAAACGGAACCTTGAATAACTAACAAAAAACAAAACCTGTGGCCTCTTAAATCACTTGTGGTAAACTGGAAATATGAGCAGTGGTGACAAAACCTCCCAAAAAAAAAAAAAAAAAAAAATGACATAAATAGCACTACTGAGCAATTGTACTGTTGAGAAAATCTGGTTGCCTTGACCACATCATCACAATGCAAGCACACAACTGGTTATTGAATCCAGGCTCCACGGACCAAAAAAAAAAAAAAAGGAACATTGGTTCCATGCGGGCACAGAAAGCGCCCACAACAAAGAGCTTTTGACTTTCACCACTTCAGATGAGCGAAGTCAGCGCAAAATGTAACCTACACAGGCATGACAGAAGGAGTTCAGGGAGCTGCTTCAGTTAAATATACCTGTTTTAGAAGAGAAGGACAGGAAGTGCACAGGCAAAAAGTGACATGTGAGTAGATATGGAGTTTACGCTTATCAATAATCTGTGTGATGTCAACGTTAACCAAGCATAGTAATTGTGTATTATAAGCTGCAAGGCATTTAACCTCATTATCCTATCTTCCTTCACTATGGACTGCAAAATGACTACATTATCTTAAGAAACAAATATAAGACACTCTAAACTAATGCATTGTTACTGCAAATTCCTTGCCTTTATTCATGGGAAAGTCATCCTGGTATTTAGAGAGGGAAAGCAGTAGATAGAAACAAGTCTGGCTTAAGTGAGATTATAAAATAAACAGAACCACATCACTTGACCAGGGAGTGGTACCCACAAAGCAAAGCACTCTCTCTCCGTTTATTGCTCTAATAGTGAGAGAAAGGAGCAGCGGGAACATCGCTGTGGAGAAGGAACAGACTTGGTGGCACTACAGGGATTTTCAGTGTCACCACAAGTTCCACTGTAACAGCTTTTTGGTAAGCAGAATAAAAGATGAATGGATTTTCTAATGCCACCATTCAGTGAATTTATGACAATGTTTTGCCATCATGCCTGTGTTTAGATTTGACTACAGACTCGGAAATGGTGCCAGTGATTCCTAACTATGGTGGTAATTAAAGCAGGTTTTAAGGGCAGTTTGTGTAGATTCCCAATGTGTATCTACACAAAATATATGTGCACATACTGTATGTCATATCAATGTTTAATGCTAAACATTTTGCTGAATAATTTTTGAAAATGAAAGGTAATGATAATGGAATAATAATCAATGTTAAACAATATTCAGAATAATAATTAAATAAAGTTTATAAAATTAAATAAATAATAATATTGAAATAACCTATAAATGGATGAAAGGGTACTTGGAGTTGTGGTGGTTAATAACAATAATAAAAAAGTTGGAAAGCACTGCTGTATTTCATTGGCTGTGGCAAATGTACTGTTTTTGTAAATCTCATGATCTATAATGTAGGACAGGAGGCAGCAGGTTTGTGTTCACCCCGGATAAATTAAAATCTTGTCAAGCTATAGCATGGAATGCAAACCAAGTTTTCTTTAGCACATCAGACTCTCAGACTATTGTGTTCCTGTCTAGAAATCGACTCTTCAATGAGAGTCTCTCTCAGTCACACATTAGTATTTTCTGATTGGGAGACCTGGCATGGGCAACCCAACAGACTTTAGCACTAGTGCCAAAGGGCATGTTCCATTGGGGGAAGGGAGGAGGGGGTGCTCATCAATCTGAGATGAGTCCTGTGGCCCTCCTGTGCAGGGTGGTAAATGTGCAGAAGGGTAAAGTGGGATAGAACACCCCTCCTGGGAGATGGAGACTAGCCATATGGCCTTCTGGCTGTGCCAGTAACGCTACCATGGACAAGGACTTGAGCATCGACACACGGAAACACACACATCATGGTTCATATTGAGTCCTCTGTTCATGTTGCATCCTCTTTATTGTGAACTTTTCTGTTAAAGGTTTTCAGATTATGCATTATTTGTTGGTTTACTCTAAAAAACTACTATTTAATATGTGGCAGTCTATGATCTTGTTATGCTAACATTAGTAAAAACATCAGTAGAAATGATAAGTAATATTAACTATAGTCTAGTCTGGTTCAGTGCTGTCAAGTTCTGTTCAATTTCACAACATAGACAGGCAAAAAAAATAATAAAAAAAAGTAAATGCCTAATGAGAGCTCATCTGATGTTTTCAAACACAAGGTCTTTTTCGTTGATCATTAGTGAACAGAGCGCAAGGTTTCAGATCACAGAGGTTTGTGAAAAGTTTGCACCCTCTCTGAAGATGACAGATCCAAATGAAGCAAGAACATGATCAATGTAGACGTTATCCTCCCACCGACCACCTAAATGATTCAAGGGACCTCAAAATGTCTTGTGGGACCTAATTGTTGGTGTTACGCTCCTGGTTATGTGTATGGATAGAGACTTACCTCCTCAGGTGGTGGAAGAGCACTTTCATGGTGTTGTGATTGGGTTTGGGGACTTGATGGATCAGTTTCTTCAAGGCTTGACCCTTCTGTGTGGGCTCCCTAATTTCTGTTGGCAGGGAAGAGATGATGAAATGTTTTGATTTGGATATTGCTCCTGCATTTGAACCTCTAGGTTCAGAGAAAAGTTAATGTGTTTTCCATCCCTTTTTCATTATCATAGCTCATCTAACATCAAAATCTTCCTTAATACTGGACCATTACCCCTTTCTCTATTAATTATAGAGACATGCTCGAGAAGACAACATTCAAAATGTGTCCCATTGCAAACTGCTGACTTATCAAAATGCTGATATGTAATTGAGCAGATTACTCCATTTATCTGATATTTCCATCCTACTTTTGATATCCTTGAATTGTTAATTATGATAGTTTTAAAAACTTGCATACAACATAATCCCATTTTAAGCTGCCAAAATAAGCAATCAGCATTTAGTCTGTGCTTATGCAGCTATAACCTTTATGCAGTTATGCAAACACATTTAGTACAATTGCACGGTTATCTGACATCATTACACTCCTCAGCAAAATCGTTCTGATTTTGTGCAATCACTTTATTAAGATTCTCACTATTAAATGGATGAAATTAAAGATGTTCTAGAATAATAACCCAGTCCGTCTGTAAAATCAAAGCATAAACATCACCATAATGCTAAACTTTGTTCAGTCTGGTATTCAATTTTCCCATGTGAAAGCACATGCGAGTGGTGCTAATGGTCCGTAATAGTTATGCTGTAACACAAGCTGTAAATGGTGACCTCTTGACCCCGCTGCTCTTTACACATCAGATGGCTGATGTCCTCACAGCAAACTCCTGAGAGGCATCAACCTGTGCGCTGACTGCTCTACAGTACATCAGTGTCAATACCTGACCTTTAACTTTAAGTTCCCTAAACCCATTATGATGGAAATAGTAATGTAGCTGATTGTATTATTTCAAAAACTGTTAATGTAAAGAAGCTTGTATGGTAAAATAAGTAAAATGGTCATTTATAGTTTATAAGGCTTTAATTTGGAAGATTGAGGGTATTTTAATAATTTAATCAATGCTTTTTACAAATATCATTATGGAACCTGAGTAAATGTTGAAATGGAGCTTTCACAGGGCCACCTGTGTGCACTCCAAACTCCCTTAGCTCAAATTTCACCGTAACGGATTTGTTTAAAAGAGTATTAACAGACCTTCAAGATTATACAGCTACCAGTTCCAGGCAAATATATACAACCATTCAAGAGTTTGAAGTCAATTAGCTTTTTCTTATGCATTCCAAGAATACGTTGCTTTGCTAAGGATACACTACAAACAGTAAGATGAATTTTATAATTATGAAATATTAATACAATATAAAATAACTGCTTTCTATATGGTTTATCCCTGTGATGCCAAAGCTGAATTTTCATCTGCCATTACTCCAGTGTTCAGTGCCACATGATCCTTCAGAAATCATTTTAATATGCTGATTTGGCCCTTCTTTCTTTTTCCTTTTTATTTATTTATTTATTTATTTTTTGCTTTTTTTCCCCTAAGACCAAGTGTTTTTCCAGCATTCTTTGATGGAACAGCATTTACCACACAATTTATAAACACACAAACATGCATGTATATATTTAAACAAACATTTACATCTAAATATATATCTATATTAATATATAATTTATTATATATATATATATATATATATATATATATATATATATATATATATATATATATATATATATATATATTATATATATATATATATATATATATATATATATATATATATATATATATATATTTTATATATATATATATATATATATATATATATATATATACAGTACACTCACATATATTATGTACACAAAACTTTTATTTTGGATGTGATTAATCGTGATTAATCATTTGACAGCACTTTTATGCATTTTATGATGCATATTGAACCTATTTTGGTACATATAATAAACCGCATGCTAAAAAAAGATTTTGGAAAGCATAATAACTATTTCTTTCTCTCTCTTTCCCCTATATGAAATTGTAAAACAGCATATTAGAGATGACTATATGCACATTCAAACTGACAGCGTTTGGTCTGCTTGATTTATATGCAAAGAATTCAGTACTGTACACTTTAGTGAAGTTAGAAGTCAGATTTATATATCATATATATATATTACATTACATTATATTTAGTCATGTAGCAGATGCTTTTATCCAAAGCGACGTACAAATGGGGACAATGAAAACAATCGCAATCAACAAAAGAGCAATGATATACAAGTGCTATAACAAATCTCAGCTTAATGCAGTACACATTGCAATGACTTTTTAAATCATAAAATAAATAAAAAGAAAACAGATTTGAAAAAAAAAGAATAGAGCAAGCTAGTGTTAGAGGTCTGTTTTGCTTTTGTTAACTGTATAATACATGAAAAGAAAACAGAATACAAAAAGATTAGAAAGCTTTTATTTTTTAAGAATAGAATTAGAATAGAGAGTGCTAGACTTAGATGGTCAAATAAAGAAACTGCTCGGATTGAGTAGGGGAAGTCATTCCACCAGAAGGGAACGTTTAATTTAAAAGTCTGTAAAAGTGACTTTGTGCTTCTTTTGGCTGGCTCAATCAAGCGACGTTCACTTCCAGAATGCAAGCTTCTAGAGGGCATATAAGTCTAAAGTAATGAATTTAGGTAAAGGGGTGGAGAGCCAGTGATGGTTTTGTAGGCAAACATCAATGCCTTGAATTTTATGCAAGCAGCTATTGGTAGCCAGTGCAAATTGATAAACAGAGGTGTGACATGCATTCTTTTCGACTCATTAAAAATGCATCTTGCTTCCCCTTTCAGGATTAATTGTAAAGGTTTGATAGAACTGCTGGAAGACCTGCCAAGAGAGCATTGCAATAGTCCAGCTAGAACCACAAGCAGTTCTGTCTTAGCAAGGTTGAGTTGAAGGTGATTGTCTTCATCCAGCAAGAAATGTCTGTTAGACAAGCTGCGATGTGAGCAGCTATCGTTGGATCATCAGGATGGAATTAGGAGGTACAGTTAAGTGTCATCAGCCTAGCAGTGGTATGAAAAGCCATGTTTCTGAATGACAGAACCTAATGATGACATGTAGACAGAGAAGAGAAGTGGTCCAATAACTGAGCCCTGAGGCACCCCAGTAGTTAGATGTTGTGACATGGACACTTCACCTCTCAAAGATACTTTGAAGGACCTATCTAATATGTAAGACTTAAACCACTGGAGTGTGGTAGGGTTGACAGGAGGATCTGGTGGTTAATCATGTCAAAAGCAGCGGACAGATCAAGCAAGATAAGTATTGAAGATTTGGATTCCGCTCTTGCCAGTCTTAGGGCTTCAACAACTGAGAGCAAGGTAGAATGTTGAATGTCTCGGTTGAATGTCCACTTCTGAAGCCAGATTGGTTGCTGTCAAAAATGTTGTTTGAACTTGAGACTTGGTTGAACACAGCTCATTCAAGTGTTTTTGCAATTAAAGTAAGAAGGGAAACTGGTCTGTAGTTCTCTCCAAACTGGGGGAGTGGGAAAATTAGAAATTATTGGAGAGTACTGCAGGTGTAGCAGTGTCCTCTGGTTTGAAAACCAAAAAAGGTTCAATACGCATCATAAAATGATGCCTAGTACAACAGTATTGATTAGCTATCATAATAAAAACAAATTTGTAATGTTGTACTGTAAATCAGATGATGGTTTATAAATCATGAACAGAGCAAAATCTTGCCTGTCTTCCTCCATCTAAGAAAACATCACCGGTTATTCCTACTGTGGCTTGCTAACAGCTACACCATGCTATTCATGGGATGTGCCATGGAAGGGAGCTGGCAGTAGTTATTCCCCCAGTCTACTGTACTGCCCAGGATGCCCCCTGGGCACTAATGGAGCAGATGTCTCCGTGTATACACCGCGCTGGCACAGGCTATGCGAGCAGATGCCCCTGTCAGATGCCAGGTCTGTCAATTGAGCACAGACTGAGACCATGTTCTAGGACAGAGAGTGAATCTCTGACCCGCTCCTCTAGGTACCACTAGCAGAAGGACAATGTGATTTTTAAGGGAGTTAAAAACTTTAGGGCTTAAACCTCTTCAAACGATGCCCTAAAACACTCAAATAGAATTTTAACTTCAGTTTTAATGTCAAGGCCACATAATCAGTGAAACAACATGAACTACGTAGAATTCTCCACACAGCTTTCATCAACATTTTGTCATTTACATTATTTAACCAATATCTTTTTTTATGACTTTCTCTTCAAGCATTATCTCAGTGGAGGCCGTTAGCTTTCTTTTGGCTTTGACACTGCATGGCAGTCGGCCTGTAAAATATTTAATCTAGTCATTATTGCTGGCATTATTGCGGTCATTAATTACTTTGCCTTTGGTGGCTAGCATATTGGAGATGGTCCCTTGTCCTGTATTTTGGACAGATGGTGGGGACAGTGTCATTAATATAAAACTCGTTCAAAATGCCTATACCCTAATTCAACATGAATTCACTATGGTAAGCATTATTCTTACAGTATTCTGACCAAATCTGCACTTAAAATAAAGGGAATGTTTTGACAAAGGCATTTAGTGGACAAAAATCCATAAATATATGGATATATGAATATATATATATTAAAATATATATTTTTGTGAAGCTATTGTGAAAACACAGGAATGCTAACCTCTGTTTGAAAACTCTAATATAATATAATATAATATAATATAATATAATATAATATAATATAATATAATATAATATAATATAATATAATATAATATAATATAATATAATATAAATCTCAAATAATAATTAAATAATTAATACAAATATTTCATTGTTTGTTTGTTTATATTTTAGTAATGCAGAATTCTATTAAATAACACAAATGGTGCATTATTTTTTTATTGTTATACATTCCAATATTTATTTATTTATTTTTAAATCTGTACTACATTTTTTCAATAGTTTTTCAATGTTTTTTTAATTTTCTTTTTTTGCTCTCATTAGTAGTTCCTGGTAAATGTATTTTTCTGTGGTAAAATGACAAAGCATAATGTCAGTTTCTGACATTATACTTCAGATGAAACTTTTTTATTATTATTATTATTTACTTATTTTTCAGATGAAAAATCCCTACGACTGAGATAATAATTGTTTTGTGAAAAGAGCTGATGTATAGTAAAGAATAGATGCACTTTTGGTTACAAAAATCTGTGAATATAATCCAATTACAAACAATGAGACCGTCTTTACTGCAGTACAGCTTTGCTTCTCAGGATAAGCCCATCTGCGAGCTTTGTCTGCGGGCTTATTTAAGCCCCATCAAGACAAATATTAGCACACTGCAAATAGTCCTGCAGGTTATGATTAAGATTTTAAATGTATCCCAATTGAATACATTGCTTTATGAATAACAAAGTCTTAGAGGATCGGTGCTGTAATTTATTAAACATGAAAAACTTCTTGATGAGAATATAGACTGGAAAGAGATTTATGCATTTGAAAAAAAAAATAATTCTGCATGCTAGCTTTGCATGGCAATGAGGCCACGCTGCACAAATGAGGAAAGCTGCATCGTATGGCTTGTGATTCACAGTCTGAAGTCACTGTCATCTGAAAGATCAGAACATCAGAATAGACAAACAATTATGTTATGACTGATGTACTGTCTGATGCAGCTCTGACTGGTATTATTTCAGCACATTGTACAATACCACTGTGGCACGTTTTTCATGAAAACACATAAAAAGTCAAGCAGGAAATCTTACAGTCCATCAGAATGAACTTTCCAGATTACTACACAAACACTGGATTGTGTGTGTGGGCCTGTAGAACAAAGCCTCCATTTGTCAACAACTATGTCTTCGCTTTGTACAACAAGGCGAGCTTGTCTATTGGACAGGTGGCAGGACAATGTCGCTAAGATACCAGGCAATATGAATAATAGATTTAGTCCATCGTGAGCCAAGAGCTGGTGCCTGCCACATCCACACTAGGCACAGAGAGAAAGAATGGAAAATTAGGCCAACTGTTCACCTGAGGACCCAGGGAAGCCCAAATGTTGATTTGCGGGAGCGAGTATTTTGAATAAACATACAGATTACAAAAAGATGAAATGTGCTCAGAGCATCTCACAAACTGTGAGCGAAGAGTTTGTTTAAATGTTGGTTGAAGTCTGAAGATTATTAATCATTTGCCAAAATTTCCAGCAAGCTTAAATTACTTTGAGTTCCACAAAGATTTCCAGAAGCAGTGTGTGATGGGGCAGCTGTCCTAACAGAATAGATTCATTTCCAAAGTACTGTTCCAGAGACCTTTAGTTAATACCACCCATTTAAAGGGCAGCCATGGTTAGAAGAGCTCTCCTCTTTTAACAGTGATGGAGCAATACAGAAGACCTGGGCAAAAAAATATATATCTTAGGAGCTTCATCAAATAATGATTCAAGAAAGAGATTAAAATAAGTCTACAGTATATAACTCTTGGTTCATTAAGAATGGAAGGTTAAGTTTAGTAATTATATTTTGTTTATACTGTTTACGGTAGCACTTTATTTTACAGTCCTGTTCCTCATGTACATACTATGTACTTATTATAGTAATTACAATAACTATGTAATAACTAGGTACTAACCCTGAACCTACCCCTAAACCTAACCCTACCCCATGTAGTTACCTTGTGTTACCAGAACTTTCTTAGATAAATACACTGTAAGTACACTATAAGTACATGCTAGTACACGTACTGTAAAATAAAGTGCAACCCTGTTTACATACTGCATATGACAAAGACAGTATTACAGCACTATGTTATACCAACAACATTTTGGTGAGATGTGTTGCAGGTTGAACTAATTATACCTCCTGCTATTAGGGACCTTTTACAGTAATAATTTGTTTTCTAAACACTATCTGTAAGTAATCAGGCTCATCTACTGATTAACTGAATACAAGCAGCTTGTGGTACTCTGGCCTACATGCAGTGCGAGTAAATATTTATTAGCCATTTACGACATCACCCCAGGCCTGTTCCCATTCTGTCTCACGCATATCTCCTTCCAGTGGGGAAATACTGAGGTGCTTTGTTCATATTGATATCCCTGCGCTAATTACAGTGAGCGCACTGGCCTTTTGGTCCATATCTCAAGACTGAGAACATAAATTATTCATTGATTTTGAACAAAATAGTGAAAATAACGTTTTCTTAAAGTTGCGTGAGTAATTTTATTAATATTAAAATGAAACAAGCATGGAATTTTTAGGTTGATTTTCTCTAAAAAAGCAAATATATAGTGACTTTGTCACATTATCAAAACACTGACAGGGAAGTTCTGGAAACCTGTGTGGAAACAATCATGATTTCTACAGTTCTGATTGGTGATCAGCAATTTTTAAACTGGGGTCTGCTGATCCCCATGGGGCCACAAGGGGGCACTAGGAAGTCCATTTAAATTTTGAGAGAAAATTATTTGTAAAAAAAAATTGTGAAAAATTTGAACTGAATTGCAATAGTTTCTATTTGCATTTAAATGTATTGTTTGACACAATGTTATAAAATTATTTCCCAAAATATATTTTTATTAATTGTTTTGGCATTAGTAAATTCTCTAATGCTCACTAAGGCCACCATTTATTTATTTATTTGCATTTGTACAGTAAGAGTAATAACAAATAATAATGTGAAGTATGACTATGATTTAAAATAAGAGTTTTCTTTTTAAGACAATTTTAAGTGTAATTTATTCCTGTGATGGCAAAAATGAATTATCAGCAGCCATTACTCCAGTCTTCAGTATCACATGCTCCTTAGAAATCATTTTAATATGCTGATTTGATGCTCAAGACATATTTCTTATTATTATCAATGTTGAATTATTATTATTATTATTATTATTATTATTATTATTATTACTAATTTGTGGAATACATGAGCCATTTTTATTGTGATTATTTGATGAATGGAATGTTTAAAAATATATAATTAAAATAGAGATTTTATGAAGGTCCGTCATTTTGGGTCAGCTTAACAAAAGTTAATAAAAGTACATAAGAATATAAGTATTAATAAAAGTATACAATTTATTGTAACTTTATTGTAAGTCTGGGTTCTTGGGATTAATAGGTTTGAAAACTTCTACCCCAAATTAATCTTCCATCATTCCTGTTCACAATGTTTAGGTCCACAAAGCTGCAATTGTGCCTATAATGTCCTGCGCTGCCTGTTCGCTTTAAACTTACTCTCTATGTACATAAGGCTTAGTACATAGTTTATCACCTCTGTGTAGTTCACACGGCCACTAATCTGAAAGTGTTTGTTTTTAAACTAACAGGGCTTCAGAAACCGAACAAGTCATAAAACAAAAGTGCCGGACAAATATTGTTTTAAGCGCAAAGGTACATGCATATATTCCAGAAGGTACATGCCTTTCAGAAGGTAGATTGCCCAAGAGAAACACACTGGCGTCAGTTGGACGCTCGAGATGAGGCCCAGAGTTTGCTCTGTGCTCCTGAAGGGAGGTTACACGTGACACTAAGGCCGATCTGGTGACAGTTTCTGTCTGGACCACAGGCCCTGACTTTGCCCTCTGGCCTGAGAAATTCCCCCATTCCCCAAACAGGGAGTTTGAATGAAGAGCGACCCCTTTTGGCTGACAGATCTGCTAGATTGCTTCTAAAAGGGTCAATCCCAAATAGCATGACTCAACCCAAGAGTGGCGAGCGGTTTAGGCATCAGCAGCTTAAATTACATTCAGGAGGACTGGGTCAAACTAAGCTGTAAACCATGAATGGAAATAACTTGATGTTGCTGTGGAATACTTGAGCACATTGTGAGTATTCTGAAGTCTCACATCTCTGGCAAAGGTCATTAATCATTCCTTGTAATACATTTTAAGGTTCTGATCCCAAATATTTGCAGCAAAAACACTGATTTGCTCGTATCGATTTCAGTACTTACTAATGGCTTCCACAAACAAGTCAAAAAAGCGGAAGGGAAACAGGGGCTCTGGCAGTTCACGGAAAAACATCTTTAGCGCTCCGGTGATGACATGGATGTCCTCCCATTGGCTGTCGCCCAAGTTAAGCTCCTCCTCTGGGGGAAAGAGAGACACAGTCAGAGAAGCCAACAGAGAGAATTAGAACAACAGTCGTTTGATATGAGGAAATTAAAAAATGCTAATCATTATGTCAACGCTAATACGCCCCTTGAGAGCCAAACACATTGTGATGCTTGCATTTCACTGCATATCAAACCACACTGAAAATCCTTATCAAACAATTTGTGGCGCCTAATACAAACTAACCGCTTTATACCTTTCAGCTAAGCCTTTAAAACAAAAATGATAACGTGTCATTTAGATAAACACTGATTCTGTTGTTGGCCTTAAACCATCCACTGATGATAGATAATTACTGAATTGAACTTACCTTGGTCAACTAGAAAGCGTAGTTTCTGGATAACGGCCAAATTGCCACTCACCCTGTACAACCCAGCAGCCTCCAGGCCTGTGAGGACGGGGCGAAGACATTTGTCAGTCAGTCAGCAAGGCATGTGATAAGGCCGCAATCATTTCTTTAAAAAAAGAGCCATACCTCGTTTTTCTACTTCCTCTACACACAGCTTTACAAATTTGGGCACTGTGGTCCTTTCTCTCTCGCACAGGGTCAGCATGTGACATCCAAAAACTCGGTCTATGAAAAAACATGTAATTGAGAATATGAAGTATATAAAGCTAAATTAGGAATTGGTAACACTTTTTATTACAAGGTCCAGGTCATAGGTGTTCATTTATTAATAGTATATAAAATAAAATAAAGTATCAATTATAATATCAATCATAATTAACAATTAATAATATAATTAATGAAATTATTATTACTTGCAATATAATAATGGTTTATTATATTAATAATATTAAATAATAATAATAATAATAATAATAATAATAATAATAATAATAATAATAATAATAATAATAATAATAATAATAATGTGCTTTTTATCACAAAGAATATGAAAAATAATGTATTTAACTTTACACAGCATATTAAAATATTATTAATATTACTAATATAACAATATTTATAAACAGTATTAATAGCAGCTATACTGTAGTGATAACAATAACAAGTATCATTATGACTATTGATAGGAGAGCTGTCAATTTAGTACAGTTAGTTATAAACAAATACTTAATAAAGCATCTTACATTTGTGCATCTCATGGCATGAGGCTGAAAAATTATGTTTAGGTTTATTATATGGAAATAAACAATATGTTGACTTTTTGTTTTGTCTGTTCAATTTACTAGTCTGCCACAATAATCTCTTTTAATTTGGGTGCTTTTTCTAACAAATATCTACAAGATATCTGTGATTAATGAATGAGCATATCATGTAATTTATTTATTTACTTATTTAAATGATCGACTAATGTAGATAATAGCAATAAGTAATTACAAGCTGTTTCAAAAATCATTACAGATTAAGAAGAGCTCAGCTTATTTAAAGACACACAATTATAAGAACTATAATGTAACGCGTGACCCAGAAAATTCACAGCCGAAATACATGGTGAAATGTTTTGAGGCAGTCATATTTCAAAGACTGTCCACAAAAGATCAGAACGCTCCATAATGAGCCAAAGCAGAGGTGCAACTGTCCTCATCATTTGGCTTTTTGAGTGCATATAGGACCAAGCGAGCTGTCCCAGAGGCTTCTGGAACATCAAAGATGTCCTGCTCTCATTTCGGCAGCCGCAAGGAGCGGGGGGAAGAGGCGATGTGCTAAATGCATAAATGACTGCAAGCAAGCCACCTTTGCATACAAATGCACATTCAGAAGGTTTCCCAGAGTAATATAAGAAGGAGGGGCATTTCTAAATAAATTACTTTTAAAAGCGACGGTACAGTATGGAACGATCCTAATTTTGAGATGGATGTTTAGCGGGTTAGCTCGCCTTGGAGCTCTGCCAGCGATAGCTTTGTTAGGGGCCACCTGCGCTACTCTGTTAATCCCACAGTAGTTTTATTCATATTGTCCTCTTTGATCTCCCATTTACCCCCACAGATACTACATTAAAGGGTCTTTTTTGACACCAGAGGAAATTATACATCATTACCTTCATCCGAGGGTTCCAAGTATGCTTAAAATACTCTTTAATGTTATATTTGGTGTATGCCATGAATGGAATACATTTGTTACAGTCGTTAAGAATTGGCGTCAGGGATTGCTTGTTGAACTGGTATAATGTATAAAGATATTTCTTTCCTTTTTTTTTTTTTTTTACTGGGTCACAGTTGTGTTTAATATGGAAACCTGCAGAGCCAAAATAAACTAATGTCCTAAGATTGCACATTCATATGTCATCACGTAATATGTAGCGTGTAATTATGTAGCATGTAATTATGACTATAAACTGGGCTACAACTGGGCAAAGTTGTAAAGAACATGAGATTTTTTTTTAATCTGACAGTCAGCGATGAGCATTACATTGTATAAAAAAATTACTGTAATTTTTACATTTTAACATTCCTATATATATATATATATATATATATATATATATATATATATATATATATATATATATATATATATATATATATTTATTATTATTTTTTTTACAGATTTGTAAAGTTGTTTACATTTTGACTGTATTTTTACATAATTATTCTAGAAACCACTACTGCCTTTTTTGTTTTTGTTATAAAAAACAGCATTTGTTTTTCCAGTGTATTGTTTGGAGCATACTTCACCTTTAATAAGGCCTTTCTCCTGTAGCGTTTTCATGGAGGGCCGTCTGGAGATGAACTTCTTCAGTCTGTTCTTAACTCCATTCTTGTCGGCGCTGTCTGAGGCGCTGTAATTCAGCTTGAACACTGTGCGGGGGATCAGAAGAGACACAGGAACAATGCTGACACTGAACACTCACCACATTCTTTTGAGGCTGTCTTTGTGCAAGTCCTCCTCATGCAAATAAGACGGTTTCCTTTATCCACACTGTTAAAAAGCACACTAGAAACACTATTTCTGTTGAAATATTCTCCAGTGTATGAGAAGATCTCATTTCACAGCATTTATTGATTGATTCTGGCCAATATTAGTGTCAATATAACATCTTCACAAGTCCAGTGATTAGTATGTGATGAGTGAGAGCTGGGAGCTACTGCCCAGTAGTTTAGTACAGTAGTAAATGAATTCTCTTTGATACTTATTCGGGGCAGAAAATGCTCCAATTACCAATGACAGAAGCGTTTGGAGAGTGTCAAGTAGCTTGTAAATTATAATAATGATTGACAGACAGCAGAATGATGTAATGAGATGCTCTAACGTGTCTGTATTTTACAGTTATCGTGTTATTGCAGACACGAATGTTCTCGCTGTAACGCTGTCTGGCAGTAACCAAGCTGGATGTGGTCAAGGTGCTGCTGGGCTTCCTGTTCCGAATGTGACCACAGCCGCACAGACGAAAACAATAAACTACAAAGCATCGTAATATAAATATGTCCAGGTCACATTTAATCCCAATATCAAAAGAGAAAACAACAGAAATTATGTTTTAAACTTAATATATATATATATACATAGATTTTATGGTAACACTAGTTTAAGGACCAATTCTCACAATTAACTAGTTGCTTGTTAGCATGCATATTACTAGCATACTGGCTGTTTATTAGTACTTATAAAGCACATATTCTGCCTGATCATTTTCTATATCCCTTAATCCTTCCCCATACCTAAACATAACAGCTACCTTACTCACTACTAATAAGCAGTAATTAGGAGTTTATTGAGGCAAAAGCCATAGTTAATAGTTAGTTAATGGTGATAACTGTACCTTACGATAAAGTGTGACCGATTTTATTTATAAAGTAAATTTTTGGACCATTTCAATATACATTATATAGTAACATAAAGTATTGATTCATATCAAATTAAGTACATTTATACAGATTCAGATTTTTTTTTCTAATATTCTCATTAGATTCTTATTTCTGAAATATAACATAAAAATATAAATTAACAGAACTTCAAAACAAATATATTTGTACATGTCACAGTCATGAAAAAAAATCATAATGATCCTTAACTAATCAAAATAAAATATTATCTTTTATTTTTTATTTTGATTTTAGGGTAAAGCATGATCTAAAAAGTCTATGAACAGATCAATGTAGATATTAAACAGTGGTGAAGGGAGGTGCAGCACTGTTTCTGAACTCTCTGTATTGATTGCCAGTTATCATTTTTATACTTTAATTTATGCATTTAGCAGACGCTTCTATCCAAAGTAACTTACAATGCACTTTTTTTACCAGTATGTGTGTTCCCTGGGAACTGGACCCACAACCTTTTGCGCTGCTAACGCAATGCTCTTCCACTGAGCCACAGGACCACACAGGCCACACTATCACTCTCTCTCTTTCACACACACACACGTTACTCACTGATGGAGCGTCTGTTTTCAGATTTGGTCTCTTTTGGTTTAGGTTTGGCGGGTTCACAGGTTGGTCGGGACAAGCATTCTATGCTGTTGGACCTGTGTAGGCCCGCTCTGCCACAGCTCTGGCCTCCAGCTCCACTTGACTACACCACAACATCATATAAAAGATTCATCACTTAGATGCAGAAATAACATCCAAAATAAATATTGCCATTTGAAGCATTTATCCCAGTGTTCGATTTTTAGCTATTAAAGCATTGGTGTATTTAACTATTTATTTACCTATTCTTAATACAGTCATATAAAAAAAAAAAAAAAAAATGTCTTCATATATAGCATAAGTAAGACTCATAATTCAATTCCCCATTGAGTACATATTAATGTACAAATTTATAAAAAGCTGTTTTGTGTTTTAGCAATTAACTTACCAGACTGTCCACCGTTTTTTTGATGGCATCATGCCATTTAGAGATGGTTGGAAAGTGATCTGCCTGCAGCAGAAACTCGTGACCATTTGGGGTGGTTATCTGTTTGTAAAAGAGGGTTGAAATGAAAGTTTAGAAAGTGCCATTCAAACAAAATACAGTTAGCAAGCTTTGTGTGAACAGTCCCATGCCAATAACAGACCTATGTATTAATAAACTGTACTACATCACGACTCCAGAACTGAATATAACAAAATAGTATGATCTTTTATTGCTTCTTATACTTTGTCCCTACAACTTTAACTGAAGAAGTGTTTTATGTATAAATGTAATACTTTTATTCAGCAAGGATGAATTAAATTGATCAAAAGAGAAAGTAAAGATATTTATAATGTTACAATATATATATATATATATATATATATATATATATATATATATATATAATATAGAAATACTATTGCAAAGTCAATAATAAACATTGTGTGAAGATGGTAGATCTCTGGGATACTGTTACACAAATAAAAATACAAAAAATTGGAAGTGAGAAATCTCAGATGCACGAAGCCTTTTGACAAGCTAGCTTGATACCTGACCAAAATTATTTCTCGAGACTGGCATAGCATCACATGGCACAGTCGCATAGAATAAGCGCTTTTCCCAGACAAATGCGAGCAAACATCAACACTAAGGTCAGAATTGTCAAATACTGTTGCACAGAAAAGACACTTGTTATTTTAAAGAGAGCTGACGTTGCATATTTCTAAAACCTAAAATCATTTTAGAGTGGTCAGTTTCTAAAAATACCAAGATGGATAACAGAATATATTTCTCCTCCCCTATTACAGTCACTCCACATAGACATCCAAAGTTTTTGCCCATTTAAAACAGACTTTTCTGACTTTGAGAGAGGGTGGCAGGGGGAATCAAGCAGTCTCTTTGGGGATGGAGTGAATATAGAGGGAATGGTTAGGGGCACCACTCTTGTCAGAGTGTGTTTGCAATCCCTCTATTCTTTAGAGTCGAACATCCGAGCGAGCATGTTTGTTCTGAAGCTCCTTCTTTCCTGGAGGGTGCTTGCGGACATGACAGTAATAGTTTGTAGTGAGGTGGACTTGTTGGAGTCCTCATTGGTGGTTTGGACGGGTGAAACAGATCAACTTTAATGAAGGATATTTGTGCTGCAGGTCATCAAAAACTTCCAAATGACAGTTTCATATCTCTTCTTGGGTTTTCTGTTGTACAATGCATGCCGCTTGTGCGATATCAGTCCCCTTTTTATGCAGAGTCGACATATTTTATGCATGTGACAACATTCTTTTTTCTCATTCTTTTCAGACATTGAACATCAAATGAACCGTAGGACGTACTGCCGTTCGACTTTGATTCAGAGGACAGCGCAGTGATAATGTTTCACAACTCAGCACGCAATGTATCAAATAATTCAAATAGTATTTCAAAGCTAAACCAGCCTTAATAAATGCAACACCAAAGTTCGATGAAGTTAAACTGAAACACGTTTTATGTCTTTCAAAATAGCTCATCATGCAAATCAAGCTGTTTCAAAACCAAACGTCACATTGGTGTTTGATTTCATGAAGATTATCTGAAAGCGCTAACTGATGAGTCATGAGTTTTGTCCTGTCTGTTTCTGAAAAAAAAAAAAAAAACTAAAATCATCTTTGCAACTACCCATTGCTATATTCACCAACAACTCCCCAGAATCAAGCTCTAATCATTTATGTTCTGTTTCATCTCTACACGTGGTGATGTCCATGGAAATTAAGCTCACAGATGTAATTCCAATATTAGTAGTGTGCACATATATTTATATGCACAGTTAATGCTCTTATTGACAGCTTTCACAAAAAAAATAAATTAAAAAAAAAATAATAACCTTGCACAGTTTACCTGTTGCTGTACTGGGATTAATGATTTTCATCTAAAAGCATATTCTTTCTTCTCCTAATATCTCCTAACTCTCACTTAATTTGTACTATATAAATAGCTGAATATACTGTATGTTCTTCTTTTTTAAGGAAATGCAGTGTCCATTTACTTTATGCATCAGACTTTTTTAATTGAATATAAGTTGAAGTGACTTTAAGGGACCTTTACAGTGTAATATTTCTCTAACATATTATTACTGTCCTGTATGTAACATTGGTGACTGGTTAACCCTTAGTGTCTCTTACTGCAGTGTAAATAGCCCTGGATAGCCTGTTACACAATCTCTCTGCAATTATGTAAAAAAAAAAAAATACAAATAAAAGTTTTGAGAGAATATTATTGGTAAGGAAAATGGCAAAGTGGCAGAGGAGCTGATTGGAAAACAGGAACTGGTGGAAAGTTTTGTGTTGCACGAGTGTAAATAAGAAAGAGTATAACATAAAAGCACTATTCTTTTAATCACACTGTTTAACGAGGAGGGAATTTGAATATCTGGGCTCTCACTTTGACTCTTCATTAATGTTTAATTATGCAGAGCGGTACAAAGACCAGAATGCCATTTGTGACTGCACATTTGTGTTTTGCTGTTAAATTAAACATTAATTTGAAAGCTACATAAAGACACAACTCAACTTTGAAGCGCTTTAGATAGGAAGGTTAATTATCTCCAATTTTGCACAACTCCCGAGATGGGTCTGGGTTAAGAGAGCTACTGGCTTCCCAGAGAAAACAAAAGCAGAATCAGAGGAAATGCAGAAAGATGCACTGGGTTCCCCTGATGCTTTCTCGTGCACGATCTTTAATTCAATGGCTCAGACTGCATAGGCCAAATTAAAAATATTAATAATAACAATGACAGAAACAAAATCTTTGTAAAATGTTTCACAAGCAGAAAATACTGTTTCTGGAACCTACATTTACCCGATTGCAATTTTAAATGAGCCAGCAATTCCCGTAAAGAACTGAACCATTAGTCGATTTGATTAAAACTGTTAGTTGTAACAGGCAAATAAAAAAAAACTTCCACAAATGAACAGCTGAACTGAAAGTCAAAATTAGAAATAGCATAATAATGATAAATAATACAGAAGCAACCAGAGCTAGTTTTCACTGGGAAGATGTCACAAGGACTTTTGTGCTTCATCCAGCAGTGGTTTTGTAGGTTGGGTTGAACAAGTGTTTCTTAAACAAAAAAAAAAAAAAAAAAAAAAAAAACAATGTGAATTTCTTTTTCTTTTCTTTTTTTTCTTTTTTCTGAGCAAGAACTATTTGTCCTGAGACAATCAATGCACATCGCGTGTTATTTTGCTGCTCTAATCTCCTTTGTAATCTGCTGTCTGAATCTCAAATCCTTCGCCCCAAGATTATTAGCGAATATAAAATATATTGTTTTGTTATGAATACTGAAATGAATGCTCAACACAAAGTAAGCAGCTTTGAGGGCAAGCAAATACCTTTCCCTCGGCTCTCTTGCAAAGTGGTCTTAAGAAAAAGATTGCATGAGCGCAAAATTAGAGGTACCGTAATATATTTCATATCTAAGTGTCTAAATACTACTGGACTCCGAAAATACCAGGTGTGGCTCTTTATTGAAACAAATTTCACCTTAAAGGGGACATTAAAAGTATCTTGGCAACTGTATCATGCCTGCATCAATTATTTGTTGCTATTTTTAAATGTTATTTCTTGTGATTTACCCTGGTCTCAGATAACATAAAAAAACTACAATCTATGATAACTCAACTATTTCAAACAACTTCAAACAAACTTAATGAACTGACTTCACAATCAAAATTAGCGCACCATTTATTGTGACATTTCCAATTAATTTTGTCAAAATTATTGGAAAAGACCTAACATATTATGTAATATTTATTTAAATATATTTTGTCCAGCATTAAGTGTCCGACTGCAGTGACCGGCAAGTTAAGGCTGTTTACATGTACCACAATGAGTGACAATCTAAACAACATGCTATAATCAGACAATACATCACTTCATTAGCTCAATTCTGTAAAGTGTCCATTCAAGAGCACAATATGTATGGGCCTTCAAGGCAAGCCATTTGAAGCGGCAGATCTCAACTGCTCATTGTAGACCTGTCAGTCTCTCATAATCTGCAAAACACACCCAAATGGTGCCGCTTACATGAGACACAAGATCTGACAGAGCCTGGCCAAAAATATCTTCACTTCCATGGACAGAAGACAGGAGATGGCATATGGCATTGCAATCAGCTCAACTGACCTCATCCCAAATTGATTCATAATTGCTGCTTATTCTTCCTTTTTGAGGAAGGATTTATTTGTTCATTTATTTTTGCTCTGTCATGTGAACTCGTGTTCAAAGTTACACTGCATGCTTTAAAACCATAATATTATCCACTTACAGTTTATTGTCCTAGTTTGTGATACACACAAAGGGAAAATGTAAAACGACAGGTGAAAGGACAGAGCAACGGTTTGAGTTTTAGCTCTGCTGTCTCTCCAGCTTGACACCACATGTCGGCATATGATATTTCAATCGGTCTCAGATGTTTCCTCTTGATTCTCCGACACTCATGCCAGGCACCTATTGTCAATAATACGAGACAGTTGTAAGGGCTTAGTGCACTCGCTTTTGTGTAACAGGATTGCTGAATTTGATATTCTTTTTACACGCAGGTGATGCACACGTAGATACAATGAGACATGGATTTCCACTGTCTGCCTTTTTTTTCTGCTATATTGAAAACTGATAGGCTGTGCAGGAAAGTTCTTTGGTTTTCAGGATAAATGTTTTCGAAGATAATACTTTTCCATGGGTGGTTTAGAACAAGGGAAATAATCTGTATTTCTGTATTTCTCACAGGTAAGATGTAATGCATTAATTTACATCAAAACTAAAATTCTGTCATCATTTACTCCCTCCCTTATGCAGTTCAAAATCTGCATGACTTTCTTTTAGCTGCAGAAAACAAAATAGTAAAATTAAACAAAGTTTAAAAAAATGTAAATGGTCCAAAAACAAACACAGGCTTTAATCCAATGGAAACAACATTGAACCACATTTACTTTATTTGTATGGACAAAATAATAATAATAATAATTAATTCCTTTGCTTTCCATCCGAGTTTGGAACCAATGCAGTAACGTAAAAAAAATAAAATAAAAAAATCGGTAATTTAAATAATATAATAGATGAAAAATTATTGAAAGCTAAATAGAAACATGTAAAAATAACAAAAATCTACCATGATTTTGTTTGTGATAAGTCTGATATTTTTTTTTATTTTTTTTACAAATGTGTATTAGTTCATACACGCTAGAAACGGTTGTTTCATTGGACTTTCTTTTAAAGAAATGTGGTGTTCTCGGCAGCTCTAGAGTTTCATCTGTGCATAGGAAAACAGATTTAGTTTTGTGGGAGCTTTGAAAGTGATAAATGCTTATGTCTCTCTGGGTTCATAACCCTTTTAAATGAACCAGAAAGGCTGTGTGAGTCAAACCACTGAACAACAGCGCGATGAGAATTTCTAGTGAAGGAGATTCTTAGTTCAAGAAAAGAATAAGTGCATCTTGATTTTTAATAACCACTTGACATAAATTTTACGTGTTTTGTCACGCATTACAACAGAATGAAAGATCGCTGATATATTACCATTCAAAAGTTTGGGGTCAGTAGGATAAAAAATAAAAAAATAAAAAAAATCAGCAAGGATATATTAAATTGATCAAAGGTAACAGTTAAGACATTGATAATGATTCTTTTTCTTTCTGTTTATATATATATATATATATATATATATATATATATATATATATATATATATATATATAATCAGAGATTCCTGTAAAAAAAAACATTGTTTTCAATAATAATAATAAGAAATGTATATTGATCAGAAAATCAGCATATTAGAATGATTTCTGAAGGATCAAGTGACACTGAAGACTGGAGTATAGATGCTGAAAATTCAGCTTTCCCATCACAGGAATAAACTACATTTTAAAATATAATAAAATAGAAAAACAGCTATTATAAATTGCAATTAAATTTCACAAATACTTGTTTTATTGTATATGTGATGATGTCAAAGCCTTGTTGAGCATTAGAGACTTAAAAACATAAAAAGAAAATCTTACAGACCCCAAACTTTTGAACGGTAGTGTACACTGTAAGCAAAAGTTATATTTTAGCCTTTTGCACACATGTCTACAATTTCCAAATTAATGGCCATCTTAAATATGTTAATTTGCAAAAATGCCAAATCCAGCACCTCCAACATTGTGATTGTGATTTAGAACTGCAAAGTTTCAACTGATAAATGCTGTAATCCTGGTATTAGTAGAGATATAAGGATCTGTGCCATCATGTAAGGTTAATGTCAGCAGTGACAAAAGCACAAAAAGGAATGAAAGTCAACTCCAGATGCTTAAGACACTGATCAAAACCTCCAATGAAAGAACGTGAACTTCCTTAATCACAACTATCCCTCATCCGACACAAGTGTTTTGTCTTGCCCTAAGCCGAGCAGATCTTCGAGACCTTGGCTGAATGCCTCACAGATTGCAAATCTAACTCTCCACGCTTCTGAATTAACCGGCCTCCACACTATATTCTAATCCCGGTTGAGGTTGACAGACAGCGGTGGCAGACTACGAAATGGCTGGGTACCGTCATTACAAGCACTTTTTCTGTGTGAGAGTTTGGGATTATTTAAGATTACTGTTTAATGCCTTTTTAATCTCTCCTGTAGAAAAAAAAAAAAAAAGGAAATAAAAAAATAAGATTTCTGGGCAAAATACTGGACAGTGAGTACAGTGGCAGCGATAAGATATTAAAAGTGTGCGATGAGATCGGAAATCATCTTTTTATCCTCGCTCTGCCTCATTATGTGAGCTAACTCAGCTGTCAATTTATTGGTATGTGTTTGGAGCACCCAAAACACCAGCCGAAAGATTATGTCGCTTTAAATAAATCCTAATGAAAAGCCTTCAAGGCAACAATGACTGGACAGAAATGCTTTTGGGTGTTAAAGAACTCTGAATCCTGAAAAATCCATCCAGTCATTGTGTGAAGATAAAAAACCGAGCATATTTTCTCTTTTAAGATATACTGTATGACACCAGCTCCGACAGTCCAGAACCTTTCAATCCCTTGAAACCTCATAAATGTAACAAGAAACTTGGTTAAGCTATGATCTTACAAAGTCTTCGCTAAAAAAAGGAAAGACATATTATTAGAGATGAAGCAGGATGCTCGCGACGTTATAGAGGTGAGACCATGTGACTCAAGATTGAGACCGATAGCACTTCTGTGCAATCTTCACTATCAAGATTCAGACAATCTACATCATATAACAAGACTCCAGTGCAATTATTAGTTTCTGCATAGTTTTTCCTGTTCTAAAGGATGATAGACAGATGAAAGGATGTACTTTGGCTCAATCCGTCCCACTGTCCTACCTGAATCACGTTCTTTCGGCTGGATTTCTCTGTTGTCCACTCGATTACAGCCCCACACAGATCCACACCATCTGATTTACCACCTGGTTTCTGTGGAGAAAGCACAATGACACGAACACGTTTGCCAAGATACTAAACAGAAACACCAGGCTTACGTGTCTCTGTGAAATAATAAACAATTGACAAACACAATGTTTTGATACAAGACATATCACCTAATAAATCAAATACTATATAATAATAGATCACATTTGTCAGGAGATTTTCACATTTAAATGCTTTGCAGTCTGGGAGGCTGACATAAAATATCTCCATTCAGTAAAGGGGCATTTCATACAGTCTTACGGTTTTAATGAGGTGGCAAAAATACTTAACTTCATCCTGATAATCTCTGTGTATTGGCCTCAGAAATGGCGGAGGGCTCGAGGGCTTTAAGGCCACTTGACCATGAGTGATGTTGAACCTAATATGAGTTGAGCCCATCGATGGCCTTGACATAGCATTTACAAGCATGGCAAGCCTGTGAAGGTAGCAAACCTCTTCTCACCCGAACCTCGTGTCTCTATCACGGCCACATGCTGCTCAAATCCGCAGAATAATAATATGGTCCCGTGCATGAAGGGTAAATATTTATTTTTCAGCAGTGTTTAAGAAGTGAGACAAACAGTAGCTAACAGTTATGCTGCTTAATGCACATCTGTAGCTAGTAATTCAATTCTGCTGTTTATTTTATGTTTCAGTTTCATGATTTTACACATTTATTTCTTGGGTAGCACTTTATTTTACAGTCCTGTTCCTCATGTACATACTATGTACTTATTATAATAATTACAATAACTATGTAGTAACTAGGTACTAACCCTGAACCTACCCCTAAACCTAACCCTACCCCATGTAGTTACCTTGTATTACCAGAACTTAGATTAATACACTGTAAGTACACTATAAGTACATGTTAGTACACGTACTGTAAAATAAAGGGCAACCATTTCTTGTATTATAAAGGTAGGATTTATCTGTTGAGTTTTTTTATATTTTTTTTACTTAAATACAGATGCAGTTGCTTGGTTTGTGGGTGTGTGCAAATATGTGTTGCGGTCTCACCAAATTTGCCACGGCTTCTTGTTTGCTCTCTTTAAAGAACAATAGTTGATTGGAGCAAAGAACAACCCAGGTTGAAGTCCAGTTTTTTCTGTGAAAATCATTTTTTTTTAAAAACTCAGACAGACATAAAGACAGATTAATACTGATAGATTGAATGATTACTAGATAGATAAACTAACCGTAATTTCTTTCCTCCTTCAGCAATTTTGGCTTTGTTCAAATATTCTCCTTGTAAAATGGTCTGTAACGTGATATGAAGCATACAGTACACAAACACAAAAGTATTAAGTCTTCAGGAATTTAAAAACTACAGTAGCTCTAAAAAAATACATTTTTGTGAGTGTAAATCTGTCACTGCAGGCTCATCTGACTCTCACATTTAAAAACCCAATTTTATGTGATGGTAATGGAGGTACGACAGATCATACCTGCAGCCCATCAGAAACACCAACATTATGCTGAGACTGGTTCCTCCGGTGACGGTTGATCTAAACAAAGAGCATGTGTTGCTAAGTAGTATCTCTCACCCAAAAAATATTTTTTTAAAATATTAAAAACACAATCTTTTGGAATATACTTTCTGTAATATATATTTTATTTACTTATTTTGTATGTGTTTTTAGAGAAATTTACAACATTCTAACAAACTACAGATCAGATTATTTGGTTTCTCCTACAGTTTATGGTTTGCTTTCAGCATTTTACTCTCATGTTTGTGCAAGATCTACTTATTTGTAATATAATATTTAATTTCATTCCATACATATTTCATATTCCATCATAATTCTGATACAAATTTGGTGTAAAGTTGTTTTTTAAAAGTATCACAAGAACACCCAGACTATGACAAAAGTAACAAGTAAAACAGATCTAATTTATGTTTAATGTTTAATGTTGGCTACATCTTCACACTCCTAGCCGTAAAAGCAAAGCGCCCCTGTGCAGTAGTACTGGTCTGCCCTCTGCTGTTCTGCTTCTTGGTTTCTAAAAACAGCCATTGCAACAGGAAGCTGCAAATAAGGTGCAGCATGTAATGCAGTTACCTAATGTAGCATCAATTTCTAGCATCAATGTAGGGGCATAAAATCATTTAATTGGTACTGGACCCGTGTGATTGTGCTCATGCTCACAGGCGTCTGTAGTGTGCCAGGGTCTGGTAGGACCATAGACTTTGTCTGGCTGAGTCTCTCTCCAGTACTGCTTTGAGAGTTCTTGATCCTCATCTGAACAGCTCCAGGAAGCACCATTGCTGGCTGCTTCTGCATCGCTGTGAAAAAATAAAAATAAAAATAAATATTGCAATAATATAAGATCTGTCATTTGTCATTTTCTATCGACTCAAAATATGAAATATGAACTATGTGTGAGTCACACACACACACACACACACACACAAACAAATGAATAATAATCAAATCATTGTTTTAGCCAACCAATATTTAAATTAATAAACTGCATAAAAATACACTTATATACCAACAAATAACAGAATATGACAACTTGATCCAACCTGACATTTACGACAAATATCCCTGATCTGGGTACACACTTCAATTTTTATTTTATTGTCTTCATTTTATATTTCATTATTTTCTAAATGTGTTCCAGTGTGATTTTGTGCTTATTTTAACTTTGAGAAAATCATTCACAGAAAATAAATGATCCTAATTCAAGTTAATTTTGAACTAGGAGTTTAAAACCAACATTCAAAACCGGAGCTAGAGAAAACACACATTTTGGTAACTGAACTTTTGTCTGAAAACCTTATAGTTACAGAGATATACCCACACATTATATTATATTATAATATTATGCCATATATTGTCCTATATATGTAACACATAAGCCGATATGTAAATTTTACATAAATACATTCTCTAGGTAGATGAATATATAAGTTTAGAACATACATAAAAGTAAAAAAACTTTTTTAATATTTAAAAAATAAACCAAAATATAAGTCTATACAGTGGCCGAGAGAGCTCAATGCGCTGCAAATGTAAAAACACATGCAAACAGAAAAAACACTTGCAAATTAAGAAAACATCTTAGCATCTGAAATTTTCATCTAAAATTAGGATTTTTATCAAACTCCTATATTTAGGTTGAGACATTTTACTTTAATGGCAATGTGTAGGTCCTTTTCCAGGCTACTGAAGTGAAATAACTGAACATAAATATACGAGCCTGATAAAAATCCTAATTTTAGATGAAAATTTCAGATGGCACTTAGAGGCTTTTGCATCTGAACTCTTCATATATATATATACAGTAACCTCACCTTTCAGAGAAGACGTTTATAAACATGTCCCAGTCATGTTTATCACTTTGTGGTTATTCATATTTGCACCGTGTTTCTGTATCCGGTTGTGTTGTGATAATTTGCAGTGTGTTTCAGTTTTTATTTGTGTTTGTGAGAATTTGCAGTGGGTTGCTGTATTTGGTTGTGTTGAGAATTTCTGATTTTGTTTGTGTTGTGAGTATTTGCATGCGTTTCTGTATTTGGTTGTGTTACATTTTTGTTTTTGTTTGTGTTGTGAGAATTTGCAACATGTTTCTGTATTTAGTTGTGTTATATTTATTTACAACATGCAACGGGTAGGCAGCTTCAGGGTCCTGGGCAGGACCTCGACTGCTTTGGCACATCAACTGTCTGGAGTTGCTGGCAGTGCATCTAGTTTTGGTCCTGTTGGTTGCGCCTTACTGGCCCACCCAGACCTGGTTTTCAGAACTCATGCTCCTCATGATAGCCCCTCCGTGGCACATCTCCCTGAGGAGGGACCTCATCTCCCAGGGGTTGGGTACCATTTGGCACCCTAGTCCAGATCTTTGGAACCTCCACGTGTGGCTTCTGGCCGAGACGCGGCAGACCTAAGTGATCTGCCACCAACGGTGGTAGACACTATCACTCAGGCTAGAGCCCCCTCTACGAGGCAGGCCTATGCTCTGAAGTGGAGTCTGTTCACAAACTGGTGTTCTTCTCACCGAGAAGACCCCCGGAGATGCCCGGTTAGAGTCATGCTTTCTTTCCTTCAAGAAAGGTTGGAGCCCAGAAGGTTAAATCCTCCTAGGACATCCCTGATTCCCTCCTAGGACCTCTCTATTGCTCTGGCAGGACTTTATAGGAGTCCCTTTGGGCAGCTGGATTCAGTCAAGCTCAAGTTCCTGTCCCTCAAGACAGCACTCCTGGTCGCGCTCACTTCCATCATGAGGGTCGGGGACCTCCAAGCATTTTCGATAAGTGAAGAGTGCCTTGTGTTCGGGCTGGCCTACTCTCACGTTGTCCTGAGACCCCGGCCGGGATACGTGCCCAAGGTACCCACCACTCCCTTCTTAAACCAGGTGGTGAACATGCAAATGCTGCCCCTGGAGGAGGCAGATCCAGCCTTGGCATTGCTGTGTCCCGTAAGAGCGCTTCTCATATAGATGGACCGTACCCAGAGCTTCAGAAGCTCTGAGCAGCTCCTGGTCTGCTTTGGAGGTCAGCAGAAGGGAAAGGCTTTCTCCAAGCAGAGGTTAACCCACTGGATATGGGATGCCATTGCCTTGGTGTACCATTCCCATGCCGAGCCATGTCCCCTGGGGGTTAGAGCCCATTCCACACGGAGTGTGACCTTCTCCTATGCGCTGGTGCACGGCATCTCTGGCAGACATCTGTCGAGCTGTCGACACCTAAATGCTTGCTGCGCCATTCCCACTAACACAGGGATGCGAGCACCTTTCTTCTCCCAGTAGAATTCCTCGGTTGGCCTACCCTGGCTCAGGTATGTTAAATCCACTAGCCAATTTCCATTGGCGTTTCCTCTTAAAGGGTAACTAAACCCCTTGTCAGAGCCACCCACTGGCAATATTTGAAAAATGCTGGAAAGTGGGCAGAGCACAGCAGAGATAGAGGGGAAGAACCGAGGGTGGGGCTGAGTGCGTGGGGTGTGAACCTGAGACCCGCAGTGACAGATTAATTGACAGCTGCTGTCAGAGTCGCTAAAATGGAGAGTGACTGTAGTGACGTAAGTAGCTTTGCAACAGAGCGTTCATTTGAAGTAGAGGACTTTTCTCCCCCACCTTCACCTGAAGTCGAGGATGTCGAGGTGTCTCTGGCCTGAGCCATATCAATTCGAGCCGCTGGCTCAAACTGCGGTCTTAACTCCTGCACCACGTCGCTTTTCAGCGCGAGCTGTGTGGAGAAGCCCATTTCCACCTCTATTGCATTGGAGAAGCAATCCCGCGTAAAATGCAGTTTGCACACTCCAGCTCTAGGCGGGAACTCACGATCTTCCAGGTCAAGTGCATGCAACCACTGGCGTCTTATTTTAAAGTCTGCTGGAAAACTATGCAGTCCAGCAGTGCTGTTGCAACCATCAACACTACACATATGTACCATCCTGATCACTGTACTAAATACAGAAAAATCCATGCCAACTTGAAGCTATCCTAACTGATGCAATACTATGCTACTACCTAACTATGCTTCTAACAATACAAACATTACACTTACAAGTTAAACTACCGCAATTCCTCAAATAAAAGCTGGGGCCTTTATTTACCTGAACTGCAGAAGGTAACAGGCTTTTATTTGAAGCAGGTCTTTATTTCTAATTCCATCTGTTTGATAAGTGATTGTTTTAAATAACCCGTTTTAAATTAAAAGGGATAGCGTTCCAGGACAGAGATCATAACATTAGCACAGAATCAGTTCGGAATCAATCACCAAAAGAATCAGTTCGGTTCAAACGCGCTCTGTGTCAGTCTGCTTCTCAGTGAATCACGCGCAGTATCATCAGCTCCTCGGTTCTCGAATCGGACGCGTTTTTTATTTGAGGAATTACGGTATGCTAATTAACTACATAGGCTACACAAAATAATCTAAATAACTATATAAATGCTATGCTAAATAGATGCTATAATAGTCTATCCTGGTCGTTTTCAATACTCGCAATTCCAACTCCTGACTCACTACAGTGATTTTGATGGAACAAGATGGTTTTATACTGCCAAGGGCGTGGTAGCTTGTACCAAGGGGCGTGGTGAGCTGGAAACTGCTTTCATCACCTGCCACTGCTTACATTAATTGCCACCGCAAAATCCAATAGGAAAAATCAACTGCAGTAGCCTCCGTTCAACCTGAAGAGGGCAGCACTCAGACGTTTTTACACCATATATTGTAGAATTAAAACACTTTACACTCAAATGTCAAAAAAGTTACTCGAATCAATGAACCGCACTAATAAAGCCCCATTCTTACAGATCATTAACTAAAAAAAATGGTTTAGGGTTTAGTTACTCTTTAAACTCAGAGATGATTGGCCTGCCAAGTGGGACCCCATATGTTGTTCGACATAACGTCTCCATTCCCTCCATCAGGGAATGAGGGTTACGTACGTAACCGAGACGTTTTTTTGTGTGTTGTGAGAATTGGCAGCTCATTTCTGTATTTGCAGCGCGTTTCTGTTTTTGTTTGTGCTGTGAGAATTTGATGCATGTTTCTGTTTTAGTTTGTGTTTTGAGAATTTTCAGCGAGTTTATGTTTTCGTTTGTGTTGTGAAAATATGCAGCAAGTTTCCGTATTTTTGTGTTTTGAGAATTTGTAGCTCATTTCTATATTTGCTGTTTGTGTTGTGAGAATTTGGAGCCCCTTGTATTTGCAGCGAGTTGCTGTTTTTGTTTGTGTTGTGAGAACTTGCAGTGTGTTTCTGTTTTGTTTTTGTCTTTTGTGTTGTGAGAATTTGTAGCTCGTTCCTGTATTTGTAGAGTGTTTCTGTTTTTGTGTTGTGAGAATTTTCAGCATGTTACTGTTTTAATTTGTGTTGAGAATTTGCAGCACATTTCTGTATTTGGATTTGTTGAGAATTCGCGGCGCGTTTCTGATTTTGTTTGTGCTGTGAGAATTTGCAGCACGTTTCTGTTTTAGTTTGTGCTGTGAGAATTTACACTGATAAAATCATTATAATTATTCAGTATATCAAAATGCTACAGATCTTTTCAAGACATGGACTGAATTCACTTCCGGAAAAATCTTCATTTTCTAAGCTACAGTAACAATTTTAAGTTTCAGCTTTTATTAAATGTTTATATGTACAGTATACAACCAAATACTACATTTTTTTTATTTTGCTGTCTGCAAGCAGCTTTTAGTGTCAAATGTTTCTTGTGAATGTTTCACCATCAGTGTGATTGCACCATCAAGCAGAGTGGAGAAACTCAGTTTGCCTTTTTTTTTTTTTTTTTTTTTACAGCATATGAGCTGCCTACCACATCTTGTGATAGTAGTATATGTTTGAAACTTGAATAAACTCAAATAAACTTGGATAAAAAGATGCGCATATATACTTAAACTTGAATAAAAGGTTCATGCATTGATCATTTCCCTTCAATTGCCAAACGGTTTACATCAAAATAAACAACCAACTCTTGGAAAACTCTAAAGTGCATTTCACACTAACAGTCATTCATTTATCAGGTTTTAGACATTTTCAGATTGTTTTTCTTTTTAAATTTAAGATGAACTAGCATACCACAGCATGTGTGTGTATATATATATATATATATATATATATATATATATATATATATATATATATATATATATATATATATATATATATATATATATATATATATATATATATATATGAAGAGTTCAGATGCAAAAGCCTCTAAATGCCATCTTAAATTTTCATCTAAAATTAGGATTTTTATCAGGCTCCTATATTTATGTTCAGTTATTCACTTTAATAGCCTGAAAAAAAGGCATTCAAGTAAAATGACTCAAACTAAGCATAGGAGCTTGATAAAAATCCTAATTTTAGATGCAAATTTCAGATGGCATTTAGAGGCTTTTGCATCTGAACTCTTCATATACATATATATATATATATATATATATATATATATATATATATATATATAAAATCACAAATTAAATTAAGCATATTCTAAGTAATTACTGACTAATTATACAGTTTTTTGGTCCAATTATATGGTTATTTTTCTTTTCATTTGATTATTATTATTTGTCCAGCGGAGGCGATACAAAGACTCTGACTATTTGTATATTTATTGAAAATAAAATTCTGTAGTTGGTAAACCATGAAATCTGAAATCTGCATATGCTAGCATGACAGGAAATAAATAAATCTTCAAAACAAACGGAAACGGTGCCACTTTCAGCCATGCATGAAAAGTAGCTTTTCTCACAATGGTTTTAAGAGTGGGTAACAGTCTGCAATCCCCTCTGTATAAGAAAATGGACTTTCAATCAAAGTTATAATTTAAGGAAAATGTTCATATTTTAAACATTCGACTTATCAGTTCTGTCATTTTGCCAGGGAAAGTTGGGGGAAAAGATTTTGTTCACATACAATCAGACTTTTCATCAGAGGTTTTAGAAACAAATCTTCTTGAACTTCCGACCTGACATATTGTCATATATCAAGGACAATAATACTGTTGTATGATATAATGACGTATACATGCATTTAAATGTATATACATAAACATGTAGATATACATGTAAAATATCTGACCCTCTACGGAGCTATTTTTTTTAAAGCAGCATTTACCTAATATGCAATAAAGAGGTAATAAATAACTTCGAGAGACGTACAGAGAAAACATAGACAACCATCAGTAAGCCTTCAGTAACCAGCTACCATCCAGAAAACATTTCTTTAGTTGTATCATCGCTGTTAGTTTCATACATTCTGTCATTACCCATTGCTGTTACCATAAAAATGATGAAAGTGTACACTCGTACCTGGTTCCTGGTCGTTTTCCAGAAAGAAAAAAAAATGTCTCAAAACTTGTTTCAGCAGTCACAGAGAGAGAAAGTATCGTTTGGAGGAAGTGTAAAAGTCACATGGGGCACTCAAGCTACGTCTCTCAAGATGTGCAAGCAGTAGTGCATACATGGGGCTTTTGCTATCACACACTCTTCACTTCCTGAGGCCTGTCACAACAGTTTCAATCAAGATGGCTGCTGTGAGCTCAAACGAACAGATGAAAGGAGATCAGCACAATTTCAGCCTGAGACATCTACTTAGAGATAAATATTGATGATGAGACTGACTCCTGTTTTGGGGGAAATTGGTTAAATTAGGCCTGGTTTTAAGGCCAAATAATTTGTCTATATGAAGGTTGAAGGACGTGATTTCTATATGACTGACATAATGCATATTATTGTAAGTATATTGTTCTCATTAAAAACTATAGTAAAGTAAAAATGTAATGATTATGTTTCTTTAATACTTATACCTTTTTGTATATGGTTCACCATAACCCTATCTGGCTCAGTTCATGCATGTGGTTTGAAGCCCCGCTCCCCTTTTAGCCTTTTTAAATTGTCCACAAAAAAAATAAAAAAATAAATTATATATATTTATATATATATATAGAGAGAGAGAGAGAGAGAGAGAGAGAGAGAGAGAGGCCAAATGATGAGAATGATAACCGCAATAATAATAATTATTATTATTATTATCAAATAAAAATAAATAAATGAAAAAACTCTAAAAAACGTAATGGTAATAATCTATTATTTAATTATCTGTTTAATAATGGCAATATTTTGTATTATTTAACAGAAAAACTAATTATTCTGTTATAAATTAATCATTTAATATTAAATAATAATAATAATAATAATAATAAAATATAAGAGTATTACATTTAATAGTGAATGCAGAGCACAGTTAGGCCACTAGATGGAGACCTTCGTTTTATAGAGACATTTTATAATGTAAAATACATTATTATATAACAAGCAATTTTTTATATATATTTTTTACAATAATTCATGATTTCGCTGAATGTCAGCACCCATAATATACAACTAATAAATAAATAAAAACAAGCCACCACCGCATCTTTGTGCGGTACTTAAGATCAGCCACTAGATGGAGACAAACACTCACTCAAAAAAAGAGGATCTCATGCGTGCCACTATCTACACTATAGCGTGTCCTTTTAGTAGTTTTATTCTTAATATTTTGGGTAACAGTTTAGATTACAGCACACAAATTACAGCTCGTAAGTATTTACAGCTTTCCTTTTCTTCCGTGGGTAGACCTATAGCTGGGAACAATAAGAAAAGTTTGGGAAATAAAAGGGGAAACAACCTGGAAAATTACAAATTATTCATAACGTAAGTGTTTTCAAATTAAGTGTTACCTATTCTTATATGACGTGGTATGTATAACTTACTATGCAAAACAGCATTTTTGTTTGGGAGCGATTTGGCAATGAGATACAGTTTCTGTAATAATACAGTATTATATTATAGGCCTAGGCATTTTTTAACCGCAGGGTACATATTCTATTTTTAAAGGATACATGATGGAGATTACTGAACAACAAAACTAGTTGAACAACGAAATCTAGGGAAACAAGATCCTGCTATTTATTATTCAACATAATACAACATGATCCAACACTACTATTTCAGTGGATATACAGTGATATGTTTTTTATAGCAAAAATAAATAAGTAAATAAACCGATTTCATGTGGTCATCAAACAAGTCCAACTAGATCCCCCCTTGTTCCATGTAGTTACAGGGTAAGTAGCTACAACAAATTGCTCCAAACCGATTGTTGTTTAACACACAAGCTAATTTTTTTCCTAATCCAACATGGCGGGCTGTTTTATTTAATTAATTTATTGTTTGTTTAAATTAACCCAAAATGTTTTTATTATTATTTAGTTTTAAAAAATCACACACAATATGACAACAGTAAGAACACGGGCAACAGATAAAAAAAGGTGAACATTTATTACACCTGGAACTTAGAAAAATTCAAATGAAAAACGTAGGCCTACATGAAAAGTTCAGAAAAAAAAGCTAACTGCACACTTAAACAGCTTTTACAGTTAAACCAAAATGCTTTTGAGAAGTTTAATAACTTATGTTTAAGAACAAATTTGAGATTGTGTTTATTTTGTTCATGTTTTTTAACCACTGATGGATAAACTACCACTACGGCCAAACTATCATGCCACCAAACACACAGACTGAATGCCTGTAATAAACACTGAAAGTCAAGAATAAACTGTGGAAATTGCTTGCAAACGTAAAATAGTTAGTAGGTCATACATACCACAAAACATTAGAATAGGTACCCCTGAGTTTCAATACACTTATAGTATAATTTGTCATTTTCCAGGTTTTAACCTCCATATTCCTTAAATTTTGCAGATTGTTCCCTTATTAGTACACAGAGGTACTGTAGGTACACTATTGTTCCAAGCAGGAAAGTGTAAATTCAGTTTACTTAAACTGTAGATTGCAAGCTGTAATCTAAAGCGTCACCATATTGAGGTTTATAAATCAATCCACAATAAACTGAGCCACACATTCTATTAAGATCTCACTGAAAATGTCATTTCGGTGCTTGATCAGTGAATTGGGATATTTTTCCACCTTCTGAAGTTACATGATAGGTGGTTATATAATAGCCATTCTATCTTAAAGTATCAAGGAAAATGTGACTCCTCGTTATATAAATTCAGGGTGAAACATGATCCAAACAGGCTTTGTGAGATTCACTCACGCAAGTATTGCAGTAAGGTATTTTGTGGAGCTTTAAAGCAGCCAAAGCAGGTAATAAGATACAATAAACATAGTCCAGTACTATAATACTGATATGTATTGCACATTTCATACCAAAATAAAAGGCAACTTTTTTTTTTCTTTTTTTAAAGGCTGACAGTCCATGCTTAAAGTAAAGAAAAGCTGCTTACTAAGCCCACAGAGAGGCCTCAATTATTATTATTATTATTATTATTTATTGTATTATTATCAAAAATATAGATTTATCTAGATTTAGATAGATTTGATTTATTTTCAACCCTCTCACTTAAAGGGGTCATATGATGCGATTTCAGTTTTTCCTTTCTCTTTGGAGTGTTTGGAGTGTTACAAAGAGTTTTGCGCATTGTGGTTGTGTGTGTGTGTGTGTGTGTGTGTGTGTGTGTCTGTGTGAAATGAGAGAAAGAGAGAGACGGTCACACAGTCAGCTGTGTTAACCGTACGTCTTACATTGAAGCATGTCAACATTTTCTGTTACACCAAATAAACCAAATAATGATTATAAAAAAAAATCATCATAATACCCCATTAAGTATGGATGATGCTTGCCTAATTTCACTCATTCTGAAAGTATTAGATTGTATTTTATCCTTTTGTCCCATTCTCCAAATGCATGTAAAGAGTTGAGTTAATCATATTGCAAACTCTCCTTCTTCAAAGAATGAAAGCGTGGAGATGAGCTAATGTTTCAGTGTGCAGGAGGTTGGGGGACAGTTAGACAGAAAGAGAATTAGAGGCAGGAATGTGCTGGAGTTCACAAACAATGTCAGATTGTATTACGGCCGCTGGGGCGTCACCCTGTGAGCGAGGTGCTGTGTGTGAGTGGGTTAATCCACTGTTTATGAAACACACATGGTGAATAGCCACACTCAAACTCCACTGCCCCTCTGTCACTTCATCTTTGAGAGAGCGAACGGCTAAATCAGACGGAGGAAGAGAAGAGGGACTAAAGGATTTTTTCTTTCTCTTTAACGGTGAAGACAGGTGAACAGGATCTTTAAGCCCCTCGATAAACAAGCAACTTTTGAGACAAAGCTGGATGCAAATAAAAAGAAAGAGGTTTCGGAGAACACCTTTCATTGTGAAAAGTTTTTAGGTCTAAGGCCGAGGCCCGGTGGTGTGGTTAGACCTCTTTTTGTGTCCCCACCGGGACATATGGCCAGTGCACTGAGTTCCCATGTCTGAGTCTAAATTAAACCCTGAACCAGAGGTGTGTTAATCCCAAACAGCACCTCACATTGACAGAACTGGGGCTCTTTGATCAGACAAAGAGAAAGAGAGATTGAGTGGAGGAGGGAACAGAGAAGAGAAGAATGGGATAGAAAATAAAGGGCTCAGGTCTTAATAATTCATACAGTATGGTAAAACCATGAGAATTTATATGAGGTAATTGTACAAGCCTAAAGCTAGGCATGGAGTTCAGTTGCTTAAGCAAATCCTAAACCGAAATCTTGTTTGAAAAACAAAACATTCTTTTATTTTTATTTTATTTTATTGACACTTAATTCAGCAAGGATGCATTGCATTGGTTAAAAGTAACAGGTAAGACTTTAACATTGTTATAAAAGATAACTATTTCAAATTAATGCTGTTCATTTGTACTTTATTTTCATTAAAACATCCTGAGAAATGCTATCACCGTTTCCACAAAAATATTAAGCAGGACAACAGTTTTTAACATACTGTAATTATTAGAAGAAGGAGGAAGAATGTTTCTAGAGCGGCTAATCAGCAAAGAATGACTTCTGAAGGATCATGTGGCACTGAAGATTGGAGTTATGCCGGAATAAAATTCAGATTTGTATCACAGAAATAAATTACAGAAATACATTTTTTAAGTGTATAAAATGAAAAGATCTGTATGTTTTACATTACAACACAAACACACACAAAATTGTTTTACTCTGAATTTGTAAAATGTGTAAATACTGCAATTAAGTTTTCAGTTTTTTAATGACCTTGAATGGTAGTGTATGTGAGTTTGTGTATGAAAAAAGTATAGGCCAGAGTCTATAAATAAATAAATGAACCGAATCTATGAGATGTCACTAATATAGTGAATCATAAGTGGTGAGTTTTTGGCAGCAGAAATGAACAGGGCTGTTGTTTCAATGGCAGGAAATGGAGCCCTCAGTGAGTACAGACACGTCTAGGAGGTCTGGCGTGAGAAACTGTTCACAACAAACTCACACATTTACTGTGTGTTAGCTTTCATTATAAACATGAATATATGACGAATAACAATCTGCTCTAAAAACACTCCACATTTTTAAATGCAATCAAAAATGTATTTTTCTCTTAGTCTAGCTAGATAACAGGCCAGGTTACAAATCAAGACTAGGGCAGTGTGATGCTACTTTTCCACTAGAGGACAGCAAAGTCTGCACGACAGCACGGCTGACATATACAAGACCCTACCGCTCTCTTTCCAAAAACCAGACAGGTGGGTGAAATCGCTTTATATTTGATGTGTCTGTGTGTTTATGTATATATGTGCAAATCGTATATGTAGGCCTACATGTCCGAAATAATATATTTTATGTTTTTGTTAATATCCTGCCTTGTCAGGTCCACTTCTACTCTTTCAGTCACCCTGTTGAGTCTCTCTCTTAGCTTGTAATATGAAAGAAGAAAGTGCAACACACACACACACACACACACATAGGTGTTCAGACTGGAGTCCATTATAGCCAGTGCCGTCTCTAGTAAACGTCCAGTGTCACAGCGAGGTCACAGAAGGTCAAATCACCTCAGTGCAGCTCGTCTTGTCACAGAAGCAAACTTCTGCCTCTGACCCCCCAACAACTTTGACCTCTGACCTCATCTTCTTGGGACTCCTTCTCTCCCCTTTAGTTCCTTTTTTTCTTTCTTTATGAGCGAACAAACGAAGCCATTCTCTAATCAATGTCCGACCAACAGGACAGGAGGTAGAAAGATATTACCATCTACATAAAAGTGCTTTCATTCATCCATCATATGGAGCTAAAACATGGAGCTAAAGTATGGACTGCACAGTTGCTTGTATTACCACGTAATGAAATAATATTGGAAATTTGTCAGATTTACATAAGGACAGTATTCAAATGTTAATAATGGATAATCATTTTTACAAATGGGGGGCAAAATTTCAACCTCTGGAAAAAAATGAAATCTTTTTACATACTATCATTGACTAAAATGTTATTTTACTCAAGTTAATATTATGGTGGCGTGTTTCGCTATATGCATGCGTTGTGATTATTTGCAACGCGTTTCGCTAAATGCATGTGTTGTGATGATTTGCCACACGTTTCATTGTATGCAAGTGTTGTGAAGTATTTGCAGCGTGTTTCGTTGAATGCAAGTGTTGTGAAGTATTTGTAGAGCGTTTCGTTATATGCAAGTGTTGTGAAGTATTTGCGGCGTGTTTCGTTATATGCATGTGTTGTGAAGTATTTGCAGCGTGTTTCGTTGAATGCAAGTGTTGTGAGGATTTGTAGTGCGTTTCGTTATATGCCTATGTTGTGATTATTTGCAGCGCGTTTCGTTATATGCATGTGTTGTGAAGTATTTGCATGGTTTCGCTATATGTATGTGTTATGATGATTTGCAACAGTTGTGTTGTTAAACTATTGAAGATGTTTTCTTCACTTGCTGATGTTTTTTCAATTTGCATGTGTTTTCTTTAGTTGTTGCGTGTCTCTCGGCCACCGTATAATATATATATATATATATATATAAACATCTAATCTATCACTGTGCCATGATACCACCACAGTGATTCTCACTTTTTTGTTTATAATTAAATGTTTACACCATTATCCTTCATTTGTCAAAAAGTTAATCCAGGGAACCTGTCTAATTCAACTCAACCAGTCGGTCACAAAAATTAACCAATGTTTTGTTTTTCTCCACAGCCAGAGCCACACTTAAACTCAGTGGGCCTCATCTATGAAACATGAGCAGACTTTCTGTTTATGTTAATTGAATGTAATATTTTACATAAGAATGGTCTTACAAACAGTTTACACTAAATGACATGCTGCTCATACTTCATGAATGAGGCACAATATCAATGTGATTTCAAGATTAAGGTAAGTAAACACACAGCCGTAGCATTTTATCACTAAACAAAACTATCATTAACTTCTCTTAGAAGTGAAACAGATAAAATATACACATAAAGAAAATAATTATACATCCAAATCTTTTTTTATCTAGAAATGTTTGTGAATATTTTGACTCTCTCCCTCTCTCTCTCTCTCTCTCTCTCTCTCTCTCTATCTCTCTCTCTGTGTGTGTGTGTGTTTGTAGGTGTTAAGCATGATTATCCCACCTGCATCCCATAAACCACCTGGGGCTGTGGACAGTCATCCAGTAGATTTGTGTCTCACTAAAAACTGCACAATGAGCGAATAAGAACTGGAGAAAAGTTCATGCTGACCAGCAAAGTATACCATTAAATAACCTCCCTGTAGAGCTGAGTTATTAGATCAGCCCTAGACAATAATTTAGGTCCGGTACAACAGATCTCAGTAGTTATAATAAAGATTTAAAGTTTATGGGCCTTTTTTGTATTACAAGATTGTGTGTGTGTGTGTGTGTGTGTGTGCATGCGTGTGTGTGTGTGTGTGTGTGAAAAAAGAGAGTAAAGTACAAGCTGAACACAGTGCATTAGGGCTCTAAAACAATGTAGGAGATTCACTAAGATCACACGAGCAATGTCTGATGACAAATGTCTTATAGACCAGTTTATCAAGCATCATAGATTAAAAAAAAAAAAAAAAAAAAGCTTATAAATATCTGATAAACACCTCTCACTTTTAAATGTAAAAGCTTTGATCTTAACCATCAATACTTTTAAGACAGAGACAATCAATATTTTCCCCTCAAAGTTCGGGTCCAGTACAACAAAATCAGCAAAAGAGTCAGATAAGCGTTCACACAGATAGCATTAACTCTGTGCTTATTGATTACTGATTGTGTTAAATATTTCTCTTTGAATCTCGTCTCATCCATATTTGAGGGTCGCAACCATCCATTGATCTACTTCAGGCACTTCTCAGTTTGGTATCATTATCTGACTGTTTGCAATCTGCGATCTGGTCTGCAATGAACGACCTGGGAGAATTTCAAGCATTTCTTGCTGATAAACTTGCATGTGTCATGAGTACAGTGGACAAACACAGAAATCTTCTGCACCTATAATGAGAGTTTTAGGGTCACACACACACAGGTGGTGTGTGTGAACTGAGAAGAGCGGTCTTTAGCATGCCTGATTGTTATTGTGGGCCCTGCTGGTGCAGTGTTGGGCTCCTGCATTAATGCCACAACCACAGGAAGTTAGGTATTGTTTCAAAGTCTGCGTGCCTTTGAGGAACTGCAGAAAGAAAAAAACACACAAGCATTTTCTCACTCCCTCAATGGGCTTTTAGTCGATTAAAATACATTCTCTGCTTATTACAAACAGCAAAGCTATGAGAGCTATGTGAATAAGTGTGTAATTTATTATTGTGTGTCTGAAAACCTGGAAAGAATGACTCTCTTCACTTTAAGGTCAGGCTAAGTCTGATTTTAGAGGTGTGTGTGTGTGTGTGTGTGTGTGTGTGTGTGTGTGCGTGTGTGTGTGTGTGTGTGTGTGTGTGTGTGAAATATTATTGCAATTTATGAATTTTCAGCAGCCATTATTTTAGTCTTTACTGTCACATGGTCCATCAGAAATCATTCAAATATGCCCCGTGTTCACAAAACATGTCTAACTGTCATCAGTGTTGAAAATGGTTGTGTTGCCTAATATTTTTTGTGTAAACCATCATCTGTCTTGTTTTCAGGATTCTTTGATGAATAAAAAAGAGCATTTATTTGAAATACAAATCCTTTCTAACATTATAAATTTACTGATCCTTTTGATCAATTTAACGGATCCTTGCTGAATAAAAGTATTAATACCTTTCAAAAAAAATAATGAACAGAAGTATATATTTTTCATGTATTTATTTAAAAAGTCATTATTAAATAAAATCTTGCATTCTTATGTGACTGACTGCTGTGATGTAATTCGTTTTCATTTTTAGGTGAAGTCATTCCTTTAAAAGAAATAATCCTGGTATCAGTACAGGTTAACGTTTAACAACAGCATTTTTTACTATATCAATTTACGCACTTTGCAACAATGCAACTAAAGAGTATACAGGGGGCTTTAAAAGCTGAAATCTGAAGCTTATTGTATCCTTGCATGTATCATGTGAAAAAAAAATATATAATGTGAAAGTTATCAGATTTATTGACTTTACCAGAGTTATTTGGAAATGCCTTATACATTAAAGTGTTAGTGAGGAATTTAGTTTAGGTTTAAACATTAAATATTTTGTCTAAATATGACAAAACTCTATGACAAAATGCTGTTGATAAAGCGTAACTTGTTTTGAACCCTGAGCATTCCTCAAACTGCCCAGACCTCCCTGTTTCTTACTGTGCTTTATTGCTTTTCACACCTGCATCCTTCTGGCAATAGAGTGTGTGTTGATGTGTGAGACTTTTTGCCTTTTTTACCGATGCCTCAGTTAAAGTCTGCTGATATGTCCTAGTGTTTCAGAAACTGTGTCTTTAAGTTATAACAACACATGATTGCACACTTGAGATTCCCTCTCCCCGCCTCTCATAAAAGAAAGGAGAGATGTTGTAGGGCTAACCCCATCATTAAACATCTCTGAGCCCGTCCTGACCCTAAACAAAGCCCCAGAATGTTGTCCCACCGGCAGGAATGCTCAGGAACGAGGGGGAGGAAAGGAAAAAAATGAGAGAATGAAAGTGTGAATCTCCTTTCTTCTGACCCTCCTGCCAAGCAAAGAAGGGCATGAAAGAAAAAAAAAGAGAAGAAATAGAGGGGCAAAGCAATAGGCCGCTTTTCTGCGCATGAGAAACGCATTGTAGCGACACGGCTCCTGGCTAGCATTGCTAATCACAGGAATGACCGGAATGAGACAAAACTTTCGACATAAAAAGGACATACACACTGCCCACAGTTCATTTAGAGCCGAAAACCCCAGGGAACCCCAAACACATCAGCATCTCTAAATATCTTAATCAAAATCATGTTATGCTATTGTGATATATTATTTGACAAACCATATGTCAAAGTTCTCTGCCGCAATAAAGCATAGACTCTGTGTGACACCTTTCCAGAGGCATCACTAAAGCCAATTAGTATTCTTTTTGTCTTTTTTAATAAATAAAACACAAATGACTGAACGGCGCCCCTTGGAGTCACATATTTCAGTAACACAGTTTGATAAAACAGTGTTTAACAAATACAGTGGGCTGCATCAGTCAATGCATGCTCTTTTAAAAATGCATATGCCAGAACTAATCTACTCCACACACTGCCTATATATGTGAATTTCGTCTCATCTCTCTACATCTGCAATCCCATCATGCCACTATGGGTGAGTGTGTGCCTGAAATAATTATCTGGCAGAATGTAGAAATGAATCAATGGACTACATGCATGATTACTTGCTGGTTTCCAAGGTTTTTTCAGCCAACTGTCATAATCAGCTGTGCTATAAGGGGAGAACATTTTCTCTTCATAATCCATTCGCAACTTGAAGAAGAGTTGTGCTTGTCTAAGAGGGTCATACTGTATGCTACCGCATAATGTTTCAGGATTTTGCAATTATGCAACTTAAATGGCAACTGAGCTGATGAATGATCCTCTGCTGCCATATATTGGTTATAACGCTAATTCCATGTCATTTTCATCTTAAAAAGTCTTTGTTTTCCACCAGGAGACTAATTTTTGGCTCATTTTTTCATCATCTTGATTAATGAAAAGTGAATCTTTAATGTAAATTTTACTGCACAACTGTAACTAATCTCACTTCAGCTAGGCAACCAAAGTTATCAACCCTGTGTACATATTCAGTTATTACTATGAAAGTAAGTTATTGATTATCAAAAATATCATTATGTTTTTTTTTACGAAATAGCATCATTAGCTAGCTGAAGTTAGCTAAAATATTTACAATAGTGTTTAGTTGTAAGCATTTAAATGTCCAATTATGTGGTACTTTCCTTGTACTCTCATCATATAAAATTATGTGTTGTTAAATAGCATGGAACAGTATAATGCCATTTTTTTCATTATTTTTGGTGTTGCAATTATTTTGTTTCTCGGTTTTTGAAAAGAACAAGCCAGTGGATGATTCTGTGAGGATCTCATGAATCTCCACCTATACCACAATATCAAATAACATTTCACCGGAAGTTTACGAGATAACTTATATGCGGAAGTTCTAAAGAACACTTTATAGTCTATTATAGTCTATTATAATGAACATCTTCAAGCCACTTCTGGAATCAGTGTAAAAAAAAAAAAAAAAAAAAGATCAGTAAGTCATGGCAACATGTTTTTTCCATTACCTCTAACTCATCAAAATAATTTACTTTATAACAATCAACTTTTTGTCATTTATTTTTAAGTTATATGGGATTCAACGTGTTTTTTTTTAAGTCAGTGTAATATAATTTAAGTTAAGTCTACTTGTACAACCAATCTGATTATAGTCCATACAAAAAATTTAGGGCAGCAACTGAATGTTTTTTTTATTATTATTATTATTATTTAATTTCATAGTTGGACATTTTTAACAGTGAAGCTTTGTATTTAAAAATTCTACTTCATATGCTGCCCCATTTCCAATTCTGAAAAATATAGGTATGTATAACTGGATAAATGGAAAATACAGTATATTAGTGAAACATTGCAAGATATGCTGTTTATTTGTACTTACTTTTGAAGACAAAACAAAAAATCTAGGGACACGGAAATCTGCTAAATTCAGCTTTGACATTACATGAATAAATTATAATTTAAAAAAGGTTTTAAAAAGTTACTTTTAATTTGAACAATATTTCACAATATTGCTGTTCTTACTGACTTTTGAACGGTAGTATATTAAGTCACAGTAATGAGAAATACTTTGTGAAATATATAAAAGTTCTTGTTTGAAAAAACAGGTGGAAAGATGCTACTTGAATACTAATCATCTACCAGTTGCAGTACATAATGTTTGGCGATGACTTAGTAATGATTGTGTTACCAATAATTGTTTTTACAGCAACAATATATCTGGTAATCTTAAAACAACAGTTTTATCTGTGAGGCCTGGGGGAAGGGTTGTGTTTCATGACAACAAAGTGAAGTATATCACTCTACCAGCCCTTATATCAGCCCTCAGGAAAACTGTGTGTGTGGAATCTGATTTCACTATTAAAGCGCACATTCCCTCATACATGTGACATGACCTCGTAAATATTTACAACCAATACAATACGTTCATCTGTCACATGTGCATTTGATCTGATATCGCTCTATTAGAACTGAAGATTAAGAAATCTCTCTTTTGTTAGAAGATCTCAGGAACTGTTTCTGGGTGTGTAAAGTTTATACTCTGAAACAAATGTAGACATAAACAATGAATGTTTTGAGAGTTTGACATTTTCAGAATTTACATAAATATGTTATAACGTCAAAAGGAGTGCCAAAGACAAATCAAGAAGAAAAAGGCATCCCCACCCCCCCAGATATTCTTTTAGAACTGACAGTTCAGAAAAACTATGATCTGAAGGAACGTCATCGCATTTGTTTCATTGTCTTAAATTGTTTAAACTCACACGCACATTGCCAAACTCGTGTTTGTGTATGATTTGAACTATATGGCTCCTATCTGACACATATGTAAGATACTGGAGCAGTGTAATCACATATTTATAAGCCAAATCAAGCACATGGCATTACATTAATGACTGTTTTCATTCAACACCTGCTCTGTGTATTTATCCGCCGTATTTGTCTAATTTTCCTTCCTCCCGCCGGCAAGGCTCATGTAGCTCTCTGTCATCCCTCGTTCACATGAGAGAGAGGAAAGCTCAAGCTTTCAATCACACGCTACACAGGAGAAAGATAACAAAATGAGAGATGAATAACAAGAATCAGGATATACCGTCGCTCCCAGACATACGCTAATTTATTACAGAAAATCAAAACAGTGTTAGCATGCTTTCATGATTGCTCAGTTTCTCAAACTAATGCAGACACAGGGTGACTGAGACGACGTAACAAATAACGAGAAAAAAAACGGATGAACGAACATACGAGACAGAAAAGCAAAGGCCAATTAGCTAATTCACATGTTAGCCTAGCATTTGATCAGTTATAGTGTTTGAATGGTGAGGGGATTGAAAGAGACGAACTAGAAAAGTGGATGGGTGAGTAGAAGAAAGAAAGAAAGAGGGAACAAGGGAAAGTGAGCTGATTAAGAGGTGATGGGGGATGGAGAAAAAAGGAGGCGAAAGACTAAAGGAAGAGTGAGGGGGTCAAGAAAATAGTGCGGTAAGAGTGCTGATCCTAGATTAGGTCATGTCATCCTTATTAGCCAGGGAAAAAGAGAAAAGAGAACAAGGGTGAGTGGACGACAGAACTTAAAAGTGTAATCATTTCTCAGGGTTTAATCTTTGTGAACAAATGAGAGGTAACGTTATAATGGTGGTGGGATGAATGCCGCAGAGATCGGGCGTAATTTTTTGAAAGAGTCTGAACACTTTGCCGGGGTGTTTAAACACGTGTTTCTGCACGTTTACAAGCACGCTAGAGTTTAACCTGAGGTGAAAGTTACCGGTAGCAGCACTCCGCTGTTTTGACCTATTCTAAGATAACCAGTGCAGCAGATAACACACACACACACACACACACACATACACACAGCTGATAACATCTTGGGATGGGATTAGTGACAATGAGGATAGATTTGGGGGTGAGAGGGCAGGTCGAGGGGCAGTTTGGCAGGGGAGGGGTGTTATCTTTGTGTGAGTTTGTTATCTTTTTAAGAAAAAGGCCTTTATCCATGTCTTGCCCGTGCCTACAATGAGCTCACATATTGACAATTATAATGGAAAGACATCAAAGAGATCAATATAGTATTCACAATACCATATTATTATTTCATATGGGTATTTCTTTAACTAAAGGCGATTTTCTGTCTGAGGGTTTTATTTTTATTTATTTTTTTATGGGTGTATTTATATAGATTTAAAGCACAACCAATATTCTTTTAATTATTTATTTACAATGTCTTCAACATCTGCTATTATTCTTTAATGTCTAATTTTTCCATTATCCAAATATTTCAATCCAGTAAAAAATTAGCGCGATGACATTTGAATCCCAAAGGAAGAGTGAAGGAGGAAAGGGTAAAAAAAACAAAACAAAAAAAAACACCTTATTAAACACATTCAATTGTGTGTAATAAAAAAAACAAAAACAAATAAAGTTTTATAAGAGATCATTTCCTGAAGGTCCAAGAACCCATATTATAATGAGTCTTAGACAAATTAATTTGATATATATTGAACTGGGGTAAGCCTGGAAAAGTGTTCTTGTGAGTAGGTGTGTGTGTGTAGTGTCTCTTTGTTTTTTTGTCCCAGGCTGTAGAAAGCTACAGAGGCAGATCTCCACTGATAACAGAAGCCAGCACAGGAAACAACACAATAGCAGGAGACTGAGACAGAGCCTGTTAGCAAAGAACCTTAAGAGAACGACATTACTACATAAAAAAAATAAAGGGTTGTGAATACCAACTGGCTAAAAATAATAAAAACTACATGAATATAATATTTGTGTCTGATTGAAAACAAGAACCATTTTGGGGAAGTCAAACAAATGAGACTACAATGCACAAATATCAAATTTTTCAAATGTAAATTAAAAAATTTTAACCTCATTTTATCGGAACTTGCTGTAATATGTTGTTTCTCTTTTTGGTGATTACATTACTAACATATGCATATGTAATTCCATGTAGCAAATCTACTGTTTATGTATTGAATTTTGTATTGTATTCATAAGCTGGACATAAATAAATATTTTAAACGTGTCCCCGTTCCTTTAGTCTCTCATGAGAGTCAAACACATCAATTTGCACTCAGAAAAGCACTAACAGAGAACTGAAGTGTGTAGAGAGAGAAAAGGGCTTCTTTATTTTAACTTCTAAGCAGTTTCGCCGCAAATTGAAGCGTGAAGTCGACAGTACAATTAGCAGGCGCAGAAGGAGGGATGGGAATGAGCTCATGAAAAGCAGAGTGAAAGAAAGGCAAAAGGATACAACTTATTCGGCGCACTCTTAGCCTCTCGAATCCCACCACCGAACTCTACGTGAGCACAGACCTCGCGAAACATTTCAATCCAATAAAAACTAATGAGATGGCATTTGAATCCCAAAGGCAGAGCGGAGGAGGACAGGGGGAAAAAAGAGACGACCGAAAGAGAGGAAGGTCCTGGAGTGAGGGTCTGCCCCCTGCAGATCATGCTATTCTACCTCTCGCCCCCTTTTTCTCGCCCGCTTTTCTCTTCCATTGAGCTCGGCGGACCTCGCCATCTCTCAATTGGGTCTTTTCTTTCCTCCGCTCTTTCTTTGCTCGCCTAATCTGCCGAGGAGCTGAGAAATACACTCATTAGCGAGAGGAAGAGAAAGAGAGAGGAGAACATATGCTCTGACTCGCGATCATTCTAAAAATCTCTTGTCTTTCGCCAGTTAAATAGTTTGTCTGTTTATCGGCCTTCTCAGAGCATATCTGGGAGCATCACAGAGAGGAAACTGTATAAAACTGCTTATAAGACACGCTTGAGCCCAGAGCACTTAGAACAAAGTCTTCCCAAGGGAAAGAAAAGCGTTTGAGATTTTGTCTCAGAGAAAGGGGGGGGGGGGGTACAATAGAGAGCAATGTGTGTGCCACCTGTAAATGTTTCCCTGACCACTAACATTATCAGGTTTCACTTGAAGTCTCCGGTTGATCCGGCGGATCCTTTGAACGACGGAAAAAAGCGTCTGCCCAAAGGGTCTGTCCCCTGTTTTTTTTCTCTCTTTCTTTCCTTTCTTCTCCTTCACTTTAGCTATTTTCAAACATGGTGAAAGAGTCGGTGTTAACCCATTTGAACTCCAGTTCTGTCAAAGGTTAACAAACACACACACACACACACCTGAAGCACAGGTATAGGAAAGGCATTCCCATGAGGCCTTTCTGCAGCAGCTGCTGGTTAACGGTGTTGTGACCTGTGAGGACAGAAGAAGAGTCTCAACATTAACCTGAAGACAACAAAAACCAAAGGGATGGATTACAGACAGGACCAAGATAAATATTTGACTTCTGAAAGAACTTTAAGTCGTTTATGCCACAGATTTACATTTCATTATTTACTGTACCAGTCACACGTGACAGAGATCATGTTGCTCATTATCTTCTCAAATAAATCTCAAATGTTTGAAATTTGTTTTGCTGACAAATACACATTTTGTTTATTTAGCAAATGTTTTTTTTTTTTTTTTTTTATGGTTAAATTGGTTGGATTCATGAAGGAAAAGCACCCAATAAGTGTCCAGCACACATAATGATTAAAAAGTGTCCAAGGATGCAACTCATGTTGGTTAAAGCCCAATGAACAGAGCATGCAGCTTTAATGTGGTTAAAGGTGGCATTTTTGTAGAAGCTAAAATAGCAAATAAGTATGTGGGTGCAGTTCAGACTAATGTTCAGAAACGCAGTCTTTTCAGTCCATGCACATTATGACTTTGGCCACTCATTTTTGCAAAATGAATAAATAAATAAAAATAATTAATTATGGTTGTGGACGTTCACTCTACCATGGAGGGGTTGATGGGTAAATGACTTCCTCCACTAATACCTTTAGAGACAGAAACAAGTATTTCACATTTCTTGTTCTTTCTTTTCGAGTAGTTTTACTTGTAATTCCAGTCTAGTTTTAATGTAATTCCAGTTCATTTTCTTTCATTCACATGCAAACGCTCAATTTAATTGTGTAGATGTGTTCAAATGATTTTCCATTTCTGAGCATCCCGCAATGAATTAAGCAATATTTACCGAAACATATGAGACAAACACATTAGCTCAATCTCAGAAAACTGAATCCCGTAGGACACGCACTGTGATTAAACCTCAAAAACTAATCTCATGCTGCTCAGAGCTCAATTTATTTCCCTTAACCATCTCTACAAGCACCTTTCTTTCCACCCCCTGCTGCCCTGAGGTTGGATGAGTCCTAACTGAGTGTTAAAATATTAACAGACTGTTGCTCATTAAAATGCTGTTGTGTGTTTCACTCATAGAGACCTTTTGTTCAGCAGGACACCAGCAACACCACCAGACCTCCAACCCCACTGATGCTGCATCCTCTGCCCAGCGAGGGGCACCTCTGGCAAGGACAGCAGCGTCCATGCCCCCTGGAGCCTGTACAGAGGTATACATGGAGAGAGAGTGAATAAAGATGGACAGATGAGTCTATACCTGTGTGCGTGTCCATAATGTTTTCTGATACCTTCCCCCGTCTTCTCTCCTTTCCTTCCCTGATTTCACTCTCTTTCACTCCCCTCGTTGATCCCCGGTGCTCTAAGTGTATCCCTTCTCCCCAGGAGTCGTTGATATGGGGATTAACTCCAAAGTGTCAATCAATTCTGTTTTCTATCTTTCTTTCTTCCAGCACACGAGTATTTAATTGACACAGAGAGAGCCAGCCAGTGTTTTGAGTTTGTTTCATCCCTGCACTCTGCTCCAGGTCATGGGTTTTAGAGATGGAGAGAGGGTGAAGAAAGAATAAAAAGTGAACTGGGGGAGAGGATTTGAAAGTGCAGTTTCCTTGTGGGAACTCCATTCTGCTTGGCCAACTCTTCTAAAACCTGTGAATGATGAGTGATTGAAGATATAAGGCGGCATCTACATGTGAACTAGTACTCATTATAGTAGACTGTCTGTGTAATATTAAAAAACACTTTATTTTGATTGCTGCTCAACAGACTTTCTGCTAAGTCACTTTGCAAGTATGAAAACTTATTTTACTAACCCTAACCTAACTGTCTACAAATGCTCTAATGAGAGTTTATTGACATGTACTGTAGCTGCAAATTTATTTACAGCTTGTAGAATGTCTATCAAAAGTGGACTATCAAAATAAAGTGTAACCAAACTTTCTCCTATCTCACCTTAACATGTAGAGACAACTGTAAGCAAGCAATCTGTATGCTGATTTTCCCAGAGAGTTTGAATATCATCTAGCACCTCAGCTTTAAGAACATTTTCAGATGTAACCGTATGTCTGAGGTAAGTACTATTTTTTTCAGATGTTGATACTTTTATTTTGAAAAGATGCATTAAAATATTGTGACATTAGTGATAGTTAAAACTTGTATATTGTTACAAAACAATTATATTTCAAAGAAATGCTCTTCTTTAATTCATAAAAGAATCTTGAAAAAATGCAACATGGTTTTTACTAAAACATAATTAGCAGCACTTATTATAATAATTATAATATATAATTATAATAATACAAGTTTATTGAGCAGCAAATCAACATATTAGAATAATTTCTAGAGGATCATCAGTCACTGAGGACTGAGGTAAATGCTACTGAAAATTCAACTTTGCCATCAGGAATTCATGCGAAAATGGAAAACATTTCAATTGTTGTAATATTTTAGATCATTACTATTTTTATTAACATTTTCTGTATTTTTGATGTAGCTTTGGTGATTCTTGGTGTAAATTTTTTCATTAAAAACTCTTACCGACCCTAAACTTTTGAGCAGTAGTGTATGTAGTAAACTTCATTTATCTTAAAAGGGATGTTTTTGTCAAATTTAACTAAATTTGTGGGAGAAAAGTTAAACTCCCTGAGACTACTCACAGAGACAAGGAGTGGAGCATAAGCTCAGCTCTAACAATTAATTTAATCAATGACGATTGCTCTCTTCTATCTCTTCGTCTGTCTTTCTATTCTTTTTCTTCTCAACTTCACACCTAGAAACACATTCCCTCTCTCTCACCTGCTAACAGGAGTTATTTCAGGTTCATTAATCTCTGTGACCTCCTGAGTAGATTTCGTAAACACACAGATGTGTGTGTCATCTGGCAGCAATGCATTGTCTTTTCTGTGTTCACACACACACACACACACACATTACCCAGCAAATCCCTGTGACAAAGGCATTTCCGAACAGGACTCTAAGGCCATTTACACACATGATTCTGCCAATCCATTTAAAACAAGACTAAATGCAGATGTAAACAAGATCCAATATATTGAGATTCCTCCACATCTGGAGGCAGTCAGTACCACTTTTGACCATATGGTGCTTGCAGCTTGATGAGGACTGAATATACTTCTGTCAACCACACAATAAATCATAACACAATTTGTGGGTCACATGCTTTAAAAGAAAATAACAGCTGACTCTGGTGTGGTTTAAGCTATAGAGTGTGAGAACAGTAATTCAATATAATTAGCGAGACAAATGTTATTTGTTATAAATACTTATATTTTATTCAATACCTAAAAGTATCTATAAGAAATCACTAAATAAACATTATCTTTATATGGTATGCATTGTATAGTTGTTAGAGTATTATGCTGCTAGCTTAGCAACATGCTAACTACAAACTCTCTCAACTGTCCTGTGTAAAGCTCTGTTTGTGTGGTTCATTAAATTGTTGCCCATGTAGAATTAACAAATTGGTAACTTGTGAGACTACATGAAGGTTATGCAGCTGCCTACGTAGGCAACAAACAGCAAGTAAGCTTACTGGGATTTGGAGCACAGCTAAAGTATTCCAGGATTCCCTGTTGGCCAAATCTATTGTTTAGGAGCATTAATGTCTTAAAGGCTTAGTGTTAAATAGCCACGTACAATGATTAAGACAATAAACATTAACATAAGTCAGTCTCCTACCCACACAAGAAGACACTGCTAACACCTCAAAGCTGAGGAAGCCTATCAATATAAAGTAAAACATCCAGGCAGTCCTTACACGTTTCATAGCTGGGCCAAAGAAAACATTTACCCAACAAATACCTTCAAACCTTAAACTGTGAGCAGCAAAACAGCAGCTAGTTCTCATGTAACCTGCTTCAGAGTGGATGATTCCGGTAGATTATGAAATCTGTGAACTTTTTCTCACCAAGACAATAGTAAGCAGCGTGCCGGAGTGGACACCAGCTCAAACTCTCACCAGCAAAATATGGCTGACCTGAAGAAAGCACAACAGTACAGTGGGAACCAGACATGATTTCACCTCACGGCTGGGCAAATAAACAAAATCTGGCAAGAAAAACAAGCAAGATAAAGCACAGAAACGATTGAATGCCGTGCACATAAAGCACTTGTTTATACCTATCAAATATTGTGTGTATGTCTGAGGGTGAGTGTGTGTGTACCAATCAGGACTCCATGTGACTTTTTGTGCGTGTAAAGCGGTAGACAGCGGGACCGGACGTTTGTATAGCAATCTTCATGAACATTACTTCAGGTCACCGGTTAAGAATAATATCAAGTCAACAGCACCATCGCATTGGCATTAATTTGCAAAAACTTGGTAGTTTTGCAAACTGAGAAACCCTTTGGGGTCATTCATGTTTTCCACCCAGTCCATTAACTCTGACCTGATATACTATATTACACATCCGATTTTTCAAAGCCCAAGATTAGAGGACAAAATGAACCCATTGGGAACCGTATGTCAGAAAAGGTCAGTGAGCTCAGCACGTGTGTTTTGCTTGTTTGTGAGAAAGGAAGAGACTGAGACAGAAAAAGTGTGATCAGGCATGAGAGAGTATGCCAAGTGTCACAATTAGAGGATCAAACTAAACTCTATCAGATGACCTCAGAGGTCAATGGCTAATGTGGATGTTTAATAGTGTGTGTACGCGTGTTTGAACAGGCACAAAGAGAGAGTAGACATAACTTTGGTTTGGGCTAGGGGGCTGCTGACCTACATGGCAAGACATAACAAAAGTATTTAATATATCTTAGAAGTTCTCCCTATACAACTTAAGAAATGGTGTGTATTGACATATGTCCACAGTTGAAACAAGACCTTCTAATGTTCACTCATGTTAATTTGTTTGTGATATAAGAGGAAGAGATGATCAGGTCATGTGCTGCTTGAACTAAAGTGCTACAGTGATCTTTCACGACACATTAAAAAGCCACAAAATGGTATTAATTGTTTGATTTTTTTTTTTTTTTTTTTAAATGTCAACATTTAAAATCTAAGACTTTGCTTCATACCAATAGTAACCTGCTTTGTCTTGTATGTAGCCAGGTTTGCTCCACAACGTTTTTTTTTTACTTCGTAAGAACATGATGTGTGGTGTGAGAGATCGCCATGGCTTATCTGACGTAGCAACAGTAACTAAGGGGGAATGGGGTCACTGTGAAACATCATTTGCGGCAGTCTCTTTATTGTAAAATTCATATTTCATATCCTTACATCTAGCCATCTATTATGTATTTACATATGTATATATTTATGGCCACTTGAAAAAATATATATAACTATTAAGTGTACACACATTTATATTTAATATATTTTATAGTAAATATTTTATATTTATATATCATTAAGCAATTTTTTTGCTGTATTTTGAAATATATATCAATAATACACAGTATCTGATATATCTGAACATAAACCACAAAGAAACTGCGCCCTCAAAAATCCACTCAAGCCTTGTGTGTTTATTCGATATTTTGTATAATCAGATTATGCTTTAAGCACATTGAGTGCAGAATTCCACGAATATTCCATTTTAGTTATGATACTAAGGGCCTTAGAAGGGAGTTACCCATGTAGATAGAAGACAGCTATGCAATTCAGTTGAGGAAAAGAGCTAGAGAAGGAGTGAGAGACAGGTACTGAGAGAGAGATGGGTTTTGGAACTGCTCTTCATGATTGTGCATGAAACAGGATTATCTGCTGTGAATCTCATTTAGACAGAACAACTCCAAGTTCTCATATTTCCTTGATCTGATGAATCAGTCTTAATTAAAAAGGCTGTTTTGTGTTGCTGGTGTCCCCAAGTGTTGATTAAAATCTGTAACGGTGCTGTTGTGCTTTTAAAAACTGATGATCTTGCAATGATTAGGTTTGGTCTCTTAGAGGCCACAGCTTAACCTGTGGATGTTACCACTCAGCAAATCAAACCTTGATCTATCTCTTTCTCTCTCTCCCTCTATCTTTCTCACTTTTTCTCTTAGGCTAATGTCTGAATAGAATGAAACCACAGTTCTGAATTTCAGATCTGTTTAGTATAGCCGATGGCAGTGTGCACACCAGCGGAGAGCTCTGTTCTTCCTGTGTTGTCTGTGAATAACCATGACCATCCATTTTACTTATGGAGTCAACATGACTGGTGGAGAAATGAGGAGGAGGAACAGATATACATATGTGTGAGAGTGTAGACAAAAACTTCCAATTCTCTGGAGTTATGATGTCACAAACTGACAAACAAAGCCATGTGTCGGCGCCGATAACCTAGTGGTTAGTTCTGACATATAGCACAACTGTGCTCACGGCGACCGAAGTTCAACTCCCGTCTCCAGGTCCTTTACCGATCCCGCCCCCCTCTCTCCACCCAGTACTTTCCTGTCTAATCTCAACTGTCCTATCTAATCAAAAAAGCCATAAAAGCACCCCCCCCCAACAACAACAACAACAGCAACAAAATGATATAAAAAACAAAGACACCTAACAGTTGTGCAAATGTGACGCACAGTATTTCAGTGCAAAAACTAAGCCAACTTTGCATGAAAACGGATTCTGCAAGCTTGCAAATAAATGCAATGTAATTCCTAATATGCATAATACCTTTAGTGAATCATGCAGTAAAACAATGCAGACAGTGTGTGCAAATAAATGCAATTCATGTACTGCACTTTCACTATTGTATCAAAAATAAAATAAAGATATATAGATATATGCTGGATATGCTGCTTGGTGTTTATTCAAAAGTTCTCTAGTACAATAATGTATGTACACTTAAGAAAAATGACACGCATTTAACTCTGAACCCAGCACTCTGTGAATCCCTGTTGTGTAGGGCATCTGCTGGTGGCATGCTTGTCCTATTTTGATGATTTTATGAAAGTGAAATCCACAACAAGAGCTCAAAACAGCACCGGCAATGTCATCTTCACTCACTCTAATTAGTGCACGTGTGTGTTTGTTTCCCAACCCACCCAGAGAAAGAGAATGAAGTAGGAGGAAAAAAATCTGTGCAGGAAAATTGTGAGTGTCCATTTGCACTTGTGTGGATTATGAGGTGAACACACACTTTGCATCCCTGTCAAAGCTCTTTGCAATGCTGTGTTAGAGTGTTTTTGTGACTTATAGATGGTAATGAAATTTTATTATTATTATTATTATTATTATTATTATTAATCAGAGAGGGTTGAATATCGCCTCTTCCCACCCTCAGTTAGTTAGTCTAAACAGTTTTCACTTATCTAACAAATTGCACTGTAATTTAACTCAGCATATTCTGACTACTTTCTATCTGAATTATAAGTGTAATTTTCATCTTCAGTAGCTATTGTTTTGCATAATTTAGGTTTATTCAACTTAAGTGCATCATTATTTGAATGAAATTTCAATCCAGCTGATAAGTGGTAGCTATATATGTATGTATGTATGTATGTATAAAGGCTATTCAGGTCACTTGTTCATTTTCCGAGAGCACCTACAAATATGCTCATCTTTCTAATGCCATCTGATGATGCATATTTCACCTCTATTGTTTAGACTCCTTGAAGTAATGGTGCGGCGAGAGAAAATTAGGGATGCATTTGGTTCTTCCCGGCTGAGTCGCTTTGTCCAAAACAAGTCCTTTATCATGTTAGTGAGAGCGCTCTTCCGTTAAGTAGCTGGACATTCCACTCTAATGAAATCCTCTGTGCCCTTTCACAAGATATTAACGTTTATGATCATAATAATCTGTGAGAAAGCAGGAGGGCAAGTTCAAAGATTCACCCTAAATAGCACTTTCATTCACAATGCCATTTTATGATCATGATCATCATAGGGATCTATTCATATTTACAGCATTAAAGAATATAGTATTAAAGCACATCACCAACAACAAATGTTACAGTCTCATCATGTGTATTAACTTGCATTATAGCTTTTATAGGTTTTATACAAGTGATTACAATTTCTTAAATTGTGGGTTATCGATGTTTATTAAAGGCATTATGAATATCTTTGTATCATATATACAAGACTACCTATAAAGAAAATGTAACTTCTCACTGAAGTGTTTAACGGGACCCCAGACTTTGTCTAATCCGTCATTACTCCCAAGCCTGGCTCATCGGAGGCCTCACAGATGTGATTTGGAACAATATTGTTTTAAACATAAATCATTTGTGGCGAGAGGCGAGCTGAAGACAAGGGTTTATAATTTGTAACGTTCAGCATTTTTCCCGTAGTTTTTAAAAGCGCTGGGCTTCCACTTGTATATCTTTGCCTGGCCAGCAATATCCCCCACGTAATTTAAAAACAACAGCGTCTGAGAGCTGCCAGGCAGACAGGATCAGCAAGTCAAACAAACCCTTGATCCCCTGTGCCCCCACGAACCTGCTCTTATTCAAACAGCCATTAGCATTTCCGCAGTGGTAATAATTGGAGCTGAGAAAACACCTCGGAAAAACTCACAGTTCACTTCCCACATGCACACATCTATATGGAGACACACCAGTGACTTCTATAGCTGATTTTGACATAGTTGTGATTGAATAAAGACATTTTTTATTCTTTGAGATGTTCCCAAAACTCTTCTTTCTTATATAGCAACCTCCAGATAGAAATTTTGTCCTCAAAGTACACCAAAATAAATCTTTAAATGCTAAATGAACAAACATAAAGGGACAAGGTTAGAAACACGCGTTCTGTGGGAGTAGAATATCATTCACTGCACAGATTGATGTGGCATTCACAGACACGTTACTAAGGGTTATTAACTTAAGGCAAGTGTTTTAGTATTGGCTTTTATATGGGAAATTAACTTTACAGATACAGGAAGAGAAAACGGAACAGTGCCGTGCGACCTGTAAGAGTACAGGCAAAAAGCACTGTAACACTCTAACGCTCCAAATACACATTTCTTAATCAACTTACGGCTCTTCAGTCGGCCAGTTGTTGTTGAGCTGTTTTCAGATGTCAGTTTTTAAATATTACAGTGTCTGTTTTCACACTTAAGCCTTGCAGAGGTGATTGATCTACACTAGGGTGTGGGAAACTAATTAGGAGGTCACAGCCCGTGAGTCTGTGTGTAGTAAAAGTCCTGCTACCTTTGATGAAACATTCAAAATAGCAAATCTGATCTGTTTAAAACCCTACCTTCCTTCAAAAAAGTGAAACAAAACTTCACAAAAATCAGTAATTAACAGAAGAATCAATAGTTTGATTTAGCATGTTGACAAAACATGATTAGAAAAATGAAAAATTTAAGTTTTTTTTTTTTTTTTTTTTTTTTTGACGAAATGGTAAAAAATTTATCCATCCCAGTTAACTTCTTGTGAAGTGAAAAGCTGTGTTTTTGTAATAAACAAATCCATCATTAAGACATTTTACGTTTAAAACATTGCTTTTGGCTAAAATATAAGTCCGTATTCATAATTTAGCTTTCTCTAGTGAAAAAGTTGTCTCGTCTGAATAAGGAGAGAAGCACCGATCAAGCACCGTTTACTAGTGAAAACAATCCATAACCATTGTAAACAAGTATTTGACATGAGAAGACAGCATGGGATGGACTTTTTCACTGGAGGAAACATTTTTACAGATAATGGACTCATATTTTGACCAGAAGCAAGAGTTCAAAAGTCAAAACACTGTAATGATGGATTTTTCTTACAAACACTCATCTTTTCATACAACGTCAATTGATGGAGTGCTGTTTGGATTACTTGTGGATTACTGTGATGTTTTTTTTTATTAGCTGTTTGGACTATAGATCTATTGGTGAACAAGTGACAAAGCTAAATTTCTCCAAATATGTTCTTATGAAGAAACAAACTCATCTACATCTTCGATGGCTTGAGGGAGACATTTCCATTAAATATTATTATTTTTTATTTTTTTAATTAAAATGCTCTCTAGGTAGGCAGCTCACTGGGCTTTGGAAAAGAGCTACACTACAGCAAGACACACAATAAATAATGGTTACACACAAAGTGAAATCAAACTGACATTTTGCGAAGACTGAATGAAACATTGCATGGACATATGCTCAAAGGAATCAATAGGAACATGAGCGCTCAACTAATGGGTCAAATGTACATGATTAGAGAAATGTAATACTGCCCCAAGGGTTTCATGCCTTGAGTACATGAATGAAATGAAGAGTGTTAATGGTGTGAGATGCATGTGTGCAAGATGTGCTAGTAATATACTCACAAGCAGGGCATATAACAGCATCAAGGGGAGGCCCATTGAGGGCAGATGGTGTATTCACTCACACACACACACACACACTGGTGGCAGACAGGTCTAGGGCTACAGATGGTGACATCACAGTGGGGGTGTGAATGACAGAAGCCTTGCAATGAAGGAGAAATGAATAAGAGGGTGCTTCGGGAGCCATGTTCACATTTGATTATGTTTCTATATTTGTATGTTGACTAATACTGGTTAATAAAACTAGTTTGAGATGGAGGTGTCAAGCCAGACTGGATGTCATTATGAAAAGCTGCAATAATTCATGAATAAAACAACTTTCCCTATACTTCATGGACAGCATTTCTACATTCTCTAAATGTATATTAATGGTCAAATAACTACCATTCACTATTGTTCAAAAGTTTGGGGTCAGTAAAATTGGATTTTATATATTTATTTATTTATTCAACATTGATAATAAGAAGAAATATGTCTTGAGGACCAAATCCTCAGATTAGAATGATTTATGAAGGATCAAGTGGCACTGGAGTAATAGCTGCGGAAAATTCAGCTTTGCATCACAGGAATAAAATACATTTGAAAATGTATTAAATGTATTTTTACTATAACGTGTCATTTTTTAAATCTTAAATTGTTCTGTATTTCAAATCAAATAAACCCAATGCTTGCTGAGAATAAGATAAACACTTTTGAACTGTTGTGTGCATTTACATGCAACTTTCAGACAAACCTTTTGACTTAAATCAAACCATATTCAAAATTAAATAAAGTTATGCATACTTGAACACACAGAACCTAGCAAACTGCATCTGTTATCATGCCACACTTCCATTCTGAATTTACATGTTCTGTTCAATATTGCGTGTGCCGCGTGCGTCATTGTCTGTTCTGACTTCACTGTCAGTTCTCAGGTCCCTCCTTTTGTATGACTTCCTTTAAACCACAAAGGCCAGACTATTTTGGCACACACCTTCCTGAATCACTGCTTTTCCCTCCCATCACAGGCTGACGCAAACACTTCTGGGAATTCTCTCCAGTTTTCATTATCATAACACTTTCCAAACACAATCACTCCCACATGCACACACACACACACACACACACATTAGATGGACATGAGACCAGTTCCTAATGTCAATTATAATTCAGATAATTTAATGAATCTGCATAAGCTTCAATAGAGCACAGCGCTAGCAATGCCAAGGTCAGTGGTTCAATTCCGAGGGAGAGCAAGAACTGATAAAACATGTACCTTGAATGTGATATAAGTCATTTTGGAATAAAGCATCTGCCAAATGCATGAATGCAAATGTAAATTAACTGATGTGTGATGCAGGCTATGCAGCAAACAAATGACCCTAAAAATATGCAAATTGTGATAAAATTTTCGAGCTGACTGTTGTACTCATCGGCTGTGTCTCTGTGATTATGCAAACCAGCACCTGTAGTTCATGGCTTTGTCATAAACGGTGTCTGTAGAAAGCAGGAGAGTGGGTCTGGAGTGACGGTTGGTGTTGTGTGAGGGGTGGGGGGGATATGTGTCGTGTGTGTGTGTGTGCTGGATGGACAGTGCATTTGTATTCTTTTTCCCACAGCCTTCTAAATTTGAGATCTATTGTTCTTAGTGTGTGTATGCGTGTCAGAGAGTGAGTGTGTCGCCGTCTCATGTGATGTAAAAGCGTGCACCCTTGTTGCTGACTCAGATTTTTTGCATGCATGTATTTTAATCAGTTTAATACTGTGTGCACGTTCATTATCATCACGTCACAACACACCTCTGCCTTTCTCTCAAACGGTCTTTCTCCATTTGTCTTTTTGGCTTGTGTCCAGTAATTAAATAAGCACATGGGCCATATGACGGTCACACAGAATGACAGAAGTCCCTTTCCCTTCCTGTCTTTTTTTTCCCCGCTCTCTATTCTACATACAAGAGATTCCCACCATAGGACACAAAGCAGCTGAAAACAATATCAAATAGAAAACAATAGATGAGAGCAAGTGTATGTGTGTGTGTGTGTGTGTTTGTGTGGGTCTGTGTGGGTGTGTGGGTGTGTGTGTGTGTGTGTGTGTGTGTGTGTGTGTGTGTGCGTGTGTGTTTGTGTGTGAAGATAGCTTCTATCTACTGAAGCACTCATAAATGTTCTTCAGTTTAACACTGGAGGAACCTTTAAAGTTCCTTGGTAGGTCTATCTTATGAAGTTCTGATTAGAGGCATCAAATTATGTTTTGCGAAATTTTAACTTGTGCACCTAATGCACATTCTATAATGACCACATGTGTGTATTTGCCTGTGTGTGTTAGCCACCTTTGTGCAGGGGTTTTCCTTGTGATAACCAAGCGGAAACACCGGATTTGCTGCCACAACATAACCACTCATGACTGTTTAAGTGCTTACTGTAACTCACTAGATAGTACTGACACAACTATTTTAGACTGGACAGTTTCCTCAGGTCAGTAAAGATCAGCACAACTTTCAGTCTTCAGCCTTTTGGGCCTCACATTGCTAACACAAATCAAATCAGACGTCGACTGAAAATAAAGCAGACGGTGCAATTCATGACTACAGTTATTTCTGAAATAAAGCTCACAAAACAAATAATTTGCCACAGTGCTTGCAATTCTTCTAATGGTTATTCCTTTTAAAATAATCTTTGTCATAATCTGAATGGAATTAATGCATTCAGCCTTAGGAGTGCTCTCTATTATTCTATTCTATATATATATATATATATATATATATATATATATATATATATATATATATATATATATATATATATATAAATTCCATACTTTTAAACCAAGCTTCCTTAGATTTAAGATGAAAATTTTTAAATCCCACATTGCCATGCTTACATTGTAAAAACACAAGAATGGAATGAAATGAAAATATACACAAGGTGTAGAAATGTTTTTAAAAGTTTTAGATTGCTTTTTCAACATTTTAGAATGCTTTATCATGCAAAAGAAGCAAGACAACAGTCAAGCATGCCCATCTAGAGCTTGTTTACATAGAAAAACTAGCTCAGTGGAATACAAAAAAGCAATGATGTCAGTTTGATATTTGTATCCCAAAATGTGTTTGCTCTTCTTTATTGAAACTATTTTCTTTCTCAAATACAAACAGATTTTTCTTTCTTACATTTTCCCATTTATAGCAGCCTTTATACCGTAAAACGTTGTGCTCGTTTTTTTTTTTTTTTAAGATGTTTGTTGAGTGCACCTAAATTTGCAGAAGAACACAGCAATCAAATATCTTGTTTTGTCCTATTTTAATCAACCAACATGCTACAGCGTAGCTATTGTACAATTGAATCTTTTTTTTTTTTTTATCCCATTCTCAAGGCACTCTTGCTGAATGTGTGTGAATGAGTGTCAGTGTGTTGCCATTTCTGTACTTCCTATATCTTAGCAACTTTAACTGGTGGAAACAGATGGCAGAGATCACCTGTGATGAGTGTGTGTGACGGCCAGATGGGGAACGTGAGCAACTGACTGAGCTACAAACTACAGGCATGTCATCCATTAATGATGAACCATACTTATCTTTCAAATGTATTAACACAAATGCTTTTTGAGGATGGTAAGATACTAAAGGCAAGAGGAGATCCTGATAAACACACACACACACACACACACACACACAAACTCTCATTCTTACCTGCAATTAGTGTGTGAATTTGTTTAAGCTCTATCACTGGTGTTGGTCAGAGGTGTCTCATTTTAACATGGTACATTAGATTGAACAGGTGTAGTGTGTGTGTGTGCGCGCGCTGCACTAGAAGAGATAAAACTGTTATCTGCTGCAAATGCGTGGGAATGTTGGGTGTGAGCATTCCATTCAAATGAGCCCAGTTAAGGGAGGAGAGAGTGACTGAGGGTCACATTCAGGTCAACATCAAGTCACCATTACCACCCACTTATTTCTAGTTTAGATGGATGTGTTTGTCCATCTATGTGTGTGTATCTGTGGTGGGGCTGGAATGCTAGAATTGTATATGTAGGTTCACAAAAAAGAAATAAACACACACACACACACATACACAGAGGCAGCAGCTGTCTCACCCCATGAATCGCCACCTACATACTGAAATTCAGGAAGGTCAAAGGTACTCGCACACTGAAAATACCCCAAAATATCAGCCAAAGTATCTCATGCCTTCTTATACACCAGACTTTAACTCGTAAACACAAGCTGTCTTCACCAAATCCCTTCACCACTTTTCAGTTTGACTTTGACATTTGGATAACAAGCATATCAAAACAATGCAAAGTTTATTTCTGATTCTTTTGATTCTTGAAGAGTGAAAAAGTAAACAATGTCTTTGCATACAAAATTGTGCATGTACTAAGCTGAAAAAAAGTATTTTTGACGACCGTTGATGATGCATATGATGATAATTATGTTAAATCGTGACAATGTTGTACTAATTCATTCCCTCGTTTGAATTCAGTTTAATTGTAACCTTGATTCAACTAAATGGAAGAATAAATTATTAAGTCGTAAGGACAAATTCTTAATTTGAGGTCAAGATCTTCTGAGGTCTTTTTTCACCCCTGCATGTCATGTGCAGAGCTCCGTAATGCAGTATAGTAGTATAAATAAATTCCCAGACATACTGCATCCATCAAGTTGGCACTGTCCTTTGACCTGTGTGTTCTTTGATGTTTGAACAAAATGTGTGAAAATAATTCACTGGTATTGCTAAATAAGTCGACTTGAAAGAGCCATTCAGCTCACAGTTCTTTGGCCTTTTTTTTTTTTTTCAGCTTTTCGAAACCAATCAGCTTCTCAGTTCATGTGGCCTTATTGAATAGCATTGTGTCTGCTGTTGTACTATGTAGAATGATTCCTCTATCTTTAATGATACTTTTTATAAATCTATTACTTAATGGCTTATCTCTTGTTTTAGATCACATATAATATGGAGTTGATGATAGAGATGTGGGTTAAAGGGCATCCTTTAGACTGATCAGAAGACTGTTGTGGTGAGTGTCAGCACTAAGCAGCTCTGTGTCACTGTGAGGTGATAGAAGGTGAAACTTCACACTTCTCCATTTAAAATATAACTGTCACATGGACTTTCAGTCTTAATAGAGCTGTCCATCACACCTGACCTCAGCGGTCAATAACTAGACCACAGCATGAATGGCTCACTCAGGGACCAGTTGAGATTGCATGCAGACAAAAAGCCATGAGAATTTAGTTTCATAAGTTCTTTTAGTTTAAAAGAAAAAAAGTAAAAAAGATTAGAAAGATTAATAACTTTTTTTTTTTTTTAAAGTAAACTTCAGTCTAAATATACTAAATTACCCATACAAATGTTTTATTATTGTTATTATTATTATATACTCTTGTTCAATTTATTGTTTCAGCACAACTGTTTTCAACACTGATAATCATAAAAAAAATGTTCTCTGAATACCAAGTCATTAGAATGATTTCTAAAGGATCATGTGACACTGAAAACTGGAGCAATAGATGCTGAAAATTCAGCTGTGCATCAGAGCAATAAATTACATTTCAACATATTAAAATATTCAAATTGTAATTTATAATATTTCACAATACTGTTTTACCCTATTTTTGATTAAACAAATGCAGCCTTGGCGAGCATAAGATACTTCTTTCAAAAACAATAAATAGTTTAAATCAGCTCTTCTAAAACATTTTTAAAGGAAATTCTTACCATCATTTCATTTACTCATACTTTTATGTAGCAATGTGGTTCTATTTTTTTGTACATTGCGTGTTACTTCAGACACCATAAACACTTAACACATGTTGTTATATGTAATAACTTAAATAAAATTCTATGTATCTAAGTTCCCTGAATTCAGTGATATCTAAAAGAGCCAAATATTTTCCCATCAGTTTTTAGAATATAAACTTTCCCAGAAACGACACGCATAGATAAATACCTGATTTTCAATGAGATATGAATAGACATATTATTTGTGTATCTTCATCAAAGCTTAACCTGAAATCTAAAAATGATAGAAAAAATATTGTGTATATGATAAAAACTAGTTTAAATCGGTTTTATCAGTTTAAATGTTCCGATAATGTTTCGCAAATCTAATCAATACGATTATCCCCAAATCTTTCATTCTTTTCATCCTAGTATTCTCCTCCCTGAGCAAATTAGGAAAAAACTCTTATATTGAGAAAGGAAAAAGTGTTTTTAAGTGCCCTGTTCCTACCTTAACCTCCATAAGAAAGGTTGTGATGACCATCAACACAGAAAGCAACAGTGTTAACCAAGAACATACACCTACAGATACACTGCTTTAAACAGCTTCTCAGATCATAGAGATATTCATATGAGTGTTTGACACGGGCAGATATGTATTTGCAAATCCAAACCCCAGTTCACTTTAAAAGCTTGATTCATTGAGCGTCAGTGAGATGGACGAGGTGAGAAACAAAAGGGCTGTAAGTGATAGTGACATGCACACGCCGCATGAAAATAGGAGGGGAAACCAAGAGGGTAACAACAAACTGTGCTCCGGACAGCTGGTGTGATGGATATAACGGATCAATCAAATCTGACTGTGCAACAGGACAACAGTCAAACATGAGGGACTTTCATTGTGCATGTGTGTTTGTTGTATAAAGAGGGTGGCAGGGTCCTAAGGGGTCTTTAGGGATGCAGGGAATGAGGCTTACAGGCATTTAAAAAGAGTTTAGTATTGTGTAATGGTATTCTTGTCCATATCCAGTTTTCTAAAGTTTTCAAAATCACCTACTAACACTATCACTAAACTATTACCTTTATTATAAGTATAATCTGATGTTTGAATACTGTGAAACACAGAGTTTTCTTGTGGAACCTGATTAACAAAGGGTAAATATGACTATTTCAATTTGAATGGCTGCAAAAAAAATAAAAATTAAAAAAGCCTCTAAAATGACATTTCCAGAAAATGTTTTTTTTATTTTTATTTTTTTTATAAAAATGTTTGCAAATGCAAATATTGCACATGTGTCCATGTGTTACAGTTATCTGGTTTATGTTTGTCTATTTTATCCCCATGGTAACACAGGTAATTTTCTGCAATTTACGGTCTCCATACATTTGTTATTACTGAGAACATGTATAAATCACTGTAATTCAAATGTACCCAAATTAAGAATCATCCAAACAGAGTTCATCAGTTCAATAGATTCATTCAAACAACGACTCAAAAAAAGAAAAATAAATTCACTCACAAATCAGCCATCATTACGGCATGTGAGCAAGTTTACCCTATAAAACCTAGCCTATGAAATGTGTTAGAGCATTATAATAGTTATATTATATATATATATATATATATATATATATATATATATATATATATATATATATATATATATATATATATATATATATATATATATATATATAAACATATCATATCATTACTTTTCCAGGAGTGTTTTAAGTGTCTTTCATAGCCATACAAATCTTAGGATCTATCCAGAAACCCCTACAAACGAGCAATGTTTGGTCTGTCGTGAGGATGTTTGTACAGTTCTGTTAATAATTTATTATGACCATCAAAACAGATGTAAGTAATGCATGTACGCACATGTGTGCACACTCACACACAAAGGTGACGTCAACTTTAGGGACTCTTGCTTCTTTCCTTGCAGAATAGTCTCTCACGCTCTCTCTCTCTCACATGATTATTCACTCTGTCATTCCAGCTTCCAGTCTTAAGACTCAGAATCAGGAAATGACCATTGTTTCTAGATCAGGTAGAGAGAGAATGGGACAGAGAGTGAGGTGAGGAGAGGAGGTCTGGAGCCGTGATGGATGTGGCTCTTTTCCTGCAGGGACTTTCTCAGGCTCTTTTTCCTGTGCTGCCAACGTCTCTCTGACTCATTTTTTTTCCCTCAAAGATCTCTTAGTAGAGATTAACAGTTAAGAAGAAGATATTTTTTTATGTATATAAAAGCACACCAAAATGTTTCTCACCAAAAGAAAGAATGAATGAGACAGACCTATACATTTCATCTGTGTCTGATCAGATTTCAGGTCAATCCAATACTGCAGAAATGACCTTTCACCTCTGCTTGTCCTGTTACAGCCTTTCATCTATATAGCTGTTTATTATGAAAGAGAGTCTCAGAGCTCAATGCTCTTTGACAGAGAGCTCACTGACTACTTCTTTCTACAGTGACAGAGGCTTTGGTTCCACATCTAATGGATTGGATCTGCATTTAAACTTGTAACACTTATGAAAAGTGAAGTGTGTCACTAGCTGCACCAAACACAATTGAAATCTGTTTGTTTGAGACATAACAACTTTGGCTGCACCAATGATGGGGAGGGACAACCCAGACAACGAAGGATGTAAGATACAGATTATTGGATATTTGTTTGCGCCTCCTGCAAATGGTTGAGAATAACTTTATAGATTTCTTAAGAAAATATACTGCTCTTCCATGCAAATCTCACTTATATGAAGTTTTGGTTGGTTTTAATGCAGCTGCTATGTGATTTTATTGTTTTGCTATATGGCCGTAAGGGTGTTCTGTAAAGTTACTATCCCATGATCTCTGTCTCTGTCCTGAAATATTTTAATAAAATGCTCTGAAAATATAATATATATATATATATATATATATATATATATATATATATATATATATATATATATATATATATATATATATATATATGTACTACCATTCAAATGTTTGGGGCTGATAAGATTTCTTATGTTTTTGAAAGAAGTCTAATATGCTCAACCAAGGCTGCATTATTTTTATTTTTATTTTATATTACTATAATTTAAAATAATCTTTTCTATATTTATATATAATTTATTTATTTGATGGTCAAGCTGAATTTTCTGCGCCCATTACAGTCTTCAGTCTTACATGAATCTTCAATCATATATGCTGACTTGGTGCTCAAGAAACATTTTGTATTATTATCAATGCCACGCTTCTAAATATTTTTGTGGAAACCGTTATACATTTTTTGTGGGATTCTATACATTTCTAGATTTCAGCCCTTCCCAAAGCCACCCTTCAACCCAAAATGTTAAATAGGGTCAGATTCCACATTAAACAACCTCCGCAAGACCAAAGGTACACATTAAATGTACCATTTGGGACAAGAATGATCATTCTGTCACTTAGATATGGATGTGTTATTTGATGATGGTTTAATTTATAGGGTGAGAAGTTTGGGGAATAGTTAAAGTGATGAAAAGCTTAATGCAATCTGTGTCAGGTTCACCATTTTAAATGGCACCTAAAAGAAAGATATACAGAGTTAACAAGCAACTGAAGCATATCGGGAATGAAAAGCTTCTTGAATTTCCATGAAACCTCACACACACAGTAAGGTGACCCCAGGAGACTTTAAGAAGTCGGTGACCAGGATCAGTCCAGTGACCAACAACACTGGAACTATAGCCAGTATGTGACCCTCCCCCGAAAACACACACACACGCTACAGGACGGGTTAAAGAAACTCTTCCTGAGAGCCTTGTTCTCCCTTTCTCTCCATCTCAGGTCTTTCTCTCCTTTCCTCTCCTCAATGGCCCTTTGTGTAGGGGCCCCTGGGACATCAACATGACAATGTGCCCCAGTGGTGGGATCCTGCGTTTGTAAAGTGCCCTCATCCTCAAGAGACAGAGACTACGGCCAACTGAGAGGGGAGGTTAGCCAGAGAGGAGAGGCCATCTTTGATCAAACAATAAAAAAGGGGACATAAAGAGTGCAGTGACTTTTCATTAACTTGAGTAGCATGAAGGCCGTTCTTGTCAGAAGAGCGGGAAAAAGCTGAGGTATTATTCTGTTAATCTAATAATATAAAGACAAGGTTAATATGTTTGAGAATTGTAAAATGGCTGGATTGAAAGCAAGTGATCTGACCAAAGGTAGTGGTGACGTCTGTCTTTTGTGTCATTACTCCACTGAAAGGAAATGCAGTTGTTCTTATTGTAGTAGCTGGGAAGTAAGTCATTTAGTTTGATCAGGTCAGATCCATATATTACTTTTCAGAGTGATGAGCTTTGTAAAAATCAACCAGTTTCAGAAAGGTGGGGCATAGAGGAGCAACAATCATGCATCAATCATCATTTTTTGAACCTTGAGATCATAGGTTCTACCAAGAACATTGCAATATTAGATACAGTATTCCACACAGTAACCTATGTAGTATACTACACATTTTGGCAAATGTGGTAAGAGTATGACAGTATGTTACCCTCAAGGCAGTATGCAACTTTTCAGGTGTTAAAGGTTGTTTTTGGTTGGATAATTTGCAGACCTTATTTGCAGACCTGATGGGGGGGGGCTAATAGGATTTCACTCTATTATTGGTAGCTAAAATAAAATTATTTAGAACGGACAAACATGCAAGTTGAATGCAATGTGTTGAAATTTGTGAATTACAGGAAATGCAGAGCTTTTAGTGGAGTTCTTTAGGTACAGATTCTGTTTGGACCAGCTAATGGGTGATTTACTGGAATATAAGAATTGAATTGTGCAGTCTGTGCAACTGAGAACATATACCTAAGAGCTTAGTTGCAACATACTGGTTTGGTAACAGTCTACCATTAATTCCAGAAAATAATAATCAGTTTCTCAGCCTCTTGTTTTCAATAAAATATTTCTTGTTCCATTCTGCTGGTCCTGTTTTAGCACATTTTGTTGGTTTCCTCGAGAGATAAGCTTATCCTAGCTCCAAATGAAGACCAGTTCATAACTTACTCTATTTTTGTAAGGCCCATTTGCTGACAGAAGGGTCATTCTAAGATTAGGTCCAAGCCCACTGGAACTCCAGAGGAGCATTGTGACAGGCAGTTGCTTATTCTGAAAAACTACTGGCTAAATATATTCAGCCAGGGCTATTTAAAAACACACATGAGCAAAGCCATAGTGTCTCTGTTTTAAGAACTGGTCTAGATAAGAGCCGGAGTGAGGACTTTCTCTTTTATTTTGACATGTCAAGAAAATAATAATTTGGAATGCTGGATCATTCAAATTTTCTGCATTTAAATGGTTATCGCTGAATTTTCACACAAATAGAACAGTTCTGTATAGGTCTTGGTATGCTATGTCTGTGCAATGTCGTCCCATATGACTTACTTCTATGGAAAACTAAAGCCTTTTTAATCAATGGCTAATTGCTAAAGGATTTTTGCAAAATAATTATGTACACCCCCTAAAACAGCTCATTCAAATATGCCTCCATGTCACTATGTGGAAATATTTGTGTAATGCCACTCAAATGTTCATGCAAAGAAATAAGGCGTGGTTTCAGTAACCACAGTTAGTGTTGAAGCAGCCATGTCAGGGAGATGCTCTGTGTATCTAGGCAAATCCAAAAGCACTTTATTTGGCCTTCAGAAAGTACATGCATTTGGGAATCTTTAAGATTACTTACAACAGAACAGCAATGCATTTTATGGATGACCATTTTGTGAACCTAGGAGAGGAGTTAATTCTGACTTTGCTATAAGAATCTGGCACTTCTGATTTAGATACTGTATGTTTTGTTATCAGTTTTATTTGCTATGGACTGTTCAAATGCAGAGTTTTGCGCTGCATCACTGTCTGTCACGCCACTCTGTTCCTCTTTTGGGCTTGACATGATTGTAAAACTGAGGACATTATTAACTGTCTTTACATTAATTTTGAAAGATGAAGCTCTCGATTATGGAAAGGGGTGTTACATTTCTAATATATTTTATATGGGACCATACAAGACTCTTCCTGGAAGTAGCCCATTACACCAGCTATCTGGACAATTGCCTCTGCGCATTCTACAACGTGAGTGTCAACACCGCTTGCAGAGTGCAGCCATCCGAAGATGGTCCTTAGGAGAGTTTTGCTGCCTTTGTGGAGTGGGTTCTGTGGTCTGAGTCCCGCCTGGCTCCTCCTGCTCCAAGTCCCTCCTGTCTCCAGCCTGGGTCGTCCCACCATCTGATCTGCCATGGTTCAGATGGTACCTTTTTGGCTCCTTCTTCTGTCATCGCTGCCCTGGTCATCCGCCGGCCATCCTGCCATCCTGCCAGCCCTTTACTGTCCCCTGTCGCCATCCATGCTCCACTCCTATGTCCTCCTCCTAAGTCTGCCTGGCCGAATGGGGGAGTACTGTCACAGTCACATTTCCGTTCATGGACTTTGGTTGTGTTTCTTTAATTTCCCCTTATATTTCCGTACCACAATAAATTACATTGCAAAATCTCCATCAATTGTTGCTTTATATTGTCACCACAGTTTAATGTATATTGTGGCCCTATCTTCCCTGTTTCTCAGAAGAAAGGAAGTCATGCAGGTTTGTGTTAACCATCCCTTAAACATTTAGGCACTAACCACTAAGGTAAAGTGATTTTATGGTTTAAACTCGGTTTCCAGGTCTCCATTGCATAAATTGTATTAAAAGTTGTAATCAATTAATTTCAAGACTGGTCAAAACATTGTAAAGTCAGTTACATGAAAAGGTAGATGGTCTAATTTGAAAAGTGAGACTCATTACTGCTTGGTTAACTACTAGTTTTTCAATGTAGTTCTTAAGACAGATTCTTAACATGGCTATGTTTATGCAACTGGCTCCAGGTCATAAATCACATATTTGAGCCATTATTGCCAGCAAGATGAGGCAGTGGTATCTCGTTTTACAGCGAGAATAAAAGTTATGCCTTCTTTCTTTATGTGAACATTTTGGCGGTCTTATGCAAATCTTCTCACACAGTGATGTAGACATGTGGGGGCGTGTTTAAACGAGCCATTTTAGGAGAGTTTATTTGAGACTTTATTCTTTGCAACTTGACAGATCTTCTTTATGCACCAAGAGCTTTTAACACCAATAAAAAAAATTAATCATATGACCCCTTTAACATACCGTCACATACAATAAACCCTGAACTCTCGGTTGATTAACCCAAACCTTGCTTACTTGAGGTATGCTGGTTCCAAAAACGCGTCCGGGAGTAAGTTCAGTCAACTCAAGAGTATGCTCACAGTTAACACAGCAAGACATTCTCAACAGAGCGACAAATCAACAAGTCACCATGGAACTCTAATAGACGCTATGAAACACTAAGAAAAAGCACGCCATGCTGCTTCTTTCTTCTTCTTCTTTGTTCAGTGGTAATTTATATACTTAGTAATATGCATTGCCACCTAATTGATGGTTGTGCAATCATATTTTTATTTTTTTAATATATGTTTTTACTCTTTTAATCACTAATAAGAACTATATTGTTTGTTTGATGCTGATTATATAATAAGAAATATCACATATTTATTTTATTATAGAAATACATTAGAGAAAATGCAGTGATGACACATCAGTGATGTGTGAGGTGTCAATAAAATATAAAAAATATAGAGTATAAGAATAAAATAAACATTACCTTGTTATAGTAGTATTTTATAATATACATTATATTTATATTTTTAGATATTTCAGAATATATATATATATATATATATATATATATATATATATATATATATATATATATATATATATATATATATATATATATATATATATATATATATTCAGAAACAATAGCTGTTTGTATAGTTGACGTTTTTTTAAATTTTAGTGAAAATGTAAGTGAAAAGAATAACTATGTACTTTGAAGGCATCTTGAGTAAATGGCTTCATATTTAACGAAGCATATGCCAAGCACTAGAACCGAAAGCAACAAGACCCGTTTGCACATAACCCCTATTACACAATGTGATGAGATCATATGAAGAAGAAAAAAAATGCATACTGTTTAGTGTGGAATACTGTTTCACTTAGGCTACTACTTAAAAAAAAAAGTTTTCAATAAAGAGCAATACTCCACTGATTGGCTTAAAGAAATAATATTCATACTATTTCTGTTGCATACATTATGTGGAGACTGGACAGTGACCATTTTTTGTGCATGACCGCCTGGATGACCTTAGGATTTGTCTCCACAACCACAACTGTATACCGTGTATAATGCATTGTGCAGAACTAAAATAGTGTGAGGTTTGCAGTTGTTTGAAATGGCTGTTGCTTTGCACTCATCGACAGCTCTTTGTGTGAAGATACCTCAGAGTAGCTTTCAGTGAGCTTTAGTGCCTTCACGCTTCAGCTGACTCCAGTGACCTCGTGTAGGCTACGTCACTCGGCATTAGTCCGGAAATATCCGAAAAGAAACGAGCCCGTTGCATTCTGGGAAAAGGAAGACTGGAGGCTTTCGCCATATTGTTTGATTCCGCAGATTCACTGGAGCAGAAAACAACAAACACTCTCATGTAAACAGGCTAATATTGAACAGTTATACAGGTGACCGTAATATAATTTCGCATCCGGTCGTTGCAGATCTTGCTGCATTCATAAGACCCCGAATAGCGGTGTCAGTCTGATTTATTCGTGCAAAATATGGGTCGCTCTCGGAGCCGCAGCTCGTCCCGATCCAAACACTCTAAACACAGCCGCAAACGGAGCCGCTCCAGATCCAAATCCAAATCCAGCAAGAAAAGGAGCAGGTCAAAGGAACCGAAGAGGAGCAGAAGGTCCCGCTCGAGGTCAGGCAGCAAGAGGGACAGAGGTGGCTCACCCCCCAGCCGAACGGACGTGTTCGGCCGGACACTGAGCAAGAGAAACGCCGAAGAGAAACAGAAGAGAGAAGAGGAGGAGAGGAGAGCAGAGATAGAGAGACAAATGAAGATGTAAGCTATCTTTATGTCATAATATATTATGAGCTTTACTCACTTATGTCTCGACATACTGTCACTTACATACTTCAAGATCAAATTGTTGTTTAATATTGATAAGAACATAATATACTGAGCTAGTGTGCAAAAATCGACATGTTACCAATCAGTGAACTCTTGAGGCTGTCACACATCAGGTCATCTCAACACTGAGATCTGCTGGCCGTGTTAGATGATACGTCTTTGTATCTATCAATGTTGACATCTCTCTTTTGTGATTGAAGACCACCGGTATAATGTTAAGAGGTTCGGGGAAGAGAAGGAAAGGGGGTTTCTAGTGAAAGAACAGGAAGAGAAGAGCTGCAGCCCCAGGCTTGAGCTACACCCCGAGTGCGTTGTAACCACATTCAGGGTGTTTTAAAACTCAAAGAGAGGCTCTAGATCTAGTTTCGTGACACTGAAATCAAATCAAAAGATGGTTGCTGTTCTTAGATTTTTGTTTTGGCTCTGGGCATTGTTATGGTCACTTGGTTCAGTGTTGTGTCTACGTTTTTGTGTTCCTTCTTAAGGCCAGGTGTGACAGCTTGCTCTCCTCTAATGGTTTAGTCATGCTTAAAGTGTAAATAATGTTGAAACATACTTTTGTAATCACGTGGGTCTATGATGTCAGAGCGTGCCATGCACAATGTGTTTTGTTTTAGATCTGTGCAGATCACAGGTGGAGCCTGTCAGTATCATCTGCCTCTTCTTCAGGAATCAGCAAAGCATCTTTGTGCGATACACAATTTAACATTTGGCTTTCTGTGACAACTGAAAAAATTCCACAGAAATCCATGTTTCGTTTGTTTTCATGTTAAAATTAAAAATGTTGTTAAAGCAGGGAACTACTGGCCTGATTTTGCAACCACATTAATTCTTTACTGTTAGCCCTGATCATGATGTTGTAATTGTTTTTTTTTTGTTTTTTTTATCAATGTGTATAATGTAAGGGTTTGCTGTTGAAATTGCAATGTTTGATCCTTTCTCTCTTGTGTCCTCCACAGCCGTCAGCTGGAGATCGAGGAGCGTCTGATTGAGGAGGAAACGGCGAGGCGCGTTGAGGAGCTTGTGGCACGGCGTGTAGAGGAGGAGCTTGAGAAGCGGCGTGATGAGATCGAACATGAGGTCTTGCGGCGGGTGGAGGAGGCGAAGCGCATCATGGAGGCACAGCTTTTGCAGGAGCTAGAGAGGCAGAGGCAGGCCGAACTGAACTCCCAGAAAGCCAGAGAGGTAACGCTCGGTCGTTCGGAACACAGCGGAGCTCAGCCACAAACAGTACACGCGCAGCTGTGGCACAACTTAACAATGGGTTCCCCCCCAGGTATAGCAGTAGATGCAGGGTAGCCCGATTTATTGGGTGTGGAATACAATGAATTAAAAAATGCTACTTTTTCATCAAGGTGTGATATAATGCTTGAAGCACTTCAGTTGAGCTGCTGTCTAGGGAACACTAATATTTAAGGACATCGGATGATGGATTCCTCATTCACTCTGTTGACAGACAAGCTCTGCACTTTTTCTGTAATACATCAACGTGATTTGATTGAATCACACACACCTTTACTGCACTCTTGGGGGTTTCAAGTGAACGTTTTGCCACGGCTGTGATGGACCAATATTATGTTTCCCATCTTTTCTCTCCCTTTTTATATTCCACCCCTACCCTGCTCTCTTCACTCGTATCTTTTATCATTTTACTGTCACCAGTGTATGAAACTGTTTGTCTTCAATAAAACGCTTTTCTTAAAAAGGACACTCGGCATTCAAACCATGCCTGGTTTTGTTTTTGAGCTTTCAGTATGAACATCCACAATTATACACTTTGATAGGTCAAAATGTAATGTTGTTTTGGATGCTACAAACACATAAGAGCTTTTGTAGACTGCACTTTGACTAGTTAATTTGCTAAATCCATATTTTGTAATTCCACCCATACCATAAAGCAGGATTACTGTGCTCTAATTGTAAAGAGAAAATGAGTTCTGAATGAGAAACTAATTCCATTCCACAAGCACACACAAAATTCAGCGGCTCAGCACTAATAGGGTTAGATATGTGCCCTCCTTCTGTACATTTTAGATTTGTGCCCATCATCTGTAGCCCTGGTACTGAACCATTAAATGAATTGGTATTGCTGTAGTTCAGAAATTGCACATAGGATGATTTTGTCTTTTTTGCACCATCGATAAAAAAACGCTCTACCCTTCCCTTTATTGCTCTTCCATTTCTGTCATATGTGCTTTATATTTATTAATTGCTATTTCTTTTTTTCTTCGACTCTTCTGTTTTGACGCCATTAAAGTGCATCGATTCAAATGTACTTTTGTGTCCTCACAATTTTCTTTCTATCAGGTGTGCTGCCGTATTGGGTTCACACACACACACACACATGCAAAAACATGCAGACACACACTACAACATCCACACTCAATGCTACTGTACCACTGAGCTTAGACGCCAACACATCACTGTTCTTGTTTTCAAGCAAACACATCTAATGAATGATCCCACCTTTTTGTTTTTGCAGTCTTTAACATCGTTTAACGTTAATAGCCTGACGTCCCCTCACGGTAATGTTGAATGATTAACATAATTCATTTTCCTGGACTGTGCTATATACTGCATGTGGTGTTGCCATGTAAGAGCACTAGCTCGTGCTAGCAGCTCAGAAATGTTTAAAGGGGAGGTGCTGCGCTGTCCAGGACGGGACATACGGGACCAGGCAGTAAATACTCACCCCTTTAATCAGCAGTTGTGTAGGTACAGTACACAGTCAAAGGAGAAAGGCGTAGGTATACGAGCATTGGTGAGCCACTACTATTCACTCTCTCCTTTGTTTAAGTTGATCTTTCTTTTTCTCTCTCATTTTCTTTTGAAGATTTTTGCTTATGGATGCTGAAAAATAAAATAATAATAATAATAATAGAGAGAGAGAGAACTAGCTGAATGATTTTTTTTTATTATTTTTCTCATCTGCAAACGAATGAGATTCTTCGTTAGTTGTCGATGTGTTGTATTTACATACCTGTTCTGTATGGATGTCAATGAATGCCTAAATGGATTTTTGGATGTGTATTTACATATAACGTGGTGGGGATTAAAGGTGTGACTGAATACATCCATGGGTGGGTTTTTTTGCTCATTGTTGCATACATAGAGGTTAGCTTCAGACATCTGATGCTGCGGATCAGAATGTGAAATGTGGTGAGCGTGTGAAAGCGAGTGAGTGTGTCGCTGGCTGGTACCTGTTTGTGCGAGTGTAGACGTGTTTGACTGTGCAAGTGGGGGACTTATTTCAGTGGATTTGTCTCTCCATGCTAACATGTCACTGTTTCACTCCTTTAGGAGGAAGAAAAATCCAAACGAGAGGAGCTGGAGAGAATTTTGGAAGAAAACAACCGAAAGATTGCTGATGCTCAGGCTAAGCTGGTACATATTTTATTATGTCAACCAAATAAGAAACAAAAGCAGAACATAAAATATGAATGTACAAAAAAACTAATGAGAAATATATGCACACATTTTTTTTTTTTTAAATGTAATAGTTAATGAGTATGCTTCTACACCATGCTCTCTACGTTGGGGGTATTTAGATTTGTCTGAATGAAAAGTATTTTATATATTTTTTATTTTTTTATTTTTCCATTATGCATGACAGTGTTGCCATAATTATAGAAAACCAGAAATGAGGGTCACTATAAGATTTGAAGTCTACTATTATTGTGGTTAAAAGAATGAACAATAATGATGTTATTGTGCTATTTATATACATTTTGGAAAACAATGTTTTATAAATGGTAGCAAATAAAATTAAGGTACAGTATTGCTATGATATATTGGAGTGCCAACCATATCATTGCTGTTGAATTATTTACGATGTTGTTGCATATGTAGTATTAACATGATATCAATATTTCATTTTTTTTTTTTTTTAATATCATGGTTTCTCTCAGGGAATGATGGTATACAGGCCTGAAAACTCCTAGGAACTGGCAAAATCTAAAAAGTTTTAGAAAGTTTTATTGTAACTAACAATATAATAAAATTCTTTTAAATATTTAATAATCTGGAATAGTCTTGGAGGAGGGAACCCTGATATACACTGTCCCATGCAGAGATCAAACCAGTGGATTAATATTCAATCCTAAGTACAATAAGAATCAAAAGCTCTAATGTTAGTTTTGATAACAAATTTGTGAAGATACTTTGGTTTTCGCGTTTATACCTTTCAAGGTCACTAGTATTGTGCCCTTTTGTATTACCATAAAGTCGCTCTTCCTCAAAATGGACAAAAAATGTTTACCCTCACGGTTTTGATATGAAATGTTTCGATGGTCTTCACTGTGTAAATTCATTGTGAATGCTCAAGTGTTTTTTCCGCTTGCGTAGTGCTATAGTCGAACCTGCCCTTTCTGAAATGTTTAGTCTGAACTTTCAAAATGGATGCTTGGCAATGCCCCCATTTTATGTATATGGTTTCATTAGTACATACCATTCTGTTAATTAAGGTAAAAATTTTATGTATTAGTGTATCAAAAGATCTTAATTGTACCTGTTTGTCTTGGCTGATTGAAAAAGTCACACTTGCTCCTGTGTTTGTTTGTTTCAGGCTGAGGATCAGCTACGTATTGTGGAAGAACAGAGGAAGATCCACGAGGAACGCATGAAGTTAGAGCAGGAGAGGCAGAAACAACAGAAGGAGGAACAGAGGATGATATTGGGGAAGGGCAAGTCCAGACCTCGCCTCTCCTTCACTCTCAAAGCTACAGAGTGATTTCTCTCCTCTCCTCTCCTCTCTGAATGTGTGCTTCATGTTGAAGTGAATCGAAGTCTCAAACAGAGGTCTGCGCACATAAATTACTCTTTGTAAACCCAGGAAAAACTCACGCTTCAAAACCGGACTTGCAGGCACCACCACAGACTTGCAGATCAGCTGCCATCTGCTTATTTTCAGTGTGTTGTATTGATATTTGACACTGTTATGCTGGATGCACCTTCAGAAACACGGGCCATTTATTATTTTTAATTTTTAATGGCAAGCTAATAAGAATGAATAAGTGTAAATATTTGTTTATATGAGTGTGCATGGCTGGTTGGTCAATATATATCAGTGGTTTGGGAGCTCTGTTGGTACAAGCTCAGTTTAACTGCGGTTCTTACATTCAAAGCATTGGGGGAGCGGGTGTACACAAAAAATGGTTTGAAAAATGTAAATTGGCAAAATTTGTTTTGTGCTTATTAGTGATTGTATGTGTGAGAGCATTTAGATTTTTCTTTTTCAGATTCCAGACTAAACATCTCAAAACATGACGTTTCTAAAATGCTGCTTAACACATTGTTCCCATAATCACCTGATATGAGTTGCATTTATAGCATTGTAACCTAGAGAACATTTGCCCTTTTTGATACACCTTACTTAAATCGCTCATTTTTTAAATGTCGAACATATGTGAGACCAGAACTTAATTGGCATTCACAATACAAACATTTTGTTGGAAAAAAAAAAAAGGTTACAATGTTGCAAAGTCTTTTAATGTGTCTAGTGTTCAGTTGGAACCTTAAGGAAATCGGGAATCACAGGTAAGACTAGTTAGGGTGTGTATGCAAGCGAGTTTGTGTGTGTGTGTGTCTGTGTGTGTGTGCTAGAGGGTGTTCTTGTCTTGCGGGAAATTAGCCCTTTCCTTGTGAACTGGGACATTTAGTGTAATGACCAATAAATTCCATCAACACAACATTGCCTGAATCATGTTTCTTGAGCTCTCTGCAAACCACAAAAGAGTATGTTTAGAGCCTCAGTGTCTCTTCTGGGAATAACTGCTCACTTGCTTAATTTGACCAATTATTTTAATTCTGCATATATTTTGCAACACACCAGCTATTTGTTGTTTTATATGATAATTACGATCAAATCTAAACTCTTAAAAAATAAAGCAGCAGTTTTAGAGCTACTTGAGGTAAAATTGAATTAATATTTGACCTGTCTTACATCTGTGTAAGTGCAGAATCAGTGTTAGACTAAACATAATCCCATGAAACTGCCCTCATTAAAAGGTTAGTGAGGTCATTCCATGAAAAAGTGTTTCTCAAAAACAGATGTGTAAACCATTACCATTAAATCCTTTAAGTTAAGATGAAAAAACATTATTTCAAGTTGAGTTTTTCAAGTGTGTATTTTTTAAACAATTTTTCATACTTTAGTCAACAATGGACAGTATTTATTATGTTTCCATTATTTAGTACAGAACGCAATTTCTAGAAATATCACGTTATTTTTCTAATGAACACCATAGTCTTCTGCTTTTATTATAATTATTATTATTATTTTTAATGTTAGTTATATTCCAACAAATAATCAAAGTTTACATTTAGTTTAATGGCACAATGTTTTTTTAAAAGGCTAACACTTAGTAGAATATTTAAAATCCTAAAGATTTTACTTTTAAGACCACATTTTTCCAACCCATTTCGGGGAATGGCCCCGTGATTTATTTAATTCTATGTTCTGAATTTAACCCTTTATCTTAAAGGTTAAAGGCCTATAACCTAATCTCCCTTTCAGTTTTGTTTCTGATTCTGGTAGATTCAGCTCGAGGTTACTTCTAGCCGTTTCCTCGGGTTCTCATGTGGCCTGTGTGAGAAGCTAATGGAAATGTTGGCAAACTCTTGTGACACAGACGTGTGATTTTTTGACGAGCCCGCATGAAGCAGTCTTGTGTGTATTAGTCACTGTCAGAGTTAACAATGCCGCACTGATGAACGACTGGTGTAACGCCGAAACTGGGCTCGGCTGCTCGAGCCCTGCGCGCGTTCGATCCCACAATTCTTTCAGTGATTCGAAGACAGAGTGAGAGACAGTCATAAGTTATAACGGCTATTATGATCTGCTGAGAAGCGATGCGTAGAGTTTGGCGAGAGGTGCCCATACTTAGTTGTTGTTTGTGCGTGTAGAGGCCAGCAGGAGTGTTTTCTCGTAAGTGTAGCCTACCCTGCTGTGTTTAATCACGCTCCGAGGGACCGCGCGGACAGTGAGGTTATTCACGTGAAACTGAATAAACATCGTCCTGACCCTGTGATTTCAAAGACCTGAGAAGTTGCTCAGAGTTTATCTTGAATGTGTGAAGTATTGTTTGTTTTTCATTCACGGAGCGTCATGAGAATTTGGGACATTTAGCTAAATTATTTATTTAGGCTGAGATGTTTCAACTGATATAGGGCCATTTATATCTAAAGAGATCTCAATGTAAATGTCAATCAGAAAAAAAAGGGGAGGAAAAAAAACGATTCGTTATAAATAGCCTAAATAATCTAGAGGAAACAGTTTAATATGTTTCCATTGAATATAGGCTACTATTTATTCCCTTGCACTTGGTTTAATGTTATTAATTTAATTAATTAATTAAAATTAACTAACGGTGTTGGTTCTAATAGAAATGTTCTAATGGGAAATTCAAGAAAGCGCACGTTTACTTCTTTACCAAGGCACTTTGATATCTCAACATCTCATCTGCTTTGGTTATTTTTAAGATAGTTCAGGAAATCGCCGTTTCCTTGTTTTCCCGTTGGGATGACTTCTTCTTGAATTGTGTTAGCTCGTCCTATTGTTTGCTTTTGTTTGGTAGTGTGGGAGCATTTTCAGAAACAGACTACCGTTGCATACAGTGAATAATTTATTACCGTGGAGCTCTTGCAGGCTAAGTAGCTAGTGCTTGAAAAACAATTATAAGATTGCCTCTTTAATAATGCACTCGCAATTTAGGGTTTATATTGACAAAAGATGAGTTTATGTAGCACAATAGCAAATGTGTAATCTACCCTATTAGACAGACAACTATAGACGTCATAATCAGGTAATTGGCCTTTGATGTAAGACGTTAATAAACTGCTCCATTAATGTACAGCAATCATTCAGTCTGTGTATTGAGCAGATGTAGTGTGTTCATTTTCGCTTCGATGTGGAATCTGTGCGTTTGATAGTCTCTTAAACCAGCAGAGCAACACACAGCAATAACAGTAAATAGGCATTTAGGCTGATTTGATTAGTCTTCACAGGGAAGTGTCGATGCTTTTGTTTTCACACCGTGTTCTTTTTTTTTTTTCACACTTGCGTCCTAATTTAGTTTTTAGGCTGCTTCCTTAAGACTGGACATGCCGAAATAAACACTTCATTCATTTGTTTATTTCTCCAGAACTTAGTAGTAGATAAACAGTCTGTATATAATGCAATAATATAATGTAGTAAAACATATAGGCCTATTAAATATTTGTATGACGTTTTTGTATTACTTATTTTATGACTGTTTATACTTATAATAGTTTAGTCTGTTTATTTAACTTCAATTATTTAATATTTCAATTAGGCCTATTTTATTTAAATTGGTGCGTCTGTGGTTCACTGTAAGTAAAGCTGAACTAGGCTACATGAACTTTTACTGGGTTATATAATAGTAATGTAGGCTATATTATCATATACCCTTAATTGAATTAAAAATTGTATATTTTTTCGGTTTATAATACAAAAATAGTGTTAATTGTTGTAATGGACCTGTTATTTAATTCATACACACATTTAACATGAGTGAAATGTAGTTTCTAACGCATTGAGTTGGTTGAGTTAAGTTGGCCGCTAGTGGGCGCTGTTGACTGCTGAATGAATCCCTCACGCATTCAGCAGTCTCTGTTGACCTCAACCTAAATAAATGCCTTTATTTTAAGATCATTGGTCATATGGCAATTGAAATCGACCTTTGTGCATGCCTTGGAACACGATAATAACACTACAAATAATTATTTAAATAAACAATGATATCATAAAATATAATAAAGAAAATAGTAGTACTAGCCTAATGATTAGTATGCATGAACAGTAGGTTCTACATTATGTATTTATTAATACAGTTTGCTGTTTTTCTGTGTAGTTATTGTAACATCAACGATTCTACACAGTGTACCACAAGTTCTTTTTGAAATACAGAAATGTCATTAATCCTTACGAACTGAAATCTGGGTTGGCGACCTGAAGTCCGATATATTCTCTCATAGCTCGACCAGTCGCCCGGCGACCGTTTGATTGACAGGTTTCTCTCCACTGCTACCGGTCCAATGAGAGAGCAGGTGGGAGGAGTCGGCGGAATACTCGCTCTGACAAATATACCGCGTTGTAGACGCTTGCAGCTACTTGCAGTACAGACTCGCGGAGAGAACCGAGCATCCCGCAATTCACGCGCACAGCATTTCAATCCGGACCCGCAGGGCTCGAGCCGCAGCTGTTCTCTGCTCTTGTGCGGGTTCCACGGCGACCCATGAGAACTTTCATTTGACTCCATCGTTTCATTTTATTTTTATTTTCGTTCACTAGTCATTCTTATTGTTTTGTTTCATCTAATAGGCTGCAATTAATTCATTTTTACTCATCTTTTCCAAACTGCCTCATTCGTTTTTTGGGAACTCCCATAATTTGCCTGCCTGAACGGAATACCTCGCATTTGGAGTTGGTAACTTTACCTGCTTGCCTTTTTTATCCACACCGAGGGGATTTAACTTCCATGTCTCCACGGACATTCAGCACTTCGGCGGCGACTACACGGGTCGCCTTCCGGTGAGGAATGTAGTTACGTGCTCCCCTCCACTCAGTCGTATATTTTACCGAATGAGAAACTGCCTGCTGTCCGCGGTGCTGCTTTCCCTCATCTCGAGCAGGACTAATAGTGGAGTAGCTCTTCCCATCGGGATGTTTCACTTCTAACCGGGCTCCTATTTAGCTTTTTTTTTTATTTTACTTTTTTTTCCCTGGATACTGAGTTTGGATTTTCACAAGCAGCACTCCCACAAGACGCTTTTCTATATTTTTCGAATTATAAATTCCCGCGAAACGGATTTTGACCGTAACGGTCGTAACGGACCATGGGCGACTCTCTGTGGAGATATTACTTTGGATTTTTAGTCATCGCGTGCAAGGTGAACCTGTCCCGCGCGCTCATCCTGGACTCCATATACTGGAACACGACGAATACCAAGTAAGTGCTGACAAAGCTCCATCACATCTTAACTCTCACTCCCTCAGAGCAACAACGTTCAGACCCTGAAAGTGGGTGATGCTGGTCAAATCACGTTCAGTAAAGCAGATTAAATGGCTTTGTACGGCGTTAAAACGTTCATTCTGTACTGTAAATGAAAATTAATAGCAGGTGATGTGGATTGTCGAGCTGAGGCGAGTGATGCGTTGTTTCCATTTAGGGGTTTAGAGCATTTCACAGTAGGCCCACTTAAAAATTCACCGTGCTAACTTGTTAATTTGAGGTAGAAAATTAGAAATAATCATAGTTTTGAATGGCCCCACAGGACTTCAGTTCATAACTCTTCAGAGGATTTTTGCCCCCAGTGATCGGAGTTGTTTCATGACACAAAATTATTTTGACAAAACAATTAAGGGAAACCACAGGAGAGTACTTTCATGTTTATATCAAATATTCTCGTTGATTTTACAAATGTTGCTTATTTCCAGCTGAGGCGTAATGTTTTATTGAACTGCGTAGGCCTCAAGTCCTTTAACGTTGGCTAAGTTACGTTACCTCAGAAAATGTGTGGCTACCAATCATCAGACAGAAAATCAGACATTCAACCCGTTTTCAGCAAATTATCCGTTTAATTGGTTTGTTTTGGTCGTGATATAGGCTTATTTATATTTTCTATGATTATTTATTTATTTTCATCTAATTTTAGATGCAATTTAGCATTTTTAGAGCAATCAAGTGTATAAATCTCTAAAAATCTTCTCTTGAAGGACGGGTTTCTCCTATAAGGTAAAAATGGTTCTCTCTCTCTCTCTCTTAGTGAAGATGAGGGCACGCGTAGCGCTTAATCTTGCATTATAACATCGAAACATCCAGTAAGGCTGAAAGGAAGGGGTCTCGAGCGCTTCGTAGATGAACTCCACACTTGTTCAGTAATTCACCCTTCGCTCTCGGCCCGTCTGTATAGAGAAAGACTTCCCTCTTTTACCCCTGGCCTGCATGTGTAGGGCAAGAGACAGCATGGGTAGACCGCAGAACAGGTGTCCCGTGTTGATAATTACGGTCTTTAGTAGCCTACACACAGGTAAAAGAGCGGTTAAGTACGTTAATGAACAAGAGTGTAATTGATCTAAAAGGATTTGCGCTGAATAGGATTTTGCTGGGATTGAGTTGTTTATAGGATCTTCGATATTGTACTATTGAGCTTTATTCATTTGTTTGATTATTTGTCTGTTACCGAAGCGAAGTTAATTAATTAATTAATTAATTAATAATAATAATAATAATAATAATAATAATAATAATAATAATAATAATAAATCCGAATTTAGCTGAGTCTAAATTGTCTTGAGAGAGAAAAAAGATTATTACGGATGCATGATGAAAAAAATAGGCGACTGTCTGTCGCTTTATTTGTAGGAAATTCTGCCGTGAGTGGACAGATATGTATGTGGGTGTGTGTGTGTGTGTGTGTCTATATATATATATATATATATATATATATATATATATATATATATATATATATATATATATATATATACATTGAGGAGGATGACATGAAGTGATGAAAAGTCATTGAAAAGTTGTGGCCGTCTCTTATAGTGAATAAAAAATTTTGAATTTACAAACTTCAATTAAATATTTATATTTCCCCAAATACTGAATGCAGTCCTCTTGATTAAAATTCTTTTAATTATATGTATATATTATATATTATATTTTAATTATGTTTCTGGGTGATTACAAATCTAATGTAGGCTAGTTTTGTTTTTGTTGAGTAGTTTGTAATTGTAATTACAATTTATTTTAGTTCATTAAATTTGTATATATAACCTATACTGAATGTGAAGTGTCACCACCATGTCGATAACTATTGTGACATCTTCATTGATGGAGACCCAGAGCGACCATGAAGTGACCTCCAGCGGCGTGGCGTGTCTCTCTATTGTGCGTGTCACTGTAAATATGCAGGCCTCATTCTCCAAGCCGGCGTTCCATGGAGTTATTCACTGCACACATTCCTGCTGTTCTGTTGGGGCAGTTCAGTGTATGGTTCTTTGTGGCACAGGACTGAATGGTGATGGCACTGATAGCATTGTTAGCGTTGGCTGCATTTTAACCATGTGACAAGATAAACATAGCAAAATGTTAAGACATGGCAGGAATCTGGTTACATTCAAGTATATTTTCTTTCTTTCTTTCTTTCTTTCTTTCTTTCTTTCTTTCTTTCTTTCTTTCTTTCTTTCTTTCCTACTTGCCTTTTTGCTTTTTGGCTTGTTTTCTTTCCTTTGGCATTAAATGATTTCATGATATGATTCATGAATTCATTTTTCAATAATAGATGAACTGAGGAGACCCTGACTCCCATATTGTTTCGACTCCAGTTTGGTTTAAGAAACACAAATACCCAATAAACACAAAGTACAACTTACTATCTGAAGATTAGAGAGAAATCCTATATGTATAATGCTGGTGAGTACCAAGCAGCGCTATGGGACATGCCTTTATCTAAAGTATCAGTGCTGCATAATGGGAGAATTGTGCTTAATATCCGTACTCTACTCCCCATGGCCTTCTGTACATGAGACAACCGTCACTGTCACCAACTCCCACAATACACAATCACTGAGCGAGTGTGTGTGATAGCTGTGGTTTTTTTCCCTCCCATCGCAAAAATGTGTGTCAATCTAGTGTGCAGACCTTTTTACCCCTTCACTGCTTTACCTCTGATCCATCAGACTCCTTATTCCTCTCTCACTTCTCTCTCCCTCTTTCTTGTTCCTTCTGGTAATCCATTTTGTCAGAGGTGGAGAAACAAAAGCAGCCTGCTCTACACGTTTTCAGTCAAAGGAGGTTCCCCCTTCTCTTCATTAGGAGATTACATCGCTTAGCAGGGTCCTGATGGGGGCACATACCATGGCTTCATACACATGCAGATACAGCATGAATGAACCAGAGGCGAGTGGGCCATGAATAATAACTATCCCTTCCCCCTTTCTGTGTTTAGGGGCAGAAACTTCATGATAGACTGCTAGCAAAAGGCTGTTATGATTTAGATGCTTATAATAAGTTAATCATTTTCCAAATATGTCGTCATCATATTAACAGATGGGAGGTGTTGTTTTGCCGCTGGGATAGAGGGAGGACAAGAAAGGGGTGATGAAATGAGAATAAAAGTTCACTTTTAAATGGCATTTATGTTGCTTTAAAAATTTTAGGGGAAAGCAGATGGAGTCTTTCGGGATTATGGATTGAATAGATGAGGAAAACAGGAAAGAATGAAGGGATATAGGCTGACAAAGGGATAAGACGCCTGTCTGGTCAATTTGCCCTCTCACCCAATGCGGGTTTTGGTTGCAAAGCATGATGGAGCGATTAAACCATGAGATGTCTGTTGATTTCTTTTGTCCCCTGCTTTCTATCCATGTCTTTCTATTGCCAATGAACCTCCATATTGGTCTGATGATTGAAAGTCAAACAGCTTAAGTTCCCTCTGCCCAAATGTGTCCCTCGCCCAGTGTTCCTTCAGCTCTTCGGGTTAAAGCGCTGTGTTCCTATTGGGGCAGGATTAGGCTACTGCTGTCACTGTGTCATGGCTTGGCCCACACAACTAGAGATTAACACGGGAAAAGAAAGAAAGATATGAAAAGGCTGATGGACAAAGATCCATATGCAAAAGCACCATTTGAAGAAAGTGAAATGTATAAAATAAAAATGTTTATATGGTACCAAAGTTGCCAGGGAGAGTCCTGAAAGTATTATACTTATCAACAACTTTCTCTTTTCTTTTGCTTTAATGTATATAAGTTTATTTAAATTATGTACTTTTGAAGTGCTTTTAGAAGGGCAGCCAAAAATGTATATTTCAGTCTGAGCACAAGTGAACGAGTCAGTGGGAAGAAGACAGAGAAAACAGATGCCTTATGAGTATAAAGAACATATAACGGGAAAATGTGGATCACAAATGAAATTATGGAGAAACGTTTTTAAGAGGCATGGCCATGTCTCTTTTCCACTCCACCGTTACTCTTACACACACCCACTTAATTCCCACTTAATGACTTCTCTGTGTGCAGCTGCAGTCTTGTTAACAGAATGAGCCGTCTGTGTTAAACGTGTGTAAACCCTTATTCTGTCATCCTTTTGTTTTTCACATCCACATGTCCCAGAATATTTATGACCACTGGGAGAATCACCAAGGCTAAGGTTGGGGGTTAAAGTGTGTCTTTTAGACAAGGATTAAAGCTGTTTACAAACATGAGTGTGACCTCTGGCTTTATTTGTTCAAATACTTTTACGTCCCGCTCCCAACTCAAAACTAAATTTAGACTGTTTTAACAGTGGCTCCTGTAAAATACAGACATGTAAAACACTCTTTTAATAGCAGAGTGTGTGCGTATGGGCTGTGGGGTGACCTGTATACCTTGTGGTTTAGGATAATGACTCACTGGGCTGCAACAATGTGTTTAGCAACTAGCATGCTACATTTGGACCAAGAATTGTTCTTCATTGGGATTGCTGTAAAACCCCCCTTTTGAAACCTGTATTTTGAAGAGAGTAAAGAGATTCTGTTGCAAATGCAATTTTTTTTCTATTTGGTGTGTGTGTGTGTGTGTGTGTGTGTGCTTTTAAGGTGTGAACATGTTTTACTCTTTGAATTTACTAGTCTAGTCTCACCCTCTTCCTTTGAACAATCCCACGGCAAATATTTGTACACTTCACACACATGCAAGCAAACTGTTCTAGGGTTTTCAAATGAGCTCGCGTAGCGATAAGACATGAGCGAGATAGCAATCCAGTGTTTGTCTAGAGAGGATTTGCGTGGCTAGATCTGTCATGCAGATAGTCCTGACAGCTACCGTGCTGCACGTCAAACACACACACACACGCACACACACACAGCAGAGCAGTTTTCCCAGCAACTCCTGTTTTAGTCCCTCGAGGCAGATGGCTGAGAGTGTGGCCTGATGCGAGCTGCTGCACTTTTCCTTCTTATTTCTCATGACATCATTTTCTCTTCACAGCGCTGCTGTTTAAGCACTTGGCATCTGAGAGACTATTTGCCTTTATTTTTAAGTATGATCCGTGAGTCAACACCTTTGTCTTATTCTAGCTGCTCCATTTTCTTTTCTGGTTTCTCATAAAGGAACTTAAAAACACTCACGCATACAGTTTAGGATCGTTTCAGTTACTCTCCTACGATTTTATGATCCAGCTAGCTCTTTAGAACCTGTTTTATAATTTATAATCACTGCTACGTAATTGATCATCCTCTTTTTTTAATTACTGATCAACACTATGCTTCACAATCCAGCATGTTTTTGATCCTGAGTGAATATGAATGTTATTTATCCTCTATGATGTGTCTCACTCACTCTCTTTCTCTCAAAGGTTCGTGCCAGGACAGGGTCTGGTGCTCTACCCACAGATCGGGGATAAGATGGACATAGTTTGCCCACGCGTGGAGGGCGGCTCTATGGAAGGAGTGGAGTATTATAAAATCTATATGGTTCCTCTGGAACAACTAAAGTCCTGTCAGGTCACAAAGGTAGACACGCCTCTACTCAACTGTGTCAAACCGGACCAGGACGTCAAATTCACCCTCAAATTCCAGGAGTTCAGCCCAAACCTGTGGGGCCTGGAGTTCTTCAGGGGGAAAGACTACTACATTATATGTGAGTATGTCAGCGGACATCTGTAAACCACCCTTGCCACACCGTTCTAGTCAATTACGTTAGCTTGGGATTGTTTATGTGGTTTTGAGTATCGGGAAAGGTTGACGTTAAGGCGTAAACTAAATTAGCAATGTTTTAGTGAGTCATGGTGCAAATAATGACACGTTTATATCGGCATTTGCTAGTGTCTGTTTATGTTGGCAGGAATAGTTAGAGGTACAGAGATGGAAGGTTTCTGTTTGTGAGTGGCATTTGACCATGAACGCGTATGAGCACAAACACAAAAGTCTTCTTGTATTCACGCTGTATCATTTTGCATGTGAGCTGAATTTTTTACATTTGCGAGAACAATAACTGCTCACCTGGCCTCAACACACACACTTCAGGCTCAAAGCAAGATGTTTAAACAGCGGGTGATGTGGAAGAGAAATGCAGGGATCTAGTAAATGGAATAAAACGCACACACACAAACAGAGATTGCTTTGATACACAGAGTCAATCTCATCGCCCAGACCTGAGCCGTTCTCTCGCTCTCCCTCACAATGAGAGCTCACTTCCAGAATAAGGAGAAAATCACATTTTGCCGTTCTGGGAAAATTCTCTCCTCCTTTATTTTGCTCTCTCTCAGATTCTCTTAAGCAACTCTAATTTGTGAAAAGAACAATGAAAGAGAGGAAAAGGAGGTGGAGAAAGAGAAATGAGTTCATTTTGCTGCATTGTAGATGATAATTGCCCTGGTGTACAGCTGGAGTTGTGTGTGTGTGTGTGTGTGTGTGTGACTTGTGAAGCGCAGAGACATATGACTGCTTTGTGTGGTAGGGGGTTTATTCGATAAGTCATTAATTAAAAAGTTGAATCCTAATAGCTCAGTTTAATCACTGTCTTTATCAATTGGATCTTCTCAGAAACCAATCAGATGATTTCAATCCCTTATAAATGTGTTCAGCAAGCCAAATGTGTGTGTGCAGGATTTTTTTCTTTTGGTCAGTAGTATAGATATTTACTTGGTTTTACAGCTTTTTCGCATAAATATGATAAACGGCTATTTTTGAGCAACATATTTTAATATGTGTTAAAAAATGACATACATATATTGTTTATTGGTCACTGTATTTATAATACGGTTCAAAAGGTTGAGCTTAAATTATTTTATTTTTTTCGTTTTTTTTTTTACTTTTATGCAAGAAGGACACATTAAAATGATCAAAAGTGACAGAAAAGACCACACTGTTACAAAAACAACAATTTATTTCAAACTATTTATTTTCTGTATCAAAAGCTGTGTATATATATTATATATAAAATATATTTATATATTTAAATATATTATTTATATATATAAAACAAGGTATTATAAATAATATCCATTACAGCTGTTTTTAACATGAAAAATTAGAATCATTTCTGAAGGATCATGTGAAAATTCATTTTTTCATTATAGGAGTACATTCCATTAAAGTTGAAAATGTTTGAGTTAAATTGTAACAATATTTCACAATTCATTATTTAACACACAACACAGCATTCATAAGCATAAGAGACTTCAAAAAATAAAAAAATTACACGCTCTCATTAAAATTAAACGTTTCATACATCGTGACAGATGTATGTGTTTAAACACACTATTGCTGGTTCAAAATATGTACATGATAAAAGCATGCAGTTGGTCAGCTGGCCTGAAGCTCTCTCACACTGATCCTGGGTCATCGTCCGTCTTTGTTGCTTTATTTTCGAGCCCTGGTGTGTGTTGGTGTGCGCTGGCCAAACTTTCAAATGGCTCTTCTATTGTTCACATGCAGCCTGATGCTGCTGACTCTGATATGATTGTGTGTGTGTGTGTGTGTGTATGAGTTTGATGAGATCTGCTCTGACAGACTGCCCTCGAGCCCGGAGCCAGAAGAGAGAAACATGATCTAAATATGGCAAGAGAGCGAATTAGAGAGAGCAGGAATGTTTCATAAAAAAGAATACAATCTGCAGAAAGATGTGATAATCGAATAAAGCACAGACAAACTATGTTAATTTAAATCTTTAAGATGTGTTCAGTAATTTAGTCCCTTAAGAATAAAATAATAGTCCATTAGTAACAAAAAAAGCAAGTAGTGCTTTAAAAGCTGAATGTAACAGGTTTACACTCACATCAGTTTTTATTAGGATGGTGTCTGTAACTGGTTATTCTTCTGGTTGTATCCTAATCTAATACAACAGAACAAAAGTCGTGTGTCCTGGGATTGGCAGAAACATTTAGCAGGTATCTGAAGTTGAAAGTTCAGGGAGAGACAATTTCACATTCTTTGAGTTAGTTTTCAGACTTCCTCATACTGACAGATGATGGAAAATTCAAACGATGCCCCTTAGCAATTAGTTATGTAACAGCATGCCATTTCCTGAGGGTGAGCATGTCAGTAGAAGCCAGTGATGATGGGCATTTATTACTGTTAAGTGATAAGTGATTTATAACATTAAATCATATATTGTGTCTTTTCTATTTTTCTTCTGTTTTTTATTTTTTATTTTTATATGATTTGACAATATTATAAAAGTTAACAATCATGCTAATTAGGGATGCAGCGAAATGAAAATTCTTGGCAGAAGCTAAAACTGAACAAAATGAAACACTGGGCCGAAAGCTAAATACCGAAAGCTGACAAAGTTTTTTCACATTTTTCCCCCATTTTGCAAAAAAAAAAAAAAAAAATTGCCATTAAATAGCCAAAATGTGCTTTTAAAAAAATGCATTTAACACTGAACACTTTTTTTTTGAGACCCCCTTCTTGAATGCATGTTTTACTGTACAAACAAATGCAACCTCACTGAGCAGAAGAGACTTCTTTTAAAAGATAAGAAAATATAAAAGATCCCAGTCTGAACAATATGTGTGAATGCTATTATAAGTGTATTAACAGAGCTGTTGTAATTTTTATTATTCTTATTATTGTCTATTTTATGTTACAGAACAACTGTAAAAATTCAATAATAAAATTTGTTAATGTTGTTGGAGTCCTTGCTTTTTCTGAGCTTTTATTTTGGAAGAAACCCACAGGAAGACCTTGGTGCCACTTTTGGTTTGACAACAGCAGGTTTATAAATGATTCTCAGATGTTTGTTGCATGTATCGCATTGACAAATGCCTTGTAAAAATTCATACAAATGTTAATAAGCAACTGACGAATAACACTATTTCAGCGCAGATATTCCTTGCGTTTTGGACTTTGAACCATGGCGCTGCAAGCTCATGCAGCGCTGCTTGAATGCATGCAGTTTGTTTGTTCATTAGAAAACACAACTTTCTGCAGATTATTTACTAATTGTTTTAGGGCAATACACGATTTCAGTCATCATACAGTAACCAGCAACAACCTCCCTTCCACTTCTCATTGAAGACATGAGATACAGTGCTAAACAGTCTCTCGTTTTCCGTGCTTGTGTTGATTTTTGTGTTTTTCTTGGAAAATTTTAAATGCTTCCATACTGCCGTCTTGTTTGTTGCATTAGTGTGCACCTGTGTATAATTTATTCAGTCTTTTTGCTTATTCACCAAACACCTAAAGAGCTTTATTTGCTATTTTCGGCCCCAAATTTTTGGTTGCCAAATATTTGGTGAATCCCTAATGCCAGTGAAGCTTTGTTGACTTTGAGAGAGAGACATAAAGAGAGAGAAATGTTGATAGCCTTTGTTCAAAGCCAATGAGGGCATTTCGAGGTGCGTGTCATATCTCATTAGAGTAGATGTACAATGTTTGTATGTGTGTGTATTGTTGTGTGTCAGCTCTAATTATTGGCCTGAGAGCTGTTCACCACTCTATGACCCTGACGCCATGTTGATCAGGTCAAACTCCACAACAACAGCTACAGCTCATCATCACAACTGTCATTCACATACCTGTACTGCTAAAGCATTAGTCGAGGTATTAACAGACAAAATATATTATTTTTTAAATATAATAATAATTAGATTAATGATAATAATTGTTGTTATTATTTTAAAAATAATTTTATGTTTAAATCAAATACTAAGCAAAAATTTCCAAGCTATTGTCATGGAAGGACTTGACATATCTCACAGTCTGTTTGAGCCTGATAGGGTGTCACCAAACAGGTATTGGTGTCAGTATTGGGTTTTTGTGTCCACATGCTGTGCATTGACATATTTATTTAGCTGGGAGCATAACCTAGTCTACTGTTGTTTTTATAAATGACACATATCTATATACAATACATAGTGCAGCAGTACTACTACTAAACTTCTGTGTGTTTTCTATTATTGTGGGCACTTTCCTTTGGCATTAATTGTTTTTGTACTGCTCTAATGATTTTTTTATTTATTTATTATTATTCTTTTATCAATACACATCATTTTAAGTCTTTTTTCAATTAAAGTATTCCGCTTATTTATTAAACCTTTTTTTTTTTTTTTTGAGCCCTCTTGTTGCCCTCCACAATGTAGGTTTCATGTTTTTACTATCCATTTGGGGAAATGTGGCCTTCACAATGTAGGCCAAACTTGTCCCACACACACATTCTCTTTGCCAGCTGGTCTTTCAGTTCAAAGTCAAACACTCTAATTTAACTTAAACTCATCTATGAAGAAGTGCTTTAAAAGTATCTTTGTATTCTAATCAACTTGTCACTTGTCAGCTAAAATTAAGTAAACTGTGTGTGTCATGTGATGGTATACTGTTGACCTGGAATGTGATCATCATGTGATTATTGTTTAAGCAATGTGTTTGCTTTAATGTGGGCATTTTTAGGCTCATTTGCCAGATTTATGAAATGAACACACTGAAAGGATCGCAAGCCATTAAGGAGCTTTACATGTAATGAGCTTGTGTTCTTCTCAACACTAAAAAGCCACAGGTCAAAGAAGCAACAGAGAGAGTTAGATGGTGTCATTCTGCAGTCCTTACAAACAAATGAAGAAGAAACAGAATCAGAAAGATCCATCACATGGCGCATACATAACTCACTCACACTCCATCCACTTCATCAAAGTGGCAGCATTGGAAAACAAAGTGATGTCTGGGGAACAGGCGCCTTATAGACTCCAGCATCTCTCCCCTGTCTCTTTCCCTCTCTCGCTCTCTGAATGCAGGCCACATTGTTCTGGACACTGACCAGACGTTAAGCCCTTGGCAGCTCGTTAGCTTTGTGTTACTGACCCAATAGACCGCAAGCCTGCCGGGCGTGGACACACACACACACACACACACACATGGCATAGCTACATTGTTCGGTTAAAAGACCACATAGGACATGTGGGAGTGGCCAGAATACTGCTGATAGTTTGTTTAGCAACAGATAACAATGTCAAATGTCTTAATTTAGTTAGTGTTAATTTTAAGAAGTTTTCCTCACTTCATTTTTTAAGCAAGCCCAACATCTGCTCAAAAAGAAATATTCTTTAATTATTTAGTCTATTTTGTACTCGCTCACTTGTTTATTGGCAAACATCTGCCGTGGCTAAAGCGTTACACAATCTTAAGCACGCTCCAAACTTCACATTCATTAATAGCACTCTCTCTCTGTGCCTTATTCGCTGAATTATTAACAACCCCTCCTGGTGCTAGAGGCCCTCGCCTCACTTGTAAAACAAAATCAGCTTTTTATTATTCCTTTAATCCTTCTTATTTCCTATTGAATTGTTAAAGAGCAAATGCACACTTTCTGACCATTTCATCTTTCAACACCAACACAAACACAATTTTGGCCTGTGCAAAAAAAAACGAACAAATAGAATTATAATAAAAACAAAGGACACAGCTAGGACTACTAAAAGTTTGGTTACATGATTTATGAGGTTTCTGCACAGAGATTTGACTGCATGAATATTCAGTAGTTGTGTTAATGTTGCAGTAACATCATCTGAATAGCTTGTACCTTCTTTGATCAATCTCAGTTATGTATTTGCATATATAATAGCAACACATGTTGATTTTCGAAAATGTTGATTGTTTTTGTCATTGTGTTTCAGCTACATCTAATGGAACGATGGAAGGGCTGGATAATAAGGAAGGAGGGGTGTGTAAAACCAAGTCGATGAAAATCCTCATGAAGGTTGGACAAAGTGAGTAATCGTTTCGCTGTCATGTGTCTATAGCCCCTTTCACACTGAACGTTGGACCCGGCATATTGCCGGAACATTGCCGGGTCGCCTTCTGTGTGAAAGCAAACACGTCCCGGGATTGATTGGGGACCTAGTAACATTGCCGGGTTCAACCTGGGACGAGTACTGTGTGAACAAAAGCCAGATCTAATGCCATGTTGAAGTGATGATGCGCGTTATCGCGCGACTCTTTTACCGGCTGTTTTGAAGGAAGATCAACGTTTGCAACAATAACAATATGTGCAAACTGTATTGAAGCAGAGATCAGTTAGTTCCTCACTTTCCACGCTGACGCTGAGATCATTTGCTTTCTTCAGTGAAAGTATAACGTGCCTAACGTTTTCGACTCGTACATTACACATCACGCGCTGATGTCACGTGTCATTACGGGATCTTCAAGGGTTGTGTGTGAAAGCACGCACATATCCTGAGTCATCACTGGCAGTGTGAAAGTGCAAAATCTAGCGACCCGGGAACAATTTGCCAGAACACTTTACCCGTGTATTTGCCGGAATTGCAGTGTGAAAGGGGCTTATGTGGGTGTCTAATAGCTGTTGTACTGTGGGCACCAGGGTGTAGAACAATAGCAAAAGCCCGCTGCAGACCCTACACTGTGTAATTAATGACGGTTATTCATAAATCACCTCACCAGTGAAATCTTTAGTAATTACTGTAGGCCACACCCACCAACACAAGCGACTGAATTTCCGCTCTCACACAAACATGCAGACACAAGCTGAAGGTCACTAGATTAATCATGGCTGCTTGTGTTTTAATGATGAACACACAAACACATACACTCTCATGGTCGCTATCAGTCACATGTGCACACTTTTATTTCCGCTGAGCAGCATGAAAGTAATAGCTCTCCACATGAAAATCTATACATATATCAGAGTGACGAATGTGTTTCTTATCTATGTTTTGCAGACCCCTCCGATCCCATTTCCCCCAAAGAATACCCCACAAGTTACACTCCCAAACACCCCGACGAAGGGGGCAAGGAGACCAAATCGAATGAAGTACTTGAAAAGCCTGGTACGTCGCACACTTTATCACCTCACACAGCTGTAAAGGGACACTCACTGATTCATCATTCTCTCTGCTTTTTAATCCCTTTTTTTGCTGAGCAAGTACCAGTCCTCTGTTACAAGGATATAGAAACTGATTTGTTCTCATAAAATCCTTCTGGCAAGTAAATCGTTAATGTGACAGAGCAAGATGGACTTGCTGGAATGCATTAATTGTAGAATTCAGCTTCTTTCCTTCTACGTTGAAGCATATGCACATCAAAGTCATTTGAGTGGAGTGTCTTAGGTACAATAATCCACTTGTAAAACAGCCTGAGTGTGAGTGTTAGCAGCTCATCTGTTCCGCCAGCCTCATCTGGGCCACTCCAGAAAAACTCACTGGAGTCCAAAGCCGTGTGAGATGACTTTGTCCTTGAACACAGAGTGTTTCTTAGACATTATCTATCCTAATACATATTTTTGAATTCAAAGTGTCTTTCAAAACCTGACGGCTTTCATAAGCACATAACTAATTAATTTAAACCATTAAGATACAGGCAGTTCTTATAAAAAAAAATAAAAAAAAATTCTCTCTACAGCACTTATGCTACTACTCAAGCTTTGTACTCTGGTTTCTTCTTGAAATTTGTTTTCACTGCACTTCTAATATAGTCGACTCTTTTATGATCAATCACTTTTGTCTTCTCTTCTTTGGAAGTTGCTTTGGGTAAAAGTGTCTGCTAAATAAATACATGTAAATTTATTTCATCATACATAAAAGACATTTCATTTTGGTGTTAAGGCATCTTTTTAATTGCTTATGAGTGTGCCACTTTCTTTCTAGTCTGTAAGCCCATTCACATCAAGAACGATGACTAAAAAAGATAACTATAACAATATTAGCATCCAGACCAGTGGACAATTGTTAAACTATATTGTAGTTATCATTACTGTTATATTTATCACCACTGGTGTGAATAGTCCTTAATACTTGTTGCTCATTGCTTTTGTTTTTTTCTAAGTTCATGTTGTTTCTTCCCTCTTAGATGCATCGCAACAAGGAGAAGAGAAGGGAGATGGAAATAAATCATCCTCAGTCATTGGCTCAGAGGTTGCCCTGTTCGCCTGCATCGCTTCAGCCAGCATAATTGTCATCATCATCATCATCGTGCTAGTATTCCTCCTGCTGAAGTATCGACGACGCCATCGCAAACACTCGCCTCAGCATGCCACCACGCTGTCACTCAGTACATTAGCCACGCCCAAGAGGGGTGGCAGCGGAGGCAACAACAACGGCTCGGAGCCGAGTGACATCATCATCCCGCTTCGGACTGCTGACAGCGTCTTCTGCCCACATTACGAGAAAGTAAGTGGCGATTATGGACACCCCGTTTACATCGTACAAGAAATGCCACCGCAAAGCCCAGCAAACATCTACTATAAAGTGTGAAACTGGACACGCTTCTTTTGGACATTTTAACTCTAACCCCCCACATGCCCCTCGAAGAACCCCCCCGTGGGCGGAATCGACGCCTGGGCTCACCCTCGTTCTGCCCGCTCTTATTGTTTTTGTTGTTGTTCTTTATTTTACAATATTGCTGATTATTACTCTCAGTATAGATGTTGCTGATGTTGGAGAGACTCTCCTGATTCGCTGCTCTTGCACCTGCAAAAACGAAACACACAAATAGAAAATGACAAAAAAGAAAACAGAAACCCTCCGGGGTGATTGACGTGCACTACAACGGATACTATAGCATGTGTACGAGGGAGTGTGTGTGAATCAGACGAGCGGGGGAGAGGGGGCTTGAGGGGGTGCCTGTGAGAAGAGAGGTCAAGACAATGGATCTTTCCTCTTTTTTCCACTACATCATCTCCATTAAAGACACAACACACGGAGATGGAGAAGAGAAGTGACGTGACTGTACCACACAGCAAGAACTATGAACTATGATTGGCTGATCCGTCTCAGAACAGGAAGTGAATACAGCCTATTGGCCAGAGCTACAGGAAGTGGATTTATTGAGGAAGCAGGAAGCTCTCTGGAGCCTACTGTTGGACAATTGAATGGACATCATCTGTTTTTGCACGTTCACTCGTACTGTTTTCATTTACATTAGCTCTCCTCATTTGTTCACCTCTACAAAATGACTCACAATGTTTACTTGAAGTCTTTTTGTACGGTTATGCGTCTCACATGCATTTCTTTTTGTCATTCCCAGTGCGGTCCACTTGCAGATTCATTTGGTAGAAGACATAGAGATCATTTTGTGCTGGTTTAAGTAGTGTGGAAGACACAAACACACATTTCATTTCATATACGTCTGCTGCCAGGGCTGGAGAAATTAGACAAAAAGAGAAAGAAGGAAGGAAGGAAGGAAGGAAAGAACGTCGATATTTGGTACAGTTGTTGTCCTGTTGCCTGCTGGGAAGGTGGAAGACCCACATGAACACTTTAGCAGCACTTTGAAAGCCTCACCACCTTTCCCACGTGGAGTACAAACTCAAGAAAACACATTAAGACAGAGATCGCAGGGAGCAAATTACTCAAGATGTAATAGCAAAATCTGTCATTTTTGACACGAAGTGGCTACCTTCCCCAGGCATGTCGCTGCAAAAGTTACTGTCATTCTAGTATTTCTGCCATCACACACACACACGCACATTCTCATTCAGCAGTGGCCTGTGCAGATTGTGGAAAAGAGGAATTGGTGCTCTACGTTTTTGTTCACAAGCACAGGGACATCAAGATATAATTGTTTAGTTTTAAATTATACAAAAGATTTAATTAGCATTGCTTCATGGATTTGTTTATCTGTAGATGAAAACGGTCGGAAAGACTCCATGTAGACTTTATTTATGATACCATACAGACAGGTTGGTGTGAAACAGCAAGAATATGAATAATTGATGGAGAATCTGCACATTATGCAAGCTTCAAATTTTCCTATTCGTTGACAGATAGTTCTCCATCTCGCTGTTAGCTTTTTCTATCGATCCCGACACGAATAGCTGCCTTTTGACGACAAACACACACACACATACCCTCACAAAAAGCACACGCGCTCATGGCCAGGGAAGGGGCGGCTTTGGAAGGAGCCCTCAGGGAAAACAGCATGTTGGGTTTTAAAATAGCCAAAAGGAATGAGAGGGAAGGGCAAGAACGGACCAAAGGAAAGGCATGTCTAACAGAGTCCTGACTAAACCAACTTCTCCAGGCTGCCTGTCTCTGTTGATGAAGCTCAGATGTGCTCTGGGTCGAAATTAGGCCCCTTAATCTGGAAGGAAAGCAGTAGACGTGGGTTAGTGAGCATACCAGATGAGAACGAGCGCAGGCTAAATGTAGTAAATTGCATGAAATGGGATCTTTCAGGCTCCAATTGTGGGAGGTCTCCGTTGGGGGAAAAAACACATTATGATTGATGGAGGTCACAAGTGGACTTAGCGTGCGTTTTAGAGAGGAAGTCGCCAAGCAGAGGCCAGAGTATCCCACAACCCGCAGCTCCCAGAGGATTTTGTAACCCCTTACGTGTGTGTCGTCATTCGTGCGAAACCCTTCGTGAGCAATGCCAGCCTGCAGACAGTTATCTTCATTTGTTTCTTACATTGAAATCAAAACCGTTCACCAAAGGTGGACTTTGAGAGTTGAACGTGTCCACAAACTGACTGGTTTGCCATAGTCGCACATCAACTGTTCATCCATTTTGTTTTCACTTGTTCATGGAGGTTCTTGAATCTCACCGAGAAGCCAAGCCTTGTGTGATCGGAGCTTTGTGCCTCTGTAAGAGGCCACAAAATCTGCAAATATGCAATTTTTATTTATTTTTATAACAATTGAGAAAAGAAGATGATATACGTTGACCTATGGAAAAGTGTTCTTAACCACTGAAAATTAAATGAAATAATACAGCATACGAAAACGCTACAACCCAGTGTGTTATTATTATTATTATTTTTTTTACTTTGTGCTGTAGGTTGGAGGTAAACTGTGAAACATGAACACACACAAATGCATATTGAAGACTCAGCAGTTGTTTGAAACTTTAGAAGACACACATGCCACAAGAACTACAAACATATTGCTGTTCGGTTGCTGTCCCACATGGGCTAAATATGACAATCTCCTTAGTTTCTTTGAATCCGAAGACACTGTCCTGGCAAGCAGGTTGCAAACGTTCCCATTGCATTTTAGGAGCGGTAGGACTTAACTAGTAGCGTAAGATGTTGCACCGATGTGGATGGAAGGTTTGCGAAACGCTGGGAGAAGTGTCTTCGGGCCACTGTAAAATGCCTTGCTTGTATGGTCACCCTGAGTTCACCGGACTCTAGTTTTTGCACCGTACATCTGTAGGTGAGAGGCTGTATATACGTTATTGTTTGTATTGTATATGGATCCCCGGTTGTTACAATAGCCTTATTCTCACATTTCTAGCAAATAAAAAAGTTATGAAAAAAAAAAAAACATGATTCACTTCAGTTAAAAGAGAGCATACTAATTTTTTTGGTAAATATCTTGTGTAAATATTGACGACAAACCCAATAAATTGTTTTTTATAAACTCTTAAGTAAGATGTTTTGTATAGAAGTGGAATTTTTTGCTATGTATTTTAGCTAGCACTCGTCAGACCCCTCCCACTCAATCCTTTTGCACTGTTCCCATGGTGATCTGGTTTAAAAACGAAAAAGAGATAGAGAATTGCCAAACTGACTGCTTGCTGCATATTTGTGCCATACGTGTGTACCATAGATATTTATTTAATTAGTTCTTTGTTTTTTTTCTATTGGATTTTTCTACCCAGTTTGTACACAACCTCAGTATTATCACTTGAGTTTTTCCCTAACTTCTCCATTTCCTGTTATCTTTCTGTTTCTATCGTTTCCCATTGGCCCATGCGTCCATCCTTCTCTCGCAGTAAGATCTGGTCAGGACGTGCAACCTTATCAAGTCCTAGAAATGAAATGGCACACATTCCACCAGTCTGTTACAAACTGAAGATGTTTTTCAATAAAATGTTTTTCCTATGGAACTTTCAGTTCTCTTTTATATTTATTCGATGTGGCTTGGCACGTTGTGTCAGGTGGAGTTCATCAATTAGACTTAATTTTTCACCATCTTTCCTGAAATTCTCGCTGATATTCATGAATGAAAACCTGCCCAGACACATTTGTGGTTGGTTCATAAGCTGTTAACAATGTTGTGGTGCAACTTCTGATCATTTTACTTAACCACAAACATATTTAAGTAAGCAAAAGGTTCAAGAAGTTCAGAGGGCTTCATAATCTCCTAAAGAAAAAAAGGATCTGTTTAAAAAGGTTATCGATTCATTTTAGCTCTGTAAATGTGTCGATTTATTATAAAATCATAAATCCATAAACTCCAAAAAGTTATAAACTCCAAAAAGAACACCAGAATAAGTAAAATGTCTATAAAAAGTGTTTTTGAATGATCATTAAAAGAACTGTCTCGTAAAAGTCAACTGTTCATAAAAGGCAATAATATTTTTGATTCCCTAAAAAGAGTTTATGAATCACTTCACTGAATTCACTAAAAGGAATGGGCTCTAATACAAGTGTTCATAAATCTGACTACACTGGCTGCAAAGTAGGTTTTTGATTCAGTAAAAGAACCAGTTCAAAAGTGTTTGTGAATCAGACCACACTGGTAGGGTGACCATATAAGCCATTTTCCCAGGAGTTGTGCTTGCCAGGATTTTTATATTGCCTAAAATATCCAGATTTTGGCTGTTTGTGCTGTGCAGATCGATCATTGTATGACATTCATAAGAGCTATAGAGAGCAAAGCAGATGGCTCCTTATGCATTTAAATCACTCTCTTGGTACTTTGGTGTCATAAAATGATTGGTGCGCAGCGACGCTTCAAGTAGAATGAACGAACAAACACCTAACATGTACGTGTATTTGCATTGCTTTGATCGTTCTCTGTAGATCTCACCTTCTCACATGCCACGATTAGTTGATTATGTACCATACTTTCATGTTATTGGTCAAACTACTTTAGATGTTTTAGGCAATATTGAAATCCTGGCAAGGACGCGTCCTGGGAAAATGGCTCATACGATCACCCTACACACTGGTTAAGCTTTATATTTTAAATTCCCTAAAAAGGAAAACTCATGAGTCATGTTTTCATTAACTGGATGACATAAGTGGTCCCACTTTATATTAGGTGGCCTTAACTACTATGTACTTACATAAAAAAAATAAGTACAATGTACTTATTGTGTTCATATTGTATTGTAAAACACTTCTGCTGCTATTGAGGTGGGATGGGGTAAGGTTAGGGAGAGGGTTGGAGGTATGGGTAAGTTTAAGGGTGGGTTAAGGTGTAAAGTATGGGTCAACAGTGTAATTATAAATGTAATTAAAGAAATTAAATACAGCTGTAATTACATGCAGTTTTTTTTTATATAAGTACAATGTAAAAAAAAACATGCATGTACACAATAAGTACATTATACTAAATTATTAATTAAAATGTAAGTACATAGTAGTTAAGGCCACTTAATATAAAGTGGGTCCACATAAGTTGTGCTGTATGTTTTTAATTCTCTTAAAATAACTGATAAAAAAGTAATTTGATGGTGATTGAGACCACAATAGTCAAGCTGTGATTATTGAGCAGAGTACCTGAAATTTTTAGATTATCACATTGAGTTTAGACTTTCAAATCATACTTAAAAATGTATTTTATGCCATGAAGTTGAAGATTTAGAAGTTGTAGGTTGTGCCAACATTCAAAACAGTACAGAAACAAGAATCAAAATCATTCAAATAAAAATCAATATTCTTACCCTCTGTAGTTTTTAATGAAAGTTGTCAAATGTCAACGCCTAATGGAAGAACGTTAAGCAGATTTATTTTCCCATGTCTTTTGTTGTCAATATTTAAGGCAAAGTTCATCTGATGTGTACCATCTGCATGCTTTACCACTTGAGGGGAAACAAAAGAGGAAGTGAGGAATTATACTCGGTGTGTTCCTTCTCTCTCCTCAAGTTTATCTGAAGATCATCGCTCAGGCTGTACAAACATTCGTTTCTTTGAATGCACGCTGAGTTTTGTGGTCATGTGCTCTTTCTTGTTTTTATATGTTGTGAAGCACTGGAGTATCTACACGGTGGTCTCCCCGGAGCACTTCCTTTCAGCGCTCAGGAGAGATTCTTTACCACTTTTCTGTCTCTCTACACATTCTTCTATATCTTCTCTCCTTTTTGAAGTGAAAATAAAGAATCAAAGAGGCCTTTATAAGTTTTTTTCTTACTTTTGTGAGGAATAAAGGAATATTTTCAAGAGGTTATGAGTTTAAGGTTCATATATAGTTAGTACCTCAAATCAATGACTGGTTGAAGCTTCTGGAAATCACGTCTGTGTGTCACAAACAAGACAAAACGTGTTTTAACTATCTTGATCTTGGGTGAAACTGGTCCTGTTAGACCACATTACACATTTCATTCATTTAGCATACCTCTGATTATATACGGATAAGTGAATCAAATGAAGCTGTGGCTTTGAGAGAGCTGGGAGTCCCAAGAGATCCACTCGAAAAGAATCTGTGCCGATTACCGCGACTGGCTCTCTTTCAGAGGAGCAACGTTTCGCAGTTGAATGCTTTGTTCCAGAAAGGTCTCAGGTGGCGAAAAATACATAGAACAAACATCAAACTGAGAGAACGATAATGTTTTTGTTTCAAAACGTTGATTCTTTCTTTGTATTTGAATTAATACTAGAGGTCTTCTCACTGGGATTCGTCATTCAAGGAGTGTCTAGTTCTCTTATCACAGAATGTGTTGATAGTTCAGGACTTGACTGAATGAATAATGGGAAACAGTGACTGTATTGTCTCAGAAAGGTCTAGAAGTACAGCGTGGACAGCATTACTGACACCAAAACACAATATTTGTAATATGCTGATTCATATAGAAAGATTGTTACATACACAAATGGTTCAAGACAAAACAATTTGCCAGTGTTTACTCTAAACACATTTAGGCAATTGCAAAATTCCCCACTTGACAAGAGTCATCATCGCATGAATAATCAATAACAGAGAGAAGAATCAATGGAGCTTGGAATGTGGCTGTATTCATTTATAACCATTCACCTCACTCTGAATCCTGAGCCTGCTTAACTGCTATTGTGCGCCTGGACATGACAACACACAAACACACACACACACACACATATATACGCCCTCTTCGAGGAGAGACAAATGCAGAGTGTGTTAAAAACACGGCCTGTGTGAGAGGTGCAATGGGTGTGTTTGGGTGTGTGTGGATCAGTATTTTTTTTGTATTTCAGTAAGTGCAGTTTCAGGTTGGCCAATGTGAAAATGATTATCTGTCACTAAAATATGCTGACAAATGAATGTCTGCAAATATGACTAAACAAATACAAAACCAAAATCAATCCCATAGGATCAGAGGAACAGCCCATTGTTTGTCAAATTTGTAACTTTGAGCAATTATACCGTGCCCTTAAAAAAACAGTACTGGTGAATTCTAATGCCAATGAGTTATTGTATAACAATGAAAAAAAAAAAAAAAAAAAAAACATTCAGAATTTTAAATTGAAAGTATTGGATATTTAATTGGAACAGCAAATTAAACAAAGAATGAATGTGAAATTTTAATAGAAAAAAAGAAACAGCATTTTCTTTTTAAAACATAAATTATCTTTGCTTTTCCATTACTCTACGTGTACATTTTTATTTATTTTGTTTTTATATTATATGTGTAAGGATAATAATAAAGCACCAGATTCAGATTATACATATTATACATAATTTCATATTTTCAAATATTTCTTTTCAAATATTTTTTTTTTTTTGCAGCCGTTCAAATTTGGGGCCAGGGATTGGAAAATTAATCCTTTCATTCAACAAGGATGAACTAAATTGATCAAAAGTGATAGTAAAGACATAGTATGACAATATAATGTTGCAAAGGATTGCTAATAAATGATTAATAGCTATTGCTAATAAATGATTTTCTTTTGAACATCAAAATTTGATGAACTTTCATGAAGAATCCTGGAAAACAAAATGTATCCCAGATCTCCCCACAAAAAATATGAAGTAGCACTACTGTTGTCAACAATGATAATAATAAATGTTTCTTGAGCAGCAAATCAACATATTAGAATGATTTCTGAAGGATCATCTGAAACTGAAGATTGGAATAATGATGCTGACAATTCAGGTTTACCATCATTGAATAAAGATTTTAAAATATATTACAATAGAAAACGTTAATTTTTAATTGTAATTGCATTTCTCTATAATAGTGTTTTTTAGTATAATTTTAGTTTTTAATCAAATAAATGCAGCCATTGGGAGCATTATTTCAAAAACATTTAGAACATGTTACTAATATATATTTAAAACATTAAAAATGCTAATACTTGAATGGCTCTATGTGATTTATGTCTGTAAAAAATGTTGCAGAATAGATCATTTTAGATCAGATTTCCCCCAAAGCCAGCATTGAAAATGGGAGAAGCTCCACAGATTCCGCCTGGTCTTATTAGTAAATAAGCAACACTGGTTGTTGTCCTCATTCCTACAGTGGCTCCACTTCCACAGTCATGGACTGTCAAACGGCCAAACATCTAGAGAGCTTCAGCTTACTGAGGCCTACCAATCAGTGTGATTGACAGCTCTCAGGAGGCGTGTCACAATAGATACCCCATCCTCTGTCACTTCCACCTGTCACTGAAGAAGCTTTGAGCTGTCCATCAAAAGCTTTGTCATAGTAATCACACCATTTCAGCTTGATGTGACGGAACTTTAGCTGATGCATGAACACACACACACACACACAACAATAATCATTAAAAAAATGTATTCTAAAACCCCCGTGAGACCATCCTACTGCTTGAATAGCACATAGGACACGCTCTGCCTGTCCCTGTCAGTCCCCCGGTGCGCACATATACAGCCAGAATTATGCATTTATTAAAATCATTATTATTTCTAGAATTCCCTCATGTGTGACTAAAGCTGAGGTCGGGATTCAAGGCCGCACTGGGGTTTGAGTGTAAAAGATCTGAATTAACACGCTGATTCTCCACTCATTTGCATTGTTGGAATAACGGCGGTGGATCTTTGCATATATAAATATAAATTGATGAATTAGCTCCTTGCCTCTGTGATTAAACAGTATTAAAGACTTTGATCATGTGGACTCTATGTTAAAATAGTGACCTGTTGTACTCTCACAGTCTGTGGATGTATGAACTCGTCACACAGTACTATAGACTACTTATCATATGAAAGAGTATTTTTTTGATATATAGCTTCAATACTTTTTGGTCCGCTCCTAATTTAAAGCACATAATTAATTAACAAAACTGTATCGATTCATCTAAATACAGTTTCAGAAAACAGTCTGTGAGATATGTTTGACGTGTTTTTCCACAGAGAGCTGTGAATCTTGAAAACTATGATACCATGATGTGACACATTATGTGTTTGTGTTTGATGCCTGTGTGACATCAGCAAGTCTGAACATGAGACTAATGATTCACTAATCAACGATACAATAAAGCTTAACATAATCACTATTCACATGGGATTAGACTACCAAATAATGTCTGAGTAACCATATGAAAAGAGGACATCTGTGATTTCATGCACTGATTCAGATGGGACTGGGATCTCTGGTTTTTACTAAGATGGGAGTGTCTCTCTTGATGTGAGAGTCATGGAAGGTCATGTAAAGGTCATCTAAATGAACAACTTATGTATGTGATATACTTATACCATTATGTATATAATAATGTATGGTATTCATTAAGATCATGTGGGCCTTTCTGAGCAGTTTCCGTGATCAGATTCTCCTTGCCAATTTAATTTTCTTTTTATGTCGGATGGGATTCCAGCAGTATTTGAACTACCATCTGGTACTTTCCCCCGAACTTGGCGAAAGGTCTAAATTTATAATGTAGTTGCACCAGGCAGCTCAACAAGAAATTGCAGTTTAGTCACGGTATTCAAAGAAGGTCAGAACAAATGAGAAGACATGTTGTAATATATACAACTCATGCTTTTTTGTTGTTAGTTGGATTTGGAGTTTTATGCAAAATACACAAAGAAGTCATGTTTCAGCTTGTTTCATGAAGTCTAATGTTTCTAAATAGTGTCATGCATCTTAGATATTAATGATGCACTGCCATGCAGGAAGAAGCACCTGTTATCAGCTGTGCTTTTATCAACCCTGTTACTATTGTCTGTCAATTACTGCATCTTCTGCCTTTATAGAGTGAGTGTGAGAAAGTTCTCTGCTGATTCATTTGTATTTCTTACAGAAAGAATGAAACGTGGCTTGTTCACGGTCATCTTAAATTGAGTTAATCTGAAACCTTCTGTCTCTCCCAGTCCCAGCAGTGTGTTTCTAACTATGTTTTCTCCTGACTTTAAGAGTTAAGTCATGTTCAGACACCTTCAAAATGTTGCATTGGTCATGACGGAAAGAAAGGGTCAAAGTACGCACATCCAAAAAAAAAGTATTGGCCAGGTGCAAGATCAAAAGATACATCAAATAACAGAAAAAAGATCTGCACACTGTTATTCTCCCTTTATTCAAAAAATAAAATAGCAACGTTTCGGTCAAAGCCCTATTTATATATTTTGCCAACATGTTTTCCTGACGAAGGTCTTTGACCAAAACATAGCTATTTATTTACTTTTTTGAATAAAAGGAGAATAGCAGTGTGCAGACACATGACAGAGCCAAATAAATAACACACTTAAAGTGATTAATTTTTATTGTGATCTTATTTTATTTTATGTCATTTTATTATTGAAACATAAGCTTGGCTTTCAGATCTTTCATCAAGTTTCCATTTAGTCTACATTTTTAGTTTACGTCTTAGTTTACTCTCTAACGAACATTGTTATGTCTGAAGCTGGTACTTTGAACCATTAACTTACATTTTCTCATATTCTTGTTGACATAGACGTCACTATCCTACTCCTGTCACACTTCTGTCAGTCTGTCTTCTCCTGGCAGGTCATCCGAAGACAGTCAGAGACAGAGAGGGGAACGGAGCGAGGGAACGCAGTGAAAGATGAGTGTGAGAGGAGGAGAGGAGAACAATGTGAGGGCTGTTGGGTAAAGAATCATAACAGGACATTAGCCAGAAAAAGACAGACTGAGAGAGAGAGAATTCTGAAGAGGATGATACTAGATTACACTCTAATGGAACGAAAGGACACCTGTGGACGATCGAATCTGAATGTGGGAATTCAAGGGCATAGTATTAAATTAAAATGTTATATTATACTACATCTAATTAAATTATTCTAGAAGTAAAAATCGATAATGTAGAAAGGTTTTTAAATTACAAAATTAAGTTTTTTTACCTCACATCAAAGTCATATTAATTCACATCCACATCAAAATGTATTTAAGGTGTATTAATGTATAAATTTAAGAAAAAGTAACACTTATTTACATTATGAATGCTATGTAACATTATATAAATGTAGTTACATTTTATAACATTTCAAATGTTAATAAATTATTATTGTCCCATGACTCTTTCTGCAGATTATGTCACTACAGAAAGTGGTGATGTGAATGTCTGGGCTGAAACTAGCAAAAACAGTGGATTTAATTGGATTGAAAATTGTAGTGTGACTTTTACTTAATTGGCCCCTTGCTGAGAGCTCAACTGACAGGCGATCTGACCAATCATAATGGCCAATCTGCCATTTTGTCTGAAGTTAATCCATTAGATTAAGTAGATTAATGTCGGTGGACTTGAAATTGAAAAATTATGTGTATTGATGCATCTTTCCACAGCTGAAACAAGATACCTTCTAATGTTCAATCATGATTATTCTGTGATAACTATAAAAGAGGAAGAGATTATCATTTCAGTGTTTGTATGTGTGCTGTGGGCTCTAGATGCCAGTTTCACAATGGGGAGCATTGTTAAGATACAAACACACACACACACACACACACTAATATATGCAGACAGGAGTGAATGGATACAGATGGAGAAAAAAGGGGGAAAATTATGAATAACTTTACAGTAAAGAGCCGTAATGCCTCCCAGCTTTAGCTTGCATTTCAGTGCTTAGATAGCATCTCAAAAGTGCTGAGTTCAATCTATAGGGTCATATACATTTTCCTTTCTTTTCCATCTCGCCAGCATTATAAATTCAGTTGGAGAAATGCCACTTAATAGCTAAAACGGGTTTTTAGCTATATCAAGAGACCTGAGCGGTAAAACTGAAGCAGCTGCTTTTAAATTGGCCTTAATGAGACACCGTTACTGATGCATGGAGTTCTGACATGCAACCATGCACACACACACACACACAACTTAGAAGATGGCTCAAAGTTTCTCATACGGTCAGTGGATTGCTTCAGAATTAATTTTTATGATTTACAACACAAAGGCACATATCACACCATGTTCACAGTGCGCTCTTTCATGTTTAGACTCAGACACACTCAAATGAGACCCTCGGCTATGTTTCAGCGGTGGGTCGTACACATCTCTTGTTGTCATGGGTACAATGAGGACTGTGGAATCCACCCCAGGAGTGTGTATGTGAGTGTGTGTGTGTGTGTGTGTGTGTGTGTGTGCCCAGAACCCAACAGAGATCAGAAGAGTGTCATTCTCAAGTTAAGATCAATATCTCACCCCCACCTTTCTGAACTTCTACAATTCATCATACACACCCACACACACACACACACAGATGAATATTGTGCATGCCGCTTGTGAGCATTAGACTTAACACGAGGATAAAAACTGCTGTCATGAAAATGAAATAATAAGGAAAGAGAGAAGAAACTGGATGTGTGTAATTGCAATTTATTTCCACTTCAGAGCCTGTGGGGTAAAAGAGAGAGAGCGAGAAATAAAATAGGGAAATCCTTTAATATTCACAGCCTTGAGATGAGATGAGAGAATACAGCTATACCTTGAGGTACATGAACATAATGAGCTTTTTATTTCACCCTATGTGTATGAGATAGAGAACGCTTTGTGGTCAGGAATTAGGATCATCCATGTCTGAATGCTTTGCACAGTAATGTATGTGTTCGTAGAAGCATCTGCCCCTCGCTCTGTCTCTGTGTAGAAAATCTCAAGTCCTGGCTCTTCATTTACAGTATGAGAGTGAAACAGCTGATGTCACGACACCTGCCTTATTCACTGGAGGATTCTATAAAAACAACACATTTCTAAAGAACAGCTCATTCAACATTGACAGATGAATAAAGAATATATTTTGAAGATGTCACTGGAACGTTGACCCTTGTGATATATGATCCAAACAAATAAATATTAACACATTTTAATAGAGAGAAAGAGAGAGTCTTGTCATAGTAATTGTTTTGTGCTTATAAAAGTATCTTATGCATTTATTTGCTCAAAAATACAATATAGCAATAAATATTTAAAAATGAAATCATTCCAAAGCTGAATTTTTGGCTAAAATTATTCCCGTCTTCAGTGTCACATGATCCTTCAGAAATCATGCTGATTTGCTGTTGGTCCGCTGAGATTTTTCTGTGGGCGGAGCTACCTACTTTAAAACTGCAGTCATAAAAACCAAGCAACATGAAAGAGAGCTGTTATTGTTTGTCACTTAATCATTTCTGGTAAGGAGACTGTATAACAGCATTAATGAACATATAAATGATGTCTGTCTCTGAGTCTGTCCCATACACATGCATATGCTGTGGCGTTTGTAAATCAATAGAGCACCATGCAATATCTCTGACTGCTAATGATCGATCACTGAGGCCTTGTTATGTTGCATTAATTTGAGACCAACTGCCGACAGGCACTTTTAAACTAATCTGGTCTACTGGGAGGTCTTCATCCTTCCAACTTTCATCCCATCGACTGGGCCAATTTAAACGTACTCAACTTGTGAATATTCCTCTCATTCACATATCATTTCTGTAATTAAACTCCCATTTGTACATCAACAACATTTTACCAAAAGAGATCTATGATGTCACTTACCAATGAATAAGAATAGCAGAATAAATTATGCAAACTCAACTAGAGAGACTGTTGTAAAGCAGCGTTAAAACATTTTCAGTTTAAGGGGGTTTCATAGCAGCTGATATGTGACATTGGCTTTGTGCTTGAAAATAAAAAAAAGGAAACAAGAAAACAATAAAGTGGGGGAAAAACAAATAATAACAACAACAAAAAAGGGTCAGCAATTGTTTTAAACTCTATTGTGCTGCCAGGCTGTCAGTTCTCTGCATGGAGAGCTTTACAGAAAACTCTCACTCTTTTAATCTACAGCCACTCTATTCATTTTACTTGTATCGCAAAATAGTCCCCCTCGTGTTAAGCTATCTATCTACATTCATTCAGTGTAATATGGCAGATAAAATATACTAGTATAATAGTATGCTGACTCTCTCTCTCTCTTTCTTTGTCCGTCTCTGTTTGGCAGCAGCCCTACAGCACACTTGTCTGTTTCATACAGGTGGCTGATCTCATCCTAATATACATTCATCAGTGGTTGTGTTTGAATTGGAGATAGCAATCTCCTCTCATTACAAAGAGAACAAGTCTCCATTGTGTTTTTCGTATGGATGGGCTACAGGCTTTTATAGGTGAAATAGTGATGTGTGTGCGTGGTGTCTGTGTGTGTGTGTGTTTGTGTGCCTCATGGCATGGTTTATTCTAGCAGCACTCAAGTTGATGAAAACATTTTTTTCTCTTCTCTGACTTCCCCTCTTTCGCTCACTCACACACACATGCAGGTATATGATAACAACAGGACAATGCTGAATGTGTGTGTGGAGTTAAACAGCCTGTAGCTGTAAGATAGGGCAACATATCTGCTGTCTGACCCAGAACACTCCTGTAATGTAAGAATGATGTTGAACTAGGACACTTCACACATACACAGTCAAACCTCAGTTTAAGCAACATATTTGTAGTGTGTCTGTGTGTGTACGTTGGTGGGGGATACTTGTGTGTGAGAGACTCATCAAACTGGTGGGAGTGTGTGGGAACCTGTCACAATAATCGGAAGAGCGGTGTAACGTTACACCTAACTTTTGTGTTCAGTAGCACACACACACACACACTCTTGCACAAATGCACCATCACTCAAAACCCCAAACACACACTTTCACCCCAAACCCTTCAGGTAGAGGGCCAGTGTCACATTACGCTGTCTGTGAGAAAACACTCACTAAAGCTGTTTACAGTCCTACGCTCTGCTTTACTGTGGTAAAAAAAAAAAAAAAAAAAACTGATTGAGCTCTCATCTGATACAATCACAGAAGGGTGTAGGGTATCTGAAAATACCCTAAAAATCTATCTATCTGGTTGCCGTGATTTGATCAAATAAGACATGTTCCTGGATCAAAGTCTTCTGATGATCCTGGATCAACATTAATGTCCAAAAATATAGAATTAACTTAATTCCTACAACTAAACCTAACCCTAGCAATAATTTATTCCTAAAATCAGTGGGAAATGATAACTGATTAACAAGGGTGTTGAAGCATCTAACACTGATTGTAAGCATAAAACTATTCTGATTGGTTGATTAGAATGTTGTTCCAGGATCAACAAAGATGATCCATCCATCCAAATATGACATTTTTTGTTATTTTTCATGTTATGCACCACAGTTTTCACCCTTTGTACTAGTCGCTTATTTACTCTCTGTTTGAAAACCACTGCATTACAGACGTGGAGAGCAACATCCTCTGAGGCTGCATGCTGTCTTCAGAGGTTAACGTCAAAGTGAATCCATCAAACATAAAGAAGTCCACTGGTGCACAGTCATGTGCAAAATTCTAATAAATGTTAATTCAGATAGAAAATGAAAATACTTTAATTTTGCGATTGAGGTAAATAATTATAGATAAACATACACTATTTACATTATATTCAATACTTTGTGTAATCACTAGAAATATTGGTAGGGATTATTTAGAAGTGTAAACCCAAGCAAGCCTGTTCATTTTCACCTGCCTTGACTCAGTTGTACATCAGTCCTAAATACTTGCATTTTTGGATGTTTTGGGGTAAAATGGAGTCCAACATAGATGTGTGAATGATTATGTATCATCATTCGTTGGGTTTTGGTGATGTTCTTGATATGTTCTTGACTTTTACACAAAATGTGTTTGTTATCTCTTTATGTTTAAATAGGGCTTAAAACTTTAAAAGTTCATTTTGACTGACAGCTCTATTAAATGTGTTTATTTTGAGTGACTATGAACATGAGAGTTTAGGTGTGTTGGAGAGGCCAGGTGGATTTTATTCCCTATAGAAACACAGACACATATAATGCTATGCTGATACATAATGCACATATAACATATACAAAGACTTGTGGTTAGCATGATAACCATCTCCACATTTATTTTTAATTTTTAGTTTTTTGTTTATATGACCTCTGATCTCAGAAAAAGACCAAGTATGATATATGGCTTATGTGCAGTTATAGTGTTAAAAATATCTGAAAATGGAAGATTTGTGTGTTTGTGTGTAAATGTATGGAACTGCTGAGATTGTTAAAGTAACAGCACTACAAAATTCTCATTGGCCACATATACACAGACTGCAGATACATGTAGTTTTCACTCATGTTCTGAGTGTTTATTCTTAATACACACTGGGTCTCATTCATGAAACACGAGCAGAACAAATTGTTGTGTAAATCGCGTGTAAAGTGGTTTTGGCGTACATTTTCGGATTCATTAAAACGTTCGTATTTTCCAAATGTTAGTTGGTACGAAAGAAATCTACACCTGCTCCCAGCCACGCGCAAATAGTACGTTTAACGTCTGAACGTTTTGCTTATTAATACGGCTGCATTTTAATTCACCTTAATCGGGTACATATTTACACAGCATTTTGAAAAAATATTATATATATTAATTACATAGGGTTTTTCTTTTAACTTTTATTATGAGAGCCAGTAATAGGATCTGTAATATGCTGCCAAATTTCCTTTTTTAGGACCTGATAAGCCACTAGTACGCTTGAAAATAAAATGTGGCGTTTTGAATGAACTTCTGATAATAAAACTTAAATTTCTGCAGCTGAGAAATGTTTCTTTTTCAGTCACTTTTGAGAAGACATGTTGAAATCCTTCGTTTGGTGTCATAATATGATGCTCATATAGTTGTCAGTCGGATTTAATGGGCGGGATTTATGGTAATTGAGAGTGAGTGTGCACGTGCGTCCCATTTACGACTGATTGGAATTCATTAACACACACACACACATTTCACTATCACATCTGACGTTTACGAAGTTTTTGTGAATCAGGAGAAGAGTTTTCGGGAAGTTCTCTTTACGCGCAAATCACTCAGATATTTACTCGTATATTTACGAATGTTTCATGAATGAGACCCACTGAGTTTGGATATTTGGTGACAACAACCAAATTGACTCCAAGAAATGAAGTAGTGTCAACTACACTTTCATAGTGTGTATGCAGTAACTACACAAAAATGTGAACTGAGACAAATGGCTTCAAAGTTTATTGTTTGAAAATTAAATCATAAATAAAATAATATCTTAAATAAATAAAAAAAAAAAAAAAATCCAGACTGTAAGGTCTCTTTTCCAAGTACACAAAGTTTTAGGTTTGCATAACAATGGCACCTTAAATACAGCTAATTCAGCTTTAGTTCAGTTCAAATAAGATCAATTATTCATACTGATACATTATAAACTGCTGTTGCAATCTCAGCCTCATATTTTGATTTATGAGTTTTATAGTTGAACCAAACCCATCTGTCACAGATTTAGATCATGAGAGATCAAAACATTGCAATATCACTATCAACCATTGAGACTCCTGTGTTCTGTACACACACAGAATGATAATTTTATGTGATTCTCTCCAATTTTTAAATGCGTTTGTCATTGTCTTTGCAGTATGTATGCGCTGTTTGTTACAACTGTCTCTACTTCTGTCTACAACACACACCCACACACACATTTGCATTTGCTATTGTGTAGCTTCCATCATCTCTCTGTCTAAAGCTGACTGAAGTGTGACTAAACACATTTCCATAAGTCTCATCTCTCCACGGCACGTCCTATGTCTCTGTGGCTTTCAGTTCACTTGAGCTTCTCGGTTTGTGAATGTTCAGTATTCCTTTTCTTCAAAATATGAAGATCTTCACACAGGATGGGATCTATCAGACTTTTATGCCAGTAGTCCTTGGAGCTTTAATTTTTTACGGTGTTGGAGAAGAGTTTATGTGGATCAGGAACCGTTTACACAGTGCCTCATAGTGCAGCAAGAATTTTCATAAAATATGCATGTGATAAAGACTCAAACATGCCATATATTTTGGTGCATGATGGAGGCGACAGGAGCGTATGTGCATTTTCCTGATTGAGTAATACATAGAGCTCTCTTAAAGGCATAGTTCGCCTTACTGATAATTATGTAATCTTTTATTCAATGTCGTGTCATTCCAAAAATGTTTGATGCTCTTCTTTCTGTGGAACATAAAAGAAAATAATCTGAAAAATGTTGCCAACCAAACAATTTCAGTTCCACTTCAGAGACAAAAAATAAATAGATTTTCAAATATCTTCCTTTATGTTCCAGATAAAAAAACATCAGTGGTTTGGAATGACATGAGAGTAAGTAAATGGTTTTCAAGTGAAATATCCTTCAAAGCTACAGTGTGTAATTTCATATCCACAAGTGGCACCAAAAACAATGGCTGCATCTGAAATCGCAGACCCTCTTTGCAGGTACTTCTTTTGAAAAAAATAATAATAATACTTACCTTGCAACTGTTAAAAAGTATGTTCTTATAATATGCATGTGTGTAGTATGAATGTGATCCAGGCAAAGCATCAATAGCGTCACTTCACTGCCCAAAAGGCATCATGGGATAGGTGTCCTTTGGATGGACATTTCAACATCTAGCCAAAAGTAGTAGATCATCTGGCTGCTTCTCATGTACTGTTTTATGAATAATGTGAATTTGGTCATGCTACTGTTTTCACATTCTACAGTATATAGGCAAGTATTGCAGACCCCACGATGACTGTTTTAAAGCGGTCCTATTATGCACTTTTATAAAGTCTCAGTTTTGTTTTGGGCATGTACTAGAACAGGCTCTCATACTAGGTTGTTCGAAAAACACATTATTTTGCATGTTTTACATTATTATAACACCTCTCTCCCCAGTCTGGCATAAATGGCTCATATAGCCCCTGTATCAAATGAAGGCCCGCCTTCTGCAATAAGGAATGTGCTGTGATTGGTAAGGTCAGTGTAAATATTGCATCAAAATCAAGTCAATTTGAATGCGATTTAAACCCGGATGATTGTCACCACTAAGTTCATCTGCATCTGCATTTGAACAAGATTGTTTCTGTTCTGGACTGTTTTGGACATTCTCTATGGTCCTACACCAACAGAACAAAAGTACGGATGAACAGAAAGATGACTGGAGAACCTGAAGAGATGAAACATGTAAGAAGAGAATAAAAAGACTCAGAGAGTAAAATGTATAAATAGAAAATACAACACATACAATTTCACCCACCATTATGATTTTGTTATTTTAAGAGTAAAACTACTCCTCAAAAACATAATTATATCACATTATGATATCAGTGGAATGGATCAAGACAGATCATCATTCCTCATTCAATAAAACAACTTTTCAAGACATATTGTCATTTATATTTTATTTTAAACATATTTTTTAAATACTTTTATTTTTCAAGGCACTCTCAGTTGTTACATATTCTAATCTTTATTTGTCCTCAGCAATACTTTAAATTTGGCCTTTTTGTGATTCTTTAGGGGGAAAAAAATCATATAGTTAACAGAAATTGTTGTCCCTTTGAGCATCTTTTTAAGGCGGCATCAAAGGTTCGATGGATGTACATATGGTTGTACTCACAGCACACAAAAACAAAACTGACATGTTTATGGACCAGAGAAATCGACACAGTAATGGAGATCAGAACAGAGGATCCTGGGAAGGGTTAGAGGTCACCGACAGCTGTCACCATTCACATTAACACCTTGAGATGTGAGGGAGATTCTGATCGGACACGGTGGTCCCCTGGGGCACAGGTACAGGAAGAGAAAGAAGGTCTGTCATCAGATGGGTCCACTGTACAACAGAGATGAGCCTGAAGACAGTTATAATGTGACGTCTGACTCGTTTCCGCAAAATGGTTCTTTGAACATCTTGTGTTAACAGACATGTTCAAAAAAATGTTTGAACAGTTCAAGTCATCGCCAACATGTAAAGCCATATGTTGGCAAAAAAAAAATGATTACTTAATTTTCAATAAAGTTTTATTAACAAGGCTGTTTATTGTAATACAAAAATGTAATAATAAAACAAATATTTCATTAAAAATATATGTATTTCATGATGGGGGAAAATTCTCAAGAATTTCATTCTTTTAACAAGGTTTTTTTGTTGTTATGGACCTGTCAGGACATTTGAATTACCCTGGCATTTTCTGACTTCATGTCCCCATAAAATTATCAATATGCATTTTCAAATATTAATATAATGAGTGTTATGGGTTTCCATGTTTTATGGGGATAATCCATAGACATAATTGTTTTTACACTGTACGAACTGTATATTGTCTCTTAAAACGTACCCTTAAATATAACCTCATATAGGTAAATAAATAAATAATTTAATATGATTTATAAGCTGTTTTCCTCATGGGGACCAGAAATATCCCCATAATATCTAATATTTCGGGTATTGCTATACTTGTGTATTGAATTCAGTGTTGTACAATGTAGTGAATACCAGGACCACACACACAGTAGTCTCTTTTTTACACTTAAATTATGTTCCTTGTGTCTCTGTTCACTACTGCATGATTACATACACAGACACACACACACACACACACACACAAATGCACTCGCTCTGTTGGGTCACATTGCCCCTATTCAGACAGGAAATGACAAAAATATGTTATGATGCAGGAAAATGTAAAATATATGTCAATCAATTTGACAAGACCGAATGCAAATGAAAGAGGCTGCTCAAACATCTTGTGTGTATGTGGGAGTGTGTGTGTGTTTGTGGTGCATTTGGCCCATTGGCAAAACCCATCCAAAGCTGAGTCAGTGTTTGTAATTGTGTTTGTGTTTAAATTGGTATTGAGCGAGATGTACTCTTGTAGAGGCTCATACAACATGATGCTCAGCTTTCAGTATCTGACCTCATCTCAAGACAAAAAGAAAGCTATTGAGGTGAGCCCACTGCAGACACTCAGAGAGAGAGAGAGAAAGAGAGAGAGACATAACTGAAAGGTTAATGATAAAAAACACACGGGGACTGAAAGAAGCTGAGAGAGGCAAAAAATGGACAGGCACTGTAAAATAAATGGACATAAAGAAGCAAATTGAACAGAAAATGTTCAATCTTCCACTTGTTCTCTCTCTCTCTCTCTCTTTATCGATCTTTTTCTTTTGACTGATGATGTCAAGCAGAGATGATAAACAGATGCTGATGTTTTCTCTGTTAGCACAGCACTGGCACACTGTGACGCTAACTCACTTCACACAGCAGAATAAGGGCACTGACAGAGCGTTTGATGGAGAACAATGCATAAAGATTCATTTTAAGGGTGAGCAAAGAATCAGACAATCCTGAAACCATCCTGAAAATTCTGGCGATAGGATTTCCAAAAATTATACCCCTCTCTCTAACATTCTCACTGATCAGATTTTTCAAATAACGTCATAAAGATGTTCTGAGAAAATTGTATCAAGAATGCTTTCTCTCAATGTTCGGATTATGTATGAATAAAGTTATAAGAACATTCCATACATATTTTTTAAGAACTTTGAAAAGCTAGGCATTCGGCTAGCATTTGTCTCAAAACTGAAGTACACTCTGGGCTTTACTTGTCTTAAAGGGATTATGGAGGAAGTAATGAAGGAAGAAAAAGGATGAGAGCTCACTCTCTTTGATTTTGGATGTTGTTGAAGCGAGAGCATGCGTCAGACTTAATGCTGATGAAAGGAACCTTTCTTCTTTAGACCATGTGCTGATGTGCATGCCAGCACTTACACACACACACACACACACACACACATGTTTTTGTGAAAAGTGGGGACATCCCATAGGCGTAATGGTTTTTATAATGTAGAAACTGTATATTCTATCGCCCTTCACCAACCTTACCCCTAACCCTAACCCTCACAGGAATTTTTGTGCATTTTTACTTTCTCAAAAAAACTCATTCTTTATGATTTAAAAGCATTTTGAAAAATGGGGACATGGGTTATGTCCTCATAAGTCACCCTCTCCTTGTAATACCTGTGTCATACCCATGTCTTTATACAGAGTTGTGTCCTGATATGTAACAAAAACATGCACATAAACACACGCACACACACACACACACACGCGCGCACACACACACACACACACACATTGCTCCTGGCTTAAGGTGCATCCTTAATGTGAAACTTATTTTTATTTCATCCTGATAGTGCTCACAGTTAACATGTCAGTGGTAGTTCTTCTTTTACACATCTCAACTGCCAAAGTCTACAAATTCAGTATGTATTTCTAAGTAATCCATCAGCTGCATCAGACCAGCCCCTGCAGGTTCAACCACAGCAGAATACATTTGTCAATAATATACAGGCCTCAGGATTAGGAAACTGATTTCTCAAGTGGCTAAACCCGAACGAAGGGAAGTTTTGTCAATTAGTAAATGGAGTTAGAGGAGGTCTGATCGATCGTACCATATTCTCTGAGCGTACACACAAAATCTTCCAGAAACAGACCAGGAAAACAGAACTAATTTGAGCTGACTAGAACTTCAAAAAGTTATTTTGCAGAAACAAGGGCCTGCAGCAGGAAGCTCATGGCAGTATAGGAGCCTAAATAGTGAGACTTCTGAGATTAGAGAAAAGGAAAAAGATAAACCATCAGAACAGTAAATTAAAGGGTAAATTGGCTATCTGGAACTTTTCAAGGCAATACATTTTAAATGACGTAATGATCAGTCATTAGGGACTGCCATCAGTAGAAAAATAAACCCTTTTCTGTCAGGGTCCTCTCAACAATGGCCTCATCAGATAAAGCTGAACTTGCTTTGTGTCTGAACATCAACATCTCCGGAATCTCAATGGAACCAATAATCGCATTTTCATAATCCATAATACAGTGTTTCCCCACAGATCCCAGATCTCATCAGTATCTCATTATAGCGTCTCCATTGTCTCGTTGGAGAGTCTGGCGGCGTCTCGCTTGTACCATCTCATCTGAATATATCAGAGGTTCCCTGATGGCCCAAAGAGTGTTTCGTGCATGTGGAGAACGGTGTTATTCTGTTGAGCTGTGTCATTCTTTAAACCAATTACTCTAGACGCTCGACGACACGCAGATGAAGTGAGGGTACCATCATGAAGGCCAAAGGAGGAGAGAGGGATGGAGAGAGAAGCAATCACTTAGGTTTTGGAGAGAGATAAAACAGAATGAGAGCAGAAGAGAGACACTCTCAGGCTATGCTCAGAATGAATGCATTCTGTTCAGAATATTCTGCCTAATTCTGAAACAGTGCATATAGTTGGCTATTCAGTAATACTGTTACATGACAAAAGTTACATGTATGTTGAATTTTATTTATATTTTACATGATATGTAGTTCTAAAAATGTATTTAAAAAAAAAGGAAAAATCAATTTGTTATACAACATTCCCAGTATCGATGTAGTGTTGCAAGTTTACATACCTTTTCACTTTTCAGTAGCAAGACTTTGCTGATTCAGTGGCTGTGTTGTGTTGAGAAACAATACAACGTTAGGCTATATTTTCCTACCACTATTTCAGCAACCACTTCCTGTGTCAAAATTTTCTTTTGGCTTTTAGATTCAAAATTAGCGATGCCCAGTTTTCGAATGAATCATTCACGGTTCCTAGCAAAACGGTCTGGACAAGTTAGCGATTCACTCAGTTCACTCATTTACAGTGGTTTTCTCAATCTGTAAAACAGTAACGGTAAACTTAAGAAAAAGACGGCTGAATGACATGAATGTTTTACTTACAATTAATTCAATCTAATCTACAAATCCGAAACAGAAATTAAGAAAAGGTCCAAAACAGCACATGTGAAGCATATGAATGACTCATGTTCTCAGACTCATGTAGACATATTAAATCAAATTACAGATGACATTATATATTTAATTGTGATATTTCTTATTTAGGCATACATATATTGTGCACAATTTATATATTGCATTCATAAGAGCAGTAGGCTATAATATTATTCTACAGTGTTCCGCACATCATGTCAGTCTTGGTCTGGTGAACTGATGTGATCTTGACACAGTTATCTGGAGATGGAAGAGGAATGGCGAAGGCCATATGGCTGAATTACACACAGCAGACGAGAGAGTCTGTGATTTCAGAAGGAGGTAGAGGGCAAGAGAGGGACAGAATAATATTACTCAAGAAGAAGGAACAGACCTTCAAGACATTAAAGGTTTATGAAATATCCTGTTTCAGCACTGGTTAGTTCTTACCACAGTTTTAAAGGGGTCATATGATGCGAATCCAATTTTTCTTTTCTCTTTGGAGTGTTACAAGCACGTTCGTTGCAAAGTCTCAAACCCAAAGAGATATTGTTCCTAAAAGTTAAGACTTGTCCACACCCTCCTAAAACACCTCGTTTCAACACACCCTAAAATGTCTACTGTGTGGTAAGATGTGCATAACACCACCCAAATGTTCAAGCAAAGAAGGAAGGCATTACTTTGTTTCATGTTGTAGTATTGGATGCTGCCGCCACCACGTCGTGAAGACGCTGTGTGTTTCACTGTGAAAGCAAAACTTTGATCTTCCAAAACAAAGAGGACACAACTAGAAATCGATGGTTAAGTTCCAGAACAGTTCAAACCAAATATTCAGATGTGTATTCAAATATTCATTTTATGGAGGACAAGGACTGTTTCCTAGGAGAACAGCTTACAATGCTGTTGTTCTGACAAATAATGCTGACTCACAGCCTGTAAGTAAGTTTTCATATTTAAAGGATTTGCCACTGAATATTCAAACGTGAGTTTTTAGGAGTGTAGAGCAGTGCTAGTTGTTTGTCGTTTCTCAGATCACAAATGCAGACATGGTATTAGGTTTACATGGCACGATGCAATGCAATGCATAAAAAGACAGTATAAGTCATTTTAATCCATAATTATGTTCCTACTGGATGCAACAAATGCCTCATTTATAATGGGTTTGAATGGTTTTGTCTTGTCGCACCGGGACACACCATCACTGTATGTTAAGGGGTGTAACATTTAGATCACACACTTGAGGCATTAGGCCAATAAGAATGCACTGGATACCTGGCCAATCAGAGCACACCTCTCTTTTCAGAACTGTGAGCTTTGTACAAATCTCAGAAAAATTTTCTGGGGTTTCATGACATTTCATTTCATGAAATAGCATCACTCTGTCCTGTCAGGAACTGTAGAGGCTGACCCTTAAAGTCACTCTTTTTAAAACACAATTCCTCATGACACTACACTATTTGACCTGTTTTTGTGAGTCATGATGGTGTAAACGACATGAAATGAAAAGAATAAAAGACTGAAACACACTTACAGACATAAGTACAGGTAAAACTGAAAACTTATTTGAAATGTATTTTATTTTAAATGTTATTTATTTTTATTTTTTTTTGTTATTACTATTAACAGTATTACTCTCTTAATGTATTTTTGATAAAAAATGCACCTTTGATGGGCATTAGGGAATTTTAAAACCATTAAAATATTTTACCGTTGGTAGTGTATATACATGAACAAATTTTAAATTAAGTGAAAATGGGAAGTAATATATTGGTAAGCTATATTACAGCTATATTAAATATAATATAAAGTCTTAAATGAAACTCCTACTCAGTGTGTAGCGAGCAGTAAGCATAGAGACCCTATGAATAGGAAAACTGTCCCACTATTTCCTGTTTTTTAAATTCCAATCGTACACAAACACTCTGTGTCTATGTGGGCCAGCTCTACATTCAACCTTGAAAGCCTATTTGATCAGTCTCCACATATTTCTCATCTAGGATATTTTTGTTCTTTTTTTCTTCTTTTTTATCTTCAAATACCACCCTTCTGCACTGCAGCTCTTTTAATTTTGTGTTTCAGCCATGGTTTCCTATAAGGATGTGAACCAGGGACTATATACAAGAGTGTGTGTGTGTGTGTTTAACTTTACGCATGTACACACACAACAAACAACTGCTAACAGCACAGCAGCGACACACAAAGAGCCTGCTGGAAGTAACCTATGCAGCCAGCATGTTAATGTCATCCAACGTTAAGGAGTCGTGTACGTCTGTGAGTGTGTGTTGCTATGAGTGTGTGAGTGTGTTTCACCCCTCAGCGTCATGACAAACAGACTCAAACAGAGGGCAGAAAGCCACCCAGTGGCTGTGTTAGATGTGCTGTTTTCCTTAGGTTCTGGGAATACCTGCCAATTGCTCCCCATGGTGCTAATAAACCCTGTGACTTGCTGCTTTGCTCATTTGTGCTTGTACACTCGTTAACATTTATGCTGCTATTAAACAGAGCCAGAGCCGACATTACGACAAACACTCCAATCAAATTCAACTTACTTAACTTTATCTCATAAAGTTGCTATCTGTTTCACTGTTGCCTCATTATTCTGCGATTTACAGTCCACAAACATGACGCAAAGAGGTTTCTGTGTGGGCCTGGTGGGTCTATTTATGGAAATCTGCATGCATTACATTCATGCAATGTGTATGTGTGTGTGTGTTATAGTGATGTTTCATTTATCTTTCCCTCTATGACAGCAGTGGGAACCAGAGCAGAGCAGAAGTGAGGTCACCTTCCCATCTGAAACAACAAGGACATGTTTGTTGGGGGAGGAGATGGACAGGAAGTGTGTGTTAAGTGGTTGAGGTCCCTCTGGATAACTGGTGTTGTTCTCACGAGGGTCTTAATAGCATCTCAGGGGAGTGGATCCTGATCCATTTACCTCATGTTGTCTCTCCGATGTCGCTTTCTTCATGAACCTCTCTGTTTTTCTCGCTCTGATTTGACAGGCGCGACAGGTAAGAGAGATTGATGGTGCTGGGTAACGCAGAGAGCATCTGTGTTCACACACGTTCCCAGAATCCTGCTGGGTTTTGAATGGCTGGTCAGCTCCTGTTAGCTCCTACATCCTGCAGAACAAACAAACTTTTATAGGGTCGCAAACAACCCCCCTCATTCAAACACATAAGTAAACATATCTGACCCCTCCTGAGTACTGCGTGAAGGAAGGAATCTTCACTCACACACATACATAAGTTAACCTAGCTGTTTAAATGAGGACATCAGTATTCTTCTTTTGATTTTATTCAAAGATAGTTCTAATGTCCACAGACTAACCCACACCCAACTCCTGAAGTACAACTCATAAACACAATTTAATAAACTTCTGAGAACAACTGACCCTTTACCAACGCCTACTTGACAGACCAATACTACTTTAGCAGCTGTCACATATATATATAATCTTTATTAATGTTTTTTAAGGAAAATGGCAAACTTCAAGGACAGTATTGCAAGGACAGTATTTACTCATAAGCATTTATAATTCATTCAACACAGGCACAAGGTGTTGAGTAGGATCTCACATCTCTTGCCATATAAACAGACCAATGATAAGCACGCACACCTTAAAGACCACACACACACACACATAGAGAGAGAGAGAGAGCGCTGTGCTGAATGATGAGGATTAGGAGGTAAAAGAGGAGGATAGATGTGAAGAAACTGTGATGATAGATACACACAGAGAGCCATTCTATCATTCACATCAGGCTTATAAATGTGTGTCTGTGGTGTGTTTACATTAGAAATTCTTCTCTGAATTCATCTCCGCTTGATGTAGCTGCAGAAAACGAAAGTGATTCAGTTATTTACAATGTATACACAATATACGATGTAGAAGATTCAGCTGGAAAATTGCAGCATGCGTGAGACAGAATGCATTTAAGAAGCAATGGCTAATATATTTTTCACAAAAATACTAGGAATATTTCAGTTCCGTTTCTTAGTTCACTCAGCACCACACACACAAAGGTGAGTGGTTAAACTCATTCGATATTTACCAAGGAAGTGCAGAGATAAGCAGGATTAGTTAGAACAACAGCTGCTTGACTTGAGATGGAGTCAGTCTGTCAGTGTCTCTCTCCTACAGCAACAGGAACCAACAGAAGAGGACTGGTTAACATGGCTCTGAGTGACATAGGCAGTAAAAACAATATACTGTATATACTAAAATATCCCCCTGGAGAATTGGGATGTCCTCAGGATGGGACTGAAGTGGAGAGAAGCAGGACAGGAGGACAGAGGAAGTGGAAACTCATTTTTATGCACACATAATATACAGAAACTAATTTACTGGATCAAATATTTAATTCATAATATTTTTTTTATTTTGTATCTTTACATTATTTTACATTATCACACTGTCATAATTAAGGGTGAATTTTACATTTATTTCACTACTTTGTTTTTGTTTTGTTTTTTCTTTCTCAATAACAATATTTTAGGAAGGTGGGGGATGTGATTCATATTACTTGTGTTTCCTTGAAACAGTGTGCAACAGGGTTTGAAATACGTTTTCTCTAGTTTGGTGTCAAAAATGTCAACCCAGTCAGCAGCAACATGTATATAGAGCAGGTATATTCCTTGCACGTTTATTTACATTAAAGGCAAAATAACTAAACTAATAAGAGCACTATTATAGACCTGGGCCTTCTTTAAGTCTGTCTAAATATCATATAGTAATTGCAATGTCTTCTGGTCAATATCCTTTCCTTGAACATAAAACTACTAAACATTTTTATATATTTTGCTATTGTATTGTGGAGTGACACTTTCATGAACTTTTCTATACTCCTCTGATTATAAAGAATGGTAAATATTACAATAACATAGCACAACGACAGTGATCAGCAAAAAGGATAAACCTAATACTCATTTCTGTATTCTTTATGGTATAACATCACTCTCATTTCTTTGTCTCTATTTTTAACCTGAATTGTTTTTTTTTATTATAATAATAAATAATATAAATCACAGAAACATGATTGTGATCATTCTGATGTCAAAACATGGTTAAGATGGTGATCTGGTGGTGATATTCAAAATTTGTAAGCTGTTGAATAGACGTGTCTGCTAAATTAATAAATGTAAATGGTATAAAAAATATATAAAAAAATAACTTAAAATTTGACACTCTCATGTAAGTTAGCATTATTTTTTAATATATAGCCATCCAGTTAATTGTTTTGACACTGTGTAAATAATCCTCTAATTATATTTGTTATTATAGTATTTAAAAGACATAAATAAGCACCTGAGTTTGGTTTTTAATTGGTATTAGTTTGATCCTAATTTACAAACGTCTAATGCCAGTAGCACAGAATTTTTCATTTTAGTCTCAGCATTAGCTTGTTTGTCAAGTTTCACGTTTTCTGGCATGTCAGCAGGTTTAAAACTAGTTCATAAATGTGAATAATGCCTCATTTTGTGCATTGTTTCCATTGTGTGAACTGAAGCTGAGCTTCATATATTTGAAGTGTTCCAAGATGAATTGGATAATGATAGTTCTCTTTCGCCCTGAAGGAAAGGTGCAGCTTGTCTTCAGCACACACACAAACAAGTAACACATGCAAAAAACCTTTCTCACCTTACTTTTCAAAAGAATATGCACTCTTATACCACCTACACAAATACATGCTATAGTCACAATCTCTTTTATCTTTATGATGTATGCTAACACTTCTGTATGAGCAGGCTTATCAGACTATTGTGACAGACAGTGGATCCAAATATACAATTTGTGACAGTACTTCTTTAACACGGCACATTACAGAAAATCCCAAAAACTGCTACTTGAGATTAGCAACACATTTGAAGCACAATGTTGGTGTAAAATGCTCTAGTTGAGCTTCAAGAATGTTTTCATGCGGTTGACAGTTTAATTATTTCGCCTGACGCGTCAGGTTTTGTTATGTTATGTCTGCGAATCTGCTTGGTCTGATATCCGTCGTCGAGGTGCCGCGGGGAGGCGCATGTAAACATGACTGACACGTGTATGGAGGTTAAACACAAGATTAGAGAGTTCTCAAAGCTTTATGACCCTCTCTTCCCCTCTGTGCTTTTGAAACTCTTTGATGTTTGGAGGTTTCTGCCTTTCTGAGTGGCGGATTTCGTATTCTGTAATTCCTGTGATCCTACACGAGGCAAGCAATGTTCACTTTATCACATTTTTCTGCCATCCATTTCCCCCTTTTAGAATCTGGCTAAACAGATACCGTAGCACATATTCAAGTATCATTTCTTTCTCAGTTTCGCTCCTGTCCTGTATTCTGTACCCTCATTCTCTGCAAGAGTTGTTGAAATTAAATGAGAAACTCAAGACTCGTCTGCTTATTTTGAATTCGATATTGCAGGTTGTTATACCAAGTGTGGAAAATTGGCCAACCAACAGAGTTTGGGTCATAAATCTGATGTTATTCTGCCAATCCAAAGATGCCCACATCCAGACATGATGGTTAATATAATTATGATGTCACGGCTCTCATAAGGAAGTCTCTTTTAAACACTTTTAAAATTACCATAGGCTTCCCTTCATGTCCAGGTTTCAGGACTGATTTTTAGCTTTGGGTTAAAAAACACAGATAAAGCGTGTGCATAAATGGCGTGTCTAGTGGTGTCTGTTTATTCTCAGTGAATTCTTTGCTAACTGTTTGTGAGTTTGTTTGGACAGATCAGACTGAGATAGAGTCTCTTGTTAGTGCTGTGAAAAAGTCCATGCTGACAAGCTGTCGTTTAGCTTTCCTGTCATCCTGTGTTGAGTGTTCACCACACCTCATTCATTCATAACCCTAAAGGTCACAGGTCATTCTATTTCACCGCTCCAAGGCAAAGGTCAACATCTTCTTTCAGTATGGCTCAAGACACTGTAGACACGCTTTTGATGACAATGTGATCCAGATGTTCAGAGATTAGGAGAGAGACATTCATATCTGGTAAAATCCTAAAACATCCCAGTGGGGTTGGCAGATCCCTTAAGATGACTTTTGGCGTTGACATGGTAACCGCCATACTAACAGAATGTGGGTGGAGTCACGGAGGGGTGACGGGTGAGAAATCGGCTCCATAGCAAATGAGCAGCTGCGGGCAGTTTCTCTGCAGGACAACGAACAGGCAGAAACAATATTTCAAACTCCTTCAAATGAAATAATATGATAACAAAGATTCCTGGGGCAATGTGTGTGTTCCGGAACGTGCTTGGACAAGGGGTACAACTCCTCCCGGTGAATAATCGTGCACTGGCACACACACACACACACAAACACAGACACTGCTTTCTCCACAGAAGAATGTGTGTATTTTTGGCAAATTTATGAATCTAAAATTCATAATCTAGAGTGTGATCTGTCAAATGAGAATAACAGTCTCGTAAAAAGACACGCGCACACTCCTATTTATTCAAGAGCATTTAGAACTGGAATGCAAACTGTAGTTAGGGTTGGGTCAGAATTATTGAGTAGTTTTAGACTAGTTGTCCAAAAACTGAACAATCACTTTGTAAGCTATTATTATTATTATTATTTTTTTTCATACCCTGTAAAGCAACAACAATACAAAATATAAGATAACAATATTACAAATTTGCCTATATATATATGTGTGTGTGTGTGTGTAACTTCCTTAAAGGGGGGGGGGGGGGGGGTTAATCTTGAGTACCTATAGAGTAGTACTGCATCCTTCATAACTCCAAAAAATCTTTAGTTTTATTATATTCATAAGAGAAAGATAGTCTGTACCGATTTTTCCCGGAAAAACACGACCGGCTGGAGGAGTGACGTGTGGGCGGAGCTAAAGAATCACGAGCGCCAGTAGGCTTTTGAGTTGAGCGCGTCTGGAAGCTGTGACACCGTGAGGACAAAACCAACCAAAACAGTCAGATTCAGCGTATATTTATGATCCAGAATCAAATCCAGAGGCTGAAATTTAACAAGAGCAGCATCAGCAACAACGTCTCTATGTGGTATGTACTGAAACTGTATATATAAACTTTTATTAAAACTGTGTCAAGGCATTAAAATTAATTAATTAATTATGCAAATGTATTTTAAGTTTTAATGAATTTGATTTTTTTTGTTAACATTTGAATTAAGATTAAATTTATTTATTTAAGACTTAAATTGGCAATATGCACGGTTATGCAATGCTTTGTTTCAGTGTATGATCGTTTTTTTTTACCCGCCTGAAGTCATTACGTGATTACGTAAAGAACGAATCAGTTTTTCGAACCAAATCATTTAAATTAACTGTGCAAAGGAACAATTTCACAGAAAAGGATCAAACTTCCCAGCACTAATTAGAACTAGTTTATTGATGTTCATCTCCCGAATGAATCATTCTTTTGAGACAGTTCTTTTCAGTGAATCGATCAAATGGTTCGGCAACTGATCTGAATCGTTTTGCGATTCAAAAATCAGGGTGATACGGTTTGAACGGTTCACAACACACAAAAATTGTAATCCTCAGTCATTAAAAGTGTGATTGGAAACTTCGAAAAGAATAAAAAAAAAATTTGTGTGTTGCATGTGAAGACTTTGTAAAGTTAACCCCTTCTAGACAAGCGGTTTTGAGATGACAGAGATTCCAGATACATTGTCTTAAGGACGAGATAACTATTGAAAATGATTTACTGACAGTGAAAAGTTTCTCCACCCATCGTTAGTTTTAGATGATACACTCGCAGAAAAACTTTTCAGTTCTGTTCATTTGCATACTGCAGTGCTTTTTGCAACTGAACTCCCCAGTGTGCAAGACAAGACTTTCTCCAACAAGTCTATATATAAATGAGAAATCATTGTTTTGAATATATAATTAATGTTAATACATGGATGGCCCTAAAAATAAATTTTGCTAATTTTCTTTTTCTCTCTCTAAGGCATCCATCGATTATTCAAATTTTTAAATATGTAGTTTTGCACATAACTCACTTCAATTTCATAACACTTCATCAGTTTCGTATTATAGTCTCTTTCTAGTTTTCGTTTCATACGCCCACTCTCTTCCTGAGTATTTTCAGTGGTTTTTCCACTCATTTTTTGGCATCTTTCCTCTCACGGGGGCAACTTGACAATACAGTCCGTGCCAAGAACAAGAAGAGTGAGAAAGAGAGCGGGACTCCAGCAGCATTAATCTGTGATAATTAAAAGTCATAAATCTGTAATGGTTTTTGGCTATAGGCCTTTAGACCTTCATGCTCTTCAAAGAAACATGGAGACAGACCTCAAACACAGATGACACAGACACTTCACTATTGATTCTAAAGGCTCTTTGAAGTCCAAAAGATGTGGTCCCATAATGGGAGAAGGAAGTATATTTTTAATGTCTCGTCCCTCCCTCACTCGCTTTAGGGGGGAAGTCTCTAGGTTTCTGTCATGGAGAAGGAGGGAAGGGCTGAAACAGGGAGAAAGCTGAAAGACAGGGCCTCATTGTTTACATGAGGGCACCAGGGTTGAACTGATGTGTGCATTCATCTTTAATGTTCACACTTAAAATATGAACCTGAGAGGACTGTGTTGACAGACACACACCTACCTTCTTATTCACTTTCTTTTCCTTTTTTTCTTGTTCGCTTCGCTCTTGAATTGCCATGCTGCCGGGTTGGACTGAGGGATTACAGACATCTGCTGGTTGGAAGAAGTGGAAAGATATGATAAATAGAGAAAGGAAAAGAGTGACAGAAACAGACCTGAAATAGCAATATAAATAACCGAATGTAATTTCCTCTCAAGAGTCTGAACCTATAAAGGAATATAGCATTTTTCTACATTTAATGCTAATTCATCATTATAAACACATTTAAGTATAAAGTAATCATTTCTCTTGAGGTCTGTATGTGTAAGAGATTTAACAAGCCAGTATTGTTCCGTCATACATGAATTAATCTGAAATAAATTGAATGCATCTATAAAAATAATACAAAAATAATAATAATTAATTAGCCAAATAGATGGGCATCTGAAAATAGTACAAACATTAAATAAATAGTTTACCCAAGGATTTGTTTACAGTGCACATGGGAAAGCAATAAGTAATGATAATATATATATTTTTAGTGATTTATATACTTTATTCACAGCTCTGTGTAGATTTTTGAGTCTGAAGTTCATTTTTGAAGTGAGTAAAAAATATACTATTTAGTATTTATAGTATTTCAGTAAATTGATTATTATTATTTAAAATGGTTTGTTTTGTAAATCTCAGTTTGATGCCGGTTTTGCAAAGAGGCTGTTACTGAAGGCTCAGGCAGTTAAAAGCTATATTTGACTTTAAACTCTCGAGTGAGTTTACAGTAGCAAAACACTGCATTTCCTTTTGCTTGCAATTATGTTGATTATATAAATACAAGTCTTAAATGGAAATCCACCCCCAAATAAAAATGTTTGTTGTTATTTACTCACCATCACAGCGTTCTAAAACTTGCTCTCTGTTGCAGAACACAAAAGTATTTTGAAGGCTGTTGGAACCAAACAATGTTGAAGACCACTGACTTCCAATGTATGGAGAGAAATAAATATATTACAGCTTTGTAACCCCTTTAGGGATTAAGTAAATGCGGACTGAATATTCTTTTTTTGGGTTTGGAACGACAAGAGAATAAGTTTTCAATTTGGGGTGAACTATTATTTTAAAGGCCCAAAGGTAAAACAATTGTTAATAGTTAAAATCAGTAGAAGGATTGGCAATGTTTATAACAAGCAACTTTCGGACGGAATTGTCTTATTGTACACTTGACTAAGGTTTGAAGTGGACCTAAAAAAAAAAAAAAACAATTCCTGTGATATATATATATATACATTTTTTTACTCCAGATTTAGGCTGTTTGTGTTTGACTAGTTTTTTTTTTTTTTTTTTTTTTCTCGAATTGACGCAATAATTTAGAATCTGCAGTGACAGGTGTGTGTTTATCTGAATTTTTCAACAGCTTTACGTATCAGAATTTAGTGCCAAAACTTAGAGTTTTATAATGAGCATTCTGACATAGGCCTCATACAGTAATTAACCCCCCATAGCACCCGAACAAAGCCCTGTTAATGCCCTCTGGGCCAACAGAGGGTGTGCGGCATGTGTGTCTGACAGGATGGGGTGATAATGATGTTGGGGAAAGAGCTACTGTATCTGTCTGCTGTGCTGTCTGTTAAAAAGTGAATCTCTCCAAGACTCCTTGAAGTGTCAGTATATAGATGGCTTTCTAAAGAACCATAAGAATTAAAAAAGGTTCTTTAAAGGCATCAGAATGTGAAGGTTTATTTGAGCTTATGTGCTTCTCTTGGACTCGTGGACATACAGATACTCTGCAGCATAATTTGTTTTGCTCTTTGTCCACTGACTTCCCTTTAAAACCATCAAATGTGTTTAGCACATTAAAGTGCCTCTTAAAAGAAGTAAGAGAGGAAAAGGTTGTTAATTTGTCTGCTCCCTGCATTACTGTAATTAAGAATGTTGTGAAAGCTGACATTATTAACAGTGCCACATAAAATAAGCAGTTACTAGCAGGCCTTGCTGCCCTAGCTTTGGCGCCTTAAAATTAGATTTAATAGGACGTATATTTGCAAAAATACTATCAGGAATGAACACATTTCAATTCAATTCAAGTTTATTTGTACAGTGCTTTTCATGATACAAATCATTGCAAAGCAACTTTACAGAAAATAAAGTTTCTACAATATTTAGTTGTAGATTATCAGTGGTCACTGTCCCTCTTATGTGCATATGAAAAATTAATACAAGACATAGTCAACCAGACGATGAACATTATTAACAGCAATTATTAAATGATGCAGTCACACTTGTAGCAATATTTGTTAGTTCTGTATGTTGTTTCAGAGTGAGCATCATCTGAGGTCCTCCGAGGGGTTGTCATAATCTTTTCTCAGGTGTTCTGGAACCAGACTGGAGCTTGTGCAAATCCTAGTTACCAAGGGATGTATATCCCGTGGGAAGACAGAGAAGCAGAGACATAATTAGCATAGCTGCTGTTCCAACAAGTAAAATTAATTAGCTTAACCCAAGCTACAGCATAATAATGCACATTTGATCATAGACCACTGCAGTCACAAATTATGAAATACATTATTTGAATGCTTGGCGAAAGAGATGTGTTTTTAATCTAGATTTAAACAGAGAAAGTGTGTCTGAACCCCGAACATTATCAGGAAGGCTATTCCAGAGTTTGGGAGCCAAATGCAAAAAAGCTATACCTCTTTTAGTGGCTATTTTAATTAAATATGAGAAATGTATTAATGTTAGTTTTGAAATTATATTAAAGTTTTTTGTTAAAATAACTATAAATGGAGTTTCAGTACAAAAACACACTGGAAACATTCCTTTAAGGGGTTTGAATTTATAGTTGATTGTTTTCAGCAGCGTTAGAATTAAATAAGTACTATTTATTGACCCAATAATCTCTGTAAATTTGCACACTGGATATTTAAAGGTGATACACATTTTTTTAAATAAATAAAAAACTCTTAAAAGTTACACACCTCAGCTTTATCTGGTGAGCTGTTTTGTTGTTTGATTTTATGTGTGTTACATAATTTAGGTCTGTGTACATTAACAATGGATCCGCAATGGCTTTTTTGGTCAAAATGGTTACAGTGATTGGACAAATCACATGCAATTGTTAAATACTGATTTTATATAAAGCTGACAAATCTTTTTTCAAAGGCTTTTATTTATTTATTTATTTGGACTGGAATAAGTGCATTGGATTTCTTTCTGTAATAGTTACTTCAAACCCAACCAAAGAGTATCTTCTGGGATTACTTCATAAGGTCCTTCCAGCAAGTAGTTTCCTACAACAGTATTTATTATATTCGCATTGATGCTCCTGTGGTTAAAACATGAAATATATTGAGTAATATTTTCATTATATACAGTGATATTTTTTTATATACAGGTGCATCTCAATAAATTAGAATGTCGTGGAAAAGTTCATTTATTTTAGTAATTCAACTCAAATAGTGAAACTTGTATTGAATAAATTCAGCGCACACAAACTGAAATAGTTCTTTGATAAAATAATCTTTGGTTCTTCTCATTGTGATGATTTTGGCTCACAAAAACCCACCAATTCACAATCTCAACAAATTAGAATATTGACATGCCAATCAGTTAATCAACTAAAACACTTACAAAGGTTTCCAGAGCCTTCAAAATCGTCTCTCAGTTTGGTTCACAAGGCTACACAATCATGGTGAAGACTGCTGATCTGACAGTTGCTGACAAGACAATCATTGACACTCTTCACAAGGAGGGTATGCCACAAACATCCATTGCCAAAGAAGCTGGCTCTTCGCAGAGTGCTGTATCCAAGCATGTTAACAGGAAGTTGAGTGGAAGGAAAAAGTGTGGAAGAAAATATGCACAACCAACCGAGAGAACCAAAATCGATTCAAGAATGAGAGTGAACTTCACAAGGAATGGACTGAGGCTGGGGTCAAGGTTTACAGACGTGTCAAGGATTTTGGCCACTCCTGAACCAAAGATAACATCAGAGGTGTCTTACCTGGGCTAAGGAGAAGAAGAACTGGACTGTTGCTCATTGGTCCAAAGTTCTCTTTTCAGATAAGAGCAAGTTTTGTATCTCATTTGGAAACCAAGGTCCTAGAGTTTGGATGAAGGGTGGAGAAGCTCATAGTCCAAGTTGCTTGAAGTCCAGTGTTGAGTTTCCACAGTCTGTGATGATTTGGGGTAAAATTGTCAATTGCTGGTGTTGGTCCATTGTGTTTTTTGAAAACCAAAGTCACTGCACCCGTTTGCAGAGAGATTTTGGAGCACTTCATGCTTCCTTCTGCTGACCAGCTTTCGGAAGATGCTGATTTCATTTCTCAGCAGGATTTGGCACTTGTCCACACTGCCAAAAACACCTAAAGTTTGTTAAATGACCATGGTGTTGGTGTGCTTGACTGGCCAGCAAACTCGCCAGACCTGAACCCAATAGAGAATCTATGGGGTATTGTCAAGAGGAAAATGAGAAACAAGAGACCAAATAAATGCAGATGATCTGAAGGCCATTGTCAAAGAAACCTGGGGTTCCATACCTCAGCAGTGCCACAAACTGATCACCTCCATACCACACTGAATTGAGGCAGTAATTAAGGCAAAATGAGCCCCTAACAAGTATTGAGTACATGAACAGTAAATGAACATATTTTCCAGAAGGACAACAATTCACTAAAAAAGTTTTATTTATATTTTTATTTGATTTTTATTTGATTTTATAAAGTATTCTAATTTCTTGAGATAGTGAATTGGTGGTTTTTATTAAATGTGAGCCAAAATCATCACAATTAAGAGAACCAAGACTTAAACTACTTCAGTCTGTGTGCATTTAATATATTTAAAGGGGGCGGTGAAATGCTTGTTTTCACTCAATATCCTGTCAATCTTGAGTACCTATAGAGTAGTACTGCATCCTTCATAACTCCAAAAAAGTCTTTATTTTTATTATATTTATAAGAGAAAGATAGTCTGTAGCAATTTTTCCCGGAAAAACATGAGCGCCTAGAGGCGTGACTTGTGGGCGGAGCTAAAGAATCACGAGCGTCAGTAGGCTTTTGCGTTGAGAGCATTTGGAAGCTGTGACACAGATCCAGAGGCTGAAATTTAACAAGAGCAGCATCAGCAAAGGCGTCTCTATGTGGTATGTACTAAAACTATATATATTTGCTTAGCGGTTATGGAAAATGACTAAGTTCCACTTTATGTCGTCTTTTTTTTTTTAGCTGTACATGTGGAAAGTGCAGTTTGATGACAACACCACATGTTGTTTACTTGATGTGCTTACGCGCCGATAGCTAAGTTAACAACACAGAGATATTTGAAGCAGTTTTACTCACCGCATGTGGTTCCAACATACGATCGTGACCCTTTTTCGTTGGGACTGCATTATCCTTAAGAAATAAACGATGTGCAAATCCGGCATCAAACTGGGCCTTGTTTGTAAAACAAGCATCTTCGAAATGCAGGGAACAAACAAAAACACTTGCACAACTCCGTTGATGCTCTGTAAAAATAAACTCCATCCACTGGTCCCTTAATGCTGTTTTTTTGGTAATCTGTGCAGGGTTGTCTTGCCCTCACGACGCTCTCGCTCTGATCAGTGAAATGTGTGCTCAGCCTCGCTATACGGGAGCGTGCGCTCTTCCAGCAGAAGTGCCTTAGGACCCATATAAGGAAATTCCGCTCCATTTAACGTCACACAGACCCATACTCGAAAAAAAACTTTCCGGAACTTGTGACAAACCGGAAGAGGTTTTTTTGGAACAAAAATACTCCTTCAAATGTACAACTTAATTTTTTTAACTTTGTCCATGTTTAGCATGGGAATCCAACTCTTTAACAGTGTAAAAACTCAGTATGCATGAAATAGCATTTCACCCCCCCTTTAATACACAAGTTTCACGATTTGAGTTGAATTACTAAACTAAATAACATTCTAATTTATTGAGATCCACCTCTAGTTGAATGTTACTGTAAGTTGTGGAACGATGTCTGTTGTATTTTTATTAGTCTTCTTTGAACTTGTGATTGATTGATTGGTTCGGTCGACTGGTTGACGGATTGTTTGGTATTTGTCAGTTTTTTGTTATCTGTCCTTGTGAATCAATACTTGAATTAGTCAGTTTATGAGGAATTCATAATGAATCATGATGAGCATTTGAGTGCAATTAATTACAAACAAACAGAGCTCATACTGTATAATAACCACAACGGTACAGAAGGTGTCAACATCAGCTCTGTGCAGTTGAGTTTTCTGACATAAAGAGAGTCTGAATAGCCTGGAGGTTGAAAAGTTATTTATCGTGTCAATCATTTACAATTAGTTTAAGTTAAGGGCAACCATTTCACTTCCTTTTATTTCTGTTTTTATCTTCCCATCAGAGCATGTGCTGACGTGAACACATTCATTCCATTGCCACATGGAAAGTCCCGCAGTCAAACTCAAATTCTTGCCCTCTGTAATCATCTGTTAAATATGATGTAATTAATCTTGATACTAGACAAGACATTTTGTTGTTTTATCCAGAAGAGCACCTGTATGCCCTTCACAAACATCAGGACCACAGGTGATATATGTATATACAAAATAATAAATATTGGTTTCCTGTTATGTAACCTGTTTCAATTTCATATGGCCAAAATTCATATGCAAACTTCATGAAAAAGTATACAAAAATAAAACTGATTGTTTAATATTTAGTTTGACCTCATTTTATGTTTTATGTACCTAGTTCATTTCACTGAATGTGAAGGCCTTTTTTTTTTTTTTTCTCGGCTTTGTGTTATAACTTATTGTGGAATGTTCATTGTGCTTTTATTTTAGTTCATCTCTTGACTTCTTTTTATGTGAAATCAAACAAAAAAAAGGAGAGACAGGGTGGAGGTGTTTCATATGTTTTCTTGCTCTTATCAGTTTAGATGGTTTGGTTATCAATAGGCCGTCCACCATGCGTGACCCGCTGGCAGCTGCAGGAGTGAACAGAATAGACAGGCCTCTCATTTCAGCCTTTCATCTGATCTGTCAGCTGCTGATAGGAAAAGCAGCTTTATTTTCCAACCATAGTTTAGACCTGGAAGGGTGTTAAATATGAAATGTCTTACAATTATATATATTATTTATTCATTTATTTGCATTCAAATGGATTCATATTTACACATTCATTTTGGTAATCCTTAGTCTTTAGCCTCAGCCTAAGCCTATTTATTAACATTTTGAATTAGCTTTAAATTTGGTGTATTCTTTTTGGTGTTCAACTGAACAAAGCTTAAGTTTTGGTCATTTTGTTCTGTGCTTTTTTTATTTTTTTGGTCTTTTTTAAAGTAATTTTCTTTAGTGTTTAGTGTTTTCTTATTTATTTATTTATTTTTATTTTAGTACTTTAACTTATTTTAGTTTCTGTCTTTTTATTTTATTTCTAAATTTTTATTTTATTTCAAAATAGATTTTATGTCAGCCAAAGGCGGAACTGGCTGAGGAAGGCTTTAGCCTTCCCCTGGCCATGGGGACTGGGGGCAAAATTCAGAATCAAAATAAAAAAAAATGCTACTAAATTGGACAAAAATGCCCCTGCACAAGCAAATTAAATCTATTACGTCTGTTGCATAAGTGAAAATAAACAGTGTTGACTGGTGCTTCAAATTAAGATCTGCTCATTTTGCCCGCAATTCATTTTAAGCGGGTTTAAAGTGTTGCACATTTTAACCAATCACACGCGATTCTGTTGAGTTTAGGAATGCAATGGCCAACCAGAGGCGTTTAGATGAGTCATCGCTGAAACTCATCAGTTTTGAGTGCGCGCGCGTTCTCTGACGGAGTTCCACGAATTATCTAATCACAAACAACAAAGCCAGATGTACGTACGTACAGTGTAAGTAAGAGATTCATTTTAAAATGAATTTTGGAGAGTGTTTAAACTCTTAAAAGTTGTTTCACCCTCCGCCTATGTCAGCTTTGAAATATTTAAAACAACTTTTGATAGTTTTAGTTTAAAATAACAACACTGGGAAAGTTTAGCCAAAAATGAAAATTCTGTAATAATTAACTCAAGGCTACTGTTAATTAAAACGGAATAAATTTAGACCAGACGATAGAAATGTAACCTTAACGTGTCTTGTGTTGTTGCAAACCTATATAAATGTATTTATTTTTTTAGTTCATACAATGGTGTAATGTTGATTTAGACATCACTGACGTTCACTGTAATAAAACACAGTTAACACATTCATCAATATATTTTCCTTTGTGTTTCACAGAAGAAAGAAAGTCAGGTTTGGAATGGGACGAAGGTGAGTAAATGATGACAATTTGCGTTTTTGTGTGAACTTGTGGACTGCTTTTTGTTTCACACACAAACACACAACAAACTTTTTAATTGCCCTCAAAAGGCTGCCACTTTAATGAACATGACCTGTCTACTTTACTGAAGTCAGAAGTACAGTATCCACTCTGAGCACACTTTTAACATTTGTTTGTTAAAAAGTGCCTTTTTCCTTTACCTGGTGGGCAAGGGTGTTTGTGTGCGGCTGCGTGTGGGCATACTTGCGGCCGAATACCATTTAAAAGGCCGTTACAAACAGATCCTCATCTCAAAAACATGCAAAGTGGTTACTTAGCCGGTGTGTGTGATGACTTGTTGGATTCCACTTCTGTTGATTGTTGGCATTCTCCGTTTAGCCTTGAAGTTAGATATCTTTGCCCACACAAACACATACAGGAATGTGGCTGTATGAATATTACAGAGGTATGGTGGTTCACGAGGAGTCATGGAGGAAATATGCTGCTCTTTGATGCTTGTTTAATGTGTTGAGGAAAAAAATACAAATGTGCTATTTTGCATGTAGCCCCAGTCCTCTTTCTCTCTGTCTTTTTCCTCCTGAGGCTTCACTGTGAATGATCCACTGCACATCGGATGACCTCAGTGAATCGTGTGATGAATGCCTTATGATGTTTTAAAACTTCAAATTTCCTTGCTGCTAGGCTTGTTGGAATGGCTTGAACCCTGTCTAACAAAATTCTAAGTCTGCATTATCGAGAATTATCGACAACTTCTGCTGAACCCTGGAGGCCAGGAAAGTTTGAGTGAGCTTAAAGTGGTCCTGTGAACCCTGTTATACAGTAACCTAGATAAACAGAAGAAAGAATTTCACACTTGTATCACTAATATGTGCAACGAAACTGACACAAACCTCTTTGTACTTGTGCACTTTCATGTTTGTCTCGGCAGACTTGCTCGGGGGCATTTTTTTGAAAACACAGAGTAAGCCTTATATCTAGTGTGCAGTCATGTTTTCACATAGTATCACAATTCAGCTAGTTATATGTATTTCCCTGTGAGGAATGAATTTCAAATAAAGTTTGAATATGCTAGGTTGCACTAGCTCTGGACTGTATGGATACATTGGTGGTTTTCTTTGCAGTTTGTGGTGCATTTGCCCAGCAAAGCGTACTGTGTGTTACAGTAGCTTGTTCAACCTGTTCATCTGTTTGTTGAATCAGTCTTATCATGACACATAATCACACTTTTTTTCACTCTTATAGATCCATTTACATTCCACTTTATGCTAATCCAAACACTACTAATAATATTACTTCCACTTAAAATAAAATAAAATAAAAAAAATCCTTTGAAAGCAAAGCAGAATTTTCAACAGCCATTACTTCAGGTTCTCAGTGTCAAATGTTCTCTCAGAAATCATTCTAATATGCTGATTTGCTGCTCAAGAAACATTCATTATTATTATCAATGTTAAAATTTGTTTTTGAAGTACTTTTTAATTTCAGTATTGTGTGCATTTTCCTCAGAGGTCCACATATCTAAGTGAATTTTATTTTATAATTTTTTTTTCCTGGTGGAATCAGTCATAATTTCATCTTCTTGTTTAATCTCCTTACCTTAAATACATTGATCCAGTACAGTTTGCACTAGCCCATCCTAAATTAAGATTAACTGCCACATAAACTAAGATCAAACTGAAATGACCTGGAACCTTGTTAAAAATAAACTTCAGACGCACTTTTCTAATGTTAAGATTCTTCAGAAGGATAAGCAGAGTAATGCCTTGTGTTTATAAGATGTCAGTGCTGTAACAAGTTTACCAAAAGACCAAAAGTTTACTCCTGGACATGCATTATTCTGCGTTATGCGCTTCTGGGAGACACATTAACATTATAGTTTGTGCTTTAAAAAAAGGAATGAAGAATGAAATATGAGAGGCAGCATGGAATCTTTTTTCCAATCCTACTAATTATCCTGACATGAGGAGGAACATTGGAGAGTAATGACAGTGTGCGTTTTGATTTCTGTGATTGTGTGTGTGTGTTTTATAAAGACTGGAGAAGGTCCAGAGAAAACAGGATTATGGTTCAGTCTCTATGGGATGTTAGTCACACATGCTGGAATCAAATCTTCAACAGTCAGAACCGGCACTGAAACTTTGGGCCGTTTCCCATTGGGCGAATTCAGTAGAGTGTGTTTCTAAGTGAAACAACGATTGTTTGTGTGTTACATGTGAAGTTTTGAGAGGCACGTTGAGGCGTGTTCCTGTGCCATCTGTGGGTTCTGTTGTAATTAACATGTCAGATCTCTCTCTCTTATTCAGTCTAGCTCGTTGTGTGTGTGTACTCATATGTAGTAATTAAATGTTTTCTCACTGGATAAGAGTGTGTATGAGTAATAATTTAGATGTCATGTGGTGCACATAAGCAGCAGTCATTTATGTGTTGGTGTGAGCTTGTCTTCAATCAATGATGAGCACGTACGTGCTCAGTTTTACTAAACTTTGAGTTCTCTTAAAGCGGTACTTCACCACAAATTAAATTATGTCTTCATTCATTCATCTGCATGTCATTCCAAACCTGTATGACTTATTTCCTTCCTAGAACATAAAAGGAGAATGGTATTGATTTTTTTTTTTGTGAGGAACTTTTATACAGTCAGGGATTGTTGAGACAAAAATCACCCTAAACAGATCATGAAAGTAGTTCATATGACTTGGGAGCTTTATTCAATTTTTTTCTGAAGTAGGGGTGCACCCATGTTGGTTTAAATATATATGAACAGTTCAGATGAAAAAGCCTCTAAATGCCATTTGAAATTTTCATCTTAAATTAGGATTTTTATCAGGTTTCTATATTTATGTTCAGTTATTTCCCTTTGACAGCCTGGAAAAGGACCTGCACATTGCCATTAAGGTAAAATGACTCAACCTAAGCATAAAAAAAATAAAAATCCTAATTTTAGATGAAAATTTCAGGCTTTTGCATCTAAACTCTTCATACATATATATATATATATATATATATATATATATATATATATATATATATATATATATATATATTATTGTGAAACGTGTCCCGAGCTCTAATCAGCGTCGCCCTGGGAACAGAGCAGGCACACCTGCACCTGCTCATCACGGGCTGAGGGGCCACACCTGCGCCCCATCAGCGCTGCATTTATAAACCCCTGCAAACGTGCACAGAGGTGAGAAATGTCTCTGCAAGATATATATATATATATATATATATATATATATATATATATATATATATATATATATATATATATTACATTACATTACATTTGCTGTCATCTAATAGTCAGTCAAAGATAATCTTCTTTAATAACGCTGTTGAATGTAATCTTTAGCATTTATAATGTTGGGATCCTTGGCATTTAAAATAATACATTTTTATTTTTTTCACATAACGCAATCACATGGGTTCTGAAGACTTGTATTGTAGTGTACAACTATAATAATTGTATTATAGTCTGGCAATTGTTTTTCATTCTTTAAGTTTGATTTTTTTTTTTTTTTTCTGCTAGCATTCTATGGAAAACAGTAACATAAAAATTATGGTACATATATCCATTTATGCTTCACTGAAGAAAAAAGTAATATAGGTTTGGAGTGACATTTAAGAGTAAATGGAAACAGAATTTCAATATTTGGCTGAACTATCCTTTCAATTTTTCTCATGTGAGTAGGTGTGTTTTTGTACTTCCTGACGGTTGCTGTCAAGGTTTCAAATGCTTAGAGCTGCATGTTTGTTTTCAGATTGTCATGTAGAGATGGTTTCTCCTTCTAATCTTCATCAGGCCAGGTGTTACCTCAGTAATCTCAGTGTCTCTGAGAGTGTGATATATCGGAAAAGCTTTCTTTTAACTACAGCAACTGTGGAACTGGGAGTTACTATGAATACTTTAGCATTGGCCTAATAACTAGCTGTCAGAGTTGACCATCGGTATTAAGAGATCTGGCTACGACAGTGACTTTAGAGTTATTGCACTGAATTATGGAGTCTTTAATAGTAGCTGTGTGTATCTTGGGGCAAAATTTTCTCATGTTAACTTTTAGATGTTAGAAGACAGGAGATTTGTTAAAAGTCTGAATCTGCCAACAAAATCCAAAGTTGACCGTGGTACTGCCATGTTTTGGTCATTTTTTTAGGGGCTATAGTTGGAGAATTTTCATTTAAATATCATGCACTAATATTTTGAATTAATCATTTTAAATAGTCATACTTACCAGTGTACTCCAATAAGTCTACAATAAGATCCTCAAAAAACAGTCTGATGTTATCATTCTGCTTGCGGCAAGTTTAACTCCACACAAGCACTCACAAAGAGCAATATCTAGCTAATGAATTATTTCAGAGCAGAGCAAAACTAGATAGACTTTATTCTCTATAGACATTTTAACGACTTTTGTACTTATTTGAGGTGTTTAGGATTTCTGTGACTATGGGAAGATTTTATAGATTTTTTCAGATGTGTTACATCAGTATGATTGTGTTATGAGTTCTTCTGCTTGCCAGAAAATGAGCAAAGAGGTTTGATATTTATCTCCATTTACAGATGTAGACACAAACTCAAAAGCCTTCCTACTTTGAAGTGCTTATCTCTGACCACAAACACAGAGAGTGCAGTGTTGCAGATCTGGATAATTTTATTATTGCCAACGTGAGTGAAATTTAGAATAAAAGCAATGAGGAAAAGGAGAATATAGTGACAGTCTGTTCATCTGCTAAAACTCATTTATTTGAAGAATGCACTCTTCGTGAGAGGACTCAAAGAGAATTAATGGCAACCTTGTCATATTTTCTTTATTTGTGTATACCTATTATGCTCTTCTAAATAAATAAAACAGACAAAGATATCAACATATCCTGTTCTGTAGCCTCTTGACCCTGAAGTACTTGTCTAACAGTAACAGAACTCTGCGTCACCCCAGTCCTGCTGCGTTTCTGTGCCATCAGCAAAAAGATAACTTGACAAGTCTAGCTACATTTGCTTTTCAAATATTGTAAGGGAGAGGAAACACTTTAAATGCCTTAAAAAATTGCACTGTTTGTTGGAACAACCCAGCTTGTCAGTTTCTGACTTGATCAGTAGAGTGAGTTTGTGGCTGGTACATCTTATTTATACAGCTGTACTTTATACAAACGTATTTTTTTTTGGTAATATCTTAATTGTCTTAAGACAAACACTGAAAATCTGGATACAACACAAAACAGATTTGTGTATATATTTGTGAACAGGTATATTTGTGCGGGAATGTCATTGTTTCCATTACCAGCTAACCTAAACATGACACAACAGTCTCGTCATTAAAAACCCATTCCAACATCACGGGTGACGATTCTCACTTTAACCTTTGACCTTTCCCACCGCTGTCACCAGCATCGCTGGGAACAGTTAGCATCCTGATGATAAGAACTCTCGCACTTAACATTTTTCTGCAGAATGACGGGAAAATTGTAGTAGCTGTCAGTCATTTCCTATTCCGTGCTGGACGGCCAGACGGTTGACCTCTGACCTAAGAAATACACCGCAGCTGCGATTTGTTAGAAGGTTATCCAGTTGTTGCGTGCAGGTTATCACCAGGTTCAGTGCATTGCAGCAGACAGAAGCCACACACACACACACACACACACACACACACTAATGAGAGAGAGCAATACTTGTAGACTCTGTGTAGACAAGTTTGTTTACATTTACAGTGATGCTCTGTTTTAAACCTAATGAGCTGTTTCATAGGCAGTATTTTACAGCATCATAACAGAATGATGATATTATGGTATTTTGTAGCAAAAGATTACATTTTCTAATGACAAGTTATAAAAAAGTTGCATAGTGTACTTTTTAATGAATTATGTAGTATATAAAGTCACATTTATCATTGTTCGGTGAATTGCGATCTGAAATTTCACACAAGGACGAAAGATTTCAAGTAGGCCATGTAAATTTGTCACATTGTCCAACAAAAGCCACATGGCTTTAAAGTGACTTCTGTTTGGGCTGTACTTCAAAAATGAACACATTACAAAACATAGACAATGAACCTTTTTTGCCTGCAAAATTTCGCTAATGTGTCTGCATGTATTCTTTGTGGAGAAGGCAATCCTACAATGCATTTAGATAAGATGAGACGAATCCAATATATTGTATGAAACCGTTTATCATGGTTTACTTAATATGATTTTTCTGCATATTTTTTCTGCTTATAAGAATATTGTGCTGTTAGCATAACAGCATGCTAGTGTCATCCTCCTTTGGAATCAAGTGTAAGTCGAGTTTGTTAGTAGCACGGTTATGGCTTATGTCCAAATCAGTCACGTACAAGTTTTCATTATGTTTAGCATGCTCCCTTATAAGATAGCGGTCTATGTAGGTAGCAAGGCATCTTACTAGGTTTTGGAGCAGAACTTAAATTTAATTTATTCATAAAGTAATTTCAGTGTGATTCATGCTTTGTCATCTCCCTTATCTCAATCTTCAGAGCTTTCATAAAGCTTTATCTGTTTCGGCGGTAATTCTTATTATCTTTATATTGAGTGCATTGCTCATATGTCTCTCAGAGCATCTCATTGATATCCCACGATGCCACAGCTGCTGCAGTCAGTAGGCACTAGCAGGTAATCAAACCCTCTTTTGATAATGATAATAACAATCGGAGCTCTGTCATTCTGTTTGTCACGGTAACAATAGCGACCCACAGAGAGGATCTTATCTGTGCGAGTTTCCTTCTAAGCAGAGCAGAACAGAGCGTTTTTATCGTACACATCACACACACACAAAAAGACACTTTGAATGAGGAGTTTATCAGTGCTTTGGAGTGGACTTATATACAAACCCACTCAGATTTAGACAGACTTACTAAACAAATGAATGAGAAACAGACTCAAGAATCAAAATGTATGGGTAGAAATGAAGTACCTGCATAAAAGGTAACTGAATCTGATGAATCGTTGAATAAATCACATGGGAAAGGATTCAAAATATGAGTCTTCCACTGTTAGTAAGCATCTATATCTTAGTGAAACTTGTATATTATATTAATTCATTACACACAGACTGATACGTTTAAAATGATTATTTCTTTTAATTTTGATGATTATAACTGACAACTAAGGAAAATCCCAAATTCAGTATCTCAGAAAATTACTTAAAGGGGGGTGAAATGCTCGTTTTCACTCAATATCCTGTTAATCTTGAGTACCTATAGAGTAGTACTGCATCCTTCATAACTCCAAAAAGTTTTATTATATTCATAAGAGAAAGATAGTCTGTACCGATTGTTCCCGGAAAAACACGACAGGCTGGAGGCGTGACGTGTGGGCGGTGCTAAAGAATCACAAGCGCGAGTAAGCTTTTGCGTTGAGAGCGTTTGGAAGCTGTGACACAGATCCAGAGGCTGAAATTTAACAAGAGCAGCATCAGCAAACGACGTCTCTATGTGGTATGTACTAAAACTGTATATATTTGCTTAGCAGTTTTGGAAAATGACTAAGTTCCACTTTATGTCGTCTTTTTTATTTTTTTTAAGCTGTACATGTGGAAAGTGCAGTTTGATGACAACATCGCATGTTGTTTACTTGATGTGCTTACGCGCCGATAGCTAAGTTAACAACCCAGAGATATTTGAAGCAGTTTTACTCACCGCCTGCGGTTCAAACACACGACCGTGACCCTTTTTCGTTGGGACTGCATTATCCTTAAGAAATAAACGATGTGCAAACCCGGCGTCAAACTGGGCCTTGTTTGTAAAACAAGCATCTTCGAAATGCAGGGAACAAACAAAAACACTTGCACAACTCCGTTGATGCTCTGTAAAAATAAACTCCATCCACTGGTCCCTTAATGCTGTTTTTTTTTTTTTTTTTTGGTAATCTGTGCAGGGTTGTCTTGCCCTGGCAACCAAAAACACACTTCTGTGACGCTCTTGCTCTGATCAGTGAGTCTGTGCTCAGCCTCTCAGTGCTGTGCTATACGGGAGCGCGCGCTCTTCCGGCAGACGTGCCCTCAGGACCCATATAAGGAAATTCCGCTCCATCTAACGTCACACAGAGCCATACTCGAAAAAAAACTTTCCGAAACTTGTGACAAACCGGAAGGTTGGAACAAAAATACTCCTTCAAACGTACAAATTAATTTTTGAAACTGTGTCCATGTTTACCATGGGAATCCAACTCTTTAACAGTGTAAAAAACTCAGTATGCATGAAATAGCATTTCACCCCCCCCCCCCAAGACCAACACAAAGAAAGTATTTTTAGAAATCCTGGCCAACTGAAAAGTATCAACATGAAAAGTATGACTATTACTTTGACTATTACTAAAAGTATTACTGCAGCAATGTGGCATGGCATGGAGTCGATCAGTCTGTGGCACTGCTCAGGTTTTATGAGAGCCCAGGATGCTCTGATAGTGGCCTTCAGCTCTTCTGCATTATTGGCTCTGGCATATTGCATCTTCCTCTACACAATACCCCACAGATTTTCTATGGGGTTAAGGTGAGGCTGGTTTGCTGGCCAATTAAGAACAGGGATACCATTGTCCTTACACCAGGTACTGGTAGCTTTGGCACTGTGTGGAGGTGCCAAGTCCTGTTGGAAGATGAAATCTGCATCTCCATAATGTTGGTCAGCAGCAGGAATCATGAAGTGCTGTAACACTTCCTGGTATACGACTGTGTTGACCTTGGACCTCAGAAAACACAGAGGACCAACACCAGCAGATGACATGGCACCCCAAACCATCACTGACTGTGGAAACTTTACACTGGACCTCAAGCAACGTGGATTGTGTGCCTCTCCTCTCTTCCTCCAGACTCTGGGACCCTGATTTCCAAAGGAAATGCAAAATTTACTTTCATCAGAAAACATAACTTTGGAACACTCAGCAGCATTCCAGTCCTTTTTGAAGCGAGACTCTTCTGATGCTGTCTGAGAGTGGCTTGACACAAGGAATGCAACCGCTTAAACCCATGTCTTGCTTACGTCTATGCGTAATCGTTTTTGAAGCACTGACTTCAGCTGCAGTCCACTCTTTGTGAATCTACCCCACATTTTTGAATGGGTTTTGTTTCACAGTCCACTCTAGGGTGCGGTTATCCCTATTGCTTGTACACTTTTTTTCACCACATCTTTTCATTCCCTTCTACTCTCTATTAATGTGCTTGGACACAGAGCTCTGTGAACAGCCAGGCTCTTTTGCAATGACCTTTTATGTCTTGCCCACCTAGTGCAAGGTGACAGTGGCCGTCTTTTGGACAACTGTTAAGTCAACAGTCTTCCCCGGGATTGTGTAGCCTACAGAACTAGACTGAGAGACCATTTAAAGACATTTGCAGGTGTTTTGAGTTAATTAGCTGATTAGAGTGTAGCACCAGGTATCTTCAATATCAGTGGTCCCCAACCCCCGGGCCGTGGACCGGAACCGGTCCGTGTGTCATTTGGTACCGGGCCGCACAAGAAGGAATAAATAATTTACATTAAAGCTGCAGCTGGTAACTTTTGGCACTCGCGTCTGGTGGAAGAACATTGTAGCCGGAGCTACTTCTCTCTGTTTACATCTATTGTGAGTCACGCAGGGACTGTGCTACTCTGCAGTGTTGCCGACCCAAACCAGACTAAAATAGTCTGGATATAAACACTTATTATAGGTGTACCGTAGTGATTTAGAATAAGACAAAAACACGGTTTGGAAAATGGATTAATGATGTACTCGCTCATTATTTTTATATATATATATATATATAATATATATATATATATATATATTTACATTTTCAACACAAAACAACACTGTGGCACAGCCTTGCGCTGACTGGACCAGAAGAGCTGTGAGCCATGGATTTTTGCAAAACAAATAACAGAGATGGAGGTAGAAGTGTGCTGAGCCATAACGATCTTTTATTTTAGAAAAATGCCAGATGCTTTGTGTTATTTACATGGATTTTATATTCGTTTTTGTGCTGCATCTTATTTTTTAGGGATGTTTAAATGTCACCATAGTGACCATAATCAGTGAACAAAAGTGGGTCAGGGGGCAGAAAGGATTTTATTCATGTTATGTTGTTGGCATGATGTTAAAAGGACGCTGCTAAATAAAGTTTTATACAAATACACAGTGGATTCATGTTTATTATTATATTTACAATATATCACAGTTTTTATGCCAGTCGTATCATTTTATTTTGTATTTATCCATCACACCATAAAGCCCGGTCCGTGAAAATTTTCTTTAGTTGTCAGTTATAATCATCAAAATTAAAAGAAAGAAACATTTGAAATTTATCAGTCTGTGTGTAATAAATATGTGTGTTAAATATAATATAGAAGTTTCACTTCCTGAATAGAATTAGTGAAATAAATCAACTTGTAGATGATTTTCTAATTATATGACCAGCACCTGTATATGTGTGTGTATGTGTGTGTGAGTATGTATGTATATATATATATATATATATATATATATATATATATATATATATATATATATATATATGACATATATAACATGAACATAGATACTCTATCTTGATACAGTTAAATGGATTGCCTTTACCTGCATAACAGCACATAAAAGAGCATTTCCGAAAAAGAGCAATTTCTCTAAAAGAGCAATAAACGGTTGGGTTATCTCTGTGAAGATGATAGATTGTCCTTATAAGGATTCTGTTTCACCCTTGCGTTTCTGGGTGTGATCATTACCTGGTACCGGGTAATGGTCACGATCCCTGCTTCACATGTCTGTGCATTAAGCACGCTAAGTTGGCCTTCTTGGGTGAGTCATGTTCCCACTGCGGGAAGATGACCATCTTGGAGCTGCGACCCAAGCTCCACTACCTCCAGGGGTTGGCATCCTGTTGGTGCTGCCACAATCTGGGGTTCGTTCTGGTGGCCAACAGACGAGAACCACTTCCAGCAGTTGCACGGGTGGTTTGAGGGTTACAGTGGTGGCAAACCCCTTAGGAAACCAAGCCTCAGGGGCCTACCACTCCTTCAGCACCTCCGATCCAGTGAAGCGACCTACGGAACAAGATGGGCTCTCTTCAATGAGCATAGCAATGGTATCCAGTGGACCTCCCCCCGACCAGATGATTGACCTGAAGGACAAGTACTTTCATGTTTTGATCCTTCCATGCCATGGAACCATTTCTGCGGTTTGCATTCGAAGGACAGGCATATCAGTAGAAGGTAAGTCTTTAGGTAAGCATGACCTCGTCATTATGTTCCTTAGAGGGTTCAGGAGGTTAAATCCTTCCTGGCCCCCCTCTATACCCTCTGCTAAAATTACTACAGCAGGGCCCATTTAAGCCTTTACATTCAGTTGAGCTAGAGTTTCTTTCATTGAAAACTCTGCTCCTGCTTGTACTGCCCTTCATCAAGAGGGTAGGACCTGCAAACATTTTTCCTTTCCAAAGCCATGAGCTTCTTCGTGATGGGATCCATATTGTGGTTAATAGTCTCAGTCTCAATGCTGACTGCTCTGCCCACTGCTTCAATCATGATGGGCAGCGTTGTGAGATTTTGGACAGCTGTTCTCGTTTTCTGATTTTTTTTGATAACCCAGGGCAAAGCCTAGTCCAATAAGCAGAAGACCTGTTATCATGGTTCCGAATAGGAAAGAACCGCCAGACACACTACCCACCATCTCTCCCACACGTCCATTGTGTAGCCAGCTGCGAACGTTCCGGCAGGGCAGTCAGGTTCCCCCGAACCCAAGTTTCTCATCGAGAAGATGGTGACAATTGCGTTGAGAGACCAGTTGATCAAATCCATAATTTTCAGTTTTGGAGAGCAGTACAGAGAGTCTCTCAGAAGTATTAGACAATAGACGAAACGAGAGAGCAAGCAGGGAAGGCAAGGGGAGGAGAGGGAGAGAAATGCGTCCGCCTCCGTTGAGAGCCAAGAAGATATCAGGGACAGGGTGTGCCCTGCCCGTTCAGGTTGCGAGCTCACTCAACTAGTAGTGATGCATCCTCCTGGGTGCTAACTCGTTGCACCTCGTTGATGGATATTTGTAGAGCTAGAGTTGTCCAAGGTCACTCAGTGAGGCAGTGCTTTGACAATGGTGAGTGAAACTACTGGTTCCAAGTCCCGGCCTACACCAAATGGTGCACAGGTGGCTTGCACAGGGCACTGGAAAGGGCAGCACCTATGGCGTTTTGGTAGGAATACCAATTTGTCTGTTATTGACGTGACGTCGAAAATGACCGACTGAAAGGGAACTTCTTGATTATGTATGGTAACCCTTGTTCCATTAAGGAGGGAACGGAGACGTCACGTTCCGTCACCACGGTTGCTGTACTACTGCTGAGCCGCTGTGAGAGAAACCACTGCTGAAAATTCACTGCCAGAGTAAACTGTTCAAATAAATTTAACTGAATTGTGACCACTTTCAGACCTTTTTGTAAACCCCAGTAAAAAAAAGTGCCATATTCACAAATAAAACAATGCAAATTCAGATACTAAACAACTAATATCATGTAAATAAAATGATTCTCAGGTTGTTATATGGTAATTTCCAAGGAATACTGTGTACCGTAATGTTTCTTGATGCCCGTGTAAAAATACCCCCCCCCCCCCCAAAAAAAAAGACAAACAAACACACAAACAATTAAATGTTTAATATGAAAACAAACAGTACTTAGTAATTTGGGTGCAATGGACTTTTCTGTCTAGCGCACCTGACCTCATGTATTCACTCAGAATGACTTTAGCATCATTTATACAAACTGTTTGAGAGAGAATAGTATTCTCACTGTGTTGTGGGAGTGATTGTGCATCTGGAGGTGAATTGAACGGTTGGTGGTCTGTATTTTTCCCCAACAACTGCTGTTAGTGCAGAGAACAATCTACTGAAACACACACACACACTTTCCAAAACAGATTAACACAAAGGAACTGGAAAAAACTGGTGTGCAATTAGAGTGTCATTGTTGTGTCATTTGAATTCCAGCAGTAAAATTACACAGTTTCTTCATTTATTTCATCCTTTCTTCTCTACCTCTGCAGACATGGCCGATCGCTCATTTTCTTTTGTTGCACAAATCATCCTGTGGTTCTAAAGCAGGATGGGCCTAAATCACAGGGGACAAGCAGCAGATATAAGGAAGTCAATCCTCTTTTTCTCTGTCTTTCAATCGCCGGTTTAGTTTATCTCTGTTATGCCTGTTTTCTGCTTTTTTTCATACTTTCACTCATTTAATTCTGAGCAGTACTGTGATGAATACTTGTGGCTTTTTATATTGTTTTGATATTGTGGTGGCCCGCCACAAATAAATCAATGTGTGGGAAACCCTGTGATCTCTTTCTGGGGGGGCAACACCAAAATCTCTAATATAATATTATTTTGGATTGGGCCCCCGGGCCACCAATTGAATAGTCCTAGCATATACCATAATTGTTTGGATTTTTTACTACCAAGCTGTGGGTCTGGTTCACTAACTTAAGTGTAAATCAACTTTTTAATTGAATTTATTCTTTTTTTTAGATCAGAGTGGAGCACTATCATTATTATTATTGATGTTTTATTGACAAGCCGCATTCCAGTACTGGTGGTGGGCGTTCTTTTTTCCAACATGCGCTGTATACAGTAGAACAATCACAACAGACTGGGTCACCAGACCAATCAGAGCTGAGGAACATTATGCAAAGAAGGGGTTTGGGAAGAACAATCTTCGAACAAATCATTTGAGAGATTGTTTAGAAATAATGTCAAAATTAAATGCATATTATAAAAAAGTGCACGCAATGTAGACCTGTTGTTGGGGACTCTCAAAACCAAATGATAAACATTCAAATAGAAAAATAGGGTCACTTTAAGTCAGCTTAAGTTTGGAATACTTTTAGAATTATGTGTGCTCATTTAGAGAGGAAGTGATTCGTTCTCTTTGTTAACTATTTGTCTCCTGTTGAGTGAGTGTAGAAAGCCATTTTAAAATGGCAGAGTAATGGCTGATAATGCACTTTTGTTATTAGTGGTTAAATAAGGCATTTTGTTATTTGTGGTTGAACAGGCACCATGAAATAATGCTGAGTGCACAAACACATGATTAATGATGTGGAAGGTTCAGGAGGAATATTTTCCTATTTTCCTCTGTTTTGACAACAGATTTCTGAGCCGTTTTGTCAGTTTGTTGCAGTCACTTTACTTGCTGCATTTCAGATTTTTTCCCAGCATCACCCGAGGCAGTTACATTACCCAACCTCAGTGTCCCGATGGCAGTACTGGCATGTTCTTTCGGAGTGACTTGTTTATTGGAAGAGGAAGCTGAGTCACGCACAAACACTCTTACATTCTTTACCTGCCCAACACACACAAACATATTAGATGTCTCGTCTCGCTCTGTGCGTATATTCATGTTTGGTGAGTGTGTTTACTGTCCTGCTTGCGTAAATATTCAAATATCGTTGATATGGTCGAATATGAGACTTGTTTGATTTTTGTAATTACACACATTATCCACCATGAAGAATGTAATCATTCTCCAGGGAGCTTGATGAACTTTGACCCCTAACTGCAGTTCTCAGACATGACAGCAAGGAGAAATACAATGAACATGAAGAAACAAAACCTCTTTAGAAAAATATTTATTTATTATTATTATTATTATCATTTTTTTTATTATTAATGAAGGGGTTTTATTTCCTGTTTAAAATGTTTTTCATTGTAATCATGCAGAAAATATAGCCTAGTTATACTGTTGTTGACAGGCCAGTGCAGCACTCTTGAAACTCCACTAATTCACTACTGCAAAAACAACAACAAAAACATAAAAAATAAAAAAATAAATTACACTCACTGTCACCTCCATTCTGGCTTTCATCTCTCTGTTTTCTTTGATGTCATTTCCTCTGTTTCTCAGCCTCCTCCACAGCCTTGTGCATGATTCTCTCTCATCACTCTGACTATGATTTGTAGTAACAAAATGACTGGAAGTCATTTATTTTCCAAAAGGCTTGAGATGTTTGGTGATGTGATGTGGGCGTGTCCAGTGTCATGATAAAACTATATGCTAATGAGCAGTAACAAAATGTCTTGTGAGCCCTAATGTCTGTCTGATACTGTAGTCAATTGGAGGACAGTAAAGGGAGGGTAAAGGAGGATGTAGAAGAGGAAAAGTTATTGTAAAATAATTGACCAAAATCAGAGACATTTCAATCAGTTAAACTTTTCATAAAATTATGCTAAATTGTGTAAGTTTCATGATTTTAATTAATTAGACAAGATTTTTGATTAATACAATTTAATTTAATAATTAAAATGAGGTCTAGAAAAATTCAAACGAGAGAGAGAGAGGGAGAGAGAGAGAGAGAGGGAGAGAGAGAGAGAGAGAGAGAGAGAGAGAGAGAGAGAGAGAGAGAGAGAGAGAGAGAGAGAGAAAGGAATCCAGAAAAAACTAAATTGGAAACAAATGGAATTTGGGAAAAAACTCATAGCAAATGTGAATTTTCAGCTGTCATTACTCCAGTCTTCAGTGTCACAGGATTCATCAGAAATCATTCTAACTCTAATTCTGCTTACAATTTTTTTGTGGAATCCTTGATTTTTGATTTGAGATAGGAGAAAAAATATTACAATCAAAAAATGACTTTAAATATTTCCATTATAATGCTTCAGCACAGGTGAAAATGTGAGCACTGAGAATTTTTTTTTTTTAGCTTTTAGGTGTAGGAGTTAATTTTAGCAGTGCAGTGTGATGCTTTTCCCAGCGTTATGTGAAGTTTCACTCATCGGCTGAAAAGCTCTTTGTCACTGGCTCCCACGAGCACCTGGGTTAGATGACAATCTTTATATGTGTTGCAGGAAGTGTGTGTGATGGACAGGTGATTATTTAAGGAGTGTCTTGTGTCAGTCTCTCAATTGTAAATGCCAAATATTTATGTCTGTGGCAGACAGTCACCTCTCCAATCGTCCCCTTTGCAGCTCAGGATCAAAAGGTCAAATGGACTGTGAAGGTTTCCCTCAATCCTCCCACCCAGGGCTATTAAATTGGCGGCCAGTCATCTTCATCTGGCCCGTCAGAAGGGTACGTGCAGATCACATATATGCCTTGAATTGTGTTTGCACCATAGACTGTATAAAAACATGGACGTAGTGTCCCTGACGTCACCCATATGTTTCCAAAGAGAGTTTTTGAAACCAAAAGTGGGCGGAGCGGGATGTTGTCATCTTGGCAGCGCGTCACCCTGGGGTAATCAAAAATAGGCAAAAAGGCAGGAGCTGGTTGCTGAAACCACGCCCACCTAGCTTGACGGCGGTGACAGCAGCCACAATCCACCTGTCACTCAAGTGACCACGCCCTTAATTATGCAGAACTTTAAGGCTTAATATAATTTAAACATATGAGTTATAAAAAAATTCACCCCCCTAACAGTTGTCATGAAGGGTAAAATTAGCTATATAGAACAAACTATTTTTTTGCACCAGGCTGTAAACAAGTTTTTCTCTCAGCTCTTTACGATTATTTTGGACTTTATAACTCATTTAAGGCCGAGTTTAAAAAATCACTCGCCAAAACTGTGTATTTTGACGTAAGTGTGTGTTTTTGTCGCTAGCCAGCATACGCATAGACTTTTTTAAAACTATACTGCATTTGATAATCCCCTTCATCCAGTCTGCGCTATTTCTGCGTTACGACCGAAAACGCTGTCTTTTTACTAGTTTTAAACTAGAGTTGTGGATATCTCATAATCGCCATCTATTGATGTTGCATTCTCCGGTAGATTGTAGGTCTTCAAATTTTTTGGCGGGGTTCCCCTGCTTAAATTCACATTCCAGGGGATAAATATCATGTTATTGGAGTCGCTTCAAAACAACTCTTGGCAACATTGTTAAAGTAGCCCAATTCCATGGGAAAACCTTGGACTTGGCACTGTTGTGTCTCTTCCTTCTCTTTTCCGGTTGGCCCGGGCCAGTGTTGCCACCTTGTGGACAAACTAACTTAATTAGTGCAAACCAAGCGGCAACCTCCCGCTCTCTCTTGTGAAGCCCACACGGAAGTGACTAAAACTTTAATTCATCGACTGACCGCTCGAGGCTGGCTGCAAAAGGGAGTCAGTCTCATAGATTCCCCATGTTAAAATGTCCAACTTTACAGCAGAAAAAAACTGAAGAGATGTCATTAAATATTTAAAATATACCATCTTTATGTTGTTTCTACATTCATTTGGAGGTTCAGTGTGAAATGATGTCAATATATTAGTGATCAATTAGTCAAGATTAATTACAGAAAATGTGTGATTAATTCGTTTTATTTTATTTTTTTGATTGACAACACAAATGTTAACCTTCCACAGTTGCTGTTGGTAATATTTATTTTACTGCTGAATATGCATTTTAATTTTAATTCATTTATAGCCCCCCCCCCCCCCCCCCCCCCCATAAAGATATTGGGATGGCCCCCAAACCCCTTGGCCCCTTTAAAATTTTCAATACGATAATCCGGCCCTCAAATGAAACTAATTGAAAAGCCCTGCACCCATTCATGCTTTCTCTTTTGTGCACGGTTTCTCTCTTTTGGTATTCCTCTCATTTGTTTGTGTCAGTGTAAATGTCATTCTTGCACTTCCAAGTAATGAGACTAGTACAGGCATTTGACTTATGCTACAAATATTAAACACACACACAGTCTCACACCCGTCATGTCATGATCATAATCCTGACGCACACCCGAATGGACACACTGGTTCTTCCTCTCTTGCTGGGAAAGGAAAGGTGTGGTCCCTTGTTTCTATAAAAGACCAATGGAGATTCTATATATAGGCGTTGTTTTGGTAAACAGGAAGTTGAGCCGTGCCGTTCAGGACGGGGATGATGTATGTGTGTGTTTGTCCATAGAAACCTTCACTCCTCAACCCACTAACTGATAAAGCTAAAGATAACACACAAAAAAGACAAGTCAACAGAAAGAAAGTATTCTCAATGTTTTTGTAGAGTGGTAAAAGATGTATAATTACACACAAGAATATTAAAGACCTTATTTGGACTGACGTTTGACCTTTGGCTTTCATAATATAGCATGTTTTGTGGAAATTAATATGTAGATAAAACAGTGCAGATAGGCAGATACTGATTATGATGATTGTTCCTTCCATAAATAGTGGATTGTTTTGTCTATAAATTAATAATTACAATATTTTAAAATTATTTTTGGAACTTTTTTAACTGTTGTATTAAGAGGATCAACTCTTGCATGATATATATATATATATATATATATATATATATATATATATATATATTTATATATATATATAGTATTTTGATCAATTTAAAATACTTTTTTTTAAAATAGTTAGTCAATTCATTATTTATTAAGCATAAAAAACTCTTGCATATTAATTTCAAAGTGGGTAAAAATATCACTTATGACAAGGGTAAATGTGACATTTGTTATAATGGGTTTGTGTGATGTTTGCTAAAACTACAAGTTTAAACATTTTTGATCTAGTTCTATAAGTATTGTTAAAGCATAATACAAATATACATTTGAAAATTTGCTAAGTGTTAAAAAATATATTAAATGGCTATAATTTTCTCATTTTATTTTTTAGAAATCAATAGAGGTATCAGTATCACCTATGCCTGTAGAGCATGTTTTGAGGAAATGAATGCAGCAGTGATGCATCATCCTCTTAAATGAGTTTGTTCATCTCCAGACAGGTCTGAACAAGTCACCTCAGCGGAGACGCACAGATGCTGCTGCCCTCTAGTCTAGTTTGGTGAAAATGAGGAAACAAATGGCTGATGAGAATCTCATTCTATTTTCACCATTTTACTTCTCTAAATGATTGTGAGAATGAGAGTGACAGAGCTGCTTTACATATGTGACAGAAATAGAGATGGAAAGCTGGACAGCTCATAAAGGCCTGCCACTTGTTTATTTTTTCCACATTGTGTGTATTTGTGTGGACACAGATGTCAATTCTGTTAGATTGAAGCTGAAGCACAGCCAGTGTATGTGAGAGGGACGAGAGAGATGAATCATTTATAGCATGTTGCACCGTGTCCTAACAGGTGTGCTACACCAGCTTTCCATCAGCATATCATTTGACTTTATAGCTAATCAGAACATATTTGAAGTTTAATAAATAGGGGTCCATATTTATAACACAAAATAAGATATTTTAAAGAACATAGGGGTCCAAACACTGCAGCCCATTGACTTTAAATGTATAGGCAAACATTGAGATTTTCAAAATCCCTTCTTTTGTATTTCACAGATCAAAAAAAGTCATACAGGTTTGAAACGACCTGAGAATGTGTAAATGATGACACAATTTTTGGGTGAACCATCCTTTTAACAATTCAAGTTTAAGCTTCAATGATTGATTCCAGTTCTTAAACGATTCCATTACCGGTTCTTTTAGTATTTTAAGGGGATAAATGTCTGGTAATAAGACACACAATTGTAATACTCCATTTCCTAATGATAAGATAATTAAAAAATAAAAAAAATAAACTTGATGTATCAAAAATATTTTAAAAGGACTTTCCTCAGACTTTTTGCAGTCTTTTTAATGGCAGTATAGATGCAGTCCTGTAATTTGACTTAATGACTTAAATTAAATCAATTTTCAAAGGGGCGGGATTTTCAGTCACGCTCGAGGCGGTTTAGCAAATCACAACACACTGAGCCAACTGACCAATCTCAGCCAGTTGCATATTTTTAAGGGAGGGGCTTCATAATAACAGGAAATACATTGAGGCACTTGTCAGAGAAGGGACAGATCGGTGTGGAATAAAGATAAACTATGTGAAAAATAATGCGTAAAAAAAAAAAAAATGAGGCATGAACACGTTAGACTGCAACACAATCAAGCCTGAAAAACCCCAGTACACCACCCCTTGAAGGCAAGTCAGTTCACCCGTCATCTTTGTAACATCCCCAGACATCTATATTTTCTTCTTACTTGAATGCAGTTCTTTTTACATATTATGTTATTTGTACCATTTGTGTTGCTTAAATAAGAAGCTCTGAAGCACAGACATAACCATAACTTGCACAGTGTTCAGACAAGTGTCATATGAGTGTTTGGTCATCCTGTCACAGATTTTGTGCAAATGTCAAGGATTTTTCCATGTTCCACACTCAATGTTAGACACATGCTCACATGAATACATATATATGTTCCTTTATCTTCCTTATTCCACCTGCCATTGTGCAGCCTTCAGTATTTTGAGAGAGACAGAGATTGGCTGGTTAGGAGTGATGTAAAGGAAAACTGACAGAAAGTGGAAAGTGGAAGAGATAGATAGCTGATATTGGTTTCTATATATATCTGTGCAGAGAGAAAAGGATGTGAAGACATACAGTATGTAAAAGAATAATCCCCCCTTTAAAATAATAATTTTGTTGCTTTGCAGCCTGAAAGAAGACGGACACAGTTTTTGTTTTATATAGCTGTATTTACTTAGCTTATAACATCCAAGTGAAAGATATATCACCAATATGTCATAAAAAAAATTAAAAAAAAAGTTGGAAAAAGGATCACCCTGTCCTAAAAATGACTTGTAAGCTCAATCAGGTGTAGCTAATCACCTTCGAAATGGTATGCAAAGCCCCCTGGGCAAAATACCATCAAATTCTTGAGGAACATCTGCTGCCCTCTGCCAGAAAGATGTCAATGGGAAGAAGATTTTCCTTCCAACATGACAATGACCAAAAGCACACAGCAAAACTGAGCATACAGTGGTTAAAGAAAACAAAACGGTGAATGTCCCTGCATATCCTAGTCAGAGCCCAGAAAATGTGTGGAATGACTTGAAGTATGCAGTCCACAAATGCTCTCCCTAAAAAAAAAAAAAAAAATATATATATATATATATATATATATATATATATATATATATATATATATATATATATATATATATAAAACTGAACTTCAGCAGCTCTGCAAATAATAGTGGGAAAATATTGCAAAATATAGATGGACACAGTTAGTAGAGACAGAGACATTTCCCAAAAGACTTAAGGCTATAATTAAAACAAAAGGTGGTTCAACAAAATACTGACACAAGGGGGTGATAATTTTTTCATGTTTATTTATTTATTTATTTTCTGACATCATGATAGTATATTTTTTACTTGGATGTTATAAGTTGCAGTAAGTAAATACATGTGAAAAAAAAAAGACGTGACAGTCAGATGAAGTGAGGAGAAACGGAAAAAGAGAGAGAGGGTGTTGAAAGGAGGAAGAGAGAGAGGTAAAAGAGAAAGAATGTTCGGCTCGCACTCAGATGGTGATTTATGGGTGGTTCTGCCTTCGGGCCAAATAGTTTGAAAATTATTAAAAAGCTGCAATTAAAGTCATAAAATTGAGGAAAGAAAAGGGGTGGGGAGCAGTGGAGAGATGAGCTTGACGTCTGTCTGGACTACAAAATTTAACAGTGTCTGTCTTTATTTGTGTTTTCTTTCCCTCTCTTTCATTTCATCTTGCATTTTTTAGTTTTATGGACTTTTACTTTGATTACACACGTATATGTCTGTTCTTTCATATTCAGTCGCAGCTTCTGAAAAAGCGGATAGTCGCTCTTTTTCGTGCTGCTTTATTAGCCGACTGTGATTACTTTGGGCATTTTGGCACCTGTGAAAATGTTGTGGGATTCGTTCAATCAGTTTGATGCAAGAGAGAGTTTTGACTCCTCCAATAAAAGGACAGTAAAAAGCTGAAATACAATGGATATTGATTGCCTTGGATGGGCAGATTTTATAAGTATGTGCGTCTACAGTATGTGCACCTGATTTCACATACATTAAATTTGTAATTTAGCTCTTTTTTTCTGACACAGTATTTGTGTATTTGTGCTCATAGCAAAGATTAGAGAATGGTGTTATGTTTTTAGTAATGATGATAATCAGTAACTGCTCATCAATCCGTATGTGTGTCAGGCCCTATTTATACCTGCTATTAAAGGGATGGATCACCTAAAATGTTAAATTGTGTTCTCATTCAGTCTTTCTCATTCTTATCCAAATCTGTGACTTTTGGGTAACACTCTCTATGAAGCCCATATTTAAAATACATTATAATGGTATTCTTAAGGTATTATAATGAATGCATAATGCATTATACAAAAAACCTTATAATATGTTGTATCATCTCATGATTATTCACAGTTTTAGTATATTATAATATTTACTTATTTGTAGTTATAGCTTTTAAGATGATAATTTATAACACAATGAGCACGTTGCATCCACTTTTTCAACGGATTATATTTCTCATAGTTATAATGTATTATAAGTCTCATTTCATGCTATTTTTTTTAAGTGGTCAAAGACCATTTATAAGTAGTAGTAATAATAATAATAATAATAATAATAATAATAATATTAATAATAATGATAATAAAATCTCAAACAGCCATAAGATCAGATGAATGTGTAATATGACACATTTGCTTTGAACTATTTGTATTGTAATATAAGTTTGATTATTTTGATGGTACCCTTTAGACAGCTGTTGATATGTGACACTGCAACTACGTATCGACTACCGGTCATTAGAGTATTAGTATGTCTGCTACTTCAAATATATGCTGACACTTTATTTTGATGGTCAACCAACAGACAGTCTTTCCAAGTACCTCAACTTATTCTACCATACTAGATTCTACCATTCTTGAGCATACTAATACTCTGTTGAGAGTTAATTGGCATGTAGTTGTAAAGTTGCTTACAGTCAAGGGGGCCATCAAAATAAAATTGAACATATAAATGTGCATATATAACAAAATATTATTAAGTATTAAGTATTAAGCTCACATCAATTAATTGACATAAGCTCCACAGGGAACACTCAAATAACACTCAACATCTAGCCACTCACAAGCAGTTGTAAGATACTGTGCAGATCTTAAACATTGTCAAGATATGATACAGTCCATTATTCTGTAAATGAAGTAGATTTAATTGTTTTTTTAAGAGTTTATTTTGTGTTATAAATAATCATACTCTTAAACTTATAACCACAATACATACGTATTATGATGTATTTTAGTTGTTGTTATGATTATTCATTAATTGATCTAACATATTATACGTCTTTTTATAATGCATTATGCATTCATTATAATGCCTTAACAATACCCTTATAATGTATTTTAAATACAGGCTTCATAGATAGTGTTACCGACTTTTGTTCTTTTTTTCACAAATACAGATGTTTTTAAGAATGTTCACTCTGCTCTTTTCTATATAGTGAATAGGCACCGAAAACAATTAAAATTACTGAAAAAAGTAGCTCATGCAAATTGATTGCCATATTAAAATTTTTTTGGAAGCCATTTAATAAGAACAGGTAATTATTGAATGAGTTGGTGATTGTATATGAATTCATGTGATTTGATTCATATGGAATGCATGTAAAATAATAATAATAAGTTGCACTGTTGCTGCTCCCAAATATACTTGAATTTTAATATCAACACAAGTGTGACATTTCAAGCTTAATACTTGTTATTTTAGTCCGGCAACTCTGTTACCTGAACTTCAGATGTGTGCGTCAGATCGTTAGTTGCATTCTGATGTCAGGCAAACCAGAAATATTCCATGAACTCCTCTGCACGGATATATATGGAGCTTTTCCAAGAGTTTGATTGGACGGTTGTTTTCTTTTAGAGCCACACAGAGCTGGACATTTTTAAAACTGATATCTGGGTGGAATTATTACGTTTCACTAGCTGACGGTTATTTAATGTTGTCCAGGATGCATCAGTCCACATTAACGTTTATACTTGTAAATGTGATTTATTTTGGACTACCCCTTGAATGTGTTTTAGGTGATCTGTGTACACCTGCTGCCCACTTCAGATCAGATCACCTGGGATGGATGTCAGTACTAGATATAAACAAGGGCTAAATCAGCATGAGAGCAAAACATAGGTTTTTGTATCTGACATATGTTTTCATGTGCCCTGCTCCCTAATCCAATCTTCTCTTCAATACCTCTTCCTCACCCCGAATCTTTGTCTCGGCTCATCTCTCAGAATCACATCCACACACAGCCTATCCCCATCATTATCCAATCCCATCCATCCACCGCCCTCTGTGTCAGCGGCAATACAATCAGCGCCATATGGTAGCCACATTTGCGAGACCCCGCACTTCCTGATCGCTTCCTTTCGGGAGGCGGCGCTGGGCAGACGTGCGGCGAGATGTAATCAGACGTTTGGCAGAATCTGCAGCAATCAGGCACACCATCAGACGCTTTCTGGTCCTCGGCCACCAGGGTTTAAGGGGATCTGGGGAGTGTGTGGGTAACATCAAAGTTCCTGGATAAGAGAAAGAGTTGGAGAGAGAGGAGATTACATGGATTAGGACGAAGGGGGAAAGAATAATGTAATTAAACACTTTTCGAGATTTTATTCCACCCTGTAGACATGAGAGAGACTCTGTAGGGGCTGATATGCTGATTATAACTCATGCTGCTCCAAATTTGTTGACAGAATACTGTGTGTTGGGCATTAGCCCTGGGAGCGACTCTTAATGCCGTCATATTAGAAAGAAAGATGGAGCATTATAGCAGCATAAATGTAGCGAGACAATGAAATTGCATTCCTTCGGAGTTGCGCACACACTTTCCGTCTTTCAGCACCCTCTGTAATGATAATGGCCACCATTCTGTTGGACGCTACCTTTGTGTTCCAGCTCAAGTGAGGATATGATGTCATCATGTACATCTCTCACATACAATGAAACTCATTTATCAGCTTCAAAAAGCCATTTTATATATATATATATATATATATATATATTGTGCAGTGTTTGCAAGGCAGCTCTGTATTGAAAGTCTTTTGCTTCTTCTGCTTTATCTTTTCTTTCTTAACATGCAGCCTTCATTTAATTTATTTTCCAGGTAAGTACCTAGATGAGTTAGCTGTGCTTAACATTTATGCCCCAGACCCAGGACTGGATAAAAATATACATTACTGTTAAAAAATTTGAGGTTGGTAAGATTTTGTTAATGTTTTTCGAAGGTCTCTTATGCTTACCAAGGCTGCATTTATGTTATCAAAAATACAGTAAAATTGTATTATTGTGAAATATTATTACAATTTAAAATAACTGTTTTCTATTTTAATATATGTGTAATTTTAATTTATTCCTGTGATGGCACAGCTGAATTTTCACCAGCCGTTACTCAGCGTCACATGATCCTTCAGAAATCATTCTAATATGCTGATTTGGTGCTCAAGAAACATTTCTTATTATTATTAATGTTGAAATCTGTGTTGCTTAAAATGTTTGGTGAAACCAGGGAACTTTTCAGGATTCACTGATGTGTGACCTCAATGTGTCCTTGTTGAATTAATTCTTAATTTCTTAAAAAAAAAAAAAAAAAAAAAAAAAAAAAAATATATATATATATATATATATATATATATATATATATATATATATATATATATATATATATATATATATATATATATATGTTTGAATCTCAAAATTGTTACTTAAAATCTTAAAATTGAGTTCTTACATATTTGTACAGGAACTCACTCAGACACCCAGTTTGGAATCATGTTATTAATTTTTCAGATGAATGCGAGTTTGCATTCTGTATTATGTATTATGCAAAACAACTTACAATAGACTTTTATGAGCTGGTACTTTATAGTGAATCAACAGCCTACAGTGTGACCAGTGTACTGTAAGTCTCATTCTGAAAGAATTTATATGCACTATTGAGTGAACTTAAGCTGTGTCAACTTGACCTAACCGCTCAACACAAAAACACACATTCTTTTCTGCATGCGTACCGGAGGAAGATATTATTCTCCTGCCTTCACACCTAACCATTCAAACCACCCATTCTGTTCTCCATTCTTTCATGCTGTTGTACATTCTTATCTGCTGCTCTTTCATGCCTGCAGTGTTGCCTCAGGTGAGACAGGCCTCAGGTAAAAGAGAGTAAGCTTCTTGAGTCAACATCCATGCAGTCTATTATGTGCTGAAAATGCTTGAAATGGATTTATACCAACACTTAGATATTTTCTTTCCAGCAAAACAAGTTTATATAGTAAGAAAAGGCATAATAGCACAGCAAGATCACCTGCCCTCTCCTAATTCATAATGTACGGCTTAATCAAGCATAATTTAATTGCGGCACAATAACTTTAATACTTTTATGCACAGTGCTTTTAATTATGCCACGGAATCTTCACAAATCTTTAAAGCACTCGATTGATTGCCTAATATGTCATTTCCTTTTAATGGACATCCTGCTCTTAATGCTGCTGTCACTTTCACATTAACGTGTGCACTCTCGTTTACGACCTCGAACGAGTTATTGGCAGACTCAGTGTTTGGTTTTCTTGGTTATCCATTTGGTTGTGGTAAATATTAGAACGACAACATCAAAACTGTCAAAAACACAGACTACAATGGAAAAAAAAAAGTGTTTGGCTTTGACTGAAACACGTTTGTTCATGTTTTAATGTGTTTACAGCACACAGTCAACCCTTGTTTGATGTAAAGAAATGTACAAACATGCAGATAAAAGACATCCACGATTGGAGCGTTTCTTATTTACAAAGCCCTTTTTTATGAAGATAAATTGCTTCAGCAATACATAAACATGACTGCGAACATAAACACTGATAGTCTAAATGGCTCGGCTGCCATTGGAAATGACAAAGCACGGCAAACAGACTGTTATTGTCTATAATAAAAATAATCAGTACATACTTTGACTCAACAATAAAATGCATCTTTGTTTCCAAATAGTCCATTTTTGTGGTGCTACTGAAATTCGATGGTAAATGGTGGCAGCAAGTTCACCGTGAGTTTCCTGTAACCACTAAAAAGAAGGAACTATAAATAATGCATGAAGAGTAAACAACGATCCACCTGAGGCTTGTTGTTTAAATGTAAATACTGAACTGTGAGAGAGGCGAGGTGGCTTCAGTTACCTTTTAAATCCACCCACTTTAATCATTGTAATGTCTTGTTTGATTTAACATATTGTTTGGTGGCAGTATGGGAAAGTTTGCGAACAGATGGTGTTAACACAGGAGGCGGATATAAGGTTAACTGTAAAACTTGTTGCACCTCGACAAACATTTGCTTGTGATTATTCCATTTCTTTAAAACTCTTCCCACTTGATGTTTTTTTCTCATTTATTTTCTTTGTTCTATAATCGTCTAAGTCACCTTTTATCCAGCATGACTGTCCTGCAAAAGATAACATTTGGGAATTTAACTTAATATCATTTTACACAAGTAGGCCTACATCTCTGTAAAAAAAACTGTGTATTTGCTTTGGCTGGTTGGTGGCTGCCCAAGAAATGTCTTCCACTCTTGTGTGGCATTGAATAGGACAGACACAGAGGGCACAGGCGCCCTTCAGCTATGTTTTTTAATGCCGTTGTCATTGTGGCGATTGGAGCAAACACAAACATCTCTTTAAAAATCTGACATCAAGCTAAAAACTACTCTGCATGCAGTTGCAGACAATTGAGGTTGATTATAATGGAAGTTATTTAGTTTGCGTCACTCTGCCTGTGTGTGGTGTAAACAAGATGTAGTTATAGATTGATTTCAGTTGCCAAACAACATCGACACTTGACTAATCCTAGAATTCGGCTGATTTGTGGTCACTGTTGTTTGTATTTCTGGTATTTTATGATGGTTTTAGTTGTGGCTTATCCATTCATATTTGCAATGTATTACTGGCTTTTTTAAAGTGTCCCTATTATGCCATTTCCAGTATTGCCTTTCATGCAATGTGTAATGTTGCTGTATGTGAATGTAAATGATCTGTTGTAGAGCAGAAAGTCTCCCAAAATAAAGAATCGACTCTTTACAGCCTAAAACAATCGTTAGAATTTCAAATCTCACTTCTGTGATGGCTACACGTCATGGGGTAACATATTTGCATAATTTCCGCCTATGTTGGCCTGCCGTGAACAACTTGGCCCACCCTCAAACACGTAATTTTACTGACCGCTGCTTCTCTAATCTCAGGGAGTTCAACACAGGATTCACAAAACACTTGCTCTTGAAAGATGGCTTAGTACCCAGTTTATTTGGAACCGCTGGCTCCGATGAATCAAAACCTGTAAGTATGATAAATAATAGATGTTTACATTTTATTCAGATTTAATTTCACTTTCAGAAACAATTCACAATTCACGGTTCAAAAGATCTATGTACAAACAGATGCCATGTAGCCGTCCACTTGTACAGAGAAAGGGGAAGAAAAATAAAAGTCAGAAAAGCATAGTAGGGATGTCAACTTTTCAATGTTTAAATTTTTTATTGAGGGTTCAAAATACGGAAGTATGGCAATGTGTGGATTGTTTTTGACACGTGATGTACGCAGTAGAACAATCACAACAGACTGGGCCTTCTGGCCAATCAGGGCAGAGTAGGCTCACAGAAAGGAGGGATTTGGAGAGAGTGAATCTTAGAACTGCTTCAAACCAATCGTTTGAGAATCACTGGAAAATGAGGTGATATTAAATGAATATTTTGAGAAAACTATTTTTATTGCATGCATGTAATCCTATTGTAGTAGGAGACTCCCTACAACAATATTAGGAACCTTAAAAGTGGCAAAATGGGGCACTTAAATTACATAAAGCTGTGTTTTTGCAATGATGACTGATTATGAATAAACTTTTGATTTGCATCCTTAAATAGAATGTGTTATTATTTTGAAACTGCCAGTGTCTGAAAGCACCTGGTATTTGCTGTTGGAAAATACCTTATCAGCCAAAAAAAATGTGAATTACCATTATAGAAATGGCATGATTATAGAGTATATCTAGACATTATTTATAGATACCTGAGGTGAAATTCAAATGCAAAACAGTAGCAACGTCAAACATAGTGCAACAAGTGCAAACAAGTGCAGTCAAACTTGAAAGTGGCGAGACAAAACATGGATACCACTGTTTTCTCCTCAGATTCTTGCAGACTGCTAACATGACTGAAAACATGTAGGGTGGAGTTGCTCTACATAAATTGGCATCCTGTCATTTTGGCACTTGTTGCAGTACCATCAGCAGCCCACAGGCTGTAATCATGTAGTGTATCTTTAGTGTTTAGTTTGCTTATTTAAAATGAATTCATGCAACACATTTCTTGAAAATCTTATTACAACTTAATTTAATTGCATGCAATCCAGATACATTTTTGAAACAGAAATGTGCTTTTCGTGTTGGGAATATTTCATATCATTTATATTAGCATTAACAGATACTTGACAAGAAATTTGTAGTTCCCAGCATGCTTATATGAGTGGGTGTTGAAATTCTTAGTGTTTTGAGCAAAATGAAAAAGGTATAAACTTGTTAGCATCTAATGTTAGTTTCAGTTTTAGCGTGCTTTGCATAATTTACCCAAAAATGAATACTGTTATCATTGATTCACCCTGTGATTTCAAACATTCCTCTGTAGATGCCAAATGATTTTTGAAGCTCTACTAATGCCTTGAAAGGTTTTAAGAGTTCACAACAACATTTGACCCTCTTTCATTGACTTTTTGTCCTTTATTTCTTCTGTGGAACAATAACATAAGGGTGAGTAAATGAGCAGTAAATTATTTTTCATTTTTGTGGGTGAACTAAAACAAAACAGATATTCCACGGCTACATGTAAGAGATGAGAGTTTGGGAGAGTGTGTTTAATTATTGCCCTCTGTTTTTTATGGCTGCAGCTGTATGTGCAATATTATGCCACAAAAATATAAATTATAGCATTTTGTCACACTGCATCTGCCCATCTGCAAAGTTAGCTTATTACTGCAATGCTATGTTAGCTTTATTGCAGTTACTACTATAACACTACTGGAAAATGTTGTTACTTAAGTGTTTTTTAGTTAGTTGCTTCCCCAAACTGCTGCATTTATGCTGCTTGATATGGTAAGATAATAGTCTCTGTAGTCACTGGAAAGCAGAGAGAGAAAGACATGGAGAGAGAGAGAGAGAGAATTGACAGAAAAAATTGACATCATTACAGCATGCACACAATTCGAAAGCAAATAAGCTTGTCAAAAATAATCTGATAACATGGGTACAATTTCTGAGCATAGAAACAAAACAGACATTGTTTGTGACCCTCTATAAATGCTTCAACCCATATAGAAGAACAGAATGGCCTGCAGTGACAACGCAATGAAGAGATAAAGACTTCCTTGGGGTACCATCAGTGAGAGACGTGTGTTTAGTAGGAAGTCGTCAAAAGTCAGAAAGAGCTTTATTGCTAGGTATGTTTACACACACAATAAATTTGTCTCAGCAACAGGAGCTTCCAGTGCAGACAAAGTGCAAACATACACATAGGCCTATATATAAATATATCAACTTTGCTAGGTATGCAATGATAAAAAAAAATTCAGAACCAATCCCATGCCAAAAATTCTGAGTATCTACCAATAACGATCTAATCCGATACCAGCAAAGTTTTTTTTTTATTTTTTTTTATGGAACTTATCACTTTTCATCATTTGTTCTATTTGAACGTAAGTGCCCTTCCGAAGAAGACATCACAGGATATTCCACGATGATTTCAGTTTGAAGCAAATTTATATCTTCCATTCAAAGTGCATTGAAGTGTGCGAGATGCAAATTTAAATTGTATTTATTTACCAAAGTATATGATAAACTTCAACAGATTTCCTTTGCTCAGGGAGTAGGGAGCAATGAACACTGTGTAGAGACCATATCAATCTGAACACAGTTCATGCACGGAGCTCACTTCTAATGAGCTGATTATCTGAATCAGGTGTGTTAACAAAGAGAGACATACAAAATGCAGAGCAGAGGGCCGCGAGGATTGGAATTGAGAACCGCTGGTTAGACTATCCTTGTTGTTTGTTGTTTCTCTTATCACAAACATGATTTTGTGTTTACGCGGCGCGATGCAACGGAACGCATAAAAAAAACAGTATAAGCCATAATCCATAATTATATCCCCACTTGATGCAACAAATGGCTTGTTTGTAATGGGTTTTATTGTTTTTGTCTTGTCCCGCCAGTGTTCTGACAGGCACACGCCATCATAGCAAGTCATGGCCTAGTGGTTAAAGTAGGGCTGTAGTACTCGAGTCCGGTCTTGGACTCGAGTCCGGACTCGAGACATTTTTCTGTCGTCTCGGACTTGTCTCGGACTCGTTGAATTTGCACTCGGACTTGTCTCGGACTTGGCCATTGGACTCGCCAAGTCTTCTAGTTGGTCTCGACCGAGTCCAGCAAAAAAATAAAATAAAAAATGTCTCCTTCAAAACAAAACCACATTTGCATGATGTCGCGACTGAAACTGTGTGGAAAACGCTAGGCGCGCCGCTCTCCTTATTTCCAAAGCACTCTGTAATCTGCGCTCGCGCTCCAGTGGCGTCTGCTGTTGCTGGGCAACCATGACCCGCTCTCCATGATGACGCAGAAGTTTCAGCAAAGAATAAATGGAATTCCAGCACTTAAAATCACTTTCAGTAGCTCTGCTAATAGATTCATTTAAAAAATGGCTATCCTTGTACAGCTATAATCATCTGTTTCTCCATCTTGCCTTAGCTTTCAGTATTGTTCCGGGAAAGGATGTGCATGACCAGTGGTGCACTTATTGCGATCTGAAATGTTTAGATGTTTCTAATTTAATTTTCTACCTGTTAGATTGTGTTTTATTTACGTCTACACCTAGATAGCCTTTTTTTTTATCAATAAACGCGTATTAATGTATAGCCTTATGCAACAAATAAATATGTAAATTTTAAAAACTTTATATATGACATTACATATTTACATTTTCATGTAACAGCCAGTATTTGTATCTGTAACAATCACAATTTTTTTCCTATCTGCATTCGGATACAACATCGTAGCCTACAGTTACTTGATAAGACTGTTATGACTTTTTATATATTTTTTCGTAGTTATCACTGAACAAGTATGTCGTGTTAAACTGAATTAATTATTAATTTCTAAAATAATATTTATCATGAAAGCAGAGAGATGTCATGACAAACGTGTCATAGTGATCATTTGAACACGACTGAATCCATTCAATGCACACATTCTCATTACGCAGAACACTTTGAGCGAGTCTATAATGTATAGTCGACTTCACTAAACAGATGTGTGTGTGCCGCGCAAACCAGCAAAACATAAAGATGCAAACATGTAGGACAAGTAGACAATGTATCCATATCTATGTTGATTATTAGCCTACTTTTGAGAGAGAACTGATTTGGTTTTTGAGAGACTGAGACGCGCAGCGCGGCTGTTTGATTGGCGAGCGCGCTGTGCTTATTCCATTCATTCGTATCATGGTAGCCTAAGCTTTCAATATTTGCCTTTTAAATATATACAAATAATATAACGTGTAGCTATGATGTATTATTATAGGTAAAATTACTCTTGCAACGCTCTGATTTCTGAGAGATGCACAGAGAGGCGACAACAATGCGGTGTTTGATTTGTGCGCTTTTCACTCATAAAGTTTACATTCATTCACTTCTGGCGCTGATGCCCTGGCTCACCTGTTATCTAGCAAACACCAGACTGTGTCAGCTTCAGCCGATCGTATTCAGGCAGAATTATTCCTTGTCCGTTATTCGTTTTTTAAGCCATTATCCGTGCCATTCCGAATAAGGTATTCGGCTTCAGGCACAACCCTAATTATTACATTACATAGGCCTATTTTATTTTTACATGCAACATAGATAAGGTCATATAGTAACAGCTCCACGCAATATTGTAATTCTAAAATTCACGTCGTACTTGCAAACACTTTGTATGCATTATGGTTAATACATGCTGGAGTAGTCGATTGTTTCCGACAGTGCTCGACTAGTCTATGCAAACACTAGCACAGTATGACAAAAATTGCTGTATTTATGTGCGCATGCCCAGTAGAGCCAAACGTATCCATTCTAGCCTTGCTGCGTGCATTTGTCATATCCCGAGCTTTGCGTGTGTCTGTGCACTGTGCCAATTAGGCATAGTCATATACATTTTTGACCACAGATATAATGTGAACAAAAAATAAAGTACATAAAAATTATTTGACCTTACAGTTCCAAACTTTGTTTGTTTATCCAAGTTTAGCTCCCAGGGTCGGACTGGGGGTAAAACCAGTACTCATTAGCAAGGCCCCAAAGGAAGAGAGGGACCTTGAAAAGTATGAATCTGAAATATATTTTATTTTACCTGGATATTTTCATGGGTGGGGGGCATGGGGGCCCATCAGGACTGCCTATGCATAGGGCCCAGGATCTTGTTTAACGCCCCTGTTAGCTTTAACCCTAATTATACACACTTGAACCTAATCAAGCTCTTACTAGACACACTAATCTTCCAGGTGTTTTAAGGCCAGTTGGAGCTAAACTTTTCAGGACATTGGCCATCCAGGATGTAGTTTGGAGACCCATGTCCTACAGAGTTGTTACTTTGCACATGCTTTTTGATCATTACAAATAATAATGTAAAATGATTTTCTTAGAATAGGAGATATGCTTTCTCTCGCATCACAAACATTATCAGTAGTTAAGTATGTGGTCTTAAATAGGACCCTTTTTTCACTCATTTGGACTCGGTCTTGGACTTGGACTCGAAACTTTTGGACTTGGACTTGACTTGGACTCGAACCTCTTTGGACTCGGTCTTGACTCGGTCTCGACTAGTCCTGGACTTGGACTTGACTTGGACTCGACAAAGCCGGACTTGACTACAGCTCTAGGTTAAAGAGTTGGCTCCTAACCCTAGGGTTGTGAGTTCGAGACTTGGGCCAGCAATACCATGACTTAGGTGCTCTTGAGCAAGGCACCGAACCTCCAACTGCTCCCTGGGTGCTGCAGCATAAATGGCTGCCCACTGCTCTGGGTGTGTGTTCACAGTGTGTGTGTGTTCACTGCTGTGTGTGTGCACTTTGGATGGGTTAAATGCAGAGCACGAATTATGAGTATGGGTCACCATACTTTGCTGTATGTCACGTCATGTTTCATAGTAAGTGAAGGGCGTAAAATTTCTGTCACACACTTGAGGTATTCAGCCAATCACAATGCATTGGATAGCTGACCAATCAGAGCACACCTTGCTTTTCAGACCGATGTGCTTTTTTTTATAAAGTGACGTGTTTCAGAAAGGTGTGGCATAGAAAATAAACAGTAACATACAGTAGGTGGGAAATAATGTTTTTTTAACCTTAAACCGAATAAATATATTTCATATTTTTTTTGCAATATCATATAACCCCTTTAAGCTCCAATAGTGTGGCTGTGAAACTGGGCTCCTAAGCATTCATCTTGTGAATGTCTGTTCCTTTTAACCAGTGTGCTACCCTCTTTCGCATCTGTATGTGCCTTTGAACAACACTGTTGTACAGTACCTCCAACGATGATGTCCAACAAAACATCTGAATAATAAAAAAATAAAACTATTGTTTGGGATGTGTTGCTTAGTGTTAAGGAGTTTGTCTCTGGTAAAACTCATTGAAGAAGAATGACTAAAAAGATCAAATAAACAAAAACAGTAGAAGTATTGCAAAGCTCATCGCGTGGCTGTCATTCACGGTGTGTAGTTTCTGGTCTGTGATGCATACTCCATGATGTTACAAATTGCTGTCTGCACCATGAAGATTAAATGAAGTCTCTTAAGTGTTTATCCAAGATTCTGTTATTGTATCACATTTCTGAAAGATTCCCAGCAAGCATTTCACACGGTCCACTGATTGACAGCTTAAAGTACTGTGCAACACCGGGGGAATATCTGCTGTAAGACAATACTTTACCACGACCGCTTGACTGCTTTTACAGTGTGTCACAAGAAAAAAATTGAAAACACAATCAAATGAAATATAATACTAGTATACTGTGTGCTACGCAATATGCTACCTAATATTTCATATGTTATGTAAAAACAGTGTTCTGTATGCAACAGTAACAGTAGTATGTTACACTGCTGTGACATACCTCACATTGCATGTTAATTCAGCAGTTATCCTGAGGTTATCATTAAGCAAAATGTAGTTATTTTTATATACATTTAAGGCAATATTGTACGCTAGTTGGAAACAAATGCTTGCCAACTATATGCTTTTTGTAGTTTTAACATTTGAACAAATGAGTTAAAACTGTGGCAGCTCAGGTGAGACAAAGAGCCACTCTTGTCTCTGATCTCCTGCAGAACGGTGCTTTTTCTCTAATGCACACACTTTCACGTCCACAGTATCAAAGCTTCAGATAGCGAATGTACTCTGAAATATATTTTACTTTTCCCTCGGAAACTGTTACTAATGTATACAGCTGTGTCAAAGATTTTAGTTTTTATCTTGCTGCATTAGCTTAAGATTTAAGCTTTTCCTCTAGGACCGCCTTGACGAAGACACTGTTGAGTGGTCATGTTCCAACAGGGCCTGAAGGTAAAAATTGAATAGTTGTCATTGTTGGGTTGGGTTTGGTTGGTGGATGTGCATTTGGCAGAGAGCCCGGAGGCATATTGAAACTGAGTCCCGTATGAGAGAGACTGATCACTTAATCAGTGTATAAAGCTGAAATGGTAGAAAATACAGCATGAAAAGGTTGATAGGTGAGACAGAATAATCTAATTCCATATCCCACTGTCTCATAATGACTGGGGTTTTATTAGGTGAAGAAACATTGAACTAGTTTATTTATAAGTCTAAAGCTCAGGTAATTCAGTTAGATTTAGTTTGATCAATGTGTCTTTAGTTATACCTGAATGCAAGTGACAACCTGGCACTGGAATGCATTAGTTGTAATCCTTTCTTCAGTGGTTGTTGTCAGTCTTGGAAAGCTACAGCAGTAATGTTCTCAACATGACCATTCAGATGTTTGCTCCGATCTGTCATTGTTTTCCATGCTTCAATTAATTTGATGTCAAAATTAGCAACTTCCAGGGGATAGTTTAATCAAAAATAAAATGTCTTATAATTAAAAATAAGTAAGTATGACTGTGTGAACAGGACAAAAGCAACCATATTATAGTAATGGTTACTCCTCGTAGTAACACTCAATTGAAGAAGCTTTTCCAGGAAGAGCTGTCATCTGGTCAAATACCACCCTCATTGTTCAGGGGGTATCATATAACTGTCTTCATTTCTTTAACCAAAGCCCTGATTACAGTTGTATTTGCTGGGTTTGATAAGCACTGATGAAGCTTAGGTCTTATGTCCTCTTAAAGAGTGTTTGCGTTTTTTATTTAATAAGGATGGTGGGTCAGCAATATTCAAAAATTATAAAACACACACATTTACTATGTAAGATTTGTCTCTCACAGACATTTTTTTTTTTTGATAGAAATCGACTTTAAAACAAAAAAAAAAAACATGATCAGAAAATAAACATTCTCACTAATGCAAAATTCAAACCATCTTTGTTTAATGATTCATTAATTAAGTTCAAAAGTATAATATGTTATATGTATTTCAGAATATTTATATTTATATCATATATTTATATAATGTGTTCTTTTATTATTATTATTATTATTATTTTATACAATATATTAAGCAGCACAGCCGTTTTCAACATAATACGAAATGCTTCTTGTGCACTTAGAGTTCCCTCAATCCTGGAAAACCTGGAAAATTTTCCAGTCCTGGAAAACACATGGAAAATTAATTAGTTCCATAAACTGTACAACAATTTTTGATTGCCTCACTGTAAATTTCATTTGAAATTTATTTTATTTTATTTTTACACATTGTTATTAGACTTTTTGTCAATTTGGCATGAATTGTGCTAGCGAATCTTGACTTAGGAAGAGAATGTAGATGATAAACCAATGATAAACCCTTTCTGTGAAATAGCTCAAAGGTTCATCTCATGAATCTTCAGTTGCAAAGCTTATAATGTATAGACAGAGGACAACACAAGAGTTACAAGTGTTGACAATAGTACTATTATATGGACAACATGACTAAGCAATTTGACTGTCTTATCCATAAACTATGACACAAGGACTTGTCATTCTGATGGCACTGACATGCTCATTGACACAGATATTTATTTTTGAGAGACGAACTAAGAATTTTGTGCAAGAGACTGGCTTTTGCAGGTAATCCATGGTGTTTTGCTATTTGTACTGTGAGTTGTTTTGAGAAATGCACTTACTGTTTTGCAAATCTCAAGGATGATTCGAGAAATGTACCAAAGCGACTGAGAAAAATCATTAATCACAGAGTAAAACCAAGGAATATAGTTCTGATGTGCAGAACAAGATTGTTGAGCTTCACAAAATAGAAAGTGGCTGTAAGAAAATAGCTAAAGCATTGAAGATCCCCAATTCCACAATCAGGGCAATAATTAAGATGTTCCGGCCAACTAAAGATGTTACAAATCTGCCTGGAAGAAGACTGTGTCTTTATCATCCTGCACGGTGAAGAGTTGCCAAAGACTTTAAGGATCAGAGCTGGAGAATTGTAGAGATTAGTTGAGTCTTGAATTGGTCTAGTAAAAAAAAATAAAATAATATATATATATATATATATACATATGTATATATACAGATTCAGTTGTCAGACATGACTGGAACCTCAAACGGAACTGGCTTCTGTGGCCATGGTTTTCACGGATACATGATGAAGCCCTGGCACCAGACGTTCTGCCGCGTCCAGCTGCTTACGGTGATGGAGGATCTCAACAGGGTCTACAGTACGGACACTCTGGAGTGGTTTAAGCAAGCCGACACTAACCGGGCCTCTCAGTGCCACTACCCGTTTGAGGTGAGAACACAGGAGGATATCGGCTCTACACAAAGGCTATAGAACCTAGCGAATGTGTTAGGGGTCGCCCAGCCCACAGCTCTACAAATATCTGTCAGCGAGGCGCCACGAGCCAGCGCCCAGGAGGATGCAAAAAGTGAGTGAGCAACCTGAATGGGCAGGGCACATCTTGAGCCTGATAAGCCAGGGTTATGGCATCCACAATCCAGTGGGGCCATCCTCTGATCAGCGGCAGCTGGATGCAATAATTGCATGCCAATGTGCATTGGCTCGTTTAGTTTACTATCGAAGCAATATCCCATATTCGTTGGTCACCGACGTGGCGTTGAGAGTGACCGACTGAAAGGGAACAAACACCCAGATAGTGGATTATAATATATAGTGTATAATTAAGAGCTCATATTAAAGAGCTGATTTTATAGTTTAGTCCTGGTCATAAACTGTATGTTTTAAAGACTTCTGGAGAGAGGAATATATTAATTTAAAGTGTGATCCTTGTATTTTATTCCTGCCATAATTAAATTAAGAAATGTCATGTAAAACTCCCCAAAGTCCTGGAAAATTATCACTGAAAAAGAGTGGAAAGCCTGCATATTACAATAATTTCTGAAGGATCATGTGACTCTTTAGATTGGATAAGTGACTGCTGGAAAGACTTAAAAGATGGAACATTTCCTTGTGTTTAGGAAATGTTGAATTTCGACATGATATTCCTTTCCCTCACATACCTTAAATAAAATCATAATGCCCTTTTGAAACTAAATATAAGATAGACTGACAGCTAAAGCAGTATGTTCTGGCTAAACCCTAAATGCATGGCAGTATCTACTACCACAGTACTGGTAAAAATAAATGTCTTTACACATGGTGCCATATTTACACCTTGGATTTCTTGATTGGAATTCTTAGAAATACACTGAATACTATGTAAATCGATATGGTAATCTTTCAGTCCCACAGTATACAAAACATATAATGGCATTACCATCTGATACAGTCACTGTACCATGACACCACCATAGTGTATTATAAAATTACAAAAATGATTGTTGGCATACTTTTCTTTTTGTGTAGGCTGCTGTGTAACAAATCCATTGCATCAAGTCAGTCGAGAAGAGAAAAGACATTTGTCAGAAAAAGGATGACCAGACACAAAGCGAAGGAGAGCGGAAATGTTTTTCTGATAAGCATGCCTCTAGGAGCACTCCACTGGCCCTCAGTGATTAGAGACGCGCTGGAGTAGGTCCAAAACCCGTCAGGCTGACCTTGACACGTGCTTCATCATGCTGTAAGCGTGTACTCCAGAGGGGTGCACTGAGAGCTCAGGAGTGGATGACACCAACTGGCTGTATAATCACAAATTACACCACATCCCCCGATACAGAGTGACCAATGGCCAGCCGTCTTCTCGTTTGAAATATCCGCTCTCATTCGATGTTCATGGGACACTCATAATGTTTATTCATCCACCAAATGGTGCATATTCCATTCTATTCAATGCATGCCAAGTCTGCGTGTCTCAATCTGTGGTATGAGCTCTGCAACATGCAATCTGGGAAAAGTCACACATGCTGGAGAATCCTAATGCTCTGTTGATTGACTCAGGCCTGAAGCTTTGAATCATATAGGCCTGCCAAAGGTTATCATAATCAATATGCAATAACTGTAATAGCACTCTCAGCTGACTACAAAGGAATAAAAGAACAATCATGCAAATTTGCTCGACCAGGGGTTATGGTGGCGATGATATCATTGGGCATAAGGACAGGGCCCTAGCGTTCCTCAAACTAGTTGAGCTCCCTAGTTTGGCTGCCATGGTAACCTTGACGAAAAGTGCCGGTTTGCAAAAGTGAGAAGAAAGTGCCTATTTTTACCCACAGGATGGAGAGAGATAGATAGAGCTGATTTTGAGGATGGGAGATGTCGCTGCATTTCTTTAGCACATTCTTAGAGGTCTGTCTCTGTTTTGAGGGAGTGGAACTGAGGTCTGTGTGTGTGTGTGTGTGTGTGTGTGTGTGTGTGTGTGTGTGTGTGTGTGCGAGAGAGAGAGATGGAATTAAAGGTTTCCCTCTTTGTGGTGTTATAGAAGTGTTACTGTCACACCTTTCCTGAAAGCTGTAAATTGGTTTTAACACCAAACATCCCACCTTAATTAAGCAGGGAGTGGTGTTGAGTGCTGATACGAGTGTTCAGAAGACATGTTTAACACACATTTGAATGGATGATGATACGAATGGTTGTACACACCTATCAACTGAATGTCTGGACCTCTGAGGAGACTGGAACATTCCTCTGTTGTCATTCTCTCGTTTTCATAAACATTGGATATACCAGTTCAGAGTCCGTTCTGGTTTGTCTGGGGTTGTCTGAGGTCAGCCATCTGTGTCATTTCAATTTCAGTTCAGTTTCTTTATTGGCATAACAGAAACTGTACATTTATATCGCCAGTTTATTATTTTTGAAATATCGTTATTAAAGTCAGTTTATTATTATGTCTGTAGCATTTTAATTAAGATTGTTATATAACTACATTTAAATCATTTTAAGGCTGTGGCCAACCTGGTTGTTTTCCAGACCTGCTGGAGAACAACTGGTTTTCAATAAAAAAAAAAAGAAGATGGATTAATTTTCATTCTCGGGTGAACTAACACTTTAATGTGTGTTTTCACTGCAGTTGTGTTTCCAATATTGAGTGGAGTCCAGTGGGAGAACTATGGAGATCATCGTTATTGATGATGATACAATAGAGCCTCCATAGATTGGGGTAATTATGATATTCTACCGTCAATACTTAAAGAGACTCAGGGCAATGATGAACTGTTTCCACTGATAATGCCATTCATTTGGACAGGGAGGCAGCATTGCATTAAATTTAGGTGTAAATAAATAAATAATATATTACAATTTATTATTTAATCCCTCATTGAATTTACATGTATATCAACATGAAGGAAATTTGTTTTCAATAATATGTGTTTATTAAATGTTACATTTTATCTTAAATCTGACATACACCAATTATTCTGATAAAAAAAAAAAAAAAAAATATGCAAATGATTAGACTGCTTTAAGGCTGGTTTGCAAATATAATGAAAAAATATAATTTTGTTTTGTTTTGTGTTTAGCGAATTCATGGGAAAAATATAAACATTTATTCATCTCAGAAAAAAAAAAAAAGAAAGACATTCCATTACTGGTTTTTGGTTCAAATGATGAGAACTGATAGGAAAGACTGTTTATGTTCTGTTCTGATTGGACTCACAAGTCTTTAATTTTATTCAGTTCAAGAATGTCCTAAAATGAGGTCTGACTTTCCTCTTATTAGGACACCCAGAGTGAGGCCCGAGGTCCCTTCTGTAGATATCTAATGAAGCACTATTACCCCAGACATCTGTCTATATTTAGGATTTAGCAACTTTACCCTACTAGTGTGTGTGTGTCTTTTCAATCTGCTCCTGCTTTACAGTGAAAGTAAATGAGGTTGTTAAATGTTTCCCCTTTGACCTCTATAAGATGTTTATAAGGTGAGAGTTCACATTTGGAGTTCATTGATGCATAGACAGGAAGTCCTGTTTCCCTGAGGATTGTGATTTGACGTTCAGTATTGAAGTTCAATGGTTTTAGAAGGAAGTTGAGAAGAAAAAGGTTTGGGATAATGCATGGAATTCCTGGCCGTATCGTCCTCAATACTGTAGCATGATGAACCACACATCATTCCTTTACTGTATGTACAGTACAGACCAAAAGTTTAGACACACCTTCTCATTCAAAGAGTTTTCTTTATTTTCATGACTATGAAAATTGTGAAAGACACACTGAAGGCATCAAGGGCTATTTGATCAAGAAGGAGAGTGATAGGGTGCTGCGCCAGATGACCTGGCCTCCACAGTCACCGGACCTGAACCCAATCGAGATGGTTTAGGGGGGAGCTGGACCGCAGACAGAATGCAAAAGGGCCAACAAGTGCTAAGCATCTCTCGGGGAACTCCTTCAAGACTGTTGGAAGACCATTTCAGGTGACTCTTGAAGCTCATCAAGAGAATGCCAAGAGTGTGCAAAGCAGTAATCAAAGCAAAAGGTGGCTACTTTCAAGAACCTAGAATATGACATATTTTCAGTTGTTTCACACTTTTTTTTTAATGTATATAATTCCATATATAATTCCACATGTGTTAATTCGTAGTTTTGATGCCTTCAGTGTGAATCTACAATTGTCACAGTCATGAAAATAAAGAAAAGTCTTTGAATGAGAAGGTGTGTCCAAACTTTTGGTCTGTACTGTATGTAGTTTGAATTCCAAGTGAATGGTCTTTAGTCTACATGTTAAAACATACAATTATGTGCATGTTCAAGCCTGAGGGTTTTCTAGTTATGCATTAACATTTGAAATGAAGGTCAAAAGCACATCTGGCAAAGAAGTGCATGTACAGAATGCACATGAGGAGACCTGTCAGGGTCTTGACCGCCTCCTTCTCTCTCTCTCTGACCTTCCCCGCCCCACACACATAAGTCAGTAAATGCTCTGCATCAATTTTATTCATCAACGCTTTTATGAATAATGCATGGTAAAGTACATCATCTTTGATTTTTAACACAGACACTTAACCTCATTTCTGTCCCTCTATGCTTGAAGTGTTCCCGTGTTAGTTCAGAATCGATGGGGGAAAACTGAAGCAACGGAAAGATGATAGATTAAACATTTGTAGAATGGAGGAGAGATCAAATAATAGAGAACAGAAAAGCTTGACAAGGCAACAGAAATGGGAGAAAGAAATATTGTCTCTGTACAGGATGTATGTTTATTCCTTTTAATAAGATAATTTATTAATTTTACATTTACTAAAGCCATATTTTAAGTTAGCATGAAACATAAAATTATTGTTTTCTCTCCTGTTGTGATGGCATGGTTTTGTCCATGGGAACTGATTGTCATTAAAGGGTAAAGGATGTAGTATTTTATTTTTAATGCATGTTCACTTCATCGCACTATTGTTATTTTAAGCATTTTGCACTGATTTGGCTCTACACATTGTGTGGTTTATATCTTGTCGTAGTAAAGTGAGAAAGCATATGTTTTTGAATTCTTCAGCTTTAAGCCTATTGTCATTTTTCAACGCATGCAGTCATGCACAGTTGCAGTGTGTGTGTGTGTGTGTGTGTGTGTGTGGTACTTCTCTCACATTATTAAGGCCAGAGTGCTGCTTTATGAAGCATCAAATCTATTAGATTCCTGACCGCAGCTTTCAGTCCAACCAGCCTCTGATGTCAAGTGTTTTTCATTCAACAACTTTTGCTCTTTTAGATGATAAAACTCCCACTCTCTAGAGCCAAGACCGCGTGCACTCTAAAGGAGTCATGCAGTCCGTTACAGAGCCATTCATCCACCATTATGTGATTTAAACCTTGAGCACCAGTGAGGGTATTGCAATTAATGCTTAACTTACAGAGATATGAACATCCACACAATCCCACTTATGCCTTGTTCATCACTTAATCGTCATGTCTCATTTTCTCATATATATATATATATATATATATATATATATATATATATGTATATATATATATATATATATATATATGTATATGTAGCTGTAACATTTTGTTGGCTATTATCAAGCTCTCTTTTTTAATTAGCATTGTACATTTTGTTGTTGTTGCAAAATAATTTCTTTCTAATCTTGCTGCCAGCAAATCAGTTCTATTAATATCTCTAAGAACTACGGTTTTGATAACTGCAATTTTGAACAATCTATGGTTGAGTGAATTTCCACCGGCAGTCTATCAGTGCGTACATTGGCGTCCTGTTAAATGAACTGAGCTAGTATTATACCGGAGAAGTCGGCAAACGCTGGTGTAGCAAAGTTCAAGTGCTGTCGCATGTGACAGCAGTATTAGCAATGTACTGTCAGGACCCAGAAGCACTTCCCTTGAGATCTGTGAATATAATATTTCAGGGCCTGGTCCATTAGAGCTGTAATATCTGTGCGTGCATGTGTGTGTTTTCAAACACTGCTTGGGAGACACTTAAAAAAAGCGTCCACTCTTGACTTCACGTCATGCTGGTAGTTTTTGATACAGAGATGTTATCATGGCCATCTCGTCTTTCTTTTGTTCTATTGTTTGTTTGTGTTTTAATGTACGTGAGTGTACAGTTACATCCTGGACTGTGATGTTGCTTTATTAGCATGTTTATGTGTTGGCTGCAGTGTCTCACTAAATAGATGGGTTTACCTCTCTATGGAAATTAAACATCTCCCACAGCCAATAACTAACTGTTCAAGTTTTGCTGGCTAACAGAATATTTATGTGGTTTCATGGGACAAGTTTGTACTTCTCAACTACTGCCAGATTGTAAAAACAGCATATGCTGGTTAGATATGTTTTGAAGCATAAGGACCAGCTAAGGACCAGCTTGAACCAGCTCATGACCAGCTAAGGACCAGCTTAAACCAGCTCTTGACCAGCTAAGGACCTGCTTAAATAAGCTCAAACCATCAGCCATGCTTCAAAACATACCTAACCAGCATATGCTGTTTTTTTTTCAACAGTAGTGATCAGTTGATTGTTTTCTTTCCTGTTGGCATATTTCCTGTTGTAGCAGGACGTAAAGTTGGAACATGTCAAACTATGATGTGCTAGTTGATTTGAGGTGGTTTTATGTGTGCAAGACATTTCCATTCCACAAAGCATCTGATTGGACAAAAATGTATGCAGTGCAGGTTGATTCCACTGTTTGAATAAGAACAGAATAAGGGACTTTACTTCTCCCATGTCTTTTTCCACAAGTCTTCACCCCTTACACTGCTTCACATGAGATACTCTCACTTCTGATATGTATCTACAATTCAGGAGGCAAACAAACACGCTTGTTTTTAGGTTCTGTCCACATGGCTGACCTGAATTACTTTGATGTGTGCCCGAAACTGACTCTAGTGGGGAGTCTCTTTGGAGAGATAGTGAAGAACGCTTGTAAATTATTGACAGGAGAAATACAGAGCAGCTACACAGTCCCTCCTGCATAATGAAACAAAAATAAATGAGGAAAATGGGACAGGCCTTGTAACTGGAGACTGGGTTTGTTGATGCAGTCAGGTCATGATGCATCTACTTCAGCCAGATTTAATGCCATATTTTGTAGTTTGTTTTTACACAGAGTGTCTATGATAGTTAGAATACACATCACACGCCATTCATCTTCTCAGGCTGTGTCGACTTTACAAAGAACACCAACCTTTGGAAAATGTGACCTTCACAGGCCTTCCACAAATGTGCTTGAGGATATTAAATGGCATCAGACAGAGATATGCAGAACCCGTCATGTTTGCACATCTGTGAGCAGAATATGATCAGAACCATGAAGAAATCTCATATTTCATTGTCATTCTGAAATGCCAATCCTTAGACGCTCGTTTATGCTAGTCACTGTGTCTACTGTTGACTGTACACACATTTCCAACTCCTTTGAGCCTTCTTGGCTAAAAAAGCGTTACATTATTTATGAATTTCCTGAGAATTTAAATAATAAAGTGAAATGTCATGGCCTTTCTGAACTCCTCCGTCTTTAATAAGCTCTGTGGCATATGACACAGAGTACCACAGACTAACTTTACAAGATTAAAGGCGCTGGGTTTCCATATGAAGTGGATTACTGTAATCTGAATTTATTGGGTTTTCTAAAACTGGCTGACAGTGAAAGTCTTTTAAGACTTTGTAATGACATCTATAAAAAAGGGGAAAGTTAGCAATTTGAATTACAGTTTCAATTTTACTTAAATGAATAACTAATTGGGCTTTAGGCTGGTATCAGGGCAGTAGCAACATCATTTCAATTTCACTTTCAGCTCTGGCACAATCAGAGTAAAAATAGGTCATAAAAAAAGATTTATTTCAAAATCATTTGAAAAAGAATTAAATATTTTAAAAGGTGTTCCCTTATGCTTGACATAGTGGATGATATTGAGAGATATTGTTTTTCATTTTGTTGTGTCTTTTTTTTTTTTTGCTTTGCTTTTTGGCAACATATTAATGTTTTGTTCTTTATTGTACTATATTAGTACCATGGCTTTTTTTTAAGTAAATACTGTATTGTTATCATCCAGTACCATGGTTCTGGCATGGTGTAAAATGACGCCTGTTTACATTTAAATGTTTGCATTTGGCAAACACTTTTATCCAAAGCGACTTTGCACTGAAGGTATTCATTGTATCAGTACATGACAAATAGTCAGACTTAGTTAGACTTACAATGCATTACTGTCAAAAAGGGATCAAAACTTGGTCACAGTCAAGTGAGAAATCCAGACGTTTCAATTCAAACCATTTTCTGTGCTTTCGGAGAAGCATTAAAGTTGCTTTTTAGATTTTCTGCTGACTAGTTATGAATACACATTGTTTCAGAGATGGAATGAACCAGGGCAAGATTTGTCATTGAAAGAGACCTACTGTAGCTCAAAATCAAAGCACATCCAGTGGACTAAGTAAATATGCTGACTGTTGAATCGAGAAGAGATTCTATGAATTTAAATCAGCTCAGTGTGAGGCATATCTCGTTTCCTGAGGGAAAGACTGAGGACAGGGCGAGGGACGTATTGTTTGAGAATGAAATCTGTAACTGATATGACCGGCTGACTGTTTGCAGTCCAACTCGAATGAACACTTCCAAACCATACACACTTCTATGGCGAATCCGTTCATGTTTACAAATGGTTCTGTTTGACCAAATACAAATGATCAAACGTTTGATCAACAACGTGGCATTTAAACACTTTTTGATTGTGATCAGGTGTTCATGAAAGACAGACTCAAGTCACTGTTTAGGCTACTGTCTCAAGTATTTGTATAGTAAAGTTAGTAATGTGACAGATTGTTCATCAGCAAACCAGACTCTTAGGCTGATGCAAGCCTTTTCAAAGTGACAAAGAGTGGGGAATTTACAAAGAATAATTTGTACACGGCAATAGTATTGTTTATTTGCATGTGCTGTCTTGATTTTTTGTATTTTTGTATTTATTGATTCACTGAGGGAATCATGTAAATCAGGTAATAGCACAAACGCAGCCAAACATTCAAAGCTGAAAGGGATTTTAACTGCACATTTCCCATTCTTAAAGGCTTTACTGGGACTCTACATCACTACATGAATGCGGTCTAGACGGCTGAATTTACTGTTTAAAATGTTGAATGGAAATGTGCTTGATTACACAACTGTGTGTGTGTTTATTTTCATTATTTGATAAACATCTGATGAATAATTGCTTCCATGATCAATGGAAAATATAGATAAACATCTATTTTTTGTTATTTACAGCTGTTACTTTTGTGAAAAAGTGCATATATATATATATATATATATATATATATATATATATATATATATATATATATATATATATATATATATATATATTATTAATGTCATGTTCTGGGGCATAGGTAGTATATAATACTAATAAAAATGTGTTATCAATGGAAAAAATGTATAGAAGTATTTATTTAAACATCTGTTAATGTCTTGAGTTTCATTGCATCTAAACTTTGACCTTTGTTCTTAATGAAGGTCTTACCATACTACTGACCATAATTTCCATCTCCTCACTTCCCTCAGAGATGAGATTATCTGACGTGACTGTGTCAGAAATATATGTATTACTGTGGTAATACATTCCAGATCTGTTCCTTACACCGGGGTTTTTCAGTTGTTCCGGTCGGCAAAGAATGTCATATCATCAGAGAAAATACCACGGTAATTAAACTGATGGATGCTTATATTCTTAAAATGACTTTCCACTCCCATTTAAATATCAGCTCTTTTAATATGGCCTCTCCGCAAAGCTGAAGAGCAGAAGGTTGGTGTTGATTTTCATATGTGGTTTTTCATTGCCCTCTCACCCAGGATTTCTACTTTAAATGAGGTGCAGCTGAAAAAGATGAATTCAGCACTCGTTCATCAAGACCTATTGAGTGTCTTTTAACTGAGTTAGGGTTGCTATTTTGAAGAGAGTATTGCAGTACACATTACGTTAAACAAACAAACATTACGAGTAAAACAAAAACACATATTTACCAGCCATATCAAAAGATTTTTTCTTTTTTTTACATATCTATTTTTATATGGTAATTTACATTCTTTCTTGTTTATTTTAACTTTCATTTATGACTCATTATTATTATTATAGCCATTATTTATCATTTTTTATGAAAATAATTTTACTGTCAACAGTATATTCATACATTTGGCAGATGATCCTTACCCAAAAGGAGATACATTTTATCAGTTAATCAGTTCATATGTTCCCTGGCAATCAAACTCATGACTTTAGTCTACTTTTGTGGGAATTTGTGTGTTATCTGAAATAGTGTTTCAGGTACTGCTTTTTTTCATTTTATATATAGTAAAGAGAGAGTTGGGGTCATTTCTAGGCTTAAGTGTCTTACTCTTAGGGGCACAGTTGAGAGAACTCATCTCACACATCCATAAGCTAAATGTGATCTTAACAGCTTTTCTACATGAACAAACCAAAACAATTGAATTGCTTTTACTGTTAATGTTGGCATTTTGCATAAAATGGTTCTATAGTGGTTTTTTTTTTTTTTTTTTTTTTAATATAGTACGTTTATTGGGAATGATGTAACATGTACTACTGTATTACTAAGCCAAATCTAGTGCTAATAATGCAGTCTAATTGTAGATTTAAACCATCACTGATATAGTCACACTCTTTATTTTAGAGCACACACTCATGTTAATCTCTCATTAATGCTTGGAAATCCTTCATATCTTGACTTCAAAATGATTTGAATGTTTCCTTTGGTCCACAGTCTTATACGGACATATTTGGGGGCAATTATTCCTTGGGGAGATTTGGAAGACATTATCCCACCACAGTGAAAACACCACTCTTCTCTCTCTCTCCTTCTCTTTGCCAGCTAACATTTTTTGCTGGAGAACATTTAGACTTCTTGTTCTCTGAACTGACTAGCACTCAACACATTGTGAATATTATATTTTGATTTCTTTTATTTACAGTCTTAATTACATACATAAATCAGTTTAACTTGACTAAAAAGTATTGCCCAAACTTTCTATGAATAGTGTACACTTTGGTTGTTACAGTCTCTCAGAGAAAGGCGAGGAAGACGAGGATAATCGAAAACGAATAATCCACATAAAACTCAGGCAAGGAAATTATTAAGGGTTGTCGTAATATCAAACAAGAACTAATAACCAACAAAATACTGAGCAGAAAGAAGACTTTTAAATAAGGCAGCTGATGAGTGGAAAACAGGTGGAGAGAGTTAACTAATAATGACTTATGAGCAAATTAATAAAAAAACATAGGAACAAACAAGGGAGGAGAAAGGGAATCACAGAAAACTATAACAGAACAGATCATAACCATAACGTTTTCCCCCTCTCGGAATGGCACTTCCTCATGCTGACAAAAAGTGAGGGTGGGTGGGGATTCAGGAGGCGTGCGTGGGGCAGGCAATGGAAAGGGAGCATAGTCCGTAGGGCCAGGGTAGTAGATTGAGGGAGGATCCAGGGAAGAGCCCGGAGCAGGAGGAGCCAGATTGAAATCAAAGGCCAGCCAGGACAGCGGCCCATGGTGGAGGCAATGGTGGGAGGAGTCATGGTGGAGATATTGCTGACCCCACCAGAGCTTCAGGGATGGAGGAGCCTGACAGAGCCAGAGGGATGGAGTGACAAGGCAATCCAGAGGAGATGATCTGAGATCTGAGGCAGCGGATGGTCGACAACTAACCAAGGCAGAGCCAGAGGGACGAGGGAGCCCGGTGGAGCTGGTGGGATGACAGACCATGGTGGAGACAAGGAAAGCTATGAGCCTAGGTGAAGCCGATGGGTCGAAGGACCCAAAGTGGAGTCCAGGGCTTGGAGGCTGGAGGCGGAGACAGCTGATCCTCATGCAAAGGCAGAGCTGGAGACTGGAAGTCCCGAGGCTGCGGATCAGAGCAGGCAGATGGCGTTGACTGAGGGTGAGCTGAGGGGCTGACAGGCACCAGTGGAGATGAGGCTGAGGAACTGACTAGTTTAAGAGAAGGTGGGAGAGAGAGGATGGGAGGGAACACTGGAGGACAGGAGATGGACAGAACCAGCAGAGACACATGAGAATAAGGGCTGGGCAGAACCAGCGAAGACACAGGGGAACTGAGAATTACCTCCCCAAGCCAGTCTATTAGATCCACATCATATAGTCCAGTGACTAGTTCCCTCCAAGCCCTCAATCTCCACTAAATCTACCTTGGGAACGGAAGATTTTGCCAGCACACACACTTGGACAGATGCTGATCAAAGCTAAGGCTCCGTATTTCAGGGATTTGGACAAACGACCTATACAAGCATATTGGTTGGAGGACAGATTGAGCTGTTTACATAGTGTGCTACACAGTCAGTTATTAAGAAAGAGTAATAGATTCTTTTGTTATTACACCATTATACTTTACAGGCAATCTCTTTGTAATTAACATGAAATATAATGCTTATTCTAAAATGATGATGTATATTTAATTAGCAATTTTGATTAACCAACATCTCTTTCATGAACATAATTAGACATTGTTCCCAGGTATACACATTGGTATTACTAAACAGCGAGCACTCGAGTGTGTGTACTGTTAATATACAACCTTAATTAATGGATATTTAAACCTCAAAGAGAGTTTAAGACTTGACTCAGACTGCGTTTGAGCTAGGGTTAGTGTGAGTGCGTGTGCACATTACATGAACTCATTTAGTGTCTAATGGGCTGTTGTAGGGGTCTCACACACGCCATTACACCCCATTTACACCCCACACACCCTGCATCCACACACACACAGGGCATCTGAGCATATGGTCAGTTTGACTGCGTGAGCTCATGTGATTGAATGAACTCTTCAGAGACCAACCAACAGAAAAGTCCAGTAATTGGCATAACTTCATTAGCTGCGATCAGAGCACAAACAAACCCTCACGCTGGCTGCCAAGACTAGAGAGACTGATCGTGATGTTTTTAACGCCGACTTCACAGGGCAGAGGACGTACAGACACCTGTTTCTTGTCAACATCAGGGACACCAGAGGAATATGGAATTAGTGATGAAGGCATTACAGAAGGAGAGCGAATGAATCCGTAGTGTGTACTGATTTTCCATTTTATTGATGGATATTTATTACATTAGATTTTTGTTATTAAAAAAAAATAAAAAAAAGTTTATTATTAAAAAATTTGACAATTACAAAGCAGGTTTCTAAACTATATTTGTCTTACAATTTTACTCAAAATAACTAAAATTAAACAGGTCATTTATTATTTAGACTTCTCTCCTGAGGTAGACTATTAACATTTTTTGAAGGTTAAGCACTTTTCACTGACATTTCAGTGACCGTTTTATCCATCCATCCATACATTCAAACGATAATTATGTGGGTAGTTCAGTGTGTAAAGATAGCTCACAACATTATGGGCTTTTGTGGCTGTCAGCGAGCAACATACCAATAGTTAAACCTGGCCTTTTGTTGTTGTTTTTTGTGAGTAATAATTAGTGATGTATTGTCTGGTTGTCGAGGAACTTTTTACCTGCGAATCTGGGTTCAGATGGGTCTAGTTTTCCCTGATGAGAGCAGGCAAATTAGCATCTGACAGATGTACTTTGTGATTTTGAGCAAATCACATACAGTTTTGTAGGCAAATTTAGGAGTCTTCTGAGGAAACCAATCCCATTTGGATAGGACTGTGGTTTATGGAATATTCTGGGTAAAATTAATAAATAACATTAGTGGAATCAGTTATTTCATTCCCTTCAAGGCATCGATCAGTTAAAAAATCACCTAAATATTAGTCAAATATTATATATATATATATATACATATATATATATATATATATATATATATATATATACATATATATATATATATATATATATATACATATATATATATATATATATATACATATATATATATATATATATATTTTTTTTTTTTTTTTCAGAACACTTAACTGTTAACACAAACTGTTAATCTTATACCATGGAAGGCAATGGGGTCCAAATCAACATGATTGTATTGACAAAAACTGTTGAAACTTTTTTTGAAAATATACTTTTATTTGAAATGAGGTTTATGTATATATTTATTTATTTTGTGGTACGAATTATACATAATGTTAGAATTTTATCATATGTTTTAATGTTTTTTGTGACACGCACATTATGAGTTCAGTATTTAATTTGTGTTAATGGTCTCCAGCCACTCTATCTCATACAGGCATTGCCTTCATAAAAGCAAATAAATAAATACATTATGACATTCAGCCACAAAACTTCACAGATAGCCAATGTATCCCTTCGGTATGTTCATGTGCTGTAGAAAGCTGCTGTTTGCTCTGTGAGGTTATGGAGGTTTTCAGGAGCTATTACATCAGAACTGGGATTTAAAAGCAGAATTGGCCACAAAGGGTAAATGAAAAAGGGAAAAATGATGGAGTGTAAAAAAAAGGGGAAATTTCCACACAAACCCTAATCACGCATAAAAGGCGGAATATTGCTAGAAAATTGCTGCTATTACCAAGCCACTCCAGGAGACAAATCCACATTAGATCTGCCGGAAAATTTGTTACACCATTTGTTACCTGCTTTTCAACCCTCTTTCGCTCTATACTGTATATCACTCTCTTTGGTTGTGTTTTGAAATGCCATACACTACTGTTTTTGTAGGATGTGTACTATGCATCATATGCATTTGTTTTGTAAGCATGGAATACCATGTCAGAATTGTCAAATGCACATATTGTATCTCACAATGCAATATACTTAAAGGAATAATTCACCCAAAAATTAAGACATAGATGAGTTTGTTTCTTCATCTGAACAGATTTGAAGAAATTACAACACTTGCTCACCAATGGATCCTCTGCCTTGAATGAATGGGTGACATCAGAATGAATGTTCAAACAGCTGATAACTACATACAATAAACCACAAGTAATCCACCAGGGCTGCAACAAATTATTCTTTTGATAATCTATTAATCTAATGATTATTATAATGATTAATAGACTAATTAATTGATATTATTCTGCTTTTAAAATGAGTTAAAATTTTTAGTTAGACACATTATAACTTTTCAGTTCAATTCACGTTTGTATAGTGCTTTTCACAATAAAAATCATTGCAAAGCAGCTTCACAGAAAATGAAAGTTTCTACTTTACATTAACATTTAGTAGTATCTTATCATTGGTGACTCTGTCAAAGTGAAGTCCATATGGCAGAAATGTAAAAATCTGTAAAAATGTATTCAAACAGACGGTGAACATTACTAATAGTAATGATTATAGACGGTTTCATCTGGAGCACACGCCTGGCCCGAAGTTAACTTCCGGTCTGTGTTTGTTTATCAGTCTGGCTATGTCGCCATCTACAAACGCAGTTAAAGTTAAGGTGATGAGTAGACTGAAGTTGGGCTCAGGTGGTTGTGCTGTGGGATATGCTTCCCATACATTTATTTAGTTAACTTAAGTATTTAACATGAAGTGAGAATGTCTGACATGAAAAGCAGCATAAGGCAATACAAAACTTTATGGCAGGGATTCTAAACTCTAGCCCTCACAGTACACTTCATATAGAATTTAGCTCAAATCTTAATCAACCTCACCAAATATTGTCCAAACCATACAACAATGGAAAGCTTATTTATTCAGCTTTCTGATGATGTATAAATCTAAATCTTGAACAATTGATACTTAAGACTGATTTGTGGTTCAGGGTCTCAAATATGAAATAAATGCCATATAAAGTATTAAATTTTCCTTTCTCATACAAATCCACACATTGTTACAACACAAATGTTATGTTTATGTAAAACTAAGTATAAGTAAATGTTTGTATTTCTTGATAATTATTGCTTTAATCAATGTGTTGCAAGATAGAACCTTGTAATTCCAAGCAGAAAATCACTTTTTAGAATTAGAAGGTTCTATCTGCAGTTGACCTGTTCCAAAAATCCCCATTTACAAATTTGAGAGGATTTTTATATTGTACACTTGGAATACATTTAGGGTCTCTGTCATTTTCATGTATGAAAGAGACTTGTTCCCCATATAACTTTTGCTATATGGAATGCAAAAACTTTGAAGCTCAATATCCCAAAACCGCTCAGAATGCAGACAATTCCAAGGTGGCAAAATAAAAATAAATAAATAAATAAATCGAATAAAATAAAAAATGCAAAATGGAGTGTACAATGTGCATTGTGCAGTTTACAGTATGCTAGTATTCTATCATGATTATGGCTCTCTCCATTCATCCATCTGGGAACTGTTGTTTGATGGCTCATATGAGCAAATTTTAAAATGTATCTTTAACTTTTTAACAGCACTAGTTCGTCCACAGCAGTTTTCACTTTAAAAATATATTTAACTTTATTTCAGCACCATAGACAGTTTTTTATGGCAACCTTTCTGATCTAGATTGTGTAAAATCAATGTTTAATTAGCACAATGGCTTTTACACTTTTTTATAACAGGTACAGCAGGCACATTTTTTCTGGATAAACAGTAGAAATAAGTGAAGGGAATGAAGAAAGAAGTGAAAGATGGAAAGTGTGAGATTTGGCTCGTACTCTCACAGTTGTTTTAGAAGAGTTTTTTTCTTTTTCTTTTCACAATTAAGAGTTATGACGGTGAAGAAATGCAGTGCAAGAGAGAGAATAAATGGAGAAATGTAGATGTACACGAGAGACAACACAGGCTTCACACACAGAATGGAGAGGAGAAGTGATAATGAGAGAGTGAAGTTCATTGGAGAGGGAAAGGAGATATGAGAGGACTGCGAAAGACCATAAAACTGGAACAGATGTAGGATCTGTGCTGTGGTCATCCCACCGTGACATACAGATATGTAACCCATTTAACTACACATACTTGTACACACACAGATATTTAGTATCTATATAAGGACATACCGTAAGTTTCAAACTATTCTCACATTTTTACTCTGGTCAGCTGCAAAATTCAGATGACTGTCAGAAAGCTACAGTTCTTACAGTGCTTGTGGCTTATTTTTAGGATGATTGAGATAAGGCATGGGAAAGGCAGAAATCATACAGACATCATTCATAAGCAAAAGTGAGAGGTCATTTATTTAACTGTGTGTGTTTGTGCAATGAATACTGATATCTAAAGTTATGACTCAACCTAGAAAGCATCAGATCAGATCACACACACACACACACACACACCGAGACAGTGAGAGAGAGATCAATGTTGCTTGTTATAGCAGGCGCTTTTCCTTTCGTCCATGCATCCCACTTTTTTGTGACCACGCAGACAATCGGCTTACAACAGCACAAACAGTGTAGATGTGAGTGAATGATGAGACAGGGAAGTTAAATAGGTGATACTGCGCATGTATCGAGCTCGTCTGCCCACACTTATCTGTGGTTAAGTTTTCTTTGAAATCTGTGTGGATGTGGCTGTGCAGCAATGCAGAACAGACGTCAGAGAATTAAAAATGTTTATTGAATTACTATTAGATTATTTTTGTTTTATTGTAACATTTATTATCCAACACCCACGATCTGACCTGCATGTTCTAGCCCGTTTAATCTAATCTAATTTAAATAATTTAGAAATCTGTTGCTGTTTTTAGTTCATTTTAAACATCTAGCTTATAATTTGTTTGCCGTTTTGGACGATGAAATTGTCTATTGGTCCAACCCTATCAGGGATGAATATTTCAAAATTACTTACTTACCAGAAGTAAACTGACAAGAATAATTTACTAATTGTACCAGTCTTGTGGACATTTTGGTCAGATTGCCAATGGCAGTTTTTTAGCAGCTGTCTGTCTTTGTCACTGTTTGCAGTGTTCATTTGTGAATGACTGTGGGTGGCCCCTGGGTGTGTTGAGTCTGAGACTATTTACAGTTATAATTCACACGTTCTTATAATTGGTGACAGTTTATCATTTGAAACAGCAGTACTCCAATCTCTAATTAGAAATACCAGTGCAGTGTAGATCACCATTTTGTTTTTATTTTTAAACCAATTGTTCGTGGCAGCCAATTACAGAGCTCTGAATAGAGTTAATTTGATATACACACACAGAGAGAGAAATCTTATAATGTGGCCTGAAATCTAATTTCTTCCTCTGAAGTGACCCGTGAAATAGTGTGAGCTCCCTCGCTCATCATCAGATTGCCTATTTCAGAATCCAATATGAACCCTCTCCATTGCTCTTTAAACACACATACACACACTTATAGTAATGAGTATTATGGGCCCTCTTGACCCATTAGAGTACAGAGTTGAGGGAATAACAGATAAGAAAAAAAAAAAAAATCAAATACTGAGGGTATGAGACGATAGTGGAGAAAGAGAGCGCAAAATAAGAGGGAGGAAGTTACAGACACAGTGATCAAAGAAAACAAAGGATCTGTTAAACAAGCCAGAATTGATCTGAGCAGATCAGATAATTGGAGCATAAAGCTCATGATAAAGACCATTGTGTATTTGAGGCATTTTGGATTTACAAAACTCCATATTTCAAGGATTGCATTAATAAACTGCGTTACATACACATATACAGTACTATACAAAAGTCTTAGGCCATTAGGATTTTTGCCAACAAAAAATTGGTTTTAAGTCAGTCATTTCTATTTTTTGCCGTAGAGTATCAGTAGGAAATATCAATTTACATGTCCAACCATTTATTTTGCCATTAATTGGAATAATGCAGTGAGATTTTTATATGATGATAGCCAGTGCTCCAAACAGGGACCTGCTGGGGTACACAACTGATGATATGTTGCTTCGGTGGAAACACCATACGAAGGTCATTGTCAACATCACCTCAACAAAAGGCATCTTTCACACAGGCTAAAGTTTGCAAAGAAACTGGGATCTGATGGACATCGGATAAGGTGTCTCACTGGCAACATCCATGAAAGATAAGAACACATCATGTACAGCATAACATATCATCAAATCATCAAATATTCCCACCTGATGACTGTAGTGAAGAATTGTAACATCTTTATATTTTCTTATTGTTCCCCAGCCACGCATAAAGCAACTGTAAATTCACAATTTATTATTGGGTATTGAGGCAAGGACCATGGGCATGGATTAGGCCATGATCCTGGATTCTTGCTGAACCAAAATCAGAGAATAACAATTGCTGCATCTCGCTGTGTTCTGCTCACAGCGAAGGAGAATATGTTCTATGGTGCAGCTAAATGGTGCTGAATATTGGGATCATAACACCTAGTCCTATCGTGCAAACTGTTTTTCCACTCTGTTTACTATTCGCTTCTAATTTTGTGGAGAAACGCTTATCTTAACTACATTATTCAGTGACAGTGGTTGGTTTCAAAGTAGCATAGCTTTCCTGTACGAGCTAGTTTTTCCAAGAAGTAGAGTGTAGCGTGACAAATCACTACATTGCTGAACTGTTTCGTCACATTGTGCACACAGGTTTAAAGCTAAACGAGCTGAGGCAATAATCAAACATGCTCTTTTAAAGCATGCTCATCTCTCATATGTGACATTGGAAAGCCCAAACAACTTTAGTGAAGTGGTTTGTTCAAACAGTTCACATAAATTAATAATTCCCTGATTCACCAATTCCTGTCTCTGTGTGGAAATGTTAAATGTGTTTTTTTTTTTTATTAGTACGTAGTGTTCACTAAATTTAAAAGTTTGGGTTTGGTAAGGAGTCTCTTATGCCCACCAAGGCTAACATAAATGTCCTTACATTTTACCCCCTTAAGCAGCAACAATGTCTTTAACAGCAATGTCTTTAACAATGTCAACAATAGCTTGTTGTGTATTTATTATTATTATTTTTAGATACATTTATGGTTTGGTATTAAACTAATTAAAAAGTGTCTTCGATATTTAAATCCACTCAAAAATCACAGATGAATTGCTTGTTTCGACCATATTCATGTGGGCATATAAGCTTCATAATGGAGCTGTTCATATTTAAGTGTTCCACATTCGTTTTTTGTCACTCCATAGGGTGATGCCTCATTTCACTGCAGTCGATGAATCTAATCTCTAATTTAACCTTCCCCTGTGTCTTCCTTCATTCCATTAGAGACCATTGCAAATCACAATGTACCCTGCAATCATCTCTGCTGCTTGTTATCCATAGAGACACCTCTAAACGGATGCTGAATGCTTCTGACTGAAAGCTTGTGGCAGTGGTTTGACAACAAAGAGCTCTTGTGACCCCAGGAGCCCTGAGTTCCTGTGGAACAGAGACAGTCCTGGTCAAAGAAATGCACAGGCAATAAAAGTTGGCAGAAATGATCCAAAATAAATGAATGCATGAATTAGAAATGAGTGATAATTAATGGTTGTGCTTATGGAGCTTCAGAGAGAAGCAGTGACCTAAGGTCAGATCTAAGAGAAATTACGGAGAAAAGAACGGGAGAGCAGACGGGTAATGGATGAAAGAACAAGTATAACATTGTCAAGTGCTTTAATTAAAAAGAAGAAGAGCAATTGTTTTTCTGAGCAATTGTCATTCTGGTAGATATACATTTTTTTTTCTTTATTCTCAACCTCTAAGTCTTGAGCTTTTTAAACATGTGGTTTTCTATTACTCCTCTGGGAAGAGTTTGACGTGTAGGGTGTGGGCCTAACAGAGAAAAATACTACAGCTAAAATGCCAGTTTGTCAGTAAAGTTATATTGTAGTGCAAATAAATAAATAAATGAACACAATTAGGGTGTTTCCAAACTTTTTGAGGGCACTGTACAGTATCTATATTTTGTATGTAATAGTACTTTTTACTGTACAGCCTGAACAACTGTTTTCTGGCTATTTAAAAAAGCTAAATATTTTGGATTGCACTTTACTGTAAAGAACATTAAAATAATATGCTATCTGGCGCTGATACACATTTCTCAAATATGTTTAGTCAACACTTTCGGCTCAGCCAGCAGCCTGCCTACATCTGCTTGAGTGAATAGCTCCCACTGGATTTCAGTTCTGTTCGTGGGACTGAATTGGATGCTCCATGTTTTTAATCTTTTTGCTTCACTGCTCTCAGGAGTGTCCACCTGGATAATTTGTGCATCTTACATGTCTTATTCTGCAGAATGATGTGTGAAAAACTCTTTATGTGCCAGATTCATGCGTGCTAAATATGAGGACAGATTTTTGGAGAATGACAGTTTAGAACTGACAAACGGATTTACAGTTTTTATGGGGGAATATAGAAACTGGTGAATTAACATGTGGCGGACATGCAAATGCAGTGTGGATAATGTAGTGTGACAATAAGCAGATGCAGAAATGTGTGTGCATGTGTGTGAGAGAGAGAGAGAAGGCTTTGCCTGAAAGAGAAAGCAACAAGGGCCTTCTATGCCATCCAAAATTTAAAGAGCCACACAAATGGGAAATCAAAAATTACCTGTATTACAGTGTATGATGTAGCTGTCCATCTGTGTAAACAATGTGCAAATAATTAAACCAAAAAGTACACGATTTATAAAGTTATTGGCTTCTAAAGTAAGGAGTCGACTCTGAATCGCTGAAACGAGTCGTTATAGATTTCAAATTTTTTGCCCATCTCTATGTACGTCACTAGGAGCACTTTGCATAATAATCTCCGCCTACCGTCTTGGGAGAAACTGAACTCTGAACTGCCCCACCCCCCACACAGACGCTCTGTTTGGTGTGAGAGCATCATGTCGAGGAGACCGTTTGTTTTATTTTCACTGCCAAAGAATGAAGATCAGAAGAACCAATGGCTAAAATTCATTTTCACCACAATACCCGAGCAGTACAACAAATCCCTTTTCGTTGTGTTCACAACATTTCACTGATGACTGCTTTTCTAATCTCGGTGAGTACAGCGGGATTTTCAAAGCATTTGGCCATAAAAGATGGTTCATTACCAACTTTATTTAGAACAACGAGAATCTCCGAATCACAACGCGAAGTATGTATGAAGTTATGTGTCTGTTTTCTCCCGAGCGTCTTATCAGTATGTGTGCTGTCTGCAGCCTCTGTTTGTGCTGATCGTCATGTACAAACACGTCATTAAAATGAAGTGTAACTCCGTGAATACTCAACGAAGTGACATGAGAGATATATCTATAGAAAGCTTGACATGTCTACTTTAAAACTAAACAAGTGCTGCTGAAAACAGATATTATGTGATAAAGTAATCCATATGAAAACAACGCGATATCTGTTTTTCATGTCTCCCTTCGTGACCACGCCCCCGCGCTGAACGCGCTATTCAGATTCAAATTGAAGCGCGCGGCTTGAATACACACACACAGAAGAAAAAGCAGCGAGACTGTTCAAGTTTTTTATTTTACTGTTTGCTTCGCGATGAGAGGAATAAGATATAATTCACCCCAAACAGATGCTAACGCATAGTTTACCATGGAGGTGTGTGCGGAACAACCAATCAAACCTGACTATGTTAGTTGACCAATCAGAACACAGTATGCTACCAAAAGGTGGGGTTTAAGGAAACTGAATCTTTTGAACAGCTTCGCGCGAACCGTTTAGGGATCTCTGAGTATTGAGGTAATTTTAAAATGATATTTTGACAAAATGACAATGTTTTTTAACCTTGGATGGATTTAAACCTAATGTGCAGGACTTATAAACAGTGATAGGAAGCTTAGAATTTTCATCTTACTGGCTCTTTAATTCCCAACTTAAACTACCCATTAGTATTTGACTGATATTTGATTCAGTAATATAAACTATTATGTTACAGTAAAGCAATGGTAAAGCTGCATTTTCAGCAACCATTTGTTCATAATATGCTCATTTGGTGCTAAGTAACATTTGTCATGAGTGTTGAAAACAAGATTGTTTGAGTAGAAAGTTCAGAAGAACAGTTGAAAAAAAGGGAGAAAGGTTGAAGGCAGAATAAGACCAATATCCTCTATTGATCCACATTGAGAAAATAACCTCCAGCTTTCTGGAGGCTGTTGGTGATTTCGCAGCTTTTTCTTTCTTTTTCAGGAAATTCAAAACTGTCGATTTTTTTCATTCCCTTTGTTTTTGACACAGCTCTAACTGAGTCCCTCTTTTCTTTTAGCATCAAATTGCTTGCTTGTCTCTCAAAGTCAGCTGCCTTGTCTTCATCCTGGCTTGTGTGTCGTCATCAAATGCAAGACTCAGAATGCAGAAGAAATGGCTATATTTGATACAGCACATTTCCTGCTTTTAATTAAATTAATTTATGTAATACATGTTTACATGTGTATACTATATGCAGTTTAGGTGTGTGTGAGAGTGTGTGTGTGTGTGAAACTGAGTGATGCAGAATAAACTGTAGTGTTAAGGCCATCTGTGTGTGCCCTTGGCCCTTTATCATTCAAGTTTGTACAGATAATTCCACTATTGATCCTCCTTAAGCCCTAACCAGTGATCAATGGCTGCTGAGTGTGTGTGTGTGTGTGTGTGTGTGTGTGTGTGTGTGTATGTGTGTCTTCACTGGCTAAAGTTGGTTTATCCATGAAATTGAGTGTCTAATCAGTGCCCCTACAGTATATGATGGAATCAGAGAGAGAGAGAGAGATGCTTGCCAAGAGTGTTGAGTTATTAATAAAGCCGTCTGTCCCCGTGGAGATGAGACAGCAATGTCATAATGGGTTGTGGTGAGGCAGAGGGCGGCAGTCACAGATGGTCGCGTGGATCATTATGGCTCTGTGGCGTTCTTCCGAAGGTCGAGTCACCGTAGTAACGTCGTGTTTAGTCGCTCTCTTACGTGTTTTGCTGATCCATTATGCATGCATTTGCACGTTTGTGCACGTCAGTGTTAAATAGGTGGGAAAGAAAGATGAGAAATTGATGCTGAGGTTGTGCGTGTTTAGAAAATAAATAAATAAATTAAAAAAACAACCAAAAAGCACCCAAAGCAGGTGTTGTGGGGATGGAGCTTTGAGGTGCCGAGATATGGTTTAACAAATCACTGTAGAGTAACACGAGGCTGTAGACACACACACACACACACACACACACACACACACACACACACACACACACTGTGATGTTACTGTGGAGGGGTGGCAGGTGTTTTTGGCTTGAGCCAAGTGCAACCCTGAGCTCTTGTCAACAGAGGTATTTGAAAAGTGCTGATGTGCATACGTTTGAAAGCACTAGACACTTTATTGTGATGATGTAATGATGGTTATTCTCTGAAAACAGCAGATACCACACATGCACTGCAGTCGTTTGTCAGGGAACTGCACAGCTGAAGGTCAAGCATGTTTCCTGAACACAGTATTCAAAGCTCCAGACACTTAACTGAATGTTGAAGAGCCCATGGAGTCACTGAGCAGCACCGAATCAGCATATTAGAATGTTTAATGATGGACCATGTGACACTGAATACTGGAGTATAATGAATGCTGAAAATTCAGATACATGGAGAGATTTGTAACATCCCTACTTGATGTCTGACACTGAAACGTTGGTTTCTTTGTTTGCATTTTACATTTTACTGTTCGTAAAGTAAAATAAATATTATTTTCTCAAGATTCTAAAGGGTCTTTCTGTTTGCAGAGATGTTACACCATCAGCGTCTTTCTCCAAGACAATCAAACAGCGTGTGTCTGTGACTCCGTTTCTTAGTGAAATTGTGTACTGTTTGAAGCCCATGTTCTCTGCTGTATTGTTTGAGCTTGTGTATGTGTGTGAGTGTGTTAGCAACAAATTATTCATTTCGTCCTGACAGTCCTGGTGAGAGGAGAGCCTCTGGACACATTTAGACTGATTCTGTACCTTATCACCTTCACACACACACACACACAGAGCGCAAAAGACAGAAGAACAGACAACCACTCTGTCTCGCCGAAGTTGTTGAAGGAGAAAAAAGAGAGAAGGACATTTTGGAGGAGAAAAAGAGGAACAAGAGGAGATAAGGATAGCACTGCATTGCAGCATGGGAGTCGACCGAGAAAAGACAATGAAAGAGGCAAAGTTTTTAATGATGCCCTTGGCACCTTGACTAATATACATCCATAAAGAAAGAGTTGACTTCATCGTTCAAATTCATTAAGTGTGCTGGAGTTAATGATCTCTCTCTCTCTCTCTCTCTCTCTCTCGCTGTCTCTCACGTGCTGTCGTCCGGTGCAGGGGTATCATTATGTCAGGCAGTAGTGTTCCACACCTCCATTGAGAGCTGATTATACATCACCTGTGCCACACATGCACATTTTCTGCAGGCCGCTGACAGTGTAAAGGTGTGTTCAGGGGGTTGGAGACCTTGAGAGAGCAAAGCTAATTACTCTCAGTGGTAATTATAACAGCTACAGTCACAATGACCTTCCGGTATGAGGCTGCTCATGCGTGTGCATATGCAGCGTGCAATGGCTTCTGTGAAGCGTTTTCTGTATTCCTGTGAGTATCTGAGAGATGCTGACCTGTAGATGTTACTCAGAGGACAGACATGACATGAGCTAAAGAGTACTTTTGTGCTTAAAGGTGGTGAGGAGGGGGTGTTATGAGCATGACTGTTGGTCGACACATGATAAATTACGTTGTTGAATGTGTATCTGGCTTCATAATGTTAATGCATATTTTTTGGGCATATATATATATATATATATATATATATATATATATATATATATATATATATATATATATATATATACAGTATTGTTCAAAATAATAGCAGTACAATGTGACTAACCAGAATAATCAAGGTTTTTAGTATATTTTTTATTGCTACGTGGCAAACAAGTTACCAGTAGGTTCAGTAGATTGTCAGAAAACAAACAAGACCCAGCATTCATGATATGCACGCTCTTAAGGCTGTGCAATTGGGCAATTAGTTGAAAGGGGTGTGTTCAAAAAAATAGCAGTGTCTACCTTTGACTGTACAAACTCAAAACTATTTTGTACAAACATTTTTTTTTTCTGGGATTTAGCAATCCTGTGAATCACTAAACTAATATTTAGTTGTATGACCACAGTTTTTTAAAACTGCTTGACATCTGTGTGGCATGGAGTCAACCAACTTGTGGCACCTCTCAGCTGTTATTCCACTCCATGATTCTTTAACAACATTCCACAATTCATTCACATTTCTTGGTTTTGCTTCAGAAACAGCATTTTTGATATCACCCCACAAGTTCTCAATTGGATTAAGGTCTGGAGATTGGGCTGGCCACTCAATAACATTAATTTTGTTGGTTTGGAACCAAGACTTTGCCCGTTTACTAGTGTGTTTTGGGTCATTGTCTTGTTGAAACAACCATTTCAAGGGCATGTCCTCTTCAGCATAGGGCAACATGACCTCTTCAAGTATTTTAACATATGCAAACTGATCCATGATCCCTGGTATGCGATAAATAGGCCCAACACCATAGTAGGAGAAACATGCCCATATCATGATGCTTGCACCTCCATGCTTCACTGTCTTCAATGTGTACTGTGGCTTGAATTCAGAGTTTGGGGGTCGTCTCACAAACTGCCTGTGGCCCTTGGACCCAAAAAGAACAATTTTACTCTCATCAGTCCACAAAATGTTCCTCCATTTCTCTTTAGGCCAGTTGATGTGTTCTTTGGCAAATTGTAACCTCTTCTGCACATGCCTTTTTTTTAACAGAGGGACTTTGCGGGGGATTCTTGAAAATAGATTAGCTTCACACAGACGTCTTCTAACTGTCACAGTACTTACAGGTAACTCCAGACTGTCTTTGATCATCCTGGAGGTGATCATTGGCTGAGCCTTTGCCATTCTGGTTATTCTTCTATCCATTTTGATGGTTGTCTTCCGTTTTCTTCCACGTCTCTCTGGTTTTGCTCTCCATTTTAAGGCATTGGAGATCATTTTAGCTGAACAGCCTATCATTTTTTGCACCTCTTTATAGGTTTTCCCCTCTCTAATCAACTTTTTAATCAAAGTACGCTGTTCTTCTGAACAATGTCTTGAACGACCCATTTTCCTCAGCTTTCAAATGCATGTTCAACAAGTGTTGGCTTCATCCTTAAATAGGGGCCACCTGATTCACACCTGTTTCTTCACAAAATTGATGACCTCAGTGATTGAATGCCACACTGCTATTTTTTTGAACACACCCCTTTCAACTAATTCAACTAATTGCCCAATTGCACAGCCTTAAGAGCGTGCATATCATGAATGCTGGGTCTCATTTGTTTTCTGAGAATCTACTGAACCTACTGGTAACTTGTTTGCCACGTAGCAATAAAAATATATACAAAAAACCTTGATTATTCTGGTTAGTCACATTGTACTGCTATTATTTTGAACAATACTGTGTATATATATATATATATATATATATATATATATATATATATATATATATATATATTTAAATTTTTTGGGGGCTGTTTTCATGTGTATCTGATTTTGAAGAGTGGGTCAGGGCTGAGAGCTGCGGGAAAGGAGCAAGACCAAGGCCCCTACCCACTCACCACACTAATGATACTATTGTATTCTGTGTAAAAAAAAAAAAAAAATATCTATATATATATATATATTGTTACTTAAAAAAGCCATATATACACATACATTCACACCGCCTAAAAAGTAAAAGTTTTATATGGTAAAAAATTTGTAATAATTTATACTTTTTAATATGGTGTCTTAGAAAGAAGTCATATTGCAATTTAAAATAGCTATTTTCTCTCTCTCTCTCTCTCTCTCTCTCTCTATATATATATATATATATATATACAGTATATATATATTATTATTATTATTATTATTATTATTATTTATTTATTTATTTATTTTACCACAAAATTGTACATAATTTAAATATTGGTCTTTTGACAGATTACTTCCCTGTGCTAATCATTCACACAGCAGTTGCACATGCATAACTTATGTTTACAAAGCCCCATATTAAAGTCATATATTGTTGCATGTCTGGGACCACATTCCCTTTCTAATGAATAATTTAGAACATGATTGAACAAAGAGTAATGTTTCGCGTGTGTCCAGAGTTATTAAATGTGTTTGAGCTTAGCTAGAGGCATACCATCCATGTAGTCTGATAACCTTGAACCGCACTGACAACAGTACAGAGTGCTGTTCAGCTGTCAGCTTCTCTGGGTTACATCTGACATGCCTCTTGTTTTTACACTGTGTTCTGGCCTGGATAACAATTTTTCAATATAGGAGGATTTATGGATTTTCACACACACTTATGAGATTGTCTAAGAAGCTAAGTAGCTAAGAAGAAGAAAATAGTGTCTCAGAGAGTCGACAGCGCATGCTAAAGTCTTTTGAGTGTTGTTCCCCTCACTCTGTGTGTTTCCTCATCTTTCCCTCTGACGCAAAACACTCTACACTTGCTCCTTAGGCAGTTTAGACACTGTAGCCATGAGAAAACATGCTTGATTAGTCAGGGTTAAAGTGTAATGAGTGCCTCTTTCAGGGGAAGCAGTGCAGCACTGAAACAAATCAAACTAAATGTTAGTGATTGTTTGCCAACCTCGGAAGAGCAGAGACAGAGAGAGAAAGGAAAGAGGGAATCAAGTGCAAGAAAGTGAAATCAACGCCGTAGACTCTGGTCTCATGTTCCTCTTTTGACTTATTTGACAGTATTGTAGCAAAAACATTCAATAACGATTCAACTCAAACCTGCAGAATGTTGCATGTCCTTTTTCAGATGATTATTCTGTACATGTAACTGGTACAGGGATTGTTTTTCTTACATCTGTAATATGATGTATGCATGCACACGCAGCGGCTTCTCTCCCGTAAGAACAGTGTTTTCGTGATTTTGACTTGAGTCGCAGTGTTTTTGTACATCTTCATCATGTCTACCTGTCTTTAAGCGTGCATACAGTTGTGAGATTTTGCTCGATGTCAACAGAACCACATTTTTAGAGTTAAACTCTGCGCATGCCGAAGAGCTGTGGGATCTCGGTCTGCTTCGGAGGCCCACACCATCACTGACCCCCACTACTGCATCTCGGCCACAGTGGAGGCGCCACAAGTGGCGTGTGAGGAAGCAGTTGGGTGGTAAGTGCGGAGGTATCTGGGCTAGGCTAACGGTTAACTCACACAAGCCAGCTATCTCCACCATTGTACTGGCTAACATATGCTCTTGGAACAATAAACTGGACTACATCTGACTGCTATGCTCAACTCAGAGGACTGTAAGAGACTGTTGTGTTTTTGTGTTCACGGAAACATGGCTCAACAACAGCATACCAGAGCTTACCCCTGCCTCAGACCACATCACTGTCATCCTACTGCCTGCATATAAACTGCTCGTTAAAGTCACTAATCCAGTTCACAAACAAATACAAGTGTGGCCAGAAGGGTAGTCAAAGGCTCTCCGAGACTGTTTTGACACCACTGTCTGGAATATGTTTAAGCAGTCTGCCACATACAATAACACCACAGACCTCCAAGAGTACTCAGAGACTGTCACTGCCTACATCACCAAGTGTATTGATGATGTAACAGTCACAGAGACCTTCACTGTCTGGGCCAATCAGAAGCCGTGGATGACAGGGGAGATCTACAGATTCCTGAAGGTGTGGAATGCTGCCTTCAGAGCTGGAGATGAGGAGGGCCCGAAGACAGTTAGGGCCAAACTATCCCGCAGCATCAGAGAGGCTATGAGACAGTACTCCAGGAGGATAACCCATCGTTTCAGTGACAGCAGAGACACTCAGAGCCTGTGGCAGGGGAAACAGACCATTATGGACTACATGCCCCCACTGTGGACCTTTGACAGCACCATCTCCCTGCTGAATGAGCTGAATGCCTTCTTCACTCGCTTTGAGCCACAAAACAGCACCATTGCACAGAATATTCCACCTCCTCCCGGCGACCAGGTGTTGACTCTGTCCCCGGATAGACGTGAGAAGATCCCTCTGCAGGTTTAACGCATGCAAAGCTCCGGGTCCTGACAACATTCCTGGGCGTGTACTGAGATACTGTGCAGTGGAACTCACTGATGTCTTCACAGACATTTTCAAAATCTCACTAGGTCAGGCTGTTGTTCCCACACACTTCAAAGCTACTACTATCATTCCAGTCCCGTAGAAGCCGTCTCCATCTTGATTCAATGACTACCGCCAAGTTGCCTTCCTATTCTCATGAAGTGCTTTGAACGGCTAGTCATGCACTATATCAAGTCTGCCTGCCCCCCCCCCCCCACTTCCTGGACCCCTTCCAATTTGCATATCGATCCAACTGCTTGACCGATGATGCTGCCTTCCACTCAGCACTCACGCTGCTCATACGTCAGAATGCTGTTCATAGATTTCAGTTCAGCATTCAACACAATCATCCCTCAACAGCTCATTCAAAAACTGGTCCAGCTGGGGCTCAACACTCCAGTGTGCAACTTTCTGTTGAAATTTCTGACTGGAAGACCTCAAGCAGTACGGGTTGGCAGCAACACATCCAGCACCATCACACTGAACACTGGGGCCCCCCAAGGATGTGTGCTGAGCCCCGTGCTTTTCCTTCTGATGACACACGACTGCACACCATCACACATCTCCTACCCCTTCATTAAGTTTGCGAATGAAACAACTGTCGTGGACCTCATTAGCAACTACATGAGCGAGGTGAGCCACTTGGCTGGGAGGTGCAGTGACAACAATCTCAATCTGAATGTGAGGAGACGAATGAGATTGTTGTTGACTTTAGGAGAGTGCACACTCAACATGCTTCTCGACCGTCAATGGTGCGACCTGAAAGATAGTGAGTGGCACCAAGTTCCTGGGTGTGCACATCACAGAGGATCTCTCCTGGACTGACAAAACCACAGCACTGGCCAGAAGAGCCAGAGCCCAGCCCCCATCATGCGCATCTTCTACAGAGGCACCATCGAGAGCATTATGATGAGCTACATCACTGTGTGGTATGGCGTCTCTAATGTGTCCTGCCACAAGTCACTTCAACACATAGTTAGAGCAGCTGAGAAGGTTGTTGGTGTCTCTCTCCACTCCCTCCAGGACATTTATGGAACCTCTCTCACCCGCAAAGCCCTCTGCATTGCAGGTGATCCCACCCACCCGACACACAGCTTCTTCAGTCTGCTGCCATCAGGGAGGAGACTGCTGAGTCTCCAGGCCAGGGCCAGCAGACTGAAGGAAAGCTTCATCCATAAAGCTGTCAGGAAGCTGATCTCCCTCCTGACCTTGTCCCCCCGACCCCCTCTTTTGCCCTAGGCACCAATGAACTTTTTTTTTTTTTTTTGTTACATGCCCTTATTTGTATAGTTGTATTTTATATTTATTCTGTATATATCAGTATTTGTATGCTCTATTGTTCGTGTAATCAGTATGCATCAAAGGTCTGGGAGACATTTCAATAATCTGTATGGATGTGCTGTACATGTGGAAGAATTTACAATAAAGCAGACCTTACCTTTGACTTTGACTAATATATTTTCTAATTTGAGCAAAAAATGTAATTAATCTAAATTAAACATTGGTGATTTTATAAGCTCAGCTAAAGCATCTGTTATGCAATAGCCTATATATTGGGAGAGATCAACCGAGCTGTCTACACTGTGTGGACACCATACCTCTTTAGTTGACACACATCCTGTTTCTATTTTTGCTATGCTGCATGGCTTTACCAGGCACCTTATTTTCTCTGTATGTCTGACTGGAATTCACTGACAAATGTGTGTTGATTTATTGCAAATTAACAATTACATGAACACCAGCGTGTGATATTTCTGGTCTCTGACATGCAATTTTTTCCAAAGCTTACCACAAACATTGTAAACAGCATGACTCTTTTCAACATTGATGATAAGACATTAGAATTATTATTAGAAAATAGAATTATATTGTTGGGATAATTTCTGAAGTATCATGTGACACTGAAGACTGAAGTAATAGCAGCTAAAAATATATAAATTAAATTTTACAATTGAATATTAAAGTTTATTTATTGAAGTTTATTTATATTAAATTGTAATAATATTTCACAATATTACTTTCCTCTAATTTTTTATCAAATAAATGCACCCCTGGTGAGCATATCTGTATGTAGGGATAGTGTTTTACTCTCTTTATTAATGTAAAATAATTTTGTGCAGTGCTGTTACATAGATATAAATATATATATTTTTTTTTGGGTGGTGCAAATGTTCCTATTATGACTGCTTGTCAGATAATCTCACTAAAAGATTCAAAAATGATTTAGCAATATTATTTTCATGGTATGTCTGATTGGTTTGCATAACCTTTCAGAGTACAGATGTGTCAAAAGCCAATGAGAAGACCAATAGGAGGTTGTGGTGGAATCAAAGGGTGAAAGGGGAAAATCCCATGTGCTGTGTCTTCCTCTAATCTTTCTCTCCTCCCTTTCTGTCTGTGTTTGATTGGTTAATCCTTCACTCTGTCCAGACCTGCTGGATTCTGAATGGCTGATTTAAAACTGGCAACTGTTCTGTGTAAATGATGGACCTCCACCCTGTGACTGTCTGTTACTTGTTACACTGGTGTGGGATTATTGAATTAGGAATTGCAAGTTATGGCTTATGAAACGAAAGTATACCGGCTCTAAAATCTGAGTTAAGCTGTTATAAACTGGAATTCACTAGTTCACGCTTACATATAATTAGCTGAGGTATGGTATGCGTATTTGGCGTGCTGTCCGGGGAAGGGCTCCGAGCTCGGGAATTGCCCGAAGCTAGAGTACCCCCCCTTCCCCGTATATTGTAAAGTGAACTTGAAGTGAGGAGATGGGGTGGAGGAGGGATGCTGATAAACCGTCAACGGATAGAGGTAAGTCAGCGATATTTATACTGTGGGATTGATTACTTGATTGTGGTCCACCTGTGATGATTAGGCTAAGTATCTGACGCGCTCCTCCCGAATCTTCATAGATAATTACATTTCACTAGTTCACGCTTACATATAATTAGCTGAGGTATGGTATGCGTATTTGGCGTGCTGTCCGGGGAAGGGCTCCGAGCTCGGGAATTGCCCGAAGCTAGAGTACCCCCCAAAAAGGCAAATGTACAGGAGGACAGCCGCCAGTTTAAAGAATGCCCCCCAAAAAGCAGAGTACTGGCGGGGGCTGATTTGGTTTCTGAGAAGTTATCTCGTTGGCAGGCTGGAAGGGCCTACGTACTCCGGAGGGAGCGACTTGGGCGTTGAGAGAGTAGGCCCTACCAGCTGCAGCTAGTGAACTACGTGGTTGTTGGCGCCCGGTCGGTAGGGCTCGGGCCGATGCTCAACTGGAGTTTTTTGGCGTTGGATCGGTGAGCCCTGCTGGCCGATGAGGAGGAGCGGTGTGGTTGTGGTGCCCGACCGGGAGGACCCGAGTTGCCTCGACCGGAATAGGTCACGGTGTCGGCGTACGGGCCCTACTGGCTGATAGCCCCTGCTATTCAGTGGGTGAAGGGCCTAACGCTGACCGAGAGGGCCCATGAAGCCTCCGACAGGAGATTGAGACTCAGGATGACGGACGTCTGGGTCCTCTCGGTTAGGCAGATAAAAAGCTTTTGGGCCAGCCGACAAGGAGGACTCTGGCAACATCCGAAGGGAGATCCCGACTCACGGCATCGGCTGGATGAGATTCACTTGCGGCTGGCAAGCATAGGCCCGTCCGGGAGACTCTCGCCAGACGTCTGAAGGGAGCGCACGCGACAGACGGGTAAGCCTCGGCGGACGGGGAGGGTTGGAAAGGAAAACCCGACTGGGAGGACTCTCGCAGCATCCGATGGGGCCTCAAACTCAGAACATCGAACGGGTAAGCCTCGCCAGACGGGGTTAAAAGATGTGAGAGTAGCTGAGGGTAGGTTTTTTTTTTTTTTTTTTTTTTTTTTTTTTTTTGCAGGATTTGGCGAGAGGACGAGACTCGTGGCGTCGGACGGTTAAGCCTCGCCTACCGTCAAATGGAAAGGTAAGTTGTGTGGCCGAGAGACTGTTGCCGACGTTCGAAGGGAGCACACACATCGAACGGGTAAGCCTCGCCGACCGTAGGGTGGAAACGTAAAGCAAGTCTGACCAGGAGGCTCTCGCCAGCGTCCGAAGGGAGCACACACATCGAACGGGTAAGCCTCGCTGACCATAGAAAAGGAAAAGGTAAGGTTGTCTAACCGGGAGGCTCTCGCCGGCGTCCGAAGGGAGCACGCGCATCGAACGGGTAAGCCTCTCCGGATGGCGGACAGAAAAGGTAACGATAGGTGGCCAGGAGGCTCTTGCCAGCGTCCGGCGGGGACAAACTGGGTGAGCCTCGCAGGCCGTAGGTTGGAAAAGGTAAGTTTGCGTGGTCGTTAGGCTGTCGTCGGCGTTTAAGGGAGTTTGCTACTCCTGGCAAGAGACGGTTTAGCCTTGGTGACCATAGGAAGGAAGGAGGGTTTATTGTGTGTTAGGTACTTGCAGCATTTAAGCAGCTTGCTTGTAGGTTAGTAACCTGAAACACACAGTAGGGTCGTGGTTGGCTGGCCAGGAGGCTGTCGCCGGCGTCCGATGGGAGCACTCACATCGGACGGGTAAGCCTCGCTGGCCAAGGGTGGAAAAGGTCAGGTTGTCTAGCCAGGAGGCTCGGACCGACGTCCGATAGGAGCTTAGCTCCAGGAATCGAACGGGTAAACCTCTCTGGCTGAAGGACGGAAAAGGTTGTCCGGCCGGGAGGCTCTTACCTTCGTCCGACAGGAGCTTAGCTCCCGGATAGAACGGTTAAGCCTCGCTGGCCAAAGGACGGAAAAGGTAAGGTTGTCTAGCCGGGAAGCTCTCGCCTACGTTCAATGGGAGCCTTGACTCCATGCGTTGGGCGGGTAAACTTCTCCGTACGAAAGACAGAAATGGAAAAGCAGGTAGCCGGGGGCTTTCACCTACGTCCGAAGGGAGTGTGAGCTCCTGGCAACGAACGGGTAAGCCTTGCTGGCCGCAGAATGGAAAAGGTGAGGTTGTCTGGCCAGGAGGCTCTCGTCAGCATCCGATGGGAGCTCAAGCTCTTGGCATCGAAGAGAGAAGCCTTGCCGGCCATAGGATTGAAAAAGGTAAGGTTATCTGGTCGGGAGGCTATGGCCAGCATCCGGTGTGTTTTTATTTATCATTTATTTATTTATTTTCTATATTTATTTTTATTTTTATTTATTATATTTATTAAATTGCGACACCAGATGGGTAGTCTCTCCAGCCATCGGAGGGAAAATTGAGATTGTTTTATCTGCGAAGAGCTCGTTAGTGTTCGGCGAAAGCGTAACTTGCGGTATTGGATGGATACATCTTGCCATCGAAGGGAAAATTGTTTGGGCTGCAATGTACTCATTGGTGTTCGATAGGTAAATGTCTTTTTTTTTTTTTTTTTTTTTTTTTTTTTTTTTGTTAACCGGCCTATTTTAATCGGGTAAGCTTCGCTGGTGGTCGGATGGAAAGTCCAAGATTGATTAAGTGGGAAAGCATCTGGCAGGATTGTAATACTTGCGATGTCAAACGAGTAAGCTTTGCTGATAGTTGAATGGAGAAGGCAAAGGTTGGTTCAACCGGGAGCCCTCTTGCAGGGCCTGGCAGGGAGTTCGATACTAAAGATTTATTTGTCTACGAGGGTAGACGCTGTGAGGCTTACTTGAATAATTGTTTAGCAAATCCAATGAGCTGCTTCCGATAATGAGTCCGAAAAAATCTTGGTGCAGTCATAGTATCCGAAATTAAGAGTGCAAAAATAAATTGGATTTCCTGTGCCAGTGTACCCCAAATAGGTGCCATGTATCGGCAATGTGGTCATTGTCAGCACGTGAGATCGATGGTACATATCGACGATGTAATCGTGCATGGGTGGAGTAAGAGAAAGATTCTTTATACTTTCTGAGCTTACTATTTACCATTTTGACCATGCAGGTGCACGAAAAGAGCCTATGGAATCACCAATAATCAAAAAATATATACTTTCGGACGTACTGATACACTGGTATTAAGTATAAGTACTATATTTAAATACTGCTAGGTCATGTAGTCGGCACTACGGTCATCTCGCTTGTCCAGTGAATTTTTTTTTTTTTTTTTTTTTTTTTTTTAACCTACGGGCTCACATCATCCTTTGAGAGCACGGGCGAGCGGGAAATGCAGTGCTGAGATGGGATAACGGAGCAGTTTGATAGCCGATTTAAGGTAGGCCGCCTAATGATTATTATAAAAACGTTGGTTGGAAAATGGGCCTAATATCGTCTTGGCTATTGTCGATACATGATGCTATCACCGCAAGCTCGGATGCATTGCATGCCTTTAGGCAGAGGTGATGTGTGGTATTTATTTATTTATTTATTTATTTATTTATTTATTTATTTATTTATTATTATTTTTTTTTAATATATATTTAGGTGTAGGGAAGGCTCCTGCGGGAGCAGACGCTGCTACAGCAGTGGGGCTGCTACGGCAGTGTGGAGGTATAGGAAAGGCTCCTGCGGGAGCAGACACTGCGTGGCAGTGAGGAGGTGTAGGAAAGGCTCTTGCGGGAGCAGACACTGCGCGGCGGTGAGGAGGTATAGGAAAGGCTCCTGCGGGAGCAGATACTGCGCGGCAGTGAGGAGGTGTAGGAAGGCTCCTGCGGGGGCAGACACTGCGCGGCAGTGAGGAGGTATAGGAAAGGCTCCTGCGGGGGCAGACACTGCTGCGGCAGTGGGGAGAACGGGAAAGGCTCCTGCGGGAGCAGATACTGTTGCGGCAGTGGGGAGATATGGGAAAGGCTCCTGCGGGAGCAGACACTGCAGCGGCAGTGGGGAGATACAGGAAAGGCTCCTGCGGGAGCAGACACTGCAGCGGCGGTGGGGAGATACAGGAAAGGCTCCTGCGGGAGCAGACACTGCAGTGGCGGTGGGGAGGTACAGGAAAGGCTCCTGCGGGAGCAGACACTGCAGCGGCGGTGGGGAGATACAGGAAAGGCTCCTGCGGGAGCAGACACTGCAACGGCGGTGGGGAGATGCAGGAAAGGCTCCTGCGGGAGCAGACACTGCAGTGGCGGTGGGGAGGTACAGGAAAGGCTTCTGCGGGAGCAGACACTGCTGCGGCAGTGAGGAGGTACATAAAAGGCTACTTGCTTCGGCTGCTGTAGATGTTGGCTGTGGGAAGAGTAAAAAGTGTTAGTAATATTTGATGGGGCAAGCTAAAAATGGATGGGTAGCCTACTGTGTTACCAGCTTAGCAATTTGTTGCCTGAATTGACAATTCCTCAGGCCTTGTCCACCTTATTATGTTCCTGTTGGAAAAGCATCTTTCCTCTCATTTGGCCTCCGGGCTCTTTAGACGGACTCCCGAGCGGATACGTTTGGAACGCTCTTTTCACGTTGTATTATGGACTGTGGAAACAGAGGCTTTTTGGAAACGATTGAGCATGTTTAGTCTTTTTAAGGCGTTGTACCGAAAGACATGATTATAGCAGTAACGTTAACCCCTTACCAGACACCCCCCATTTTTGGCATGGAGGCAGAAATTATATACCCAAAATAAGGATGTTTCTGTTCATGATTCTTTCTGACTAGATCCATGATCTACATTTGTCCATGAGCTAACACTTTGACGTTTACCGTTCAAAAATAGGAATAGTTTTCCTGACATGATGGAAAATTAATCACTGGAATTATGTTTTATCGAAATATTGGTCAAATATAAAAGCCAAAGTCTTTGGACTTCAATTGATGCGCGGTTTATCCAGATCAAGTAAGAGAGTGATGTTTAACGTGCTGTAAAAATGAAACGTAGACTGGGGGCGTTGGCGATGCTTGCAGCAAATGGGTTAACAGCAGTTATGTGCTATTCGCTTCCAAGTGGTTTCTAAAGAGATTTACTTTCCGGTTTTTTCGTATTACGGTCCTTAAAAGGCGATGGTAATTTTACTCACACTTGCTATCCTGCATCTAAACACGAGGGCAGATGCGTTTTAGATTAATTTTGAGTGATCACGCCAGTGAATGGTAAAATAGGTCCCTAAATGATTTGGTCCTACCAGGAGACTTGCATGGAAATTAAAATTTTAAAATTAAATTAAGCATTTAGCAGGCGCTTTTATACAGAGACTTAATTTTTTTTTTTTTTTTTTTTTTTTTTTTTTTTTTTTTTTGAACTTATGTCTGTATCATTTCGGCGAGGTTTAAACGTGCGCGGTAAGGCGAATGTAACAATAATAGTAAATAATAATAAGAATGCATTTTATTTGTAGAAACGAACACCAAAAGCAATACAACAATTCATTAAAGACAGACAGTCTTGAATAAATGTGACTTGTGACCCAACATAGGTGCATATCTGACGTGCAGAAGAAGTACATTCCATAGCTTAGGGGCTTCATATGAAAAGGCTCTTTGCCCCATGGTCTTTAGCTCACTTTATGGCTGGTGAAGTGAAAGAGTTAGTAGAGCGAAGAGAGCGTGATGGAATATAAGGACTGATGAGTTCACAAAGATGCTCAGGTGCAGTCCCATGAAGTGCCTAGTATGTTAAGATAGAAAATTTTTAAGATAGAAAAGTGGCATCATCATCCGACGGAACGGTGGATCTGTAGTCCAAATCTATGCGGGATCCACACCCCGGATCAGCGGGTGGCGGTAATGCACCTTTACGTTGGTTTGCCGAAACCGCCATAAAACGCTACTAGAAGAAGACAGAACTACGTCAAGACGTAGTTTAACAAAACTTTAGCCGCAAAACTGCTTTTAGATGCAACACTTTGAATGTGAACTGCCGTAAAAATCCAATGAAGAAAAAGAAGAACCTGTTTTTTAGCGTCTTCGCCTGGAAATGTATTAGTCTGCGCCGCTAGAGGAAGCGGCCTCACACTGCCACTCGGCCGGAACGCCGTGGTGAAAGGCTGAGCCGTGGTTGGATTCTTTCTGCTGCAATCCAGCGCTCGACGAGAGCTCGGTCTCGGGCGGCACGATCGTGTATCGAGCAAGACGAGCTCGGAGTTGCACGGTCTATTGGCCACGATGTGTGGCTTGGCGAGGATAGCAGCTGTCGCGATGACGCTTAATGCTGCTCAACGGCCGTGTTTGGCTGGGTAGAAATGATCTCGGGTCCGGCAAAAGCAACGGGTCTTATAAATCCCCTGTTTAGCGCTCTTCGTTGGTACGAAAATTGGGTCTGTGATAAGGTGACTGACGAAGCGAACCAGCATGCTGATAAACCGTCAATGGATAGAGGTAAGTCAGCGATATTTATACTGTGGGATTGATTACTTGATTGTGGTCCACCTGTGATGATTAGGCTAAGTATCTGACGCGCTCCTCCCGAATCTTCATAGATAATTACATATATATGCACACCTGTCTCCACGCATTAGTTGAATTTGAAATTAATATAGTAAGTCTACATATCTGCTTTAGCACATTAAGCTAATTTTCAAAATATGATGGACCTATTTGCAAGACAGATGGATTGCTTTTATTTCGTTTTTCATTTTTTTAATTAAATTACTCATAGCTTGCATACCATGTCATGAACAATCTGATACTCCGATTCTCAAATATGTGTAAATGAGTGTGTTGTATCATTTAAAAAACTTTCTAAATGGTCTTGATTGTGATCAGTAAAACATCAGATCATGTTTGTTTGTGCTGCAGTTCAGAGAGTCCTGTCAGTCGGATTTACAGCACATGAATTCATTAATTTCTCCTGAAATAAAAGTAATAAGTGGCCAGTGAACTAGGTGAAGAATAGAGTGAACTTTATAGTTACGTACACTATGTGTATCTGATATGAGTACAACACATCGGCAAATTACATTTGAATGGATTGTAATTGTTGCTTCCATAGACGTGTATTTTCAAACTCTAAATGTATTGTTTTACTATTACTTATGTGTATTTAAATGTCTGAAACCTAAAATATGCATTATGGGGTTAAGAACACGGCATAGTTTTGATAATATGACAAGATCAGTGCACGTCTCTCTCTGGCTCAGCGCTAGCTAAAGCGTTAAAGCACAGTTTGAATTTGACAGTTATGTGACGTCACCAAATGTTCTAAATCCAAAATGTGGGACTGTACTCCCAGGGGCACGGAAATAAAAATCCCATATGTGGGACCATACCGCTCAAAGGGTTAATGACATTTTAGGAACTCCATTTTCTCCCACACCTAATTACTACACATTAACCATGGAAAAATCGCAGTAAAACACTGAATGTATTGGTTACTGCTGTATTTTACAGTGGTTACTTATTTGTCCACCAGATAAACATTAATATGATAGTTAATCTTGATTATTATGTGTATTCCCTCTTAGAATGATATAATGATTATACTGGCAAACCAACCAAGCTAGTTCATATGCTCTCTTTCTCTCTCTCCTTCAGTTCTTTTCCTTTATGTAACCCCCTTGTCACTGATGTGATTTGTACAAGCAACAAATCTCAGCAAATACAACATGATTTAAATGTTTCTGTCAACACTCAGCCAGGTTCTAGGAGCACACAATGCATCTGATGATGAGGAAACAGATTTTGTAGCTACGAATGAAAGCCTCCGGTTCTGCCATCTGACACCAATAGAAAAAATCTGAGAAATACAGCCTTATAAATCTTTTTTTAGGATTCAAAGAATGCACATGTATACCGAAAAGAGATGGATTTAATAAAATGTTATAGAAGTGTTTACCACACCCTCTCTCTCTGTTCCTGTTGGGTACAGTAGAGCTACTAAACAGGCAAAAGGTGACTCTGATGAGTGTTTGTTAACAAAATTACCCCATGATTGCTTTGGAAGCACATTAATGGGCTCAGTGCTTATCCACACAACCATCGTTGGACAAATCCAATTTTGTCTGTAAAATAATGACAGCCCCTTCTTGGACATCAAAAGAGACAGACCAAATTACAACCAACACTTGATCATCTACTTCAAAACGACCATGTAGTTCTCTAGAGGGAGGCTAAAACCAGCTTTTATAGTTTGCCTATGGACAGGGATGAATTTGTGGTAGGGATATACAGATGCTGTCAATATGGAGAGAATGCCTGCTTACAATTGAAGATTTCCAGTTGGGGACTGGATTAAGGTCAGTGTTTATGATTTATGGTTTAAATATAAAATTGTTTGTTAGTGTACTTTAAAAGGATATACTAAAAGCTTTGTGCCTTTGACATTGTTTATTGATGCATTGAGCATCTAGTAGTGGATTTCTTTTGACAATAACTTTTTTTTTTTTACTTTTTTGCTTTGTAAGTTTTTGAAGTAAAAAAAAAAAGATTCACTAAGGCATTTAATTTGAAATACAGTAAAAACTGTTATAGCGTGAGATACTGTATTGTCACAATTTATAGTAGCTATTTTAAAATATTTTTTTGTGGAAAATATAATGGATTTTAACTTGAATAGAAATAATAATAAAAAGCAGCATTTATTTATTTGAAATAGAGCTTATATAGATAAAATATATTTTGTAACAATGTAAAACCATTTGCTGTCAGTATTGAGCAATTTAATGCATTCTTAATTCCTTTACACATCTTACTGACCCCAGCTTTTGAACAGTGTGTTTGCTTAGTGGTTTATGTTGATGAAAAGCTGCTTTGTGTTCTGCTTTGGAACATCCCATAACAGTGGTAAATTCACCTCTTGTGGCTTATAATTTTAATATTCTGCACAGCATCAAACACGCTTAGACCATTTCATGGCAGATAAAAGTCATTCCACCTTTTTTGTGAATGTAGGCTTCGGTGATTTCATTTAAAAATACATAATATCTGCAAGAGGAGGCTCTTCACATCAGGAGGTGAAATATGGCCTAAAACAGGGGGAAGTAGATTACCTCATTAAATTTAACAGGTTCATTTTTTTTTATCTCTTAGATCTAATGGAGAGTACTCGGTCAGTAGCTTTTAGAGGAGGCTCTTCAGTCCCGTAACTGTGTTTGTGAGAGGATGTCCTAATAACAAAGAAAGAGAAAGAGAGAGGGAGACACATTTGTTGTGGGTTATTAACTTTTGAATGAGAGAAAGTGGATCACTGTGTTTGTATGGAGCATTACCTCCCAATTATGCAGTCAGTGTCTGTGTGTGATTATTTCACATTTTAGAGCTCATGTGATCTGTCTTTAATTCTATCTGTCTGTCTGTCTGTCCGTCTGTCTGTCTGTCTGTCTGTCTGTCTGTCTGTCTGTCTGTCTGTCTGTCTGTCTGTCATCAACATGTTCTCAGCATGTGAGTGTGTGGGATGTTTCTAGCTCAGCATCATATTTGCTGTCACACTATAATTTAAGGAAGTAAATTCTGAAGGCCAGCCGACTGTCTGAGAGGCCATCTAAGAAAAATCCTGCAAGCAATTGAGCTGCTGTGAGTTTTGTGCTTTAAACTCGTCAAACACTAAATCAGCCAACCGCTGTTCTGCTTGGAAACCTTGAATCTGACATAAAAAGTGTAACCCAAGCACACTTCTCTCCAGGCCAAAGGCGTTAATTATGTTTAATTGTAGGATATTTCATAGTAACTAACTTTAATGGGTAACACTTGTCAAAGTCAGCTCCTGCTCAGCTGGGTTTTGGTCTACAGTGCCAAAACTGTGTGTGTGTTTTCCCTCAGGAGCCTTACACAATCTGAGAGCAAAAGATCTGGGCTTTTCTAAAAACAGATAATTATTACCCTTCAAAAGTTTGGGGTTTGTAAAATTAAAAATAATGATAATAATAATAATAATTTAAAATAAATGAAGTCTCTTATGCACACTAAGGCTTCATTTATTTGATAAAAAATACAGTTAAAACAATGACATTTTTACATTTTATTACAGTTTGATATAACTGTTTTTTATTTTGATATTAGATGTAATTTATTTCTGTGATGGTAAAGCTGATTTTTTAACAGTCATCATTTCATTCTTTAGTGTCATAATTTTCAGGAGACATCATTTTTATGTGAATTTGTCCATTTTTAAACACAATACTTCTGAGAGAGCTTAATATTTGCACGCGTTCTGTAGCAGGGGTTTGTGCGCTTCGGATGAGTGCACGCACAAATCTTGTCACAGTACGTGTGCGCGAGCTTGCATCCTTAGGCTTTTAACATTTAAACTGGCAAAGCTTAAATGAGTTTAGTTTAAACACAGAGATCAACTGGTGATCAAAATTCAGCATACTGCATTTACATTGAACATATATATATATATATATATATATATATATATATATATATATATATATATATATATATATATATATATATATATATATATATATATATATATGAAGCAGTAGTCCATATTACTTATGTGGTCTTCCAGTATCTTCTGTCATGCAATACATCTGTGTGCGAAACAGGCTCTGAATTTTTATATTTACAAAATTTCTACAAAGAGGTATAGGCACCATTAATCAAGTAATCTGAACATTCTTCTAAGTCATCTTTTTAATGAGTCGTAGAAGAAAGTACTTTTGCTTTTGATTTAACTTTTCCTTTAAGTATGGTTTAAGATATTTTTGCATTTAATCAGGTTTTATTTTATTTTATTTTTTTTTTTATTAACGCTGTCTGTAGTTCTGCCATTTTCACGAGTTGCACATGTACAGCAGCCTCTGGCGTCTGTGGTCATGCCATGTGGTCTAAGTCCAGATTAATTTCACTTCCACTTGACTTTGCTCCTTCAGATCAAGTTTTAGCACACTCTGCCCTCTGTTTACACACACAACATTTCACAGGACTTCAATTTGGATTTGAAGTTTCATTTGGCAGCGTGAATATTGACCTTGAGTCTCAGCACATATCAAATGATGGCCTTCTCCGGGTGAGTCTGGGCTTATAGTGATGATCTGCCCATAGGAGACAAGTTGGAAGGAACGTTTTTGTTCTGTCTGCGCCAAACGTATTGCTGACTACTTAGCAGTATCTCAATTTAATTACACCTCCCTTTCAAGTTTCCTTTCACGCATTCTTTTGTTCCGCCAGCGCTTTTAATTATCTCTGCTTGATTCTGTATTATTTTACAAGAATGAAGACTTGACTGTGCCCTCAACCTCCTAATATTGCAGTCAATCCAAATGAATGTGCTATGTTTCCATGGCTCTCTCTCGCACTCTCTCTCTCTCTCTCTCTCCCCCTCCCTCCCTCATTTCATCAGCCAGAGTATTCCCTCACTGTCCACCCTCGTTTCCCACATCAAACGTTGTTGTGCCACATTTCTCTCTCCTCACCCTTTGGGTCCAGCTGGCAGCAGTGATCTTTATGCCATATGGGCCAATGCTATATATACTGTAGACCAGCACATTCACGTCAACTGTAAAACCCTTTATGCACTCCACATCCTATGGGGCTGATGAAGGTCATGAACTTTCAGAATGTGCACAACAACTAAATGTCTACGGCGATTAAATCCTAGTGCGAGGAAGTGATACAGACTTTGGGTTATCTATTCATACTACTAATTTGTAGGGTTTAGCAACATAATATTAATTATTTTTTTTTTACATATAGTTTTGTAGAGATGAAAGTTGGAGTCAGAAGTTTATCTTTGGAGCAAGGTTTTAATTGCCTGTGTTGTCCAAGTACAGCTGCATGATATTTCTAAATAAAATTGGCTTAAAAAATGGCTTACAGTGATTATTGTATATCTTTTTTATTTATTTACACTCAACGGCCACTTTATTAGGTACACCTGTTCAATTGCTTGGTAACACAAATTGCTAATCAGCCAATCACATGGCAGCAATTCAGTGCACTTAGGCATCTAGATGTGGAGAAGATGACTTGCTGAAGTTCAAGCCGAGCTTTAGAATGGGAAAGAAAGTGGATTTAAGTGACTTTAAATGTAGAATGGTGCCAGATGGGCTGGTCTGAGTATTTCAAAAACTGCTGATCTGCATGGCTGATCTCTAGGACTTAAAGAGAATGGTCCAAAAAAAGAAAATATCCAGTGAGCAGCAGTTGTGTGGACGAAAATGCCTTGTTGATGTCAGAGGTGAATGAGCAGACTGGTTAGAAAAGATAGAAAGGCAACAGTGACTCAAATAACCACACGTTACAACCAAGGTATGCAGAATACCATCTCTGAACGCACAACACGTTGAACCCTGAAGCAGGTGGGCTACAGCAGCAGAAGACCACTCCGGGTGCTGCTCCTGTCAGCTAAGAACTGGAACGGAGGCTACAATTCACACAGGCTCACCAAAATTGGACAATAGAGGATTGGGAAAATGTTGCCTGGTCTGATGAGTCTTGATTTCTGCTGCGACATTCAGATGGTAGGGTCAGAATTTGGCATAAAGAACATGAAAGCATGGATCCATCTTGCCTTGTCTCACTGGTTCAGGCTGCTGGTGGTGGTGTAATAGTGTGGGGGATATTTCATGTCGTGATGCTATCATGTCAATATGGAAAATCTCTGAGGAATGTTTCCAGCATCTTGTTGACTCTATGCCATGATGAATTAAGGCAGTTCTAAGGGCAAACGGGGTTCAACCCCGGTACTAGCAAGGTGTACCTAATAAGGTGGCCAGTGAGAATGTGTGTGTGTGTGTGTGTGTGTATATAAGCATATTTTTTTAATGTGTAATTTTTTTAATACAAATATTAACATTCAACATTGAAATCAAAATATATAATCTCTATTAGATATTGGTAATATATAGTTATAATTATATATATATATATATATATATATATATATATATATATATATATATATATATATATATATATATATATATATATATATAATATAGTTCACTATAAAATTAATAAAAAAATATATTTAATTCTCAATTGTGTTATTTTACAGAATAATTGCATTAATGTGTTATTTTGTTCAACATTCTTGATAATAATCACGAAAGAGATCTTAATACTTATTATTATTATTGTTTAAATGTATGTTAATTTTTAACAATATTATTTGTATTATGTCACCTTTGCATCAAATTACAAAAAAAAAATAAAAAATAATAATATATTATATATAATATGTTCACGCTAATGCAAGGGTGTTTCTAATGCAGCGTCTATGGGGGGGATGGTAAATTTGACATCGCTCTCTCTTATGATTGCCATTATCTGTCTCTCTGTTTTTTCCTTTTAATTGAAGATCATGAAAACACTATTGTGGAGTTTCTCTTTTGCTATTTGAGCAAATGGGTGTGCAAAAATATATTTGTAGCACTCTCCCATTCACTTCTCAACCCAACGACTTCCGCTATTGGGAAACCTGGAAATGTGAAAAGGGTCCATACTGCCTGATAAACTTTGTTATTTGATTAAACCATTTTTTATATATAATTTTGGGGAGGCTTTGTGTGCAATTGTTAATTTGGGATTGGTTTGCTTAGTTATAAATGACATAAGGACTGCTTTCATTCCATAAAGAACGCCAGAGTTGTGTGCAGACAGGCGTGATCGGTTGGGTGGATCTGAAATGGGGCAGTGAAGGTAGACCTTCAGAGATTCCATATATACTGATGTTCCACATACCACACACACACAGACACAAGATTCACTAGGTAGAAAGATCCATTCAAGATGTTCAATATTTTTATTATTATGAGACAGTGAAGTTCCCGTCATGTGCGCAAGAAATTTTAAGAATTTATTTAGTGAACTCAATGCCCATTTTTGGCATCAGCATGATTTTGGTGGAAAAGGGCAACTGTTAAAATCAAATAAAATCAATAAATGCAATCATAGAAGTTAGTAGTCCACGGCATGTGAACCTCATTTTCTCCATTTGCCTTTCTCTTTGATTTGTCAGTGATTTTGTTTGATGTATTGATTGATGTCTTAGATACGTATTGAATTTTCCAACAATGCCATATTTATTTAATTATGGACTCGTAACGCAGATCTAATTCATCTGTCAGTTATAAAGAGCACATTTAAGAGAGAGAGAGAGAGATGATAGATGTCATATTATATCTGCAGGTCTGTATCGATTAATCTGTCACCATCGTTTGCAATGTACATGCACACTGTTAGTGTGGATATATGACAGAGCGGTTTCTACTCCAAACACACCCAGATGATTTGTGCTTTGGATTATGGTATATCTCTGAACTGTTCCCCTGTTTTTCTGTGATTCAAGGCTCCACACCAACACACACATGGAGTCAGTTTGGAGGGGGAAACATCCTGTCCACTTTTATGAGTTGACCCAGTGTGATGAAAACACAGAACAGGCCTTCATTCTCCAGATATATGACATTACTATCTCATGTTTATTTTCATTTCCAGACTTTTTCATTGACATAGTTGGGATACTAGAATTCATTAAAATATCTTCCTTATAACAGCACAAGAATGTTTATCTAATATATATTTATATGTGTAATTTAAAATGTATAATAATGAAATAATACAGGGTGGAATCAACACTAGGACAAGTTATTGTTTTGGGGGTGAACTGTCTCTTTAAAGAGCAGCTCATCTTGGTAGGTGGGCAGCAGCTGGCACACGGGGACAGAGATCACAGCAGTTGTCTTGTCTCTGGATCAAACACACTGGGCACAATCAGTCTGAGGGGATCACGTTGCTTCTGCATTCCTCCAGATTTTGCAGAGGATTTGGAGCACAAAGGCACATCTCTGTGAACTCTTCTAGACTGAAGCCTGCACACACACACACACACACACACGTATATGCACATGCCAGTGGATTCTAATGTTCTTAAGCTTAATAGAATTGACAGGCCTGAAACACCCAGACATTGTATTTTAAAGGATGAAGCCATTTAGTGTTTTGTGTTTATCATTGATGACACAGATAGAGAGCTTGTCTTATATTATATCAGACAACAACAACATGAGAGAGGTTCTAGCATTGGTTTAAAACTATTACTGTCGTGACTTGTGATAAGCATGCAGTATAGTGTGTATTTCTGTGGTAAAATTATTATTTATGCTATAACTTAAAAAATATATATATATATATATATTATGGACACAACAATGTTAGCAGCAATAGGTTTTAATGAATGAATGAATGAATAAATAAAGACTAAAGTGATTAAACATTTCTGTATGTTGGGTCTTACAATTAAAATACAGATTAACTTGTTTAACTCATTTTTAATGATACTGTTATGATCTTTAAAATAGGTTATAAATCTTTTTTTATTTTTTATTTTGTTTGTGTCTCTCTCTCTCTGCTTGTGTGTGTGCCTCGGTTAACCAGCTGAAGATGATGATTGGTCCTACTATGCACCTGAACCAGATATAAGGACCGCCCCAAACACTCTTCTAGTGCCTTTGAGCCTTGTTGACACAGTACTATCGGGTTTTGCTAGTATTCTGCTAGCAAACTATTTCCTGCTGTTGTTGGTATCTTTGTTGTTGTTTGGTAGTGAGTGTTATACCAGAGAGATATATTCTGTGTAGTGAATCTGTTGAGTGGCTCTCATTGTAAGATCAAATACTGAATCTCCGGTTTCTCTGAACATTGCCTGTTTTGACTATGATTTGGATTCTGATTCTGCTTTGTGTACGCCTTGAAACTTTGGAAATAACTTTGTAAATATTCTTGTTAATATTAGCTTGCCATACTAAGGGATGTAAGGGTTTAGATGCCATTTTTTTTATGTGTAACTTTTTATCACTTTATGGTTGAAGGAGGTAGGTAAATTGGTCTGTCAATGTCAATTTTATTTATATAGCACCGTTCAAACAACACATGTTGGCCAATGTGCTTTACACCATCTCAATAAAACAATATTAGGACAAACTGATTAAAATATATAAATAGTAATAATCATTATCATCAAATAGATGAATAAGCCTTTTAAAAAAAGTTATATAAGCTATTCCAAAGTTTTGGAGCAATTACCCCAAAGGCATGATCCCCTTTCTGGCTTAGCTTGGTCCTCAGATCTTTTAACATATTTTGAGTTGATGATCTAAAGGTTCTACCTGTCTTGCACCCTATTAAAAAATCTGATAAATAAGTCGGTGCAAGGCCGTGAAGAGATTTATACACTAATAAAAGGAGTTTAAAATCAATTCTATATTGTACTGGGAGCCAATGTAAATGGACCAAGGATGGAGTGATGTGTTCACATTTTTTAGTGTTATTAAATGATCTCGCTGCAGCATTTTGTACCTTTTGTAGCCGTTGAATAGATGCTTGACTAATACCCTTATATAAAGAATTGCAATAGTCAAGTCTTGAGGATTTAAGAGCATGGATTGCAATTTCAAGGCTCTTATGTGTCAAAGATGATTTAATTTTAGCCAAATTTCTCAAGTGAAAAAAACCACATAATTTACCTGTGCATTCGATTTCAGTGCGCTATCAATATAAACACCCAAGTAACACGGTCTTTCACATATAATGACAGTGATCCGAAATTGAACTCTGCTGCGCCTTTGGTCTGTATTTTGTTTTCTTTATTTCCATTTCAGGTTAATTTCAGGTTATTGTTTGGGCCTTGTCTGTCCCTGAAAAGATTCCCATTGAAAGAAAATAAAATTGTTTATTTGGCATCTCTCTGGTGTGATGTCAGTTCCCTTTTTCTGTTATGGCTAACCCCTAGAGGTTGTAACAATACCATAAGCATTATTATTTTATTTTTTTTAAACCCATGAATTATACTTTTTTTTTATGCGTAAAAAGTTTCAAACTATATTATTGCAAAAGTTGTTTTGTAATACTGTCTACCGTTAAAAAGTTTGCTTTTATTTGTATATTTGTATTATTATAATATTTTATTTTTCAAATAAGTTTAGACTTTTATTTAGCAAGGATGCATTAAATATGAACAAATATGACAGTAAAGACATACTAATATAAGGTTACCACACACTCAGGGATGGGCAGTATTTAAATTGGATGCATTCGGAATACAAAATAATATATATATTTTTTTTTCACCTTTATTTAACCAGGAAAGTACTCGTTGAGATTAAAAATCTCTTTTTCAAGAGTGTCCTGGCCAAGATAGGCAGCAGTACAGCCATACATACAACACAGAATACACAATAACATAAGACAACTAAAATAGCAGATACAACAACCACAAATCCTTAGCATATCATGCAGAACAACTACAGCCAGATGTGGCTGTTTCCAAGTCAGTTAATATCCTCTTAAAAGTAACCATTGAGACAAGCTTATTAAGTTTCAAATTTTTCTGTAACTTGTTCCATGCAAAGGGAGCAGCAAAGTTAAACGCCTTTTTCCCCAGCTCAGTTCTAACACTTGGTACAGACAAAAGAACAAGATCCTGGGACCGAAGATTGTAAGTCCCTATATCTTTTACACTGATGTAGGTCAGAAGGTAGGATGGAAGAAGACCTAAAATAGCCTTATATATAAAAACATATCAGTGTTGAAGTCTCCGTGTTGACAGAGAAGACCATCCAACACGTTCATACAGTTCACAGTGGTGAGTGAGGACTTTAAGACCAGTGATGAGCCTCAAAGCTCCATGGTATATAGTATCCAGAGCATGTAAACTTTGAGACGAAGCGTGCATATATAAAACATCACCATAGTCAATAATATACATAAAAGTACCAGCAACGAACCTCTTTTTAGATTCGAATGAGAGACAGGATTTGATTCTAAAATAAAACCCTAGTTTAAGTTTTAATCTTTTTGCCAGCTGCTGAATATGAGAAGTAAAAGAAAGAGATTCATCTATTAAAATACTGAGATATCTGTATTTAGAAACACATTCAATCTTCTTACCCTGAGAAGTAATGATTGAAGGCAGATTTAATTTAGATTTTGAATTTGAAAAAAGCATTACTTTTGTTTTTTCAGCTTTTAAAACAAGTTTCAGATCATAAATGTTTTTTTGAAGCATATTAAAATCAAATTGTAATTGGGAGAGGGCCTGGACTGCTGTAGGTGAGGAGCAATACAGTACAGTGTCATCTGCATAAAAAATGAAAATTTCCTTTCAATATGTTATTCATGTCATTTATATATAGAATGAAAAGCAGTGGGCCCAGCACTGATCCCTGTGGCACACCTTTTGTTATTTTGAGATAGCTAGAGGTATTTTCCTCTGCCTGCACACACTGAGTTCTGTCTGTAAGGTAATTACCAAACCAACTTACAGTTTGTTCAGAAAGTCCTGTCCTCCACAGTCTGTGCTTAAGCACTGTGTGGTCCATTGTATCAAAAGCCTTAGAAAGGTCAATAAAAGGGCTGCACAATGCAGCTTTTTATCTATGGATTCAATGAAGTCATTTAAAACCTTAAGAGCTGCAGATGTTGTACTATGCCTTTTTCTAAAACCGGATTGAAAGTCAGATTTTTACTGTCTAAAAAAATCTTTAATTGATAACTGACAAGAGACTCTAAAACCTTGGCCAGGACAGACAATTTAGAAATCGGTCTATAGTTATTTAATATAGCAGGGTCACCACCTTTTAACAGGGGAACCACAAAAGCTGTTTTCCAGATGGCAGGAATGACATTTGTGTTCAAGCACCGATTAAAAATATTAGTTAAAGGCATT